>NC_141592.1:14429508-15707008 GCF_036417535.1 Chlamydotis macqueenii | reverse complement strand
AGGTTTTTTTTTTCAGTAGGCACCCAGGTGCAGCTGGTGGTAAACGTCGAAGCCCTGTTCGTCAGGGAAAGCCCGGAGCCCCGATGTTTGTGGTGCTGTACATGCGCTGCCAATGGCCGCTGAGGAGCAGCAAGAGCGTGACTGGCTGGCACTTTCGGTGTGGGAGCAATCGTCCGACGTTCGTGATTTTTCAGGTTTTTTTTTTCAGTAGGCACCCAGGTGCAGCTGGTGGTAAACGTCGAAGCCCTGTTGGTCAGGGAAAGCCCGGAGCCCTGATGCCTGTGGTGCTGTAGATGCGCTGCCAATGGCCGCTGAGGAGCAGCAGGAGCTTGAGTTGCTGGCACTTTCGGTGTGGGAGCAATCGTTCGACGTTCATGATTTTTCGGGGTTTTTTTCCAGTGGGCGCCCAGGTGCAGCTGGTGGTAAACGTCGAAGCCCTGTTGGTCAGGGAAAGCCCAGAGCCCCGATGTCTGTGGTGCTGTAGATGCGCTGCCAATGGCCGCTGAGGAGCCGTAAGAGCTTGACTGGCTGGCACTTTTGGTGTGGGAGCAATCGTCCGACGTTCTTGATTTTTCGGGGTTTTTTCCAGTGGGCGCTCAGGTGCAGCTGGTGGTAAACGTCGAAGCCCTGTTGGTCAGGGAAAGCCCGGAGCCCCGATGTCTGTGGTCCTGTAGATGCACTGCCAATGGCCACTGAGGAGCAGCAAGATCTTGAGTTGCTGGCACTTTCGGTGTGGGAGCAATAGTCCGACGTTCATGATTTTTCAGGGTTTTTTTTCAGTGGGCGCCCAGGTGCAGCTGGTGGTAAACGTCGAAGCCCTGTGGGTCAGGGAAACCCCGGAGCCCTGATGTCTGTGGTGCTGTAGATGCGCTGCAAATGGCTGCTGAGGAGCAGCAAGAGCTTGACTGGCTGGCACTTTCGGTGTGGGAGCAATCGTCCGACGTTCTTGATTTTTCAGGGTTTTTTCCAGTGGGCGCTCAGGTGCAGCTGGTGGTAAACGTCGAAGCCCTGTTCATCAGGGAAAGCCCGGCGCCCCGATGTCTGTGGTGCTGTACATGCGCTGCCAATGGCCGCTGAGGAGCCGCAAGAGCTTGACTGGCTGGCACTTTTGGTGTGGGAGCAATCGTCCGACGTTATTGATTTTTCGGGGTTTTTTCCAGTGGGCGCACAGGTGCAGCTGGTGGTAAACGTAGAAGCCCTGTTGGTCAGGGAAAGCCCGGAGCCCCGATGTCTGTGGTGCTGTAGATGCACTGCCAATGGCCGCTGAGGAGCAGCAAGAGCTTGACTGGCTGGCACTTTCGGTGTGGGAGCAGTCGTCCGACGTTCATGATTTTTCGTTTTTTTTTTCAGTGGGCGCCCAGGTGCAGCTGGTGGTAACCGTCGAAGCCCTGTTCGTCAGGGAAAGCCCGGAGCCACAATGTCTGTGGTGCTGTAGATGCACTGCCAATGGCCGCTGAGGAGCAGCAAGAGCTTGACTGGCCTGCACTTTCGGTGTGGGAGCAATCGTCCGACGTCCGTGATTTTTCGAGGTTTTTCTTCAGTGGGCGCCCAGGTGCAGCTGGTGGTAAACGTCGAAGCCCTGTTGGTCAGGGAAAGCCCGGAGCCTTGATGTCTGTGTTGCTGTAGATGCGCTGCCAATGGCCGGTGAGGAGCAGCAAGAGCTTGACTGGCTGGCACTTTTGGTGTGCGAGCAATCGTCCGACATTCTTGATGTTTCGGGGTTTTTTTTCAGTGGGCGCCCAGGTGCAGCTGGTGGTAAACGTCGAAGCCCTGTTGGTCAGGGAAAGCCCGGAGCCCCGATGTCTGTGGTGCTGTAGATGCGCTGCCAATGGCCGCCTAGGAGCAGCAAGAGCTTGACTGGCTGGCACTTTCGGTGTGGGAGCAATCGTCCGACGTTCGTGATTTTTCAGGTTTTTTTTTTCAGTAGGCACCCAGGTGCAGCTGGTGGTAAACGTCGAAGCCCTGTTCGTCAGGGAAAGCCCGGAGCCCCGATGTCTGTGGTGCTGTAGATGCGCTGCCAATGGCCGCTGAGGAGCAGCAAGAGCGTAACTGGCTGGCACTTTCGGTGTGGGAGCAATCGTCCGACATTCTTGATTTTTCAGGTTTTTTTTTTCAGTAGGCACCCAGGTGCAGCTGGTGGTAAAAGTCGAAGCCCTGTTGGTCAGGGAAAGCCCGGAGCCCCAGTGTCTGTGGTGCTGTAGATGCGCTGCCAATGGCCGCTGAGGAGCAGCAGGAGCTTGAGTTGCTGGCACTTTCGGTGTGGGAGCAATCGTTCGACGTTCATGATTTTTCGGGGTTTTTTTCCAGTGGGCGCCCAGGTGCAGCTGGTGGTAAACGTCGAAGCCCTGTTGGTCAGGGAAAGCCCGGAGCCCTGATGTCTGTGGTGCTGTAGATGCGCTGCCAATGGCCGGTGAGGAGCAGCAAGAGCCTGACTGGCTGGCACGTTCGGTGTGGGAGCAATCGTCAGACGTTCATGATTTTTCAGGTTTTTTTTTTCAGTAGGCACCCAGGTGCAGCTGGTGGTAAACGTCGAAGCCCTGTTCGTCAGGGAAAGCCCGGAGCCCCGATGTCTGTGGTGCTGTACATGCGCTGCCAATGGCCGCTGAGGAGCAGCAAGAGCGTGACTGGCTGGCACTTTCGGTGTGGGAGCAATCGTCCGACGTTCGTGATTTTTCAGGTTTTTTTTTTCAGTAGGCACCCAGGTGCAGCTGGTGGTAAACGTCGAAGCCCTGTTGGTCAGGGAAAGCCCGGAGCCCCAGTGTCTGTGGTGCTGTAGATGCGCTGCCAATGGCCGCTGAGGAGCAGCAGGAGCTTGAGTTGCTGGCACTTTCGGTGTGGGAGCAATCATCCGACGTTCATGATTTTTCGTTTTTTTTTTCAGTCGGCGCCCAGGTGCAGCTGGTGGTAACCGTCGAAGCCCTGTTCGTCAGGGAAAGCCCAGAGCCACAATGTCTGTGGTGCTGTAGATGCGCTGCCAATGGCCGCTGAGGAGCCGCAAGAGCTTGACTGGCTGGCACTTTCGGTGTGGGAGCAATCGTCCGACATTCGTGATTTTTCAGGTTTTTTCTTGAGTGGACGCCCAGGTGCAGCTGGTGGTAAACGTCGAAGCCCTGTTGGTCAGGGAAATCCCGGAGCCCCGATGTCTGTGGTGCTGTAGATGCGCTGCCAATGGCTGCTGAGGAGCAGCAAGGGCTTGACTGGCTGGCACTTTCAGTGTGGGAGCAATCGTCCGACGTTCGTGATTTTTCGGGGTTTTTTTCCAGTGGGCACCCAGGTGCAGCTGGTGGTAAACGTCAAAGCCCTGTTGGTCAGGGAAAGCCCGGAGCCCCGATGTCTGTGGTGCTGTAGATGCGCTGCCAATGGCCGCTGAGGAGCAGCAAGAGCTTGACTGGCCTGCACTTTCGGTGTGGGAGCAATCGTCCGACGTCCGTGATTTTTCGAGGTTTTTCTTCAGTGGGCGCCCAGGTGCAGCTGGTGGTAAACGTCGAAGCCCTGTTGGTCAGGGAAAGCCCGGAGCCCCGATGTCTCTGGTGCTGTAGATGCGTTGCCAATGGCTACTGAGGAGCAGCAAGAGCTTGACTGGCTGGCACTTTCGGTGTGGGAGCAATCGTCCGACATTCTTGATGTTTTGGGGTTTTTTTTCAGTGGGCGCCCAGGTGCAGCTGGTGGTAAACGACGAAGCCCTGTTCGTCAGGGAAAGCCCGGAGCCCCGATGTCTGTGGTGCTGTAGATGCGCTGCCAATGGCCGCCTAGGAGCA
Organism: Chlamydotis macqueenii; assembly: GCF_036417535.1. Taxonomy (NCBI): domain Eukaryota; kingdom Metazoa; phylum Chordata; class Aves; order Otidiformes; family Otididae; genus Chlamydotis; species Chlamydotis macqueenii. The sequence goes on along the minus strand of NC_141592.1, from coordinate 15,703,250 downwards.
GCAAGAGCTTGACTGGCTGGCACTTTCGGTGTGGGAGCAATCGTCCGACGTTCATGATTTTTCAGGTTTTTTTTTTCAGTAGGCACCCAGGTGCAGCTGGTGGTAAACGTCGAAGCCCTGTTGGTCAGGGAAAGCCCGGAGCCCCAATGTCTGTGGTGCTGTAGATGCGCTGCCAATGGCCGCTGAGGAGCCGCAAGAGCTTGACTGGCTGGCACTTTCGGTGTGGGAGCAATCGTCCGACGTTCTTGATTTTTCGGGGTTTTTTCCAGTGGGCGCTCAGGTGCAGCTGGTGGTAAACGTAGAAGCCCTGTTGGTCAGGGAAAGCCCGGAGCCCCGATGTCTGTGGTGCTGTAGATGCACTGCCAATGGCCGCTGAGGAGCAGCAAGAGCTTGACTGGCTGGCACTTTTGGTGTGGGAGCAGTCGTCCGACGTTCATGATTTTTCGTTTTTTTTTTCAGTGGGCGCCCAGGTGCAGCTGGTGGTAACCGTCGAAGCCCTGTTCGTCAGGGAAAGCCCGGAGCCCCGATGTCTGTGTTGCTGTAGATGCGCTGCCAATGGCCGCTGAGGAGCAGCAAGAGCTTGACTGGCTGGCACTTTTGGTGTGGGAGCAATTGTCCGACATTCTTGATGTTTCGGGGTTTTTTTCCAGTGGGCGCCCAGGTGCAGCTGGTGGTAAACGTCGAAGCCCTGTTGGTCAGGGAAAGCCCGGAGCCCCGATGTCTGTGGTGCTGTAGATGCGCTGCCAATGGCCGCTGAGGAGCAGCAAGAGCTTGACTGGCTGGCACTTTCGGTGTGGGAGCAATCATTAGACGTTCGTGATTTTTCAGGTTTTTTTTTTCAGTAGGCACCCAGGTGCAGCTGGTGGTAAACGTCGAAGCCCTGTTCGTCAGGGAAAGCCCGGAGCCCCGATGTCTGTGGTGCTGTACATGCGCTGCCAATGGCTGCTGAGGAGCAGCAAGAGCGTAACTGGCTGGCACTTTCCGTGTGGGAGCAATCGTCCGATGTTCTTGATTTTTCAGGTTTTTTTTTTCAGTAGGCACCCAGGTGCAGCTGGTGGTAAAAGTCGAAGCCCTGTTCGTCAGGGAAAGCCCGGAGCCCCGATGTCTGTGGTCCTGTAGATGCGCTGCCAATGGCCACTGAGGAGCAGCAAGATCTTGAGTTGCTGGCACTTTCGGTGTGGGAGCAATAGTCCGACGTTCATGATTTTTCAGGGTTTTTTTTCAGTGGGCGCCCAGGTGCAGCTGGTGGTAAACGTCGAAGCCCTGTGGGTCAGGGAAACCCCGGAGCCCTGATGTCTGTGGTGCTGTAGATGCGCTGCAAATGGCTGCTGAGAGCAGCAAGAGCTTGACTGGCTGGCACTTTCGGTGTGGGAGCAATCGTCCGATGTTCGTGATTTTTCAGGGTTTTTTCCAGTGGGCGCTCAGGTGCAGCTGGTGGTAAACGTCGAAGCCCTCTTCGTCAGGGAAAGCCCGGAGCCCCGATGTCTGTGGTGCTGTAGATGCGCTCCCAATGGCCGCTGAGGAGCAGCAAGAGCTTGACTGGCTGGCACTTTCCGTGTGGGAGCAGTCGTCCGACATTCTTGATTTTTCGGGGTTTTTTTTCAGTGGGCGCCCAGGTGCAGCTGGTGGTAAACGTCGAAGCCCAGTTCGTCAGGGAAAGCCCGGAGCCCCGATGTCTGTGGTGCTGTAGATGCACTTCCAATGGCCGATGAGGAGCAGCAAGAGCTTGACTGGCTGGCACTTTCTGTGTGGGAGTAATCGTCCGACGTCCGTGATTTTTCGAGGTTTTTTTCCAGTGGGCGCCCAGGTGCAGCTGGTGGTAAACGTCGAAGCCCTGTTGGTCAGGGAAAGCCAGGAGCCCTGATGCCTGTGGTGCTGTAGATGCGCTGCCAATGGACGCTGAGGAGCAGCAAGAGCTTGACTGGATGGCACTTTCGGTGTGGGAGCAATCGTCCGACGTTCATGATTTTTCAGGTTTTTTTTTTTCAGTAGGCACCCAGGTGCAGCTGGTGGTAAACGTCGAAGCCCTGTTGGTCGGGCAAAGCCCGGAGCCCCAATGTCTGTGGTGCTGTAGATGCGCTGCCAATGGCCGCTGAGGAGCAGCAAGAGCTTGACTGGCTTGCACTTTCAGTGTGGGAGCAATCGTCCGACCTTCGTGATTTTTCGGGGTTTTTTTCCAGTGGGCGCCCAGGTGCAGCTGGTGGTAAACGTCAAAGCCCTGTTGGTCAGGGAAAGCCCAGAGCCCCGATGTCTGTGGTGCTGTAGATGCGCTGCCAATGGCCGCTGAGGAGCAGCAGGAGCTTGAGTTGCTGGCACTTTCGGTGTGGGAGCAATCGTTCGACGTTCATGATTTTTCGGGGTTTTTTTCCAGTGGGCGCCCAGGTGCAGCTGGTGGTAAACGTCGAAGCCCTGTTGGTCAGGGAAAGCCCAGAGCCCCGATGTCTGTGGTGCTGTAGATGCGCTGCCAATGGCCGCTGAGGAGCAGCAAGAGCTTGACTGGCTGGCACTTTCGGTGTGGGAGCAATCGTCCGACGTTCTTGATTTTTCGGGGTTTTTTCCAGTGGGCGCTCAGGTGCAGCTGGTGGTAAACGTAGAAGCCCTGTTGGTCAGGGAAAGCCCGGAGCCCCGATGTCTGTGGTGCTGTAGATGCACTGCCAATGGCCGCTGAGGAGCAGCAAGAGCTTGACTGGCTGGCACTTTCCGTGTGGGAGCAATCGTCCGATGTTCTTGATTTTTCAGGGTTTTTTTTTCAGTGGGCGCCCAGGTGCAGCTGGTGGTAAACGTCGAAGCCCTGTTGGTCAGAAAAAGCCCGGAGCCCCGATGTCTGTGGTCCTGTAGATGCGCTGCCAATGGCCACTGAGGAGCAGCAAGATCTTGAGTTGCTGGCACTTTCGGTGTGGGAGCAATAGTCCGACGTTCATGATTTTTCAGGGTTTTTTTTCAGTGGGCGCCCAGGTGCAGCTGGTGGTAAACGTCGAAGCCCTGTGGGTCAGGGAAACCCCGGAGCCCTGATGTCTGTGGTGCTGTAGATGCGCTGCAAATGGCTGCTGAGAGCAGCAAGAGCTTGACTGGCTGGCACTTTCGGTGTGGGAGCAATCGTCTGATGTTCGTGATTTTTCAGGGTTTTTTCCAGTGGGCGCTCAGGTGCAGCTGGTGGTAAACGTCGAAGCCCTGTTCGTCAGGGAAAGCCCGGAGCCCCGATGTCTGTGGTGCTGTAGATGCGCTCCCAATGGCCGCTGAGGAGCAGCAAGAGCTTGACTGGCTGGCACTTTCCGTGTGGGAGCAGTCGTCCGACATTCTTGATTTTTCGGGGTTTTTTTTCAGTGGGCGCCCAGGTGCAGCTGGTGGTAAACGTCGAAGCCCTGTTGGTCAGGGAAAGCCCGGAGCCCCGATGTCTGTGGTGCTGTAGATGCACTTACAATGGCCGATGAGGAGCAGCAAGAGCTTGACTGGCTGGCACTTTCTGTGTGGGAGTAATCGTCCGACGTCCGTGATTTTTCGAGGTTTTTTTTCAGTGTGTGCCCAGGTGCAGCTGGTGGTAAACGTCGAAGCCCTGTTGGTCAGGGAAAGCCAGGAGCCCTGATGCCTGTGGTGCTGTAGATGCGCTGCCAATGGACGCTGAGGAGCAGCAAGAGCTTGACTGGATGGCACTTTCGGTGTGGGAGCAATCGTCCGACGTTCATGATTTTTCAGGTTTTTTTTTTTCAGTAGGCACCCAGGTGCAGCTGGTGGTAAACGTTGAAGCCCTGTTGGTCGGGCAAAGCCCGGAGCCCCAATGTCTGTGGTGCTGTAGATGCGCTGCCAATGGCCGCTGAGGAGCAGCAAGAGCTTGACTGGCTTGCACTTTCAGTGTGGGAGCAATCGTCCGACCTTCGTGATTTTTCGGGGTTTTTTTCCAGTGGGCGCCCAGGTGCAGCTGGTGGTAAACGTCAAAGCCCTGTTGGTCAGGGAAAGCCCAGAGCCCCGATGTCTGTGGTGCTGTAGATGCGCTGCCAATGGCCGCTGAGGAGCCGTAAGAGCTTGACTGGCTGGCACTTTCGGTGTGGGAGCAATCGTCCGACGTTCTTGATTTTTCGGGGTTTTTTCCAGTGGGCGCTCAGGTGCAGTTGGTGGTAAACGTAGAAGCCCTGTTGGTCAGGGAAAGCCCGGAGCCCCGATGTCTGTGGTGCTGTAGATGCGCTGCCAATGGCCGGTGAGGAGCAGCAAGAGCTTGACTGGCTGGCACTTTCGGTGTGGGAGCAATCGTCCGACGTTCATTATTTTTCGGGGTTTTTTTTCAGTGGGCGCCCAGGTGCAGCTGGTGGTAAACGTCGAAGCCCTGTTGGTCAGGGAAAGCCCAGAGCCCCGATGTCGTGGTGCTGTAGATGCGCTCCAATGGCCGGTGAGGAGCAGCAAGAGCTTGACTGGCTGGCACTTTCGGTGTGGGAGCAATCATCCGACGTTCTTGATTTTTCGGGTTCTTTTTCAGTGGGCGCCCAGGTGCAGCTGGTGATAAACGTCGAAGCCCTGTTCGTCAGAAAAAGCCCGGAGCCCCGATGTCTGTGGTCCTGTAGATGCGCTGCCAATGGCCACTGAGGAGCAGCAAGATCTTGAGTTGCTGGCACTTTCGGTGTGGGAGCAATAGTCCGACGTTCGTGATTTTTCAGGTTTTTTTTTTTCAGTAGGCACCCAGGTGCAGCTGGTGGTAAACGTCTAAGCCCTGTTGGTCGGGCAAAGCCCGGAGCCCCAATGTCTGTGGTGCTGTAGATGCGCTGCCAATGGCCGCTGCGGAGCAGCAAGAGCTTGACTGGCTTGCACTTTCAGAGTGGGAGCAATCGTCCGACCTTCGTGATTTTTCAGGGTTTTTTCCAGTGGGCGCCCAGGTGCAGCTGGTGGTAAACGTCGAAGCCCTGTTGGTCAGGGAAAGCCCGGAGCCCCGATGTCTGTGGTGCTGTAGATGCGCTGCCAATGGCCCCTGAGGAGTAGCCAGAGCTTGACTGGCTGGCACTTTCGGTGTGGGAGCAATCGTCCGACGTTCGTGATTTTTCAGGTTTTTTTTTTCAGTAGGCACCCAGGTGCAGCTGGTGGTAAACGTCGAAGCCCTGTTGGTCAGGGAAAGCCCGGAGCCCCGATGTCTGTGGTGCTGTAGATGCGCTGCCAATGGCCGCTGAGGAGCCGCAAGAGCTTGACTGGCTGGCACTTTCGGTGTGGGAGCAATCATCCGACGTTCGTGATTTTTCGGGGTTTTTTTTCAGTAGGCACCCAGGTGCAGCTGGTGGTAAACGTCGAAGCCCTGTTCGTCAGGGAAAGCCCGGAGCCCTGATATCTGCGGTGCTGTACATGCGGTGCCAATGGCCGCTGAGGAGCAGCAAGAGCTTGACTGGCTGGCACTTTCGGTGTGGGAGCAATCGTCCGACGCTCGTGATTTTTTGTTTTTTTTTTCCAGTGGGCGCCCAGGTGCAGCTGGTGGTAAACGTCGAAGCCCTGTTGGTCAGGGAAAGCCCAGAGCCCCAATGTCTGTGGTGCTGTAGATGCGCTTCCAATGGCCGCTGAGGAGCAGCAAGAGCTTGACTGGCTGGCACTTTCGGTGTGGGAGCAATCATCCGACGTTCGTGATTTTTCGGGGTTTTTTTTCAGTGGGCGCCCAGGTGCAGCTGGTGGTAAACGTCGAAGCCCTGTTGGTCAGGGAAAGCCCGGAGCCCTGATGTCTGTAATGCTGTAGATGCGCTGCTAATGGCCGCTGAGGAGCAGCAAGAGCTTGACTGGCTGGCACTTTCGGTGTGGGAGCAATCGTCCGACGTTCATGATTATTCGGGGTTTATTTTCAGTGGGCGCCCAGGTGCAGCTGGTGATAAATGTCGAAGCCCAGTTCGTCAGGGAAAGCCCGGAGCCCCGATGTCTGTGGTGCTGTAGATGCGCTGCCAATGGCCGCCTAGGAGCAGCAAGATCTTGACTGGCTGGCACTTTCGGTGTGGGAGCAATCGTCCGACGTTCATGATTTTTCAGGTTTTTTTTTTCAGTAGGCACCCAGGTGCAGCTGGTGGTAAACGTCGAAGCCCTGTTGGTCAGGGAAAGCCCGGAGCCCCGATGTCTGTGGTCCTGTAGATGCGCTGCCAATGGCCGCTGATGAGCCGCAAGATCTTGACTGGCTGGCACTTTCGGTGTGGGAGCAATCGTCCGACGTTCTTGATTTTTCGGGGTTTTTTCCAGTGGGCGCTCAGGTGCAGCTGGTGGTAAACGTAGAAGCCCTGTTGGTCAGGGAAAGCCCGGAGCCCCGATGTCTGTGGTGCTGTAGATGCACTGCCAATGGCTGCTGAGGAGCAGCAAGAGCTTGACTGGCTGGCACTTTTGGTGTGGGAGCAGTCGTCCGACGTTCATGATTTTTCGTTTTTTTTTTCAGTGGGCGCCCAAGTGCAGCTGGTGGTAACCATCGAAGCCCTGTTCGTCAGGGAAAGCCCAGAGCCACAATGTCTGTGGTGCTGTAGATGCACTGCCAATGGCCGCTGAGGAGCAGCAAGAGCTTGACTGGCCTGCACTTTCGGTGTGGGAGCAATCGTCCGACGTCCGTGATTTTTCGAGGTTTTTCTTCAGTGGGCGCCCAGGTGCAGCTGGTGGTAAACGTCGAAGCCCTGTTGGTCAGGGAAAGCCCGGAGCCCCGATGTCTGTGTTGCTGTAGATGCGCTGCCAATGGCCGCTGAGGAGCAGCAAGAGCTTGACTGGCTGGCACTTTTGGTGTGGGAGCAATCGTCCGACATTCTTGATGTTTCGGGGTTTTTTTTCAGTGGGCGCCCAGGTGCAGCTGGTGGTAAACGTCGAAGCCCTGTTGGTCAGGGAAAGCCCGGAGCCCCGATGTCTGTGGTGCTGTAGATGCGCTGCCAATGGCCGCCTAGGAGCAGCAAGAGCTTCACTGGCTGGCACTTTCGGTGTGGGAGCAATCGTCCGACGTTCGTGATTTTTCAGGTTTTTTTTTCAGTAGGCACCCAGGTGCAGCTGGTGGTAAACGTCGAAGCCCTGTTCGTCAGGGAAAGCCCGGAGCCCCGATGTCTGTGGTGCTGTACATGCGCTGCCAATGGCCGCTGAGGAGCAGCAAGAGCGTAACTGGCTGGCACTTTCGGTGTGGGAGCAATCGTCCGACGTTCGTGATTTTTCAGGTTTTTTTTTTCAGTAGGCACCCAGGTGCAGCTGGTGGTAAAAGTCGAAGCCCTGTTGGTCAGGGAAAGCCCGGAGCCCCAGTGTCTGTGGTGCTGTAGATGCGCTGCCAATGGCCGCTGAGGAGCCGTAAGAGCTTGACTGGCTGGCACTTTCGGTGTGGGAGCAATCGTCCGACGTTCTTGATTTTTCGGGGTTTTTTCCAGTGGGCGCTCAGGTGCAGCTGGTGGTAAACGTAGAAGCCCTGTTGGTCAGGGAAAGCCCGGAGCCCCGATGTCTGTGGTGCTGTAGATGCACTGCCAATGGCCGCTGAGGAGCAGCAAGAGCTTGACTGGCTGGCACTTTCGGTGTGGGAGCAATCGTCCGATGTTCTTGATTTTTCGGTTTTTTTTTTCAGTGGGCGCCCAGGTGCAGCTGGTGGTAAACGTCGAAGCCCTGTTGGTCAGGGAAAGCCCGGAGCCCTGATGTCTGTGGTGCTGTAGATGCGCTGCCAATGGCCGCTGAGGAGCAGCAAGAGCTTGACTGGCTGGCACTTTCGGTGTGGGAGCAATCGTCCGACGCTCATGATTTTTCAGGTTTTTTTTTTCAGTAGGCACCCAGGTGCAGCTGGTGGTAAACGTCGAAGCCCTGTTCGTCAGGGAAAGCCCGGAGCCCCGATGTCTGTGGTGCTGTACATGCGCTGCCAATGGCTGCTGAGGAGCAGCAAGAGCGTGACTGGCTGGCACTTTCGGTGTGGGAGCAATCGTCCGACGTTCGTGATTTTTCAGGTTTTTTTTTTCAGTAGGCACCCAGGTGCAGCTGGTGGTAAACGTCGAAGCCCTGTTGGTCAGGGAAAGCCCGGAGCCCCAGTGTCTGTGGTGCTGTAGATGCGCTGCCAATGGCCGCTGAGGAGCAGCAGGAGCTTGAGTTGCTGGCACTTTCGGTGTGGGAGCAATCGTCCGACGTTCTTGATTTTTCGGTGTTTTTTCCAGTGGGCGCTCAGGTGCAGCTTGTGGTAAACGTAGAAGCCCTGTTGGTCAGGGAAAGCCCGGAGCCCCGATGTCTGTGGTGCTGTAGATGCGCTGCCAATGGCCGGTGAGGAGCAGCAAGAGCTTGACTGGCTGGCACTTTCGGTGTGGGAGGAATCGTCCGACGTTCATTATTTTTCGGGGTTTTTTTTCAGTGGGCGCCCAGGTGCAGCTGGTGGTAAACGTCGAAGCCCTGTTGGTCAGGGAAAGCCCGGAGCCCCGATGTCGTGGTGCTGTAGATGCGCTCCAATCGCCGCTGAGGAGCAGCAAGAGCTTGACTGGCTGGCACTTTCGGTGTGGGAGCAATCATCCGACGTTCTTGATTTTTCTGGTTCTTTTTCAGTGGGCGCCCAGGTGCAGCTGGTGATAAACGTCGAAGCCCTGTTCGTCAGGGAAAGCCCGGAGCCCCGATGTCTGTGGTGCTGTAGATGCGCTGCCAATGGCCGCTGAGTAGCAGCAAGAGCTTGACTGGCTGGCACTTTCGCTGTGGGAGCAATCGTCCGACGTTCATGATTTTTCGGAGTTTTTTTCAGTGGGCGCCCAGGTGCAGCTGGTGGTAAATGTCGAAGCCCTGTTGGTCAGAAAAAGCCCGGAGCCCCGATGTCTGTGGTCCTGTAGATGCGCTGCCAATGGCCGGTGAGGAGCAGCAAGATCTTGAGTTGCTGGCACTTTCGGTGTGGGAGCAATAGTCCGACGTTCATGATTTTTCAGGGTTTTTTTTCAGTGGGCGCCCAGGTGCAGCTGGTGGTAAACGTCGAAGCCCTGTGGGTCAGGGAAACCCCGGAGCCCTGATGTCTGTGGTGCTGTAGATGCGCTGCAAATGGCTGCTGAGGAGCAGCAAGAGCTTGACTGGCTGGCACTTTCGGTGTGGGAGCAATCGTCCGACGTTCGTGATTTTTCAGGGTTTTTTCCAGTGGGCGCTCAGGTGCAGCTGGTGGTAAACGTCGAAGCCCTGTTCGTCAGAAAAAGCCCGGAGCCCCGATGTCTGTGGTGCTGTAGATGCGCTGCCAATGGCCGCTGAGGAGCAGCAAGATCTTGATTGGCTGGCACTTTTGGTGTGGGAGCAATCGTCCGACGCTCGTGATTTTTCTTTTCTTTTTTCAGTTGGCGCTCAGGTGCAGCTGGTGGTAAACGTCGAAGCCCTGTTCGTCAGGGAAAGCCCGGAGCCCCGATGTCTGTCGTGCTGTAGATGCGCTGCCAATGGCCGGTGAGGAGCAGCAAGAGCTTGACTGGCTGGCACTTTCGCTGTGGGTGCAATCGTCCGACGTTCGTGATTATTCGGGGTTTTTTTTCAGTGGGCACCCAGGTGCAGCCTCTGGTAAACGTCGAAGCCCTGTTGGTCAGGGAAAGCCCGGAGCCCCGATGTCTGTGGTGCTGTAGATGCGCTGCCAATGGACGCTGAGGAGGAGCAAGAGCTTGACTGGCTGGCACTTTTGGTGTGGGAGCAATCGTCCGACGTTCGTGATTTTTCGGGGTTTTTTTTCAGTGGGCGCCCAGGTGCAGATGGTGGTAAATGTCTAAGCCGTGTTGGTCAGGGAAACCCCGGAGTCCCAATGTCTGTGGTGCTGTAGATGCGCTGCCAATGGCCGGTGAGGAGCAGCAAGAGCTTGACTGGCTGGCACTTTCGGTGTGGGAGCAATCATCCGACGTTCGTGATTTTTCGGGGTTTTTTTTTCAGTAGGCACCCAGGTGCAGCTGGTGGTAAACGTCGAAGCCCTGTTCGTCAGGGAAAGCCCGGAGCCCCGATGTCTGTGGTGCTGTACATGCGCTGCCAATGGCTGCTGAGGAGCAGCAAGAGCGTGACTGGCTGGCACTTTCGGTGTGGGAGCAATCGTCCGACGTTCGTGATTTTTCAGGTTTTTTTTTTCAGTAGGCACCCAGGTGCAGCTGGTGGTAAACGTCGAAGCCCTGTTGGTCAGGGAAAGCCCGGAGCCCCAGTGTCTGTGGTGCTGTAGATGCGCTGCCAATGGCCGCTGAGGAGCAGCAGGAGCTTGAGTTGCTGGCACTTTCGGTGTGGGAGCAATCGTCCGACGTTCTTGATTTTTCGGTGTTTTTTCCAGTGGGCGCTCAGGTGCAGCTTGTGGTAAACGTAGAAGCCCTGTTGGTCAGGGAAAGCCCGGAGCCCCGATGTCTGTGGTGCTGTAGATGCGCTGCCAATGGCCGGTGAGGAGCAGCAAGAGCTTGACTGGCTGGCACTTTCGGTGTGGGAGGAATCGTCCGACGTTCATTATTTTTCGGGGTTTTTTTTCAGTGGGCGCCCAGGTGCAGCTGGTGGTAAACGTCGAAGCCCTGTTGGTCAGGGAAAGCCCGGAGCCCCGATGTCGTGGTGCTGTAGATGCGCTCCAATCGCCGCTGAGGAGCAGCAAGAGCTTGACTGGCTGGCACTTTCGGTGTGGGAGCAATCATCCGACGTTCTTGATTTTTCTGGTTCTTTTTCAGTGGGCGCCCAGGTGCAGCTGGTGATAAACGTCGAAGCCCTGTTCGTCAGGGAAAGCCCGGAGCCCCGATGTCTGTGGTGCTGTAGATGCGCTGCCAATGGCCGCTGAGTAGCAGCAAGAGCTTGACTGGCTGGCACTTTCGCTGTGGGAGCAATCGTCCGACGTTCATGATTTTTCGGAGTTTTTTTCAGTGGGCGCCCAGGTGCAGCTGGTGGTAAATGTCGAAGCCCTGTTGGTCAGAAAAAGCCCGGAGCCCCGATGTCTGTGGTCCTGTAGATGCGCTGCCAATGGCCGGTGAGGAGCAGCAAGATCTTGAGTTGCTGGCACTTTCGGTGTGGGAGCAATAGTCCGACGTTCATGATTTTTCAGGGTTTTTTTTCAGTGGGCGCCCAGGTGCAGCTGGTGGTAAACGTCGAAGCCCTGTGGGTCAGGGAAACCCCGGAGCCCTGATGTCTGTGGTGCTGTAGATGCGCTGCAAATGGCTGCTGAGGAGCAGCAAGAGCTTGACTGGCTGGCACTTTCGGTGTGGGAGCAATCGTCCGACGTTCGTGATTTTTCAGGGTTTTTTCCAGTGGGCGCTCAGGTGCAGCTGGTGGTAAACGTCGAAGCCCTGTTCGTCAGGGAAAGCCCGGAGCCCCGATGTCTGTGGTGCTGTAGATGCGCTGCCAATGGCCGCTGAGGAGCAGCAAGATCTTGATTGGCTGGCACTTTTGGTGTGGGAGCAATCGTCCGACGCTCGTGATTTTTCTTTTCTTTTTTCAGTTGGCGCTCAGGTGCAGCTGGTGGTAAACGTCGAAGCCCTGTTCGTCAGGGAAAGCCCGGAGCCCCGATGTCTGTCGTGCTGTAGATGCGCTGCCAATGGCCGGTGAGGAGCAGCAAGAGCTTGACTGGCTGGCACTTTCGCTGTGGGTGCAATCGTCCGACGTTCGTGATTATTCGGGGTTTTTTTTCAGTGGGCACCCAGGTGCAGCCTCTGGTAAACGTCGAAGCCCTGTTGGTCAGGGAAAGCCCGGAGCCCCGATGTCTGTGGTGCTGTAGATGCGCTGCCAATGGACGCTGAGGAGGAGCAAGAGCTTGACTGGCTGGCACTTTTGGTGTGGGAGCAATCGTCCGACGTTCGTGATTTTTCGGGGTTTTTTTTCAGTGGGCGCCCAGGTGCAGATGGTGGTAAATGTCTAAGCCGTGTTGGTCAGGGAAACCCCGGAGTCCCAATGTCTGTGGTGCTGTAGATGCGCTGCCAATGGCCGGTGAGGAGCAGCAAGAGCTTGACTGGCTGGCACTTTCGGTGTGAAATCAATGGTCCGACGTTCGTGATTTTTTGGGGTTTTTTTTCAGTGGGCGCCCAGGTGCAGCTGGTGGTAAACGTCGAAGCCCTGTTGGTCAGGGAAAGCCCGGAGCCCCGATGTCTGTGGTGCTGTAGATGCGCTGCCAATGGCTGGTGAGGAGCCGCCAGAGATTGACTGGCTGGCACTTTCGGTGTGAGAGAAATCGTCCGACGTTCATGATTATTTGGGGTTTTTTTCAGTGGGCGCCCAGGTGCAGCTGGTGGTGAACGTCGAACCGCTGTTGGTCTGGGAAAGCCCGGAGCCCCGATGTCTGTGGTGCTGTAAATGTACTGCCAATGGCCGGTGAGGAGCAGCAAGAGCTTGACTGGCTGGCACTTTCGGTGTGGGAGCAATCGTCCGACGTTCATGATTTTTCAGGGTTTTTTTCAGTGCGCGCCCAGGTGCAGCTGGTGGTAAACATCGAAGCCCTGTTGGTCAGGGAAAGCCCGGAGCCCCGATGTCTGTGGTGCTGTAGATGCGCTGCCAATGGCCACTGAGGAGCAGCAAGAGCTTGACTAGCTGGCACTTTTGGTGTGGGAGCAATCGTCCGACGTCAGTGATTTTTCGGGGTTTTTTTTCAGTGGGCGCCCAGGTGCAGCTGGTGGTAAACGTCGAAGCCCTGTTGGTCAGGGAAAGCCCGGAGCCCCGATGTCTGTGGTGCTGTAGATGCGCTGCCAATGGCCGCTGAGGAGCCGCAAGAGCTTGACTGGCTGTCACTTTCGGTGAGGAAGCAATCGTCCAACGTTCTTGATGTTTCGGGATTTTTTTTCAGTGTGCGCCCAGGTGCAGCTGGTGGTAAACGTCGAAGCCCTGTTGGTCAGGGAAAGCCCAGAGCCCCGATGTCTGTGGTGCTGTAGATGCGCTGCCAATGGCTGCTGAGGTGCAGCCAGAGCTTCACTGGCTGGCACTTTCGGTGTGGGAGCAATTGTTCGACGTTCGTGATTATTCGGGGTTTTTTTCCAGTGGGCGCCCAGGTGCAGCTGGTGGTAAACGTCAAAGCCCTGTTCGCCAGGGAAAGCCCGGAGCCCCGATGTCTGTGGTGCTGTAGATGCGCTGCCAATGGCCACTGAGGAGCAGCAAGAGCTTGAGTTGCTGGCACTTTCAGTGTGGGAGCAATCGTCCGATGTTCGTGATTTTTCGGGGTTTTTTTTTCAGTGGGCGCCCAGGTGCAGCTGGTGGTAAAGGCCGAAGCCCGGTTGGTCAGAGAAAGCTCGGAGCCCCGATGTCTGTGGTGCTGTAGATGCGCTGCCAATGGCCGCTGAAGAGCAGCAAGAGCTTGACTGCCTGGCACATTCACTGTGGGAGCAATCGTCCGACGTTCGTGATTATTCGGGGTTTTTTTCCAGTGGGCGCCCAGGTGCAGCTGGTGGTAAACGTCGAAGCCCTGTTGGTCAGGGAAAGCCCGGAGCCCCGATGTCTCTGGTGCTGTAGATGCGCTGCCAATGGCCGCTGAGGAGCAGCAAGAGCTTGACTGGCTGGCACTTTCGGTGTGGGAGCAGTCGTCCGACCTTCTTGATTTTTCGGGTTTTTTTTTCAGTGGGCGCCCAGGTGCAGCTGGTGGCAAACGTCGAAGCCCTGTTGGTCAGGGAAAGCCCGGAGCCCCGATGTCTGTGGTGCTGTAGATGCGCTGCCAATGGCCGCTGAAGAGCAGCAAGATCTTGACTGGCTGACACTTTTGGTGTGGGAGCAATCGTCCGACGCTTGTTATTTTCCGTTTTTTTTTTCAGTGGGCACCCAGGTGCAGCTGGTGGTAAACGTCGAAGCCCTGTTCGTCAGGGAAAGCCCGGAGCCACAATGTCTGTGGTGCTGTAGATGCGCTGCCAGTGGCTCCTGAGGAGCCGCAAGAGCTTGACTGGCTGGCACTTTCGGTGTGGGAGCAGTCGTCCGACCTTCTTGATTTTTCGGGTTTTTCTTTCAGTGGGCGCCCAGGTGCAGCTGGTGGTAAACGTCGAAGCCCTGTTGGTCAGGGAAAGCCCGGAGCCCCGATATCTGTGGTGCTGTACATGCGGTGCCAATGGCCGCTGAGGAGCAGCAAGAGCTTGAGTTGCTGGCACTTCCGGTGTGGGAGCAATCGTCCGACGTTCATGATTTTTCGGGGTTTTTTTCCAGTGGGCGCCCATGTGTAGCTGGTGGTAAACGTCGAAGCCCTGTTGGTCAGGGAAAGCCCGGAGCCCCGATGTCTGTGGTGCTGTAGATGCGCTGCTAATGGCCGCTGAGGAGCAACAAGAGCTTGACTGGCTGGCACGATCGGTATGGGACAAATCGTCCGACGTCCGTGATTTTTCGGGGTTTTTTTTCAGTGCGCGCCCAGGTGCAGCTGGTGGTAAACGTCGAAGCCCTGTTGGTCAGGGAAAGCCCGGAGCCCCGATGTCTGTGGTGCTGTACATGCGCTGCCAATGGCCGCTGAGGAGCAGCCAGAGCTTGACTGGCTGGCACTTTCGGTGTGGGAGCAAAAATCCGACGTTCGTGATTTTTCGCGGTTTTTTTTCAGTAGGCACCCAGGTGCAGCTGGTGGTAAACGTCGAAGCCCTGTTGGTCAGGGAAAGCCCGGAGCCCCGATGTCTGTGGTGCTGTGGATGCGCTGCCAATGGCCGCTGAAGAGCAGCAAGAGCTTGAGTTGCTGGCACTTTCGGTGTGGGAGCAATCGTCCGACGTTCGTGATTTTTTGGGGTTTTTTTTCAGTGGGCGCCCAGGTGCAGCTGGTGGTAAACGTCGAAGCCCTGTTGGTCAGGGAAAGCCCGGAGCCCCGATGTCTGTGGTGCTGTAGATGCGCTGCCAATGGACGCTGAGGAGCAGCAAGAGCTTGACTGGCTGGCACTTTTGGTGTGGGAGCAATCGTCCGACGTTCATGATTTTTCACGGTTTTTTTTGAGTGGGCGCCGAGGTAGAGCTGGTGGTAAACGTCGAAGCCCTGTTCGTCAGGGAAAGCCCGGAGCCCCGATGTCTGTGGTGCTGTAGATGCGCTGCCAATGGCCGCTGAAAAGCAGCAAGAGATTGACTGGCTGGCACTTTCGGTGTGGGAGCAATCGTCCGACGTTCGTGATTTTTTGGGGTTTTTTTTTCAGTAGGCACCCAGGTGCAGCTGGTGGTAAACGTCGAAGCCCTGTTGGTCAGGGACAGCCCGGGCCCCGATGTCTGTGGTGCTGTAGATGCGCTGCCAATGGCCGCTGAGGAGCAGCAAGAGCTTGACTGGCTGGCACTTTCGGTGTGGGAGTAATCGTCTGACGTCCGTGATTTTTCGGGGTTTTTCTGTCAGTGGGCACCCAGGTGCAGCTGGTGGTAAACGTCGAAGCCCTGTTGGTCAGGGAAAGCCCGGAGCCCCGATGTCTGTGGTGCTGTACATGCGCTGCCAATGTCCGCTGAGGAGCAGCAAGAGCTTGACTGGCTGGCACTTACGGTGTGGGAGCAATCATTAGATGTTCATGATTTTTCGGGGTTTTTTTTCAGTGGACACCCAGGTGCAGCTGGTGGTAAACGTCGAAGCCCTGTTGGTCAGGGAAAGCCCAGAGCCCCGATGTCTGTGGTGCTGTAGATGCGCTGCCAATGGCCACTGAGGAGCAGCAAGATCTTGACTGGCTGGCACATTCGCTGTGGGAGCAATCGTCCGACGTTCGTGATTATTCGGGGTTTTTTTCCAGTGGGCGCCCAGGTGCAGCTGGTGGTAAACGTCGAAGCCCTGTTCGCCAGGGAAAGCCCGGAGCCCCGATGTCTGTGGTGCTGTAGATGCGCTGCCAATGGCCGCTGAGGAGCAGCCAGAGCTTGACTGGCTGGCACTTTCGGTGTGGGAGCAATCGTCCGATGTTCGTGATTTTTTGGGGTTTTTCTTCAGTGGGCGCCCAGGTGCAGCTGGTGGTAAACGTCGAAGCCCTGTTCATCAGGGAATGCCTGGAGCCCCGATGTCTGTGGTGCTGTAGATGCGCTGCCAATGGCCGCTGAGGAGCAGCAAGGGCTTGACTGGCTGGCACTTTCGGTGTGGGAGTAATCGTCTGACGTCCGTGATTTTTCGAGGTTTTTCTTCAGTGGGCGCCCAGGTGCAGCTGGTGGTAAACGTCGAAGCCCTGTTGGTCAGGGAAAGCCCGGAGCCCTGATGTCTGTGGTGCCCTAGATGCGCTGCCAATGGCCGGTGAGGAGCAGCAAGAGCTTGAGTTGCTGGCACTTTCGGTGTGGCAGCAATCGTCCGACGTTCGTGATTTTTCGGGGTTTTTTTTCAGTGAGCGCCCAGGTGCAGCTGTTGGTAAACGTCGAAGCCCTGTTGGTCAGGGAAAGCCCGGAGCCCCGATGTCTGTGGTGCTGTAGATGAGCTGCCAATGGCCACTGAGGAGCAGCAAGAGCTTGACTGGCTGGCACGTTTGGTGTGGGAGCAATCGTCCGACGTTCGTGATTTTTCGGGGTTTTTCTGTCAGTGGGCACCCAGGTGCAGCTGGTGGTAAACGTCGAAGCCCTGTTGGTCAGGGAAAGCCCGGAGCCCCGATGTCTGTGGTGCTGTACATGCGCTGCCAATGGCCGCTGAGGAGCAGCAAGAGCTTGACTGGCTGGCACTTACGGTGTGGGAGCAATCATTAGACGTTCATGATTTTTCGGGGTTTTTTTTCAGTGGACACCCAGGTGCAGCTGGTGGTAAACGTCGAAGCCCTGTTGGTCAGGGAAAGCCCAGAGCCCCGATGTCTGTGGTGCTGTAGATGCGCTGCCAATGGCCGCTGAGGAGCCGCAAGAGCTTGACTGGCTGGCACTTTCGATGTGAGAGAAATCGTCCGACGTTCATGATTATTCGGGGTTTTTTTTCAGGGGGCGCCCAGGTGCAGATGGTGGTAAATGTCTAAGCCGTGTTGGTCAGGGAAACCCCGGAGTCCCGATGTCTGTGGTGCTGTAGATGCGCTGCCAATGGCCGCTGAGGAGCCGCAAGAGCTTGACTGGCTGGCACTTTCGGTGTGAGAGCAATCATCCGACGTTCGTGATTTTTCGGGGTTTTTTCCAGTGGGGACCCAGGTGCAGCTGGTGGTAAACGTCGAAGCCCTGTTGGTCAGGGAAAGCCCGGAGCCCCGATGTCTGTGGTGCTGTAGATGCGCTGCCAATGGCCGCTGAGGAGCCGCAAGAGCTTGACTGGCTGGCATTTTCGGTGTGGGAGCAATTGTTCGACGTTCGTGATTATTCGGGGTTTTTTTCCAGTGGGCGCCCAGGTGCAGCTGGTGGTAAACGTCAAAGCCCTGTTCGCCAGAGAAAGCCCGGAGCCCCGATGTCTGTGGTGCTGTACATGCGGTGCCAATGGCCGCTGAGGAGCAGCAAGAGCTTGACTGGCTGGCACTTTCGGTGTGGGAGCAATCGTCCGACGTTCGTGATTATTCGGGGTTATTTTTCAGTGGGCGCCCAGGTGCAGCTGGTGGTAAACGTCGAAGCCCTGTTCGTCAGGGAAAGCCCGGAGCCCTGATGTCTGTGGTGCTGTAGATGCGCTGCCAATGGGCGCTGAGGAGCAGCAAGAGCTTGATTGGCTGGCACTTACGGTGTGGGAGCAATTGTCCGACGTTTGTGATTTTTTGGGGTTTTTTTTTCAGTAGGCACCCAGGTGCAGCTGGTGGTAAACGTCGAAGCCCTGTTGGTCAGGGAAAGCCCGGAGCCCCGATGTCTGTGGTGCTGTAGATGCGCTGCCAATGGCCGCTGAGGAGCAGCAAGAGCTTGACTGGCTGGCACTTTTGGTGTGGGAGCAATCGTCCGACGTTCGTGATTTTTCGGGTTTTATTTTCAGTAGGCTCCCAGGTGCAACTGGTGGTAAATGTCAAAGCCCTGTTGGTCAGGGAAAGCCCGGAGCCCCGATGTCTGTGGTGCTGTAGATGCGCTGCCAATGGCCGATGAGGAGCAGCAAGCGCTTGACTGGATGGCACTTTCGGTATGGGAGCAATCGTCCGACGTTCGTAATTTTTCGAGGTTTTTTTTCAGTGGGCGCCCAGGTGCAACTGGTGGTAAACGTCGAAGCCCTGTTCGTCAGGGAAAGCCCGGAGCCCCGATGTCTGTGGTGCTGTAGATGCACTGCCAGTGGCCGGTGAGGAGCAGCAAGAGCGTGAGTGGCTGGCACTTTCGGTGTGGGAGCAATCATCCGACGTTCGTGATTATTCGGGGTTTTTTTCCAGTGGGCGCCCAGGTGCAGCTGGTGGCAAACGTCGAAGCCCTGTTGGTCAGGGAAAGCCCGGAGCCCCGATGTCTGTGGTGCTGTAGATGCGCTGCCAATGGCCGCTGAAGAGCAGCAAGATCTTGACTGGCTGACACTTTTGGTGTGGGAGCAATCGTCCGACGCTTGTTATTTTCCGTTTTTTTTTTCAGTGGGCACCCAGGTGCAGCTGGTGGTAAACGTCGAAGCCCTGTTCGTCAGGGAAAGCCCGGAGCCAGAATGTCTGTGGTGCTGTAGATGCGCTGCCAGTGGCTCCTGAGGAGCCGCAAGAGCTTGACTGGCTGGCACTTTCGGTGTGAGAGTAATCATCCGGCGTTCGTGATTTTTTGGGGTTTTTCTTTCAGTGGGCGCCCAGGTGCAGCTGGTGGTAAACGTCGAAGCCCTGTTGGTCAGGGAAAGCCCGGAGCCCCGATATCTGTGGTGCTGTACATGCGGTGCCAATGGCCGCTGAGGAGCAGCAAGAGCTTGAGTTGCTGGCACTTCCGGTGTGGGAGCAATCGTCCGACGTTCATGATTTTTCGGGGTTTTTTTCCAGTGGGCGCCCATGTGTAGCTGGTGGTAAACGTCGAAGCCCTGTTGGTCAGGGAAAGCCCGGAGCCCCGATGTCTGTGGTGCTGTAGATGCGCTGCCAATGGCTGGTGAGGAGCCGCCAGAGATTGACAGGCTGGCACTTTCGGTGTGAGAGAAATCGTCCGACGTTCGTGATTATTCGGGGTTTTTTTTCAGTGGGCACCCAGGTGCAGCCTCTGGTAAACGTCGAAGCCCTGTTGGTCAGGGAAAGCCCGGAGCCCCGATGTCTGTGGTGCTGTAGATGCGCTGCCAATGGACGCTGAGGAGGAGCAAGAGCTTGACTGGCTGGCACTTTTGGTGTGGGAGCAATCGTCCGACGTTCGTGATTTTTCGGGGTTTTTTTTCAGTGGGCGCCCAGGTGCAGATGGTGGTAAATGTCTAAGCCGTGTTGGTCAGGGAAACCCCGGAGTCCCAATGTCTGTGGTGCTGTAGATGCGCTGCCAATGGCCGGTGAGGAGCAGCAAGAGCTTGACTGGCTGGCACTTTCGGTGTGGGAGCAATCATCCGACGTTCGTGATTTTTCGGGGTTTTTTCCAGTGGGGACCCAAGTGCAGCTGGTGGTAAACGTCGAAGCCCTGTTGGTCAGGGAAAGCCCGGAGCCCCGATGTCTGTGGTGCTGTAGATGCGCTGCCAATGGCCGCTGAGGAGCCGCAAGAGCTTGACTGGCTGTCACTTTCGGTGTGGAAGCAATCGTCCGACGTTCTTGATGTTTCGGGATTTTTTTTCAGTGGGCGCCCAGGTGCAGCTGGTGGTAAACGTCGAAGCCCTGTTGGTCAGGGAAAGCCCAGAGCCCCGATGTCTGTGGTGCTGTAGATGCGCTGCCAATGGCTGCTGAGGTGCAGCAAGAGCTTGACTGGCTGGCACTTTCGGTGTGAAATCAATGGTCCGACGTTCGTGATTTTTTGGGGTTTTTTTTCAGTGGGCGCCCAGGTGCAGCTGGTGGTAAACGTCGAAGCCCTGTTGGTCAGGGAAAGCCCGGAGCCCCGATGTCTGTGGTGCTGTAGATGCGCTGCCAATGGCTGGTGAGGAGCCGCCAGAGATTGACTGGCTGGCACTTTCGGTGTGAGAGAAATCGTCCGACGTTCATGATTATTTGGGGTTTTTTTCAGTGGGCGCCCAGGTGCAGCTGGTGGTGAACGTCGAACCGCTGTTGGTCTGGGAAAGCCCGGAGCCCCGATGTCTGTGGTGCTGTAAATGTACTGCCAATGGCCGGTGAGGAGCAGCAAGAGCTTGACTGGCTGGCACTTTCGGTGTGGGAGCAATCGTCCGACGTTCATGATTTTTCAGGGTTTTTTTCAGTGCGCGCCCAGGTGCAGCTGGTGGTAAACATCGAAGCCCTGTTGGTCAGGGAAAGCCCGGAGCCCCGATGTCTGTGGTGCTGTAGATGCGCTGCCAATGGCCACTGAGGAGCAGCAAGAGCTTGACTAGCTGGCACTTTTGGTGTGGGAGCAATCGTCCGACGTCAGTGATTTTTCGGGGTTTTTTTTCAGTGGGCGCCCAGGTGCAGCTGGTGGTAAACGTCGAAGCCCTGTTGGTCAGGGAAAGCCCGGAGCCCCGATGTCTGTGGTGCTGTAGATGCGCTGCCAATGGCCGCTGAGGAGCCGCAAGAGCTTGACTGGCTGTCACTTTCGGTGAGGAAGCAATCGTCCAACGTTCTTGATGTTTCGGGATTTTTTTTCAGTGTGCGCCCAGGTGCAGCTGGTGGTAAACGTCGAAGCCCTGTTGGTCAGGGAAAGCCCAGAGCCCCGATGTCTGTGGTGCTGTAGATGCGCTGCCAATGGCTGCTGAGGTGCAGCCAGAGCTTCACTGGCTGGCACTTTCGGTGTGGGAGCAATTGTTCGACGTTCGTGATTATTCGGGGTTTTTTTCCAGTGGGCGCCCAGGTGCAGCTGGTGGTAAACGTCAAAGCCCTGTTCGCCAGGGAAAGCCCGGAGCCCCGATGTCTGTGGTGCTGTAGATGCGCTGCCAATGGCCACTGAGGAGCAGCAAGAGCTTGAGTTGCTGGCACTTTCAGTGTGGGAGCAATCGTCCGATGTTCGTGATTTTTCGGGGTTTTTTTTTCAGTGGGCGCCCAGGTGCAGCTGGTGGTAAAGGCCGAAGCCCGGTTGGTCAGAGAAAGCTCGGAGCCCCGATGTCTGTGGTGCTGTAGATGCGCTGCCAATGGCCGCTGAAGAGCAGCAAGAGCTTGACTGCCTGGCACATTCACTGTGGGAGCAATCGTCCGACGTTCGTGATTATTCGGGGTTTTTTTCCAGTGGGCGCCCAGGTGCAGCTGGTGGTAAACGTCGAAGCCCTGTTGGTCAGGGAAAGCCCGGAGCCCCGATGTCTCTGGTGCTGTAGATGCGCTGCCAATGGCCGCTGAGGAGCAGCAAGAGCTTGACTGGCTGGCACTTTCGGTGTGGGAGCAGTCGTCCGACCTTCTTGATTTTTCGGGTTTTTTTTTCAGTGGGCGCCCAGGTGCAGCTGGTGGCAAACGTCGAAGCCCTGTTGGTCAGGGAAAGCCCGGAGCCCCGATGTCTGTGGTGCTGTAGATGCGCTGCCAATGGCCGCTGAAGAGCAGCAAGATCTTGACTGGCTGACACTTTTGGTGTGGGAGCAATCGTCCGACGCTTGTTATTTTCCGTTTTTTTTTTCAGTGGGCACCCAGGTGCAGCTGGTGGTAAACGTCGAAGCCCTGTTCGTCAGGGAAAGCCCGGAGCCACAATGTCTGTGGTGCTGTAGATGCGCTGCCAGTGGCTCCTGAGGAGCCGCAAGAGCTTGACTGGCTGGCACTTTCGGTGTGGGAGCAGTCGTCCGACCTTCTTGATTTTTCGGGTTTTTCTTTCAGTGGGCGCCCAGGTGCAGCTGGTGGTAAACGTCGAAGCCCTGTTGGTCAGGGAAAGCCCGGAGCCCCGATATCTGTGGTGCTGTACATGCGGTGCCAATGGCCGCTGAGGAGCAGCAAGAGCTTGAGTTGCTGGCACTTCCGGTGTGGGAGCAATCGTCCGACGTTCATGATTTTTCGGGGTTTTTTTCCAGTGGGCGCCCATGTGTAGCTGGTGGTAAACGTCGAAGCCCTGTTGGTCAGGGAAAGCCCGGAGCCCCGATGTCTGTGGTGCTGTAGATGCGCTGCTAATGGCCGCTGAGGAGCAACAAGAGCTTGACTGGCTGGCACGATCGGTATGGGACAAATCGTCCGACGTCCGTGATTTTTCGGGGTTTTTTTTCAGTGCGCGCCCAGGTGCAGCTGGTGGTAAACGTCGAAGCCCTGTTGGTCAGGGAAAGCCCGGAGCCCCGATGTCTGTGGTGCTGTACATGCGCTGCCAATGGCCGCTGAGGAGCAGCCAGAGCTTGACTGGCTGGCACTTTCGGTGTGGGAGCAAAAATCCGACGTTCGTGATTTTTCGCGGTTTTTTTTCAGTAGGCACCCAGGTGCAGCTGGTGGTAAACGTCGAAGCCCTGTTGGTCAGGGAAAGCCCGGAGCCCCGATGTCTGTGGTGCTGTGGATGCGCTGCCAATGGCCGCTGAAGAGCAGCAAGAGCTTGAGTTGCTGGCACTTTCGGTGTGGGAGCAATCGTCCGACGTTCGTGATTTTTTGGGGTTTTTTTTCAGTGGGCGCCCAGGTGCAGCTGGTGGTAAACGTCGAAGCCCTGTTGGTCAGGGAAAGCCCGGAGCCCCGATGTCTGTGGTGCTGTAGATGCGCTGCCAATGGACGCTGAGGAGCAGCAAGAGCTTGACTGGCTGGCACTTTTGGTGTGGGAGCAATCGTCCGACGTTCATGATTTTTCACGGTTTTTTTTGAGTGGGCGCCGAGGTAGAGCTGGTGGTAAACGTCGAAGCCCTGTTCGTCAGGGAAAGCCCGGAGCCCCTATGTCTGTGGTGCTGTAGATGCGCTGCCAATGGCCGCTGAAAAGCAGCAAGAGATTGACTGGCTGGCACTTTCGGTGTGGGAGCAATCGTCCGACGTTCGTGATTTTTTGGGGTTTTTTTTTCAGTAGGCACCCAGGTGCAGCTGGTGGTAAACGTCGAAGCCCTGTTGGTCAGGGACAGCCCGGGCCCCGATGTCTGTGGTGCTGTAGATGCGCTGCCAATGGCCGCTGAGGAGCAGCAAGAGCTTGACTGGCTGGCACTTTCGGTGTGGGAGTAATCGTCTGACGTCCGTGATTTTTCGGGGTTTTTCTGTCAGTGGGCACCCAGGTGCAGCTGGTGGTAAACGTCGAAGCCCTGTTGGTCAGGGAAAGCCCGGAGCCCCGATGTCTGTGGTGCTGTACATGCGCTGCCAATGTCCGCTGAGGAGCAGCAAGAGCTTGACTGGCTGGCACTTACGGTGTGGGAGCAATCATTAGATGTTCATGATTTTTCGGGGTTTTTTTTCAGTGGACACCCAGGTGCAGCTGGTGGTAAACGTCGAAGCCCTGTTGGTCAGGGAAAGCCCAGAGCCCCGATGTCTGTGGTGCTGTAGATGCGCTGCCAATGGCCACTGAGGAGCAGCAAGATCTTGACTGGCTGGCACATTCGCTGTGGGAGCAATCGTCCGACGTTCGTGATTATTCGGGGTTTTTTTCCAGTGGGCGCCCAGGTGCAGCTGGTGGTAAACGTCGAAGCCCTGTTCGCCAGGGAAAGCCCGGAGCCCCGATGTCTGTGGTGCTGTAGATGCGCTGCCAATGGCCGCTGAGGAGCAGCCAGAGCTTGACTGGCTGGCACTTTCGGTGTGGGAGCAATCGTCCGATGTTCGTGATTTTTTGGGGTTTTTCTTCAGTGGGCGCCCAGGTGCAGCTGGTGGTAAACGTCGAAGCCCTGTTCATCAGGGAATGCCTGGAGCCCCGATGTCTGTGGTGCTGTAGATGCGCTGCCAATGGCCGCTGAGGAGCAGCAAGGGCTTGACTGGCTGGCACTTTCGGTGTGGGAGTAATCGTCTGACGTCCGTGATTTTTCGAGGTTTTTCTTCAGTGGGCGCCCAGGTGCAGCTGGTGGTAAACGTCGAAGCCCTGTTGGTCAGGGAAAGCCCGGAGCCCTGATGTCTGTGGTGCCCTAGATGCGCTGCCAATGGCCGGTGAGGAGCAGCAAGAGCTTGAGTTGCTGGCACTTTCGGTGTGGCAGCAATCGTCCGACGTTCGTGATTTTTCGGGGTTTTTTTTCAGTGAGCGCCCAGGTGCAGCTGTTGGTAAACGTCGAAGCCCTGTTGGTCAGGGAAAGCCCGGAGCCCCGATGTCTGTGGTGCTGTAGATGAGCTGCCAATGGCCACTGAGGAGCAGCAAGAGCTTGACTGGCTGGCACGTTTGGTGTGGGAGCAATCGTCCGACGTTCGTGATTTTTCGGGGTTTTTCTGTCAGTGGGCACCCAGGTGCAGCTGGTGGTAAACGTCGAAGCCCTGTTGGTCAGGGAAAGCCCGGAGCCCCGATGTCTGTGGTGCTGTACATGCGCTGCCAATGGCCGCTGAGGAGCAGCAAGAGCTTGACTGGCTGGCACTTACGGTGTGGGAGCAATCATTAGACGTTCATGATTTTTCGGGGTTTTTTTTCAGTGGACACCCAGGTGCAGCTGGTGGTAAACGTCGAAGCCCTGTTGGTCAGGGAAAGCCCAGAGCCCCGATGTCTGTGGTGCTGTAGATGCGCTGCCAATGGCCGCTGAGGAGCCGCAAGAGCTTGACTGGCTGGCACTTTCGATGTGAGAGAAATCGTCCGACGTTCATGATTATTCGGGGTTTTTTTTCAGGGGGCGCCCAGGTGCAGATGGTGGTAAATGTCTAAGCCGTGTTGGTCAGGGAAACCCCGGAGTCCCGATGTCTGTGGTGCTGTAGATGCGCTGCCAATGGCCGCTGAGGAGCCGCAAGAGCTTGACTGGCTGGCACTTTCGGTGTGAGAGCAATCATCCGACGTTCGTGATTTTTCGGGGTTTTTTCCAGTGGGGACCCAGGTGCAGCTGGTGGTAAACGTCGAAGCCCTGTTGGTCAGGGAAAGCCCGGAGCCCCGATGTCTGTGGTGCTGTAGATGCGCTGCCAATGGCCGCTGAGGAGCCGCAAGAGCTTGACTGGCTGGCATTTTCGGTGTGGGAGCAATTGTTCGACGTTCGTGATTATTCGGGGTTTTTTTCCAGTGGGCGCCCAGGTGCAGCTGGTGGTAAACGTCAAAGCCATGTTCGCCAGAGAAAGCCCGGAGCCCCGATGTCTGTGGTGCTGTACATGCGGTGCCAATGGCCGCTGAGGAGCAGCAAGAGCTTGACTGGCTGGCACTTTCGGTGTGGGAGCAATCGTCCGACGTTCGTGATTATTCGGGGTTATTTTTCAGTGGGCGCCCAGGTGCAGCTGGTGGTAAACGTCGAAGCCCTGTTCGTCAGGGAAAGCCCGGAGCCCTGATGTCTGTGGTGCTGTAGATGCGCTGCCAATGGGCGCTGAGGAGCAGCAAGAGCTTGATTGGCTGGCACTTACGGTGTGGGAGCAATTGTCCGACGTTTGTGATTTTTTGGGGTTTTTTTTTCAGTAGGCACCCAGGTGCAGCTGGTGGTAAACGTCGAAGCCCTGTTGGTCAGGGAAAGCCCGGAGCCCCGATGTCTGTGGTGCTGTAGATGCGCTGCCAATGGCCGCTGAGGAGCAGCAAGAGCTTGACTGGCTGGCACTTTTGGTGTGGGAGCAATCGTCCGACGTTCGTGATTTTTCGGGTTTTATTTTCAGTAGGCTCCCAGGTGCAACTGGTGGTAAATGTCAAAGCCCTGTTGGTCAGGGAAAGCCCGGAGCCCCGATGTCTGTGGTGCTGTAGATGCGCTGCCAATGGCCGATGAGGAGCAGCAAGCGCTTGACTGGATGGCACTTTCGGTATGGGAGCAATCGTCCGACGTTCGTAATTTTTCGAGGTTTTTTTTCAGTGGGCGCCCAGGTGCAACTGGTGGTAAACGTCGAAGCCCTGTTCGTCAGGGAAAGCCCGGAGCCCCGATGTCTGTGGTGCTGTAGATGCACTGCCAGTGGCCGGTGAGGAGCAGCAAGAGCGTGAGTGGCTGGCACTTTCGGTGTGGGAGCAATCATCCGACGTTCGTGATTATTCGGGGTTTTTTTCCAGTGGGCGCCCAGGTGCAGCTGGTGGCAAACGTCGAAGCCCTGTTGGTCAGGGAAAGCCCGGAGCCCCGATGTCTGTGGTGCTGTAGATGCGCTGCCAATGGCCGCTGAAGAGCAGCAAGATCTTGACTGGCTGACACTTTTGGTGTGGGAGCAATCGTCCGACGCTTGTTATTTTCCGTTTTTTTTTTCAGTGGGCACCCAGGTGCAGCTGGTGGTAAACGTCGAAGCCCTGTTCGTCAGGGAAAGCCCGGAGCCAGAATGTCTGTGGTGCTGTAGATGCGCTGCCAGTGGCTCCTGAGGAGCCGCAAGAGCTTGACTGGCTGGCACTTTCGGTGTGAGAGTAATCATCCGACGTTCGTGATTTTTTGGGGTTTTTCTTTCAGTGGGCGCCCAGGTGCAGCTGGTGGTAAACGTCGAAGCCCTGTTGGTCAGGGAAAGCCCGGAGCCCCGATATCTGTGGTGCTGTACATGCGGTGCCAATGGCCGCTGAGGAGCAGCAAGAGCTTGAGTTGCTGGCACTTCCGGTGTGGGAGCAATCGTCCGACGTTCATGATTTTTCGGGGTTTTTTTCCAGTGGGCGCCCATGTGTAGCTGGTGGTAAACGTCGAAGCCCTGTTGGTCAGGGAAAGCCCGGAGCCCCGATGTCTGTGGTGCTGTAGATGCGCTGCCAATGGCTGGTGAGGAGCCGCCAGAGATTGACAGGCTGGCACTTTCGGTGTGAGAGAAATCGTCCGACGTTCATGATTATTCGGGGTTTTTTTCAGTGGGCGCCCAGGTGCAGCTGGTGGTGAACGTCGAAGCGCTGTTGGTCAGGGAAAGCCCGGAGCCCCGATGTCTGTGGTGCTGTAAATGTACTGTCAATGGCCGGTGAGGAGCAGCAAGAGCTTGACTGGCTGGCACTTTCGGTGTGGGATCAAACGTCCGACGTTCATGATTTTTCGGGGTTTTTTTCAGTGGGCGCCCAGGTGCAGCTGGTGGTAAACGTCGAAGCCCTGTTGGTCAGGGAAAGCCCGGAGCCCCGATGTCTGTGGTGCTGTACATGCGCTGCCAATGACCGCTGAGTAGCAGCAAGAGCTTGACTGGCTGGCACTTTTGGTGTGGGAGCAATCGTCCGACGTCAGTGATTTTTCGGGTTTTTTTTTCAGTGGGCGCCCAGGTGCAGCTGGTGGTAAACGTCGAAGCCCTGTTCGTCAGGGAAAGCCCGGAGCCCCGATGTCTGTGGTGCTGTAGATGCGCTGCTAATGGCCGCTGAGGAGCAACAAGAGCTTGACTGGCTGGCACGATCGGTATGGGACAAATCGTCCGACGTCCGTGATTTTTCGGGGTTTTTTTTCAGTGCGCGCCCAGGTGCAGCTGGTGGTAAACGTCGAAGCCCTGTTGGTCAGGGAAAGCCCGGAGCCCCGATGTCTGTGGTGCTGTACATGCGCTGCCAATGGCCGCTGAGGAGCAGCCAGAGCTTGACTGGCTGGCACTTTCGGTGTGGGAGCAAAAATCCGACGTTCGTGACTTTTCGCGGTTTTTTTTCAGTAGGCACCCAGGTGCAGCTGGTGGTAAACGTCGAAGCCCTGTTGGTCAGGGAAAGCCCGGAGCCCCGATGTCTGTGGTGCTGTGGATGCGCTGCCAATGGCCGCTGAAGAGCAGCAAGAGCTTGAGTTGCTGGCACTTTCGGTGTGGGAGCAATCGTACGACGTTCGTGATTTTTTGGGGTTTTTTTTCAGTGGGCGCCCAGGTGCAGCTGGTGGTAAACGTCGAAGCCCTGTTGGTCAGGGAAAGCCCGGAGCCCCGATGTCTGTGGTGCTGTAGATGCGCTGCCAATGGACGCTGAGGAGCAGCAAGAGCTTGACTGGCTGGCACTTTTGGTGTGGGAGCAATCGTCCGACGTTCATGATTTTTCACGGTTTTTTTTGAGTGGGCGCCGAGGTAGAGCTGGTGGTAAACGTCGAAGCCCTGTTCGTCAGGGAAAGCCCGGAGCCCCGATGTCTGTGGTGCTGTAGATGCGCTGCCAATGGCCGCTGAAAAGCAGCAAGAGATTGACTGGCTGGCACTTTCGGTGTGGGAGCAATCGTCCGACGTTCGTGATTTTTTGGGGTTTTTTTTTCAGTAGGCACCCAGGTGCAGCTGGTGGTAAACGTCGAAGCCCTGTTGGTCAGGGACAGCCCGGGCCCCGATGTCTGTGGTGCTGTAGATGCGCTGCCAATGGCCGCTGAGGAGCAGCAAGAGCTTGACTGGCTGGCACTTTCGGTGTGGGAGTAATCGTCTGACGTCCGTGATTTTTCGGGGTTTTTCTGTCAGTGGGCACCCAGGTGCAGCTGGTGGTAAACGTCGAAGCCCTGTTGGTCAGGGAAAGCCCGGAGCCCCGATGTCTGTGGTGCTGTACATGCGCTGCCAATGTCCGCTGAGGAGCAGCAAGAGCTTGACTGGCTGGCACTTACGGTGTGGGAGCAATCATTAGATGTTCATGATTTTTCGGGGTTTTTTTTCAGTGGACACCCAGGTGCAGCTGGTGGTAAACGTCGAAGCCCTGTTGGTCAGGGAAAGCCCAGAGCCCCAATGTCTGTGGTGCTGTAGATGCGCTGCCAATGGCCACTGAGGAGCAGCAAGATCTTGACTGGCTGGCACATTCGCTGTGGGAGCAATCGTCCGACGTTCGTGATTATTCGGGGTTTTTTTCCAGTGGGCGCCCAGGTGCAGCTGGTGGTAAACGTCGAAGCCCTGTTCGTCAGGGAAAGCCCGGAGCCCCGATGTCTGTGGTGCTGTAGATGCGCTGCCAATGGCCGCTGAGGAGCAGCAAGAGCTTGACTGGCTGGCACTTTCGGTGTGGGAGCAATCGTCCGATGTTCGTGATTTTTTGGGGTTTTTCTTCAGTGGGCGCCCAGGTGCAGCTGGTGGTAAACGTCGAAGCCCTGTTCATCAGGGAATGCCTGGAGCCCCGATGTCTGTGGTGCTGTAGATGCGCTGCCAATGGCCGCTGAGGAGCAGCAAGGGCTTGACTGGCTGGCACTTTCGGTGTGGGAGTAATCGTCTGACGTCCGTGATTTTTCGAGGTTTTTCTTCAGTGGGCGCCCAGGTGCAGCTGGTGGTAAACGTCGAAGCCCTGTTGGTCAGGGAAAGCCCGGAGCCCTGATGTCTGTGGTGCCCTAGATGCGCTGCCAATGGCCGGTGAGGAGCAGCAAGAGCTTGAGTTGCTGGCACTTTCGGTGTGGCAGCAATCGTCCGACGTTCGTGATTTTTCGGGGTTTTTTTTCAGTGAGCGCCCAGGTGCAGCTGCTGGTAAACGTCGAAGCCCTGTTGGTCAGGGAAAGCCCGGAGCCCCGATGTCTGTGGTGCTGTAGATGAGCTGCCAATGGCCACTGAGGAGCAGCAAGAGCTTGACTGGCTGGCACGTTTGGTGTGGGAGCAATCGTCCGACGTTCGTGATTTTTCGGGGTTTTTCTGTCAGTGGGCACCCAGGTGCAGCTGGTGGTAAACGTCGAAGCCCTGTTGGTCAGGGAAAGCCCGGAGCCCCGATGTCTGTGGTGCTGTACATGCGCTGCCAATGGCCGCTGAGGAGCAGCAAGAGCTTGACTGGCTGGCACTTACGGTGTGGGAGCAATCATTAGACGTTCATGATTTTTCGGGGTTTTTTTTCAGTGGACACCCAGGTGCAGCTGGTGGTAAACGTCGAAGCCCTGTTGGTCAGGGAAAGCCCAGAGCCCCGATGTCTGTGGTGCTGTAGATGCGCTGCCAATGGCCGCTGAGGAGCCGCAAGAGCTTGACTGGCTGGCACTTTCGATGTGAGAGAAATCGTCCGACGTTCATGATTATTCGGGGTTTTTTTTCAGGGGGCGCCCAGGTGCAGATGGTGGTAAATGTCTAAGCCGTGTTGGTCAGGGAAACCCCGGAGTCCCGATGTCTGTGGTGCTGTAGATGCGCTGCCAATGGCCGCTGAGGAGCCGCAAGAGCTTGACTGGCTGGCACTTTCGGTGTGAGAGCAATCATCCGACGTTCGTGATTTTTCGGGGTTTTTTCCAGTGGGGACCCAGGTGCAGCTGGTGGTAAACGTCGAAGCCCTGTTGGTCAGGGAAAGCCCGGAGCCCCGATGTCTGTGGTGCTGTAGATGCGCTGCCAATGGCCGCTGAGGAGCCGCAAGAGCTTGACTGGCTGGCATTTTCGGTGTGGGAGCAATTGTTCGACGTTCGTGATTATTCGGGGTTTTTTTCCAGTGGGCGCCCAGGTGCAGCTGGTGGTAAACGTCAAAGCCCTGTTCGCCAGGGAAAGCCCGGAGCCCCGATGTCTGTGGTGCTGTACATGTGGTGCCAATGGCCGCTGAGGAGCAGCAAGAGCTTGACTGGCTGGCACTTTCGGTGTGGGAGCAATCGTCCGACGTTCGTGATTATTCGGGGTTATTTTTCAGTGGGCGCCCAGGTGCAGCTGGTGGTAAACGTCGAAGCCCTGTTCGTCAGGGAAAGCCCGGAGCCCCGATGTCTGTGGTGCTGTAGATGCGCTGCCAATGGCCGCTGAGGAGCAGCAAGAGCTTGATTGGCTGGCACTTACGGTGTGGGAGCAATTGTCCGACGTTTGTGATTTTTTGGGGTTTTTTTTTCAGTAGGCACCCAGGTGCAGCTGGTGGTAAACGTCGAAGCCCTGTTGGTCAGGGAAAGCCCGGAGCCCCGATGTCTGTGGTGCTGTAGATGCGCTGCCAATGGCCGCTGAGGAGCAGCAAGAGCTTGACTGGCTGGCACTTTCGGTGTGGGAGCAATCGTCCGACGTTCGTGATTTTTCGGGTTTTATTTTCAGTAGGCTCCCAGGTGCAACTGGTGGTAAATGTCAAAGCCCTGTTGGTCAGGGAAAGCCCGGAGCCCCGATGTCTGTGGTGCTGTAGATGCGCTGCCAATGGCCGCTGAGGAGCAGCAAGGGCTTGACTGGATGGCACTTTCGGTATGGGAGCAATCGTCCGACGTTCGTAATTTTTCGAGGTTTTTTTTCAGTGGGCGCCCAGGTGCAGCTGGTGGTAAACGTCGAAGCCCTGTTCGTCAGGGAAAGCCCGGAGCCCCTATGTCTGTGGTGCTGTAGATGCACTGCCAGTGGCCGGTGAGGAGCAGCAAGAGCGTGAGTGGCTGGCACTTTCGGTGTGGGAGCAATCATCCGACGTTCGTGATTTTTCGGGGTTTTTTTTCAGTGGGCGCCCAGGTGCAGCTGTTGGTAAACGTCGAAGCCCTGTTGGTCAGGGAAAGCCCGGAGCCCCGATGTCTGTGGTGCTGTAGATGAGCTGCCAATGGCCACTGAGGAGCAGCAAGAGCTTGACTGGCTGGCACGTTTGGTGTGGGAGCAATCGTCCGACGTTCGTGATTTTTCGGGGTTTTTCTGTCAGTGGGCACCCAGGTGCAGCTGGTGGTAAACGTCGAAGCCCTGTTGGTCAGGGAAAGCCCGGAGCCCCGATGTCTGTGGTGCTGTACATGCGCTGCCAATGGCCGCTGAGGAGCAGCAAGAGCTTGACTGGCTGGCACTTACGGTGTGGGAGCAATCATTAGACGTTCATGATTTTTCGGGGTTTTTTTTCAGTGGACACCCAGGTGCAGCTGGTGGTAAACGTCGAAGCCCTGTTGGTCAGGGAAAGCCCAGAGCCCCGATGTCTGTGGTGCTGTAGATGCGCTGCCAATGGCCGCTGAGGAGCCGCAAGAGCTTGACTGGCTGGCACTTTCGGTGTGGGAGCAATCGTCCGACGTTCGTGATTTTTCGGGGTTTTTTTCAGTGCGCGCCCAGGTGCAGCTGGTGGTAAACGTCGAAGCCCTGTTGGTCAGGGAAAGCCCGGAGCCCCGATGTCTGTGGTGCTGTAGATGCGCTGCCAATGGCCACTGAGGAGCAGCAAGATCTTGACTGGCTGGCACTTTTGGTGTTGGAGCAATCGTCCGACGCTCGTGATTTTTCTTTTCTTTTTTCAGTGGGCGCCCAGGTGCAGCTGGTGGTAAACGTCGAAGCCCTGTTCGTCAGGGAAAGCCCGGAGCCCCGATGTCTGTGGTGCTGTAGATGCGCTGCCAATGGCCGCTGAGGAGCAGCCAGAGCTTGACTGGCTGGCACTTTCGGTGTGGGAGCAATCGTCGGATGTTCGTGATTTTTTGGGGCTTTTCTTGAGTGGGCGCCCAGGTGCAGCTGGTGGTAAACGTCGAAGCCCTGTTCATCAGGGAATGCCCGGAGCCCCGATGTCTGCGGTGCTGTAGATGCGCTGCCAATGGCCGCTGAGGAGCAGCAAGGGCTTGACTGGCTGGCACTTTCGGTGTGGGAGTAATCGTCTGACGTCCGTGATTTTTCGAGGTTCTTCTTCAGTGGGCGCCCAGGTGCAGCTGGTGGTAAACGTCAAAGCCCTGTTGGTCAGGGAAAGCCCGGAGCCCTGATGCCTGTGGTGCTGTAGATGCGCTGCCAATGGACGCTGAGGAGCAGCAAGAGCTTGACTGGATGGCACTTTCGGTGTGGGAGCAATCGTCCGACGTTCATGATTTTTCAGGTTTTTTTTTTTCAGTAGGCACCCAGGTGCAGCTGGTGGTAAACGTCGAAGCCCTGTTGGTCGGGCAAAGCCCGGAGCCCCAATGTCTGTGGTGCTGTAGATGCGCTGCCAATGGCCGCTGAGGAGCAGCAAGAGCTTGACTGGCTTGCACTTTCAGTGTGGGAGCAATCGTCCGACCTTCGTGATTTTTCGGGGTTTTTTTCCAGTGGGCGCCCAGGTGCAGCTGGTGGTAAACGTCGAAGCCCTGTTGGTCAGGGAAAGCCCGGAGCCCCGATGTCTGTGGTGCTGTAGATGCGCTGCCAATGGCCCCTGAGGAGCAGCCAGAGCTTGACTGGCTGGCACTTTTGGTGTGGGAGCAATCGTCCGACGTCAGTGATTTTTCGGGTTTTTTTTTCAGTGGGCGCCCAGGTGCAGCTGGTGGTAAACGTCGAAGCCCTGTTCGTCAGGGAAAGCCCGGAGCCCCGATGTCTGTGGTGCTGTAGATGCGCTGCTAATGGCCGCTGAGGAGCAACAAGAGCTTGACTGGCTGGCACTTTCGGTGTGGGAGCAAAAATCCGACGTTCGTGATTTTTCGCGGTTTTTTTTCAGTAGGCACCCAGGTGCAGCTGGTGGTAAACGTCGAAGCCCTGTTGGTCAGGGAAAGCCCGGAGCCCCGATGTCTGTGGTGCTGTGGATGCACTGCCAATGGCCGCTGAAGAGCAGCAAGAGCTTGAGTTGCTGGCACTTTCGGTGTGGGAGCAATCGTCCGACGTTCGTGATTTTTTGGGGTTTTTTTTCAGTGGGCGCCCAGGTGCAGCTGGTGGTAAACGTCGAAGCCCTGTTGGTCAGGGAAAGCCCGGAGCCCCGATGTCTGTGGTGCTGTAGATGCGCTTCCAATGGCCGCTGAGGAGCAGCAAGAGCTTGACTGGCTGGCACTTTTGGTGTGGGAGCAATCGTCCGACGTTCATGATTTTTCACGGTTTTTTTTGAGTGGGCGCCGAGGTAGAGCTGGTGGTAAACTTCGAAGCCCTGTTCGTCAGGGAAAGCCCGGAGCCCCAATGTCTGTGGTGCTGTAGATGCGCTGCCAATGGCCGCTGAAAAGCAGCAAGAGATTGACTGGCTGGCACTTTCGGTGTGGGAGCAATCATCCGACGTTCGTGATTTTTTGGGGTTTTTTTTTCAGTAGGCACCCAGGTGCAGCTGGTGGTAAACGTCGAAGCCCTGTTGGTCAGGGACAGCCCGGGCCCCGATGTCTGTGGTGCTGTAGATGCGCTGCCAATGGCCGCTGAGGAGCAGCAAGAGCTTGACTGGCTGGCACTTTCGGTGTGGGAGTAATCGTCTGACGTCCGTGATTTTTCGGGGTTTTTCTGTCAGTGGGCACCCAGGTGCAGCTGGTGGTAAACGTCGAAGCCCTGTTGGTCAGGGAAAGCCCGGAGCCCCGATGTCTGTGGTGCTGTACATGCGCTGCCAATGTCCGCTGAGGAGCAGCAAGAGCTTGACTGGCTGGCACTTACGGTGTGGGAGCAATCATTAGATGTTCATGATTTTTCGGGGTTTTTTTTCAGTGGACACCCAGGTGCAGCTGGTGGTAAACGTCGAAGCCCTGTTGGTCAGGGAAAGCCCAGAGCCCCGATGTCTGTGGTGCTGTAGATGCGCTGCCAATGGCCACTGAGGAGCAGCAAGATCTTGACTGGCTGGCACATTCGCTGTGGGAGCAATCGTCCGACGTTCGTGATTATTCGGGGTTTTTTTCCAGTGGGCGCCCAGGTGCAGCTGGTGGTAAACGTCGAAGCCCTGTTCGCCAGGGAAAGCCCGGAGCCCCGATGTCTGTGGTGCTGTAGATGCGCTGCCAATGGCCGCTGAGGAGCAGCCAGAGCTTGACTGGCTGGCACTTTCGGTGTGGGAGCAATCGTCCGATGTTCGTGATTTTTTGGGGTTTTTCTTCAGTGGGCGCCCAGGTGCAGCTGGTGGTAAACGTCGAAGCCCTGTTCATCAGGGAATGCCTGGAGCCCCGATGTCTGTGGTGCTGTAGATGCGCTGCCAATGGCCGCTGAGGAGCAGCAAGGGCTTGACTGGCTGGCACTTTCGGTGTGGGAGTAATCGTCTGACGTCCGTGATTTTTCGAGGTTTTTCTTCAGTGGGCGCCCAGGTGCAGCTGGTGGTAAACGTCGAAGCCCTGTTGGTCAGGGAAAGCCCGGAGCCCTGATGTCTGTGGTGCCCTAGATGCGCTGCCAATGGCCGGTGAGGAGCAGCAAGAGCTTGAGTTGCTGGCACTTTCGGTGTGGCAGCAATCGTCCGACGTTCGTGATTTTTCGGGGTTTTTTTTCAGTGGGCGCCCAGGTGCAGCTGTTGGTAAACGTCGAAGCCCTGTTGGTCAGGGAAAGCCCGGAGCCCCGATGTCTGTGGTGCTGTAGATGAGCTGCCAATGGCCACTGAGGAGCAGCAAGAGCTTGACTGGCTGGCACGTTTGGTGTGGGAGCAATCGTCCGACGTTCGTGATTTTTCGGGGTTTTTCTGTCAGTGGGCACCCAGGTGCAGCTGGTGGTAAACGTCGAAGCCCTGTTGGTCAGGGAAAGCCCGGAGCCCCGATGTCTGTGGTGCTGTACATGAGCTGCCAATGTCCGCTGAGGAGCAGCAAGAGCTTGACTGGCTGGCACTTTCGGTGTGGGAGCAATCATTAGACGTTCATGATTTTTCGGGGTTTTTTTTCAGTGGACACCCAGGTGCAGCTGGTGGTAAACGTCGAAGCCCTGTTGGTCAGGGAAAGCCCAGAGCCCCGATGTCTGTGGTGCTGTAGATGCGCTGCCAATGGCCGCTGAGGAGCCGCAAGAGCTTGACTGGATGGCACTTTCGGTGTGGGAGCAATCGTCCGACGTTCGTGATTTTTCGGGGTTTTTTTCAGTGCGCGCCCAGGTGCAGCTGGTGGTAAACGTCGAAGCCCTGTTGGTCAGGGAAAGCCCGGAGCCCCGATGTCTGTGGTGCTGTAGATGCGCTGCCAATGGCCACTGAGGAGCAGCAAGATCTTGACTGGCTGGCACTTTTGGTGTTGGAGCAATCGTCCGACGCTCGTGATTTTTCTTTTCTTTTTTCAGTGGGCGCCCAGGTGCAGCTGGTGGTAAACGTCGAAGCCCTGTTCGTCAGGGAAAGCCCGGAGCCCTGATGTCTGTGGTGCTGTAGATGCGCTGCTAATGGCCGGTGAGGAGCCGCAAGAGCTTGACTGGCTGGCACTTTTGGTGTGGGAGCAATCGTCCGACGTTCGTGATTATTCGGTGTTTTTTTTCAGTGGGCACCCAGGTGCAGCCTCTGGTAAACGTCGAAGCCCTGTTGGTCAGGGAAAGCCTGGAGCCCCGATGTCTGTGGTGCTGTAGATGCGCTGCCAATGGACGCTGAGGAGAAGCAAGAGCTTGACTGGCTGGCACTTTCGATGTGAGAGAAATCGTCCGACGTTCATGATTATTCGGGGTTTTTTTTCAGGGGGCGCCCAGGTGCAGATGGTGGTAAATGTCTAAGCCGTGTTGGTCAGGGAAACCCCGGAGTCCCGATGTCTGTGGTGCTGTAGATGCGCTGCCAATGGCCGCTGAGGAGCCGCAAGAGCTTGACTGGCTGGCACTTTCGGTGTGGGAGCAATCATCCGACGTTCGTGATTTTTCGGGGTTTTTTCCAGTGGGGACCCAGGTGCAGCTGGTGGTAAACGTCGAAGCCCTGTTGGTCAGGGAAAGCCCGGAGCCCCGATGTCTGTGGTGCTGTAGATGCGCTGCCAATGGCCGCTGAGGTGCAGCAAGAGCTTGCCTGGCTGGCATTTTCGGTGTGGGAGCAATTGTTCGACGTTCGTGATTATTCGGGGTTTTTTTCCAGTGGGCGCCCAGGTGCAGCTGGTGGTAAACGTCAAAGCCCTGTTCGCCAGGGAAAGCCCGGAGCCCCGATGTCTGTGGTGCTGTACATGCGGTGCCAATGGCCGCTGAGGAGCAGCAAGAGCTTGACTGGCTGGCACTTTCGGTGTGGGAGCAATCGTCCGACGTTCGTGATTATTCGCGGTTATTTTTCAGTGGGCGCCCAGGTGCAGCTGGTGGTAAACGTCGAAGCCCTGTTCGTCAGGGAAAGCCCGGAGCCCCGATGTCTGTGGTGCTGTAGATGCGCTGCCAATGGGCGCTGAGGAGCAGCAAGAGCTTGATTGGCTGGCACTTACGGTGTGGGAGCAATTGTCCGACGTTTGTGATTTTTTGGGGTTTTTTTTTCAGTAGGCACCCAGGTGCAGCTGGTGGTAAACGTCGAAGCCCTGTTGGTCAGGGAAAGCCCGGAGCCCCGATGTCTGTGGTGCTGTAGATGCGCTGCCAATGGCCGCTGAGGAGCAGCAAGAGCTTGACTGGCTGGCACTTTTGGTGTGGGAGCAATCGTCCGACGTTCGTGATTTTTCGGGTTTTATTTTCAGTAGGCTCCCAGGTGCAACTGGTGGTAAATGTCAAAGCCCTGTTGGTCAGGGAAAGCCCGGAGCCCCGATGTCTGTGGTGCTGTAGATGCGCTGCCAATGGCCGATGAGGAGCAGCAAGCGCTTGACTGGATGGCACTTTCGGTATGGGAGCAATCGTCCGACGTTCGTAATTTTTCGAGGTTTTTTTTCAGTGGGCGCCCAGGTGCAGCTGGTGGTAAACGTCGAAGCCCTGTTCGTCAGGGAAAGCCCGGAGCCCCTATGTCTGTGGTGCTGTAGATGCACTGCCAGTGGCCGGTGAGGAACAGCAAGAGCGTGAGTGGCTGGCACTTTCGGTGTGGGAGCAATCATCCGACGTTCGTGATTATTCGGGGTTTTTTTCCAGTGGGCGCCCAGGTGCAGCTGGTGGTAAACGTCGAAGCCCTGTTCGCCAGGGAAAGCCCGGAGCCCCGATGTCTGTGGTGCTGTAGATGCGCTGCCAATGGCCGCTGAGGAGCAGCCAGAGCTTGACTGGCTGGCACTTTCGGTGTGGGAGCAATCGTCGGATGTTCGTGATTTTTTGGGGTTTTTCTTGAGTGGGCGCCCAGGTGCAGCTGGTGGTAAACGTCGAAGCCCTGTTCATCAGGGAATGCCCGGAGCCCCGATGTCTGCGGTGCTGTAGATGCGCTGCCAATGGCCGCTGAGGAGCAGCAAGGGCTTGACTGGCTGGCACTTTCGGTGTGGGAGTAATCGTCTGACGTCCGTGATTTTTCGAGGTTCTTCTTCAGTGGGCGCCCAGGTGCAGCTGGTGGTAAACGTCAAAGCCCTGTTGGTCAGGGAAAGCCCGGAGCCCTGATGCCTGTGGTGCTGTAGATGCGCTGCCAATGGACGCTGAGGAGCAGCAAGAGCTTGACTGGATGGCACTTTTGGTGTGGGAGCAATCGTCCGACGTTCATGATTTTTCAGGTTTTTTTTTTTCAGTAGGCACCCAGGTGCAGCTGGTGGTAAACGTCGAAGCCCTGTTGGTCGGGCAAAGCCCGGAGCCCCAATGTCTGTGGTGCTGTAGATGCGCTGCCAATGGCCGCTGAGGAGCAGCAAGAGCTTGACTGGCTTGCACTTTCAGTGTGGGAGCAATCGTCCGACCTTCGTGATTTTTCGGGGTTTTTTTCCAGTGGGCGCCCAGGTGCAGCTGGTGGTAAACGTCGAAGCCCTGTTGGTCAGGGAAAGCCCGGAGCCCCGATGTCTGTGGTGCTGTAGATGCGCTGCCAATGGCCCCTGAGGAGCAGCCAGAGCTTGACTGGCTGGCACTTTCGGTGTGGGAGCAATCGTCCGACGTTCGTGATTTTTCAGGTTTTTTTTTTCAGTAGGCACCCAGGTGCAGCTGGTGGTAAACGTCGAAGCCCTGTTGGTCAGGGAAAGCCCGGAGCCCCGATGTCTGTGGTGCTGTAGATGCGCTGCCAATGGCCGCTGAGGAGCCGCAAGAGCTTGACTGGCTGGCACTTTCGGTGTGGGAGCAATCATCCGACGTTCGTGATTTTTCGGGGTTTTTTTTCAGTAGGCACCCAGGTGCAGCTGGTGGTAAACGTCGAAGCCCTGTACGTCAGGGAAAGCCCGGAGCCCTGATATCTGCGGTGCTGTACATGCGGTGCCAATGGCCGCTGAGGAGCAGCAAGAGATTGACTGGCTGGCACTTTCGGTGTGGGAGCAATCGTCCGACGTTCTTGATTTTTCGGGGTTTTTTTTTTCAGGGGGCGCCCAGGTGCAGCTGGTGGTAAACGTCGAAGCCCTGTTGGTCAGGGAAAGCCCAGAGCCCCAATGTCTGTGGTGCTGTAGATGCGCTGCCAATGGCCGCTGAGGTGCAGCAAGGGCTTGACTGGCTGGCACTTACGGTGTGGGAGCAATTGTCCGACGTTCGTGATTATTCGGGGTTTTTTTCCAGTGGGCGCCCAGGTGCAGCTGGTGGTAAACGTCAAAGCCCTGTTCGCCAGAGAAAGCCCGGAGCCCCGATGTCTGTGGTGCTGTAGATGCGCTGCCAATGGCCGCTGAGGAGCAGCAAGAGCTTGACTGGCTGGCACTTTCGGTGTGAAATCAATCGTCCGACGTTCGTGATTTTTCGGGGTTTTTTTTGAGTGGGCGCCCAGGTGCAGCTGGTGGTAAACGTCGAAGCCCTGTTGGTCAGGGAAAGCCCGGAGCCCCGATGTCTATGGTGCTGTAGATGCGCTGCCAATGGCCGCTGAGGAGCCGCAAGAGCTTGACTGGCTGGCACTTTCGGTGTGAGAGATTACGTCCGACGTTCGTGATGTTTCAGGGTTTTTTTTGAGTGGACGCTTAGGTGCAGCTGGTGGTAAACGTTGAAGCCCTGTTCGTCAGGGAAAGCCCGGAGCCCTGATGTCTGTGGTGCTGTAGATGCGCTGCCAATGGCCGCTGAGGAGCAGCAAGAGCTTGACTGGCTGGCACTTTCGGTGTGGGAGCAATCGTCCGACGCTCGTGATTTTTTGTTTTTTTTTTTCAGTGGGCGCCCAGGTGCAGCTGGTGGTAAACGTCGAAGCCCTGTTGGTCAGGGAAAGCCCAGAGCCCCGATGTCTGTGGTGCTGTAGATGCGCTTCCAATGGCCGCTGAGGAGCAGCAAGAGCTTGACTGGCTGGCACTTTCGGTGTGGGAGCAATCATCCGACGTTCGTGATTTTTCGGGGGTTTTTTTCAGTGGGCGCCCAGGTGCAGCTGGTGGTAAACGTCGAAGCCCTGTTGGTCAGGGAAAGCCCGGAGCCCTGATGTCTGTAATGCTGTAGATGCGCTGCTAATGGCCGCTGAGGAGCAGCAAGAGCTTGACTGGCTGGCACTTTCGGTGTGGGAGCAATCATCCGACGTTCGTGATTATTCGGGGTTTTTTTTCAGTGGGCGCCCAGGTGCAGCTGGTGGTAAACGTCGAAGCCCAGTTCGTCAGGGAAAGCCCGGAGCCCCGATGTCTGTGGTGCTGTAGATGCGCTGCCAATGGCTGGTGAGGAGCCGCCAGAGATTGACAGGCTGGCACTTTCGGTGTGAGAGAAATCGTCCGACGTTCATGATTATTCGGGGTTTTTTTCAGTGGGCGCCCAGGTGCAGCTGGTGGTGAACGTCGAAGCGCTGTTGGTCAGGGAAAGCCCGGAGCCCCGATGTCTGTGGTGCTGTAGATGCGCTGCCAATGGCTGGTGAGGAGCCGCCAGAGATTGACAGGCTGGCACTTTTGGTGTGAGAGAAATCGTCCGACGTTCATGATTTTTCGGGGTTTTTTTCAGTGGGCGCCCAGGTGCAGCTGGTGGTAAACGTCGAAGCCCTGTTGGTCAGGGAAAGCCCAGAGCCCCGATGTCTGTGGTGCTGTAGATGCGCTGCCAATGACCGCTGAGTAGCAGCAAGAGCTTGACTGGCTGGCACTTTTGGTGTGGGAGCAATCGTCCGACGCTCGTGATTTTTTGTATTTTTTTTCCAGTGGGCGCCCAGGTGCAGCTGGTGGTAAACGTCGAAGCCCTGTTGGTCAGGGAAAGCCCAGAGCCCCAATGTCTGTGGTGCTGTAGATGCGCTTCCAATGGCCGCTGAGGAGCAGCAAGAGCTTGACTGGCTGGCACTTTCGGTGTGGGAGCAATCATCCGACGTTCGTGATTTTTCGGGGTTTTTTTTCAGTGGGCGCCCAGGTGCAGCGGGTGGTAAACGTCGAAGCCCTGTTGGTCAGGGAAAGCCCGGAGCCCCGATGTCTGTGGTGCTGTAGATGCGCTGCTAATGGCCGCTGAGGAGCAGCAAGAGCTTGACTGGCTGGCACTTTCGGTGTGGGAGCAATCGTCCGACGTTCATGATTATTCGGGGTTTATTTTCAGTGGGCGCCCAGGTGCAGCTGGTGGTAAATGTCGAAGCCCAGTTCGTCAGGGAAAGCCCGGAGCCCCGATGTCTGTGGTGCTGTAGATGCGCTGCCAATGGCCGGTGAGGAGCAGCAAGAGCTTGACTGGCTGGCACGTTCGGTGTGGGAGCAATCGTCCGACGTTCGTGATTTTTCAGGTTTTTTTTTTCAGTAGGCACCCAGGTGCAGCTGGTGGTAAACGTCGAAGCCCTGTTGGTCAGGGAAAGCCCGGAGCCCCGATGTCTGTGGTGCTGTAGATGCGCTGCCAATGGCCGCTGAGGAGCCGCAAGAGCTTGACTGGCTGGCACTTTCGGTGTGGGAGCAATCATCCGACGTTCGTGATTTTTCGGGGTTTTTTTTCAGTAGGCACCCAGGTGCAGCTGGTGGTAAACGTCGAAGCCCTGTACGTCAGGGAAAGCCCGGAGCCCTGATATCTGCGGTGCTGTACATGCGGTGCCAATGGCCGCTGAGGAGCAGCAAGAGATTGACTGGCTGGCACTTTCGGTGTGGGAGCAATCGTCCGACGTTCTTGATTTTTCGGGGTTTTTTTTTTCAGGGGGCGCCCAGGTGCAGCTGGTGGTAAACGTCGAAGCCCTGTTGGTCAGGGAAAGCCCAGAGCCCCAATGTCTGTGGTGCTGTAGATGCGCTGCCAATGGCCGCTGAGGTGCAGCAAGGGCTTGACTGGCTGGCACTTACGGTGTGGGAGCAATTGTCCGACGTTCGTGATTATTCGGGGTTTTTTTCCAGTGGGCGCCCAGGTGCAGCTGGTGGTAAACGTCAAAGCCCTGTTCGCCAGGGAAAGCCCGGAGCCCCGATGTCTGTGGTGCTGTAGATGCGCTGCCAATGGCCGCTGAGGAGCAGCAAGAGCTTGACTGGCTGGCACTTTCGGTGTGAAATCAATCGTCCGACGTTCGTGATTTTTCGGGGTTTTTTTTGAGTGGGCGCCCAGGTGCAGCTGGTGGTAAACGTCGAAGCCCTGTTGGTCAGGGAAAGCCCGGAGCCCCGATGTCTATGGTGCTGTAGATGCGCTGCCAATGGCCGCTGAGGAGCCGCAAGAGCTTGACT
This sequence comes from Chlamydotis macqueenii, assembly GCF_036417535.1. NCBI lineage: Eukaryota > Metazoa > Chordata > Aves > Otidiformes > Otididae > Chlamydotis > Chlamydotis macqueenii. The sequence goes on along the minus strand of NC_141592.1, from coordinate 15,661,795 downwards.
GGCTGGCACTTTCGGTGTGAGAGATTACGTCCGACGTTCGTGATGTTTCAGGGTTTTTTTTGAGTGGACGCTTAGGTGCAGCTGGTGGTAAACGTTGAAGCCCTGTTCGTCAGGGAAAGCCCGGAGCCCTGATGTCTGTGGTGCTGTAGATGCGCTGCCAATGGCCGCCTAGGAGCAGCAAGAGCTTGACTGGCTGGCACTTTCGGTGTGGGAGCAATCGTCCGACGCTCGTGATTTTTTGTTTTTTTTTTTCAGTGGGCGCCCAGGTGCAGCTGGTGGTAAACGTCGAAGCCCTGTTGGTCAGGGAAAGCCCAGAGCCCCGATGTCTGTGGTGCTGTAGATGCGCTTCCAATGGCCGCTGAGGAGCAGCAAGAGCTTGACTGGCTGGCACTTTCGGTGTGGGAGCAATCATCCGACGTTCGTGATTTTTCGGGGTTTTTTTTCAGTGGGCGCCCAGGTGCAGCTGGTGGTAAACGTCGAAGCCCTGTTGGTCAGGGAAAGCCCGGAGCCCTGATGTCTGTAATGCTGTAGATGCGCTGCTAATGGCCGCTGAGGAGCAGCAAGAGCTTGACTGGCTGGCACTTTCGGTGTGGGAGCAATCATCCGACGTTCGTGATTATTCGGGGTTTTTTTTCAGTGGGCGCCCAGGTGCAGCTGGTGGTGAACGTCGAAGCGCTGTTGGTCAGGGAAAGCCCGGAGCCCCGATGTCTGTGGTGCTGTAGATGCGCTGCCAATGGCTGGTGAGGAGCCGCCAGAGATTGACAGGCTGGCACTTTCGGTGTGAGAGAAATCGTCCGACGTTCATGATTATTCGGGGTTTTTTTCAGTGGGCGCCCAGGTGCAGCTGGTGGTGAACGTCGAAGCGCTGTTGGTCAGGGAAAGCCCGGAGCCCCGATGTCTGTGGTGCTGTAGATGCGCTGCCAATGGCTGGTGAGGAGCCGCCAGAGATTGACAGGCTGGCACTTTTGGTGTGAGAGAAATCGTCCGACGTTCATGATTTTTCGGGGTTTTTTTCAGTGGGCGCCCAGGTGCAGCTGGTGGTAAACGTCGAAGCCCTGTTGGTCAGGGAAAGCCCAGAGCCCCGATGTCTGTGGTGCTGTAGATGCGCTGCCAATGACCGCTGAGTAGCAGCAAGAGCTTGACTGGCTGGCACTTTTGGTGTGGGAGCAATCGTCCGACGTCAGTGATTTTTCGGGTTTTTTTTTCAGTGGGCGCCCAGGTGCAGCTGGTGGTAAACGTCGAAGCCCTGTTGGTCAGGGAAAGCCCGGAGCCCCGATGTCTGTGGTGCTGTACATGCGCTGCCAATGGCCGCTGAGGAGCAGCCAGAGCTTGACTGGCTGGCACTTTCGGTGTGTGAGCAAAAATCCGACGTTCGTGATTTTTCGGGGTTTTTTTTCAGTGGGCGCCCAGGTTCAGCCTTTGGTAAAAGTTGAAGCCCTGTTGGTCAGGGAAAGCCCGGAGCCCTGATGTCTGTGGTGCTGTAGATGCGCTGCCAATGGCCGGTGAGGAGCAGCAAGAGCTTGACTGGCTGGCACGTTCGGTGTGGGAGCAATCGTCCGACGTTCATGATTTTTCAGGTTTTTTTTTTCAGTAGGCACCCAGGTGCAGCTGGTGGTAAACGTCGAAGCCCTGTTCGTCAGGGAAAGCCCGGAGCCCCGATGTCTGTGGTGCTGTACATGCGCTGCCAATGGCCGCTGAGGAGCAGCAAGAGCTTGACTGGCTGGCACTTTCGGTGTGGGAGCAATCGTCCGACGCTCGTGATTTTTTGTATTTTTTTTCCAGTGGGCGCCCAGGTGCAGCTGGTGGTAAACGTCGAAGCCCTGTTGGTCAGGGAAAGCCCAGAGCCCCAATGTCTGTGGTGCTGTAGATGCGCTTCCAATGGCCGCTGAGGAGCAGCAAGAGCTTGACTGGCTGGCACTTTCGGTGTGGGAGCAATCATCCGACGTTCGTGATTTTTCGGGGTTTTTTTTCAGTGGGCGCCCAGGTGCAGCTGGTGGTAAACGTCGAAGCCCTGTTGGTCAGGGAAAGCCCGGAGCCCTGATGTCTGTAATGCTGTAGATGCGCTGCTAATGGCCGCTGAGGAGCAGCAAGAGCTTGACTGGCTGGCACTTTCGGTGTGGGAGCAATCGTCCGACGTTCATGATTATTCGGGGTTTATTTTCAGTGGGCGCCCAGGTGCAGCTGGTGGTAAACTTCGAAGCCCTTTTGGTCAGGGAAAGCCCGGAGCCCCGATGTCTGTGGTGCTGTAGATGCGCTGCCAATGGCCGCCTAGGAGCAGCAAGAGCTTGAATGGCTGGCACTTTCGGTGTGGGAGCAATCGTCCGACGTTCTTGATTTTTCGGGGTTTTTTCCAGTGGGCGCTCAGGTGCAGCTGGTGGTAAACGTAGAAGCCCTGTTGGTCAGGGAAAGCCCGGAGCCCCGATGTCTGTGGTGCTGTAGATGCACTGCCAATGGCCGCTGAGGAGCAGCAAGAGCTTGACTGGCTGGCACTTTTGGTGTGGGAGCAGTCGTCCGACGTTCATGATTTTTCGTTTTTTTTTTCAGTGGGCGCCCAGGTGCAGCTGGTGGTAACCGTCGAAGCCCTGTTCTTCAGGGAAAGCCCAGAGCCACAATGTCTGTGGTGCTGTAGATGCACTGCCAATGGCCGCTGAGGAGCAGCAAGAGCTTGACTGGCCTGCACTTTCGGTGTGGGAGCAATCGTCCGACGTCCGTGATTTTTCGAGGTTTTTCTTCAGTGGGCGCCCAGGTGCAGCTGGTGGTAAACGTCGAAGCCCTGTTGGTCAGGGAAAGCCCGGAGCCCCGATGTCTGTGTTGCTGTAGATGCGCTGCCAATGGCCGCTGAGGAGCTGCAAGAGCTTGACTGGCTGGCACTTTTGGTGTGGGAGCAATCGTCCGACGTTCGTGATTTTTCAGGTTTTTTTTTTTCAGTAGGCACCCAGGTGCAGCTGGTGGTAAACGTCGAAGCCCTGTTGGTCAGGGAAAGCCCGGAGCCCCAGTGTCTGTGGTGCTGTAGATGCGCTGCCAATGGCCGCTGAGGAGCCGCAAGAGCTTGACTGGCTGGCACTTTCGGTGTGGGAGCAATCGTCCGACGTTCTTGATTTTTCGGGGTTTTTTCCAGTGGGCGCTCAGGTGCAGCTGGTGGTAAACGTAGAAGCCCTGTTGGTCAGGGAAAGCCCGGAGCCTTGATGTCTGTGGTGCTGTAGATGCGCTGCCAATGGCCGGTGAGGAGCAGCCAGAGCTTAACTGGCTGGCACTTTCGGTGTGGGAGCAATCGTCCGACGTTCGTGATTTTTCAGGTTTTTTTTTTCAGTAGGCACCCAGGTGCAGCTGGTGGTAAACGTCGAAGCCCTGTTCGTCAGGGAAAGCCCGGAGCCTTGATGTCTGTGGTGCTGTACATGCGCTGCCAATGGCCGGTGAGGAGCAGCCAGAGCTTAACTGGCTGGCACTTTCGGTGTGGGAGCAATCGTCCGACGTTCGTGATTTTTCAGGTTTTTTTTTTCAGTAGGCACCCAGGTGCAGCTGGTGGTAAAAGTCGAAGCCCTGTTGGTCAGGGAAAGCCCGGAGCCCCAGTGTCTGTGGTGCTGTAGATGCGCTGCCAATGGCCGCTGAGGAGCAGCAGGAGCTTGAGTTGCTGGCACTTTCGGTGTGGGAGCAATCGTTCGACGTTCATGATTTTTCGGGGTTTTTTTCCAGTGGGCGCCCAGGTGCAGCTGGTGGTAAACGTCGAAGCCCTGTTGGTCAGGGAAAGCCCAGAGCCCCGATGTCTGTGGTGCTGTAGATGCGCTGCCAATGGCCGCTGAGGAGCCGTAAGAGCTTGACTGGCTGGCACTTTCGGTGTGGGAGCAATCGTCCGACGTTCTTGATTTTTCGGGGTTTTTTCCAGTGGGCGCTCAGGTGCAGCTGGTGGTAAACGTCGAAGCCCTGTTGGTCAGGGAAAGCCCGGAGCCCCGATGTCTGTGGTGCTGTAGATGCGCTGGCAATGGCCGCTGAGGAGCAGCAAGAGCTTGACTGGCTGGCACTTTCGGTGTGGGAGCAATCGTCCGATGTTCTTGATTTTTCGGTTTTTTTTTTCAGTGGGCGCCCAGGTGCAGCTGGTGGTAAACGTCGAAGCCCTGTTGGTCAGGGAAAGCCCGGAGCCCTGATGTCTGTGGTGCTGTAGATGCGCTGCCAATGGCCGCTGAGGAGCAGCAAGAGCTTGACTGGCTGGCACTTTCGGTGTGGGAGCAATCGTCCGACGCTCATGATTTTTCAGGTTTTTTTTTTCAGTAGGCACCCAGGTGCAGCTGGTGGTAAACGTCGAAGCCCTGTTCGTCAGGGAAAGCCCGGAGCCTTGATGTCTGTGGTGCTGTACATGCGCTGCCAATGGCTGCTGAGGAGCAGCAAGAGCGTGACTGGCTGGCACTTTCGGTGTGGGAGCAATCGTCCGACGTTCGTGATTTTTCAGGTTTTTTTTTTCAGTATGCACCCAGGTGCAGCTGGTGGTAAACGTCGAAGCCCTGTTGGTCAGGGAAAGCCCGGAGCCCCAGTGTCTGTGGTGCTGTAGATGCGCTGCCAATGGCCGCTGAGGAGCAGCAGGAGCTTGAGTTGCTGGCACTTTCGGTGTGGGAGCAATCGTCCGACGTTCTTGATTTTTCGGTGTTTTTTCCAGTGGGCGCTCAGGTGCAGCTGGTGGTAAACGTAGAAGCCCTGTTGGTCAGGGAAAGCCCGGAGCCCCGATGTCTGTGGTGCTGTAGATGCGCTGCCAATGGCCGGTGAGGAGCAGCAAGAGCTTGACTGGCTGGCACTTTCGGTGTGGGAGCAATCGTCCGACGTTCATTATTTTTCGGGGTTTTTTTTCAGTGGGCGCCCAGGTGCAGCTGGTGGTAAACGTCGAAGCCCTGTTGGTCAGGGAAAGCCCGGAGCCCCGATGTCGTGGTGCTGTAGATGCGCTCCAATCGCCGCTGAGGAGCAGCAAGAGCTTGACTGGCTGGCACTTTCGGTGTGGGAGCAATCATCCGACGTTCTTGATTTTTCGGGTTCTTTTTCAGTGGGCGCCCAGGTGCAGCTGGTGGTAAACGTCGAAGCCCTGTGGGTCAGGGAAACCCCGGAGCCCTGATGTCTGTGGTGCTGTAGATGCGCTGCAAATGGCTGCTGAGGAGCAGCAAGAGCTTGACTGGCTGGCACTTTCGGTGTGGGAGCAATCGTGCGACGTTCGTGATTTTTCAGGGTTTTTTCCAGTGGGCGCTCAGGTGCAGCTGGTGGTAAACGTCGAAGCCCTGTTCGTCAGGGAAAGCCCGGAGCCCCGATGTCTGTGGTGCTGTAGATGCGCTGCCAATGGCCGCTGAGGAGCAGCAAGACCTTGACTGGCTGGCACTTTTGGTGTGGGAGCAATCGTCCGACGCTCGTGATTTTTCTTTTCTTTTTCCAGTGGGCGCCCAGGTGCAGCTGGTGGTAAACGTCGAAGCCCTGTTCGTCAGGGAAAGCCCGGAGCCCCGATGTCTGTCGTGCTGTAGATGCGCTGCCAATGGCCGGTGAGGAGCAGCAAGAGCTTGACTGGCTGGCACTTTCGCTGTGGGTGCAATCGTCCGACGTTCGTGATTATTCGGGGTTTTTTTTCAGTGGGCACCCAGGTGCAGCCTCTGGTAAACGTCGAAGCCCTGTTGGTCAGGGAAACCCCGGAGTCCCAATGTCTGTGGTGCTGTAGATGCGCTGCCAATGGCCGCTGAGGAGCAGCAAGAGCTTGACTGGCCTGCACTTTCGGTGTGAAATCAATGGTCCGACGTTCGTGATTTTTTGGGGTTTTTTTTCAGTGGGCGCCCAGGTGCAGCTGGTGGTAAACGTCGAAGCCCTGTTGGTCAGGGAAAGCCCCGAGCCCTGATGTCTGTAATGCTGTAGATGCGCTGCTAATGGCCGCTGAGGAGCAGCAAGAGCTTGACTGGCTGGCACTTTTGGTGTGGGAGCAATCGTCCGACGTCAGTGATTTTTCTGGGTTTTTTTCAGTGCGCGCCCAGGTGCAGCTGGTGGTAAACATCGAAGCCCTGTTGGTCAGGGAAAGCCCGGAGCCCCGATGTCTGTGCTGCTGTAGATGCGCTGCCAATGGCCACTGAGGAGTAGCAAGAGCTTGACTGGCTGGCACTTTTGGTGTGGGAGCAATCGTCCGACGTCAGTGATTTTTCGGGGTTTTTTTTCAGTGGGCGCCCAGGTGCAGCTGGTGGTAAAGGTCGAAGCCCTGTTGGTCAGGGAAAGCCCGGAGCCCCGATGTCTGTCGTGCTGTAGATGCGCTGCCAATGGCTGCTGAGGTGCAGCCAGAGCTTGACTGGCTGGCACTTTCGGTGTGGGAGCAATTGTTCGACGTTCGTGATTATTCGGGGTTTTTTTCCAGTGGGCGCCCAGGTGCAGCTGGTGGTAAACGTCAAAGCCCTGTTCGCCAGGGAAAGCCCGGAGCCCCGATGTCTGTAATGCTGTAGATGCGCTGCCAATGGCCACTGAGGAGCAGCAAGAGCTTGAGTTGCTGGCACTTTCAGTGTGGGAGCAATCGTCCGATGTTCGTGATTTTTCGGGGTTTTTTTTTCAGTGGGCGCCCAGGTGCAGCTGGTGGTAAAGGCCGAAGCCCGGTTGGTCAGAGAAAGCTCGGAGCCCCGATGTCTGTGGTGCTGTAGATGCGCTGCCAATGGCCGCTGAGGAGCAGCAAGAGCTTGACTGCCTGGCACATTCACTGTGGGAGCAATCGTCCGACGTTCGTGATTTTTCGTTTTTTTTTTTTCAGTGGGCGCCCAGGTGCAGCTGGTGGTAAACGTCGAAGCCCTGTTGGTCAGGGAAAGCCCGGAGCCCCGATGTCTGTGGTGCTGTAGATGGGCTGCCAATGGCCGCTGAGGAGCAGCAAGAGCTTGACTGGCTGGCACTTTCGGTGTGGGAGCAATCGTCCAACGTTGTTGCTTTTTTGGAGTTTTTTTCAGTGGGCGCCCAGGTGCAGCTGCTGGTAAACGTCGAAGCCCTGTTCGTCAGGGAAAGCCCGGAGCCCCGATGTCTGTGGTGCTGTAGATGCGCTGCCAATGGCCCCTGAGGAGCAGCAAGAGCTTGACTGGCTGGCACTTTCGGTGTGGGAGCAATCGTCCGACGTTCATGATTTTTCGGGGTTTTTTTCAGTGGGCGGCCAAGGTGCAGCTGGTGATAAACGTCGAAGCCCTGTTCATCAGGGAAAGCCTGGAGCCCCGATGTCGATGGTGCTGTAGATGTGCTGCCAATGGCCGGTGAGGAGCAGCAGGACCTTGACTGGCTGGCACTTTCGCTGTGGGAGCAATCGTCCGACGTTCATGACTTTTCGGGGTTTTTTTCAGTGGGCGTCCAGGTGCAGCTGGTGGTAAACGTCAAAGCCCTGTTGGTCAGGGAAAGCCCGGAGCCCCGATGTCTGTGGTGCTGTACATGCGCTGCCAATGGCCGCTGAGGAGCAGCAAGAGCTTGACTGGCTGGCACTATCGGTGTGGCAGCAATCGTCCGACGTTCGTGATTTTTCGTTTTTTTTTTTTCAGTGGGCGCCCAGGTGCAGCTGGTGGTAAACGTCGAAGCCCTGTTCGTCAGGGAAAGCCTGGAGCCCCGATGTCTGTGGTGCTGTAGATGCGCTGCCAATGGCCGCTGAGTAGCAGCAGGAGCTTGACTGGCTAGCACGTTCGCTGTGGGAGTAATCGTCCGACGTTCATGACTTTTCGGGGTTTTTTTCAGTGGGCGCCCAGGTGCAGCTGGTGGTAAACGTCGAAGCCCTGTTCGTCAGGGAAAGCCCGGAGCCCCGATGTCTGTGGTGCTGTAGATGCGCTGCCAATGGCCGCTGAGGAACAGCAAGAGCTTGACTGGCTAGCACTTTCGGTGTAGGAGTAATCGTCCGACGTTCATGATTTTTCGGAGTTTTTTTCAGTGGGCGCCCAGGTGCAGCTGGTGGTAAACGTCGAAGCCCTGTTCGTCAGGGAAAGCCCGGAGCCCCGATGTCTGTGGTGCTGTAGATGCGCTGCCAATGGCCGGTGAGGAATAGCAAGAGCTTGACTGGCTGGCACTTTCGGTGTGGGAGCAATCGTCCGACGTTCGTGATTTTTCGGGGTTTTTTTTCAGTGGGCGCCCAGGTGAAGCTGGTGGTAAACGTCGAAGCCCTGTTGGTCAGGGAAAGCCCGGAGCCCCGATGTCTGTGGTGCTGTAGATGCGCTGCCAATGGCCGGTGAGGAGCAGCCAGAGCTTGACAGGCTTACACTTACGGTGTGAGAGCAATCGTCCGACGTTCGTGATTTTTCAGGGTTTTTTTCAGTGGGCGCCCAGGTGCAGCAGGTGGTAAACGTCGAAGCCCTGTTGGTCAGGGAAAGCCGGATCCCCGATGTCTGTGGTGCTGTAGATGCGCTGCGAATGGCCGCTGAGGAGCAGCCAGAGCTTGACAGGCTGGCACTTTCGCTGTGTGAGCAATCGTCCGACGTTCGTGATTTTTCGTTTTTTTTTTTTCAGTGGGCGCCCAGGTGCAGCTGGTGGTAAACGTCGAAGCCCTGTTCATCAGGGAAAGCCTGGAGCCCCGATGTCGATGGTGCTGTAGATGTGCTGCCAATGGCCAGTGAGGAGCAGCAGGACCTTGACTGGCTGGCACTTTCGGTGTGGGAGCAATCGTCCGACGTTCGTGATTATTCGGGGTTTTGTTTCAGTGGGCGCCCAGGTGCAGGTGGTGGTCAACGTCGAAGCCCTGTTGGTCAGGGAAAACCCGGAGCCCCGATGTCTGTGGTGCTGTAGATGCGCTGCCAATGGCCGCTGAGGAGCAGCAAGAGCTTGACTGGCTGGCAATTTCGGTGTGGGAGCAATCGTCTGACGTTTGTGATTTTTTGGGGTTTTGTTTCAGTGGGCGCCCAGGTGCAGCTGGTGGTAAACGTCGAAGCCCTGTTGGTCAGGGAAAGCCCGGAGCCCCGATGTCTGTGGTGCTGTAGATGCGCTGCCAATGGCCGCTGAGGAGCAGCAACAGCTTGACTGGCTGGCACTTTCATTGTGGGAGCAATCGTCCGACGTTCATGATTTTTCGGGGTTTTTTTCAGTGGGCGCCCAGGTGCAGCTGGTGATAAACGTCGAACCCTGTTGGTCAGGGAAAGCCCGGAGCCCCGATGTCTGTGGTGCTGTAGATGCGCTGCCAATGGCCGCTGAGGAGCAGCAAGAGCTTGACTGGCTGGCATTTTCGGTGTGGGAGCAATCGTCCAACGTTCGTGATTTTTCGTTTTTTTTTTTTCAGTGGGCGCCCAGGTGCAGCTGGTGGTAAACGTCGAAGCCCTGTTGGTCAGGGAAAGCCCGGAGCCCCGATGTCTGTGGTGCTGTAGATGGGCTGCCAATGGCCGCTGAGGAGCAGCAAGAGCTTGACTGGCTGGCACTTTCGGTGTGGGAGCAATCGTCCAACGTTGTTGCTTTTTTGGAGTTTTTTTCAGTGGGCGCCCAGGTGCAGCTGCTGGTAAACGTCGAAGCCCTGTTCGTCAGGGAAAGCCCGGAGCCCCGATGTCTGTGGTGCTGTAGATGCGCTGCCAATGGCCCCTGAGGAGCAGCAAGAGCTTGACTGGCTGGCACTTTCGGTGTGGGAGCAATCGTCCGACGTTCATGATTTTTCGGGGTTTTTTTCAGTGGGCGGCCAAGGTGCAGCTGGTGATAAACGTCAAAACCCTGTTCGTCAGGGAAAGCAGGGAGCCCCAATGTCTGTGGTGCTGTAGATGCGCTGCCAATGGCCGCTGAGGAGCAGCAAGAGCTTGACTGGCTGGCACTTTCGGTGTGGGAGCAATCGTCCGACGTTCATGATTTTTCGGGGTTTTTTTCAGTGGGCGCCCAGGTGCAGCTGGTGGTAAATGTCGAAGCCCTGTTGGTCAGGGAAAGCCCGGAGCCCCGATGTCTGTGGTGCTGTAGATGCGCTGCCAATGGCCGGTGAGGAGCAGCCAGGGCTTGACAGGCTGGCACTTTCGGTGTGGGATCAATCGTCCGACGTTCGTGATTTTTCGGGGATTTTCTTCAGGGGGTGCCCAGGTGCAGCTGGTGGTAAATGTCAAAGCCCTGTTCGTCAGGCAAGGCTTGGAGCCCCGATGTCTGTGTTGCTGTAGATGCGATGCCAATGGCCGGGGAGGAGCAGCATGAGCTTGACTGGCTGGCATTTTCGTTGTGGGAGCAATCGTCCGACGTTCGTGAAGTTTCGGGGTTTTTTTCCAGTGGGCGCCCAGGTGCAGCTGGTGGTAAACGTCGAAGCCCCGTTCATCAGGGAAAGCCCGGAGCCCCGATGTCTGTGGTGCTGTAGATGCGCTGCCAATGGCCGGTGAGGAGCAGCAAGAGCTTGACTGGCTGGCACTTTCGGTGTGGGAGGAATCGTCCTACGTTCGTGCTTTTACGGGGTTTTTTTTCAGGGGGAGCTCAGGTGCAGCTGGTGGTAAATGTCAAAGCCCTGTTCGTCAGGGAAAGCCCGGAGCCCCGATGTCTGTGGTGCTGTAGATGCGCTGCCAATGGCCCGTGAGGAGCAGCAAGAGCTTGACTGGCTGGCACTTTCGGTGTGGGAGCAATCGGCCGACGTTAGTGATTTTTTGGGGTTTTATTCAGTGGGCGCCCAGGTGCAGCTGGTGGTAAACGTCGAAGCCCTGTTGGTCAGGGAAAGCCGGAGCCCCGATGTCTGTGGTGCTGTAGATGCACTGCGAATGGCCGGTGAGGAGCAGCCAGAGCTTGACTGGCTGGCACTATCGGTGTGGGAGCAATCGTCCGACGTTCGTGATTTTTCGTTTTTTTTTTTTCAGTGGGCGCCCAGGTGCAGCTGGTGGTAAACGTCGAAGCCCTGTTCGTCAGGGAAAGCCTGGAGCCCCGATGTCTGTGGTGCTGCAGATGCGCTGCCAATGGCCGCTGAGTAGCAGCAGGAGCTTGACTGGCTGGCACGTTCGCTGTGGGAGTAATCGTCCGACGTTCATGATTTTTCGGGGTTTTTTTCAGTGGGCGCCCAGGTGCAGCTGGTGGTAAACGTCAAAGCCCTGTTCGTCAGGGAAAGCCCGGAGCCCCGATGTCTGTGGTGCTGTAGATGCGCTGCCAATGGCCGCTGAGGAACAGCAAGAGCTTGACTGGCTGACACTTTCGGTGTAGGAGTAATCGTCCGACGTTCATGATTTTTTGGAGTTTTTTTCAGTGGGCGCCCAGGTGCAGCTGGTGGTAAACGTCGAAGCCCTGTTCGTCAGGGAAAGCCCGGAGCCCCGATGTCTGTGGTGCTGTAGATGCGCTGCCAATGGCCGGTGAGGAATAGCAAGAGCTTGACTGGCTGGCACTTTCGGTGTGGGAGCAATCGTCCGACGTTCGTGATTTTTCGGGGTTTTTTTTCAGTGGGCGCCCAGGTGCAGCTGGTGGTAAACGTCGAAGCCCTGTTGGTCAGGGAAAGCCCGGAGCCCCGATGTCTGTGGTGCTGTAGATGCGCTGCCAATGGCCGGTGAGGAGCAGCCAGGGCTTGACAGGCTTACACTTTCGGTGTGAGAGCAATCGTCCGACGTTCGTGATTTTTCGGGGTTTTTTTCAGTGGGTGCCCAGGTGCAGCAGGTGGTAAACGTCGAAGCCCTGTTGGTCAGGGAAAGCCGGATCCCCGATGTCTGTGGTGCTGTACATGCGCTGCGAATGGCCGCTGAGGAGCAGCCAGAGCTTGACAGGCTGGCACTTTCGCTGTGTGAGCAATCGTCCGACGTTCGTGATTTTTCGGGGTTTTTTTTCAGGGGGCGCCCAGGTGCAGCTGGTGGTAAACGTCGAAGCCCTGTTCATCAGGGAAAGCCTGGAGCCCCGATGTCGATGGTGCTGTAGATGTGCTGCCAATGGCCGGTGAGGAGCAGCAGGACCTTGACTGGCTGGCACTTTCGCTGTGGGAGTAGTCGTCCGACGTTCATGACTTTTCGGGGTTTTTTTCAGTGGGCGTCCAGGTGCAGCTGGTGGTAAACGTCAAAGCCCTGTTGGTCAGGGAAAGCCCGGAGCCCCGATGTCTGTGGTGCTGTACATGCGCTGCCAATGGCCGCTGAGGAGCAGCAAGAGCTTGACTGGCTGGCACTATCGGTGTGGCAGCAATCGTCCGACGTTCGTGATTTTTCGTTTTTTTTTTTTCAGTGGGCGCCCAGGTGCAGCTGGTGGTAAACGTCGAAGCCCTGTTCGTCAGGGAAAGCCTGGAGCCCCGATGTCTGTGGTGCTGTAGATGCGCTGCCAATGGCCGCTGAGTAGCAGCAGGAGCTTGACTGGCTAGCACGTTCGCTGTGGGAGTAATCGTCCGACGTTCATGACTTTTCGGGGTTTTTTTCAGTGGGCGCCCAGGTGCAGCTGGTGGTAAACGTCGAAGCCCTGTTCGTCAGGGAAAGCCCGGAGCCCCGATGTCTGTGGTGCTGTAGATGCGCTGCCAATGGCCGCTGAGGAACAGCAAGAGCTTGACTGGCTAGCACTTTCGGTGTAGGAGTAATCGTCCGACGTTCATGATTTTTCGGAGTTTTTTTCAGTGGGCGCCCAGGTGCAGCTGGTGGTAAACGTCGAAGCCCTGTTCGTCAGGGAAAGCCCGGAGCCCCGATGTCTGTGGTGCTGTAGATGCGCTGCCAATGGCCGGTGAGGAATAGCAAGAGCTTGACTGGCTGGCACTTTCGGTGTGGGAGCAATCGTCCGACGTTCGTGATTTTTCGGGGTTTTTTTTCAGTGGGCGCCCAGGTGAAGCTGGTGGTAAACGTCGAAGCCCTGTTGGTCAGGGAAAGCCCGGAGCCCCGATGTCTGTGGTGCTGTAGATGCGCTGCCAATGGCCGGTGAGGAGCAGCCAGAGCTTGACAGGCTTACACTTACGGTGTGAGAGCAATCGTCCGACGTTCGTGATTTTTCAGGGTTTTTTTCAGTGGGCGCCCAGGTGCAGCAGGTGGTAAACGTCGAAGCCCTGTTGGTCAGGGAAAGCCGGATCCCCGATGTCTGTGGTGCTGTAGATGCGCTGCGAATGGCCGCTGAGGAGCAGCCAGAGCTTGACAGGCTGGCACTTTCGCTGTGTGAGCAATCGTCCGACGTTCGTGATTTTTCGTTTTTTTTTTTTCAGTGGGCGCCCAGGTGCAGCTGGTGGTAAACGTCGAAGCCCTGTTCATCAGGGAAAGCCTGGAGCCCCGATGTCGATGGTGCTGTAGATGTGCTGCCAATGGCCAGTGAGGAGCAGCAGGACCTTGACTGGCTGGCACTTTCGGTGTGGGAGCAATCGTCCGACGTTCGTGATTATTCGGGGTTTTGTTTCAGTGGGCGCCCAGGTGCAGGTGGTGGTCAACGTCGAAGCCCTGTTGGTCAGGGAAAACCCGGAGCCCCGATGTCTGTGGTGCTGTAGATGCGCTGCCAATGGCCGCTGAGGAGCAGCAACAGCTTGACTGGCTGGCACTTTCGGTGTGGGAGGAATCGTCCGACGTTCATGTTTTTTCGGGGTTTTTTAAGTGGGCGCCCAGGTGCAGCTGGTGGTAAACATCGAAGCCCTGTTGGTCAGGGAAACCCCGGAGCCCCGATGTCTGTGGTGCTGTAGATGTGCTGCCAATGGCTGCTGAGGAGCAGCCATAGCTTGACTGGCTGGCACTTTCGCTGTGGGAGCAATCGTCCGACGTTCGTGATTTTTCGTTTTTTTTTTTTCAGTGGGCGCCCAGGTGCAGCTGGTGGTAAACGTTGAAGCACTGTTCATCAGGGAAAGCCTGGAGCCCCGATGTCTGTGGTGCTGTAGATGCGCTGCCAATGGCCGCTGAGTAGCAGCAGGAGCTTGACTGGCTGGCACTTTCGCTGTGGGAGTAGTCGTCCGACGTTCATGACTTTTCGGGGTTTTTTTCAGTGGGCGTCCAGGTGCAGCTGGTGGTAAACGTCAAAGCCCTGTTGGTCAGGGAAAGCCCGGAGCCCCGATGTCTGTGGTGCTGTACATGCGCTGCCAATGGCCGCTGAGGAGCAGCAAGAGCTTGAGTTGCTGGCACTTTCGGTGTGGGAGCAATCGTCCAACGTTCGTGATTGTTCAGTTCTTTTTTCAGTGGGCCCCCAGGTGCAGCTGGTGATAAACGTCGAAGCCCTGTTGGTCAGGGAAAGCAGGGAGCCCCGATGTCTGTGGTGCTGTAGATGCGCTGCCAATGGCTGGTGAGGAGCAGCCAGAGCTTGACCGGCTGGCACTTTCGCTGTGGGAGCAATCGTCCGACGTTCATGATTTTTCTTGGGTTTTTTTCAGTGGGCGCCCAGGTGCAGCTGGTGATAAACGTCGAAGCCCTGTTGGTCAGGGAAAGCCCGGAGCCCCGATGTCTGTGGTGCTGTAGATGCGCTGCCAATGGCCGCTGAGGAGCAGCAAGAGCTTGACTGGCTGGCACTTTCGGTGTGGGAGCAATCGTCTGACGTTTGTGATTTTTTGGGGTTTTGTTTCAGTGGGCGCCCAGGTGCAGCTGGTGGTAAACGTCGAAGCCCTGTTGGTCAGGGAAAGCCCGGAGGCCCGATGTCTGTGGTGCTGTAGATGCGCTGCCAATGGCCGCTGAGGAGCAGCAACAGCTTGACTGGCTGGCACTTTCATTGTGGGAGCAATCGTCCGACGTTCATGATTTTTCGGGGTTTTTTTCAGTGGGCGCCCAGGTGCAGCTGGTGATAAACGTCGAACCCTGTTGGTCAGGGAAAGCCCGGAGCCCCGATGTCTGTGGTGCTGTAGATGCGCTGCCAATGGCCGCTGAGGAGCAGCAAGAGCTTGACTGGCTGGCATTTTCGGTGTGGGAGCAATCGTCCAACGTTCGTGATTTTTCGTTTTTTTTTTTCAGTGGGCGCCCAGGTGCAGCTGGTGGTAAACGTCGAAGCCCTGTTGGTCAGGGAAAGCCCGGAGCCCCGATGTCTGTGGTGCTGTAGATGGGCTGCCAATGGCCGCTGAGGAGCAGCAAGAGCTTGACTGGCTGGCACTTTCGGTGTGGGAGCAATCGTCCAACGTTGTTGCTTTTTTGGAGTTTTTTTCAGTGGGCGCCCAGGTGCAGCTGCTGGTAAACGTCGAAGCCCTGTTGGTCAGGGAAAGCCCGGAGCCCCGATGTCTGTGGTGCTGTAGATGCGCTGCCAATGGCCCCTGAGGAGCAGCAAGAGCTTGACTGGCTGGCACTTTCGGTGTGGGAGCAATCGTCCGACGTTCATGATTTTTCGGGGTTTTTTTCAGTGGGCGGCCAAGGTGCAGCTGGTGATAAACGTCAAAACCCTGTTCGTCAGGGAAAGCAGGGAGCCCCAATGTCTGTGGTGCTGTAGATGCGCTGCCAATGGCCGCTGAGGAGCAGCAAGAGCTTGACTGGCTGGCACTTTCGGTGTGGGAGCAATCGTCCGACGTTCATGATTTTTCGGGGTTTTTTTCAGTGGGCGCCCAGGTGCAGCTGGTGGTAAATGTCGAAGCCCTGTTGGTCAGGGAAAGCCCGGAGCCCCGATGTCTGTGGTGCTGTAGATGCGCTGCCAATGGCCGGTGAGGAGCAGCCAGGGCTTGACAGGCTGGCACTTTCGGTGTGGGATCAATCGTCCGACGTTCGTGATTTTTCGGGGATTTTCTTCAGGGGGTGCCCAGGTGCAGCTGGTGGTAAATGTCAAAGCCCTGTTCGTCAGGCAAGGCTTGGAGCCCCGATGTCTGTGTTGCTGTAGATGCGATGCCAATGGCCGGGGACGAGCAGCATGAGCTTGACTGGCTGGCATTTTCGTTGTGGGAGCAATCGTCCGACGTTCGTGAAGTTTCGGGGTTTTTTTCCAGTGGGCGCCCAGGTGCAGCTGGTGGTAAACGTCGAAGCCCCGTTCATCAGGGAAAGCCCGGAGCCCCGATGTCTGTGGTGCTGTACATGCGCTGCCAATGGCCGGTGAGGAGCAGCCAGAGATTGACTGGCTGGCACATTCGGTGTGCGAGCAATCGTCCGACGTTCGTGATTTATCGGGGTTTTTTTCCAGTGGGCGCCCAGGTGCAGCTGGTGGTAAACGTCGAAGCCCTGTTGGTCAGGGAAAGCCCGGAGCCCCGATGTCTGTGGTGCTGTAGATGCGCTGCCAATGGCCGGTGAGGAGCAGCCAGATCTTGACAGGCTGGCACTTTCGGTGTGGGAGGAATCGTCCGCCGTTCGTGATTTTTCGGGGTTTTTTTTCAGGGGGTGCCCAGGTGCACCTGGTTGTAAATGTCAAAGCCCTGTTGGTCAGGGAAAGCCCGGAGCCCCGATGTCTGTGGTGCTGTAGATGCGCTGCCAATGGCCGCTAAGGAGCAGCCAGAGCTTGACTGGCTGGCACTTTCGGTGTGGGAGCAATCATCCGACGTTCGTGATTTTTCGGTTTTTCTCTTCAGTGGGCGCCCAGGTGCAGCTGGTGGTAAATGTCAAAGCCTTGTTCGGCAGGGAAAGCCCGGAGCCCCGATGTCTGTGGTGCTGTAGATGCGCTGCCAATGGCCGCTGAGGAGCAGCAAGAGCTTGAGTTGCTGGCACATCCGGTGTGGGAGCAATCGTCCGACGTTCGTGATTTTTTGGGGTTTTGTTTCAGTGGGCGCCCAGGTGCAGCTGGTGGTAAACGTCGAAGCCCTGTTCGTCATGGAAAGCCCGGAGCCCTGATGTCTGTGGTGCTGTAGATGCGCTGCTAATGGCCGGTGAGGAGCAGCCAGAGCTTGACAGGCTGGCACTTTTGGTGTGGGAGTAATCGTCCAACATTCGTGAAGTTTCGGGGATTTTGTCCACTGGGCGCCCAGGTGCAGCTGGTGGTAAACGTCGAAGCCCCGTTCGTCAGGGAAAGCCCGGAGCCGCGATGTCTGTGGTGCTGTAGATGCGCTGCCAAAGGCCGGTGAGGAGCAGCAAGAGATTGACTGGCTGGCACTGTCGGTGTGGGAGGAATCGTCCTACGTTCGTGCTTTTACGGGGTTTTTTTTCAGGGGGAGCTCAGGTGCAGCTGGTGGTAAATGTCAGAGCCCTGTTGGTCAGGGAAAGCCCGGAGCCCCGATGTCTGTGGTGCTGTAGATGCGCTGCCAATGGCCCGTGAGGAGCAGCAAGAGCTTGACTGGCTGGCACTTTCGGTGTGGGAGCAATCGGCCGACGTTCATGATTTTTCGGGGATTTTTTCAGTGGGCGCCCAGGTGCAGCTGGTTGTATACGTCGAAGCCCTGTTTGTCAGGGAAAGCCCGGTGCCCCGATGTCTGTGGTGCTGTAGATGCGCTGCCAATGGCCGCTGAGGAGCAGCCAGATCTTGACAGGCTGGCACTTTCGATGTGGGAGCAATCATCCGACGTTCGTGATTTTTCGGTTTTTTCTTCAGTGGGCGCCCAGGTGCAGCTGGTGGTAAATGTCAAAGCCTTTTCGGCAGGGAAAGCCCGGAGCCCCGATATATGTGGTGCTGTAGATGCGCTGCCAATGGCCGCTGAGGAGCAGCAAGAGCTTGAGTTGCTGGCACATCCGGTGTGGGAGCAATCGTCCGACGTTCGTGATTTTTGGGGGTTTTGTTTCAGTGGGCGCCCAGGTGCAGCTGGTGGTAAACGTCGAAGCCCTGTTCGTCATGGAAAGCCCGGAGCCCTGATGTCTGTGGTGCTGTAGATGCGCTGCTAATGGCCGGTGAGGAGCAGCCAGAGCTTGACAGGCTGGCACTTTTGGTGTGGGAGTAATCGTCCAACATTCGTGAAGTTTCGGGGTTTATTTCCAGTGGGCGCCCAGGTGCAGCTGGTGGTTAACGTCGAAGCCCTGTTGGTCAGGGAAAGCCCGGAGCCCCGATGTCTGTGGTGCTGTAGATGCACTTCCAATGGCCGGTGAGGAGCAGCAAGAGCTTGACTGGCTGGCACTTTTGGTGTGGGAGGAATCGTCCGACGTTCGTGATTTTACGGGGTTTTTTTTCAGGTGGAGCTCAGGTGCAGCTGGTGGTAAATATCAAAGCCTTGTTCGGCAGGGAAAGCCCGGAGCCCCGATGTCTGTGGTGCTGTAGATGCGCTGCCAATGGCCGCTGAGGAGCAGCCAGAGATTGACTGGCTGGCACTTTCTGTGTGGGAGCAATCGTCCGACGTTCATGATTTTTTGGGGTTTTTTTTTAGTGGGCGCCCAGGTGCAGATGGTGGTAAACTTGGAAGCCCTGTTGGTCAGGGAAAGCCAGGAGCCCCGATGTCTGTGGTGCTGTAGATGCGCTGCCAATGGCCCGTGAGGAGCAGCAAGGGCTTGACTGGCTGGCACTTTCGGTGTGGGAGCAATCGTCCGACGTTCGTGATTTTACGGGGTTATTTTTCAGGGGGTGCCCAGGTGCAGCTGGTGGTAAACGTCGAAGCCCTGTTGGTCAGGGAAAGCCCGGAGCCCCGATGTCTGTGGTGCTGTAGATGCACTGCCAATGGCCGGTGAGGAGCAGCAAGGGCTTGACTGGCTGGCACTATCGGTGTGGGAGCAATCGGCCGACGTTCGTGATTTTTCGGGGATTTTGTCCACTGGGCGCCCAGTTGCAGCTGGTGGTAAACGTCGAAGCCCCATTCGTCAGGGAAAGCCCGGAGCCGCGATGTCTGTGGTGCTTTGGATGCGCTTCCAATGGCCGGTGAGGAGCAGGAAGAGCTTGACTGGCTGGCATTTTCGTTGTGGGAGCAATCGTCCTCCGTTCGTGATTTTTCGGGGGTTTTTTTTCAGTGGGCGCCCAGGTGCAGCTGGTGGTAAACGTCGAAGCCCTGTTGGTCAGGGAAAGCCCGGAGCCCCGATGTCTGTGGTGCTGTAGATGCGCTGCCAATGGCCGGTGAGGAGCAGCAAGAGCTTGACTGGCTGGCACTTTCGGTGTGGGAGGAATCGTCCTACGTTCGTGCTTTTACGGGGTTTTTTTTCAGGGGGAGCTCAGGTGCAGCTGGTGGTAAACGTCAAAGCCTTGTTCGGCAGGGAAAGCCCGGAGCCCCGATGTCTGTGGTGCTGTAGATGCGCTGCCAATGGCCGCTGAGGAGCAGCAAGAGCTTGGCTGGCTGGCACTTTCTGTGTGGGAGCAATCGTCCGACGTTCTTGATTTTTTGGGGTTTTTTTTTAGTGGGCGCCCAGGTGCAGCTGGTGGTAAACGTTGAAGCCCTGTTGTCAGGGAAAGCCCGGAGCCCCGATGTCTGTGGTGCTGTAGATGCGCTGCCAATGGCCCGTGAGGAGCAGCAAGAGCTTGACTGGCTGGCACTTTCGTTGTGGGAGCAATCGGCCGACGTTCGTGATTTTACGGGGTTTTTTTTCAGGGGGAGCTCAGGTGCAGCTGGTGGTAAATGTCAAAGCCTTGTTCGGCAGGGAAAGCCCGGAGCCCCGATGTCTGTGGTGCTGTAGATGCGCTGCCAATGGCCGCTGAGGAGCAGCAAGATCTTGGCTGGCTGGCACTTTCTGTGTGGGAGCAATCATCCGACGTTCGTGATTTTTTGGGGTTTTTTTTTAGTGGGCGCCCAGGTGCAGCTGGTGGTATACGTAGAAGCCCTGTTTGTCAGGGAAAGCCCGGAGCTCCGATGTCTGTGGTGCTGTAGATGCGCTGCCAATGGCCAGTGAGGAGCAGCCAGATCTTGACTGGCTGGCACTTTCGGTGTGGGAGCAGTCGTCCGACGTTCGTGATTTTTTGGGGTTTTGTTTCAGTGGGCGCCCAGGTGCAGCTGGTGGTAAACGTCGAAGCCCCGTTCGTCATGGAAAGCCCGGAGCCCCGATGTCTGTGGTGCTGTAGATGCGCTGCCAATGGTCGGTGAGGAGCAGACAGAGCTTGACTGGCTGGCACTTTCGGTGTGGGAGGAATCGTCCGACGTTCGTGATTTTACGGGGTTTTTTTCCAGTGGGAGCCCAGGTGCAGCTGGTGGTAAATGTCGAAGCCTTGTTCGGCAGGGAAAGCCCGGAGCCCCGATGTCTGTGGTGCTGTAGATGCGCTGCCAATGGCCGCTGAGGAGCAGCCAGAGATTGACTGGCTGGCACTTTCTGTGTGGGAGCAATCGTCTGACGTTCGTGATTTTTTGGGGTTTTTTTTTTAGTGGGCGCCCAGGTGCAGATGGTGGTAAATGTCAAAGCCTTTTCGGCAGGGAAAGCCCGGAGCCCCAATGTCTGTGGTGCTCTAGATGCGCTGCCAATGGCCCGTGAGGAGCAGCAAGAGCTTGACTGGCTGGCACTTTCGTTGTGGGAGCAATCGGCCGACGTTCGTGATTTTTCGGGGATTTTGTCCACTGGGCGCCCAGTTGCAGCTGGTGGTAAACGTCGAAGCCCCGTTCGTCAGGGAAAGCCCGGAGCCCCGATGTCTGTGGTGCTGTACATGTGCTGCCAATGGCCGCTGAGGAGCAGCAAGAGCTTGACTGGCTGGCACTTTCGGTGTGGGAGCAATCGTCCGACGTCGGTGATTTATTGGGGTTTTGTTTCAGTGGGCGCCCAGGTGCAGCAGGTGGTAAACGTCGAAGCCCTGTTGGTCAGGGAAAGCCCGGAGGCCCGATGTCTGTGGTGCTGTAGATGCGCTGCCGATGGGCGCCAAAAAGCAGCAAGAGCTTGACTGGCTGGCACATTCGGTGTGGTAGCAATCGTCCGACGTTTGTGATTTTTCGGTTTTTTTTTTTCAGTGGGCGCCCAGGTGCAGCTGGTAGTAAACGTCGAAGCCCTGTTGGTCAGGGAAAGCCCGGAGCCCAGATGTCTGTGGTGCTGTAGATGCGCTGCCAATGGCCACTGAGGAGCAGCCAGAGCTTGACTGGCTGGCACTTTCGGTGTGGGAGCAATCGTCTGACGTTCGTGATTTTTCGGGGTTTTTTTTCAGTGGGCACCGAGGTGCAGCTGGTGGTAAACGTCGAAGCCCTGTTGGTCAGGGAAAGCCCGGAGCCCTGTTGTCTGTGGTGCTGTACATGCGCTGCCAATGGCCGCTGAGGAGCAGCCAGAGCTTGACTGGCTGGCATTTTCGGTGTGGGAGCAATCGTCCGACGTTCATGATTTTTCGGGGTTTTTTTTCAGTGGGCGCCCAGGTGCAGCTGGTGGTAAATGTCGAAGCCCTGTTGGTCAGGGAAAGCCCGGAGCCCCGATGTCTGTGGTGCTGTAGATGCGCTGCCAATGGCCGGTGAGGAGCAGCCAGGGCTTGACAGGAGGGCACTTTCGGTGTGGGATCAATCGTCCGACGTTCGTGATTTTTCGGGGATTTTCTTCAGGGGGTGCCCAGGGGCAGCTGGTGGTAAATGTCAAAGCCCTGTTCGTCAGGCAAGGCTTGGAGCCCCGATGTCTGTGTTGCTGTAGATGCGATGCCAATGGCCGGGGAGGAGCAGCATGAGCTTGACTGGCTGGCATTTTCGTTGTGGGAGCAATCGTCCGACGTTCGTGAAGTTTCGGGGTTTTTTTCCAGTGGGCGCCCAGGTGCAGCTGGTGGTAAACGTCGAAGCCCCGTTCATCAGGGAAAGCCCGGAGCCCCGATGTCTGTGGTGCTGTACATGCGCTGCCAATGGCCGGTGAGGAGCAGCCAGAGATTGACTGGCTGGCACATTCGGTGTGGGAGCAATCGTCCGACGTTCGTGATTTTTCGGGGATTTGTCCAGTGGGCGCCCAGTTGCAGCTGGTGGTAAACGTTGAAGCCCCGTTCGTCAGGGAAAGCCCGGAGCCCCGATGTCTGTGGTGCTGTAGATGCGCTGCCAATGGCCGGTGAGGAGCAGCAACAGCTTGACTGGCTGGCACTTTCGGTGTGGGAGCAATCGTCCGACGTTCGTGATTTTTCGGGGTTTTTTTCCAGTGGGCGCCCAGGTGCAGCTGGTGGTAAATGTCGAAGCCGTGTTGGTCAGGGAAAGCCCGGAGCCCCGATGTCTGTGGTGCTGTAGATGCGCTGCCAATGGCCGGTGAGGAGCAGCCAGGGCTTGACAGGCTGGCACTTCTGGTGTGGGATCAATCGTCCGACGTTCGTGATTTTTCGGGGATTTTCTTCAGGGGGTGCCCAGGTGCAGCTGGTGGTAAATGTCAAAGCCCTGTTCGTCAGGCAAGGCTTGGAGCCCCGATGTCTGTGTTGCTGTAGATGCGATGCCAGTGGCCGGGGAGGAGCAGCATGAGCTTGACTGGCTGGCATTTTCGTTGTGGGAGCAATCGTCCGACGTTGGTGAAGTTTCGGGGTTTTTTTCCAGTGGGCGCCCAGGTGCAGCTGGTGGTAAACGTCGAAGCCCCGTTCATCAGGGAAAGCCCGGAGCCCCGATGTCTGTGGTGCTGTACATGCGCTGCCAATGGCCGGTGAGGAGCAGCCAGACATTGACTGGCTGGCACATACGGTGTGCGAGCAATCGTCCGACGTTCGTGATTTTTCGGGGATTTGTCCACTGGGCGCCCAGTTGCAGCTGGTGGTAAACGTTGAAGCCCCGTTCGTCAGGGAAAGCCCGGAGCCCCGATGTCTGTGGTGCTGTAGATGCGCTGCCAATGGCCGGTGAGGAGCAGCAACAGCTTGACTGGCTGGCACTTTCGGTGTGGGAGCAATCGTCCGACGTTCGTGATTTTTCGGGGTTTTTTTCCAGTGGGCGCCCAGGTGCAGCTGGTGGTAAACGTCGAAGCCCTGTTGGTCAGGGAAAGCCCGGAGCCCCGATGTCTGTGGTGCTGTAGATGCGCTGCCAATGGCCGGTGAGGAGCAGCCAGATCTTGACAGGCTGGCACTTTCGGTGTGGGAGGAATCGTCCGCCGTTCGTGATTTTTCGGGGTTTTTTTTCAGGGGGTGCCCAGGTGCACCTGGTTGTAAATGGCAAAGCCCTGTTGGTCAGGGAAAGCCCGGAGCCCTGATGTCTGTGGTGCTGTAGATGCGCTGCCAATGGCCGCTAAGGAGCAGCCAGAGCTTGACTGGCTGGCACTTTCGGTGTGGGAGCAATCATCCGACGTTCGTGATTTTTCGGTTTTTCTCTTCAGTGGGCGCCCAGGTGCAGCTGGTGGTAAATGTCAAAGCCTTGTTCGGCAGGGAAAGCCCGGAGCCCCGATGTCTGTGGTGCTGTAGATGCGCTGCCAATGGCCGCTGAGGAGCAGCAAGAGCTTGAGTTGCTGGCACATCCGGTGTGGGAGCAATCGTCCGACGTTCGTGATTTTTTGGGGTTTTGTTTCAGTGGGCGCCCAGGTGCAGCTGGTGGTAAACGTCGAAGCCCTGTTCGTCATGGAAAGCCCGGAGCCCTGATGTCTGTGGTGCTGTAGATGCGCTGCTAATGGCCGGTGAGGAGCAGCCAGAGCTTGACAGGCTGGCACTTTTGGTGTGGGAGTAATCGTCCAACATTCGTGAAGTTTCGGGGATTTTGTCCACTGGGCGCCCAGGTGCAGCTGGTGGTAAACGTCGAAGCCCCGTTCGTCAGGGAAAGCCCGGAGCCGCGATGTCTGTGGTGCTGTAGATGCGCTGCCAAAGGCCGGTGAGGAGCAGCAAGAGATTGACTGGCTGGCACTTTCGGTGTGGGAGCAATCGTCCGACGTTCGTGATTTTTCGGGGTTTTTTTTCAGTGGGCGCCCAGGTGCAGCTGCTGGTAAACGTTGATGCCCTGTTGGTCAGGGAAAGCCCGGAGCCCCGATGTCTGTGGTGCTGTAGATGCACTGCCAATGGCCGGTGAGGAGCAGCAAGAGCTTGACTGGCTGGCACTTTCGGTGTGGGAGGAATCGTCCTACGTTCGTGCTTTTACGGGGTTTTCTTCAGGGGGAGCTCAGGTGCAGCTGGTGGTAAATGTCAAAGCCCTGTTCGTCAGGGAAAGCCCGGAGCCCCGATGTCTGTGGTGCTGTAGATGCGCTGCCAATGGCCCGTGAGGAGCAGCCAGATCTTGACAGGCTGGCACTTTCGATGTGGGAGCAATCGTCCGCCGTTCGTGATTTTTCGGGGTTTTTTTTTAAGGGGTTCCCAGGTGCACCTGCTGGTAAATGTCAAAGCCCTGTTGGTCAGGGAAAGCCCGGAGCCCCGATGTCTGTGGTGCTGTAGATGCACTGCCAATGGCCGGTGAGGAGCAGCCAGAGATTGACTGGCTGGCACTTTCGGTGTGGGAGGAACCGTCCGACGTTCGTGATTTTACGGGGTTATTTTTCAGGGGGTGCCCAGGTGCAGCTGGTGGTTAACGTCGAAGCCCTGTTCGTCAGGGAAAGCCCGGAGGCCCGATGTCTGTGGTGCTGTAGATGCACTGCCAATGGCCGGTGAGGAGCAGCCAGAGCTTGACTGGCTGGCACTTTCGGTGTGGGAGCAATCGTCCGACGTTCGTGATTTTTCGGTTTTTTTCTTCAGTGGGCGCCCAGGTGCAGCTGGTGGTAAATGTCAAAGCCTTTTCGGCAGGGAAAGCCCGGAGCCCCGATGTCTGTGGTGCTGTAGATGCGCTGCCAATGGCCGCTGAGGAGCAGCAAGAGCTTGAGTTGCTGGCACATCCGGTGTGGGAGCAATCGTCCGACGTTCGTGATTTTTTGGGGTTTTGTTTCAGTGGGCGCCCAGGTGCAGCTGGTGGTAAACGTCGAAGCCCTGTTCGTCATGGAAAGCCCGGAGCCCTGATGTCTGTGGTGCTGTAGATGCGCTGCTAATGGCCGGTGAGGAGCAGCAAGAGCTTGACTGGCTGGCACTTTCGGTGTGGGAGGAATCGTCCTACGTTCGTGCTTTTACGGGGTTTTTTTTCAGGGGGAGCTCAGGTGCAGCTGGTGGTAAACGTCAAAGCCTTGTTCGGCAGGGAAAGCCCGGAGCCCCGATGTCTGTGGTGCTGTAGATGCGCTGCCAATGGCCGCTGAGGAGCAGCAAGAGCTTGGCTGGCTGGCACTTTCTGTGTGGGAGCAATCGTCCGACGTTCTTGATTTTTTGGGGTTTTTTTTTAGTGGGCGCCCAGGTGCAGCTGGTGGTAAACGTTGAAGCCCTGTTGTCAGGGAAAGCCCGGAGCCCCGATGTCTGTGGTGCTGTAGATGCGCTGCCAATGGCCCGTGAGGAGCAGCAAGAGCTTGACTGGCTGGCACTTTCGTTGTGGGAGCAATCGGCCGACGTTCGTGATTTTACGGGGTTTTTTTTCAGGGGGAGCTCAGGTGCAGCTGGTGGTAAATGTCAAAGCCTTGTTCGGCAGGGAAAGCCCGGAGCCCCGATGTCTGTGGTGCTGTAGATGCGCTGCCAATGGCCGCTGAGGAGCAGCAAGATCTTGGCTGGCTGGCACTTTCTGTGTGGGAGCAATCATCCGACGTTCGTGATTTTTTGGGGTTTTTTTTTAGTGGGCGCCCAGGTGCAGCTGGTGGTATACGTAGAAGCCCTGTTTGTCAGGGAAAGCCCGGAGCTCCGATGTCTGTGGTGCTGTAGATGCGCTGCCAATGGCCAGTGAGGAGCAGCCAGATCTTGACTGGCTGGCACTTTCGGTGTGGGAGCAGTCGTCCGACGTTCGTGATTTTTTGGGGTTTTGTTTCAGTGGGCGCCCAGGTGCAGCTGGTGGTAAACGTCGAAGCCCCGTTCGTCATGGAAAGCCCGGAGCCCCGATGTCTGTGGTGCTGTAGATGCGCTGCCAATGGTCGGTGAGGAGCAGACAGAGCTTGACTGGCTGGCACTTTCGGTGTGGGAGGAATCGTCCGACGTTCGTGATTTTACGGGGTTTTTTTCCAGTGGGAGCCCAGGTGCAGCTGGTGGTAAATGTCGAAGCCTTGTTCGGCAGGGAAAGCCCGGAGCCCCGATGTCTGTGGTGCTGTAGATGCGCTGCCAATGGCCGCTGAGGAGCAGCCAGAGATTGACTGGCTGGCACTTTCTGTGTGGGAGCAATCGTCTGACGTTCGTGATTTTTTGGGGTTTTTTTTTTAGTGGGCGCCCAGGTGCAGATGGTGGTAAATGTCAAAGCCTTTTCGGCAGGGAAAGCCCGGAGCCCCAATGTCTGTGGTGCTCTAGATGCGCTGCCAATGGCCCGTGAGGAGCAGCAAGAGCTTGACTGGCTGGCACTTTCGTTGTGGGAGCAATCGGCCGACGTTCGTGATTTTTCGGGGATTTTGTCCACTGGGCGCCCAGTTGCAGCTGGTGGTAAACGTCGAAGCCCCGTTCGTCAGGGAAAGCCCGGAGCCCCGATGTCTGTGGTGCTGTACATGTGCTGCCAATGGCCGCTGAGGAGCAGCAAGAGCTTGACTGGCTGGCACTTTCGGTGTGGGAGCAATCGTCCGACGTCGGTGATTTATTGGGGTTTTGTTTCAGTGGGCGCCCAGGTGCAGCAGGTGGTAAACGTCGAAGCCCTGTTGGTCAGGGAAAGCCCGGAGGCCCGATGTCTGTGGTGCTGTAGATGCGCTGCCGATGGGCGCCAAAAAGCAGCAAGAGCTTGACTGGCTGGCACATTCGGTGTGGTAGCAATCGTCCGACGTTTGTGATTTTTCGGTTTTTTTTTTTCAGTGGGCGCCCAGGTGCAGCTGGTAGTAAACGTCGAAGCCCTGTTGGTCAGGGAAAGCCCGGAGCCCAGATGTCTGTGGTGCTGTAGATGCGCTGCCAATGGCCACTGAGGAGCAGCCAGAGCTTGACTGGCTGGCACTTTCGGTGTGGGAGCAATCGTCTGACGTTCGTGATTTTTCGGGGTTTTTTTTCAGTGGGCACCGAGGTGCAGCTGGTGGTAAACGTCGAAGCCCTGTTGGTCAGGGAAAGCCCGGAGCCCTGTTGTCTGTGGTGCTGTACATGCGCTGCCAATGGCCGCTGAGGAGCAGCCAGAGCTTGACTGGCTGGCATTTTCGGTGTGGGAGCAATCGTCCGACGTTCATGATTTTTCGGGGTTTTTTTTCAGTGGGCGCCCAGGTGCAGCTGGTGGTAAATGTCGAAGCCCTGTTGGTCAGGGAAAGCCCGGAGCCCCGATGTCTGTGGTGCTGTAGATGCGCTGCCAATGGCCGGTGAGGAGCAGCCAGGGCTTGACAGGAGGGCACTTTCGGTGTGGGATCAATCGTCCGACGTTCGTGATTTTTCGGGGATTTTCTTCAGGGGGTGCCCAGGGGCAGCTGGTGGTAAATGTCAAAGCCCTGTTCGTCAGGCAAGGCTTGGAGCCCCGATGTCTGTGTTGCTGTAGATGCGATGCCAATGGCCGGGGAGGAGCAGCATGAGCTTGACTGGCTGGCATTTTCGTTGTGGGAGCAATCGTCCGACGTTCGTGAAGTTTCGGGGTTTTTTTCCAGTGGGCGCCCAGGTGCAGCTGGTGGTAAACGTCGAAGCCCCGTTCATCAGGGAAAGCCCGGAGCCCCGATGTCTGTGGTGCTGTACATGCGCTGCCAATGGCCGGTGAGGAGCAGCCAGAGATTGACTGGCTGGCACATTCGGTGTGGGAGCAATCGTCCGACGTTCGTGATTTTTCGGGGATTTGTCCAGTGGGCGCCCAGTTGCAGCTGGTGGTAAACGTTGAAGCCCCGTTCGTCAGGGAAAGCCCGGAGCCCCGATGTCTGTGGTGCTGTAGATGCGCTGCCAATGGCCGGTGAGGAGCAGCAACAGCTTGACTGGCTGGCACTTTCGGTGTGGGAGCAATCGTCCGACGTTCGTGATTTTTCGGGGTTTTTTTCCAGTGGGCGCCCAGGTGCAGCTGGTGGTAAATGTCGAAGCCGTGTTGGTCAGGGAAAGCCCGGAGCCCCGATGTCTGTGGTGCTGTAGATGCGCTGCCAATGGCCGGTGAGGAGCAGCCAGGGCTTGACAGGCTGGCACTTCTGGTGTGGGATCAATCGTCCGACGTTCGTGATTTTTCGGGGATTTTCTTCAGGGGGTGCCCAGGTGCAGCTGGTGGTAAATGTCAAAGCCCTGTTCGTCAGGCAAGGCTTGGAGCCCCGATGTCTGTGTTGCTGTAGATGCGATGCCAGTGGCCGGGGAGGAGCAGCATGAGCTTGACTGGCTGGCATTTTCGTTGTGGGAGCAATCGTCCGACGTTGGTGAAGTTTCGGGGTTTTTTTCCAGTGGGCGCCCAGGTGCAGCTGGTGGTAAACGTCGAAGCCCCGTTCATCAGGGAAAGCCCGGAGCCCCGATGTCTGTGGTGCTGTACATGCGCTGCCAATGGCCGGTGAGGAGCAGCCAGACATTGACTGGCTGGCACATACGGTGTGCGAGCAATCGTCCGACGTTCGTGATTTTTCGGGGATTTGTCCACTGGGCGCCCAGTTGCAGCTGGTGGTAAACGTTGAAGCCCCGTTCGTCAGGGAAAGCCCGGAGCCCCGATGTCTGTGGTGCTGTAGATGCGCTGCCAATGGCCGGTGAGGAGCAGCAACAGCTTGACTGGCTGGCACTTTCGGTGTGGGAGCAATCGTCCGACGTTCGTGATTTTTCGGGGTTTTTTTCCAGTGGGCGCCCAGGTGCAGCTGGTGGTAAACGTCGAAGCCCTGTTGGTCAGGGAAAGCCCGGAGCCCCGATGTCTGTGGTGCTGTAGATGCGCTGCCAATGGCCGGTGAGGAGCAGCCAGATCTTGACAGGCTGGCACTTTCGGTGTGGGAGGAATCGTCCGCCGTTCGTGATTTTTCGGGGTTTTTTTTCAGGGGGTGCCCAGGTGCACCTGGTTGTAAATGGCAAAGCCCTGTTGGTCAGGGAAAGCCCGGAGCCCTGATGTCTGTGGTGCTGTAGATGCGCTGCCAATGGCCGCTAAGGAGCAGCCAGAGCTTGACTGGCTGGCACTTTCGGTGTGGGAGCAATCATCCGACGTTCGTGATTTTTCGGTTTTTCTCTTCAGTGGGCGCCCAGGTGCAGCTGGTGGTAAATGTCAAAGCCTTGTTCGGCAGGGAAAGCCCGGAGCCCCGATGTCTGTGGTGCTGTAGATGCGCTGCCAATGGCCGCTGAGGAGCAGCAAGAGCTTGAGTTGCTGGCACATCCGGTGTGGGAGCAATCGTCCGACGTTCGTGATTTTTTGGGGTTTTGTTTCAGTGGGCGCCCAGGTGCAGCTGGTGGTAAACGTCGAAGCCCTGTTCGTCATGGAAAGCCCGGAGCCCTGATGTCTGTGGTGCTGTAGATGCGCTGCTAATGGCCGGTGAGGAGCAGCCAGAGCTTGACAGGCTGGCACTTTTGGTGTGGGAGTAATCGTCCAACATTCGTGAAGTTTCGGGGATTTTGTCCACTGGGCGCCCAGGTGCAGCTGGTGGTAAACGTCGAAGCCCCGTTCGTCAGGGAAAGCCCGGAGCCGCGATGTCTGTGGTGCTGTAGATGCGCTGCCAAAGGCCGGTGAGGAGCAGCAAGAGATTGACTGGCTGGCACTTTCGGTGTGGGAGCAATCGTCCGACGTTCGTGATTTTTCGGGGTTTTTTTTCAGTGGGCGCCCAGGTGCAGCTGCTGGTAAACGTTGATGCCCTGTTGGTCAGGGAAAGCCCGGAGCCCCGATGTCTGTGGTGCTGTAGATGCACTGCCAATGGCCGGTGAGGAGCAGCAAGAGCTTGACTGGCTGGCACTTTCGGTGTGGGAGGAATCGTCCTACGTTCGTGCTTTTACGGGGTTTTCTTCAGGGGGAGCTCAGGTGCAGCTGGTGGTAAATGTCAAAGCCCTGTTCGTCAGGGAAAGCCCGGAGCCCCGATGTCTGTGGTGCTGTAGATGCGCTGCCAATGGCCCGTGAGGAGCAGCCAGATCTTGACAGGCTGGCACTTTCGATGTGGGAGCAATCGTCCGCCGTTCGTGATTTTTCGGGGTTTTTTTTTAAGGGGTTCCCAGGTGCACCTGCTGGTAAATGTCAAAGCCCTGTTGGTCAGGGAAAGCCCGGAGCCCCGATGTCTGTGGTGCTGTAGATGCACTGCCAATGGCCGGTGAGGAGCAGCCAGAGATTGACTGGCTGGCACTTTCGGTGTGGGAGGAACCGTCCGACGTTCGTGATTTTACGGGGTTATTTTTCAGGGGGTGCCCAGGTGCAGCTGGTGGTTAACGTCGAAGCCCTGTTCGTCAGGGAAAGCCCGGAGGCCCGATGTCTGTGGTGCTGTAGATGCACTGCCAATGGCCGGTGAGGAGCAGCCAGAGCTTGACTGGCTGGCACTTTCGGTGTGGGAGCAATCGTCCGACGTTCGTGATTTTTCGGTTTTTTTCTTCAGTGGGCGCCCAGGTGCAGCTGGTGGTAAATGTCAAAGCCTTTTCGGCAGGGAAAGCCCGGAGCCCCGATGTCTGTGGTGCTGTAGATGCGCTGCCAATGGCCGCTGAGGAGCAGCAAGAGCTTGAGTTGCTGGCACATCCGGTGTGGGAGCAATCGTCCGACGTTCGTGATTTTTTGGGGTTTTGTTTCAGTGGGCGCCCAGGTGCAGCTGGTGGTAAACGTCGAAGCCCTGTTCGTCATGGAAAGCCCGGAGCCCTGATGTCTGTGGTGCTGTAGATGCGCTGCTAATGGCCGGTGAGGAGCAGCCAGAGCTTGACAGGCTGGCACTTTTGGTGTGGGAGTAATCGTCCAACATTCGTGAAGTTTCGGGGTTTATTTCCAGTGGGCGCCCAGGTGCAGCTGGTGGTTAACGTCGAAGCCCTGTTGGTCAGGGAAAGCCCGGAGCCCCGATGTCTGTGGTGCTGTAGATGCACTGCCAATGGCCGGTGAGGAGCAGCAAGAGCTTGACTGGCTGGCACTTTCGGTGTGGGAGGAATCGTCCGACGTTCGTGATTTTACGGGGTTTTTTTTCAGGTGGAGCTCAGGTGCAGCTGGTGGTAAATGTCAAAGCCTTGTTCGGCAGGGAAAGCCCGGAGCCCCGATGTCTGTGGTGCTGTAGATGCGCTGCCAATGGCCGCTGAGGAGCAGCCAGAGATTGACTGGCTGGCACTTTCTGTGTGGGAGCAATCGTCCGACGTTCATGATTTTTTGGGGTTTTTTTTTAGTGGGCGCCCAGGTGCAGATGGTGGTAAACTTGGAAGCCCTGTTGGTCAGGGAAAGCCAGGAGCCCCGATGTCTGTGGTGCTGTAGATGCGCTGCCAATGGCCCGTGAGGAGCAGCAAGGGCTTGACTGGCTGGCACTTTCGGTGTGGGAGCAATCGTCCGACGTTCGTGATTTTACGGGGTTATTTTTCAGGGGGTGCCCAGGTGCAGCTGGTGGTAAACGTCGAAGCCCTGTTGGTCAGGGAAAGCCCGGAGCCCCGATGTCTGTGGTGCTGTAGATGCACTGCCAATGGCCGGTGAGGAGCAGCAAGGGCTTGACTGGCTGGCACTATCGGTGTGGGAGCAATCGGCCGACGTTCGTGATTTTTCGGGGATTTTGTCCACTGGGCGCCCAGTTGCAGCTGGTGGTAAACCTCGAAGCCCCATTCGTCAGGGAAAGCCCGGAGCCGCGATGTCTGTGGTGCTGTGGATGCGCTTCCAATGGCCGGTGAGGAGCAGGAAGAGCTTGACTGGCTGGCATTTTCGTTGTGGGAGCAATCGTCCTCCGTTCGTGATTTTTCGGGGGTTTTTTTTCAGGGGGTGCCCAGGTGCAGCTGGTGGTAAATGTCAAAGCCCTGTTGGTCAGGGAAAGCCCGGAGCCCCGATGTCTGTGGTGCTGTAGATGCGCTGCCAATGGCCGGTGAGGAGCAGCAAGAGCGTGAGTGGCTGGCACTTTCTGTGTGGGAGCAATCGTCCGACGTTCGTGATTTTTCGGGGTTTTTTTTCAGTGGGCGCCCAGGTGCAGCTGGTGGTAATCGTCGAAGCCCTGTTGGTCAGGGAAAGCCCGGAGCCCCGATGTGTGTGGTGCTGTAGATGCGCTGCCAATGGCCGGTGAGGAGCAGCAAGAGCTTGACTGGCTGGCACTTTCGGTGTGGGAGGAATCGTCCTACGTTCGTGCTTTTACGGGGTTTTCTTCAGGGGGAGCTCAGGTGCAGCTGGTGGTAAATGTCAAAGCCCTGTTCGTCAGGGAAAGCCCGGAGCCCCGATGTCTGTGGTGCTGTAGATGCGCTGCCAATGGCCCGTGAGGAGCAGCCAGATCTTGACAGGCTGGCACTTTCGATGTGGGAGCAATCGTCCGCCGTTCGTGATTTTTCGGGGTTTTTTTTTAAGGGGTTCCCAGGTGCACCTGCTGGTAAATGTCAAAGCCCTGTTGGTCAGGGAAAGCCCGGAGCCCCGATGTCTGTGGTGCTGTAGATGCACTGCCAATGGCCGGTGAGGAGCAGCCAGAGATTGACTGGCTGGCACTTTCGGTGTGGGAGGAACCGTCCGACGTTCGTGATTTTACGGGGTTATTTTTCAGGGGGTGCCCAGGTGCAGCTGGTGGTTAACGTCGAAGCCCTGTTCGTCAGGGAAAGCCCGGAGGCCCGATGTCTGTGGTGCTGTAGATGCACTGCCAATGGCCGGTGAGGAGCAGCCAGAGCTTGACTGGCTGGCACTTTCGGTGTGGGAGCAATCGTCCGACGTTCGTGATTTTTCGGTTTTTTTCTTCAGTGGGCGCCCAGGTGCAGCTGGTGGTAAATGTCAAAGCCTTTTCGGCAGGGAAAGCCCGGAGCCCCGATGTCTGTGGTGCTGTAGATGCGCTGCCAATGGCCGCTGAGGAGCAGCAAGAGCTTGAGTTGCTGGCACATCCGGTGTGGGAGCAATCGTCCGACGTTCGTGATTTTTTGGGGTTTTGTTTCAGTGGGCGCCCAGGTGCAGCTGGTGGTAAACGTCGAAGCCCTGTTCGTCATGGAAAGCCCGGAGCCCTGATGTCTGTGGTGCTGTAGATGCGCTGCTAATGGCCGGTGAGGAGCAGCCAGAGCTTGACAGGCTGGCACTTTTGGTGTGGGAGTAATCGTCCAACATTCGTGAAGTTTCGGGGTTTATTTCCAGTGGGCGCCCAGGTGCAGCTGGTGGTTAACGTCGAAGCCCTGTTGGTCAGGGAAAGCCCGGAGCCCCGATGTCTGTGGTGCTGTAGATGCACTGCCAATGGCCGGTGAGGAGCAGCAAGAGCTTGACTGGCTGGCACTTTCGGTGTGGGAGGAATCGTCCGACGTTCGTGATTTTACGGGGTTTTTTTTCAGGTGGAGCTCAGGTGCAGCTGGTGGTAAATGTCAAAGCCTTGTTCGGCAGGGAAAGCCCGGAGCCCCGATGTCTGTGGTGCTGTAGATGCGCTGCCAATGGCCGCTGAGGAGCAGCCAGAGATTGACTGGCTGGCACTTTCTGTGTGGGAGCAATCGTCCGACGTTCATGATTTTTTGGGGTTTTTTTTTAGTGGGCGCCCAGGTGCAGATGGTGGTAAACTTGGAAGCCCTGTTGGTCAGGGAAAGCCAGGAGCCCCGATGTCTGTGGTGCTGTAGATGCGCTGCCAATGGCCCGTGAGGAGCAGCAAGGGCTTGACTGGCTGGCACTTTCGGTGTGGGAGCAATCGTCCGACGTTCGTGATTTTACGGGGTTATTTTTCAGGGGGTGCCCAGGTGCAGCTGGTGGTAAACGTCGAAGCCCTGTTGGTCAGGGAAAGCCCGGAGCCCCGATGTCTGTGGTGCTGTAGATGCACTGCCAATGGCCGGTGAGGAGCAGCAAGGGCTTGACTGGCTGGCACTATCGGTGTGGGAGCAATCGGCCGACGTTCGTGATTTTTCGGGGATTTTGTCCACTGGGCGCCCAGTTGCAGCTGGTGGTAAACCTCGAAGCCCCATTCGTCAGGGAAAGCCCGGAGCCGCGATGTCTGTGGTGCTGTGGATGCGCTTCCAATGGCCGGTGAGGAGCAGGAAGAGCTTGACTGGCTGGCATTTTCGTTGTGGGAGCAATCGTCCTCCGTTCGTGATTTTTCGGGGGTTTTTTTTCAGGGGGTGCCCAGGTGCAGCTGGTGGTAAATGTCAAAGCCCTGTTGGTCAGGGAAAGCCCGGAGCCCCGATGTCTGTGGTGCTGTAGATGCGCTGCCAATGGCCGGTGAGGAGCAGCAAGAGCGTGAGTGGCTGGCACTTTCTGTGTGGGAGCAATCGTCCGACGTTCGTGATTTTTCGGGGTTTTTTTTCAGTGGGCGCCCAGGTGCAGCTGGTGGTAATCGTCGAAGCCCTGTTGGTCAGGGAAAGCCCGGAGCCCCGATGTGTGTGGTGCTGTAGATGCGCTGCCAATGGCCGGTGAGGAGCAGCAAGAGCTTGACTGGCTGGCACTTTCGGTGTGGGAGGAATCGTCCTACGTTCGTGCTTTTACGGGGTTTTTTTTCAGGGGGAGCTCAGGTGCAGCTGGTGGTAAACGTCAAAGCCTTGTTCGGCAGGGAAAGCCCGGAGCCCCGATGTCTGTGGTGCTGTAGATGCGCTGCCAATGGCCGCTGAGGAGCAGCAAGAGCTTGGCTGGCTGGCACTTTCTGTGTGAGAGCAATCGTCCGACGTTCTTGATTTTTTGGGGTTTTTTTTTAGTGGGCGCCCAGGTGCAGCTGGTGGTAAACGTTGAAGCCCTGTTGGTCAGGGAAAGCCCGGAGCCCCGATGTCTGTGGTGCTGTAGATGCGCTGCCAATGGCCCGTGAGGAGCAGCAAGAGCTTGACTGGCTGGCACTTTCGTTGTGGGAGCAATCGGCCGACGTTCGTGATTTTACGGGGTTTTTTTTCAGGGGGAGCTCAGGTGCAGCTGGTGGTAAATGTCAAAGCCTTGTTCGGCAGGGAAAGCCCGGAGCCCCAATGTCTGTGGTGCTGTAGATGCGCTGCCAATGGCCGCTGAGGAGCAGCAAGATCTTGGCTGGCTGGCACTTTCTGTGTGGGAGCAATCATCCGACGTTCGTGATTTTTTGGGGTTTTTTTTTAGTGGGCGCCCAGGTGCAGATGGTGGTAAACTTGGAAGCCCTGTTGGTCAGGGAAAGCCCGGAGCCCCGATGTCTGTGGTGCTGTAGATGCGCTTCCAATGGCCAGTGAGGAGCAGCCAGATCTTGACAGGCTGGCACTTTCGGTGTGGGAGCAGTCATCCGACGTTCGTGATTTTTTGGGGTTTTGTTTCAGTGGGCGCCCAGGTGCAGCTGGTGGTAAACGTCGAAGCCCCGTTCGTCATGGAAAGCCCGGAGCCCCGATGTCTGTGGTGCTGTAGATGCGCTGCCAATGGCCGGTGAGGAGCAGCCAGAGCTTGACTGGCTGGCACTTTTGGTGTGGGAGTAATCGTCCGACGTTCATGATTTTTCGGGGTTTTTTTCCAGTGGGAGCCCAGGTGCAGCTGGTGGTAAAAGTCGAAGCCCCGTTCGTCAGGGAAAGCCCGGAGCCCCAATGTCTGTGGTGCTGTAGATGCGCTGCCAATGGTCGGTGAGGAGCAGACAGAGCTTGACTGGCTGGCACTTTCGGTGTGGGAGGAATCGTCCGACGTTCGTGATTTTACGGGGTTTTTTTTCAGGGGGAGCTCAGGTGCAGCTGGTGGTAAATGTCAAAGCCTTGTTCGGCAGGGAAAGCCCGGAGCCCCGATGTCTGTGGTGCTGTACATGCGCTGCCAATGGCCGGTGAGGAGCAGCCAGATCTTGACAGGCTGGCACTTTCGGTGTGGGAGCAATCGTCCGCCGTTCGTGATTTTTCGAGGTTTTTCTTCAGGGGGTGCCCAGGTGCAGCTGGTTGTAAATGTCAAATCCCTGTTGGTCAGGGAAAGCCCGGAGCCCCGATGTCTGTGGTGCTGTAGATGTGCTGCCAATGGCCGCTAAGGAGCAGCCAGAGCTTGACTGGCTGGCACTTTCGGTGTGGGAGCAATCGTCCGACGTTCGTGATTTTTCGGTTTTTTTCTTCAGTGGGCGCCCAGGTGCAGCTGGTGGTAAATGTCAAAGCCTTTTCGGCAGGGAAAGCCCAGAGCCCCGATGTCTGTGGTGCTGTAGATGCGCTGCCAATGGCCGCTGAGGAGCAGCAAGAGCTTGAGTTGCTGGCACATCCGGTGTGGGAGCAATCGTCCGACGTTCGTGATTTTTTGGGGTTTTGTTTCAGTGGGCGCCCAGGTGCAGCTGGTGGTAAACGTCGAAGCCCTGTTCGTCATGGAAAGCCCGGAGCCCTGATGTCTGTGGTGCTGTAGATGCGCTGCTAATGGCCGGTGAGGAGCAGCCAGAGCTTGACAGGCTGGCACTTTTGGTGTGGGAGTAATCGTCCAACATTCGTGAAGTTTCGGGGTTTATTTGCAGTGGGCGCCCAGGTGCAGCTGGTGGTTAACGTCGAAGCCCTGTTGGTCAGGGAAAGCCCGGAGCCCCGATGTCTGTGGTGCTGTAGATGCACTGCCAATGGCCGGTGAGGAGCAGCAAGAGCTTGACTGGCTGGCACTTTCGGTGTGGGAGGAATCGTCCGACGTTCGTGATTTTACGGGGTTTTTTTTCAGGTGGAGCTCAGGTGCAGCTGGTGGTAAATGTCAAAGCCTTGTTCGGCAGGGAAAGCCCGGAGCCCCGATGTCTGTGGTGCTGTAGATGCGCTGCCAATGGCCGCTGAGGAGCAGCCAGAGATTGACTGGCTGGCACTTTCTGTGTGGGAGCAATCGTCCGACGTTCATGATTTTTTGGGGTTTTTTTTTAGTGGGCGCCCAGGTGCAGATGGTGGTAAACTTGGAAGCCCTGTTGGTCAGGGAAAGCCAGGAGCCCCGATGTCTGTGGTGCTGTAGATGCGCTGCCAATGGCCCATGAGGAGCAGCAAGGGCTTGACTGGCTGGCACTTTCGGTGTGGGAGCAATCGTCCGACGTTCGTGATTTTACGGGGTTATTTTTCAGGGGGTGCCCAGGTGCAGCTGGTGGTAAACGTCGAAGCCCTGTTGGTCAGGGAAAGCCCGGAGCCCCGATGTCTGTGGTGCTGTAGATGCACTGCCAATGGCCGGTGAGGAGCAGCAAGGGCTTGACTGGCTGGCACTATCGGTGTGGGAGCAATCGGCCGACGTTC
Organism: Chlamydotis macqueenii; assembly: GCF_036417535.1. Taxonomy (NCBI): domain Eukaryota; kingdom Metazoa; phylum Chordata; class Aves; order Otidiformes; family Otididae; genus Chlamydotis; species Chlamydotis macqueenii. Next base: position 15,625,312 of record NC_141592.1, on the reverse strand, counting down.
GTGATTTTTCGGGGATTTTGTCCACTGGGCGCCCAGTTGCAGCTGGTGGTAAACCTCGAAGCCCCATTCGTCAGGGAAAGCCCGGAGCCGCGATGTCTGTGGTGCTGTGGATGCGCTTCCAATGGCCGGTGAGGAGCAGGAAGAGCTTGACTGCCTGGCATTTTCGTTGTGGGAGCAATCGTCCTCCGTTCGTGATTTTTCGGGGGTTTTTTTTCAGGGGGTGCCCAGGTGCAGCTGGTGGTAATCGTCGAAGCCCTGTTGGTCAGGGAAAGCCCGGAGCCCCGATGTGTGTGGTGCTGTAGATGCGCTGCCAATGGCCGGTGAGGAGCAGCAAGAGCTTGACTGGCTGGCACTTTCGGTGTGGGAGGAATCGTCCTACGTTCGTGCTTTTACGGGGTTTTTTTTCAGGGGGAGCTCAGGTGCAGCTGGTGGTAAACGTCAAAGCCTTGTTCGGCAGGGAAAGCCCGGAGCCCCGATGTCTGTGGTGCTGTAGATGCGCTGCCAATGGCCGCTGAGGAGCAGCAAGAGCTTGGCTGTCTGGCACTTTCTGTGTGAGAGCAATCGTCCGACGTTCTTGATTTTTTGGGGTTTTTTTTTAGTGGGCGCCCAGGTGCAGCTGGTGGTAAACGTTGAAGCCCTGTTGGTCAGGGAAAGCCCGGAGCCCCGATGTCTGTGGTGCTGTAGATGCGCTGCCAATGGCCCGTGAGGAGCAGCAAGAGCTTGACTGGCTGGCACTTTCGTTGTGGGAGCAATCGGCCGACGTTCGTGATTTTACGGGGTTTTTTTTCAGGGGGAGCTCAGGTGCAGCTGGTGGTAAATGTCAAAGCCTTGTTCGGCAGGGAAAGCCCGGAGCCCCGATGTCTGTGGTGCTGTAGATGCGCTGCCAATGGCCGCTGAGGAGCAGCAAGATCTTGGCTGGCTGGCACTTTCTGTGTGGGAGCAATCATCCGACGTTCGTGATTTTTTGGGGTTTTTTTTTAGTGGGCGCCCAGGTGCAGATGGTGGTAAACTTGGAAGCCCTGTTGGTCAGGGAAAGCCCGGAGCCCCGATGTCTGTGGTGCTGTAGATGCGCTTCCAATGGCCAGTGAGGAGCAGCCAGATCTTGACAGGCTGGCACTTTCGGTGTGGGAGCAGTCATCCGACGTTCGTGATTTTTTGGGGTTTTGTTTCAGTGGGCGCCCAGGTGCAGCTGGTGGTAAACGTCGAAGCCCCGTTCGTCATGGAAAGCCCGGAGCCCCGATGTCTGTGGTGCTGTAGATGCGCTGCCAATGGCCGGTGAGGAGCAGCCAGAGCTTGACTGGCTGGCACTTTTGGTGTGGGAGTAATCGTCCGACGTTCATGATTTTTCGGGGTTTTTTTCCAGTGGGAGCCCAGGTGCAGCTGGTGGTAAAAGTCGAAGCCCCGTTCGTCAGGGAAAGCCCGGAGCCCCAATGTCTGTGGTGCTGTAGATGCGCTGCCAATGGTCGGTGAGGAGCAGACAGAGCTTGACTGGCTGGCACTTTCGGTGTGGGAGGAATCGTCCGACGTTCGTGATTTTACGGGGTTTTTTTTCAGGGGGAGCTCAGGTGCAGCTGGTGGTAAATGTCAAAGCCTTGTTCGGCAGGGAAAGCCCGGAGCCCCGATGTCTGTGGTGCTGTACATGCGCTGCCAATGGCCGGTGAGGAGCAGCCAGATCTTGACAGGCTGGCACTTTCGGTGTGGGAGCAATCGTCCGCCGTTCGTGATTTTTCGAGGTTTTTCTTCAGGGGGTGCTTAGGTGCAGCTGGTTGTAAATGTCAAATCCCTGTTGGTCAGGGAAAGCCCGGAGCCCCGATGTCTGTGGTGCTGTAGATGTGCTGCCAATGGCCGCTAAGGAGCAGCCAGAGCTTGACTGGCTGGCACTTTCGGTGTGGGAGCAATCATCCGACGTTCGTGATTTTTCGGTTTTTTTCTTCAGTGGGCGCCCAGGTGCAGCTGGTGGTAAATGTCAAAGCCTTTTCGGCAGGGAAAGCCCGGAGCCCCGATGTCTGTGGTGCTGTAGATGCGCTGCCAATGGCCGCTGAGGAGCAGCAAGAGCTTGAGTTGCTGGCACATCCGGTGTGGGAGCAATCGTCCGACGTTCGTGATTTTTTGGGGTTTTGTTTCAGTGGGCGCCCAGGTGCAGCTGGTGGTAAACGTCGAAGCCCTGTTCGTCATGGAAAGCCCGGAGCCCTGATGTCTGTGGTGCTGTAGATGCGCTGCTAATGGCCGGTGAGGAGCAGCCAGAGCTTGACAGGCTGGCACTTTTGGTGTGGGAGTAATCGTCCAACATTCGTGAAGTTTCGGGGTTTATTTCCAGTGGGCGCCCAGGTGCAGCTGGTGGTTAACGTCGAAGCCCTGTTGGTCAGGGAAAGCCCGGAGCCCCGATGTCTGTGGTGCTGTAGATGCACTGCCAATGGCCGGTGAGGAGCAGCAAGAGCTTGACTGGCTGGCACTTTCGGTGTGGGAGGAATCGTCCGACGTTCGTGATTTTACGGGGTTTTTTTTCAGGTGGAGCTCAGGTGCAGCTGGTGGTAAATGTCAAAGCCTTGTTCGGCAGGGAAAGCCCGGAGCCCCGATGTCTGTGGTGCTGTAGATGCGCTGCCAATGGCCGCTGAGGAGCAGCCAGAGATTGACTGGCTGGCACTTTCTGTGTGGGAGCAATCGTCCGACGTTCATGATTTTTTGGGGTTTTTTTTTAGTGGGCGCCCAGGTGCAGATGGTGGTAAACTTGGAAGCCCTGTTGGTCAGGGAAAGCCAGGAGCCCCGATGTCTGTGGTGCTGTAGATGCGCTGCCAATGGCCCGTGAGGAGCAGCAAGGGCTTGACTGGCTGGCACTTTCGGTGTGGGAGCAATCGTCCGACGTTCGTGATTTTACGGGGTTATTTTTCAGGGGGTGCCCAGGTGCAGCTGGTGGTAAACGTCGAAGCCCTGTTGGTCAGGGAAAGCCCGGAGCCCCGATGTCTGTGGTGCTGTAGATGCACTGCCAATGGCCGGTGAGGAGCAGCAAGGGCTTGACTGGCTGGCACTATCGGTGTGGGAGCAATCGGCCGACGTTCGTGATTTTTCGGGGATTTTGTCCACTGGGCGCCCAGTTGCAGCTGGTGGTAAACCTCGAAGCCCCATTCGTCAGGGAAAGCCCGGAGCCGCGATGTCTGTGGTGCTGTGGATGCGCTTCCAATGGCCGGTGAGGAGCAGGAAGAGCTTGACTGGCTGGCATTTTCGTTGTGGGAGCAATCGTCCTCCGTTCGTGATTTTTCGGGGGTTTTTTTTCAGGGGGTGCCCAGGTGCAGCTGGTGGTAAATGTCAAAGCCCTGTTGGTCAGGGAAAGCCCGGAGCCCCGATGTCTGTGGTGCTGTAGATGCGCTGCCAATGGCCGGTGAGGAGCAGCAAGAGCGTGAGTGGCTGGCACTTTCTGTGTGGGAGCAATCGTCCGACGTTCGTGATTTTTCGGGGTTTTTTTTCAGTGGGCGCCCAGGTGCAGCTGGTGGTAATCGTCGAAGCCCTGTTGGTCAGGGAAAGCCCGGAGCCCCGATGTGTGTGGTGCTGTAGATGCGCTGCCAATGGCCGGTGAGGAGCAGCAAGAGCTTGACTGGCTGGCACTTTCGGTGTGGGAGGAATCGTCCTACGTTCGTGCTTTTACGGGGTTTTTTTTCAGGGGGAGCTCAGGTGCAGCTGGTGGTAAACGTCAAAGCCTTGTTCGGCAGGGAAAGCCCGGAGCCCCGATGTCTGTGGTGCTGTAGATGCGCTGCTAATGGCCGGTGAGGAGCAGCCAGAGCTTGACAGGCTGGCACTTTTGGTGTGGGAGTAATCGTCCAACATTCGTGAAGTTTCGGGGTTTATTTCCAGTGGGCGCCCAGGTGCAGCTGGTGGTTAACGTCGAAGCCCTGTTGGTCAGGGAAAGCCCGGAGCCCCGATGTCTGTGGTGCTGTAGATGCACTGCCAATGGCCGGTGAGGAGCAGCAAGAGCTTGACTGGCTGGCACTTTCGGTGTGGGAGGAATCGTCCGACGTTCGTGATTTTACGGGGTTTTTTTTCAGGTGGAGCTCAGGTGCAGCTGGTGGTAAATGTCAAAGCCTTGTTCGGCAGGGAAAGCCCGGAGCCCCGATGTCTGTGGTGCTGTAGATGCGCTGCCAATGGCCGCTGAGGAGCAGCCAGAGATTGACTGGCTGGCACTTTCTGTGTGGGAGCAATCGTCCGACGTTCATGATTTTTTGGGGTTTTTTTTTAGTGGGCGCCCAGGTGCAGATGGTGGTAAACTTGGAAGCCCTGTTGGTCAGGGAAAGCCAGGAGCCCCGATGTCTGTGGTGCTGTAGATGCGCTGCCAATGGCCCGTGAGGAGCAGCAAGGGCTTGACTGGCTGGCACTTTCGGTGTGGGAGCAATCGTCCGACGTTCGTGATTTTACGGGGTTATTTTTCAGGGGGTGCCCAGGTGCAGCTGGTGGTAAACGTCGAAGCCCTGTTGGTCAGGGAAAGCCCGGAGCCCCGATGTCTGTGGTGCTGTAGATGCACTGCCAATGGCCGGTGAGGAGCAGCAAGGGCTTGACTGGCTGGCACTATCGGTGTGGGAGCAATCGGCCGACGTTCGTGATTTTTCGGGGATTTTGTCCACTGGGCGCCCAGTTGCAGCTGGTGGTAAACCTCGAAGCCCCATTCGTCAGGGAAAGCCCGGAGCCGCGATGTCTGTGGTGCTGTGGATGCGCTTCCAATGGCCGGTGAGGAGCAGGAAGAGCTTGACTGGCTGGCATTTTCGTTGTGGGAGCAATCGTCCTCCGTTCGTGATTTTTCGGGGGTTTTTTTTCAGGGGGTGCCCAGGTGCAGCTGGTGGTAAATGTCAAAGCCCTGTTGGTCAGGGAAAGCCCGGAGCCCCGATGTCTGTGGTGCTGTAGATGCGCTGCCAATGGCCGGTGAGGAGCAGCAAGAGCGTGAGTGGCTGGCACTTTCTGTGTGGGAGCAATCGTCCGACGTTCGTGATTTTTCGGGGTTTTTTTTCAGTGGGCGCCCAGGTGCAGCTGGTGGTAATCGTCGAAGCCCTGTTGGTCAGGGAAAGCCCGGAGCCCCGATGTGTGTGGTGCTGTAGATGCGCTGCCAATGGCCGGTGAGGAGCAGCAAGAGCTTGACTGGCTGGCACTTTCGGTGTGGGAGGAATCGTCCTACGTTCGTGCTTTTACGGGGTTTTTTTTCAGGGGGAGCTCAGGTGCAGCTGGTGGTAAACGTCAAAGCCTTGTTCGGCAGGGAAAGCCCGGAGCCCCGATGTCTGTGGTGCTGTAGATGCGCTGCCAATGGCCGCTGAGGAGCAGCAAGAGCTTGGCTGGCTGGCACTTTCTGTGTGAGAGCAATCGTCCGACGTTCTTGATTTTTTGGGGTTTTTTTTTAGTGGGCGCCCAGGTGCAGCTGGTGGTAAACGTTGAAGCCCTGTTGGTCAGGGAAAGCCCGGAGCCCCGATGTCTGTGGTGCTGTAGATGCGCTGCCAATGGCCCGTGAGGAGCAGCAAGAGCTTGACTGGCTGGCACTTTCGTTGTGGGAGCAATCGGCCGACGTTCGTGATTTTACGGGGTTTTTTTTCAGGGGGAGCTCAGGTGCAGCTGGTGGTAAATGTCAAAGCCTTGTTCGGCAGGGAAAGCCCGGAGCCCCGATGTCTGTGGTGCTGTAGATGCGCTGCCAATGGCCGCTGAGGAGCAGCAAGATCTTGGCTGGCTGGCACTTTCGGTGTGGGAGCAATCATCCGACGTTCGTGATTTTTTGGGGTTTTTTTTTAGTGGGCGCCCAGGTGCAGATGGTGGTAAACTTGGAAGCCCTGTTGGTCAGGGAAAGCCCGGAGCCCCGATGTCTGTGGTGCTGTAGATGCGCTTCCAATGGCCAGTGAGGAGCAGCCAGATCTTGACAGGCTGGCACTTTCGGTGTGGGAGCAGTCATCCGACGTTCGTGATTTTTTGGGGTTTTGTTTCAGTGGGCGCCCAGGTGCAGCTGGTGGTAAACGTCGAAGCCCCGTTCGTCATGGAAAGCCCGGAGCCCCGATGTCTGTGGTGCTGTAGATGCGCTGCCAATGGCCGGTGAGGAGCAGCCAGAGCTTGACTGGCTGGCACTTTTGGTGTGGGAGTAATCGTCCGACGTTCATGATTTTTCGGGGTTTTTTTCCAGTGGGAGCCCAGGTGCAGCTGGTGGTAAAAGTCGAAGCCCCGTTCGTCAGGGAAAGCCCGGAGCCCCAATGTCTGTGGTGCTGTAGATGCGCTGCCAATGGTCGGTGAGGAGCAGACAGAGCTTGACTGGCTGGCACTTTCGGTGTGGGAGGAATCGTCCGACGTTCGTGATTTTACGGGGTTTTTTTTCAGGGGGAGCTCAGGTGCAGCTGGTGGTAAATGTCAAAGCCTTGTTCGGCAGGGAAAGCCCGGAGCCCCGATGTCTGTGGTGCTGTACATGCGCTGCCAATGGCCGGTGAGGAGCAGCCAGATCTTGACAGGCTGGCACTTTCGGTGTGGGAGCAATCGTCCGCCGTTCGTGATTTTTCGAGGTTTTTCTTCAGGGGGTGCCCCGGTGCAGCTGGTTGTAAATGTCAAATCCCTGTTGGTCAGGGAAAGCCCGGAGCCCCGATGTCTGTGGTGCTGTAGATGTGCTGCCAATGGCCGCTAAGGAGCAGCCAGAGCTTGACTGGCTGGCACTTTCGGTGTGGGAGCAATCATCCGACGTTCTTGATTTTTCGGTTTTTTTCTTCAGTGGGCGCCCAGGTGCAGCTGGTGGTAAATGTCAAAGCCTTTTCGGCAGGGAAAGCCCGGAGCCCCGATGTCTGTGGTGCTGTAGATGCGCTGCCAATGGCCGCTGAGGAGCAGCAAGAGCTTGAGTTGCTGGCACATCCGGTGTGGGAGCAATCGTCCGACGTTCGTGATTTTTTGGGGTTTTGTTTCAGTGGGCGCCCAGGTGCAGCTGGTGGTAAACGTCGAAGCCCTGTTCGTCATGGAAAGCCCGGAGCCCTGATGTCTGTGGTGCTGTAGATGCGCTGCTAATGGCCGGTGAGGAGCAGCCAGAGCTTGACAGGCTGGCACTTTTGGTGTGGGAGTAATCGTCCAACATTCGTGAAGTTTCGGGGTTTATTTCCAGTGGGCGCCCGGGTGCAGCTGGTGGTTAACGTCGAAGCCCTGTTGGTCAGGGAAAGCCCGGAGCCCCGATGTCTGTGGTGCTGTAGATGCACTGCCAATGGCCGGTGAGGAGCAGCAAGAGCTTGACTGGCTGGCACTTTCGGTGTGGGAGGAATCGTCCGACGTTCGTGATTTTACGGGGTTTTTTTTCAGGTGGAGCTCAGGTGCAGCTGGTGGTAAATGTCAAAGCCTTGTTCGGCAGGGAAAGCCCGGAGCCCCGATGTCTGTGGTGCTGTAGATGCGCTGCCAATGGCCGCTGAGGAGCAGCTAGAGATTGACTGGCTGGCACTTTCTGTGTGGGAGCAATCGTCCGACGTTCATGATTTTTTGGGGTTTTTTTTTAGTGGGCGCCCAGGTGCAGATGGTGGTAAACTTGGAAGCCCTGTTGGTCAGGGAAAGCCAGGAGCCCCGATGTCTGTGGTGCTGTAGATGCGCTGCCAATGGCCCGTGAGGAGCAGCAAGGGCTTGACTGGCTGGCACTTTCGGTGTGGGAGCAATCGTCCGACGTTCGTGATTTTACGGGGTTATTTTTCAGGGGGTGCCCAGGTGCAGCTGGTGGTAAACGTCGAAGCCCTGTTGGTCAGGGAAAGCCCGGAGCCCCGATGTCTGTGGTGCTGTAGATGCACTGCCAATGGCCGGTGAGGAGCAGCAAGGGCTTGACTGGCTGGCACTATCGGTGTGGGAGCAATCGGCCGACGTTCGTGATTTTTCGGGGATTTTGTCCACTGGGCGCCCAGTTGCAGCTGGTGGTAAACCTCGAAGCCCCATTCGTCAGGGAAAGCCCGGAGCCGCGATGTCTGTGGTGCTGTGGATGCGCTTCCAATGGCCGGTGAGGAGCAGGAAGAGCTTGACTGGCTGGCATTTTCGTTGTGGGAGCAATGTCCTCCGTTCGTGATTTTTCGGGGGTTTTTTTTCAGGGGGTGCCCAGGTGCAGCTGGTGGTAAATGTCAAAGCCCTGTTGGTCAGGGAAAGCCCGGAGCCCCGATGTCTGTGGTGCTGTAGATGCGCTGCCAATGGCCGGTGAGGAGCAGCAAGAGCGTGAGTGGCTGGCACTTTCTGTGTGGGAGCAATCGTCCGACGTTCGTGATTTTTCGGGGTTTTTTTTCAGTGGGCGCCCAGGTGCAGCTGGTGGTAATCGTCGAAGCCCTGTTGGTCAGGGAAAGCCCGGAGCCCCGATGTGTGTGGTGCTGTAGATGCGCTGCCAATGGCCGGTGAGGAGCAGCAAGAGCTTGACTGGCTGGCACTTTCGGTGTGGGAGGAATCGTCCTACGTTCGTGCTTTTACGGGGTTTTTTTTCAGGGGGAGCTCAGGTGCAGCTGGTGGTAAACGTCAAAGCCTTGTTCGGCAGGGAAAGCCCGGAGCCCCGATGTCTGTGGTGCTGTAGATGCGCTGCCAATGGCCGCTGAGGAGCAGCAAGAGCTTGGCTGGCTGGCACTTTCTGTGTGAGAGCAATCGTCCGACGTTCTTGATTTTTTGGGGTTTTTTTTTAGTGGGCGCCCAGGTGCAGCTGGTGGTAAACGTTGAAGCCCTGTTGGTCAGGGAAAGCCCGGAGCCCCGATGTCTGTGGTGCTGTAGATGCGCTGCCAATGGCCCGTGAGGAGCAGCAAGAGCTTGACTGGCTGGCACTTTCGTTGTGGGAGCAATCGGCCGACGTTCGTGATTTTACGGGGTTTTTTTTCAGGGGGAGCTCAGGTGCAGCTGGTGGTAAATGTCAAAGCCTTGTTCGGCAGGGAAAGCCCGGAGCCCCGATGTCTGTGGTGCTGTAGATGCGCTGGCAATGGCCGCTGAGGAGCAGCAAGATCTTGGCTGGCTGGCACTTTCTGTGTGAGAGCAATCATCCGACGTTCGTGATTTTTTGGGGTTTTTTTTTTAGTGGGCGCCCAGGTGCAGATGGTGGTAAACTTGGAAGCCCTGTTGGTCAGGGAAAGCCCGGAGCCCCGATGTCTGTGGTGCTGTAGATGCGCTTCCAATGGCCAGTGAGGAGCAGCCAGATCTTGACAGGCTGGCACTTTCGGTGTGGGAGCAGTCATCCGACGTTCGTGATTTTTTGGGGTTTTGTTTCAGTGGGCGCCCAGGTGCAGCTGGTGGTAAACGTCGAAGCCCCGTTCGTCATGGAAAGCCCGGAGCCCCGATGTCTGTGGTGCTGTAGATGCGCTGCCAATGGCCGGTGAGGAGCAGCCAGAGCTTGACTGGCTGGCACTTTTGGTGTGGGAGTAATCGTCCGACGTTCATGATTTTTCGGGGTTTTTTTCCAGTGGGAGCCCAGGTGCAGCTGGTGGTAAAAGTCGAAGCCCCGTTCGTCAGGGAAAGCCCGGAGCCCCAATGTCTGTGGTGCTGTAGATGCGCTGCCAATGGTCGGTGAGGAGCAGACAGAGCTTGACTGGCTGGCACTTTCGGTGTGGGAGTAATCGTCCGACGTTCGTGATTTTACGGGGTTTTTTTTCAGGGGGAGCTCAGGTGCAGCTGGTGGTAAATGTCAAAGCCTTGTTCGGCAGGGAAAGCCCGGAGCCCCGATGTCTGTGGTGCTGTAGATGCGCTGCCAATGGCCGCTGAGGAGCAGCCAGAGATTGACTGGCTGGCACTTTCTGTGTGGGAGCAATCGTCCGACGTTCGTTATTTTTTGGGGTTTTTTTTTAGTGGGCGCCCAGGTGCAGATGGTGGTAAATGTCAAAGCCTTTTCGGCAGGGAAAGCCCGGAGCCCCAATGTCTGTGGTGCTGTAGATGCGCTGCCAATGGCCCGTGAGGAGCAGCAAGAGCTTGACTGGCTGGCACTTTCGTTGTGGGAGCAATCGGCCGACGTTCGTGATTTTTCGGGGATTTTGTCCACTGGGCGCCCAGTTGCAGCTGGTGGTAAACGTCGAAGCCCCGTTCGTCAGGGAAAGCCCGGAGCCCCGATGTCTGTGGTGCTGTACATGTGCTGCCAATGGCCGGTGAGGAGCAGCAAGAGCTTGACTGGCTGGCACTTTCGGTGTGGGAGCAATCGTCCGACGTCGGTGATTTTTTGGGGTTTTGTTTCAGTGGGCGCCCAGGTGCAGCAGGTGGTAAACGTCGAAGCCCTGTTCGTCAGGGAAAGCCCGGAGGCCCGATGTCTGTGGTGCTGTAGATGCGCTGCCAATGGGCGCCAAAAAGCAGCAAGAGCTTGACTGGCTGGCACATTCGGTGTGGGAGCAATCGTCCGACGTTTGTGATTTTTCGTTTTTTTTTTTTCAGTGGGCGCCCAGGTGCAGCTGGTAGTAAACGTCGAAGCCCTGTTGGTCAGGGAAAGCCCGGAGCCCAGATGTCTGTGGTGCTGTAGATGCGCTGCCAATGGCCACTGAGGAGCAGCCAGAGCTTGACTGGCTGGCACTTTCGGTGTGGGAGCAATCGTCTGACGTTCGTGATTTTTCGGGGTTTTTTTTCAGTGGGCGCCCAGGTGCAGCTGGTGGTAAACGTTGAAGCCCCGTTCGTCAGGGAAAGCCCAGAGCCCCGATGTCTGTGGTGCTGTAGATGCGCTGCCAATGGCCGGTGAGGAGCAGCAACAGCTTGACTGGCTGGCACTTTCGGTGTGGGAGCAATCGTCCGACGTTCGTGATTTTTCGGGGTTTTTTTCCAGTGGGCGCCCAGGTGCAGCTGGTGGTAAACGTCGAAGCCCTGTTGTCAGGGAAAGCCCGGAGCCCCGATGTCTGTGGTGCTGTAGATGCGCTGCCAATGGCCGGTGAGGAGCAGCCAGATCTTGACAGGCTGGCACTTTCGGTGTGGGAGGAATCGTCCGCCGTTCGTGATTTTTCGGGGTTTTTTTTCAGGGGGTGCCCAGGTGCACCTGGTTGTAAATGTCAAAGCCCTGTTGGTCAGGGAAAGCCCGGAGCCCCGATGTCTGTGGTGCTGTAGATGCGCTGCCAATGGCCGCTAAGGAGCAGCAAGAGCTTGAGTTGCTGGCACATCTGGTGTGGGAGCAATCGTCCGACGTTCGTGATTTTTTGGGGTTTTGTTTCAGTGGGCGCCCAGGTGCAGCTGGTGGTAAACGTCGAAGCCCTGTTCGTCATGGAAAGCCCGGAGCCCTGATGTCTGTGGTGCTGTAGATGCGCTGCTAATGGCCGGTGAGGAGCAGCCAGAGCTTGACAGGCTGGCACTTTCGGTGTGGGAGTAATCGTCCAACATTCGTGAAGTTTCGGGGATTTTGTCCACTGGGCGCCCAGGTGCAGCTGGTGGTAAACGTTGAAGCCCTGTTGGTCAGGGAAAGCCCGGAGCCCCGATGTCTGTGGTGCTGTAGATGCGCTGCCAATGGCCGGTGAGGAGCAGCAAGAGCTTGACTGGCTGGCACTTTTGGTGTGGGAGGAATCGTCCTACGTTCATGCTTTTACGGGGTTTTTTTTCAGGGGGAGCTCAGGTGCAGCTGGTGGTAAATGTCAAAGCCCTGTTCGTCAGGGAAAGCCCGGAGCCCCGATGTCTGTGGTGCTGTAGATGCGCTGCCAATGGCCCGTGAGGAGCAGCAAGAGCTTGACTGGCTGGCACTTTCGGTGTGGGAGCAATCGGCCGACGTTCATGATTTTTCGGGGATTTTTTCAGTGGGCGCCCAGGTGCAGCTGGTTGTATACGTCGAAGCCCTGTTTGTCAGGGAAAGCCCGGTGCCCCGATGTCTGTGGTGCTGTAGATGCGCTGCCAATGGCCGGTGAGGAGCAGCCAGATCTTGACAGGCTGGCACTTTCGGTGTGGGAGCAATCGTCCGCCGTTCGTGATTTTTCGGGGTTTTTTTTTAAGGGGTTCCCAGGTGCACCTGCTGGTAAATGTCAAAGCCCTGTTGGTCAGGGAAAGCCCGGAGCCCCGATGTCTGTGGTGCTGTAGATGCGCTGCCAATGGCCGGTGAGGAGCAGCCAGAGATTGACTGGCTGGCACTTTCGGTGTGGGAGGAATCGTCTGACGTTCGTGATTTTACGGGGTTATTTTTCAGGGGGTGCCCAGGTGCAGCTGGTGGTTAACGTCGAAGCCCTGTTGGTCAGGGAAAGCCCGGAGCCCCGATGTCTGTGGTGCTGTAGATGCACTGCCAATGGCCGGTGAGGAGCAGCAAGGGCTTGACTGGCTGGCACTTTCGGTGTGGGAGGAATCGTCCGACGTTCGTGATTTTACGGGGTTTTTTTTCAGGGGCAGCTCAGGTGCAGCTGGTGGTAAATGTCAAAGCCTTGTTCGGCAGGGAAAGCCCGGAGCCCCGATGTCTGTGGTGCTGTAGATGCGCTGCCAATGGCCGCTGAGGAGCAGCCAGAGATTGACTGGCTGGCACTTTCTGTGTGGGAGCAATCGTCCGACGTTCGTGATTTTTTGGGGTTTTTTTTTAGTGGGCGCCCAGGTGCAGATGGTGGTAAACGTCGAAGCCCTGTTGGTCAGGGAAAGCCCGGAGCCCAGATGTCTGTGGTGCTGTACATGCGCTGCCAATGGCCGGTGAGGAGCAGCCAGATCTTGACAGGCTGGCACTTTCGGTGTGGGAGCAATCGTCCGCCGTTCGTGATTTTTCGAGGTTTTTCTTCAGGGGGTGCCCAGGTGCAGCTGGTTGTAAATGTCAAATCCCTGTTGGTCAGGGAAAGCCCGGAGCCCCGATGTCTGTGGTGCTGTAGATGTGCTGCCAATGGCCGCTAAGGAGCAGCCAGAGCTTGACTGGCTGGCACTTTCGGTGTGGGAGCAATCATCCGACGTTCGTGATTTTTCGGTTTTTTTCTTCAGTGGGCGCCCAGGTGCAGCTGGTGGTAAACGTCGAAGCCTTATTGGTCAGGGAAAGCCCGGAGCCCCGATATATGTGGTGCTGTAGATGCGCTGCCAATGGCCGCTGAGGAGCAGCAAGAGCTTGAGTTGCTGGCACATCCGGTGTGGGAGCAATCGTCCGACGTTCGTGATTTTTTGGGGTTTTGTTTCAGTGGGCGCCCAGGTGCAGCTGGTGGTAAACGTCGAAGCCCTGTTCGTCATGGAAAGCCCGGAGCCCTGATGTCTGTGGTGCTGTAGATGCGCTGCTAATGGCCGGTGAGGAGCAGCCAGAGCTTGACAGGCTGGCACTTTTGGTGTGGGAGTAATCGTCCAACATTCGTGAAGTTTCGGGGTTTATTTCCAGTGGGCGCCCAGGTGCAGCTGGTGGTTAACGTCGAAGCCCTGTTGGTCAGGGAAAGCCCGGAGCCCCGATGTCTGTGGTGCTGTAGATGCACTGCCAATGGCCGGTGAGGAGCAGCAAGAGCTTGACTGGCTGGCACTTTCGGTGTGGGAGGAATCGTCCGACGTTCGTGATTTTACGGGGTTTTTTTTCAGGTGGAGCTCAGGTGCAGCTGGTGGTAAATGTCAAAGCCTTGTTCGGCAGGGAAAGCCCGGAGCCCCGATGTCTGTGGTGCTGTAGATGCGCTGCCAATGGCCGCTGAGGAGCAGCCAGAGATTGACTGGCTGGCACTTTCTGTGTGGGAGGAATCGTCCGCCGTTCGTGATTTTTCGAGGTTTTTTTTCAGGGGGTGCCCAGGTGCAGCTGGTTGTAAATGTCAAAGCCTTATCGGCAGGGAAAGCCCGGAGCCCCGATATATGTGGTGCTGTAGATGCGCTGCCAATGGCCGCTGAGGAGCAGCAAGAACTTGAGTTGCTGGCACATCCGGTGTGGGAGCAATCGTCCGACGTTCGTGATTTTTTGGGGTTTTGTTTCAGTGGGCGCCCAGGTGCAGCTGGTGGTAAACGTCGAAGCCCTGTTCGTCATGGAAAGCCCGGAGCCCTGATGTCTGTGGTGCTGTAGATGCGCTGCTAATGGCCGTTGAGGAGCAGCCAGAGCTTGACAGGCTGGCACTTTTGGTGTGGGAGTAATCGTCCAACATTCGTGAAGTTTCGGGGTTTATTTCCAGTGGGCGCCCAGGTGCAGCTGGTGGTTAACGTCGAAGCCCTGTTGGTCAGGGAAAGCCCGGAGCCCCGATGTCTGTGGTGCTGTAGATGCACTGCCAATGGCCGGTGAGGAGCAGCAAGAGCTTGACTGGCTGGCACTTTCGGTGTGGGAGGAATCGTCCGACGTTCGTGATTTTACGGGGTTTTTTTTCAGGGGGAGCTCAGGTGCAGCTGGTGGTAAATGTCAAAGCCTTGTTCGGCAGGGAAAGCCCGGAGCCCCGATGTCTGTGGTGCTGTAGATGCGCTGCCAATGGCCGCTGAAAAGCAGCCAGAGATTGACTGGCTGGCACTTTCTGTGTGGGAGCAATCGTCCGACGTTCATGATTTTTTGGGGTTTTTTTTTAGTGGGCGCCCAGGTGCAGATGGTGGTAAACTTGGAAGCCCTGTTGGTCAGGGAAAGCCCGGAGCCCCGATGTCTGTGGTGCTGTAGATGCGCTGCCAATGGCCCGTGAGGAGCAGCAAGGGCTTGACTGGCTGGCACTTTCGGTGTGGGAGCAATCGTCCGACGTTCGTGATTTTACGGGGTTATTTTTCAGGGGGTGCCCAGGTGCAGCTGGTGGTAAACGTCGAAGCCCTGTTGGTCAGGGAAAGCCCGGAGCCCCGATGTCTGTGGTGCTGTAGATGCACTGCCAATGGCCGGTGAGGAGCAGCAAGGGCTTGACTGGCTGGCACTATCGGTGTGGGAGCAATCGGCCGACGTTCGTGATTTTTCGGGTTTTTGTCCACTGGGCGCCCAGTTGCAGCTGGTGGTAAACGTCGAAGCCCCATTCGTCAGGGAAAGCCCGGAGCCGCGATGTCTGTGGTGCTGTGGATGCGCTTCCAATGGCCGGTTAGGAGCAGGAAGAGCTTGACTGGCTGGCATTTTCGTTGTGGGAGCAATCGTCCTCCGTTCGTGATTTTTCGGGGGTTTTTTTTCAGGGGGTGCCCAGGTGCAGCTGGTGGTAAATGTCAAAGCCCTGTTGGTCAGGGAAAGCCCGGAGCCCCGATGTCTGTGGTGCTGTAGATGCGCTGCCAATGGCCGGTGAGGAGCAGCAAGAGATTGACTGGCTGGCACTTTCTGTGTGGGAGCAATCGTCCGACGTTCGTGATTTTTCGGGGTTTTTTTTCAGTGGGCGCCCAGGTGCAGCTGGTGGTAAGCGTCGAAGCCCTGTTGGTCAGGGAAAGCCCGGAGCCCCGATGTCTGTGGTGCTGTAGATGCGCTGCCAATGGCCGCTGAGGAGCAGCAAGAGCTTGGCTGGCTGGCACTTTCTGTGTGGGAGCAATCGTCCGACGTTCGTGATTTTTTGGGGTTTTTTTTTAGTGGGCGCCCAGGTGCAGATGGTGGTAAACTTGGAAGCCCTGTTGGTCAGGGAAAGCCCGGAGCCCCGATGTCTGTGGTGCTGTACATGCGCTGCCAATGGCCGCTGAGGAGCAGCAAGAGCTTGACTGGCTGGCACTTTCGGTGTGGGAGGAATCGTCCGACGTTCGTGATTTTTCGGGGATTTTGTCCACTGGGCGCCCAGTTGCAGCTGGTGGTAAACGTCGAAGCCCTGTTGGTCAGGGAAAGCCCGGAGCCCCGATGTCTGTGGTGCTGTAGATGCGCTGCCAATGGCCGCTGAGGAGCAGCAAGAGCTTGACTGGCTGACACTATCGGTGTGGGAGGAATCGTCCGACGTTCGTGATTTTTCCGGGATTTTTCAGGGGGAGCTCAGGTGCAGCTGGTGGTAAACTTGGAAGCCCTGTTGGTCAGGGAAAGCCCGGAGCCCCGATGTCTGTGGTGCTGTAGATGCACTGCCAATGGCCCGTGAGGAGCAGCTAGAGCTTGACTGGCTGGCACTTTCGGTGTGGGAGCAATCGGCCGACGTTCATGATTTTTCGGGGTTTTTTTTTAAGGGGTTCCCAGGTGCACCTGCTGGTAAATGTCAAAGCCCTGTTGGTCAGGGAAAGCCCGGAGCCCCGATGTCTGTGGTGCTGTAGATGCGCTGCCAATGGCCGGTGAGGAGCAGCCAGAGATTGACTGGCTGGCACTTTCGGTGTGGGAGGAATCGTCTGACGTTCGTGATTTTACGGGGTTATTTTTCAGGGGGTGCCCAGGTGCAGCTGGTGGTTAACGTCGAAGCCCTGTTGGTCAGGGAAAGCCCGGAGCCCCGATGTCTGTGGTGCTGTAGATACACTGCCAATGGCCGGTGAGGAGCAGCAAGGGCTTGACAGGCTGGCACTTTCGGTGTGGGAGGAATCGTCTGACGTTCGTGATTTTTTGGGGTTTTTTTTTAGTGGGCGCCCAGGTGCAGATGGTGGTAAACTTGGAAGCCCTGTTGGTCAGGGAAAGCCCGGAGCCCAGATGTCTGTGGTGCTGTACATGCGCTGCCAATGGCCGGTGAGGAGCAGCCAGATCTTGACAGGCTGGCACTTTCGGTGTGGGAGGAATCGTCCGCCGTTCGTGATTTTTCGAGGTTTTTTTTCAGGGGGTGCCCAGGTGCAGCTGGTTGTAAATGTCAAATCCCTGTTGGTCAGGGAAAGCCCGGAGCCCCGATGTCTGTGGTGCTGTAGATGTGCTGCCAATGGCCGCTAAGGAGCAGCAAGAGCTTGACTGGCTGGCACTTTCTGTGTGGGAGCAATCGTCCGTCGTTCATGATTTTTCGGGGTTTTTTTTCAGTGGGCGCCCAGGTGCAGCTGGTGGTAAACGTCGAAGCCCTGTTGGTCAGGGAAAGCCCGGAGCCCCGATGTCTGTGGTGCTGTAGATGCGCTGCCAATGGCCGGTGAGGAGCAGCAAGAGCTTGACTGGCTGTCACTTTCGGTGTGGAAGGAATCGTCCTACGTTCGTGCTTTTACGGGGTTTTTTTTCAGGGGGAGCTCAGGTGCAGCTGGTGGTAAATGTCAAAGCCTTGTTCGGCAGGGAAAGCCCGGAGCCCCGATGTCTGTGGTGCTGTAGATGCGCTGCCAATGGCCGCTGAGGAGCAGCAAGAGCTTGGCTGGCTGGCACTTTCTGTGTGGGAGCAATCGTCCGACGTTCGTGATTTTTTGGGGTTTTTTTTTAGTGGGCGCCCAGGTGCAGATGGTGGTAAACTTGGAAGCCCTGTTGGTCAGGGAAAGCCCGGAGCCCCGATGTCTGTGGTGCTGTACATGCGCTGCCAATGGCCGCTGAGGAGCAGCAAGAGCTTGACTGGCTGGCACTTTCGTTGTGGGAGCAATCGGCCGACGTTCGTGATTTTACGGGGTTTTTTTTCAGGGGGAGCTCAGGTGCAGCTGGTGGTAAATGTCAAAGCCTTGTTCGGCAGGGAAAGCCCGGAGCCCCGATGTCTGTGGTGCTGTAGATGCGCTGCCAATGGCCGCTGATGAGCAGCAAGATCTTGGCTGGCTGGCACTTTCTGTGTGGGAGCAATCGTCCGACGTTCGTGATTTTTTGGGGTTTTTTTTTAGTGGGCGCCCAGGTGCAGATGGTGGTAAACTTGGAAGCCCTGTTGGTCAGGGAAAGCCCGGAGCCCCGATGTCTGTGGTGCTGTACATGCGCTGCCAATGGCCGCTGAGGAGCAGCAAGAGCTTGACTGGCTGGCACTTTCGGTGTGGGAGGAATCGTCCGACGTTCGTGATTTTTCGGGGATTTTGTCCACTGGGCGCCCAGTTGCAGCTGGTGGTAAACGTCGAAGCCCTGTTGGTCAGGGAAAGCCCGGAGCCCCGATGTCTGTGGTGCTGTAGATGCACTGCCAATGGCCGCTGAGGAGCAGCAAGATCTTGACTGGCTGGCATTTTCGGTGTGGGAGTAATCGTCCGACGTTCGTGAAGTTTCGAGGTTTTTTTCAGTGGGCGCCCAGGTGCAGCTGGTGGTATACGTAGAAGCCCTGTTTGTCAGGGAAAGCCCGGAGCCCCGATGTCTGTGGTGCTGTAGATGCGCTGCCAATGGCCAGTGAGGAGCAGCCAGATCTTGACAGGCTGGCACTTTCGGTGTGGGAGCAGTCATCCGACGTTCGTGATTTTTTGGGGTTTTGTTTCAGTGGGCGCCCAGGTGCAGCTGGTGGTAAACGTCGAAGCCCCGTTCGTCATGGAAAGCCCGGAGCCCCGATGTCTGTGGTGCTGTAGATGCGCTGCCAATGGCCGGTGAGGAGCAGCCAGAGCTTGACTGGCTGGCACTTTTGGTGTGGGAGTAATCGTCCGACGTTCATGATTTTTCGGGGTTTTTTTCCAGTGGGAGCCCAGGTGCAGCTGGTGGTAAAAGTCGAAGCCCTGTTCGTCAGGGAAAGCCCGGAGCCCCAATGTCTGTGGTGCTGTAGATGCGCTGCCAATGGTCGGTGATGAGCAGACAGAGCTTGACTGGCTGGCACTTTCGGTGTGGGAGGAATCGTCCGACGTTCGTGATTTTACGGGGTTTTTTTTCAGGGGGAGCTCAGGTGCAGCTGGTGGTAAACGTCAAAGCCTTGTTCGGCAGGGAAAGCCCGGAGCCCCGATGTCTGTGGTGCTGTAGATGCGCTGCCAATGGCCGCTGAGGAGCAGCCAGAGATTGACTGGCTGGCACTTTCTGTGTGGGAGCAATCGTCCGACGTTCGTGATTTTTTGGGGTTTTTTTTTAGTGGGCGCCCAGGTGCAGATGGTGGTAAATGTCAAAGCCTTTTCGGCAGGGAAAGCCCGGAGCCCCAATGTCTGTGGTGCTGTAGATGCGCTGCCAATGGCCCGTGAGGAGCAGCAAGAGCTTGACTGGCTGGCACTTTCGTTGTGGGAGCAATCGGCCGACGTTCGTGATTTTTCGGGGATTTTGTCCACTGGGCGCCCAGTTGCAGCTGGTGGTAAACGTCGAAACCCCGTTCGTCAGGGAAAGCCCGGAGCCTCGATGTCTGTGGTGCTGTAGATGCGCTGCCAATGGTCGGTGAGGAGCAGACAGAGCTTGACTGGCTGGCACTTTCGGTGTGGGAGGAATCATCCAACGTTCGTGATTTTAAGGGGGTTATTTTTCAGGGCGTGCCCAGGTGCAGCTGGTGGTTAACGTCAAAGCCCTGTTGGTCAGGGAAAGCCCGGAGCCCCGATGTCTGTGGTGCCGTAGATGCGCTGCCAATGGCCCGTGAGGAGCAGCACGAGCTTGACTGGCTGGCACTTTCGGTGTCGGAGCAATCGGCCGACGTTCATGATTTTTCGGGGATTTTTCAGGGGGAGCTCAGGTGCAGCTGGTGGTATACGTCGAAGCCCTGTTTGTCAGGGAAAGCCCGGAGCCCCGATGTCTGTGGTGCTGTAGATGCGCTGCCAATGGCCGCTGAGGAGCAGCCAGATCTTGACAGGCTGGCACTTTCGGTGTGGGAGCAATCGTCCGCCGTTCGTGATTTTTCGGGGTTTTTTTTTAAGGGGTTCCCAGGTGCACCTGCTGGTAAATGTCAAAGCCCTGTTGGTCAGGGAAAGCCCGGAGCCCCGATGTCTGTGGTGCTGTAGATGCGCTGCCAATGGCCGGTGAGGAGCAGCCAGAGATTGACTGGCTGGCACTTTCGGTGTGGGAGGAATCGTCTGACGTTCGTGATTTTACGGGGTTATTTTTCAGGGGGTGCCCAGGTGCAGCTGGTGGTTAACGTCGAAGCCCTGTTGGTCAGGGAAAGCCCGGAGCCCCGATGTCTGTGGTGCTGTAGATGCACTGCCAATGGCCGGTGAGGAGCAGCAAGGGCTTGACTGGCTGGCACTTTCGGTGTGGGAGGAATCGTCCGACGTTCGTGATTTTACGGGGTTTTTTTTCAGGGGGAGCTCAGGTGCAGCTGGTGGTAAATGTCAAAGCCTTGTTCGGCAGGGAAAGCCCGGAGCCCCGATGTCTGTGGTGCTGTAGATGCGCTGCCAATGGCCGCTGAGGAGCAGCCAGAGATTGACTGGCTGGCACTTTCTGTGTGGGAGCAATCGTCCGACGTTCGTGATTTTTTGGGGTTTTTTTTTAGTGGGCGCCCAGGTGCAGATGGTGGTAAACTTGGAAGCCCTGTTGGTCAGGGAAAGCCCGGAGCCCAGATGTCTGTGGTGCTGTACATGCGCTGCCAATGGCCGGTGAGGAGCAGCCAGATCTTGACAGGCTGGCACTTTCGGTGTGGGAGGAATCGTCCGCCGTTCGTGATTTTTCGAGGTTTTTTTTCAGGGGGTGCCCAGGTGCAGCTGGTTCTAAATGTCAAATCCCTGTTGGTCAGGGAAAGCCCGGAGCCCCGATGTCTGTGGTGCTGTAGATGTGCTGCCAATGGCCGCTAAGGAGCAGCCAGAGCTTGACTGGCTGGCACTTTCGGTGTGGGAGCAATCATCCGACGTTCGTGATTTTTCGGTTTTTTTCTTCAGTGGGCGCCCAGGTGCAGCTGGTGGTAAATGTCAAAGCCTTTTCGGCAGGGAAAGCCCGGAGCCCCGATATATGTGGTGCTGTAGATGCGCTGCCAATGGCCGCTGAGGAGCAGCAAGAGCTTGAGTTGCTGGCACATCCGGTGTGGGAGCAATCGTCCGACGTTCGTGATTTTTTGGGGTTTTGTTTCCGTGGGCGCCCAGGTGCAGCTGCTGGTTAACGTCGAAGCCCTGTTGGTCAGGGAAAGCCCGGAGCCCCGATGTCTGTGGTGCTGTAGATGCACTGCCAATGGCCGGTGAGGAGCAGCAAGAGCTTGACTGGCTGGCACTTTCGGTGTGGGAGGAATCGTCCGACGTTCGTGATTTTACGGGGTTTTTTTTCAGGGGGAGCTCAGGTGCAGCTGGTGGTAAATGTCAAAGCCTTGTTCGGCAGGGAAAGCCCGGAGCCCCGATGTCTGTGGTCCTGTAGATGCGCTGTCAATGGCCGCTGAGGAGCAGCCAGAGATTGACTGCCTGGCACTTTCTGTGTGGGAGCAATCGTCCGACGTTCATGATTTTTTGGGGTTTTTTTTTAGTGGGCGCCCAGGTGCAGATGGTGGTAAACTTGGAAGCCCTGTTGGTCAGGGAAAGCCCGGAGCCCCGATGTCTGTGGTGCTGTAGATGCACTGCCAATGGCCACTGAGGAGCAGCAAGGGCTTGACTGGCTGGCACTTTCGGTGTGGGAGCAATCGTCCGACGTTCGTGATTTTACGGGGTTATTTTTCAGGGGGTGCCCAGGTGCAGCTGGTGGTAAACGTAGAAGCCCTGTTGGTCAGGGAAAGCCTGGAGCCCCGATGTCTGTGGTGCTGTAGATGCACTGCCAATGGCCGGTGAGGAGCAGCAAGGGCTTGACTGGCTGGCACTATCGGTGTGGGTGCAATCGGCCGACGTTCGTGATTTTTCGGGGATTTTGTCCACTGGGCGCCCAGTTGCAGCTGGTGGTAAACGTCGAAGCCCCGTTCGTCAGGGAAAGCCCGGAGCCGCGATGTCTGTGGTGCTGTGGATGCGCTGCCAATGGCCGGTGAGGAGCAGCAAGAGCTTGACTGGCTGGCACTTTTGGTGTGGGAGGAATCGTCTTACGTTCGTGCTTTTACGGGGTTTTTTTTCAGGGGGAGCTCAGGTGCAGCTGGTGGTAAATGTCAAAGCCTTGTTCGGCAGGGAAAGCCCGGAGCCCCGATGTCTGTGGTGCTGTAGATGCGCTGCCAATGGCCGCTGAGGAGCAGCAAGAGCTTGGCTGGCTGGCACTTTCTGTGTGGGAGCAATCGTCCGACGTTCGTGATTTTACGGGGTTTTTTTTTAGTGGGCGCCCAGGTGCAGATGGTGGTAAACTTGGAAGCCCTGTTTGTCAGGGAAAGCCCGGAGCCCCGATGTCTGTGTTGCTGTACATGCGCTGCCAATGGCCGCTGAGGAGCAGCAAGAGCTTGACTGGCTGGCACTTTCGGTGTGGGAGGAATCGTCCGACGTTCGTGATTTTTCGGGGATTTTGTCCACTGGGCGCCCTGCTGCAGCTGGTGGTAAACGTCGAAGCCCTGTTGGTCAGGGAAAGCCCGGAGCCCCGATGTCTGTGGTGCTGTAGATGCGCTGCCAATGGCCGGTGAGGAGCAGCCAGATCTTGACAGGCTGGCACTTTCGGTGTGGGAGCAATCGTCCGACGTTCGTGATTTTTTGGGGTTTTGTTTCAGTGGGCGCCCAGGTGCAGCTGGTGGTAAACGTCGAAGCCCCGTTCGTCATGGAAAGCCCGGAGCCCCGATGTCTGTGGTGCTGTAGATGCGCTGCCAATGGCCGGTGAGGAGCAGCCAGAGCTTGACTGGCTGGCACTTTTGGTGTGGGAGTAATCGTCTGACGTTCATGATTTTTCGGGGTTTTTTTCCAGTGGGAGCCCAGGTGCAGCTGGTGGTAAAAGTCGAAGCCCTGTTCGTCAGGGAAAGCCCGGAGCCCCAATGTCTGTGGTGCTGTAGATGCGCTGCCAATGGTCGGTGAGGAGCAGACAGAGCTTGACTGGCTGGCACTTTCGGTGTGGGAGGAATCGTCCGACGTTCGTGATTTTACGGGGTTTTTTTTCAGGGGGTGCTCAGGTGCAGCTGGTGGTAAACGTCAAAGCCTTGTTCGGCAGGGAAAGCCCGGAGCCCCGATGTCTGTGGTGCTGTAGATGCGCTGCCAATGGCCGCTGAGGAGCAGCCAGAGATTGACTGGCTGGCACTTTCTGTGTGGGAGCAATCGTCCGACGTTCGTGATTTTTTGGGGTTTTTTTTTAGTGGGCGCCCAGGTGCAGATGGTGGTAAATGTCAAAGCCTTTTCGGCAGGGAAAGCCCGGAGCCCCAATGTCTGTGGTGCTGTAGATGCGCTGCCAATGGCCCGTGAGGAGCAGCAAGAGCTTGACTGGCTGGCACTTTCGTTGTGGGAGCAATCGGCCGACGTTCGTGATTTTTCGGGGATTTTGTCCACTGGGCGCCCAGTTGCAGCTGGTGGTAAACGTCGAAACCCCGTTCGTCAGGGAAAGCCCGGAGCCCCGATGTCTGTGGTGCCGTAGATGCGCTGCCAATGGCCCGTGAGGAGCAGCACGAGCTTGACTGGCTGGCACTTTCGGTGTCGGAGCAATCGGCCGACGTTCATGATTATTCGGGGATTTTTCAGGGGGAGCTCAGGTGCAGCTGGTGGTATACGTCGAAGCCCTGTTTGTCAGGGAAAGCCCGGAGCCCCGATGTCTGTGGTGCTGTAGATGCGCTGCCAATGGCCGCTGAGGAGCAGCCAGATCTTGACAGGCTGGCACTTTCGGTGTGGGAGCAATCGTCCGCCGTTCGTGATTTTTCGGGGTTTTTTTTTAAGGGGTTCCCAGGTGCACCTGCTGGTAAATGTCAAAGCCCTGTTGGTCAGGGAAAGCCCGGAGCCCCGATGTCTGTGGTGCTGTAGATGCGCTGCCAATGGCCGCTGAGGAGCAGCCAGAGATTGACTGGCTGGCACTTTCTGTGTGGGAGCAATCGTCCGACGTTCGTGATTTTTTGGGGTTTTTTTTTAGTGGGCGCCCAGGTGCAGATGGTGGTAAACTTGGAAGCCCTGTTGGTCAGGGAAAGCCCGGAGCCCAGATGTCTGTGGTGCTGTACATGCGCTGCCAATGGCCGGTGAGGATCAGCCAGATCTTGACAGGCTGGCACTTTCGGTGTGGGAGGAATCGTCCGCCGTTCGTGATTTTTCGAGGTTTTTTTTCAGGGGGTGCCCAGGTGCAGCTGGTTGTAAATGTCAAATCCCTGTTGGTCAGGGAAAGCCCGGAGCCCCGATGTCTGTGGTGCTGTAGATGTGCTGCCAATGGCCGCTAAGGAGCAGCCAGAGCTTGACTGGCTGGCACTTTCGGTGTGGGAGCAATCATCCGACGTTCGTGATTTTTCGGTTTTTTTCTTCAGTGGGCGCCCAGGTGCAGCTGGTGGTAAATGTCAAAGCCTTTTCGGCAGGGAAAGCCCGGAGCCCCGATATATGTGGTGCTGTAGATGCGCTGCCAATGGCCGCTGAGGAGCAGCAAGAGCTTGAGTTGCTGGCACATCCGGTGTGGGAGCAATCGTCCGACGTTCATGATTTTTTGGGGTTTTGTTTCCGTGGGCGCCCAGGTGCAGCTGCTGGTTAACGTCGAAGCCCTGTTGGTCAGGGAAAGCCCGGAGCCCCGATGTCTGTGGTGCTGTAGATGCACTGCCAATGGCCGGTGAGGAGCAGCAAGAGCTTGACTGGCTGGCACTTTCGGTGTGGGAGCAATCGTCCGACGTTCATGATTTTTTGGGGTTTTTTTTTAGTGGGCGCCCAGGTGCAGATGGTGGTAAACTTGGAAGCCCTGTTGGTCAGGGAAAGCCCGGAGCCCCGATGTCTGTGGTGCTGTAGATGCACTGCCAATGGCCCGTGAGGAGCAGCAAGGGCTTGACTGGCTGGCACTTTCGGTGTGGGAGCAATCGTCCGACGTTCGTGATTTTACGGGGTTATTTTTCAGGGGGTGCCCAGGTGCAGCTGGTGGTAAACGTAGAAGCCCTGTTGGTCAGGGAAAGCCTGGAGCCCCGATGTCTGTGGTGCTGTAGATGCACTGCCAATGGCCGGTGAGGAGCAGCAAGGGCTTGACTGGCTGGCACTATCGGTGTGGGTGCAATCGGCCGACGTTCGTGATTTTTCGGGGATTTTGTCCACTGGGCGCCCAGGTGCAGATGGTGGTAAACTTGGAAGCCCTGTTTGTCAGGGAAAGCCCGGAGCCCCGATGTCTGTGTTGCTGTACATGCGCTGCCAATGGCCGCTGAGGAGCAGCAAGAGCTTGACTGGCTGGCACTTTCGGTGTGGGAGGAATCGTCCGACGTTCGTGATTTTTCGGGGATTTTGTCCACTGGGCGCCCTGCTGCAGCTGGTGGTAAACGTCGAAGCCCTGTTCGTCAGGGAAAGCCCGGAGCCCCGATGTCTGTGGTGCTGTAGATGCGCTGCCAATGGCCGGTGAGGAGCAGCCAGATCTTGACAGGCTGGCACTTTCGGTGTGGGAGCAATCGTCCGACGTTCGTGATTTTTTGGGGTTTTGTTTCAGTGGGCGCCCAGGTGCAGCTGGTGGTAAACGTCGAAGCCCCGTTCGTCATGGAAAGCCCGGAGCCCCGATGTCTGTGGTGCTGTAGATGCGCTGCCAATGGCCGGTGAGGAGCAGCCAGAGCTTGACTGGCTGGCACTTTTGGTGTGGGAGTAATCGTCTGACGTTCATGATTTTTCGGGGTTTTTTTCCAGTGGGAGCCCAGGTGCAGCTGGTGGTAAAAGTCGAAGCCCTGTTCGTCAGGGAAAGCCCGGAGCCCCAATGTCTGTGGTGCTGTAGATGCGCTGCCAATGGTCGGTGAGGAGCAGACAGAGCTTGACTGGCTGGCACTTTCGGTGTGGGAGGAATCGTCCGACGTTCGTGATTTTACGGGGTTTTTTTTCAGGGGGTGCTCAGGTGCAGCTGGTGGTAAACGTCAAAGCCTTGTTCGGCAGGGAAAGCCCGGAGCCCCGATGTCTGTGGTGCTGTAGATGCGCTGCCAATGGCCGCTGAGGAGCAGCCAGAGATTGACTGGCTGGCACTTTCTGTGTGGGAGCAATCGTCCGACGTTCGTGATTTTTTGGGGTTTTTTTTTAGTGGGCGCCCAGGTGCAGATGGTGGTAAATGTCAAAGCCTTTTCGGCAGGGAAAGCCCGGAGCCCCAATGTCTGTGGTGCTGTAGATGCGCTGCCAATGGCCCGTGAGGAGCAGCAAGAGCTTGACTGGCTGGCACTTTCGTTGTGGGAGCAATCGTCCGACGTTCGTGATTTTACGGGGTTATTTTTCAGGGGGTGCCCAGGTGCAGCTGGTGGTAAACTTGGAAGCCCTGTTGGTCAGGGAAAGCCCGGAGCCCCGATGTCTGTGGTGCTGTAGATGCACTGCCAATGGCCGGTGAGGAGCAGCAAGGGCTTGACTAGCTGGCACTATCGGTGTGGGTGCAATCGGCCGACGTTCGTGATTTTTCGGGGATTTTGTCCACTGGGCGCCCAGTTGCAGCTGGTGGTAAACGTCGAAGCCCCGTTCATCAGGGAAAGCCCGGAGCCCCGATGTCTGTGGTGCTGTGGATGCGCTGCCAATGGCCGGTGAGGAGCAGCAAGAGCTTGACTGGCTGGCACTTTCATTGTGGGAGCAATCGGCCGACGTTCGTGATTTTTCGGGGATTTTGTCCACTGGGCGCCCAGTTGCAGCTGGCGGTAAACGTCGAAGCCCCGTTCGTCAGGGAAAGCCCGGAGCCCCGATGTCTGTGGTGCTGTAGATGCATTGCCAATGGCCAGTGAGGAGCAGCCAGAGCTTGACAGGCTGGCACTTTTGGTGTGGGAGTAATCGTCCGACGTTCATGATTTTTCGGGGATTTTTCCAGTGGGAGCCCAGGTGCAGCTGGTGGTAAAAGTCGAAGCCCCGTTCGTCAGGGAAAGCCCGGAGCCCCAATGTCTGTGGTGCTGTAGATGCGCTGCCAATGGTCGGTGAGGAGCAGACAGAGCTTGACTGGCTGGCACTTTCGGTGTGGGAGGAATCGTCCGACGTTCGTGATTTTACGGGGTTTTTTTTCAGGGGGAGCTCAGGTGCAGCTGGTGGTAAATGTCAAAGCCTTGTTCGGCAGGGAAAGCCCGGAGCCCCGATGTCTGTGGTGCTGTAGATGCGCTGCCAATGGCCGCTGAGGAGCAGCCAGAGATTGACTGGCTGGCACTTTCTGTGTGGGAGCAATCGTCCGACGTTCGTGATTTTTTGGGGTTTTTTTTTAGTGGGCGCCCAGGTGCAGATGGTGGTAAACTTGGAAGCCCTGTTGGTCAGGGAAAGCCCGGAGCCCAGATGTCTGTGGTGCTGTACATGCGCTGCCAATGGCCGGTGAGGAGCAGCCAGATCTTGACAGGCTGGCACTTTCGGTGTGGGAGGAATCGTCCGCCGTTCGTGATTTTTCGAGGTTTTTTTTCAGGGGGTGCCCAGGTGCAGCTGGTTGTAAATGTCAAAGCCTTTTCGGCAGGGAAAGCCCGGAGCCCCGATATATGTGGTGCTGTAGATGCGCTGCCAATGGCCGCTGAGGAGCAGCAAGAACTTGAGTTGCTGGCACATCCGGTGTGGGAGCAATCGTCCGACGTTCGTGATTTTTTGGGGTTTTTTTTTAGTGGGCGCCCAGGTGCAGATGGTGGTAAACTTGGAAGCCCTTTGGTCAGGGAAAGCCCGGAGCCCCAATGTCTGTGGTGCTGTAGATGCACTGCCAATGGCCCGTGAGGAGCAGCAAGAGCTTGACTGGCTGGCACTTTCGTTGTGGGAGCAATCGGCCGACGTTCATGATTTTTCGGGGATTTGGTCCACTGGGCGCCCAGTTGCAGCTGGTGGTAAACGTCGAAGCCCCGTTCGTCAGGGAAAGCCTGGAGCCCCGATGTCTGTGGTGCTGTAGATGCGCTGCCAATGGCCGGAGAGGAGCAGGAAGAGCTTGACTGGCTGGCATTTTCGTAGTGGGAGCAATCGTCCTCCGTTCGTGATTTTTCGGGGGTTTTTTTTCAGGGGGTGCCCAGGTGCAGCTGGTGGTAAATGTCAAAGCCCTGTTGGTCAGGGAAAGCCCGGAGCCCCGATGTCTGTGGTGCTGTAGATGCGCTGCCAATGGCCGGTGAGGAGCAACCAGATCTTGACAGGCTGGCACTTTCGGTGTGGGAGTAATCGTCCGACGTTCGTGAAGTTTCTGGGTTTTTTTCCAGTGGGCGCCCAGGTGCAGCTGGTGGTAAAAGTCGAAGCCCCTTTCGTCAGGGAAAGCCCGGAGCCCCGATGTCTGTGGTGCTGTAGATGCGCTGCCAATGGTCGGTGAGGAGCAGACAGAGCTTGACTGGCTGGCACTTTCGGTGTGGGAGGAATCGTCCGACGTTCTTGATTTTACGGGGTTATTTTTCAGGGGGTGCCCAGGTGCAGCTGGTGGTTAACGTCGAAGCCCTGTTGGTCAGGGAAAGCACGGAGCCCCGATGTCTGTGGTGCTGTAGATGCACTGCCAATGGCCGGTGAGGAGCAGCCAGAGCTTGACAGGCTGGCACTTTTGGTGTGGGAGTAATCGTCCGACGTTCGTGATTTTACGGGGTTTTTTTCCAGTGGGCGCCCAGGTGCAGCTGGTGGTAAAAGTCGACGCCCCGTTCGTCAGGGAAAGCCCGGAGCCCCAATGTCTGTGGTGCTGTAGATGCGCTGCCAATGGCCGGTGAGGAGCAGCCAGAGTTTGACAGGCTGGCACTTTCGGTGTGGGAGCAATCGTCCAACGTTCGTGATTTTTTGGGGTTTTTCTTCAGGGGGTGCCCAGGTGCAGCTGGTGGTAAACTTCGAAGCCCTGTTGGTCAGGGAAAGCCCGGAGCCCCGATGTCTGTGGTGCTGTAGATGCGCTGCCAATGGCCCGTGAGGAGCAGGAAGAGCTTGAGTTGCTGACACTTTCGGTGTGGGAGCAATCGTCCGACGTTTGTAATTTTTCGGGGATTTTGTCCACTGGGCGCCCAGTTGCAGCTGGTGGTTAACGTCGAAGCCCCGTTCGTCAGGGAAAGCCCGGAGCCCCGATGTCTGTGGTGCTGTAGATGCGCTGCCAATGGCCGGTGAGGAGCAGCAAGAGCTTGACTGGCTGGCATTTTCGTTGTGGGAGCAATCGTCCTCCGTTCGTGATTTTTCGGGGGTTTTTTTTCAGGGGGTGCCCAGGTGCAGCTGGTGGTAAACGTCGAAGCCCTGTTGGTCAGGGAAAGCCCGGAGCCCCGATGTCTGTGGTGCTGTACATGCGCTGCCAATGGTCGGTGAGGAGCAGACAGAGCTTGACTGGCTGGCACTTTCGGTGTGGGAGGAATCGTCCGACGTTCGTGATTTTACGGGGTTTTTTTTCAGGGGGAGCTCAGGTGCAGCTGGTGGTAAATGTCAAAGCCTTGTTGGTCAGGGAAAGCCCGGAGCCCCGATGTCTGTGTGCTGTAGATGCGCTGCCAATGGCCGCTGAGGAGCAGCCAGAGATTGACTGGCTGGCACTTTCGGTGTGGGAGCAATCGTCCGACGTTCGTGATTTTTTGGGGTTTTTTTTTAGTGGGCGCCCAGGTGCAGATGGTGGTAAACTTGGAAGCCCTGTTGGTCAGGGAAAGCTTGGAGCCCCGATGTCTGTGGTGCTGTAGATGCGCTGCCAATGGCCGCTGAGGAGCAGCAAGAGCTTGACTGGCTGGCACTTTCATTGTGGGAGCAATCGGCCGACGTTCGTGATTTTTCAGGGATTTTGTCCACTGGGCGCCCAGTTGCAGCTGGTGGTAAATGTCAAAGCCCTGTTGGTCAGGGAAAGCCCGGAGCCCCGATGTCTGTGGTGCTGTAGATGCGCTGCCAATGGCCGGTGAGGAGCAGCAAGAGCTTGACTGGCTGGCACTTTCGGTGTGGGAGGAATCGTCCGACGTTCGTGATTTTACGGGGTTATTTTTCAGGGGGTGCCCAGGTGCAGCTGGTGGTTAACGTCAAAGCCCTGTTGGTCAGGGAAAGCCCGGAGCCCCGATGTCTGTGGTGCTGTAGATGCACTGCCAATGGCCGGTGAGGAGCAGCCAGAGCTTGACAGGCTGGCACTTTTGGTGTGGGAGTAATCGTCCGACGTTCGTGATTTTTCGGGGTTTTTTTCCAGTGGGCGCCCAGGTGCAGCTGGTGGTAAAAGTCGAAGCCCCGTTCGTCAGGGAAAGCCCGGAGCCCCAATGTCTGTGGTGCTGTAGATGCGCTGCCAATGGTCGGTGAGGAGCAGACAGAGCTTGACTGGCTGGCACTTTCAGTGTGGGAGGAATCGTCCGACGTTCGTGATTTTTCGGGGTTTTTTTTCAGGGGGAGCTCAGGTGCAGCTGGTGGTAAATGTCAAAGCCTTGTTCGGCAGGGAAAGCCCGGAGCCCCGATGTCTGTGGTGCTGTAGATGCGCTGCCAATGGCCGCTGAGGAGCAGCCAGAGATTGACTGGCTGGCACTTTCGGTGTGGGAGCAATCGTCCGACGTTCGTGATTTTTCGGGGTTTTTTTTCAGGGGGTGCCCAGGTGCAGCTTGTGGTAAACGTCAAAGCCCTGTTCGTCAGGGAAAGCCCGGAGCCCCGATGTCTGTGGTGCTGTAGATGCGCTGCCAATGGCCGGTGAGGAGCAGCCAGAGCTTGACAGGCTGGCACTTTCGGTGTGGGAGCAATTGTCCGACGTTCGTGATTTTTCGGGGTTTTTTTTCAGGGGGTGCCCAGGTGCAGCTGGTGGTAAATATCAAAGCCCTGTTCATCAGGGAAAGCCCGGAGCCGCGATGTCTGTGGTGCTGTAGATGCGCTGCCAATGGCCGGTGAGGAGCAGCCAGAGCTTGACTGGCTGGCACTTTCGGTGTGGGAGCAATCATCCGACGTTCGTGATTTTTCAGGTTTTTTCTTCAGTGGGCGCCCAGGTGCAGCTGGTGGTAAACGTCGAAGCCCCGTTCGTCAGGGAAAGCCCAGAGCCCCGATGTCTGTGGTGCTGTAGATGCGCTGCCAATGGCCGCTGAGGATCAGCAAGAACTTGAGTTGCTAGCACTTTCGGTGTGGGAGCAATCGTTTGACGTTCGTGATTTTTCGGGGTTTTTTCCTGTGGGCGCCCAGGTGCAGCTTGTGGTAAACATCGAAGCCCTGTTCGTCAGGGAAAGCCCGGAGCCCCGATATCTGTGGTGCTCTAGATGCGCTGCCAATGGCCGGTGAGGAGCAGCCAGAGCTTGACTGGCTGGCACTTTCGGTGTGGGAGCAATCGTCCTCTGTTCGTGATTATTCGGGGTTTTTTTTCAGGGGGTGCCCAGGTGCAGCTGGTGGTAAATATCAAAGCCCTGTTCGTCAGGGAAAGCCCGGAGCCCCGATGTCTGTGGTGCTGTAGATTCGCTGCCAATGGTAGCTAAGGAGCAGCAAGAGCTTGACTGGCTGGCACTTTCGGTGTGGGAGCAATCATCCGACCTTCATGCTTGGGTTTTGGAGCCGGGGATATAGAGGATCTGAGGCCTGCTATACTCCAACTGAAAAAGAAATACTAGCAGCATACGAAGGAGTTTGAGCTGCTTCAGAAGTGATTGGTACTGAAGCACAGCTCATCCTGGCACCTTGACTGCCATTGCTGGGCTGGATGTTCAAAGGGAAGGTCCCCTCTACACATCATGCAACTGATGCTACATGGAGTAAATGGGTTGCACTGCTCACACAGCGGGTTCGAATAGGGAACTCCAATTGCCCAGGCATATTAGAAGTAATTACAGATTGGCCAGAAGGCAAAGATTTTGGAATGTCACCGGAGGAAGAGGTGATGCGTGCTGAAGAGGCCCCACCATATGACAACCTCCCAGAAAATGAGAAGCAGTATGCCCTATTTACTGATGGGTCCTGTTGTACTGTAGGAAAACATCGATAGTGGAAAGCTGCTGTGTGGAGTCCTACAAGAAGAGCTGCAGAAGCCACTGAAGGCCAAGGTGAATTGAGTCAGTTTGCAGAGGTGAAAGCCATCCAGCTGGCTTTAGATATTGCTGAATGGGAAAAATGGCCTGTGCTCTATCTCTACACCGACTCATGGATGGTGGCAAATGCCCTGTGGGGGTGGTTAAAGCAATGGAAACAGAGCAACTGGCAGCGTAGGGCCAAGCCCATCTGGGCTACTGCATTGTGGCAAGATATTGCTGCCCAGTTAGAGAATCTGGTTGTAAAAGTACATCATGTAGAAGCCCACGTACCCAAGAGTGGAGCCACTGAAGAACATTGAAATAACTAGCAAGTGGATCAAGCTGCCAAAATTGAAGTGTCTCACGTGCATCTGTCCTGGCATCCTAAGGGTGAACTCTCTTTAGCTCGGAGGGCCCATGATACTTCAGGTCATCAGGGAAGAGATGCAACATACAAATGGGCTTGTGATCAAGGGGTGGACTTAGAATCATAGAATCATAGAATAGTTAGGGTTGGAAGGGACCTTTAAAGGTCATCTAGTCAAACCCCCCTGCAAGGAGCAGGGACATCCTCAACTAGATCAGGTTGCTCAGAGCCTCATCCAACCTGGTCTTGAACCTTTCCAGGGATGGAGCATCCACCACCTCTTTGGGCAACCTGTTCCAGTGTTCTACAACCCTACAACTTGACCATGTATGCTGTCACACAGGTTATCCATGAATGTGAAACATGTGCTGCAATCAAGCAAGCCAACCAGTTAAAGCCTCTGTGGTATGGAGGACGATGGCTGAAGTATAAATATGGAGAGGCCTGGCAGATTGGTTACATCACACTCCCACAAACCCACCAAGGCAAGCACCATGTGCTTACAATGGTGGAAGCAACCACTGGGTGGCTGGTAACATATCCTGTGCCTCATGCCACTGCCCAGAACACTATCCTGGGCCTTGAGGAACAAGTCTTATGGCAACATGGCACTTCAGAAAGAATTGAATCAGACAATGGTACCCATTTTTGAAACAACCTCATAGACACCTGGGCCAAAGAGCATGGCATCGAGTGGGTATATCATATCCCCTATCATGCACCAGCCTCTGGAGAAATTGAACGGTACAATGGGCTGCTGAAATCTGCACTGAGAGCAATGGGTGGTGGAACCTTCAAACACTGGGAAACACATTTAGCAAAAGCCACTTGGTTAGTCAACACTCAGGGATCCACCAATTGAGCTTGTCCTGCCCAACTTCTGTCTGAACTTCTGCGTACTGTAGAAGGGGATAAAGTCCCTGTGGTGCATGTAAGGAATATGTTGGGGAAGATAGTTTGGGTTATTCCTCCCTTGGGCAAAGGCAAACCCATGCATGGGATTGCTTTCACTCAAGGACCTGAGTGTACTTGGTGGGTGATGTGGGAGGATGGGGAAGTCCTATGTGTACCTCAGGGAGATTTGATTTTAGGTGAAAATATCTTACGTTTGTTAGACATTTATAAAGGAAACTGAGTAAAATGGTGAGTTTGTAAGGTTACAGCCAAGTGTATGTTGAATGCATATATTAAGATAGAAATTTAACAATATTTAATGTGATGTTGAACCTAAATGAGGTTATTTCTAATAATATGCATTTATTCCTTGCAAACAATTTACGTAACTTAGGAGTTACTAGACTAGTGTAGTGTTTGATGGCAGTTACCACAGACATGCTATCTTCCTCCTCTTATCCTTGGGCATTCAGTTACATTTAACTTGTTCTCAGAAGCTTACTATAGAGCTGTATAAAAGATACAGAAGTTTCTTTACTTAGTGTATTTGCAAGCAGAAATAGCTATCAAAGAAAAAGTTCAGACTGTTCAGTCTTTTAACAAGATTCATCAACTTAAGTCCAGGAATATCCTGCAAAGGGACAGTTGGGACTAGTAACTACAGGCTATTAATTCTTTACTAGAATAGCCACAGCATTTTTTCTTCAAATATTTTGTCACTTCATCAGGGCACTTTAGTTGTTCAGGACTCAAATTTCAAACCGTGGGAGGTGAAAAGTTCTCTAGATATCTGCCCATGTTCTCCAACATGCCATACCACATGTTAATATCACACCTCAGGGCAGATCTCTGGAGGATATTCCTAAAAAGTGTTTTTGTAGCCCTAAACAAGACCTGGCACACATTCAAGAGACATTGTAATAACATCATGCTGGCTTGAATATCCCCCGGATATTCAAAGTTCTCAAAAACTGTTGTAAATACCCTGGAGGTGAAAGGGTTGGGGAAGAAGTAATCCACATACAGGTACCAAGTTATCTTTAAGGCCATTGATGTTACCATAACATAAATTAATATTGCATAGTATAACAAAATGATAATACTCATCATTTTCCCTGAAGCGATAAACAACACTAATGGGAATACATATAAGAGTGTATAGAACATAATAACATGACCAATCACTGCAACATCATGACCAGCAACTAATAGTCAATAGAATGGTTTGGGTCGGAAGGGACCCTCAAGGGTCATCTAGTCCAACCCCACCGCAAGGAGCAGGGGACAGCTCCAACTAGAGCAGGTTGCTCAGAGCCCTGTCCAACCTGGCCTTGAACGTTTCCAGGGATGGGGCATCTACCACCTCTCTGGGCAACCTGTTACAGTGTTCCACAACCCCCAGTGTAAAAAGTTTATTCCTAATATCTAATCTAAATCTATCTCCCTCTATTTTAAAACCATTACCCCTCGTCCTGTCACAACAGGCCCTACTGAACAGTCTCTCCCCATCTCTCTTGTAGCCCCCCTTGAGGTACTGGAAGACAATTATAAGGTCTCCCCAGAGCCTCCTCTTCTCCAGGCTGAACAGCCCCAACTCTCTCAGCCTGTCCTCATAGGAGAGGTGCTCCAGCCCTTTTATCATCTTCGTGGCCCTCCTCTGGAGCCTCTCCAACTGGTCCATGTCCTTCTTATGTTGGGGGCTCCAGAACTGGACACAGTACTCCAGGTGGGGTCTCACCAGGGCAGAGTAGAGGGGCAGAATCACCTCCCTCGACCTGCTGGCCACGCTCCCCTTGATGCAGCCCAGGATGCGGTTGGCCTTCTGGGCTGCAAGGGTGCATTGCCGGCTCATGTTGAGCTTCTCGTCCACCATCACTCCCAAGTCCCTCTCCTCAGGGCTGGTCTCAATCCATTCTCCACCCAGCCTGTATTTGTGCTTGGGATTGCCACGACCCAAGTGCAGAACCTTGCACTTGGCCTGGTTGAACTTCATGAGGTTGGCACGGGCCCACCTCTCCAGCCTGTCTAGGTCCTTCTGGATGGCATCCCTTCCCTCCAGCATGTTGACAGCACTGCACAGCTTGGTGTCATCAGCGAACTTGCTGAGGGTGCACTCCATCCCACTGTCCATGTCACCAACAAAGATGTAGAACAGGGCCAGGCCCAACACAGACTCCTGAGGAATGCCACTTACCAATCCAATACAATAAGTGTGTATGTCACATTTTGTTTCAAGCCACTCAAGTCAGATGTGTGGTTATCTCAACCCTTCGTGCCCCACATTGGGCGCCAAAATAACTACACAGTCTCTCTCTCTCACTTCCCCCACCCTCCAGTAGGACAGGGAGGAGAAATGGTAAAGAAAAGAAGGCAAAACTCATGGTTTGAGATTAAAAAAAGTTTAAGAGAACAACAGAAGAAAATAAAACAATGATGAAAAATAAACAAACAAACCCCCCTAATAACAGAAAATACTGAAGCATGTAATTTACTGTACAATAGCTCACAGCAAAATCCTGATGCTCAACTTCCTCCCAAGCAGCAGGAGGCTCCTTTTAACACCCTCCT
Source organism: Chlamydotis macqueenii (assembly GCF_036417535.1). Classification (NCBI taxonomy): domain Eukaryota; kingdom Metazoa; phylum Chordata; class Aves; order Otidiformes; family Otididae; genus Chlamydotis; species Chlamydotis macqueenii. Next base: position 15,590,278 of record NC_141592.1, on the reverse strand, counting down.
CACTTATGTACTGAACATTATGTCACATGGGATGGAATAGCCCTTTGGCTAATTTGGGTAAACTATCCCAGCCTTTGGCTAATTAGTAAACTATCCCAGCTGTGTCCCCCAGCCACAGGTGCCACCAGCTCCAGTTCCTCTCCCAGCTCAGGTGAAAATTAACTCTATTCTAGCCAGAACCAGGACAGCTACTCATCTTCTATGAGCAGGAACCTAGGGCCGAGTCCTGTTGATGGTGGCATAATTCCTGCAGGTGATGTAATTTCTTTAACAGAGACCAAGGGTGTTGACAGTTGCATAATTCCTGACAGGTGACATAATTTCCTCATCGTGTAGGCAAATTATTTACTCCTGAAAGTTGAATAATATTTTGATAACATGATAGTCATCCACTATAAGATTGTAAGAGATGTTTAAGGATTCTTTGAATTTGTGGTGGGTTAACCCTGGCTGGATGCCAGGTACCCACCAAAGCCACTCTATCACTCCCCTCCTCAGCTGGATACGTGAGAGAAAATATAATGAAAGGCTCATGGGTCGAGATAAGGACAGGAAGATCACTCAGCAATTATCATGATGGGCAAAACAGACTTGACTTGGGTAAAATTAATTTAATTTATTACCAATCAAATCAGAGTAGAGTAATGAGAAAATAAAACCAAATCTTAAAACACCTCCTCCCACTCCTCCCTTTTTCCCAGGCTTATCTTTACTCCTGAATTCTCTACCTCCTCCCCCCCCAGCAGTGCAGGGGGATGGGGAATGGGGATTGTGGTCAATTCATCACATGTTTTCTCTGCCGCTCCTTCCTCCTCAGGGGGAGGACTTCTCACTCTCAGGTTGCAGGGTGGATATCTGCTCCACTGTTAACCTCCATGATTTTCAGGGAGGCAATCTGCCTCACCATGGTCTTCACTACAGGCTGCAGGGGAATCTCTGCTCCGGCATCTGGAGCGTTTCCTCTCCCTCCTTCTTCACTGACCTTGGTGCCTGCAGAGGTGTTTCTCACATTTTCTTACTCCTCTCTCTGGTTGCTGTTGCTGTCACACAGCAACTTTTTCCTCTTCTTAAATATGCTATCACAGAGGGTCTACCACCATCACTGATTGACTTGGCCTTGGCCAGTGGCAGATTCATCTTGAAGCCAGCTGCATTGGGTCTACTGGACGTAGGGGAAGTTTATAGCAGCTTCTCACAGAAGCCACCCCTTGTAGCCCCATCGCTACCAAAACCTTGCCATGCAAACCCAATACAGAATTGCATACAATATTAACACAAACTGCATGTCTCCAATACTCATTAAACATACATACCTCAGTCACTTTAGATAGTATATTAGTATATACTAATATATTAGTATATTAGGTGAGCCAAAAGGTTCACATCTGCATATCAAACTCTTCAAAATACCCCAAACTGACTTTGTTATAGAAAAACTACTCATCTTTAGACAGTTTCAAATTATTATTTCCCCCTCCTCCCCTCTATGCATTTAGTGATGTGCTTAAAGCACTCAGACTACTTGAAGGAAATTCACTATATAGCTTACATGCGCCCTTCACTCTTTTGGAATGGAATTAATAATGCTTGAAGGGCTTTTAAAAAGAATTTAAAAGTTAATCAAGTTTCAAAACTTTGGGGGCTTGAAGGAGAAATCACAGTCCCTTTTTACTTCCAGAATAGCATACTACAGACATTGGCCAATGCAGTGAGCATTTTGAGATTCCACCTTTAAATTGTAAGCTACTTAGAGCAAGGAAAGTATCTGAGAAAGCCAAACAGTGTTCAAGATCAAGTATAAGCTTACATTAAGTTCTTATAAATTTGGGGGAAAAAAGTGGTTCAGAAACTATCTTCGGTACTAATTGGCAAAGTACAGTGAAAGCTCTCCACTGAGGAGTTCTTTATAAGAAGAGCACTCAGCAAAAAACCACCAATAAATTTAATTACATTATCACTAAGTGTTGTCTTCTAGGGTAGATGATATAAAGATTTATTAAGTTGGGGGAGATGGACTAGTCTCTCAAAACAAGAGACACTTAAAAGCTTAGTTTCTTATGTAAATTTCATTGTGCTATGTGCTAGAGACAATACTGGAATAAAAATTAAAAAAAAAAAATCTCAATGAAGTTTAGAGTATCTTCTGTCCATAAGCTCTGGTTATGTCCCTTACATATAGCTTTTTGAAAAAGAAGCAACAACATTGTTTGGAACTTATAACTGCACCTTCACTGTGGAAGAAAGAACGTTTCACAGTACAACCAAATATAGTATTTTTATCACAGACCACCAATGCAGTTTCAGGAGAGGGAGAAAGAAGAAAAAAAAAAGGGATTGTAAATAGTATACATACTGTGGTAAAATCCAGCTCAAAGAAGGTTTCCAAATTGTTGATCAGATTAGAATCCACACCTTTTAATGGCTTTGGAAGTGAAACACCAGGAGGCTTGCTATATAGTTGATTGTTGCATTGTTATTGAGGTGGAGGTGTCTGCAAAGAGAAACAGCATATACTAGCATATATCACATTATCAAAAATAATAAGAAAAAATAATTTAACTGAAGAAGTAATAGTCAAATTGACAGCAAAATTTGAAAGTTTTTAAATTACAAGTATGTTAGTTTTGTTTGCAGAAGCATTAGCTGTTTTTATACCTGCTAGTTGATGCATCAGAAACCTTGCCTGAAATCCTTAGAATTTTACAAAAATTACCTGATTTCATATCCTCCCTCAAAATTGAATAGTTAGCTAGTAAAAAGGCATGAGTTTCCTTAAAGTTCATAACAGTATCTTGAAAGACAAATGTGTGTGTTTGACAGTCCATTCCTATTTTCATGAATCTTTCATATATTAAGAGGAAAGCATTAAGAGAACAAAAGGAGTTTGAGTACAACAAAAATGCATTTGAAGTTACTTTTAACCTTTTAAAATTGAGTCGGCGTCCAAATTGAAAGTGATAATCAAAACATAGCAGAATGAATGATCATAACACTTCAGTCTCCATGACTTATAATTTTGTATTAATTGTATAGAACAGCTAGGGAGCTTCTAAAACTGAATCATCATCATTGATTAGCCATATTTCTTGGGGAAAAGTACTACAGAATTTTTCCATTAAGTAGTGGCAATGTGTTTGTTGCACAGTGCCCGAGATGCTTTAGCATCAGCAATACTAAGGCTCTCATATTTGAAGCTCTGTAACCTTTCACCTAAGCTGGTGTGTCAAGAGCCTCTGTGGCAGTTTTCCCTTGTGTTCCCATACTGTTATTTAGGTGTTGTTTGTCTCATGGCCTTACACCTGCAAAATCCTGATATTGATGTTATGGCAAGTTTTGATGAGAAGCGACTACCAGTGGTGTAAGAAACATCTCTTTCCTTCACTTTGTTTTGCAAATTTTTAGTTTATACTAGAACAAAACAAGCACAGTGCACAGTAAAGTAGATAATAGTTATTTAAATACCTGATAAATACTATCCAATAATACACATGCACAGAGTTTTAACAGTCAATTAATATGCAACAATGATGCCTAATTAGCATGCTCCAACAACTGCTAAGAGTGTCACAAGCAGGAACAACCAAAAGGGAGTTTAAGTAGGTCCTGATGAGAAGTATACAGTAGCAGGAGAAAAGCATGATGAGAGTTATCATCTGCACTGTCAGCACCTTCTGCAGTGGTGAGGCATTGCCTCCCCCTCCTCCCCCAAGAGGACAGTCATCTGCAACCCATTCCAACACTGCTCTTCCCAGCCAGAGGAAGAAGTGGATGTTGTTTTCCCTTTTCTCTCTCTCTCCTTTATTTTCTCCCCAAAATAACTTCCACCATCAGAGTCGATGTATGCTACTATCAGCTATGGCCCCACTAATGAATCTTCATGTGTGTGAATCTGTTTCACTCTCCTTTGTGCAACAGTCTTAGTTTAACATTGGATATTTCTCAGGATAACTTCCAAATTCGTTACCATTTTAACTAAGACAGTAGGCACTTTTAAAAAAGGTGAGGGAGGGGTTATTCTTCAAACTGCCCACAGGAATAAGCCATGCCCTACTTCTCCGAAAAAGGATAACACTTTCAGTAGAACACCAACTTCAATAGAAAAGACCAAACTAAGTATATCCATGGAGTTCTAAAACTGATAACTAGTTTTATAATGTAACCAGCTCCTCTGGAGCTGCTCCAACAGGTCCATGTCTTTCTTGCACTGAGGACTCTGGAGCTGGATGCAGTACTCTAGGTGGGGTCTCACGAGAGCAGAGTAGAGGGAGATAATCACCTCCCTCGACCTGCTGGCCATGCTCCTTTTGATGCAGCCCAGGATATGATTGGCCTTCTGGGCTGCAAGCACACATTGCCGGCTCATGTGTGAGAGAAACTCTGTACCAGGGCCTGTTGAGATAGGACAAGGGGTAATGGTTTCAAAATAGAGGAAGGTAGATTCAGATTAGATATTAGGAAAAACTTTTTTACAATGTGAGTTGTAGAACACTGGCACAGATTGCCCAGAGAGGTGGTGGATGCCCCATCCCTGGAAACGTTCAAGGCCAGGTTGGACAGGGCTCTGAGCAACCTGATCTAGTTGATGTCCCTGCTCCTTGCACGGGGGTTTGACTAGATGACCTTTAAAGGTCCCTTCCAACCCAAACTATTCTATGATTCTATGATTCTATATCCCTTAGGACTGTGAATTCCACCAGGGCATGATCACTGCAGCCCAGGTCGCCATCAATCTTGGCCTCTAATTAGTTCATCTGTATTAGAAAGCAACGGGTCTAGTAACGCTTCTTGTCTGGTTGGGCTGTCTGTCACCTGGATTATGAAATTATCCTCAATGCACTTCGAGAGTCTCCTGGACTGCTTACAACTTGCTGTGCTTTTTTTTCCCAGCAGATGTCAGGGTGATTGAAGTCCCCCAGCAGGATCAGAGCCTGCGAGCATGATGCTTCCTGTAGTTGAAGTAAGAATGCTTCTTCAACAGGCTGCCCTTGATCAGGTGGCCTGCAGTAAACACCAGCCACAAGGTTTCCTTTGTTGGCTTGGCCCCTAATTTTTACCCATAAGCTCTCAACCTGTTTTTCAGACAGCTCTATGCATAGAGGACAACCCCATCCCTCCTTCCTTGATTGTCCTTTCTGAACAGTTTACAGCCATCAACTGCAGCACTCCAGTTGTGTGATTCGTCCCACCAAGTTTCAGAGATTGTGATTATATTATACTTTTCTAGCTGCACAATGGTTTCCAGCTCCTCCTGCTTGTTACTCATGCTATGTACACTGGTATAGAGTCACTTCAGTTGGGCCTTTTTAGTGTCACCTCTTTGGAGGAACAAGCTCTAATTCCTCTGTGGCATTTCTCAGATGTTTCCCTGTTGGTTCCTAATGCATCAGGAGCCCCTGGCTCTTCTCTGTTACTTAAAACTCCATCCCCTTCCCCTGATAAATCTAGTTTAAAGCTCTCCTTAGAAGTCTAGTCAGCTTGTTGGCGAAGACCCTCTTGCCCCAATTGGTCAGGTGAATCCCACCAGCTCCCAGCAGATCCGGCTTCTCAAAGGTAGATGCATCATCATAGAAGCCAAACTCTTGAGTATGGCACCAGCCACACAGCCATTCACCTCTTCAATTTGTCTCCTCCTTCCTGAACCACATTCTCTGACTGAGAGGATAGAGGAGAATAGCACTTGTGCTCCAGATTCTTTTAACATTGATCCGAGGGTCATATAGTCTCTTTTGATGGTTCTAAGTTGCCTTGTCGCAAGATGATTAGACTCTATGTGGAATAGTAGGAGCAGATGATAATTTGTAGGGTTCACCAGGCTTGACAGCCTCTCAGGGATGTCACAAATGTAAGCTCCTGGTAGGCAGCAGACTTCTCCAGAGAAATTGTCTGGATGGTAAATGGGTGCTTCAGTGCCTCTCAGTAAGGAATCTCTAATTACTAATACTTATGTGCTTCTCTGGTGGAACTGGTTCTAATGTGGGTGAGTGGTTGGATCAACTTTGCATGGATGGCTTTTCCTGGATTCTGTCCTTTACTCATGCTCTTCATTCTCCACCCCCAGAGCATCATTACACAGGGGCACTTCAGGGTATCAGGGAAGGTTCTTCCTTCTACCCCAAGCAGAGACAAATGTCCAGTCTCCTTCATCTCATGAGTTACTTGTGTCAGTCAGCTTGAGGTTTAATTCAGGCTTACCTTCCCCTTGCACAGCCTTAAGGCAGGGCTGTTGCTTAGCCTGGGACAGTGCACAATACCACACATCAATCTCCTGCTCACATTCCCAGATACTGCGCTGCCTGTTGAGCTCCTCTTGTTACATAGCTACTTGTCTGAAGAGTTCTTCCAGCTGGTCACACTTGTGCAGTTATGACATGCACCACTGCCTTCAGGTGCTAGAGAGACTTCCAGATACTGGAGCTTCATGCTGCCTGAGATCCGAACAGCTATATTGATCCTTAGGAGATCTGTTTCAGTGGAGATGTCAGCACAGGTAGGCTGTAGTGCTTCTGTTTGTGTTACAGTCACAGACTTGCAGTTGCAGTGGATGGACACCATTGTCATTCAGCAGGTCACAGTCTCCTTATAGTTCTTAGAAAGATAGTCCATTTATAAAATGGTAGTTCTTTTGAAAGATGTCATCCTTCTAATTCTAATTCCCTGGAGACCTCAAGCTTCTGGATAGGCTTGCACAGTTACCAGTTAGTTGGAGTGACCATCAGGTCAGGCCTAAACCTGGGGGTGAGCAGAGCAGGCAGCAGCCTGATAACTGGCAGAGTGCACAGCCCTTATCATGCGTCCTTCCATGCCAACTGCCATAAAAACTCCTGACACTGCTTCCTGATGCCACTCCCAACAGTTACTGCTCCCTGTTTGCGTGCAAACAGCTGACACCTCTTCCAACAGATACAGTGCCCTGACTCTGCTCCCAACGGGCGCTGTGCCTTGTTTGTGTGCCCTGGTCATGGTGCTCCTTGTTGCTCATGCTCCCTAAGAGCTGTTTATATTTGGCTTCCCATGGTTTGAACAGGTCCCGAGGACAGCCAGTGCCACCCAACTCTCATCCACCAAAATCGTGAGACTTGCGGCCTGCCAGTCAGTCCCTCCCACATACACAGCCCAAGGGTGTTGGGGGCCCAGAAACCCTCTCAGACACCTCCTGGGTACCTCACAAGCCTAGAACTCCTCTCAGCACGTGTCAACTGCTGCTGCTGTTGTTGCTATTGCTGCTAGTGTCAGCTTCCTGCAGTTTGAACTGGCTGCAGGGGCAGCTGGCACCGCCCAACTCAATAGTCTACTGCTGGTGTGTTTAGGAGGGGGAAACATCTAGTTAACATATAGTTTACATATGCTTAACATACAGTTAACATATGCCTTTGAAAATAATGACTTAGAAGTTTTCATTCACTCATTTCAGCTTTTTTTTCTTATTAAAAACATCTTCTAAATTAATGAAGCAACTTTTGGCTAGAAACTTGTAACAGACATTTCAATATTAGAAACCAACACTAACATAACATCTGGAAAACACTGCAGATATCAGTCCTTGAGTATTTGTAAGGATATGGCTGCACAGATTAACTCAGCTACATAATGGTTTATCACTTTTCACAGGACTCCTTTTCACTGCTTATGATCCTGGATTTGTTGGTTTTGTTGTTTTGCTTTGTTTTTCCTTTGTCACACTAGTTTTCTTCCATGTTAATGAGATGAATCAGCTCACAGAAGGGTGTGAGCACTGGATCTGCTACATAGTAGGAAATAGGAGTGCTGAGCTGTGAATGGGAGAAAAAAAATAGGAGGGGTGAGATGGACCTCCTTATTTTAGCAGCAGAGAAGTAAAAAGATGAGCTCATCATATCTTCGTAATCCAAGATACTTCTCAAAAGATAAAAATATTTGAAAAACTGGATACCTTAATGCAAATAGGACAAATTAGGTTTACCAGTAGTATACCATATTGGTCAGTGCAATAGATAGTAGACTGGAAAAGTCCAGAAATAATAGTACAGGCCACCCATAATTTCTGCAGGTATTATTAGCATTCTTATTTTATAGCAAAGACTAATATTAGTTTATTTAGAATTCTACGGAATAAACGACTTAAAAAATAGTTCTGTACTAGATTCATAGATAATTACTAAATAAGTTACTGCTATGAAACTGAAATTTATAAACAATGTATCTGACCATTTCACAATGATCAATGGCGCTGTGTGTTATTGCACTTAATCTCAGAGTCAACAATAATTCAACACAGTGTTCAGCCTGTAGCTACAACATTGTGGTGGGTTAACCTTGACTAAGGGCCAGACAGCCACATAGCTGCTTTCTCACTCCCCTTCTTCAACAGGACAGGGGGAAAAACAGGATGAAAAAGTTCATGGGTCAAGATAAAGAGAGGGAGATCGCTTAACAATTACTGTCACAAGAAAAACAGACTCAACTTTGGGAAAAATAATTTAATTTATTGCCAGATAAATATATTTGTGTAGTGAGAAATAAAGACAAAATTAAAACACCACCTCCCTCCTCTTTTTTCAGGCTCAATTTCACTCCTTCACTCCTGACTCCTACACACACACACCTACCCCTGCAAGTGACACAGGGGGCATTGGTAGTTGCAGTCAGTTCATAACAGTTCCTCTCTGCTGCTCCTTCCTCCTCACACTTTTCCCCTGCTCCAGCATGTGTCCTTCCATGGGCTGCAGTCCTCCAGGAAAATATTTGCTCCACAAACTCCCTGGGCAACCTGTTCCAGCACTCAGTCACCCTCACAGTAAAAAAATATTTCCTAATATTCAGATAGAACCTCCTGGTTTTCGGTTTGTGCCCATTGCCTTCAGACCTGTAACTGGAATCCACTGAGAAGAGCCTGACTCCTCTTCTTTACATCTGCCCTTCAGGTATTTACATTTACATATGAGATCCCCTCCCAAGCCTTCTCTTCTCTAGGCTACACAGTCCCAGCTCTCTCAGCCTTTCCTCATAGGAGAGATGCTCCAGTCCCTTAATCATCCTCATGGCCCTTTGCTGGACTCTCTCCAGTATGTCCATGTCTCTCTTGTACTGAGGAGCCCAGAAATGGACACAGGACTCCAGGTGTGGCCTAACCAGTGCTCAGTAGAGGGGAAGGATCACCTCCTTCGACCTGCTGGAAATAGTTTATCTAATGCAGCCCAGGATACCATTAGCCTTCTTTGCCACAATGGCACACTGCTGACTCATGTTCAACCTGGTGTCCACCACCAGAACCCCTAGGTCCTTTTCTGCAAAGCTGCTATCCAGTTGGGTGGCCCATAGCATATATTGGTGCCTGGGGTTGTTCCTCCCCAGGTGCAGGACTTGGCACTTCCTCTTGGTGAACTGCATGAGGTTCCTGTTACCCTATTTCTCCAGCCTTTTGAAGTCCCTCTGAATAGCAGCATGACCCTCTGGTATATCAGCCACTCCTTCCAGTTTTGTGTCATCTGCAAACTTGCTGAGCGTACACTCTGCACCATCATCCAGATCATTAATGAAGATGTTAAACAGCACCGGACACAGTATTGGGGCTAATACTGGGGTACACCACTAGTCATTGGCCTGCAACTAGACTTCATGCCACTGATCAACACCCTCTGGGCCCAGCCATTTATCCAGTTTTCAAACCACCTCACTGTCTGCTCATCCAGACCATACTTCAAAAGCTTCTCTATAAGGATCTTATGGAAGACAGTGTCAAAGGCCTTACTGAAATTGAGGTAAACAACATCCACTGCCTTCCCCTCATCTACCAGGGAAGTAATTTTATCATAGAATATTATCAGGTTGGTCAAGTATGACTTCCCTTTGGTGAAGCCACACTGACTACTCCCAGGTACTTTCTTGTCCTTCATGTAGCTGGAAGTGGTTTCCAGGATTAGGTGCTCCATTGCCTTCCCAGGGATCAAGGTGAGGCTGATGAGAGTAGCTCCCCGGGTCCTCCTGCCTGCCCTTCTTGAAGATAGGAGTGACATTTGTTTTCCTTCAGTCCTTGGGTACCTCTCCCAATAGCCATAATCATTAAAAAATTACAACATCAGCCAGCTCCCTCAGCACTCTTGGGTGCATCTCATCAGGGCCTGTGGGCTTAAGTTTGCTTAAGTATTCTCAGATCTGATCCCTCTTCCACCAAGGGTATGTCTTCCTTGCTCCATATGCTCCCTTGCTTCCTTTCCCTCTGGTCTTTGGGTCTTTAGATTTCTGAAGGCCAATCTTAACTAATAAAGACTGAGACAAAGAAGGCATTCAGTACCTCAGCCTTTTCCACATCCTGTGTCACCAGTTTCCCTGCCCCACTCAGCAACAGGCTCGCATTTTCCCTAGTCTTCCTTTCGCTCTTTATGTGCTTTTAGAAGCCCTTGTTGTTGCCTTTGACCATAGACATACAATGTAATGCACTGAAATTGGGCAAGGGGGCAGGGAGGGATGAAGGGGAGAGGGGGAACAAAAAAGCACCTCCACAACCCTAAGCAAACACCAAAACAGAAAGAGCCAGTCTTCTGCATAACAAAATATATAACTGAAGTTGTAAGAAGAAATAGGATGAGAAAGAACCTAAATATATGAAAGTCACAATAATTAGGCTTTTTTTTTGGGAAAGTAAATACCCTCAAAAAAAACCAAACATTAAGCGGCTCCTCAAACCTGGAAGAGGATTTTCATCAGTAGCTAGTAAAATAGAATATCAGGGAATACTTCAGGTTGGAAGAGACCTCAGGAGATCATCGAGTATAATAAGTAATAGAATATAATATTACTCACAGGACGATTTGACATTTTGATTTTAAATCTGAAGATGTGGCTGATATTCTTTAAGTAGCATTTTCCAAACAGTGGAACACATCGAATCAAAAGAAGAATCACATATCTGCAGTTCCAGTATACACAATTCATAGAATCATAGAATGGTTAGGGTTGGAAGGAACCTTCAAAGGTCATCTAGTCCAACCCCCCTGCAAGAAGCAGGGACATCCCCAACTAGATCAGGTTGCTCAGAGCCTCATCCAGCCTGGCCTTGAACGTTTCCAGGGATCCACCACCTCTCTGGGCAACCTGTGCCAGTGTTCTACAACTCTCACTGTAAAAATTTTCTCCCAATATCCAATCTAAATCTACCTCCCTCTATTTTAAAACCATTACCCCTCGTCCTATCACAACAGGCCCTACTGAAGAGTTACTCCTCATCTTTCCTGTAGGCCCCCTTGTGGTACTGGAAGACTGCTACAAGGTCTCCCCAGAGCCTTCTCTTCTCCAGGCTGAACAGCCCCAACTCTCTCAGCCTGTCCTCATAGGAGAGGTGCTCCAGCCCTCTTATCATCTTCGTGGCCCTCCTCTGGACCTTCTCCAGCTGGTCCATGTCCGTCTGTTCTGGTTTTGTTAGCGAGGGGGGGGCCTAAGGTGGTAGCTTCAGTAGGAAACTGCTAGAAGTTGCTCCCCTTTGTTCAGTGGACTCGGCCGGGTCTAGGGCGGACCTGCTGCTGGCCAAGGCCGAGCCAATTGGTAGCAGAATGTGCCGTGATAACGCCTCTGCGAGAACATATTTAAGAACGGGAAAACAGGAAAAGAGGAGGAGAGATGTGAAGCAGCTGAGCGGGGGGCAGAGAGGGGGAGGTGCAAGCCTCGTGGGCCTTGCAGGCCTCACCCTCTGGCCTCCCGCCAGGCAGCTGACTGGGCCCAACTCGGCCCGGCCTGTCTGCAAGAAGTGGAGAGGAGATTAGAAGTGAATAAGATGTAAAAAGGATCCTGAGAGGCGTCTGCCAGCCTGTTGTGAGGAACGGCTACAGACGCCAAGGTCAGTGAAGAAGGAGGGGGAGGAGAAACACGGCTCCTGGCCAAGATTCCTCTGCAACTCGTGGTGAAGACCATGGTAGAGCAGGTTGTCCCCCTGCAGCCCATGGAGGTCCACGGAGGGGCAGAGATCCACCTGCAGCCTGTGGAGGACCCCACGCCAGAGCAGGTGGATGCCTGAAGGAGGCTGTGGCCTGTGGAGGGCCCGCTGGGACAGCTGTTCTAGAGGGACTGCACCCCGTGGAAGAGATGACCCACGCCGGAGCAGTTTCACAAAGGACTGTGGCCCGTGGGAGGGACCCCACGCTGGAGCAGAGGAGGAATGTGAGGAGTTCTTCCCCCGACGATGATACAGCGGCGTAAAACAACGCATGATGAACTGACCGCGACCCCCATTCCCTTCCCCCCCCCCGTGCCGCTCAGGAGGGGAGGTAGTAGAGATAATGTTAAGCCTGGGAAGAGGGAGGTGTGGGGGGAGGTTATCTTGTTCCCTGTCTCATTCTCCTGCTGATTTTAGAAATAAATGAATACTTTTCCCCAAGTGGAGTCTGTTGTGCCCGTGATGGTAACTTTAAGGATTTCTCCCTGTCCTTATCTCAAACCTCGAGCTGTTTTTCTTATATCATCTCCTCCTATTCTCTTGGAGGGTGGGGGGAGCGAGAGAGAAACTGCGTAGTCTGGTCCCGATCGGGGCTGAGCTATGACACCTTCTTATGTTGGGGGCTCCAGAACTGGACACAGTACTGCAGGTGGGGTCTCACCAGGGCAGAGTAGAGGGGCAGAATCACCTCCCTTTACCTGCTGGCCACGCTCCTCTTGAGGCAGCCCAGGATGTGGTTGGCCTTCTGGGCCGCAAGGGCGTATTGCTGGCTCATGTTGAGCTTTTCATCTACCAGCACTCCCAAGTCCTTCTCCTCAGGGCTGCTCTCAATCCATTCCCTGCCCAGCCTGTATTTGTGCCTGGGATTGCCCTGACCCAGGTGCAGGACCTTGCACTTGGCCTTTTTGAACTTCATGAGGTTGGCATGGGCCCACCTCTCCAGCCTGTCAAGGCATCCCCTTCCCTCCAGTGTGTCGATTGCATCACGCAGCTTGGTGTTGTTGGCAAACCTGCTGAGAGTGCACTCTGTCCCACTGTCCATGTCACCAACAAAGATGTTGAACAGGGCCGGGCCCAACACGGACCCCTGAGGGACACCACTCGTGACCGGTCTCCACTTGGACATCGAGCTGTTGACCACCACTCTCCGAGTGCGGCCATCCAGCCAACTCCTTCTCCACCGAGTGGTCCTGAGAGAAGGAGTTAAAGAAATCTTAATAGATATGGCATTGATTAATTATTGCTGTGCATCCTAAGGAATCAAGTTGATAAATAGTGCTTAATGTTTTGTTAACTACTTGCTTAATAATTTGCTAACCATTGTGCAAACTATTTGAAGCAGAAAGTCTTGCAATTCTTCACGAAAGACAGTTCCCGGTAAGGACTAGGGGGGTCGCTTCAAGAACCAGCTAAAACCGACCCTGCAGCTTGAATGAAAGCCAAGGGATAACTGAGTTTGCGCAAGAACAAAAGGTTACTAGCGGTGACGAAGAGGAGTCACCTGCCTTCATCCCCACGACCCCCGACGACCACCACCAGGAGGCACTGCGCAAGCCCAAACAGGAGGAGTTTATGAAAATGACCTCTTGGGACTAATTTTAATACGAAGCGGGGATAGGTCATGCATATGTATAGGCGTATTGTGAAACTTTATGTATATGTAACATTTGGTTGTATAAATTTAAAGTGAGTTGCCACGTAAGGCGCGCACGGTTTTGGTGGGACTACCCCCCTGTGCTGCCCAGCGCTGAATAAACATACCTACTTTACAATCTTACAGATTGTGGAGTCCGTTTTCCGCACGTCAGTTTGGCGAGCCAGGCAGGAGGATCTCTGCTTGGCTGCGGGATCGACTGTGGAGCGGACGCCCCTAGGCGCGCCCCGAGCACTTTCCTCGGAGGAGCCTCCGCTGCCAGCCGCTCACCGCAGGAGCAGACAACAACCTCCTGAAGCCGCGGACCAAACGGTATGTTTAATGGTAGGGGCCTGTAAGTCGTACGCGTGGCTGGGGCAGCTGGTAAATCGCGCAGAGACGTCTGGCGTGCAGCATAGTCCCCGTTGGTTGGGTACCCAGGTTAGTTTGGAGCATCAAAGGGGACTCGCTGACCGATAGAGCGGCCGCTAGCGATCTTGGGGGTAGATCGAGCGAGTCCGAGGTAACTGCTGCATCCCATTGCTGGGAGCTAGGATGGACCTGCTGATGATCGGTACATGAGAAGCAGGAGAAGGGTAAGCGGGCCTCTTTAACCCGGATTTGGAGATAGTTTAACATCAGTAGGTGAGTTTGTTCTTGCAACCATTTTGCAGCTGCTTTAAAAGGCTGGTATGAATGAGGGATCCCTGTGCTGTATGGTTAAGAGAGTGTGGTTGAGTGATTGATTGTAAGTGTGGTGTGGAGGAGTGAAATAGTTAGTCTAAATTTGAATCATTCATTGAGACCCTCTCACAGAGGAAATATAAAATGGGTAACACTCAAGGGGGAATATTAAGGAAAAGCCCCCTGGGCTGCATACTCGCCCACTGGAAAGATATTGTTGGGGGTGGAGGTACGGAAAGTAAAAAGACTCTTATTAAATATTGCAATCAGTGGTGGCCATTGTATAAGTTAGAGGGTGAAGTCAAGTGGCCGTTCAATGGAACGTTGGATTACAATACTTTGTTGCAGCTTATGTTGTTTCTTAGAAGAGAAGGGAAATGGGACGAGGTGTCGTATGCAGATATGTTTTTTACCCTACGAAATCACCCAGAGTGGCAAAGGGACTGTGGGATGATATCCCCGCAGGACCCTATGGTACTCGCACTCGAACGGGAGAACAAGGGGGGTGGAGGCAGGTTAAAAAGGTGCTGTTCATCATGCAGCATTGGGCAGAGGTGTACGAAAGCAGATAAAGTATGCCAGGTTCCAGAACAAGATTTAAGTGATTTGTTTAAACCTCCCCCCCGATCACAGGACCAGGACGCAGACTCGGAAGGGACATCGAATCCCCCTGATAGCCCTGTATCTTCCCGTACTAGACAGAAATCTGCTCCGACAATCTTACAAGCACCCCTCCGGGAGGCGGTGGGGCCGGATGGCGGAACAATGTTAATTAAAGTACCCTTCTCCACCGCTGACTTGGGAGAGTGGAGAAAAATTGCTAAAGATTACAGAAGCGATCTGGTAAGTGTGGCTAAACATTTCCAGTTCATTGTAAAACAACATAATCCGGACTGGAAAGACATACAACTACTATTAGAATACATGACTGAAACGGAGAAGCAGTTGATTTTAAAAACGGCAGGAAATCTAGCCGAGGATTATTATAAAGTTACCGGGGGAGATGTTAAGGAACACTTCCCCCTCCAGGACCCGAAATGGGAGGTAAACAGGTCAGTACATATGGAAAGATTGCAGGAATATCAGGAGTGGATTTCGAAGGGGATGGAACGGGCAATCCCTAAGACTATAAATTGGTCAGCCTTATATGCAATTAAACAAGGTCCTTCCGAGTCTCCATCTGAATTCCTGGATCGACTGAGGGATGTGATGCGTCGTAGCACACCGCTGGACCCGGGGTCTGAGGTAGGGATACAGCAACTAGTTTCTCTGTTCCTGGGTCAGTCTACGGGGGACATAAGACGAAAGCTTCAAAAGTTGCGTCCTGCGGAAAGCAGGAATTTAGAGATATTGCTGGATGAGGCTTGGAGAGTGTTCAGTAATAGAGAAGAAGGGTATCGGCAGGGAAAAGAAGGTTGGTGGCTGTCGTTCGGGGAGATGGGGAGTGGAGAGGTAGGCGAAATCAGCCTCGGTTGGGGTTGGAAAAGGATCAGTGTGCAATGTGCAAGGGCTTTGGCCACTGGAAAAAGGAATGCCCAAGGAACAAGAAAGAAGGCCGGAGGATCCCGGCGAATGCGAGGATAGCTAATGTGATAGAAGACTGACGGGAACCTGGGGAGTCTACCCTAGCGGATCCACTGGTTATAATTAAGCTAGGGGAAAAACAACAACAAGTAGAATTCTTAGTAGATACAGGGGCAACATATTCGGTTCTGAATCAAGCTTTGATGCCCCTGGGAAATGATTATGTCATGGTAAAAGGAGCGACTGGCCAAAGTGAAAAGGCATATTTTTGTAAGCCTCTAAAATACAAATTGGGAAAACAATGGGGTATCCACAAATTTTTATATATGCCCAACTCCCCGAAAGCACTTTTGGGGAGAGATCTATTGGAACAATTGGGAGCAAAAATTATATTTGAAAAAGGAGAAATTACTCTGGAGGTAAAAGATCAGCAATATATTCAGATATTGAGTCTAACCTTAACCAGTCTCCCCTCAGAAGGAAAAATTAATGAGGAAATCCTAAACCAAGTGTACCCGGGGGTATGGGCTACTGATGTACCTGGAAGGGCGAAAAGTGCTCCACCTGTTGAAGTTAAGGTTAAGGAAGGCCGACGACCGGTAAGAATTAAACAATATCCCCTAAAGAAGGAAGACAGAGAAGGAATCCGGCCGGTGATAGAAAAATTTCTACAGTTAGGACTATTAAAGGAGTGTGAGTCAGAATTCAATACCCCTATATTACCTGTTCGGAAACCCGATGGGTCATATAGGGTGGTCCAAGACTTACGGGCGGTGAATAAGATAACTGAGGACCTCTACCCAGTAGTGGCCAATCCATATACCCTGCTGACTGTGTTGACACCTGAACTAATTTGGTTTACTGTTTTAGATTTGAAGGATGCTTTCTTTTGCCTCCCTCTCCATGAAGCCAGTCAAAAATTGTTTGCGTTCGAATGGGAAAACCCTAAAAGTGGTCGGAAGACCCAGCTCACTTGGACGGTGTTGCCACAAGGATTTAAAAATAGTCCTACCATTTTTGGGAATCAGCTTGCAAAAGGCTTAGAATCCTGGGAAACCCCATCTGGGGAAGGAAAATTGTTGCAGTATGTAGATGATATCCTGATTGCCACGAAAACAGAGGAAGACTGTATGGCATGGACGGTGAGTCTGTTGAATTTCTTGGGACTCCAGGGATACCGTGTCTCTAAGAAGAAAGCCCAGGTAATGCAACGTAAAGTGAATTATTTGGGCTATGAAATTAGTGCGGGGCAGAGAACTTTGGGACAGGCCCGCAAAGAGGCAATATGCCAGACTCAGAGACCTCAGACAGTAAAGGAGTTACGGACTTTTCTGGGAATGACCGGGTGGTGCCGATTGTGGATCTATAATTATGGACTGCTTGTTAAACCACTGTATGCTCTGACAGCTACTGAGCAGAAGCACCTTGAGTGGAACAAAGAGACCGAACGAGCCTTTGAGCTACTGAAAAAGGCGTTGATGTCGGCCCCGGCCTTAGGACTCCCAGATGTGAGTAAGCCGTTTCTTCTTTTCTCCCATGAGAAACAGGGTATTGCCCTGGGAATATTAGCACAAGATCGGGGTCCATATCGACGGGCAGTTGCCTATCTCTCTAAGCAGTTAGACGCCACTGCAAAGGGTTGGCCTGGATGCCTACGGGCGGTTGCAGCTGTGATACTGAACATACAGGAAGCCCGAAAGTTTACCCTGGGCCAGAAAATGACTGTTTTGGTGTCTCATACAGTATCAGCAGTACTGGAAGCAAAGGGTGGGCACTGGCTCTCTCCACAAAGGTTCCTGAGATATCAAGCTGTATTAGTAGAACAGGACGATGTGGAAATCGTGGTCACTAACATTGTCAACCCAGCTTCTTTTCTCAGTGGGAACACAGGAGAACCAGTGCACCATGACTGTTTGGAAACCATCGAAGCAACATATGCAAGCCGCCCAGACCTGAAGGATAGCCCCATGGAAAATGGGGAAAACTGGTTCACAGACGGGAGCAGTTATGTCTTAAATGGCAACCGACATGCAGGATATGCCATCACCACCAGTCAAGAGGTAACAGAATCAGGGCCTTTGCCCATGAACACCTCCGCACAGAAGGCAGAAATAATTGCCCTAACCCGAGCCCTGGAGTTGGCCCAGGGCAAAACTGTGAACATTTACACGGACTCAAAATATGCCTTCGGAGTTGTGCACGCACATGGAGCAATCTGGAAAGAAAGAGGACTATTGAACTCCCAGGGAAAAAATATCAAACATGCAGAAGAAATTTTGAAGCTACTAGAAGCTGTCCAGCTCCCTGAGAAAGTGGCAATTATGCATATTAAGGCACACCAGAGAGTGAGCTCCGATTTGGAGAAAGGGAATGAACTGGCGGACAGAGAGGCAAAACAAGTGGCCAAAATGAAGGTGAGAATAGAAGGGGCTCTAATTCCTGATAGGCAAATCTCTCTAGAAGGTAAGCCAGAATATACCAAGGAAGATCAGAAACTTATCACAGACCTGGAAGGGTCATATAATGAAGAGGGGTAGGCTTATACCCCACAGGGAAGACTAATTATTCCCTCTTGTTTACTGTGGCACTTGATACGGGAGGAACATAGAAAAAGGCATTGGGGAACAGAGGCTCTGTATAAACATTTGATAAGGGAAATCGTGGCTAGAAACTTATATACCACAGTGAGACAGGTGACTCGACAGTGTGACCTTTGCCTCCAGACTAATCCAAAAAATACTCCCAAACCAGAAATGGGCCAGATTGGGAAGGGCAATGGGCCTGGACAACAATGGCAGGTTGATTTTACAGAACTTCCAAGAAAAGGGGGGGGTATCGCTATTTGCTGGTATTAACTGATACCTTTTCAGGTTGGCCAGAAGCGTTCCCAACTAGGACAGCCAAGGCTCGGGAGGTAACTAAAGTGTTGGTACAAGAGATAATACCACGTTTTGGGGTTCCAGCAACCATATTCTCTGATAGAGGACCACATTTTGTCTCAAAAATAGTACAACAAATTAGCCACCATTTGGGAATAGATTGGCAACTTCATACCCCGTATCGCCCTCAGTCGAGTGGCCAAGTAGAGAAAATGAATCACTTAATCAAACAGCAAATTGTGAAATTGGGACAAGAAGCAAACTTAACGTGGCCTCAGTCACTCCCTTTAGCCCTTCTGCGTATACAAACGAGACCAAGGGCAAAGGAAGGACTGAGTCCCTTTGAAATTTTGTATGGACGACCCTATGGAATACAGAGGGGAATGTCTACGCAAGCTGGGGATGAAATTATGACTTTCTACATGGTGGCATTGGGCAAACAGCTCAATAAAATTGGAAAGCATGTAATTGGGACCCGGGGAAGAGGTCTAGATGAACCTGTGCATTATATACAACCTGGAGATTATGTATATGTAAAGTCTCTTGCAGAAAAAACCTTGGAACCACAGTGGGAAGGACCATACCAGGTACTCCTCACCTCCTTTACAGCAATCAAGATCAGAGAGCAGAATGCCTGGATACACCACACTAGGGTAAAAAAGGCACCACAAAAACTCTGGACTTCTGAAGTTCAGGGACCCCTAAAGCTTAAACTGAGAAGGTAGAATGTGGATTAAGGTTTGTGTAATCCTGGTAAATCTACAAATGATGAACATAGCTGACAGTAAAAGAATTTACTAATTTTCTAGAAAAGGGGGGACTGAGAGAAGGAGTTAAAGAAATCTTAATAGATATGGCATTGATTAATTATTGCTGTGCATCCTAAGGAATCAAGTTGATAAATAGTGCTTAATGTTTTGTTAACTACTTGCTTAATAATTTGCTAACCATTGTGCAAACTATTTGAAGCAGAAAGTCTTGCAATTCTTCACGAAAGACAGTTCCCGGTAAGGACTAGGGGGGTCGCTTCAAGAACCAGCTAAAACCGACCCTGCAGCTTGAATGAAAGCCAAGGGATAACTGAGTTTGCGCAAGAACAAAAGGTTACTAGCGGTGACGAAGAGGAGTCACCTGCCTTCATCCCCACGACCCCCGACGACCACCACCAGGAGGCACTGCGCAAGCCCAGACAGGAGGAGTTTATGAAAATGACCCCTTGGGACTAATTTTAATACGAAGCGGGGATAGGTCATGCATATGTATAGGCGTATTGTGAAACTTTATGTATATGTAACATTTGGTTGTATAAATTTAAAGTGAGTTGCCACGTAAGGCGCGCACGGTTTTGGTGGGACTACCCCCCTGTGCTGCCCAGCGCTGAATAAACATACCTACTTTACAATCTTACAGATTGTGGAGTCCGTTTTCCGCACGTCAGTTTGGCGAGCCAGGCAGGAGGATCTCTGCTTGGCTGCGGGATCGACTGTGGAGCGGACGCCCCTAGGCGCGCCCCGAGCACTTTCCTCGGAGGAGCCTCCGCTGCCAGCCGCTCACTGCAGGAGCAGACAACAACCTCCTGAAGCCGCGGACCAAACGGTATGTTTAATGGTAGGGGCCTGTAAGTCGTACGCGTGGCTGGGGCAGCTGGTAAATCGCGCAGAGACGTCTGGCGTGCAGCATAGTCCCCGTTGGTTGGGTACCCAGGTTAGTTTGGAGCATCAAAGGGGACTCGCTGACCGATAGAGCGGCCGCTAGCGATCTTGGGGGTAGATCGAGCGAGTCCGAGGTAACTGCTGCATCCCATTGCTGGGAGCTAGGATGGACCTGCTGATGATCGGTACATGAGAAGCAGGAGAAGGGTAAGCGGGCCTCTTTAACCTGGATTTGGAGATAGTTTAACATCAGTAGGTGAGTTTGTTCTTGCAACCATTTTGCAGCTGCTTTAAAAGGCTGGTATGAATGAGGGATCCCTGTGCTGTATGGTTAAGAGAGTGTGGTTGAGTGATTGATTGTAAGTGTGGTGTGGAGGAGTGAAATAGTTTGTCTAAATTTGAATCATTCATTGAGACCCTCTCACAGAGGAAATATAAAATGGGTAACACTCAAGGGGGAATATTAAGGAAAAGCCCCCTGGGCTGCATACTCGCCCACTGGAAAGATATTGTTGGGGGTGGAGGTACGGAAAGTAAAAAGACTCTTATTAAATATTGCAATCAGTGGTGGCCATTGTATAAGTTAGAGGGTGAAGTCAAGTGGCCGTTCAATGGAACGTTGGATTACAATACTTTGTTGCAGCTTATGTTGTTTCTTAGAAGAGAAGGGAAATGGGACGAGGTGTCGTATGCAGATATGTTTTTTACCCTACGAAATCACCCAGAGTGGCAAAGGGACTGTGGGATGATATCCCCGCAGGACCCTATGGTACTCGCACTCGAACGGGAGAACAAGGGGGGTGGAGGCAGGTTAAAAAGGTGCTGTTCATCATGCAGCATTGGGCAGAGGTGTACGAAAGCAGATAAAGTATGCCAGGTTCCAGAACAAGATTTAAGTGATTTGTTTAAACCTCCCCCCCGATCACAGGACCAGGACGCAGACTCGGAAGGGACATCGAATCCCCCTGATAGCCCTGTATCTTCCCGTACTAGACAGAAATCTGCTCCGACAATCTTACAAGCACCCCTCCGGGAGGCGGTGGGGCCGGATGGCGGAACAATGTTAATTAAAGTACCCTTCTCCACCGCTGACTTGGGAGAGTGGAGAAAAATTGCTAAAGATTACAGAAGCGATCTGGTAAGTGTGGCTAAACATTTCCAGTTCATTGTAAAACAACATAATCCGGACTGGAAAGACATACAACTACTATTAGAATACATGACTGAAACGGAGAAGCAGTTGATTTTAAAAACGGCAGGAAATCTAGCCGAGGATTATTATAAAGTTACCGGGGGAGATGTTAAGGAACACTTCCCCCTCCAGGACCCGAAATGGGAGGTAAACAGGTCAGTACATATGGAAAGATTGCAGGAATATCAGGAGTGGATTTCGAAGGGGATGGAACGGGCAATCCCTAAGACTATAAATTGGTCAGCCTTATATGCAATTAAACAAGGTCCTTCCGAGTCTCCATCTGAATTCCTGGATCGACTGAGGGATGTGATGCGTCGTAGCACACCGCTGGACCCGGGGTCTGAGGTAGGGATACAGCAACTAGTTTCTCTGTTCCTGGGTCAGTCTACGGGGGACATAAGACGAAAGCTTCAAAAGTTGCGTCCTGCGGAAAGCAGGAATTTAGAGATATTGCTGGATGAGGCTTGGAGAGTGTTCAGTAATAGAGAAGAAGGGTATCGGCAGGGACAAAGAAGGTTGGTGGCTGTCGTTCGGGGAGATGGGGAGTGGAGAGGTAGGCGAAATCAGCCTCGGTTGGGGTTGGAAAAGGATCAGTGTGCAATGTGCAAGGGCTTTGGCCACTGGAAAAAGGAATGCCCAAGGAACAAGAAAGAAGGCCGGAGGATCCCGGCGAATGCGAGGATAGCTAATGTGATAGAAGACTGACGGGAACCTGGGGAGTCTACCCTAGCGGATCCACTGGTTATAATTAAGCTAGGGGAAAAACAACAACAAGTAGAATTCTTAGTAGATACAGGGGCAACATATTCAGTTCTGAATCAAGCTTTGATGCCCCTGGGAAATGATTATGTCATGGTAAAAGGAGCGACTGGCCAAAGTGAAAAGGCATATTTTTGTAAGCCTCTAAAATACAAATTGGGAAAACAATGGGGTATCCACAAATTTTTATATATGCCCAACTCCCCGAAAGCACTTTTGGGGAGAGATCTATTGGAACAATTGGGAGCAAAAATTATATTTGAAAAAGGAGAAATTACTCTGGAGGTAAAAGATCAGCAATATATTCAGATATTGAGTCTAACCTTAACCAGTCTCCCCTCAGAAGGAAAAATTAATGAGGAAATCCTAAACCAAGTGTACCCGGGGGTATGGGCTACTGATGTACCTGGAAGGGCGAAAAGTGCTCCACCTGTTGAAGTTAAGGTTAAGGAAGGCCGACGACCGGTAAGAATTAAACAATATCCCCTAAAGAAGGAAGACAGAGAAGGAATCCGGCCGGTGATAGAAAAATTTCTACAGTTAGGACTATTAAAGGAGTGTGAGTCAGAATTCAATACCCCTATATTACCTGTTCGGAAACCCGATGGGTCATATAGGGTGGTCCAAGACTTACGGGCGGTGAATAAGATAACTGAGGACCTCTACCCAGTAGTGGCCAATCCATATACCCTGCTGACTGTGTTGACACCTGAACTAATTTGGTTTACTGTTTTAGATTTGAAGGATGCTTTCTTTTGCCTCCCTCTCCATGAAGCCAGTCAAAAATTGTTTGCGTTCGAATGGGAAAACCCTAAAAGTGGTCGGAAGACCCAGCTCACTTGGACGGTGTTGCCACAAGGATTTAAAAATAGTCCTACCATTTTTGGGAATCAGCTTGCAAAAGGCTTAGAATCCTGGGAAACCCCATCTGGGGAAGGAAAATTGTTGCAGTATGTAGATGATATCCTGATTGCCACGAAAACAGAGGAAGACTGTATGGCATGGACGGTGAGTCTGTTGAATTTCTTGGGACTCCAGGGATACCGTGTCTCTAAGAAGAAAGCCCAGGTAATGCAACGTAAAGTGAATTATTTGGGCTATGAAATTAGTGCGGGGCAGAGAACTTTGGGACAGGCCCGCAAAGAGGCAATATGCCAGACTCAGAGACCTCAGACAGTAAAGGAGTTACGGACTTTTCTGGGAATGACCGGGTGGTGCCGATTGTGGATCTATAATTATGGACTGCTTGTTAAACCACTGTATGCTCTGACAGCTACTGAGCAGAAGCACCTTGAGTGGAACAAAGAGACCGAACGAGCCTTTGAGCTACTGAAAAAGGCGTTGATGTCGGCCCCGGCCTTAGGACTCCCAGATGTGAGTAAGCCGTTTCTTCTTTTCTCCCATGAGAAACAGGGTATTGCCCTGGGAATATTAGCACAAGATCGGGGTCCATATCGACGGGCAGTTGCCTATCTCTCTAAGCAGTTAGACGCCACTGCAAAGGGTTGGCCTGGATGCCTACGGGCGGTTGCAGCTGTGATACTGAACATACAGGAAGCCCGAAAGTTTACCCTGGGCCAGAAAATGACTGTTTTGGTGTCTCATACAGTATCAGCAGTACTGGAAGCAAAGGGTGGGCACTGGCTCTCTCCACAAAGGTTCCTGAGATATCAAGCTGTATTAGTAGAACAGGACGATGTGGAAATCGTGGTCACTAACATTGTCAACCCAGCTTCTTTTCTCAGTGGGAACACAGGAGAACCAGTGCACCATGACTGTTTGGAAACCATCGAAGCAACATATGCAAGCCGCCCAGACCTGAAGGATAGCCCCATGGAAAATGGGGAAAACTGGTTCACAGACGGGAGCAGTTATGTCTTAAATGGCAACCGACATGCAGGATATGCCATCACCACCAGTCAAGAGGTAACAGAATCAGGGCCTTTGCCCATGAACACCTCCGCACAGAAGGCAGAAATAATTGCCCTAACCCGAGCCCTGGAGTTGGCCCAGGGCAAAACTGTGAACATTTACACGGACTCAAAATATGCCTTCGGAGTTGTGCACGCACATGGAGCAATCTGGAAAGAAAGAGGACTATTGAACTCCCAGGGAAAAAATATCAAACATGCAGAAGAAATTTTGAAGCTACTAGAAGCTGTCCAGCTCCCTGAGAAAGTGGCAATTATGCATATTAAGGCACACCAGAGAGTGAGCTCCGATTTGGAGAAAGGGAATGAACTGGCGGACAGAGAGGCAAAACAAGTGGCCAAAATGAAGGTGAGAATAGAAGGGGCTCTAATTCCTGATAGGCAAATCTCTCTAGAAGGTAAGCCAGAATATACCAAGGAAGATCAGAAACTTATCACAGACCTGGAAGGGTCATATAATGAAGAGGGGTAGGCTTATACCCCACAGGGAAGACTAATTATTCCCTCTTGTTTACTGTGGCACTTGATACGGGAGGAACATAGAAAAAGGCATTGGGGAACAGAGGCTCTGTATAAACATTTGATAAGGGAAATCGTGGCTAGAAACTTATATACCACAGTGAGACAGGTGACTCAACAGTGTGAGCTTTGCCTCCAGACTAATCCAAAAAATACTCCCAAACCAGAAATGGGCCAGATTGGGAAGGGCAATGGGCCTGGACAACAATGGCAGGTTGATTTTACAGAACTTCCAAGAAAAGGGGGGGGTATCGCTATTTGCTGGTATTAACTGATACCTTTTCAGGTTGGCCAGAAGCGTTCCCAACTAGGACAGCCAAGGCTCGGGAGGTAACTAAAGTGTTGGTACAAGAGATAATACCACGTTTTGGGGTTCCAGCAACCATATTCTCTGATAGAGGACCACATTTTGTCTCAAAAATAGTACAACAAATTAGCCACCATTTGGGAATAGATTGGCAACTTCATACCCCGTATCGCCCTCAGTCGAGTGGCCAAGTAGAGAAAATGAATCACTTAATCAAACAGCAAATTGTGAAATTGGGACAAGAAGCAAACTTAACGTGGCCTCAGTCACTCCCTTTAGCCCTTCTGCGTATACAAACGAGACCAAGGGCAAAGGAAGGACTGAGTCCCTTTGAAATTTTGTATGGACGACCCTATGGAATACAGAGGGGAATGTCTACGCAAGCTGGGGATGAAATTATGACTTTCTACATGGTGGCATTGGGCAAACAGCTCAATAAAATTGGAAAGCATGTAATTGGGACCCGGGGAAGAGGTCTAGATGAACCTGTGCATTATATACAACCTGGAGATTATGTATATGTAAAGTCTCTTGCAGAAAAAACCTTGGAACCACAGTGGGAAGGACCATACCAGGTACTCCTCACCTCCTTTACAGCAATCAAGATCAGAGAGCAGAATGCCTGGATACACCACACTAGGGTAAAAAAGGCACCACAAAAACTCTGGACTTCTGAAGTTCAGGGACCCCTAAAGCTTAAACTGAGAAGGTAGAATGTGGATTAAGGTTTGTGTAATCCTGGTAAATCTACAAATGATGAACATAGCTGACAGTAAAAGAATTTACTAATTTTCTAGAAAAGGGGGGACTGAGAGAAGGAGTTAAAGAAATCTTAATAGATATGGCATTGATTAATTATTGCTGTGCATCCTAAGGAATCAAGTTGATAAATAGTGCTTAATGTTTTGTTAACTACTTGCTTAATAATTTGCTAACCATTGTGCAAACTATTTGAAGCAGAAAGTCTTGCAATTCTTCACGAAAGACAGTTCCCGGTAAGGACTAGGGGGGTCGCTTCAAGAACCAGCTAAAACCGACCCTGCAGCTTGAATGAAAGCCAAGGGATAACTGAGTTTGCGCAAGAACAAAAGGTTACTAGCGGTGACGAAGAGGAGTCACCTGCCTTCATCCCCACGACCCCCGACGACCACCACCAGGAGGCACTGCGCAAGCCCAAACAGGAGGAGTTTATGAAAATGACCCCTTGGGACTAATTTTAATACGAAGCGGGGATAGGTCATGCATATGTATAGGCATATTGTGAAACTTTATGTATATGTAACATTTGGTTGTATAAATTTAAAGTGAGTTGCCACGTAAGGCGCGCACGGTTTTGGTGGGACTACCCCCCTGTGCTGCCCAGCGCTGAATAAACATACCTACTTTACAATCTTACAGATTGTGGAGTCCGTTTTCCGCACGTCAGTTTGGCGAGCCAGGCAGGAGGATCTCTGCTTGGCTGCGGGATCGACTGTGGAGCGGACGCCCCTAGGCGCGCCCCGAGCACTTTCCTCGGAGGAGCCTCCGCTGCCAGCCGCTCACTGCAGGAGCAGACAACAACCTCCTGAAGCCGCGGACCAAACGGTATGTTTAATGGTAGGGGCCTGTAAGTCGTACGCGTGGCTGGGGCAGCTGGTAAATCGCGCAGAGACGTCTGGCGTGCAGCATAGTCCCCGTTGGTTGGGTACCCAGGTTAGTTTGGAGCATCAAAGGGGACTCGCTGACCGATAGAGCGGCCGCTAGCGATCTTGGGGGTAGATCGAGCGAGTCCGAGGTAACTGCTGCATCCCATTGCTGGGAGCTAGGATGGACCTGCTGATGATCGGTACATGAGAAGCAGGAGAAGGGTAAGCGGGCCTCTTTAACCCGGATTTGGAGATAGTTTAACATCAGTAGGTGAGTTTGTTCTTGCAACCATTTTGCAGCTGCTTTAAAAGGCTGGTATGAATGAGGGATCCCTGTGCTGTATGGTTAAGAGAGTGTGGTTGAGTGATTGATTGTAAGTGTGGTGTGGAGGAGTGAAATAGTTAGTCTAAATTTGAATCATTCATTGAGACCCTCTCACAGAGGAAATATAAAATGGGTAACACTCAAGGGGGAATATTAAGGAAAAGCCCCCTGGGCTGCATACTCGCCCACTGGAAAGATATTGTTGGGGGTGGAGGTACGGAAAGTAAAAAGACTCTTATTAAATATTGCAATCAGTGGTGGCCATTGTATAAGTTAGAGGGTGAAGTCAAGTGGCCGTTCAATGGAACGTTGGATTACAATACTTTGTTGCAGCTTATGTTGTTTCTTAGAAGAGAAGGGAAATGGGACGAGGTGTCGTATGCAGATATGTTTTTTACCCTACGAAATCACCCAGAGTGGCAAAGGGACTGTGGGATGATATCCCCGCAGGACCCTATGGTACTCGCACTCGAACGGGAGAACAAGGGGGGTGGAGGCAGGTTAAAAAGGTGCTGTTCATCATGCAGCATTGGGCAGAGGTGTACGAAAGCAGATAAAGTATGCCAGGTTCCAGAACAAGATTTAAGTGATTTGTTTAAACCTCCCCCCCGATCACAGGACCAGGACGCAGACTTGGAAGGGACATCGAATCCCCCTGATAGCCCTGTATCTTCCCGTACTAGACAGAAATCTGCTCCGACAATCTTACAAGCACCCCTCCGGGAGGCGGTGGGGCCGGATGGCGGAACAATGTTAATTAAAGTACCCTTCTCCACCGCTGACTTGGGAGAGTGGAGAAAAATTGCTAAAGATTACAGAAGCGATCTGGTAAGTGTGGCTAAACATTTCCAGTTCATTGTAAAACAACATAATCCGGACTGGAAAGACATACAACTACTATTAGAATACATGACTGAAACGGAGAAGCAGTTGATTTTAAAAACGGCAGGAAATCTAGCCGAGGATTATTATAAAGTTACCGGGGGAGATGTTAAGGAACACTTCCCCCTCCAGGACCCGAAATGGGAGGTAAACAGGTCAGTACATATGGAAAGATTGCAGGAATATCAGGAGTGGATTTCGAAGGGGATGGAACGGGCAATCCCTAAGACTATAAATTGGTCAGCCTTATATGCAATTAAACAAGGTCCTTCCGAGTCTCCATCTGAATTCCTGGATCGACTGAGGGATGTGATGCGTCGTAGCACACCGCTGGACCCGGGGTCTGAGGTAGGGATACAGCAACTAGTTTCTCTGTTCCTGGGTCAGTCTACGGGGGACATAAGACGAAAGCTTCAAAAGTTGCGTCCTGCGGAAAGCAGGAATTTAGAGATATTGCTGGATGAGGCTTGGAGAGTGTTCAGTAATAGAGAAGAAGGGTATCGGCAGGGAAAAGAAGGTTGGTGGCTGTCGTTCGGGGAGATGGGGAGTGGAGAGGTAGGCGAAATCAGCCTCGGTTGGGGTTGGAAAAGGATCAGTGTGCAATGTGCAAGGGCTTTGGCCACTGGAAAAAGGAATGCCCAAGGAACAAGAAAGAAGGCCGGAGGATCCCGGCGAATGCGAGGATAGCTAATGTGATAGAAGACTGACGGGAACCTGGGGAGTCTACCCTAGCGGATCCACTGGTTATAATTAAGCTAGGGGAAAAACAACAACAAGTAGAATTCTTAGTAGATACAGGGGCAACATATTCAGTTCTGAATCAAGCTTTGATGCCCCTGGGAAATGATTATGTCATGGTAAAAGGAGCGACTGGCCAAAGTGAAAAGGCATATTTTTGTAAGCCTCTAAAATACAAATTGGGAAAACAATGGGGTATCCACAAATTTTTATATATGCCCAACTCCCCGAAAGCACTTTTGGGGAGAGATCTATTGGAACAATTGGGAGCAAAAATTATATTTGAAAAAGGAGAAATTACTCTGGAGGTAAAAGATCAGCAATATATTCAGATATTGAGTCTAACCTTAACCAGTCTCCCCTCAGAAGGAAAAATTAATGAGGAAATCCTAAACCAAGTGTACCCGGGGGTATGGGCTACTGATGTACCTGGAAGGGCGAAAAGTGCTCCACCTGTTGAAGTTAAGGTTAAGGAAGGCCGACGACCGGTAAGAATTAAACAATATCCCCTAAAGAAGGAAGACAGAGAAGGAATCCGGCCGGTGATAGAAAAATTTCTACAGTTAGGACTATTAAAGGAGTGTGAGTCAGAATTCAATACCCCTATATTACCTGTTCGGAAACCCGATGGGTCATATAGGGTGGTCCAAGACTTACGGGCGGTGAATAAGATAACTGAGGACCTCTACCCAGTAGTGGCCAATCCATATACCCTGCTGACTGTGTTGACACCTGAACTAATTTGGTTTACTGTTTTAGATTTGAAGGATGCTTTCTTTTGCCTCCCTCTCCATGAAGCCAGTCAAAAATTGTTTGCGTTCGAATGGGAAAACCCTAAAAGTGGTCGGAAGACCCAGCTCACTTGGACGGTGTTGCCACAAGGATTTAAAAATAGTCCTACCATTTTTGGGAATCAGCTTGCAAAAGGCTTAGAATCCTGGGAAACCCCATCTGGGGAAGGAAAATTGTTGCAGTATGTAGATGATATCCTGATTGCCACGAAAACAGAGGAAGACTGTATGGCATGGACGGTGAGTCTGTTGAATTTCTTGGGACTCCAGGGATACCGTGTCTCTAAGAAGAAAGCCCAGGTAATGCAACGTAAAGTGAATTATTTGGGCTATGAAATTAGTGCGGGGCAGAGAACTTTGGGACAGGCCCGCAAAGAGGCAATATGCCAGACTCAGAGACCTCAGACAGTAAAGGAGTTACGGACTTTTCTGGGAATGACCGGGTGGTGCCGATTGTGGATCTATAATTATGGACTGCTTGTTAAACCACTGTATGCTCTGACAGCTACTGAGCAGAAGCACCTTGAGTGGAACAAAGAGACCGAACGAGCCTTTGAGCTACTGAAAAAGGCGTTGATGTCGGCCCCGGCCTTAGGACTCCCAGATGTGAGTAAGCCGTTTCTTCTTTTCTCCCATGAGAAACAGGGTATTGCCCTGGGAATATTAGCACAAGATCGGGGTCCATATCGACGGGCAGTTGCCTATCTCTCTAAGCAGTTAGACGCCACTGCAAAGGGTTGGCCTGGATGCCTACGGGCGGTTGCAGCTGTGATACTGAACATACAGGAAGCCCGAAAGTTTACCCTGGGCCAGAAAATGACTGTTTTGGTGTCTCATACAGTATCAGCAGTACTGGAAGCAAAGGGTGGGCACTGGCTCTCTCCACAAAGGTTCCTGAGATATCAAGCTGTATTAGTAGAACAGGACGATGTGGAAATCGTGGTCACTAACATTGTCAACCCAGCTTCTTTTCTCAGTGGGAACACAGGAGAACCAGTGCACCATGACTGTTTGGAAACCATCGAAGCAACATATGCAAGCCGCCCAGACCTGAAGGATAGCCCCATGGAAAATGGGGAAAACTGGTTCACAGACGGGAGCAGTTATGTCTTAAATGGCAACCGACATGCAGGATATGCCATCACCACCAGTCAAGAGGTAACAGAATCAGGGCCTTTGCCCATGAACACCTCCGCACAGAAGGCAGAAATAATTGCCCTAACCCGAGCCCTGGAGTTGGCCCAGGGCAAAACTGTGAACATTTACACGGACTCAAAATATGCCTTCGGAGTTGTGCACGCACATGGAGCAATCTGGAAAGAAAGAGGACTATTGAACTCCCAGGGAAAAAATATCAAACATGCAGAAGAAATTTTGAAGCTACTAGAAGCTGTCCAGCTCCCTGAGAAAGTGGCAATTATGCATATTAAGGCACACCAGAGAGTGAGCTCCGATTTGGAGAAAGGGAATGAACTGGCGGACAGAGAGGCAAAACAAGTGGCCAAAATGAAGGTGAGAATAGAAGGGGCTCTAATTCCTGATAGGCAAATCTCTCTAGAAGGTAAGCCAGAATATACCAAGGAAGATCAGAAACTTATCACAGACCTGGAAGGGTCATATAATGAAGAGGGGTAGGCTTATACCCCACAGGGAAGACTAATTATTCCCTCTTGTTTACTGTGGCACTTGATACGGGAGGAACATAGAAAAAGGCATTGGGGAACAGAGGCTCTGTATAAACATTTGATAAGGGAAATCGTGGCTAGAAACTTATATACCACAGTGAGACAGGTGACTCGACAGTGTGACCTTTGCCTCCAGACTAATCCAAAAAATACTCCCAAACCAGAAATGGGCCAGATTGGGAAGGGCAATGGGCCTGGACAACAATGGCAGGTTGATTTTACAGAACTTCCAAGAAAAGGGGGGGGTATCGCTATTTGCTGGTATTAACTGATACCTTTTCAGGTTGGCCAGAAGCGTTCCCAACTAGGACAGCCAAGGCTCGGGAGGTAACTAAAGTGTTGGTACAAGAGATAATACCACGTTTTGGGGTTCCAGCAACCATATTCTCTGATAGAGGACCACATTTTGTCTCAAAAATAGTACAACAAATTAGCCACCATTTGGGAATAGATTGGCAACTTCATACCCCGTATCGCCCTCAGTCGAGTGGCCAAGTAGAGAAAATGAATCACTTAATCAAACAGCAAATTGTGAAATTGGGACAAGAAGCAAACTTAACGTGGCCTCAGTCACTCCCTTTAGCCCTTCTGCGTATACAAACGAGACCAAGGGCAAAGGAAGGACTGAGTCCCTTTGAAATTTTGTATGGACGACCCTATGGAATACAGAGGGGAATGTCTACGCAAGCTGGGGATGAAATTATGACTTTCTACATGGTGGCATTGGGCAAACAGCTCAATAAAATTGGAAAGCATGTAATTGGGACCCGGGGAAGAGGTCTAGATGAACCTGTGCATGATATACAACCTGGAGATTATGTATATGTAAAGTCTCTTGCAGAAAAAACCTTGGAACCACAGTGGGAAGGACCATACCAGGTACTCCTCACCTCCTTTACAGCAATCAAGATCAGAGAGCAGAATGCCTGGATACACCACACTAGGGTAAAAAAGGCACCACAAAAACTCTGGACTTCTGAAGTTCAGGGACCCCTAAAGCTTAAACTGAGAAGGTAGAATGTGGATTAAGGTTTGTGTAATCCTGGTAAATCTACAAATGATGAACATAGCTGACAGTAAAAGAATTTACTAATTTTCTAGAAAAGGGGGGACTGAGAGAAGGAGTTAAAGAAATCTTAATAGATATGGCATTGATTAATTATTGCTGTGCATCCTAAGGAATCAAGTTGATAAATAGTGCTTAATGTTTTGTTAACTACTTGCTTAATAATTTGCTAACCATTGTGCAAACTATTTGAAGCAGAAAGTCTTGCAATTCTTCACGAAAGACAGTTCCCGGTAAGGACTAGGGGGGTCGCTTCAAGAACCAGCTAAAACCGACCCTGCAGCTTGAATGAAAGCCAAGGGATAACTGAGTTTGCGCAAGAACAAAAGGTTACTAGCGGTGACGAAGAGGAGTCACCTGCCTTCATCCCCACGACCCCCGACGACCACCACCAGGAGGCACTGCGCAAGCCCAAACAGGAGGAGTTTATGAAAATGACCCCTTGGGACTAATTTTAATACGAAGCGGGGATAGGTCATGCATATGTATAGGCGTATTGTGAAACTTTATGTATATGTAACATTTGGTTGTATAAATTTAAAGTGAGTTGCCACGTAAGGCGCGCACGGTTTTGGTGGGACTACCCCCCTGTGCTGCCCAGCGCTGAATAAACATACCTACTTTACAATCTTACAGATTGTGGAGTCCGTTTTCCGCACGTCAGTCCGTCCATCAAACCCATGCCTCTCTAGTTTTGAGAGAAGGATGTCGTGCAGGACAGTGTCAAATGCTTTGCACAAGTCCAGGTAGATGATATCCGTTGCTCGTCCCTTGTCCAGTGATGCTGTTACCCCGTCATAGAAGGCCAACAAATTGGTCAGGCACGATCTGCCCTTGGTGAAGCCATGTTGGCTGTCACCAACCACCTCCTTGCTCTCCATGTGCCTTAGCATGGTTTCCAGGAGAATCTGCTCCATGACCTTGCCAGGCACAGAGGTGAGGCTGACCGGCCTGTAGTTGCCCGGGTCTTCCTTGTTCCCCTTTTCAAAAATTGGGGTTATGTTCCCTCTCTTCCAGTCATCGGGGACCTCACCAGACCGCCACGATTTCTCAAATATGATGGCCAGTGGCTTGGCAACTTCATCCGCCAGTTCGCTCAGGACCCGCGGATGGATCTCATCAGGTCCCAAGGACTTGTGCACCTTCAGGTTCCTCAGATGTTCCCGAACCTGCTCTTCCAGTACAGTGGGCGGTTCTTCATCCTCGCCGTCCTTGCTTGTGCCTTCACAGAATCACAGAATCACAGAATTATCAAGATTGGAAAAGACCTAAAAGATCATCCAGTCCAACCATCACCAATACTTCTCAGCTAAATCATATCCCTCAACACAACATCCAAACGTTTCTTGAACACCCCCATGGTCGGTGACTCCACCACCTCCCTGGGCAGTGCATTCCAGTGCCTGACTACCCTTTCCGAGAAGTAATATTTCCTAATGTCCAGCCTGAATCTCCCCTGGCGCAGCTTGAAACCATTGCCTCTAGTTGTATCACTGTCTACACGAGAGAAAAGGCCGACCCCTAGCTCACTACAACCTCCCTTCAGGAAGTTATAGAGAGCTATAAGGTCTCCCCTGAGCCTCCTCTTCTCCAGACTGAACAATCCCAGCTCCCTCAGCCGCTCCTCATAAGGCCTGTGCTCCAGACCCCTCACCAGCTTCGTAGCCCTCCTCTGAACGCGTTCCAGGGCCTCAATGTCTTTCTTGCAGTGAGGGGCCCAAAACTGAACACAGTACTCGAGGTGCGGCCTCACCAGTGCCGAGTACAGGGGGACAATTACCTCCCTGCTCCTGCTAGTAACACTGTTTTTGATGCAAGCCAGGATGCCGTTGGCCTTCTTGGCCACCCGGGCACACTGTCGGCTCATGCTCAGCCGAGCATCAATCAGTACCCCCAGGTCCGTTTCCTCCACACAGTCCTCCAGCCACTCCGCCCCAAGCCTATAGCGCTGCCTGGGGTTGTTGTGGCCGAAGTGCAGGACTCGGCATTTGGTCTTGTTGAACCTCATCCCATTGGCTTCAGCCCAGCTCTCCAGCCTGTCCAGATCCCTCTGTAGGGCCTCGCTACCCCCAGGCAGATCCACACTCCCAGCCAATTTGGTGTCATCTGCGAACTTACTGAGGGTGCACTCAATGCCCTCATCCAGATCATCAATAAAGATATTGAAGAGGACAGGCCCCAGCACCGACCCCTGGGGAACACCACTTGTGACCGGTAGCCAGCTGGATTTAACTCCATTCACCACCACTCTCTGAGCCCGGCCCTCCAGCCAGCTCCTTACCCAGCCAAGAGTGTACCCATCCAAGCCATGGGCTGCCAGCTTCTGCAGGAGAATACCGTGGGAGACAGTGTCAAAGGCTTTGCTGAAGTCTAGGTAGACCACATCAACAGCCTTTCCCTCATCCAGCAGATGGGTCACTTGATCATAAAAGGAGATCAGGTTGGTCAAACAGGACCTGCCCTTCATGAACCCATGCTGGCTAGGCCTGATCCCCCGGCCATCCCGCACATGCCGCATGATCTCCCTCAAGACTATCTGTTCCATAACCTTCCCTGTAACCGAGGTCAGGCTAACAGGCCTGTAGTTCCCCGGATCCTCCTTACAACCTTTCTTGTAAATGGGAGTCACGTTGGCAATCCTCCGGTCTTCCGGGACCTCACCAGTCAACAAGGAGCGCTGATAGATGATGGAAAGCGGCTCGGCTATCACCTCCGCCAGTTCCCTCAGCACTCTTGGGTGGATCTCATCCGGCCCCATGGACTTGTGGCAGTCCAGTTGGAGTAGTAAGTCTCTGACCGTTTCTTCCAGAATCACAGGGGGGTTAGTGTGCTCCCCAGCCGAGACTACCAGGTCAGAGAGAGGAGTACCCTGAGGATAACTGGTCTGACCTTTAAAGACAGACATAAAGAAGGCATTCAGAACCTCCGCCTTTTCCTTATCCTCAGTGGTCACATTCCCAGCCTCATCCAGCAAAGAGTGGATATTCTCCTTTGTCCTCCTCTTACTGTTAATGTATTTATAAAAGAGTTTCTTATTCCTTTTCACCCCAGTGGCCAGGTTAAATTCAAGCTGGGCTTTTGCCTTTCTGATTTCACCTCTACACATCCTAACAACTTCCTTGTATTCATTCTCAGTTGCCCGTCCCTCCTTCCACAGGCGGTAGATTCTCTTTTTCTCCCGGAGCCTCAAGAATAGCTCCCTATTCATCCACGCCGGTCTTCTTCCCCGCCGGCTCATTTTGCGGCTCAGGGGGACCGCCTGCTCCTGTGCCCTTAAGACTCCCTTCTTGAAGAGCAACCAGCTCTCTTGGACCCCTTTGTTCGCTAAGACTGAATGCCAGGGGACTCCCCCTACTAGTCTCTTGAACAATTCAAAGTCCGCCCTCCGGAAGTCCAAGGTAGCAGTTTTACTATTCCCCCTCCAAGCTCCACCATGAATTGAGAAATTTATCATTTCATGGTCACTCTGTCCAAGGCAGCCCCCAACCTCCACATCTCCCACCAGACCTTCCCTGTTTGCGAACAGCAGGTCTAGCGGGGCAGTTCCTCTCGTGGGCTCTCTGACCAACTGCATTAGGAAGGCATCCTCTATGTACTCCAAAAACCTCCTAGACTGCTTCTTCTGTGCTGTGCTGTACTCCCAGCATATGTCAGGGAAGTTGAAGTCCCCCATGAGGACAAGGGCTGACGACCGTGCAGCTCGTGCCAGCTGCTTGTAGAATACCTCATCTGTCTCTTCATCCTGGTTTGGCGGTCTATAACAGACGCCCACCAGGATGTCTGCCTTGTCAGCCCTTCCTCTGATCTTTACCCATAGGGATTCAATGTTATCATCCCCAGTCACAATCTCAGTAGCAGAAAAGGATTCCCTAACGTAGAGAGCCACACCACCACCCCTCCTTCCTTGCCTGTCCCTCCTGAAGAGTTTGTAGCCATCCATTGCAGCGCTCCAGTCATGGGAGCAATCCCACCACGTTTCTGTTATGGCAACTAGGTCATAGTTTGCCTGCCGCACTATGGCTTCCAACTCTTCTTGCTTGTTCCCCATGCTGCATGCATTAGTGTAGACGCACCTCAGCTGAGCCCCTCGCCTCTCTCCTAATCCCAATACCACTTCCCCAGGCCGATCTCTAGCAGGCCTGGCTTTATCCCCTTCCCCCTTCCTATCTAGTTTAAAGCTCTCTCTATAAGTCCCGCCAGCTCCTGGGCAAGTATCCGTTTCCCTTTTGGAGACAGGCAATTCCCATCAGCCGACCTCAGGCCAGGTGCCGAGTAGACCGCCCCGTGATCAAAGAATCCAAAATTTTTGCGTTTGCACCAGCCTCTCAGCCATGCATTTATAAGATGGCTTTTTCTGCTTATCTCAGTGTTTGTCCCTGCCACCAAAGGAATACTGGCAAACACTACTTGTATGCCCGCTCCATCAACTAACTTCACCAGCCTCCTAAAATCATGTTTTATAATCCTCAGGCTTCTATCAGCAATCCCATCGCTGCCAGCCTGAACTATCAATAAAGGGTAATAATCAGAGGGGCGGATAAGGCTGGGGAGTTTTCTAGAAATATCCCTGACCCGGGCCGCAGGAAGGCAGCACACCTCCCTATGGGCAGGGTCAGGCCGACATATTGGACCCTCTGTTACTCTCAGAAGAGAGTCGCCCACAACTATCACCCTCCTTTCTTTCTTGGAGGAGGCAGTCTTCAAACGTGGAGCCGTCCGCCTCACCTTGGGCAAGCTTGGCGGCAGCGCTCCCATGTCATCATCACTCACCTCTCCCTCTGGTTTCAGGGCTTCATACCTGTTACAGAGAGGGACCAGGGGAACCGAGGTAGGTCGGGATGGGGGTTGCCTGCGACGCCGGACTGAGACCTGCTGCCATTCCTCCTCTCCTCTCAAGCTGTCTCTCCCTGCTTGACTATGGTGAGAGAGAGGGGCCATTACTCCCAATACTCCCTCAGTCTGGGAAGTGCAATCTCTGTGCCTTTCTTGCAGAGAGTCACTCCACCAGTCAATCTCCCGCTCGCATTCTCTGATGGTCCGCAGTCTATCTACCTCCTCCCTAAGCTCCACCACAAGGCTGAGCAGCTTGTCTAGCTGCTCACACCGCACGCAAGTCACATCCTTCCCATCCTCCCCCGGCAGCAGGAGTCTGAGGCA
The DNA here is from genome assembly GCF_036417535.1 of Chlamydotis macqueenii. Classification (NCBI taxonomy): domain Eukaryota; kingdom Metazoa; phylum Chordata; class Aves; order Otidiformes; family Otididae; genus Chlamydotis; species Chlamydotis macqueenii. Next base: position 15,553,021 of record NC_141592.1, on the reverse strand, counting down.
CTCCCGGCAGCCAGAAACCTGAACTGCCACATTATGGAGCAGACCCTCTGTCTGGGTTGCCACAGTCTTCGCGTGGGAAGCCCGTTTCCTGGTGAGGACCATGTTTGAAGTGCTGGTGTCGGGGACTGTCAACCGGAGAGCAAGTTACCTGAGAAAAGACAAGAGCACTCGCCCGTGCTGATACAAGACACAGCCTCCACTCCCACTGCCACCTAATTGAATGGGCAGTGCAGGCAGCCCTCAGATACTGACTACCTCCACCCTAGGTGCTCAGAAAGGCTTTCCACACCTTCTGTGTTGCGTTGTGTGGGCAGGAACTAGTTCCCGTCCTCCCAGGTCTCTCTTTATCCACACAGCAAATGGGTCAAGGTCAATTACCAGAGATAAAGAGCAGGCAGTGTCAGCTCTGCCCCTGGTGAGTCAGGAGCCTTCCACAGCTTGGGTGGCGAGACAAGAGCCCTTAGCAGTGAAGACTGAGGAAAAAAGTCAAATTAAGCACCTCAGCCTTCTCCATGTCCCGGGTAACCAGGACACTGGTTTCCTTCTGGAGGGAGCCTACATTTTCCTTGGACCTTCTTCTGTTCCCTACATACCTATAGAAGCTTTTCTGGTTGCATTTTATATCCCTGGCCAGATTCAGTTCTGCCAGGGCTTTGGCCTTCCTCACCTGATCCCTGGCCACTCGCATAGCCTCTTTATAATCCTCCCAGGTTACCTGTCCCCACTTCCACCCTCTATAGGCTTCCTTCTTTACTTTCAGTTGGTCCAGGAGCTCCTTGCTCATCCACACGGGCCTCCTGGCCTTTTTGCCTGACTTGTTCTTCGTCAGAATGCACCTCTGCTGAGCTTGGAGGAGGTGCTCCTTGAACATTGACCAACTTTCCTGGGCCCCTCTTCCCTCCAGGGCCGCATCCCATGGCACTTTGCCCATCAGGTCCCTGAAAAGCCCAAAGTCTGCCCTCCTGAAGTCCAGGGCAGAGAGCTTGCTGCGTAGCTTCCTCTCTGCCCCATGGATCTTGAACTCCACCATGTCGTGGTTGCTGCAGCCAAGGCTGTCCTTTAGTATCACATCCCCCACCAGTCCCTCCCTGTTGGTGAGAACAAGGTCGAGCATGGCACCCCTCCTTGTCGGCTCCTGTATCACCTGCAGGAGGAAGTTGTCATCCATGCATTCCAGGAACCTCCTGGACTGCCTGTGCCCTGCCGTGTTGTCTCTCCAACAGATGTCAGGGTAGTTAAGTCCCCCATGAGGACCAGGGCTTGGAACCGTGAGGCTGCTCCTATCTGCCTATAGAGCGCCTCGTCTGCTCTGTCTTCCTGGCCAGGCGGCCTATAACAGACGCCCACCGTAACGTCCCCTATCCGTCCCCATCCTCTAATCTTGACCCATAAGCTCTCTGTCAGCTCCTCCTCCATCCCCAGGCGGAGCTCCACACACTCCAGCTGGTTGCTGACATAGAGAGCGACACCTCCTCCTCGTCTCCCCTTCCTGTCTTTTCTAAAAAGCCTATACCCCTCCATGTTGACACTCCAGTTGTACGAGTCATCCCACTACGTCTCTGTGATGCCAACGAGGTCGTAGCCCTGCTCGTGTGCATGCATCTCCAGCTCTTCCTGTTTATTCCCCATGCTGCGTGCATTGGTATAGAGACACTTCAGCTGGGCCCCCTACAAAGCCGACTTGCTGGCTGGAGTGACAGGAATTCTTTTGGACCGCAGTTTAAGTTCACTCGCACATACCTGAGATCCTTCCTCAGCTTCTGGACCCTCGGTGCTGGCACTGGTGCTATGCTGACAGCAGTGGGCTGAACTGTGCTCCCCCTCCCCCAGCAACACTAGTTTAAAGCCCTCCAGACGAGCCTGGCAAGTCTTTGTCCAAACACACTCTTCCCCTTCTCAGTTAGGTGCACGCCATCCGCCCCCTAGCAGCCCGGGCTTCTCAAAGCACGCCCCGTAGTCTAGATACCCAGGCCCCTGGCTGTAGCACCACTCCCTGAGCCACGAGTTAACCTGCCAGATACGTCTGGCCCTTTCAGGTCCCTGCCCTTCCACTGGGAGGATTGACGAGAAAACCACCTGTGCCCCAGAGTCTTTGACTGTTGTACCCAGGGCCCTGAAATCCCTTTTGATGTTTCTCAGGCTGCTGCCGGCTGTGTCGCTGGCATAGTTTGACACAGTCTTATGTCATTTTGAAGTTTTGGCTTTTGGTTATTTTTTTTAAACTACAGAACACATTTGATATTAAGAAATACTAAGTACAAAGTTTGTCTTCTGAAAAATAAAAAAGATAAATAGTATTGACCACCTATTGCATTCCTCACTTAAAATATTCTACAAACACTCCTCTCTCTCTTAATCTAAAAATTCCTTTCTTTTTTCCTTTCCTCCTCCCAAACAAAAAAGATGCAGAATAAACAAACAAGGTCACATAGAATAAACTGTATTTGAGATGAACTAATGGGACCTTTTGTATTGTCTGAGTCTCATCTTCTTACATTTCAGGAAGTTTTACTGTACTATGTTTAACAAAAATGAGAGCCTAGCCTAAGCTCATTAAAATTAAGGCAAATTTTCCTTATAATCTAACTACAAGTTGCCACCCAAAGAGCGACTCTATTCCCACCCTCAACCTTGTGGTGAGTATAGCAGGCAGTGCAATAGGGTGAATAGGATAAGCTTACTTACTTCTTATATAAGTAGTATCCCAGAAAAAAAAGCTAGTTTACTGATCTGAATCACCCTACAGCCATATGCTCACTAAAACTAATACAGGGAAAGGGCAGAAATGCTCAGCGAGGGATAGAAAAGGCATTTAGTTTATCCCTCTCAGTAGCAAATTAAGGGCAAGTTAAGTATAGACACAAAGGTGTATTTTGACACAAAGTTTACTCATTTTGGAAAATCTTTGGAGAGTTATATCCACATAGTTGAAGTAATTTGTGTTTTACTTAGGAAACAGCCTCCAGTGGATGGCAATGGCATTCCCCAAAGCCAGGGAAGTCAACCACAGGAATGAACTTTTAGTACAGTATCAAGCCCCCAAGGATAAAAACTTTTAAACACAAAACTTAATCTTACGATGATGCAAGATCAAAGGGGGTACTGTAGCAGTAGGGGAACAAAGTAACCATCAAAGGTAGAGATCTTCTGTAACAAGAACTAAGAACAATGAAATACAAGCTCAGAATGTGCTAATTGAGCACAATTTCACAAAGCAATTGAACAAGATTCTGCAGGCTGCCAGGATGTCCAGATATGGTAAAGGATCCCATGAGTTCACCAAAAGGACAACCATAAGATGACCACCAGGGGTCTCAGAAGACCACCAGAGACCCCCAGAGAGACTTAATGAGCACGCACAGCGAGCCAGAGTTTATGATAATAATTTCTAAGAATTGCTTTGAATATGCATGATTATTCCAGGAAATATAATGAATATGTGTGTTTCTGTATAATATAAACATTGCTTCCTGTGCTATAAGGCATGCACGACAGGTGGAAGGAAAACTCCGTATCCTGCTAACCCCAGATAATTGAGCAAGCTAATTGTTGCCTCCAGAAAGTTCTCTTTAGTATCAGTTCCAATCAGTATATCATCCACATATTGCAGTAGAGTTACATTTTTATTATTATCTCGCCATTGTTCTAAATCTTTTGTCAATACATTACCAAACAGGGCAGGGCTATTTTTGAATCCTTGTGGGAGTACAGTCCAACACAGCTGCACCTTACTTCCTGTCGTAGGATTCTCACATTCGAAATCAGAGATTGTTTGAGTCTCTCCATCCACTGGGATACAAAAGAAAGCATCTTTTAAATCCAAAACAGTAAAATAAATGTTTGTTTCAGGTATCGAGGCTAGCAGGATATAAGGGTTTGGTACAATAGTGTGTATGTCCATGGTTATTTGATATATTACTCTTAAATCCTGCACTAGTCTGTATTCTTCAGAATGAGGCTTCTTTACAAGTAAAATGGGAGAATTAATTCAGACTGACATTCTCTGAGCAGACTGTACTGCATGAAAGTATTTATTGGTGGATGAGAAGCTCAACATGAGTCAGCAATGTGCCCTTGCAGCCCAGAAAGCCAACCACATCCTGGGCTGCATCAAAAGAATGGCTGGCCTTCTATGACGGGGTGACAGCATCGGTGGACAAGGGATGAGCAACTGACATAATCTACCTGGAATTGGGCAAGGCATTTGACACTGTCCCGCACGACATCCTTCTCTCTAAACTAGAGAGACATGGGTTTGATGGACGGACCACTCGGTGGATAAGGAGTTGGCTGGATGGCCGCACTCAGAGAGTGGTGGTCAACGGCTCGATGTCCATGTGGAGACTGGTCACGAGTGGCGTCCCTCAGGGGTCCGTGCTGGGCCCAGCCCTGTTCAACATCTTTGTCAGCGACATGGACAGTGGGATAGAGTGCACCCTCAGCAAGTTCGCCGACGACACCAAGTTGTGTGGTGCCGTCGACACGCTGGAAGGGAGGGATGCCATCCAGAGGGACCTTGACAGGCTGGAGAGGTGGGCCTGTGCCAACCTCAGGAAGTTCAACCAGGCCAAGTGCAAGGTCCTGCACCTGGGTCATGGCAATCCCAGGCACAAATACAGGCTGGGCGGGGAATGGATTGAGAGCAGCCCTGAGGAGAAGGACTTGGGAGTGCTGGTGGATCAGAAGCTTAACATGAGCAGGCAATGCGCCCTTGTGGCCCAGAAGGCCAACCGCATCCTGGGCTGCATCAAGAGAAGCGTGGCCAGCAGGTCAAGGGAGGTGATTCTGCCCCTCTACTCTGCCCTGGTGAGACCCCACCTGGAGTACTGTGTCCAGTTCTGGAGCCCCCAACACAAGAAGGACATGGACCAGTTGGAGAAGGTCCAGAGGAGGGCCACAAAGATGATAAAAGGGCTGGAGCACCTCTCTTATGAGGACAGGCTGAGAGAGTTGGGGCTGTTCAGCCTGGAGAAGAAGAGGCTCCGGGGAGACCTGATAGCGGTCTTCCAGTACCTCAAGGGGGCCTACAAGAAAGATGGGGATAGGCTGTTTAGTAGGGCCTGTTGCGATAGGACGAGAGGTAATGGTTTTAAAATAGAGGGGGGTAGATTTAGATTAGAAATTAGGAAAAAATTTTTTACGATGCGAGTTATAGAACACTGGAACAGGTTGCCCAGAAAGGTGGTGGAGGCCCCATCTCTGGAAGCGTTCAAGGCCAGGCTGGATAAGGCTCTGAGCAACCTGACCTAGTCAGGGATGTCCCTGCTCCTTGCAGGGGGGTTGGACTAGATGACCTTTGAAGGTCCCTTCCAACCCTAACCATTCTATGATTCTATGATTCTAAGCGTGGCCAGGAGGTAAAGGGAGGTGATTCTCCCCCTCTACTCTGCACCTGGAGTACTGTGTCCAGTTCTGGAGCCCCCAACATAAGAAGGATGTGGACCAGTTGGAGAGGGTCCAGAGGAGGGCCACAAAGATGATCAGAGGGCTGGAGCACCCCTCCTATGAGGACAGGCTGAGAGAGTTGGGGCTGTTCAGCCTGGAGAAGAGAAGGCTCTGGGGAGACCTTATAGCAGTCTTCCAGTACCTCAAGGGGGCCTACAGGAAAGATGGGGAGAAACTCTTCAGTAGGGCCTGTTGCAATAGGACTAGGGGTAATGGTTTTAAAATAGAGGGAGGTAGATTTATATTAGAATTTAGGAAAAAATTTTTTACACTGGGGGTGGTAGAACACTGTAACAGGTTGCCCAGAGAGGTGGTGGATACCCCATCCCTAGAAACGTTCAAGGCCAGGCTGGATGAGGCTCTGAGCAACCTGATCTAGTGGGGGATGTCCCTACTTCTTGCAGGGGGGTTGGACTAGATGACCTTTGAAGGTCCCTTCCAACCCTAACCATTCTATGATTAAAGGCTCTAATCCTTTCCGTGCCTCCAGTCTAACAGGGTTTTTCCTTACCAGTTTTGCTCTCAGCTTAAGTTCTATTTTAATTTGGGTCATGTTTTTTGCTTTACCTGGCTTCTTCGAGGACCATAACGGGAATTACTGCTTTCAATACAACGTTTGGAACTTTTTCCTCGGACTCTTCTGCAATTTCATCTGTCAGCAAGCAGATCTGGGCTCTCCAGGCGGTCTCAGGAGGGATATGGAGATGTACAGCATTCTCAGAAAAGGCTACTTGAGCATTCAATTTGCATTGTAAATCTTGTCCTAGTAGTGGGAACGGGCATTCTGGCATATATAAGAACTCATGAATTAATTTGGGTGGGCCAAGTCGGGCCCAGATGGCCACCCAGCAGGAGGCCAGAGGGTGAGGGCTGCAAGGCCCACAAGGCTCATGCCTCCCCCTCTCTGCCCCCGCTTCAGCTTCTTCATATCTTCTTCCTTTTTTTAAATTATTTTTCCCCTTCTTAAATATGTTATCACAGAGACGTTATCAGGGAACATTCCATCACCAATTTGTTTGGTCCTAGCCAGCGGCGAGTCTGCCCAGTCGAGTCCACCGGACAAAGGGGAAACTACTTCTAGCAGCTTCTTGCAGAAGCTGCTGCTATAGCCCCTCCTCACTAAACAAAAGCAACACAATTAGATTCTCTTTTAACTTTGGTTTCAACGCATGGCATCACAGGGTTGTTTTTTAGCCCATGGTCAGCTTGAGTTTTCCGATTCCCAAACAATGACATAAACCTTTCAACATATAACAAATCATCTCACTTCCCCAGGTGCCTACAGAACAACATCAACAGCAAAATTGTATTATAATTTAAGGATCCATTTTCTGGCCATTGTTCTCCATCATCTAATTTATACTGGAGCCACCACTGGTTACAGTGTTGCTTCATCGTATTTTTTATCATAGAATCACCCCCAAACTTAAGGATGCATCCCAAGGGGGAATGGCAGGGAATTGTTGATCGGCTACTTCCCATTCTTTTCCAGCAACTGCTCACACTCGGCCTTGACTTTACCACCCAGTCAACTAAGGAGGGCTCACGAGGTATCTGCCTAGTCTTGCTGAAATGTAGCGTCTACGTGTGAGTCTGTCCACAGGTTATAACAAAGTAGAAGGTACACAAGATTTACTCATTGGTCAGCTTTTAGTTATATAACTGGTGCATTTCTGGGGAGGTCCTGATTATTGATTAGTTTTTTATACAAAGGCAGTCAGACATTAACATGTAGGATCTGCTTCAAGGGTGTGATTTTTATCATGCTAATTACTTCTTTCCGGCAACCATAAAGTGACTCATCTTTGTTGATGTCAGCTTATTCCATACCCCCTTATCTCCCATCTCCTTTATTGGGAAGTGACTTACCTTGCTGTAATTCTTCACCCTGGGGACTACAACCTCATGATTTCTGAATTTTCAATGGTTAAAACAATTGTTTGTGATTATTATATTTTTGATTGCCACAATGACAGTGTCCTGCTGTATGTTACAATGTCTACCTATGTGTCGGGAATTTTTCAAAAAACCGTATTGTAGGCCCCTGGCGTAGTTCAGCCCCAACGGGGACCAGACTATGCAGTCTGTCTCTCACTCCACCCACTCTCCGAGAGAATAGGAGGAGATGTGGCAAACAAAAGAAAACCAGAAGAAAAAAACCAAACACGTGGGTTAAGATTGAACAAAAAGTAATTTTAACAGTAATGACAGAAGAAAACAAGAGAGTGATGGAACACAAATACAGTACAATAGCTCACAACACAACTCCACATCCAGTCTCTTCCAAGTAGCAGGAGGCCTCCCTTCAGCACCCTCCTCACTTATATACTGAGCATGATGTCAGATGGGATGGAATAGCCCTTTGGCTAATTTGGGTAAATTAACCCCAGCTGTTAGCTAATTAATTATCCCAGCTGGGTGCCCCAGCCATAGGGGCTACCAGCTCCAGTTCTCCACCCAGCTCAGGTAAATATTAACTCTATCCTGGCCAGAACCAGGACATTATCCACCCCTTATTCCATACCATCTACATCATGCCCAGATCCTACACTTTCCAATTAATCATCAACTTTTTCTTCCTTTTATCTACTTGTATGCAGACACACAGATGTAACTCTCTTAGTCCATGGCCCTTCCCTTCAAAAGGTCTGTTGAGTTTATCCAGTCCATAACTTTGGGCTCCATCTGTCATAACAGTCTCTCAGCATAGGACAGATGACGCAGTGTTTCCTCAGGTAGTCTATCTGGTGCAAGTGATTTAGCAAGTTCATAGTCTGCAGACTGAAGATCTGTTGGTAGGTGCTAGTAGCAAGAGCCAGTTCTGGTTGCATCACGGCTGCAATTTTTCCTATTTTATCAAAGTTCATTCTTTGTTGGTCTAGATTATTTTACTATAATACTTTTGACACAACCTAAGTCTCTCAGGGCATGGAGCAGGAAGAAGCAAGGAGGGACATATAATAGCTAGATAATGACATACAATACTGTATAGTAACCGACATCAAGCACTTCAAATTATTGGCTCTTTTCACCTAAAATTAGATCTCCTTGAGGTACACATCGGACTTTCCCATCCTCCTGCATCACCCACCAAGTACACCCAGGTCCTTAAGCAAAAGCAATCCCATGCATGGGTTTGCCTTTGCCCAAGGGAGAAATGACCCAGACTGTCTTCCCCAGTATATTCCTTACGTGCACCACAGGGACTTTATTCCCTTCAATAGTATGTAGAAGTTCAGATTGGGCAGGGCCAGCTCGATTGGTGGACCCCCGAGTGTTGACTAGCCAAGTGGCTTTTGCTAAATGTTTATCCCAATTTTTGAAGGTTCCACCACCCATTGCTTTCAGAGTTGTTTTCAGCAGCCCATTATACCTTTCAATTTTTCCAGAGGCTGGTGCGTGACAGGGGATGTGGCATACCCACTTGATGCCATGCTCTTTGGCCCAGGTGTCTATGAGGTTGTTTCGGAAGTGGGTACCATTGTCTGATTCAATTCTTTCTGGAGTGCCATGTTGCCATAAGACTTGTTTCTCAAGGCCCAGGATGGTGTTTCAGGCAGTGGCATGGGGTACAGGATATTCCACCATTGTAAGTACATAGCGCTTGCCTTGGTGAGTTTGTGGGAGTGTAGTGTAATCAGTTTGCCAGGCCTCTCCATATTTATACTTCAGCCATCATCCTCCATACCACAGAGGCTTTAACCACTTGGCTTGTTTGATTGCAGCACATACTTCACATTCAAGGATAACCTGTGCAATGGTGTCCATGGTTAAATCCACCCCTCGATCACAAGCCCATTTGTATGTTGCGTCTCTTCCCTGATGGCCTGAGGTATCATGGGCCCTCCGAGCTAAAAATAGTTCACCCTTATGCTGCCAGTCCAGATCCACCTGAGCCACTTCAATTTTAGCAGCTTGATCCACTTGCTGGTTGTTTTGATGTTCTTCAGTGGCCCAACTCTTGGGTACATGGGCATCTACGTGATGTACTTTTACAACCAGATGCTCTAACCGGGCAGCAATATCTTGCCACAGAGTGGCAGCCCAGATAGGTTTGCCCCTATGCTGCCAGTTGCTCTGCTTCCATTGCTTTAACCATCCCCACAGAGCGTTTGCCACCATCCACGATTCGGTGTAGAGATAGAGCACAGGCTATTTTTCCCGTTCAGCAATGTCTAAAGCCAGCTGGATGGCCTTCACCTCCACAAACTGACTCGATTCACCTTGGCCTTCAGCAGCTTCTGCCACTCGTCGTGTAGGACTCCACACAGCAGCTTTCCACTTCCGATGTTTTCCTACAATACGACAGGACCCATCAGTAAATAGGGCATACTGCTTCTCATTTTCTGGGAGGTTGTTATATGGTGGGGCCTCTTCAGCACGCGTTACCTCTTCCTCTGGTGGCTTTCCAAAATCTTTGCCTTCTGGCCAGTCTGTAATTACTTCTAATATGCCTGGGCGATTGGGGTTTCCTATTCGGGCCTGCTGTGTAAGCAGTGCAATTCACTTGCTCCACGTAGCATCCGTTGCATGATGCGCAGAGGGGACCCTTCCTTTGAACATCTAGCCCAGCACTGGCAGTCGGGGTGCCAGGATGAGCTGTGCTTCAGTACCAATCACTTCTGAAGCAGCTCAAACTCCTTCGTATGCTGACAGGATTTCTTTTTCAGTTGGAAGTATAGCAGGCCTCAGATCCTTTATACCCCCGGCTCCAAAACCCAAGGGGTCGACCACGAGTTTCCCCTGGCGCTTTCTGCCAGAGACTCCAGGTAGGGCCATTCTCCCCAGCTGCGGTGTAGAGCACATTTCTTACCTCTTGCCCTGTCCAGACTGGCCCGAGAGTCACTGCGTGAACAATTTCCTGTTTAATTTGTTCAAAAGCCTGCTGTTGTTCAGGGCCCCATTTGAAATCATTCTTCTTTCGGGTGACTTTATACAGAGGGCTTACAATCATACTATAATTTGGAATATGCATCCTCCAGAAACCCACAATGCCCAGGAAAGCTTGTGTTTCCTTTTTGTCAGTTGGTGCAGCCATAGCTGTTATTTTGTTGACTATATCTATTGGAATCTGACGACGCCCATCTTGCCATTTTATCCCCAAAAACTGTATCTCTCTTGCAGGTCCTTTCACCTTACATCGTTTTATGGCAAACCCAGCTTTCAGGAGGATTTTGATTATTTTCTCCCCTTTTTGAAAAGCTTCTGCTGCTGTGTTGCCCCATATGATGATGTCATCAATGTACTGCAGGTGCTCTGGAGCGCCACCCTTTTCCAGTGCAGTCTGGATCAGCCCACGGCAGATGGTGGGGCTGTGTTTCCACCCCTGGGGCAGTCGATTCCAAGTGTACTGGACCCCCCTCCAAGTGAAAGCAAACTGTGGCCTGCATTCTGGTGCCAATGGGATTGAAAAAAACACGTTGGCAATATCGATGGTGGCATACCACTTGGCTGCCTTGGATTCTAGTTCATACTGAAGTTCTAACATGTCTGGCACAGCAGCACTCAGTGGTGGTGTTACCTCATTCAGGCCATGATAGTCCACTGTTAACCTCCACTAGATTTTCTCACTGGCCATATGGGACTGTTAAAAGGCAAGTGGAACTTGCTGATCACTCCCTGGCTCTCCAGCTGATGAATCAGCTTATGGATGGGGATCAGGGAGTCTCAGTTGGTGCAATACTGCCGCTGGTGCACAGTTGTGGTAGCAATTGGCACCTGTTGTTCCTCAACCTTCAGCAACCCCACAACAGAAGGATCCTCTGACAGACCAGGCAAGGTGGACAACTGTATAATTTCCTCCATCTCTAAAGCACCTACACCAAAAGCCCACCGATACCCTTTTGGGTCCTTGAAATATCCCCTTCTGAGGTAATCTATACCAAGAATGCATGGAGCATCTGGACCAGTCACTATGGGTTGCTTTTGCCACTCATTCCCTGTCAGGCTCACTTCAGCCTCCAATACAGACAGCTGTTGGGATCCTCCTGTCACTCCAGAAATACAAATGGGTTCTGCCCTATTATATCTTGATGGCATCAAGGTACATTGTGCACCAGTATCCACTAGAGCTTTGTACTCTTGGGGGTCTGACGTGCCAGGCCATCGGATCCACACAGTCCAATAAACTCTGTTGTCCCTCTCCTCCACCTGGCTGGAGGCAGGGCCTCTCTAATCCTGGCCACAGTATTCATCATTCATTTCTTTTAAATATGCACAAGAGGTCCCTTCAAGAGGGTCAGAACTAAAGCTATTCCTTCTACTCTGCCTATTGGAGACTGGTGCAACAATTTTCCGGGGAGAACTTCTATTTGCAATGGTTCTTCCACGCAACTCACCTACCCATGCCTCTAGGGCAGAGTTAGGCTTCCCATCCCACTTCCTCATGTCCTCTCCTTGGTCACGCAAGGTAAACCACAGGGTACCCCGCCATGTATACCATCTCTCTTGAGCAGGGAAACGTTTACTCCTAATACCGGTGGGGAATGGGACATATCTGCTTTGAATTGCTGGAACTCCTGGGATAGTTTCTCCACAGCCGAGACACAGGCCCATAGGGAGGAAGACAGGCTTTCCTCGTACTGCCGGAGGCGGCCAGCCAGTTCATCCACTGTTTCTTCCTCTCCATCTTTCCAGGTCATAACTGCCAATGAGTTGGCATATGATGATGGTGCACTTCGAACAAACTTCCGCCACATTTGTCGTGTGCACCTGACTTCATCTGGATCCTTAGGTAACTGATCATTGTCCAGGTCATCATAAATAATCTCCAGCACAGCTAATTCCCTCAGGTACTGGATACCCTTCTCCATGGTAGCCCACTTGCCTGGGTGACACATTACATCCTCCTTAAAAGGATATCTCTCCTTCACACCTGACAGGAGTCACCTCCAGAGGCTGAGGGCTTGTGTCCCTTTTCCAACTGCTTTGTCTCAGTGCTTGCTTCTCTAGAAATGGATCCCAGTTGCCTAGCTTCTCTGCCTTCTAATTCCAAGCTATTGGCCCCATTATCCCAGCACCGCAGCAGGCAGCTGATAATGTGCTTCCCAGGATGACAACTGAAATCTTCTCGCATGTCTCGCAGCTCGCTCAGGGATAGAAATCGGGTGCTCACTGTCTCCTTTAGGAGTTCTTCCTCTGAGGAAGAGCCTGCCTGCCGAGTTCTTCCTGGGCATGAAGCAAATAAACCTTCCTCTTCTTCCTCCTGCTCTGTCCTAAAAGGGGCTTCTTCATCCCTCACTAAACGAGCTGACTTCCGCTTCCAAGTCTTCTTGTATACAGGGGCAACTGAAACTAGCACAGGTTCACCCTCTGATTCAGCTGCAATGCCTGTTGCTGGGGTTTGAGTCCCTACATTGCAGGTCAGTTTGTTCTCCCTCATACCATGCCACATATTAGTATCTTGCCTTAGGGTAAATCTCAGGAGGAGATTCCCAAAAAGTGGGTTTGCAGCCCTAGACAAGACTTGGCACACATTCAAGATACATAACAACAACATCATAGTGGCTCGAATATCCCCCAGATCTTCAAAGTTCTCAAGAAGTGGGTTAACTACCCTGGAAGTGAAAGAATTCATGAAGCTGTCCACATAGGAATACCAATTTATCTCCAAGGCCATTGATGTCACCATGTCATAGATGGATATGGCATAGTATAACAGAAGGATAATTCCCATCATTTTCCCTGAAGTGATAAACACCACCACTGGGAACACATAGTACATATAGGAGCATAGACAATACAACAACATAACCAACCACTGCAACATCATGACCAATAACTGACAACCAATACAATGAGCATGTATAAACAAGTTTGTTTCAAGCAAAAAAAAGAAGACAGATCTGTTATTATCTCAACCCTTCGTGCCCCACATTGGGCGCCAAAATAACTGTCGTAGTTCAGCCCCAACGGGGACCAGACTACGCAGTCTCTCTCTCACTCCCCCCACTCTCCAAGAGAATAGGAGGAGATTCGGCAAACAAAAGAAAACCAGGAAAAAAAAAACCAAACACATGGGTTGACATTGAACAAAAAGTAAATTTAACAGTAATAACAGAAGAAAACAAAACAGTGATAGAACACAAATACAGTACAATAGCTCACAACAGAGCTCCACACCCAGTCTCTTCCAAATAGCAGGAAGACTCCCTTCAGCACCCTCCTCACTTATATACTGAACATGATGTCAGATGGGATGGAAGAGCCCTTTGGCTAATTTGGGTAAATTAACCCCAGCTGTTAGCTAATTAGTTAACTATCCCAGCCATAGGGGCTACCAGCTCTGGTTCTCCACCCAGCTCAAGTGAATATTAACTCTATCCTGGCCGGAACCAGGACAGCCCCAACCAATCATGATGGTGAGAAGTGATAACATGGAATATTTTTTGAAGTTAGCAAGTATGAAAGGAAGTGAGAACTATGGGACCTCTGAGTAAGGTACATAGTCTCAAAAGTGGGAAATTATGTTCCTGAGTAGCAGATACAGGAGACTGTCATGCCTAGTTGGCCCATCTAACATGTGTATTAATAAGTTATGTCAAGGGATTCTTTATTGTGATCGAGGAAGGTAACATGGACACCCTTATGTATAGAATTACAAAGGGAAATTCTTTACTGTAATGCGCATGCAGTGCCCCAGCCTAGTTCTGAGAGACTGTAATCATAAGTAACACACAGGTTATATAGAGTATACAGGTGAGCTATTGCCCAATTACAATCCTAGGCTTATCTATAGTTGGCCAATCACTCCTTAATGTTATCCAACCAGACATACTGAGGGGTGCTTCTTTTCCAATATCATGCAATATTTTCTTATAAGTCTTTATCTCTTCATATCTGTTTCAATCATTTGGTCTTCTTTAACATAAAAATAACAGCTAGCATTAACTAAAGCACAAACTACTCCTTGTGTGGTTAACACATATTCTAAAATAATTCAATTTTGAATTATCATCTCTTCAGTAAAATTCACTTCCTTACAGGGAGAAAATTGGGAAGAAAGGAAAACTTGTGGGTTGAGATGAAGACAGTTTACTAGAATAGCAAAGGAAAATTACAATAAAAACAGAATATAAGGATATTAAAATATACAAAATGAATAATGCCTGATTTCTCACCACCTGATGTCCCAATGACTGATACAGCCCGTCCCGAGCAGCAACCATGGAAATGAAACCGAGCAGCCAGTAAGAGAGGGAGAGGTGTTCCCCCACTTATATAATGAGCATGACATTTATGGTGTGGAATACTCTCTTTGGACAGTTTGGGTCAATTATTCTTGCTATATCCCTCCTAGATTCCTGTACCTGCACATTATTGAGACCTGGAAAGCCGGACAGTGTCCTTGGTCTCTTTAGCAACAACTAACACCATCAGTGTGTTTATCAACATTCTTCACACATGAAATCCAAAACACACCCACTACTGAGAGGAAAATTAACTCCATCCCTGCTGAAACCAGGACAGTATCCACCCCTTACTCCATACCATCTGTATCATGCTTTTATATATATATACACACAGATATAATTCCTTCAATCTATGGGCTATCCCTCCAAAATCTGTTCAGTTCATTTAGTCCATGACATTGGGTTCCATCTGACATAATAGTCTTGCAGGGCAGGAGAGATGGTATGTAGAGGGTTGTTGCATGCTGCATCTGGAGCTTACAGCTGGTACATCTGGTGTGGCTGGTGTATCATGTTCATAGTCTGCGAGTTGAAGATGTTGATCTCGAGGAAGTTGTTTGGTGCAGTTCTGGTTCTCACTCAGTTTCATCAAACTTTGTTCTTCACTGATCAGGGTGTTCTTGCTGCAAAACCTTTGATATGATATATAATACCTACAGAAATTATGACATACAGTTCAAATTATTGGCTATTTTCACCTAAAATAAAATTTCCTTGAGATACGCATCAGACTTCCCCATCCTCCTACATCACCCAGGTCCTTGAGCAAAAGCAGTCCCACGAGTGGGTTTGCCTTTGCCCAGGGGAGGAATAATCCAGACTGTCCTTCCTAACATATTCCTTACATGCACCACAGGGAATTTATCCCCTTCTACAGTAGGCAAAAGTTCTGATTGGGCAGCTCGATGGGCGGATCCTCAAGTGTTGACTAAGCAGGTGGCTTTTGCTAAATGTGTCTCCCAATTTTTGAAGGTTCCACCACCCATTGCTCTCGGTGTAGTTTTCAGCAGTCCATTGTACCGTTCAATCTTTCCAGAGGCTGGTGCATGATAGGGGATGTGATATACCCACTCAATGCCGTGCTCTTTGGCCCAGGTGTCTATGAGGTTGCTTTGGAAATGAGTCC
Source organism: Chlamydotis macqueenii (assembly GCF_036417535.1). Lineage (NCBI taxonomy): Eukaryota > Metazoa > Chordata > Aves > Otidiformes > Otididae > Chlamydotis > Chlamydotis macqueenii. Next base: position 15,537,259 of record NC_141592.1, on the reverse strand, counting down.
CGTTATCTGACTCAGTTCCTTCTGGAGTGTCATGTCATCAGAGAAATTGCTTTTCAAGGCCCAGGATAGTGTTTCGAGTGGTGGCATGTGATACAGGATATATCTCTAGCCACCCAGTGGCTGCTTCCATCATTGTAAGCACATAGCACTTGCCTTGGCAAGTTTGTGGGAGTGTGATGTAATCAATCTGCCAGGCCTCTCCATATTTATATTTCAGCCATCATCCTCCATACTACAGAGACTTTAACTGCTTGGCTTGCTTACTTGCAGCATGTTTCACATTCATGGATAACCTGTGCGACAGTGTTCATAGTGAAATCCACCCCTAGATCATGAGCCCATTTGTATGTTGCAACACTTCCTTGATGGCCTGAGATATCATGGGCCCACCGAGCTAAAAATAGTTCATCTTTATGCTGTCAGTCCAGATGCACCTGAGCCATGTCAATTTTGGCAGCTTAATCCACTTGCTGGTTGTTTTGATGTTCTTCAGTGGCTCGACTCTTGGGTACAAGGGCATCTATGTGACGTACTTTTACAACCAGCTTCTCTAGACAGGCAGCAATATCTTGCCACAGTGCGGCAGCCCAGATGGGTTTGCCTCTGCGCTGCCAGTTGCTCTGCTTCCATTGCTTTAACCACCCCCACAGAGCATTTGCCACCATCCATGAGTCCGTATAGAGATAAAGCACAGGCCATTTTTCCCATTCAGCAATATCTACAGACAGTTGGATGGCTTTCACCTCTGCAAACTGACTCGATTCACCTTGGCCTTCAGCGGCTTCTGCAGCTCTTCTTGTAGGACTCCACACAGCAGCTTTCCACTTTCTATGTTTTCCTACAATACCACAAGAGACATCAGTGAACAGGGCATATCGTTTCTCATTTTCTGGTAGATTATTATACGGTGGAGCCTCTTCAGCACACATCACCTCTTCCTCTGGTTACATTCCAAAATCTTTGCCTTCTGGCCAGTCTGTGACTACTTCTTAGATCCCTGGGCAACTGAGGTTTCCTATTCGACCTAGCTGTGTGATCAGTGCAACCCATTTACTCCATGTAGCATCAGTTGCATGATGTGTAGAGGGGACTGTCCCTTTGAACATCCAGCCCAGCACTGGCAGTCGCGGTGCCAGGAGGAGCTGTGCTTCAGTACCAATCACTTCTGAAGCAGCTCAAACTCCTTCGTATGCTGCCAGTATCTCTTTTTCAGTTGGAGCATAGCAGGCCTCAGATACTCTATATCCACGACTCCAAAAGTCGAGGAGTCAGCCTCAAGCCTCTCCTGGTGTTCTCTGCCAAAGACTCCAGGTAGGGCCATTCTCCCCGGCTGCGGTGTAGAGCACATTTTTTACCTCTTGTCCTGTCCGGACTGGCCCAAGGGCTACTGCATGAACAATCTCCTGTTTAATTTGTTCAAAGGCTTGTCGTTGTTCAGGGCCCCATTTAAAATCATTCCTCTTTCGAGTCACTTCATAGAGAGGGCTTACAATCATACTGTAATTTGGAATGTGCATTCTCCAGAAACGCAGAATGCCCAAGAAAGCTTGTTTCCTTTTGTTCGCTGGTGGAGATATAGCTGTTATTTTGTTGACCACATCCATTGGAATGTGATAACGTCCATCTTGCCATTTTACTCCTAAAAACCTTGTGCAGGCCCCTTGACTTTGCTTTGTTTTATGGCACAAATCGCTTTCATGAGGATTTGGATTAATTTCTCCTCTTTCTCAAAAACAACTTCTGCTGCGTTGTCCCATACAATTATGTCATCCATGTATTGCAGGTGTTCTGGAGCTTCACGCTGTTCCAGTGCAGTCTGGATCAGCTCATGGCAAATGGTGGGGCTGTGTTTCCACACCTGGGGCAGTCGATCCCAGGTGTACTGGACCCCTCCTCCAAGTGAAAGCAAACTGTGGCCTGCATTCTGGTGCCAAAGGGATGGAGAAGAATGGCAATATCAATGGTGGGATGGAGAAGAATGACAATATCAATGGTGGCATACCACTGTTCAGGTTTTATTTAGGGAGCAGGGGCTATGGTGGCAGCTTTTGTAAGAAGCTGCTAGAAGGTTTCCCCTTTTTGTCCAGGGGACTCAGCCGGGCCTAGGGGAACCCATTGATGGCCAGTGCCAAGCCAATTGGTAGCACAATGTTCCCTGATAACGATTCTGAGATAACATATTTAAGAAGGTGAATAACAAGAAAAAAAAAAAAAACAACAAAACAAACAAAGAGAAGATTTGAAAAAGCTGGAGCAGGGGCAGAGAGAGGGAGGCGCGAGCCCTGTGGCCCTTGCAGCCCTCACCCTCTGGCCTCCCACCGGGCAGCCGTCTGGGCCTGACTCAGCCTAGCTCGGCTGTAAGAAGTGGAGATGAGATGTGAAGAGAACCTGAGAGGTGTCTGCCTGCCAGTTGTGAAGAATTTCTTGTGAGAGGAATGGCTGCAGATGGCAAGGTCAGTGAAGAAGGAGGGGGAGGAGTAATGTTGCACCCAGCAGAGATTCCCCTGCAGCCCATGGTGAAGACCATGGTGGAGCAGGCTGTCCCCCTGCAGTCCATGGAGGTCCACGGAGGAGCAGAGCTCCACCTGGAGCCAGTGGAGGACCCCACGCTGGGGCAGGTGGATGCCTTAAGGAGGCTGTGGCCTGTGGAGGGCCCATGCTGGGGCAGCTGTTCTGGAGGGACTGCACCTCGTGGAAAAAAGACCCACGTAGGAACAGTTAATGAAGGACTGTGGCCCGTGGGAGGGACCACACGATGGAGCAGAGGAGGAATGTAAGGAGTTCTTCCCCCGATGAGGAAGGAGCAGTGGAAAGCAACAAGTGATGAACTGACCATAACCCTCATTCCCTCTTTCCCCCTGTGCCGCTCGGGGTGGGAGAAAGTAGAGATAATATTAAGCTCGGGAAGAGGGAGGAGTGGGGGGAAGTTATCCTGTTCTCTTTCTCATTATCCTGCTTTGGTCTTAATAATAAATGAATAGTTTTCCCTAAGCTGAGTCTGGTTTGCCTGTAACAATAACTTCAAGGATCTCTCCCTGTCCTTATTTCAAACCTCGAGTCTTTTTTCTTATATTGTCTCTCTGTATTCTCTTGGAGGGTGGGTGGAGTGAGAGAGAGACTGCGTAGTTTTGTCCCGAGTGGGGCTAAACCACAACAACCACTTGGCTGCCTTTCACTCCAGTTCATATTGAAGTTCTAGCATGCTCGGCACAGCAGCACTCAGTGGTGGTGTAACTTCATTCAGGCCGTGATAGTCCACTGTTAGTCTCCACTCTCCATTACATTTTCGCACTGGCCGTATGGGATTGTTAAACGGTAAGCGAGTCTTCCTGATCACTCCCTGGCTCTCCAGTCAACGAATCAGCTTATGGATGGGGATCAGGGAGTCTCAGTTGGTGCGATATTGCCGGCAGTGCACCGTGGTGGTAGCGCTTGGTACCTGTTGTGCCTCAACCCTCAGCATCCCCATAACGGAAGGGTCCTGCGAAAAACCAGGAAAGGTAGATAGCTGTTTAATTTCTTCCATGTCCATGGTGACTATACTGAAAGCCCAGTAGTACTCTTTTGGGTCCTTGAAATATTCCCTCCTGAGGTAGTCTACACCAAGAATGCATGGAGCATCTGGGCCAGTCACTATGGGGTGCTTTTGCCACTCATTCCCAGCCAGACTCATTTCGGCCTCCAATACAGTCAGCTGTTGGGATCTTCCAGTCACTCCAGAAATACAAATAGGTTCTGCCCCTTTATAGCGTGATAGTATGAGGGTACACTGTGCACCGGTGTCTACTAGAGCATTATTTTCTGCAGTGCAGACCTCGGGCTGCAGGCAGTGCATGAACCTTTCTCCTGGGGCAGAGACAGGAGGCAGTCCTGCCTGCAAAAGGTGTGCCCTGGTGGAGGAGCTCCTGTGGCAGGTGGCTGAGCTGCAGGAGGCGGTCAGGAGGCTGCGTGACATCAGGGAGACTGAGAGGGAGCTGGATACTTGGTTTCAAGCACAGTCTGCACCAGAACCACAGCACCCAGTCAATCAACCAACCCCCCCCCCGCACCGTCACACAAGGTAAGTAAGCAGGCAAAAGATACCAAGGAATGGAAGCTCGCAAAGGCAAGGGGCAGCAGGAGGAAGAAGTTTCCCATGAACCCCGAGGTGCCCCTGCAGAACCGCTTTGCCGCTCTGCAGGCCGAAGAAGGAGGGGGAGGCACTGGAGCCGTGCAAGGTAGCCCGACCGGCTCGCATGACAACCAGTGCTACCAAGAAAAGGAGATGTGTGGTAGTAGTGGGTGACTCTCTCCTGAAAGGTACGGAGGCACCCATCTGCCAACCTGATGCGCTCTCTAGGGAGGTATGCTGTCTCCTGGGGGCTCGTATCAGCAATGTTAATAAGAGAGTAACAAACCTCATATGGCCCACAGACTATTATCCACTGCTGGTGTTTCACGTGGGTGCCAGCAACACAGCCAGGAGCAGCCGGAGAAGCATCAAGACGGACTTCAGGGCCCTGGGAGCAACAGTTAAGGACTCTGGGGCACAGGTGGTCTTCTCCTCAATCCTCCAGGTCAAAGGGAAGGGGCCTGAAAGGGCCAGACAAATCTGGCAAGTCAACACATGGCTTAAGGAGTGGTGATACAGCCAGGGCTTTGGCTATTTAGACCATGGGACATGCTTTGAGAAGCCTGGTCTACTAGGGGTGGATGGGGTACACCTAACTGAGAAGGGGAAGAGTGTCCTTGCCCAAAGGCTTGCCAGGCTCCTCAAGAGGGTTTTAAACTGGTGTTGCTGGGGGAGGGGGAGCGCAATCCAGCCCACCACTGTCAGTATGGCATCAGTGCCAGCACCAAGTGCCAAGAAGCCAGGGAAGGATCGCAGATAAGTGAGAGAGAACTGCAGACCAGAAGAACTTCTATTGCTTCAGTCAGCAAGTCGGCTTTGTCAGGGGCCCAGCTTAAGTGTCTACATACCAATGCACGCAGCATGGGGAGCAAACAGGAAGAGCTAGAGATACAGGCACACATGCAGGGCTACGACCTTGTTGGCATCATGGAGACGTGGTGGGATGACTCCTATGACTGGAACATTGAGATGGAGGGATATAGGCTTTTTAGGAAGGACAGGCTGGGGAGAAAAGGAGAGGGTGTCGCTCTCTATGTCAGTAACTGGCTGGAGTGCATGGAGCTCCACCTGGGGATGGAGGAGGACCGGACAGAGAGCTTACGAGTCAGGATTAGAGGAAGGACAGGGACAAGAGACATGATGCTGGGGGTGTGCTACAGGCCACCTGGCCAGGAGGACAGAGCAGACGAGGCCCTCTACAGGCAGATAGGAGCAGCCTCGCAGTTGCAAGCCCTGGTCCTCATGGGGGACTCGAACCACCACGTCATCTGTTGGACAGACAACATGGCAGGGCACAGGCAGTCCAGGAGGTTCCTGGAATGTGTGGATGACAACTTCCTCCTGCAGGTGATAGAGGAGCCAATAAGGAGGGGTGCCATGCTCAATCTTGTTCTCAGCAACAGGGAGGGGCTGGTGTGTGTCGTAGTTCAGCCCCGATCGGGACCAGACTACGCAGTCTCTCTAACTCACTCCCCCCACCCTCCAAGAGAACAGAGGGAGATGATCTAAGGAAAACGGCTCGAGGTTTGAGATAAGGATGGGGAGAAATCCTTAAAGTTACCATCACGGGCAAAACAGACTCCACTTGGGGAAAACTATTCATTTATTCCTAAAATCAGCAGGAGAATGAGACAGGGAACAAGATAACCTCCCCCCACCTCTCCCTCTTCCCAGGCTTAACATTATCTCTACTACCTCCCCTCTGCAAGCAGCACAGGGGGGAAGAGGGAATGAGGGTTGCGGTCAGTTCATCACGCGTTGTTTCACGCCGCTGTATCATCGTCGGGGGAAGAACTCCTCACATTCCTCCTCTGCTCCATCGTGGGGTCCCTCCCACGGGCCACAGTCCTCCGTGAAACTGCTCTGGCGTGGGTCATCTCTTCCACGGGGTGCAGTCCCTCCAGAACAGCTGCCCCAGCAGGCCCTCCATGGGCCACAGCCTCCTTCAGGCATCCACCTGCTCCGACGTGCGGTCCTCCACGGGCTGCAGGTGGATTTCTGCTCCTCCATGGACCTCCATGGGCTGCAGGGGGACAACCTGCTCTACCATGGTCTTCACCACAGGCTGCAGGGGAATCTTGGCCAGGAGCTGCATTACTCCTCCCCCTCCTTCTTCACTGACCTTGGCGTCTGCAGCCGTTCCTCACAACAGGCTGGCAGACGCCTCTCAGGATCCTTTTTACATCTTGTTCACTTCTCATCTCCTCTCCACTTCTTGCAGCTGTGCTGGGCCGAGTTGGGCCCAGTCAGCTGCCTGGCGGGAGGCCAGAGGGTGAGGCCTGCAAGGCCCACAAGGCTCACACCTCCTCCTCTCTGCCCCCGCTCAGCTGCTTCACATCTTCTCCCTTTTTTTTTTCCTGTTTTCCCCTTCTTAAATACGTTATCGCAGAGGCGTTCTCATGGCACATTCTGCTACCAATTGGCTTGACCTTGGCCAGCAGCGGGTCCGCCCTAGGCCCGGCCGAGTCCACTGAACAAAGGGGAGCAACTTCTAGCAGTTTCCTACTGAAGCTACCACCTTAGGCCCCCCCTCACTAAACAAAACCAGAACAGTGGGGAACGTGAAACTCAAGGACAGCCTTGGCTGTGCCAGCTCTTGCCAGCAAACCAACCCAGGACGCACAGGAGCCCTGACCCGGGGAAAGCAGGGCAGCACACGGATACCGTCAAGCCAAGCCTTCAATTTAATGCTGCACAACACAGGGTTAAATACCCGTACACCCGTTACACACACGAACGCACCCGCCCCCTGTGCCCATGGATCTATCCGTGCCCGCCACGCACGTGACCGCACCTGCCCCCTGCACTCATGGACTTATCCGCGCCTAGCACACGAATCACCGCGGACCGCCCCTCCTGCATACATGCAGCCCTGCTAACGTTACCCCACAATTCCCCCCCTCTATGCTAAGTCATCCTGGTCTAATGGCTGGTACTCTGGGGCGGATGCCGCCATAACATAGTTGATCATGGATAGTCGCCTAGTGACCCCTTAATCATAGCATGCAAGAAACGTAACAATAACAGAAACAAACAAAGCATTATCAAAGCAACTGCTAGGATCATCAAACCTGTAGACACAATATTTCCTAGCCATCTAGGTAAACCGAACAGGTCTGGAAACTACCCCCAGTCCTTTTAGGGCTTTGACGTTGAATACCGACTGGGCAGCATGCGCACACGTCTTCTCCAAGGCCGAGGAGGTGTTCTTGCTGAAGTCCAAACAGCAGGAACCCTGGAGACCTAGGACTCCCTCTAGGTCACTGCAACCAATGCCAGGCCTCGCAAGGGCATAATCTAATGCCAACTTCATTTGCGTCAGTCCTTCATCGTAAGCTGCTAAAGCAGTCGCCAGTTCAGATATGGCGAGGGCTGTGCGGTTGGCATTCCCAAGAGCCCAACAGGCCACGCGCTATGCAAACCTGAGTAGAGTCGGCGCAGTTCGTGAACCGCTCCCAGGAATTAGTCATTATCACTGGCATTGGAAGACTCACAATCAGGATCAATCCCACTAGGGTGAGCTGGAGAGCGCCACGCCGCTCGGTTACCCTGCCGATCCTCCAGCCACGGCTGTACCAACCGGGCCGGGATCCACCGGGTCCCCGCACCTGTGGAGATACAAGCATACCCTCGTCCCCATGTTAGCAGATCAGCAGGACCTTCCCAACGTGGGTTTTCTGGCAGGTGGTACCAGACCTTTGGGAGTGCCTTGCCCCCAAACAGCGGATGACGCGAGGAAAAATGGTTTTGGATAGGGGAAATGGATTGGGGGTTAGCGAAGGATATACAATTCAGTACCACAAGCGCTTTATCGACTAAGACCTCTGGCGAACCCCTCTCTCCCCCCTCTCTTAAGCATGTTAGCTGTGCGCCCTGGTGTAGTATTTTCTGTATCATTTTGTAGGCAGGTGACCAAGCACGAAATATTAATGATTATACCTAGTATGATGCCTATATCACAATTCCAATTTTAGCCAAGGACAGCAACCACCCAGTTACGCCACACACAAGCTTAGCCAATAAAGTTACTGATCACACGTTATACATATTCATGACTGCCAAGCAAAACTAAGTTTCACTACCTTCTAGTAATTTTCTACTACAGCATTCTTCTACTATTACAGACATAACAACTCCAGTAACTTTCTTATCTATAAGGCCAGTGACTAGTTTCTTTTTTGCAAGCCTCTGTTGAAACAAGCCATAAATTCTGCTAACAATGTTTTGTATCTTAAAGCTTCCCTTCTCCTTCCATGGCTTTCTTCCAGCGAGCATGATTGTATCCCTTTCCCAAGGTCAGTTTGCTTTCACTGACACCGTACTGGCTCAAGAAATATCCACATCTCTCTCTTCTTTGTTTATGAGAAGAGGCTTGTTTCAACGCCTTATCTATTAAACTCTGCACATATTTCAACACACACGGAATACAGATCAAAATACATATATTAAAAGAATGAATAAGCATCCTACAGCTATTTGTAATAAGCTTTTATCAATCCACCAAAAAGATTTCTGAATATATCAAAACCATCACTTCGTTGCAGTTTTTGTCCTACTTTTTGCAAGTTTTGAATACTTTGTGAATAGATTCCGAATAACCAGACAGATTCATGCAGCAAAGCCCATCAAAATCCTGACAACCATGATTTTGTGCTAATAATAAAAAAATCTACTACTGATCTATTCTGTTACCAACCCGACTACACCAAAGACACCACCGAGCAGGAGGATGATGATCAGCAGGGTCAGAGCAGAGAAGGGAGACAGGCGCAGCACCTTCAGGGCGTCCCCTGTTGTAAATAAAGTGTGCTCTGGGTCCATCCTCTCTCCCTCGCTCCGATCCACCTTTGTTTTTACCCTCAGCAGATTCAGTGAAAGAGTACTGACTAGACATTGCTGCATGCGTGGCCAGCACATGCAACAAGGCCTGTCAAATATGTGCTCTGCAGGCTAACAGCAGTTCTGTTTTGTAAAGTAGCGTAGTGTATAGAATCTACATCAGTTAACAGCGTTGATAGTGCTGATGCAGTTGCATGTGTTTGCTTAGCAAGCCAACAGCCCAATTTATTTAGCATAGCTAATGCCTGGGCACTTGCCACACCAGGTGCAAAGATTGAAGCAGCAATAATTTCACTTGGTTTCCAAAACTCTATATTATCTTGGCAATCAGATTCAAAGCTATGTGTACTTCGTTTAGGTCTTTTATGCTGTCTGGATTTTGATATGTGCTCGCATGATTCCACCATGCTGTGTCGTTGCAACGTATAGGTCTTAAAGCATTTACAATCATTACCCCTCTAGTAACATTAGCTCCTGAATAGTTAAAGGAAATAGGCAGAAGTCCATCTTTACTGATCCCAAAAGTTCCATCTCTTGTAATTTAGCAGTCATGGCTGCTGTTGTTTTACACAGAGTTGCCGTCCTACCGCTATCTGATCTGGCAGATTGACCAAGCATGTTCTGAAAGGCTTATTTGAAGATGATACAGACAGACGCCCCACCCTGTGGCACCAGCCATAGTTACCCACACGTTTGTTCTTTCTGTGACTGATGTCCATGGAGCTGACACACACCTTGTTAACAATCCAACGAACGCAAGGCAGCTTGGAGCGCTGGTCGTACCCATCGTGCAGGGATGCACTTGTTCACTGCTCCTGTAGAGACACAAGCATATCCTTTCCCCCACGTCATAAGAGGGAATGGTCCTTCCCAATTACCTGTTTCCAGATTCTTATTTTTGCTCCAACTTTTTTTTTTTTTTAACTGGTCATACAACAAAAAATTATTAATTTCCTTTAACATTGTCCATTCAGCGCATTGTATTACATTGACCACATAGGCAGAATCGGAGACAATATTGAGGGATTCATCTTTTCACTTACACAAAGTTCGTACCTCGAAGGAGATGGTAACCCCTGTTGCAAAGGTCCCATATCCTCAATTACTGAATTTACTGCCCTTAAATCCTGTAAGAGTCGTCATTTACCCGATTTGTCTGTATTACAAACACAGGTATATTCTAGGAACTGTCTGTTGGCTTTGTATGTCCATGTTGTAATCGCTCGTCAACCAACTCATTCAAATGGTGCAGCTTTTCTCTTGCTAAAGGCCACTGGTCAACTCAGATGGGAGTATCTGTAACCATGGCAGTTTTTGGGTAAGCTGCCCCCGCCCCGCCGGATGGGGGGGGGTGGTGGTGGGGGCGCCTGGCGGCGGCCACGGCAAGAGATCCTTAAAGCCACCGTCACAGGCAAAACAGACTCGACCTGGGGAAAACTATCTATTACCAAAACCAAAGCAGGACAATGAGAAAGGGAACAAGACAACCTCTCCCCACACCCCCTCCCATGCTGAATCATTCTAGCCTAAAGTTGAAATTTCCAAAACGAAATATAAAATTTCTTAAACCACTGATCTATAGTTCTATTAAGTACATAGCCAAAAGTCTTATGCTGTATTCCCGAGTAAACTGATGGGTTTGTTTCCCAAGTAATTAAATTGAAAGCATCATAGAAAAAAATAAATGTTTTTCAAATCAAAAGGCACAGTCAATAACAAATAATTAGCAATTATCTGCTTCATTTCATCTATCTGGAGCTGCTTTGTCACATGCGCGTGTTCTGCCAACTCCACCTTTGCATTCAGTTGTTCCACCACAACTTTATCCGCTCTGTGCAGCTCTTTGAGTTTCATTTCATCAATGGCTTTCATTGCCTTGGTGAGTTCAGGAAGGAGTTTGCTATTTGTATCCTGCAAGCTACTATATCTCGCCTTTTCTTCATGTGCCTTGGCTTGTTCCAGCTTGACCTCTGCCTGCACGCTCTCCACCTGAAGTTCCAGCTTCTTGATGGTGTATATTAGCTGCTGCTTCTCCTCCAGTTCTGACGCAGCAGCTGAGCTTTTTCTTTCCAGTACTTGGCACTTTTCTTGAAGCTTCTTCTGAATCAATTCTGCTTCTTTTACCTTCTCATGGGCTTCCTGAAGCTCTTGAAACAGAGCACAAACTTGCAAACTCAGAGTTTCTACTTCACTGCCAACAGCCTCTGAACTCTCCTCTGCTTGCTGTTCAGTTTGTGTCCCACTCTTCAGGCAGTTGCTGGTTTTCTTCTCCAGTTTTGACAGTCTCTCTTTGTGATTCTGCAGCTCCTTCTCAAGTTCTTCCCTCTTCCGAGTTTCATTTCTAAGGCAGTAGAGCAGTTGGCTTACAATTAGCTCCTCAGACTGCAGATTCTTTGATTCGTCGGCAGTTTTGCTCCTGCTGTAGATATCAACGTTACTGGTCATTTCACCACTATTCTCTTGATGTTCCTTTGCAGTTCTATTTATTTCTCCTTCGTTCATCCCAGTCTCCACAAAGGAATCCTCTGCTGAGATGTTCAGCTTGACCTGCAGTTCTGAAATGATGCCTAGCATATTGGCCTTCTCAGCCTGGAGCCAGTGCACCTGGGATATCAGCTGCCTCATTTCCTTCTCAGGAGCCATGCAGCCCTCCATTTCAGCTCCTTCTCTTTCCTTTAAGTTCTGAAGGTGTTGTTGTAGCTTTTCATTTTCCATGCACTTGTCTAGCAAGCACTGCTTAACTTCCTTAAACTTTAACTCATGAAATTCTCGTTCTTCTTTCTGCTTCTCTCGACAGATGGAAAGTTCCTCGTACCGGTCCTTCACAGCTTGGTTATGCAACTTCATGGCTTCTTTTAACTCACTGCTCTCAGTGATGAGCTCTTCCATCTGCTGTACCATTTCTTCTGGGGTGTGGGTGCTAAGGGCTGAGGCAGCCATGCTGTCCGTTCCGTTTTCCGTTTTTCTCTTGGGATGCTCTCCATTTTCAGCAGGATGGCTTTTCAGCTTGCTGGACATCTCTGAAGCATATACCCGGATCCGCCGAGTCACCGGGCAAGCCCGCCCACGGCAACCGTGACAGAAACCGGCCTCCGCCCGCCGTTTCTCCTGGCACTGGGCTCGCCTGAGGGGCAGCCATGGCCGAGCCTCTCCCCGCTCGCCCCCCTCACAACTCGCCCAGGGCACCAGCAGTCCCGGCTCAGCTGACTGCCCTCTGGCCAAGCGTGGCTGCAGACACTGTTTGGCAAGATGTCCGCCCCGCCCACATCGAAAACATCTCCTGTTCTGGCCACCTGTAAGTTCTATCCCCTGATCAGTCCCCGAAGGACACTGCCACTTGAAATGTCCTACACCCCCACAACCAAAGCAGGTGGGGCCCGCGGGGGGTGATCGCATAGCGGAAACTGCTGCAATGAGCTGTTTTGCTTGCTGCAATGCTTCTGCCTCCATAACCCGCTTCATCATCTGCGCCACACCTGCATCCCCAGGCAATCACGCCAAAACTTGTTGAGTTACCTCATTTGCATTCTGTTTAGCTAACTCTTTCGCGACTATAGGTTTCACATTCTCTGGTAAATCAGAATTCTCAATCGCCTTCTGTAGCCTTTCCAAGAAAGAGGTATACGACTCCCCTACGCCCTGCCTCACCTGAGTGTACGGCTGCCTTTTGCCCTCATATTTACCCATTTTTGCGAACGCCACCCGCGCCACCTGCACGGCGGCGTGGATATCCCTTCCCTGCATATTAGCCTGTGCGGCCGGATCAGCGAAGTCACCTGACCCTAGAATCCTTTCCGCACTAATCCCGTGCAAGGGGTGATTCGGATCTAAAGCTTCTAAAACCACCTTATCTGCTTCCTCCTTTAACGCAGCCTCCCACAGCACCATTTGAGGGGTTGTAAAAACCGCTCTAGCCAGCTGCCTACAATCAAAAGGAAGTGGGTTTGCTGCCCAGATCACATCCAAAATCGCTCGAGCCGCCACCCCATTAACACCTTCCTCCTTCACCGCCTTCTGCCATTCCCTGAATAACTTGCAATCCAACGGGCTCCGCTGCCGACCCTGCTGCCCCGTGTCACTGGTGAGAGAAGGAGTTAAAGAAATTTTAATAGATATGGCATTGATTAATTATTGCTCTGCATCCTAAGGAATCAAGTTGATAAATAGTGCTTAATGTTTTGTTAACTACTTGCTTAATAATTTGCTAACCATTATGCAAACTATTTGAAGCAGAAAGTCTTGCAATTCTTCATGAAAGACAGTTCCCGGTAAGGACTAGGGGGGTCGCTTCAAGAAACAGCTAAAACCGACCCTGCAGCTTGAATGAAAGCCAAGGGATAACTGAGTTTGCACAAGAACAAAAGGTTACTAGCGGTGACGAAGAGGAGTCACCTGCCTTCATCCCCACGACCCCCGACGACCACCACCAGGAGGCACTGCGCAAGCCCAAACAGGAGGAGTTTATGAAAATGACCCCTTGGGACTAATTTTAATACGAAGCGGGGATAGGTCATGCATATGTATAGGCGTATTGTGAAACTTTATGTATATGTAACACTTGGTTATATAACTTTAGAGTGAGTTGCCACGTAAGGCGCGCACGGTTTTGGTGGGACTACCCCCCTGTGCTGCCCAGCGCTGAATAAACATACCTACTTTACAATCTTACAGATTGTGGAGTCCGTTGTCCGCACGTCACTGGGCACATCATTATACCCCCATCTCCATCTGATTGCCCTAGAGATACCCCTTCCAATACGCAATTCTTAGCAATCAATGTCCAATCCGTTAATCCACTACCTGTTTTCTGTTCAGCCGCTGCCTCCGCTTCCCGCGCCGACCCCTCTACTTTACTCAGTGTTTTTTCTAAGTCCACCACCAACCGCTTGAACCTGCGGATTAAAGCGTCCACTGCTCCCGCTTCGCTGCCCCCTCCCCTGTCCGCAACCCAGGAATCCTCAGGGAGAGGTGGCAAGCCGGTATCGCCCCTCCGCAAATCCACAAGCGGTGGAGCCGACAGGGTAGAAGGAGAGACAGAGGGCACCCCCGCGTCCTCGCATCCGGGGGGTCGCCCCCTCGGCCCAGGTCCCCCCGGCAAGCAAGGCGCAACACACGGGGGAGCACACCCAAACTCCATCACCCCTTTATCACTGTCAGAGGCTCTCGGCCGAACCGGGCAGACCACCAGAGCGCCACCCCCCGTCCCCTCCGCGCCGCCTCCACCCCGTTCGTCGCCCTCCCCTTTCGACGGCTCTTTCCCCGCCGCCTGTAACCGCGCCACGTCCATCACCTCTCCCGGCTTGCTAATCAAGCCCTTCGTCAACGGTGCTGTATGCACCGGACAATTTACCTCTTTTCCCAGCGCCTTTACTGTATCCTGGATGGATGCCATCCTAACAGCAGGCAGGCACGACCGCCCCGCAGCCATGACTCAAAACCGTTCGGACCTGTCACACGTCGGGGTCACCACTTGCCGGCTCTCTTGCCAGCCAACCCAAACCACACGCACCGCAGCCCCACTCCGGGGAAAGCAGGGCATCACACGGATACCGTCAAGCCAAGCCTTCAATTTAATGCTGCGCAACACAGGGTTAAATACCCGTACACCCGCTACTTACGCGAACGCACCCGCTCCCTATGCCCATGGATCTATCCGTGCCCGCCACGCACCTGCCCCTGCGCCCATGGACTTATCCGTGCCCACCACGCACCTGTCCCCTGCACTCATGGACTTATCCACGCCTAGCACACGCATCACCGCGGACCGCCCCTCCTGCATACATGCAGCCCTGCTAACGTTACCCCACAATTCTCCTTTTGAGTTGCCCCCAAACATACAATAGACACTGTTTGAGTTACATTGAAGGGATACCAACAAATCTCCTTTCCTCTGCATGCTATTTCACCTATCTCGAATCCCAATTGTGGGAGTTCCTGACCGTAATTTGAGTTAAGAAAGGAGGTGGATTACTTAGATTAAGGAGTCTACAACCTATCTGAACCTCCTTTCCTTCTTCAACCATCCAGGTATAGACTGAATCTATTCTTTCTTCTCCAGCTGGTTGCAGTGTCATGTTGTTATTATATACTACAACAGTTGCCAAATTCATCCCTTTCAGATCTTTTCCCACACTTCCCGTATACCCAAAATGAGCATTTGTCCAAGGCCACTCCCAAGCACTCACTAAGCTACAGTTCAGAAGAGTTACAGAATCATAGAATGGTTAGGGTTGGAAGGGACCTTCAAAGGTCATCTAGTCCAACCCCCCTGCAAGGAGCAGGGACATCCCTGACTAGGTCAGGTTGCTCAGAGCCTCATCCAGCCTGGCCTTGAACGCTTCCAGAGATGGGGCCTCCACCACCTCTCTGGGCAACCTGTTACAGTGTTCTACCACCCTCAGTGTAAAAATTTTTTTCCTAATATCCAATCTAAATCTACCCCCCTCTATTTTAAAAACATTACCCCTTGTCCTATTGCAACAGGCCCTACTGAACAGCCTCTCCCCATCTTTCTTGTAGGCCCCCTTGAGGTACTGGAAGACCGCTATCAGGTCTCCCCGGAGCCTTCTCTTCGCCAGGCTGAACAGCCCCAACTCTCTCAGCCTGTCCTCATAGGAGAGGTGCTCCAGACCTTTTATCATCTTTGTGGCCCTCCTCTGGACCTTCTCCAACTGGTCCATGTCCTTCTTATGTTGGGGGCTCCAGAAATGGACACGGGACTCCGCCCAGCCTGTATTTGTGCCTGGGATTGCCACGACCCAGGTGCAGGACCTTGCACTTGGCCTGGTTGAACTTCATGAGGTTGGCACAGGCCCACCTCTCCAGCCTATCAAGGTCCCTCTGGATGGCATCCCTCCCTTCCAGCGTGTCGACGGCACCACACAGTTTGGTGTCGTCGGCGAACTTGCTGAGGGTGCACTCTGTCCCACTGTCCATGTCGCCAACAAAGATGTTGAACAGGGCTGGGCCCAACACGGACCCCTGAGGGACGCCACTCGTGACCGGTCTCCACATGGACATTGAGCCGTTGACCACCACTCTCTGAGTGCGGCCATCCAGCCAACTCCTTATCCACCGAGTGGTCCGTCCATCAAACCCATGTCTCTCTAGTTTAGAGAGAAGGATGTCGTGCGGGACAGTGTCAAAAGCTTTGCACAAGTCCAGGTGGATGATGTCTGTTGCTCGTCCCTTGTCCACCGATGCCGTTACCCCGTCATAGAAGGCCACCAAATTGGTCAGGCATGATCTGCCCTTGGTGAAGCCATGTTGGCTGTCACCAATCACCTCCTTGCTCTCCATGTGCCTTAGCATGGTTTCCAGGAGAATCTGCTCCATGACCTTGCCAGGCACAGAGGTGAGGCTGACTGGCCTGTAGTTACCCGGGTCTTCCGTATTCCCCTTTTTAAAAATTGGGGTTATATTCCCTCTCTTCCAGTCATCGGGGACCTCACCAGACCGCCACGATTTCTCAAATATGATGGCCAGTGGCTTGGCAACTTCATCCGCAGGTTCCCTCAGGACCCGCGGATGGATCTCATCAGGTCCCAAGGACTTGTGCACCTTTAAGTTCCTCAGATGATCCCGAACCTGCTCTTCGAGTACAGTGGGCGGTTCTTCGTCCTCGCAGTCCCTGCTTGCACCTTCTACAGCTTGAGTGGCGGGACAAGAGCTCTTATCGGTGAAGACTGAGGCAAAAAAGTCATTGAATACCTCAGCCTTCTCCATGTCCTGGGTAACCAGAACACCAGTTCCCTTCTGGAGGGGGCCTACATTTTCCCTGGACTTTCTTTTGTCCCCTACGTACCTATAGAAGCTCTTCTGGTTGCATTTTATATCCCTGGCCAGATTCAGTTCTGCCGGGGCTTTGGCCTTCCTCACCTGATCCCTGGCCACTCGCACAGCCTCTTTGTAGACCTCCCAGGCTACCTGTCTCTGCTTCCACACTCTATAGGCTTCCTTTTCCACTTTCAGTTGGTCCAGGAGCTCCTTGCTCATCCACACAGGCCTCCTGGCCTTTTTGCCCGACTTGTTCTTCGTCGGGATGCACCTCTGCTGAGCTTAGAGGAGGTGCTCCTTGAATACAGACCAACTTTTCTGGGCCCCTCTTCCCTCCAGGGCCGCCTCCCATGGCACTTTGCCCATCAGGTCCCTGAAGAGGCCGAAGTCTGCCCTCCTGAAGTCTAGTGCTGAGAGCTTGCCATGTAGTTTCCTTGCTGCCCCGTGGATCTTGAACTCCACCATGTCGTGGTTGCTGCAGCCAAGGCTGTCCTTTAGTTTCACATCCCCCACCAGCCCCTCCCTGTTGGTGAGCACAAGGTCGAGTATGGCACCCCTCCTTGTCGGCTCCTCTATCGCCTGCAGGAGGAAGTTGTCATCCATGCATTCCAGGAACCTCCTGGACTGCCTGTGCCCTGCCGTGTTGTCTCTCCAACAGATGTCAGGGTGGTTGAAATCCCCCATCAGGACCAGGGCCTGTGACTGTGAGGCTGCTCCTATCTGGCTATAGAGCGCCTCGTCTGCTTTGTCTTCCTGGCCAGGCGGCCTGTAACAGACCCCCACCATAACGTCCCCTGTCCGTCCCCGTCCTCTAATCTTGACCCATAAGCTCTCTGTCAGCTCCTCCTCGATCCCCAGGTGGAGCTCCACACACTCCAGCTGGTTGCTGACATAGAGAGCGACACCCCCTCCTCGTCTCCCCTTCCTGTCCTTTCTAAAAAGCCTATACCCCTCCATGTTGACACTCCAGTCGTATGTGCCATCCCACCACGTCTCTGTGATGCCAACGAGGTCGTAGCCCTGCTCGTGTGCAAGCATCTCCAGCTCTTCCTGTTTATTCCCCATGCTGCGTGCATTGGTATAGAGACACTTCAGCTGGGCCCCCAACAAAGCTGACTTGCTGGCTGGAGCAACAGAGGTGCTACTGGACCTCAGTTTAGGTTCATTTGCACTTACCTGCGATCCTTCCTCAGCTTCTGGACCCTCGGTGCTGGCACTGGCGCCATGCTGACAGCAGTGGGCTGAACTGTGCTCCCCCTCCCCCAGCAACACTAGTTTAAAGCCCTCCAGACGAGCCTGGCAAGTCTTTGTCCAAGCACACTCTTCCCCCTCTTGGTTAGGTGCATGCCGTCCGCCCCTAGCAGCCCGGGCTTCTCAAAGCACGCCCCGTGATCTAGATACCCAAAGCCCTGGCTGTAGCACCACTCCCTGAGCCACGAGTTAACCTGCCAGATACGTCTGGCCCTTTCAGGTCCCTGCCCTTCCACTGGGAGGATTGATGAGAATACCACCTGCGCCCCAGAGCCTTTGACTGTTGTACCCAGGGCCCTGAAATCCCTTTTGATGTTTCTCAGGCTGCTGCCGGCTGTGTCGCTGGCCCCCACATGAAACACCAGCAGTGGATAATAGTCTGTGGGCCCTATGAGGCTAGGTAGTCTCTCAGTGGCATCCCTGATACGAGCCCCCGGGAGACAGCATACCTCCCGAGAGAGCGCATCGGGGCAGCAGATGGGTGCCTCCATACCTCTCAGGAGGGAGTCACCCACTACTACCACTCGTCTCTTTTTCTTGGTAGCGCTAGTTATTACACGAGCTGGGCGCGCTGCCTCGCACAGCTCCCGTGCCTCCCCCGAGGTGCTGGGTCTTACTTCTTCAGTCTGCAGAGCAGCAAAGCGGTTCTGCAGGGGCACCTCGGGGTTCTGGGGAAGCTGCTTCTTCTTTCTCCTCCTGCACCTTGCCATTGCAGCTTTCCATTCAGTGGCATCTTCTGCCTGCTTGCTAATGTTGTGTGTCAGTGTTGGGGGGGGGGTTGATTGGTTCACTGGGTGCTGTGGTTCTGGTGCAGACTGTGCTTGAAACCAAGTATCCAGCTCCCTCTCAGCCTCCCTGATGTCCCACAGCCTCCTGACTGCCTCCTGCAGCTCAGCCACCTGCCACATGAGCTCCTCCACCTGGGCACACCTTCTGCAGTCAGGGCTGCCGCCTGCCCCGGGAGTAGGGTCCAGGCACTGCCTGCAGCCCGAGGTCTGCACCACAGCCTCCCTCCTCGGCTGCTCCGTCTGCACGGAGGCATCGACCGCCGCAGGGGGTGCCGGTGCAGACCTCCCGGCCGGAGGTGCAGCCTTTGCTCTCAGGCGGGTGTTGGCCATGTTGCCCTGAGAGGCGTGAATCACCAAGTGCCCCGGGGCGGCGCCCTCGCTGACACGCCCTTCCTGTGCGAACTGCCGCGCGAACTGCCGCGCCACGCCTTGTTTGCACGTTCTGTTCGCCGTGGTCCCGGTCGCTGGCTCTCCCTAAGGCCTGCTTTATACGGGGAGAGGGGCCGGGCCGCCGGTGCCCCCTGGCTCCGCCCACGTCTCGTCAGCCACTCTCGCGCGAGCTGCGGGCTCCTGGCGCCTCGCTTCGCTCCCCCCTGAGCTTCCCTGCTTCAGGAATCCCCTGGCTGCTCTGCACTGTGCCACGCCGCTGCGGATCGTGCCGACTCCGAAGCTGTTGCCTCGGTGTTATGAGAACGCACGTCATCGTTTTTGGATGCGAAGCTTTAATGGTCCCATAGGTGTCGATTCCCATCGTGGCTTAGGAGCTTTCTTCACTCTGGTGTGATGCACCCACGAGGTCTGTTCTTTAATCTTGATCGCTGTATGGGATGTCAACAGCACCTGGAATGGGCCTTCCCACTTTGGTTCCAAAGGTGAGTCTGTAAAGGACTTAACATACACATAATCGCCAGGTTTAACATCATGCACTGGCCCATCAAGACCTCGGGCTCTGGTTCCTAAGACCAGTTTCTCTACCTCTTGAAGTTGTTTCTGCAAACTTATCACATAATCAGATAATGTTTCATCTCCAATCTGAGTTGATATTCCTGCTTGTATGATATAGGGCCTCCCATACAATATTTCAAAACGACTCAATCCTTTAGTTCTGGGCTTTGTTCTGATCCTCAGGAGTGCCAAAGGTAAAGATTGTGGCCAAGATAATCCGGCCTCTTGCCCTAGTTTTACAATCTGTAACTTAATTGATTCATCTTTTCCACTTGACCACTTGCTTGTGGTCTATATGAAGTATGTAACTGCCAATCTATTCCTAAGAACCTACTAACTTGTTGAACAATTTTTGCAATAAAATGTGGTCCCCTGTCTGAGGAGATTGTTGCAGGAATCCCAAATCTCGGTACAATTTCTTGTAATAATGCTTTAGTTATCTCTCTAGCTTTATTGGTTTGGCAAAGGAATGCTTCTGGCCAGCCTGAAAAGGCGTCTGTCAGGACTAACAGATACCGGAACCCCCCTTTTCTTGGGAGTTCTGAGAAATCAATTTGCCATTGCTGCCCTGGATAGTTTCCTTTCCTTATTTGTCTGAGTTGGGCTTTAGGCCTTTTCTTAGGATTATTCTGCAAACATATTTCACACTGCTGTGTCATTTGTTTAACAGTAGTGTAAAGGTTCCGGGCAGCTATTTGCTGACTCAAGTATTTATACAATGCTTCAGCTCCCCAATGGGATTTTCTGTGTTCTGCCGTAACTACGGCCCACAATAATGCAAATGGAATTATTATTCTGCCTTGTGGAGTCTTTGCCCACCTACCCTTCTCTATTTCTCCACCTAAATCTTCAACTGATTTTTGATCCTCTTTGGAATACTTGGGTTCACAATAAATTTGTATTTTACCATCTGGGACCAAAGACCGCACCTCTAATTCACCCCTCTCAGCCGCTCTTTTGGCTTCCCGATCTGCCATAGCATTGACCAATTCCTGAGTGGTATTTCCTTTCTGATGAGCCTTGCAATGCATGATAGCCACTTTTTCGGGTAGCTGCACTGCTTCCAGTAGCCTAAGAATTTCTTCAGCATGTTTTAGATGTTTCCCTTGGGTGGATAGGAGTCCCCTTTCTTTCCATATTGCCCCATGGGCATGGACTACCCCAAAAGCATATTTGGAGTCTGTCCAGATATTAATCTTCTTGTCTTTAGCTAGTTCCAATGCTCGGGTTAAAGCTATTATTTCTGTCTTTTGTGCCGAGGTATTTGGGGCAAGGGCTGCAGATTCTATTACCTGATCCATAGTGGTTACCGCATACCCCGCTTTGCGGACACCCTGCCGAACAAAGCTGCTTCCATCTGTGTACCAAGAGTCTTCAGCATCTTCCAGCAGCTCCTCTTTCAGGTCCGGTTAGCTGGAATAGACTGCTTCAATCGTTTCCAGGCAGTCATGCAATACTGGTTCTCCTGTAATTCCGCTGAGGAAAGATGCTGGATTGACAATGTTAGTAACCACTATTTCCACATCATCCTGTGTCACGCTCCGATTTCGGGTGGGAGGAAGGCCCCCTTGCGTTCTAGCCGACCTCAGACGAGTCTGGGAGGCTAGGGGCGGCTAGACCAACCTCACACACACCGGAGCGTGGTTTTGTTCGTATTTCTCGGGAACAGAATTAAGACTCAAAACGGAATCAAGCGCCAGGTAACTTTATTAACCCGACAAGAAGTTCGCAAATGCAAGAGAAAGGAGAGAAAGAAAGGAAAGAGGAAAAAGAGTTTCAGTTGCAATAGCTACCACCATGGAGCTGCGGCGTCCCGACAGTCCAGTTGACTCGGTGGGGGAAACGTTCCGTCCGATGTTGGTCATTTCTGTCCTTTTATCGTTCGTCTTATCCACGTCACATATTCCAAGAGCGGGTTTGCTTGGCCGCACCCCTCACCTGGCGGTGATACGCATGCCCAATACTGTCTCTGGGCCCCTCTGTTTTTCTGGCCTGGGTCTGGGCGCATACGTAGGGGTAAGGCTAAATTTTGCAGAATCAGCTCTGCATTCAGGTTTGTGGGAAAATAGGAGGAAAAAACAGGAAGCTTCCAGTCCTGTGGCTTGACTGGCTTGCAAGATAAGGGAATCATCTTGCAGGAAAAAACAGGAAGACTCCAGTCCTATGGTTTGACTGATGTACCATTGTTTAGGTGATGGTTTGATGCTTCGACAATGTTGAGACAAACATTCGACACAGTCTCTCACATCCTGTTCCACTAGAATGGCCTGGTATTTAAGGAACCTTTGTGGTGAGAGCCAGTGACCCCCTTTTATCTCTAATACTGTGGATACAGTATGAGATATCAACACCATCATCTTTTGGCCTAATGTAAATTTACGTGCTTCTTGGATATTTAGCACCAATGCTGCTATCGCCCTTAGGCAACTAGGCCAACCTTTACTTACTTCATCAAGTTGTTTGGAGAAGTACGCTGTTGGATACCTGGAGTATCAGGGACACTTAGTGAACAATCCAGACCGAATGGAATTGTTATGTTTGTGAGCAGCAGGCCTCAAGGACATCACTGAAGCCGCTTATGAGAAAGTACTGAAGCTGCCTGTAAGAAAGTACTGAAGCCACCTGTGAGAAAATAATGAGGCCGCCTGTGAGAAAGTAATGAAGCTTCCTGTGAGAAAGTAAACGAAGCAACCTTGAGAAGAAGGAAAACAGCTGGCATACGTGACTGGGGGCTGAACGTGAAGCAGGGTGCAGATGGAGAGAGCCGTGCGCGTGAACATAGAGACTTAACGAATCATATTTTAGCTAGGAGCGCGTGCATGATATAGTTAACCAATTAGTAGAGAGCTTGCGCATGATACGGAATTAGAAGGGCTATATTAACCGGGATGTATCAACAATAAATTGGCATTTGCTTGATCATATTGGTCGTCAGCAGTGTCCGTTACTTCCGCGTCAACAGGTGGCGCCCGAACAAGGACCCTCAGATCGGCGTTGGACATCCCGACGGAACCGAAATAGGAAAAGAAGAGGGGGCGGAAGCCGGTCGAAGGCGAGTGCTGCCCCGGCACTCGGGAAGTCGCTATAGCGCAAAAAGGTACAAAAGGTACGGAGGGAATCTCGTCTTGGCCAGGCGAGCGGCCGGGGAGGAGATGGGGTCCACACTGACCAAAGAGGAGTCAGCAGTGGTTAAGCTCCTCCAACATATGCTCTCTATGAGAGGACTGAGTTATGACTCGGCCGTCCTAGAAGCTTTGCTGCAGTGGGCAAAGAAAAGGGAATTAATCTCCACAGTTGATGATGCTTTTGAACTCCCGACATGGGAAAAGATAGGAAAAGAGCTGTGGGATGAAGTAAGTAAAGGATCAAAGGAGGCGAGCAAACTCTCCACCACGTGGAGGCTAATTAACGAAACATTGATAAGCATGAAAGCCAAGCATTCAGTTGCCACATCTGCTTTTGCGGCCTTAACTCCAGCCAACGGGTCCACCTCCGCTGCTAGCATGCCGTTCTCGGGTTTAACGAGCCCTGCCGCCGCCCCGGCTTGTGCTGAGGGTGGGGGGGTTCGAGCCCCAGCAGGAACTCGAGGAAATGCAGCCACAGCCCCTATAACTATAGATATGTGGGCACCAGAGGGAAAAACTGCCAAAGGCTTTTCACCACCATCAGATGTACCACCGCCAGGCACCCCGCCACGCTGCGCCAGTGCAGGCTCAGAGTCACGAGCCTTTTCGCCGGCGCCAACAGCTCTGGTTTATCCCCCGTTACCACCTTCTTCCCTGCCATCACAGCGTGAGGAAGAGGGGGATGAACATTCATCCGGCTTGAAGGATGCACAGCAGCAAGAGACACTAAAAAGGCTAGAAGCCCTAGAGGTTCGCCTAGAAGCATCGCTGGGAAACTTGTCAACTCCTTCGCCTGTGCCACATCGAGACCTGTCAGCATCCAACTTATTCGTTCCGAACGGAGCATTGGGTGAGATCAGTCTTTTTGCACCTTTGCAAGGGACGCCAGCGGGAGGGGCCGGGGTTTTGAATCCGATAGTGCAGTGGAAAGAGGTGATTCGAGGTGCTTTGATAGAAGGAGAGCCTTTGCCCATGGCATTTCCAGTTGTGACTAATAATACTGGGAGAAGTGTGTGGCAAGCATTAGACTGGAAAATATTGAAGGAAGCTAAAAATGCAGTTACTCAGTATGGGCTAAAATCATCATATACTCAATCTGTGTTGCAGCATATTTTTTTTGTCACAGTTTTTAACTCCTTATGATATTAGAATGATTGTCCAGATGCTTTTGCTACCGTCACAGCAGCTGCAGCTTTTTCAGTACTGGCAGGCTGCTTGTGATAGGGCAGCTGCATCGCCTCGACAACAGGGTGATCCATTATTCGGGGTGCAAACTCAAATGCTGATGGGAGCGGGACCCTACACACGATCTGATTGGCAAGCGTAATTCGCTACCAAAGTGTTACAACTGGGCCAAGATTTGGCTTATAGAGCGCTTGCTAGGGTGTATGATGAAAAGTCCGGACCTGCCGTTACGTCAGTAAGGCAAGGTCCCACAGAACCATAAGGGAAATTTATTGATCGGTTGCACACCGCAATTATGGCTCACCCTGATTTGGATGATGACATGAAAGCAAAGTTCTTAGATATGCTTGCCTTTAATAATGCTAATGATAAAAAAAAAAAAAAACCAAAAAACTAAAAGAGCCCTTAGTGTGCTGCCAAAAGGATCTAGTACAGGGCAACTGCTGGAAGCTGCCGAGCGAATATTAGAACAAGAAAAGGCTACAGTCATGGCTGCTGCTGTAGGTGCAGCAGTTAAACCGTTGACATCAATAATGCGGCGCGTGATTAACTGTCTGTAACCCCCATTCCCTCTTCCCGCCCCCCCCATCCCTGTCCCGCTCAGGGGGCAGGGGAGGGAGGTAGAGATGGTGTTAAGCCCGGGAAGAGGGAGGGGTGGGGGGAGGTTGTCTTGTTCCTTTTTTCATTATCCTGCTTTGGTTTTAGTGATGGTCTGTTTTGCTTGTAGCGGTGGCTTTAAGGATCCCTCCCTATTTTTGTCTTAAACCTCGGGTTTTATTTTTCTTTTCTCCTATATGCCTGGGGCCACAGCCGCCGCCAGGCGCCCCCACCCCCCCGCCCCTGTCATGGTTAACAGATACTCCTGTCGAGCTTTGTATAAGTGGAAGGACCGTTCCCTCTTATAACATGGGGGAAGGGATACGCTTATGTCTTTACAGGAGCAGTAAACAAGTGGATCCCTGTCTGTATCATCTGCGGGTAAGCCTTTCAGAACATGTTTGGTTGACCTGCCAGATACCGGTAGGACGGCAACTCTGTAAAACAGCAGCAACCATGAGTGCTGAGTGCTAAAACTACAAAAG
This sequence comes from Chlamydotis macqueenii, assembly GCF_036417535.1. Taxonomy (NCBI): domain Eukaryota; kingdom Metazoa; phylum Chordata; class Aves; order Otidiformes; family Otididae; genus Chlamydotis; species Chlamydotis macqueenii. The sequence goes on along the minus strand of NC_141592.1, from coordinate 15,512,157 downwards.
ATGGAACTTTTTGGGATCAGTAAAGATGGACTTCTGTCTATTTTTTAACTGTTCAAGAGCTAATGTTTCTAGAGGGGTAATGATTGTAAATGCTTTAAGATCTATAGATTGCAATGACACAGCTTGACGTAATCATGCGAGCACATATCAAAATCCAGACAGCATAAAAGACCTAAATGAAGCATACATAGCATTGAATCTGATTGCCAAGACAATACAGGGTTTTGGAAATTAAGTAAAATTATTGCTGCTTCAGTCTTTACACCTGGTGTGGCAAGTGCCTAGGCGTTAACTACGCTAAATAAATTGGACTGTTGGCTTGCTAAGCAAATAAATACAACTGCATTGGTACTATTAACGCTGTTAACTGATGTAGATTCTATATACTATGCTACTTTACAAAACAGAACTGCTGTTAGCCTGCAGAGCACATATTTTGACAGGCCTTGTTGCATGTGCTGGCCACACATGCAGCAACACCTGGTCAGTACTCTTTCACTGAATCTGCTGAGGGTATAAACAGAGGTGGCTCGGAGCGAAGGGGAGAGGACGGACCCAGAGCACACTTTATTTACAACAGGGGACGCCCTGAAGGTGCTGCGCCTGTCTCCCTTCTCTGCTCTGACCCGGCTGATAATCATCCTCTTGCTCAGCGGTGTCTTTGGCGTAGTTGGGTTAGTAACAGAATAGATCAGCAATAGATTTTTTTTTTTATTATTAGCACAAAATCATGATTGTCAGGATTTTGATGGGCTTTGCTGCATGAATCTGTCTGATCATTCGGAATCTATTCACAAAAGTATTCAAAACTTGCAAAAAGGAGTACAAAAACAGCAACAAAGTGATGGTTTTGATATATTCAGAAATCTTTTGGTGACTTGATATAATCTTGTTACTAATAGCTGTAGGATGCTTATTCATTCCTTTTATATATGTATTTTGATCTATATTCTGTGTCTTAAAATGTGTGCAGACTTTAACAGATAAAGTGTTGAAACAAGCCTCTTCTCATAAACAAAGAAGGGGGAGATGTGGTATTTCGCTGAGCCAGTACGGTATCAGTGAAAGCACACCGACCTTGGGGGAGGAATGTAATCATGCTCTCAGGAAGAAAGCCATGGAATGAGAAGGGAAGCTTTAAGATACAAAACATTGTTAGCAGAATTTATGGCTTGTTTCAACAGAGGCCTGCAGAAAACTAGTCATTGCTCTTATAGATAAGAAAGTTACTGGAGTTGTTATATCTATAATAGTAGAAGAATGTTATAGTAGAAAATTACTAGAAGGTAGTGAAACTTAGCTTTGCTTCGTAATCATGAATATGTATAAAGTGTGATCAGTAATTTTATTAACTAAGCTTGTGTGTGGCATAACTGGGTGGTTGCTGTCCTTGGTTAAAATCGGAATTGTGATACTAGGCATCATACTAGGCATAATCATTAACATACCATGCTTGCAAAAAAATGATTAACAACTCAATACAGACAATCTGGCTAATCAAAAAAAAAAAAAAAAAAAAAAAAAAAAAAAAAAAGGGGGAGATTCAGTAGAGGCCTACATGAACCTAGTTGATATTGTAGTAAAATAAGGTCAGGAGTACCAAAAAGGGCTATAGGAGGACCATGTTATTTTGGAAAATTGATAGTGTTTGCTCCATCTATGAGAACATTATGGAATCATACGCGAGCAACAAGGTCACTAAAAGTATTGACTCCCCATTGTGACGGCAATTTAACCCTGTTGGGGACAGCTGAGCGGATAGGATTATCTTTATTTGTTCCTTGGGCAGCAACTGCAAAAACTTTAGCTAACTTAAATAAATTAGCTTGTTGGGCACAAAAGCAAACTAATTTAACCTCTAGCATGTTATCAGGATTATTAGAAGACATGGATAGCATGCGTCATGATATTTTTGCAGAATCTAGCAGCTATTGAATTTTTTGTTATTAGTGCATGGACATGGATGTGAAGATTTTGAAGGTATGTGTTGCTTGAATGTTTCTGATCACTCTAAGTCGATACGCTATCAGTTGGCAGAGTTATGATGCAACATGCATGCAATACAAGTGGAAAGCAGGTTAACATACCGGTTGAAATCCTTGGGGGTCACAGGCTGGCTAAAAGATTTGATAGTTTATGGGTTGGTATTATTGATGGGTTTGCTGTTGACACTGATGATTTTGGGGTATATTTTAAAATGCTTTGTGAAAGCTATGGAACGTATGATGAAAGTGGGTCTGGATTGTTCAAAACAAAAAGGGGGATTTGTTGGATACCTGGAGTATCAGGGACACTTAGTGAACAATCCAGACCGAATGGAATTGTTATGTTTGTGAGCAGCAGGCCTCAAGGACATCACTGAAGCCACTTGTGAGAAAGTACTGAAGCTGCCTGTAAGAAAGTACTGAAGCCACCTGTGAGAAAATAATGAGGCCGCCTGTGAGAAAGTAATGAAGCTTCCTGTGAGAAAGTAAACGAAGCAACCTTGAGAAGAAGGAAAACAGCTGGCATACGTGACTGGGGGCTGAACGTGAAGCAGGGTGCAGGTGGAGAGAGCCGTGCGCGTGAACATAGAGACTTAACGAATCATATTTTAGCTAGGAGCGCGTGCATGATATAGTTAACCAATTAGTAGAGAGCTTGCGCATGATACGGAATTAGAAGGGCTATATTAACCGGGATGTATCAACAATAAATTGGCATTTGCTTGATCATATTGGTCGTCAGCAGTGTCCGTTACTTCCGCATCAACAGTACGCCACTGCCCTTCTATATGGTCCCGAGTTTTGGGCTAGGATTCCCAGGGCTATTCCCTGCTTCTCGTGAGAGAACAGCCAGAATAGCTTAGTAGTATCTGGTAACCCCAAGGCAGGGGCATCCATTAGCTTCCTCTTCAGTTGCTGGAATGCTTTTTCTGCCTCTCCATTCCAGGTGAGGTCCTTTGGATTAGATTTCAACAGTTCATAGAGTGGCCTTACCAAGAGTCCATAGTTATATATCCACAGGTGACACCATCCCGTCATTCCTAAGAACGTGTGGAGTTCTTTAGCTGTCTGTGGTCGAGGAGTCTGACAGATGGCCTCCTTTCTTGCTGTTCCTAGGGTCCTTTGGCCAGCAGTTATCTCGTATCCGAGATAAGTCACCTGCCGTTGAGCCACCTGCGCTTTCTGTGGAGAGACTTGATAGCCATTAAGTCCAAGGAAATTTAGCAGACTGACTGTCCATATTATACACAGTTCTTTTGTCTCAGTGGCTATCAATAGATCATCTACATATTGTAATATTATTCCACTTCCATGTGGTCGCTCCCACCGTTCCAAGTCTTCAGCTAATTGGTTTCCAAAAAGAGTGGGGCTATTCTTAAACCCCTGTGGTAACACAGTCCATGTCAGTTGTGTCTTTCTTCCAGAATCAGGGTTTTCCCATTCAAATGCAAAAAAAACCTGGCTTTCTGGGCTCAAGGGTAGGCAAAAGAAGGCGTCTTTCAGGTCCAGTACGGTAAACCAGGCCAATTCAAGTGCCAATTGAGTTAATAATGTGTATGGATTTGCTACGACAGGATACAGATCTTCAACAATTCCATTAATAGCTCTGAGATCTTGTACTATTCTGTAACTACCATCCAACCTTTTGACTGGTTATACTCCGACTCACACTCTGTTAACAGCCCATGTTTGATAAACCGGTTGATTATTGGTCAGATTCCTTCCCTATCCTCCGTCCTGAGGGGATATTGCCTGATTCTTATAGGCCACGCCCCTGGTTTGAGTCTGACTACTACTGGGGAGGCATTTTTCACTTTTCCTGGTATTTCTGAGGCCCATACCCTCGGATATACTTGGTTCTGGACTTCCTCAGGTATTCCTGAGCTAAGAGGAGTATCTATATCTATGAGGGCCAGACTCAAAAGTTCAGTTAGCTGGTCATGTCCCACTTTTCCTTTTTCAAATTTTATTTCCGCCTTTAGCTGTTCCAATAGGTCTCGCCCTAATAGGGGTTTTGGTGAGTTAGGCATATATAAGAATTTGTGTATTCCCAGTTGTTTTCCCAATTTAAATTTAAGAGGTTTCAAAAAGTACGCCTTCTCACTTTGGCCAGTAGCTCCCCTTACCGTTACAAAGTCATCATCCATAGGTGTTAAAGCTTGGTTTAAAACCAAAAATGTTGCCCCGGTATCAACTAGAAATTCTGTATTCTGTTGTTGTTTCCCTAGCTTTAATATAACCAGTGGATCTGCTAGGGTAGATTCCCCAGGTCCCAGTTGCCGGGTCTCTTGCCAGCTAACCTACCCCGCACACACCGGAGCCCTGCCCTGGGGAAAGCAGGGCATCACACGGATACTGTCAAGCCAAGCCTTCAATTTAATGCTGCACAACACAGGGTTAAATACCCGTACACCCGCTACGCACGTGAACGCACCTGCCCGCTGCGCCCATGGACCTATCCGCGCCTAGCGCGCGAATCACCACGGACTGCCCCTCCTGCATACATGCAGCCCTGCTAACGTTACCCCACACCAGTCAATCTTCTTTGACGTGGGCCTGTATCCTTCCTCTCCCTTTTTTCTTTGGACATTCATTTTTTCAGTGTCCCCTTTGTTTACACCACGCACATTGGTCCTTTTCCAAAGGTCTCCCGGGTCCCACACCTCTAGATCTCCGACTCTCTTGTAGTGCCGCTACCAGCATTTGTTTATCCTTTCTCCAATCCTCCTCTTCTTTATTGCTAAACACTCTCCAAGCTTCATCTAACAGAGTCTCCAAATTTCTGCTCTCTGTCAGTCTTAATTTCTGCAGCTTCCTCCGAATATCACTTGCCGACTGTCCTATAAATAGAGACACTAACTGTTGTATTCCTATTTCCGACCCTGGGTCCAGAGGAGTGTGTCGCCTCATAGTGTCTCATAACTTGTCCAATAATTCTGAGGGGGTTTCCTTCGGACCCTTCATAGAACAGAACAGAACAGAATCTTTAAGGTTGGAAGAGACCTCCAAGATCATCAAGTCCAACCGTCAACCCAACACCACCATGCCTACTAACCATGTCCTGAAGTGCCACGTCTACACATTCTTTGAACACCTCCAGGAATGGTGACTCCACCACTTCCCTGGGCAGCCTGTTCCAGTGCCTGACCACTCTGTCAGTAAAGAAAATTTTCCTAATATCCAACCCAAACCTCCCCTGCCGCAACTTGAGGCCGTTTCCTCTCATCCTATCACAAGTTACTTGGTAGAAGAGACCAACACCCGCCTCCCTACACCCTCCTTTCAGGGAGTTGTACAGAGCAATGAGGTCTCCCCTCAGCCTCCTCTTCTCCAGACTAAACAACCCCAGTTCCCTCAGCCGCTCCTCATAGGACTTGTGCTCCAGACCCCTCACCAGCTTTGTTGCCCTTCTCCGGACGCGCTCCAGCAACTCAACGTCCTTCTTGTACCGAGGGGCCCAAAACTGCACACAGTATTCGAGGTGCGGCCTCACCAGTACGGAGTACAGGGGCACAATCACTTCCCTGCTCCTGCTGGCCACACTGTTCCTGATACAAGCCAGGATGCTGTTGGCCCTCTTGGCCACCTGGGTACACTGCTGGCTCGTGTTCAGCTGGCTGTCTACCAGCACCCCCAGGTCCCTTTCTGCCAGGCAGCTTTCCAGCCACTCTCCCCCAAGCCTGTAGCGTTGCATGGGGTTGTGACCCAAGTGCAGGATCAAGCACTTGCCCTTGTTGAACCTCGTACAGTTCACCTCGTCCCATCGGTCCAGCCTGTCCAGATCCCTCTGCAGAGCCTTCCTACCCTCGAGCAGATCGACACTCCCGCCCAACTTGGTGTCATCTGCAAACTGACTGAGGGAGCACTCAATCCCCTCGTCCAGATCATTGATAAAGATATTAAACAGAACCAGCCCCAGCACTGAGCCCTGGGGAACAAATAGGGAGTTGAATATGGTTCATGTGCAACTGATGCTAATCTTGGTATGCTTGAAAGACTTTTAAGCTGGCAAAAAGCACACACTGAATTACAGTGACTCAAGAATGACTCTTGCCTTTGAATACCCACTTACCCCCTTGGAATAGATTTGGCCTTTTACAATGAGTGGGGCTTGTTACTCAGGGCAGTGCATTCCACTTTGACCTCCCAATCCATAGTTATCCTTTATTTTCCATGTCTTACGAAATTCCTCTCATGTTAGGCAATTAAAGAGATTCATATATTTCATGTAGGAGATCTAAGTACTCAAGAATTTGGAAAAAGAAGTTTATGTTTTCGGGGGGAGTGATGGGAAGTTTTTGCTATTTTAGACTTCAGATGATAGATCTCATATCTTCTGTCACAAGTTCAGGAGGTGATGATTTTCTCAAACAGCCCTCCATTCAGTTTCAGAATGTTTTATGACTGTCGCCATTAAGAATATATACTACCATTTTAATAACTAGCATGTGTGATTACAGTGGGGCACAGCATTAGCAACACAATAACTTTCCATTTGGTATCTCTATCTGTGGAAATGAAATAACAGCATATTTAAAGATATGATGCATCCAAATGTATCCTTATCCAGAAGATAAGATGATCAAAGGCATTTTAAATCAAGAGATCTTTGCAGGTTTGTATTATGCTTACCACTTGTTCAGTCAGCTGGACTTTTTAATGAATTATAAGAACAGTGTTTCAGCCTATCAAAACAGAATTCAAAACATTCCTGATGGTTTCCAAATCGGTGAAAGCTTAACAGGTTTCTGTCTCTGCAGCTATCATGTATCTAATTGAACCCAACAACTGCAATAGACTTGTGTTCTGGTTTTATTTAGGGAGGGGGGGCTACGGTGGCAGCTTCTGCGAGAAGCTGCCAGAAGCTGTTTCCCCTCCCTGTCGAACGGCATATAAGGCTGACCAGTTAATTGTTTTCGGGATGGCCCATTCCATTCCTCTTGTGACCCAATCCCTGTATTTATTCAGTAATTCCATATGGGCACTTCTATTAGGGTCCCAATGTGGGTCTTGTAAGGGGAAGTGATCTTTTATGTCCTCCCCTGTGTTCTTAATTTGGTCACTAGCTAAATCCTGGGCCGTCTTTAATATCAGTTGTTTTTCAGTTTCTGTCATGTGTTCCAGTAGCAATTGGATATCATTCCAGTCGGGATTATGTTGTTTTATTAGAAACTGGAAATGTTTAGTGACCCCTACAGAATCACTCCTGTAGGTTTTTGCTACTGCTTTCCATGTTTCAAGATCAAATGAGGAAAAGGGGACCTTTATTAAAACAGGGCCTCTGTCTGGCCCCACCGCCTCCCTGAGGGGTGCCTGCACCACTATCTGTTCTTTCTTACTTCGGGTGCAAGAGGATACTGGACTATCTGGAGGGTTTTCCGAGTTGGAACCTTCATTTCCTCCTTGTTGTGCTCCTGCTGGTGGTTTATAATGCTCTGGCAGGTCTCCTATCCCAGGACACCTTATTTTCCCCAACTTTGTACCTTGCTTTCCTTTTCCCTCTTTCTTATTTTCCTTTTCCAAACCCATCACCATTGGGTCCTGTGGGGGTGTTAATCCACAGTCCGTATGATATTTGGGATGATTTTGGAGGGTGAAAAACATGTCCGCATATGAGACCGCATCCCATTTCCCTTCTCTCCTCAAAAACGACATCAATTGTAACAAGGTATTATAATTCAATGTTCCGTTAAAGGGCCATTTCTTGTCATCATCTAATTTATACAAAGGCCACCATTGATTGCAATATTTTATTAAAGTCTTTTTGTTCACACTTCCCCCTGGTGCCTCCCCTATCTCCTTCCACTGGGCTAAAATGCAGCCCAGAGGGCTCCTTTTCACTATTCCGCCGCTTTGTTTGCCTCCCATAACAGACACTCTGCTTATTCTTCGGCCAAAAATACAACCTAATTAAATTGACAACAATAATACCTTATCCAAGGCCAAAGATACAAGGGCGTACTCGCCCCACAGCAAATGCACCTCAATTCAAGACAATTACTGAGATTCCCGCCAAGACAATTACTGAGATTCCTGTTTCCCGTTAACAAAATAATGTACTTATGACACTTCAAACACTTAGCGTGAACAATCAAGCAACACTGATGGCACACCGGTGGCACTCGTCCATGCCCCACACCAAATAAACCCGACACTACTCTGCTCTACACCAGTGGCATTCTTACTGATTCCTTACACCCTTTTAAGTTTCCACCAAGCTTGTCTGAATGCCTGATTCTATCCCAGTCAGGCCAGTTCCCTTGACATTTACCACACTGTCGTAGTTCAGCCCCGATCAGGACCAGACTACGCAGTCTCTCTCTCACTCTCCCCACCCTCCGAGAAAATAGGGAGAGAAATATAAGGAAAAACGGCTCGAGGTTTGAGATAAGGACAGGGAGAAATCCTTAGAGTTACCGTCACGGGCAAAACAGACTCGACTTGGGGAAAACTATTCATTTATTACTACAAACAGCAGGATAATGAGACAGAGAACAAGATAACCTCCCCCCACCCCTTCCTCTTCCCGAGCTTAACATTATCTCTACTACCTTCCCTCTGCAAGCAGCACAGGGGGGAAGAGGGAATGGGGGTTGCGGTCAGTTCATCATACGTTGTTTCACGCCACTGCTTCATGGTCGGGGGAAGAACTCCTCACATTCCTCCCCTGCTCCGTTGTGGGGTCCCACCCATACGCCACAGTCCTTCGTGAAACTGCTCCGGCGTGGGTCATCTCTTCCACGGGGTGCAGTCCCTCTGGAACGGCTGCTCCAGCGGGCCCTCCACGGGCCACAGCCGCCTTCAGGCATCCACCTCCCCCGGTGTGGGATCCTTCACGGGCTGCAGGTGGATCTCTGCTCCTCCGTGGACCTCCATGGGCTGCAGGGGGACAACCTGCTCCACCATGGTCGTCACCACAGGCTGCAGGGGAATCTTGGCCAGGAGCCGCATTACTCCTCCCCCTCCTTCTGAACTGACCTTGGCGTCTGCAGCCGTTCCTCACAACAGGCTGGTAGATGTCTCTCAGGATCTTTTTTATATCTTATTCACTTCTCATCTCCTCTCCACTTCTTGCAGCTGGGCCGGACCGAGTCGGGCCCAGTCGGCTGCCTGGCGAGAGGCCAGAGGGTGAGGCCTGCAAGGCCCATGAGACCTGTGCCTCCCCCTCTGCGCCTCTGCCCCCGCTCAGCTTCTTCACATCTTCTCTTCTCTTTTTTTTTCTGTTTTCCCCTTCTTAAATGTGTTATCGCAGAGGCGTTATCAGGGAACATTCTGCTACCAATCGGCTCGGCCTTGGCCAGCAGCAGGTCCGCCCTAGGCCCGGCCGAGTCCACTGAACAAAGGGGAGCAACTTCTAGCAGTTTCCTACAGAAGCTACCACCTTAGGCCCCCCCTCACTAACAAAACCACGACACACACAAAAATCATCCCCAAACAGTACCTTAATGTTCTGTTTACAACCAAAGCATTCAAAAACATATATTGGATTGCATGAAACATCCTTATGCACATGTACAGGACAATAAAGGATTAACAATCAGTTCGACTAACACAGTCTCAAAGTCTATCATACGCTTCGTCCCTCTCCGGCCGCTCTCCTCGCAGAGAACACAGAACCATGGATCAGGACTCCACACTCGCTCTGCAGTCAGACTGCGTCTCACTCAAATACTCACCCAGCTTACTTCAGACAACAACATAAAACATTAACAATACAATAAAACACTCATCCCACAACCCGTGGTACCGGACACACAAAACTTCTTAAGTATACAGCCTGTAACGACTATCATAAATCAATTACAGCTGCAATGATATAAATTCCAATTCCCATGGGTTACAACAGACGAACGATAGCTATCCCACACAGGGCTCCCACACTCCAGTGAGAAGCACCCAATTCACCACCGGGACTCACGTACTGCCCTGAAGGATTCCCGCAAAGTCAGCACAATGACCCACGTACTGCCCTCAGGGATTCCCGCGAAGTCCCCCCCGGTCCGGACTACCCAGGGGTGAGCAACAGCTCCTTTCCCTCGCGTAGGACGTCTCCTCACGACTTACAGGTACCCCTTCTCCGACATACCTGGTCCGCTGATGATGGTCCTTGTCTACTCCCGCAGTGATCAGGCAAGGGAGGGAGTTCTTCCGAGGAAGGCTCGGGGCGTGCCAAAGACGTCCCCCTCTCAGCCGGTCCTGCGGTCGAGCAGAGAGGGTCCCACCTGGGTCGCCAAATTGACACGCAGATCAAACTCTACAACTTGGGAAGACTTATAAAGCAGGAATGTTTATTCGGCACTGGGTGCGTGTGGGATCACTCCTCCAAAAGCATGCACACTGACAGCACATTTCTCCAAAAAATTATATGGTACAGGTATACATATTCATAGGATTGCACAATACAGATATACATATGCATAAATGAGGCAGGTTATTAGAAACAACCACCTGCGTTAGCATTTCAGATCTGTCTCTGGTGGTCGTTCACTTCTTCAGGGGTCTTATCTTCCTCTAGATGAACTTTAGTCATTCACCCACGCTCTCCTTTCACTTGGTAATTTCAGCAGTTTCCTTACTTCTGACCGAATTTGTGGTGGAACTAACATTCCATCCTTTGCTAGACATATTAGTCCTTGACAAATACCAGTCCCCGATAAGCTTAAGTGAGTTTCAAGGCAAACAGGATTGTTAGGCATTCTCTAGCAGACAGTTAGTCTCCTAAATCAAGCAATATTTAGCAGACCGTTAACTCCCTGTATCACCAGCATGATGTTATTTTTATGTCTCTTGAATGTGTGCCAGGTCTTGTTTAGGGTTACAGAAAGACTTTTTAGGAATATCCTCCAGAGATCCGCTCTGAGGCGAGATAGTCATGTGTGGCATGGCATGTGGGAGAACATGGGCAGGTATCTAGAGAACTACTCACCTCCCACGGTTTGGAATTTTAGTCCTGAAAAACTAAGGTACCCTGATGAAATGACAGAATATTTGAAGAAAAAATGTTGTGGCTCTTCTAAAGAGGCAAGGGGATATTGTCAAAGCAACTGGAAAAGGGACACAAGCCCTCAGCCTTTGGAGGTGACTCCTGTCAGGTGTGAAGGAAAAGTATTCTATCAAGGAGGATGTAATATGTCACCCAGGTATGTGGGCCACGATGGAGAGGGATATCCAGTACCTGAGGGAATTGGCTGTTCTGGAGGTCACTTGTGATGACCTGGACAGTGAGCAGTTATCTAAGGATCCAGATGAAGTCAAGTGCACACAACCCATGTGGCAGAAGTTCATTCAAATTACACCGTTGTCTTATGCCAACTCATTGGCAGTTATGACCAGGAAAGACGTAGAAGAACAAACAGTTGATGAACTGGCTGGCCAACTGTTGTAGTTCAGCCCCGATCGGGACCAGACTACGCAGTCTCTCTCACTCCCCCCACCCTCCAAGAGAATAGGGGGAGATAATATAAGAAAAACGGCTCGAGGTTTGAGATAAGGACAGGGAGAAAATCCTTAAAGTTACCATTATGGGCAAAACAGACTCCACTTGGGGAAAACTATTCCTTTTTTACTAAAAACAGCAGGAGAATGAGACAGGGAACAAGATAACCTCCACCCCCCCCCCTCTCTTCCCAGGCTTAACAGTATCTCTACTACCTTCTCCCCCGAGCGGCAGAGTGGGGAAAAGGGAATGGGGGTTGCGGTCAGTTCATCACGCATTGTTTTATGCTGCTACTTCCTCATTGGGGGAAGAACTCCTCACATTCCTCCTCTGCTCCATCATGGAGTCCCTCCCACGGGCCACAGTCCTTCGTGAAACTGCTCCGGCGTGGGTCATTTCTTCCACGGGGTGCAGTCCCCCTAGAACAGCTGCCCCAGCGGGCCCTCCATGGGCCACAGCCTCCTTCAGGCATCCACCTCCCCTGGTGTGGGGTCCTCCATGGGCTGCAGGTGGATATCTGCCCCTCCGTGGACCTCCATGGGCTGCAGGGGGACAGCCTGCTCTACCATGGTCTTCACCACAGGCTGCAGGGGAATCTTGGCCAGGAGCTGCATTACTACTCCCCCTCCTTCTTCACTGACCTTGGCATCTGCAGCTGTTCCTCTCACAAGAAAAAGTCTTCACAACACCTCTCAGGATCTCTTCACATCATCCATCTCATCTCCTCTCCACTTCTTGCAGCGGGGCCAGGCCGAGTCAGGCCCAGTCGACCGCCTGGCGAGAGGCCAGAGGGTGAGGCCTGCAAGGCCCACGAGGCCTGTGCCTCCCCCTCTCTGCCCCCGCTCAGCTTCTTCACATCTTCTCTTCTCTCTTTTTTTTTCTGTTTTCCCCTTCTTAAATACGTTATTGCAGAGGCATTATCAGGGAATGTTCTGCCACCAATCGTCACAGCCTTGGCCAGCAGCGGGTCTGCCCTAGGCCTGGCTGAGTCCACTGAACAAAGGGGAGCAACTTCTAACAGTTTCCTACAGAAGCTACCACCTGCTGGCTAAGGCTGAGCCAATTGGTAGCAAAATGTTCCATGATAACGCCTCTGCAATAACATATTTAAGAAGGGGAAAACAGAAAAAAAAGGGGAGAAGATGTGAAGATGCTGAGCAGGGGCAGAGAGGGGGAGACGCAAGCCTTGTAGGCCTTGCAGGCCTCACCCTCTAGCCTCCCACCGGGTAGCCTTCTGGGCCCAACTCAGCCCAGCCCATCTGCAGGAAGTGGAGAGGAGATGTGATGTGAAGAGAACCTGAAAGGTGTCTTCCTGCCTGTTGTGAAGAATTTCTTGTGAGGAACAGCTGCAGATGCCAAGGTCAGTGAAGAAGGAGGGGGAGGAGTAATGCTGCTCCTGCCAGAGATTCCCCTGAAGCCTGTGGTGATAGCCATGGTGGAGCAGGCTGTCCCCCTGCAGCCCATGGAGGTCCACGGAGGGGCAGAGATTCACCTGCAGCCCATGGAGGACCCCACTCTGGGGCAGGTGGATGCCTGAAGGAGGCTGTGGCCCATGGAGGGCCCGCTGGGGCAGCCGTTCTGGAGGGACTGCACCCCGTGGAAGAGATGACCCACGCCGGAGCAGTTTCATGAAGGACTGTGGCCCGTGGGAGGGACCCCACGATAGAGCAGAGGAGGAATGCAAGGAGTTCTTCCTCTGAGGAGGAAGTAGTGGCGTAAAACAATGCGTGATGAACTGACCGTGACCCCCATTCCCTCTTCCCCCCTGTGCGGCTCGGGAGGGGAAGGTAGTAGAGATAATGTTAAGCCTGGGAAGAGGGAGGTGTGGGGGGAGGCTATTTTGTTCCCTGTCTCATTCTCCTGCTAGTTTTAGAAATAAATTAATACTTTTCCCCAAGTCAATCTGTTTTGCCTGTGACGGTAACTTTAAGGATTTCTCCCCATCCTTATCTCAAACCTTGAGCCGTTTTTCCTTATATCATCTCCCCCTATTCTCTCGGAGGGTGGGGGGAGTGAGATAGAGAGACTGCGTAGTCTGGTCCTGATCAGGGCTGGACTACGACATCTCCACTGGGATGTGTTCTTAAACATTGGGAGGATATAGGGGGAGACCCAATGACTAGGAGAAAATTGATAGAATATTTTACAGTTGATGTTATCTTGTAGAAGGAAAGGAAAGTGGGATGTGGCCCTGTGTTGATTTGTTCTTTACTTTGAGAAATCATCCTGAGTGGCAGAAAACTTGTGGATATGTCCCCAAGGATCCGATGGTTTTGGCATTAGAGAAAGGAGGAAAAAAAAAAAAAAAGAAAAAGGAAAAAGGTTGAAAAGATCTTGTTCTGCTTGTAGTGGTGTTTAAAATGTGGAACTGAAGAGGAGGACATAGAATTTGTGTGTTAAATTTCTGTGTTACAATTTATGTGTTATCTTTAAGTGTTGATGCAGGTTTAACAAATGAAACAATAGAAAAGGGGGCAGAACACCGAACCTCTGGTGGAGCAGTTGAATAATGAGAGATTGAGTCCTATTGCAGGGAGAACTAGAAGCCAACAAGATCAGGCAGAACAAGGAGTGATTCAAGCCCCTCCACTTTGACAAGCAATAGGGGAACAAACTGGGGATGAGGTCGGGGGTGTGGTAGAGGAATGGATAAAATAACTGCAATAGGAGAGAGATTGGGGAAAAATCAGTGTGCAAAGTGTAAAGAAGGGTGGCATTGGAAAAATGAATGTTCTTATTCTGAAAAAGAAACAAAAAACTGTCAACACAGCAGATGCCTTTATCAGAAGCGTAAAGAGGACTGGGGGAGAATTCCCCAGGAGAATCCCTGGTTACAATCCAGCTGGGGACCCAAACCATGGATTTTTTGGTTGATACTGGAGCTACCTATTCAGTTTTAAATACTTGTAGAGGAAAAATGAGTAAAAAGCATGTAGATATAATTGGTGCCACAGGGAAAGCTGAAAAGAAATTTTTCTTTCAATTTTTAACTTTTAAGGTGGGTAAACAATGAGAAATTCACCAATTTTTATATATACCAGAGTGTCCTGTTTCCTTATTGGGGAGAGATTTATTGAGCAAACTGGAAGCACAAATTAGTTTTTAAAACTGAAATTCAACTAAATATTCCTGAATCAAAAGCCATAGAGGCAAGAATTTTTATGTTACAGACAACTTCAGAGCCATATGAAATCCCTCAAGAAGTGGACAATGCAGTAACCCTTTGGTGTGGGCTGGCGAAGTTCCTGAACATTCAAAAGCAGCAGAACTGGTAAAGATTTTTCTAAAGGAAGGTGCTAAACTGGTAAGACAAAAACAATACCCTTTAAAATTCGAAGCTAGAAGAGGCCTTGAGAAAATAATTGAAATTTTTTTGAAATATCGACTATTAGTCAAATGTGAATCAGAATTCAATACTCCCATTTTACCTGCGAAAAAGCCAGAAAGTGAGGAATGTAGGTTAGTACAAGATTTAATAGCAATAAATTTAATAGTTCAAGATATTCACCCTGTAGTGGCAAACCCATGTACCTTGTTGACAGCTTTAAAAGAAAATCACAAGTGGTTTGCTGTATTAGATTTGAAGGATGCCTTTTTCTGCATTCCCCTTGACAAAAATAGTCAGGCACATTTTGCCTTTGAACTGGAAAATCCCACAACTGGGCAGAAGACTCAGCTCACCTGGACAGTGACACCTGGACAGTGTTATCTCAAGGATTTAAAAATAGCCCAACAATCTTTGGAAATCAATTAGAAACATGGAAAAAAATTTATCCTGAAGGATTGGTGTTGCTATATGTAAATAATATTTTAATAGCCACAGAAACCAGAGAAGAATGTTTCAACTTGACTACTAACCTACTAAATCTCTTGGGCCAAAGTGATTACAGAGTTTCCAAGAAGAAAGCACAGTTTGGAAAAGAGACTGTCATGTATTTGGGATTTGAGATTACACATGGACAAAGATGACTTGGAAATGAGAGAAAGGAGGCGATTTGTCAAATGCTGGAGCCAAAAGGAGCTAAGGAGCTGCGAACATTTCTGGGAATGGCTGGATGCTGTCACCTGTGAATTAAAGGAATCGAAGGAGGGATCCCTTGTGTAGGGACCTGAAGCTCGAAAGGCATTCCAGAATGTCAAGGTAGCTCTGATGTCTGCTGCTGCTCTAGGGTTGCCTGATTTAACCAAGCCCTTTGAACTGTTTGTGCATGAAAGACAACACTTGGCTCTTGGGATCCTTTCTCAGAGGATTGGAGAATGGAGAAGACCGGTTGATTATTTCTCCAAACAATTGGACAATGTTAGCCAAGGATGGCCAAATTGTCTACAAGCTGTAGCAGCAACTGTCCTCCTGATTCAAGAAGCTCATAAGCTGACAACAGGACAATGAATAACAGTTTATGTACCGCATATGGTACTTTCTGTTCTGGAACAGAAAGGAGGACACTGGTTATCCCCAAGGAGGATGCTCAAATATCAGTTTGTCCTGTTGGAACAAGACATGATACACCAGCCGTGCCAGATGTACCAACTGCGAGCTCCAGATGCAGTATGCAACAACTCTCCACTACATACCATGTCTCCTGCCCTGAAAGAGTGTTGTGACAGATGGAACCAAAAGACAAGGGTTAAATTACTCCAATAGACTTTGGAGGGATAGCCCATAGATTGAAGGAATACTATCTGTGTGTGTATATATATATAAGCATGACGTAGATGGTATGGAAAAAGTGGTGGATGCTGTCCTGGTTTCAGCAGGGATGGAGTTAATTTTCCTCTCAGTAGCCATTGTGTTTTGTATTTCGGATGTGAAGAATGTTAATAAACACCCTGATGATACGAGTTGTTGCTAATGAGACCAAGGACACTGTCCTGCTTTCCAAGTCTTGCTAATGTGCAGATGCAGGAAGCTGGGAAAAAGACAGAATGAGACAGGGAACAAGATAACCTCCCCCCACCCCTCCCTCTTCCCAAGCTTAACATTATCTCTACTACCTTCCCCCACACCGAGCGGCACAGAGGGGAAGAGGGAATGGGGGTCACGGTCAGTTCATCCATCACGCGTTGTTTTACGCCGTTGCTTCGTCATTGGGGGAAGAACTCCTCACATTCCTCCTCTGCTCCATCATGGGGTCCCTCCCACGGGCCACAGTCCTTCATGGAACTGCTCCGGCGTGGGTCATTTCTTCCACGGGGTGCAGTCCCTCCAGAACGGCTGTCCCAGCAGGCCCTCCACAGGCCACAGCCTCCTTCAGGCATCCACCTGCTCCAGAGTGGGGTCCTCCACAGGCTGCAGGTGGATCTCTACTCCTCCATGGACCTCCATGGGCTGCAGGGGGACAACCTGCTCCACAATGGGCTGCACCACAGGCTGCAGGGGAATCTTGGCCAGGAGCAGCATTACTCCTCCCTCTCCTTCTTCAGTGACCTTGGCATTTGCAGCCATTCCTCTCACAATAAATTCTTCACAACAGGCAGGCAGATGCCTCTCAGGTTCTCTTCACATCTCATCTCCTCTCCACTTCTTGCAGCTGTGCTGGGCTGAGTTGGGCCCAGTCTGCTGCCTGGCAGGAGGCCAGAGGGTGAGGCCTGCAAGGCCCACAAGTCTCATGCCTCTCCCTCACTGCCCCTGCTCAGCTTCTTCACATCTTCTCTCCTTTATTTTCTGTTTTCCCCTTCTTAAATACGTTATTGCAGAGGCATTATCAGGGAATGTTCTGCTACCAATTGGCTTGGCCTTGGCCAGCAGCGGGTCCGCCCTAGGCCCGGCCGAGTCCACTGAACAAAGGGGAACAACTTCTAGCGGTTTCTTACAGAAGCTACCACCGTAGCCCCCCCTCACTAAATAAAACCAGAACACAACCAAATCTGCACTTTACAGTGTTATATTCTGAAACAATTTTAAATTTCATTATTTTTAAGTAGAGCGAGAATGTGCAATGATCTCTGGTACTAAAAATAGTTGATCATTACAATTCTTGAAAGTCTTTTCAGAAGTTTATTGAAAAGTTTTCATTTTACAGGCTGACTTTTTCAGACCATGTCACAAAGAGAGACAGAAGGAGTGAGAGGGAGAGAGGGAGAGGGAGGGGAGCAAGGGAGAAAGTAAAATAAATAAAGAAAGAGGCAGTGTCCTGGTTTCAGCAGGGATGGAGTTAATTTTCCTCTCAGTAGCCAGTGTGTTTTGGATCTTGTATGTGAAAAATGTTGATAAACACACTAATATTATGAGTAGTTGCTAATGAGACCAAGGACACTGTCCAGCTTTCCAGGTCTCACTCATGTGCAGGCACAGAAAGCTGGGAAAAAGACAGACAGAATAATTGACCCAAACTGGCCAAAGAGAGTATTCCATGCCATAAAAGTCATGCTCAGTATATAAGTGGGGGTTGTCCGGTGAGGGGACCATCTCATCTCTCTCCTCTCGCTTGCTGTCATTGTTCCCTCTACCTTGCTGTCTCCCTTTTGCGCCTTTGCTTGATGCTCGGTTTTGTTTCCGTGATCGCTGCTCGGGACGGGCTGTATTGGTCATTGGGACGTTGGGTGGTGAGAAATCGTGCATTGTTCATTTTGTATATATTAACATCCTTGCATTTTGTTATTATTGTAGTTTTCCTTTGCTATTTTAGTAAACTGTCTTCATCTCAACCCACGAGTTTTCCTTCCTTCCCAATTTCTCTCCCCCATCCTGCTGGGGAGGGTGAGCGAGAAACTGTGTGGTGACTACGGCTAAACCACAACAGTCCTTTTGGTGACCAATGTGGGGCACGAAGGGGACTGACTAGATCACTTGGGAGATTGTCAGACTTTAGTCTGAGGTTCAAGCCCCATGTCAGTCCTGAAGGGTTGAGATAAGGAGTTTGAAAAGAGTGTTTAGAACAGACTTGTTACAAGCATTCATTGTCGGTTTGGTCATCGCTGGTCACAATGTTGGTTTATTTGCTCTTGGAGTTGTTTTTAGAGCTGTACTGGGCAGCACCCTACTTGCTGCTGCTTGTCGGTGTTTCTGCATGGTTTATCAGTTCTGGGATTAAAAGTATTGCTCTTCTGTTCTATGTGACACTGGCTGGTTTGGTTAGATCACTGGTAACGGGACCGATTTCATATTTGTATTCAATGGCAGTGCACAGTGCGCAGAGTGAAGAGGCAGCGACGGCACCACCTGAGTATTCTGGGAGCCATCTCGTGGGTGTTGTTTGGGATTATACCTCTTGGTTTGGTCTGGGAAGGCAGGCCACGGGGGGGACACAACATCTGTTTACAGCTTCCCCCACTTTGCCAAGCTAATTTCAACAGCTTTTGAGAATTTTGAATACCTCTAGGATACTCTAATCACCACATATGTGTTGGCAGGTTTCTCGCAGCTATCTCAGATCTTGATCTTGATATTGACTAAGTTAACTATTTAAGCATACTGATGGGTCTTGTCGTATTGTAGGAAAACATCGGAAGTGGAAAGCTGCTGTGTGGAGTCCTACATGAGGAGTCACAGAAGCCACTGAAGGCCAAGGTGAATCAAGACAGTTTCAAGAGGTGAAAGCCATCCAGCTGGCTTTAGACATCGCTGAACGGGAAAAATGGCCTGTGCTCTATCTCTACACTGACACATGGATGGTGGCCAATGCCCTATGGGGGTGGTTAAAGCAATGGAAGCAGAGCAACCGGCAGCGTAGAGGCAAGCCCATCTGGGCTGCCACATTGTGGCAAGATATTGCTGCCCAGTTAGAGAATCTGGTTGTAAAAGTACATCACATAGATGCCCATGTACCCAAGAGTCGGGCCACTGAAGAACATCAAAACAACCAGCAAGTGGATCAAGCTGCTAAGATTAAAGGTTCCCAAGTGGACCTAGACTGGCAACACAGAGGTGGATTATTTTTAGCTCGGTGGGCCCATGACACCTCAGGCCATCAAGGAAGAGATGCAACATACAAATGGGCTCGTGATCGAGGGGTGGACTTGACCATGGATACCATTGCACAGGTTATCCATGAATGTGAAACATGCGCTGCAATTAAGCAGGCCAAGCGGTTAAAGCCTCTTTGGTATGGAGGACGATGGCTGAAGTATAAATATGGAGAGGCCTGGTAGGTTGATTACATCACACTCCCACAAACCCACCAAGGCAAGTGCTATGTGCTTACAATGGTGGAAGCAACCACTGGGTGGCTAGAGACATATCCTGTATCACATGCCACCACTCGAAACACTATCCTAGGCCTTGAAAAGCAATTTCTCTGGTGACATGCCACCCCAGAAAGAATTGAGTCAAACAATGGGACCCATTTCCAAAACAACCTCATAGATACCTGGGCCAGAGAGCACGGCATCAAGTGGGTATACCACATCCCCTATCACGCATCAGCCTCTGGAAAAATCCAGTGGTACAATGGACTGTTAAAAACTACACTGAAAGCAATGGGTGGTGGGACCTTCTAAAAATGGGATACACATTTAGCAAAAGCCACCTGGTTAGTCAACGCTCGGGGATCCACCAATCGAGCTGGCCCTGCCCAATCTGAACTTTTACATACTGTTGAAGGGGATAAAGTCCCTGTGGTGCATGTAAGAAATATGTTGGGGAAGACAGTCTGGGTTATTCCTCCCCTGGGCAAAGGCAAATCCACTTGTGGGATTGCTTTTGCTCAAGGACCTGGATGTACTTGGTGGGTGATGCAGGAGGATGGGGCAGTCCGATGTTTACTTCAAGGAGATTTGATTTTAGGTGAAAATAGCCAATAATTTGAACTGCATGTCATCCTTTCTATAGTCATTATATGTCCTATCAAAGGTATTGCAGCATGAATCTCCCTGATCAGTGAAGAACAAACTTCAATGAAACTGAGTGAGATGCAGCAGTGATGGAATCAGAACTGGTGCCCAACAGCTTCCTCGAGATCATCATTTTCCACTCACAGACCATGGACGTGATTCACCAGCTGCGCCAGATTTACCATCTGCGAGCTCCAGATGCATCATGCAACAATCCCACACTGCATACCACCTCTCCTGCCCTGAGAGACTGTTATGACAGATGGAACCCGGAGTCATGGACTAAATGAACTCAACAGACTTTGGAGGAATAGCCCATAGATATTATTATTAGGAAAAATTTTTTTGCAGTGAGGGTTATAGAACACCGGAACAGGTTGCCCAGAGAGGTGGTTGATGTCCCATCCCTGGAAACGTTCAAGACCAGGTTGGATGAAGCGAGACAAGAGTGCGAACGAGGGAGAGCAAGCAAGAAAGAAGAGAACAAGAAATAGATATAGATGGATAAAGGAAGAACAAGACAGAGAGAGTAGAAAGGAAGAGAAAGAGTGAGAGAGAATGAGAGCAAGAAAGAGCGCGATCAGGAGATAATGACACAGGCAATGTGAGAGAAATTTAGTGCACACAAAAGTGCGAGAGAGCAGAAGACAGTGTAGAAGAGAGATTGAGAAAGAGAGCAAAAGGCAGAATGAGAGAGAGCAAGAGAATGAGAGGGTTATGGAGAGCAAGAGAGACTGAGACTGACAGGAGATGGGCACAGGGAGGCATGTGCACATAAATGCAGAGAGAGAGAGTGAGCAAGTGGGAGATGAGTGAGTAGAAAGAGAAAGAGGCATGTGCAAACAGATGCAGAGGAGGCCATACAGACACGCACACAAAGACGTAGAGGAAGAGAGATTCATGAACACACAAACTCGAAGGAAGAGAGATGCACAGGCACACAAATGCAGAGTGATGGTTGGGGGGGAGAGAGAAACAGGCATGTACACAGATGCAGAGATAGACATAGGGAGGGGCACCTGTGCACAGATTAGGAGAACTGTGCGTGGACACCAACATGGAGAAAGAGAGACAGGGAGGCACCTGCACATAGATGCAAGGAGAGAGAGACACGCAAAAAGACAGGTGCAGAGATGCATACATGCACACATGTGGGGAAAGAGAGATGCACAAAGATGGAGAGGAAGAGAGAAAGAGATGTGAGCACACACAGACACTTGTGCAGACAAATGCAGTGGAAGAGACATATAAAGAAAGACAGAGAAGTGCATGCACAGACACAGAGGACGAGACAGAGATGCATGCACACAGACACAGGGAGAGACAGAGAAATCCACGTGCACACAGATGCAGAGAGAGAGACAAACAGGGACAGATGTATGCATGCACAGATGCAGAGGAAGAGTGACTGAGAGATGCTCACGCAGACAAAAATGGAGGAAGATAAGATGCAGGCGTGCACATAGAGACAGAGATAGAGAGGTGCGCGTGTGCACAGATGCAAAGGAAGAAAGACAGAGGCATGAACAAAGAGGCAGGGGAAGAAAGAGATAGACAGAAAAAGAGACAGGCACACACACAGAGATGAGTGCGCACATAGATGCAGGGGAGGAGAGACAGATGCACATGCAGTTGCAGAGGAAAAGACATATGCAGAGAGACATGCACATATTCAGATGCAGAGCGAGAAAGAGGCACGTGCACACGCACAGAAGAA
The DNA here is from genome assembly GCF_036417535.1 of Chlamydotis macqueenii. NCBI lineage: Eukaryota > Metazoa > Chordata > Aves > Otidiformes > Otididae > Chlamydotis > Chlamydotis macqueenii. The sequence continues at coordinate 15,490,247 of NC_141592.1, read as the reverse complement.
GAGAGATAGAGAGATGGGCATGCAAATAGGAGGGGAGAGACAGAGATGAATGCACACAGAAAGAGACGCGCACACACAGACACAAAGGAGGAAAGACAGGCATGTGGAAATGGATGCATATTAATTCTTGACAAATACCAGTTTCTTGACAAATAACAGTCCCTGATAAGCTTAAGTGAGTTTCAAGGCAAACAGGATTGTTAGGAATTGTCTAGCAGACAGTTAGTCTTCTAAATCAAGCAATATTTAGCAGACAATTAATTCCCTGTATCAAGCTGGCAATGCGCCCTTGCAGCGCAGAAGGCCAACCACATCCTGGGCTGCATAAACAGGAGCGTGACCTGCAGGTCGAGGGAGGTGATTCTCCCCCTCTACTCTGCCCTGGTGAGACCCCACCTGGAATACTGCATCCACTTCTGGAGCCCCTAACATAAGAAGGACATGGACCAGTTGGAGAGGGTCCAGAGGAGGGCCACGAAGATGATAAAAGGGCTGGAGCACCTCTCCTATGAGGACAGGCTGAGAGAGTTGGGGCTGTTCAGACTGGAGAAGAGAAGGCTCCAGGGAGACCTTATAGCAGTCTTCCAGTACCTCAAGGGGGCCTACAGGAAAGACGGGGAGAGACTGTTCAGTAGGGCCTGTTGTGACAGGACAAGGGGTAATGGTTTCAAAATAGAGGTAGATCGATTTAGACTAGATATTAGGAAAACATGTTTTACACTGAGGGTGGTGGAACACTGGAACAGGTTGCCCTTGAAGGTCCCTTCCATCCCTAACCATTCTATGATTCTATGAAGTGAAAATCATCCATCTGTCGCAAGTCCTTCTCCTCAGGGCTGGTCTCAATCCATTCTCTGCCCAGCCTGTATTTGTGCCTGGGATTGCCACGACCCAGGTGCAGGACCTTGCACTTGGCCTGGTTGAACTTCATGAGGTTGGCACGGGCCCACCTCTCCAGCCTGTCAAGGTCCCTCTGGATGGCATCCCTCCCCTCCAGTGTGTTGACGGCACCACACAGCTTGGTGTCGTCGGCGAACTTGCTGAGGGTGCACTCTATCCCACTGTCCATGTTGCTGACAAAGATGTTAAACAAGGCCAGGCCCAACACAGACCCCTGAAGAATGCCACTCGTGACCGGTCTCCACTTGGACATCGAGCCGTTGATCACCACTCTCTGAGTGCGGCCATCCAGCCAATTCCTTATCCACCGAGTGGTCCGTCCATCAAACCCATGTCTCTCCAGTTCAGAGAGAAGGATGTCGTGCGGGACAGTGTCAAAAGCCTTGCACAAGTCCAGGTCAAGGATATCCGTTGCTCATCCCTTGTCCACCGATGCTGTCACCCCGTCATAGAAGGCCACCAAATTGGTCAAGCATGATCTTCCCTTGGTGAAGCCATGTTGGCTGTCACCAACCACCTCCTTGCTCTCCATGTGCCTCAGCATGGGTTCCAGGAGAATCTGCTCCATGACCTTGCCAGGCACAGAGGTGAGGCTGACCGGCCTGTAGTTGCCTGGGTCTTCCTTGTTCCCCTTTTTAAAAATGGGGGTTATGTTACTCCTCTTCCAGTCATCCGGGACCTCACCAGACCACCATGACTTCTCAAATACAATGGCCAGTGGCTTGGCAACTTCATCCGCCAGTTCCCTCAGGACCCACAGATGCATCTCACCGGTTCCCATGGACTTGTGCACCTTCAGGTTCCTCAGATGTTCCTGAACCTGCTCTTCTGCTACAGTGGACGGTTCTTAATTCTCGCAGTCCCTGCTTGTGCCTTCCACAGTTTGGGTGGCGTGACAAGAGCCCTTACCAGTGAAGACTGAGGCAAAAAAGTCATGGAGCATCTCAGCCTTCTACATGTCCCAGGTAACCAGGTCATCCATTTCCTTCCGGAGGGGGCCTACATTCTCCCTGTATGTCCTTTTGTACCCGTCACATCTATAGAATCCTTTCTTGTTGCTTTTGACACCCCTGGCCAGATTCATAGAATAGTTAGAGTTGGAAGGGACCTTCAAAAATCATCTAGCCCAATCCCCCTGCAAGGAGCAGGAACATCCCCCACTAGATCAGGTCGCTTAGAGCCTCATCCAACCTGGCCTTGAACGTTTCCAGGGATGGGGCATCCACCACCTCTCTGGGCAACCTGTTACAGTGTTCTACAACCCCCAGTGTAAAAAAAAAATTTCCTATTATCTAAACTAAATCTATCTCCCTCTATTTTAAAACCATTACCACTAGTCCTGTCACAACAGGCCCTACTGAAGAGTCTCTCTCCATCTTTCTTGTAGGCCCCCTTGAGGTACTGGAAGACCGCTATCAGGTCTCCCCGGAGCCTCCTCTTCTCCAGGCTGAACAGCCTCAACTCTCTCAGCCTGTCCTCATAGGAGAGGTGCTCCAGCCCTCTGATCATCTTTGTGGCACTCCTCTGGACCCTCTCCAACTGGTACATGTCCTTCTTATGTTGGGGGCTCCAGAACTGGACACAGTACTCCAAGTCGGGTCTCACCAGAGTAGAGGGGGAAAATTCAATTCTGTCAGGGCTTTAGCCTGCCTCACCTGATATCTGGCCACTCGCATAGCCTCTTCGTAGTCCTCCCAGGTTACCTGTTGTCGTGGTTTTGTTAGTGAGGGGGGGGCCTAAGGTGGTAGCTTCTGTAGGAAACTGCTAGAAGTCGCTCCCATTTGTTCAGTGGACTTGGCCAGGCCTAGGGCGGACCCACTGCTGGCCAAGGCCGAGCCGATTGGTAGCAGAATGTCCCGTGATAATGCCTCTGCGATAACGTATTTAAGAATGGGAAAACAGAAAAAAAAGAGAGGAGAGAAGATGTGAAGCAGCTGAGCGGGGGGCAGAGAGGGGGAGGCGCGAGCCTCATGGGCCTTGCAGGCCTCACCCTCTGGCCTCCCGCCGGGCAGCCGACTGGGCCCAACTCGGCCCGGCCCGGCTGCAAGAAGTGAAGAGGAGATGAGAAGTGAATAAGATGTAAAAAGGATTTCTCCCTGTCCTTATCTCAAACCTTGAGCCGTTTTTCCTTATATTTTCTCTCCCTATTCTCTCGGAGTGTGGGGGGAGTGAGAGAGAGACTGCGTAGTCTGGTCCGATCGGGGCTGAACTACGACTGTTATTTTGGCGCCCAACGTGGGGCTCGAGGAATTTGAGATAAGGATTGAGTTTAATTGGGAGCGGTAATGGGCAAAACAGGGATTGAACTTGACAAAAGAGCAAAATGATTAGGGGAAATTTATGTTCTGATTGTGGTGAAGGGATAAGTGGTGAATTGTGTGTAAATTGCATGGTATATTCACTGTTGGTGTTTTGAGGATATTAATTTGATTCTTGGTGCGGGGAATTCTTTTTCTTTTCTGTTGATGTGTGTGTATTTTAATTAGAATTCTTAAATACGTAATTCGCAGAGGCGACGGGTGGAATGTCGTGGTTTTGTTAGTGAGGGGGGGGCCTAAGGTGGCAGCTTCTGTAGGAAACTGCTAGAAGTCGCTCCCCTTTGTTCAGTGGACTTGGCCAGGCCTAGGGCGGACCCACTGCTGGCCAAGGCCGAGCCGATTGGTAGCAGAATGTCCCGTGATAACGCCTCTGCGATAACGTATTTAAGAATGGGAAAACAGAAAAAAAAGAGAGGAGAGAAGATGTGAAGCAGCTGAGCGGGGGGCAGAGAGGGGGAGGCGTGAGCCTCATGGGCCTTGCAGGCCTCACCCTCTGGCCTCCCGCCGGGCAGCCGACTGGGCCCAACTCGGCCCGGCCCGGCTGCAAGAAGTGGAGAGGAGATGAGAAGTGAATAAGATGCAAAAAGGATTTCTCCCTGTCCTTATCTCAAACCTTGAGCCGTTTTTCCTTATATTTTCTCTCCCTATTCTCTCGGAGTGTGGGGGGAGTGAGAGAGAGACTGCGTAGTCTGGTCCGATCGGGGCTGAACTACGACTCCTGTCTCCGCCTCCACCCTCTATAGGCTTCCTTCTTTACTTTCAGTTGGTCCAGGAGCTCCTTGCTCATCCACACAGGCCTCCTGGCCTTTTTGCCCGACTTGCTCTTCATCAGGATGCATTGCTGCTGAGCTTGGAAAAGGAGCTCCTTGAATATCGACCAACTTTCCTTGGCCCCTCTTCCCTCCAGAGCTGCATCCCATGGCACTTTGCCCATCAGGTCCCTGAAGAGGCCAAAGTCTGCCCTCCCGAAGTCCAGGGCAGAGAGCTTGGTGGATAGCTTCCTTGCTGCCCCGTGGATCTTGAACTCCACCGTGTCGTGGCCGCTGCAGCCAAGGCTGTCCGTTAGTTTCACATCCCCCACCAGTCCCTCCCTGTTGGTGAGAACAAGGTCGAGCATGGCACCCCTCCTCATTGGCTCCTCTATCGCCTGCAGGAGGAAGTTGTCATCCACACATTCCAGGAACCTCCTGGACTGCCTGTGCCCTGCCGTGTTGTCTCTCCAACAGATGTCAGGGTGGTACAAATCCCCCATGAGGACCAGGGCTTGCAACCGAGAGGTTGCTCCTATCTGGTTGTAGAGGGCCTCGTCCGCTCTGTCCTCCTGGCTAGGCGGCCTGTAGCACACTCCCACTGTAATGTCCCCTGTTCCTTCCCTCCCTTTAATCCTAACCCATAAGCTCTCTGTCAGCTCCTCCTCCATCCCCAGGCGGAGCTCCACACACTCCAGCCTGTTGCTGACATAGAGGGCGACATCCCCTCCTCATCTCCCCTGCCTGTCCTTCCTAAAGTGTCTATACCCCTCCATCCCAATGCTCCAGTCATAGGAGTCATCCCACCGCATCTCTGTGATGCCAATAAGGTCATAGCCCTGCTCGTGTGCAAGCATCTCCAGCTCTTCCTGTTTATTCCCCATGCTGCGTGCATTGGTATGTAGACATTTCAGCTGGGCCCCCGACAAAGCCGACTTGCTGGCTGGAGCAATAGGAGCTCTTTTGGTCTGCAGTTTAGGTTCTCTCGCACTTACCGGCTTCTGGGTACTTGGTGCTGGCACTGGTGCCATGCTGACAGTAGTGGGCTGGACTGTGCTCCCCCTCCACCAGCAACACTAGTTTAAAGCCCTCTTGATGATCCTGGCAAACCTTTGGCCAAGGACACTCTTCCCCTTCTCAGTTAAGTGTACCCCATCCACCCCTAGTAGACCAGGCTTCTCAAAGCAAGTCCTGTGGTCTAAATAGCTGTCGTAGCTTAGCCCTGATTGGGACCAGACTACACAGTCTCTCTCTCACTCCCCCCACTCTCTGAGAGAATAGGGAGAGATAATACAAGAAAAAAGGCTCAAGGTTCGAGATAAGGACAGGGAGAAATCCTTAAAGTTACTGTCACGGGCAAAACAGACTCAACTTGGGGAAAACTATTCATTTATTACTAAAACTAGCAGGAGAATGAGACAGGGAACAAGATAACGTCACCCCACCCCTCCCTCTTCCCAGGCTTAACATTATCTCTACTACATTCCCCCACACCGAGTGGCACAGCGGGGAAGAGGGAATGGGGGTTATGGTCAGTCCATCACACGTCGCTTTACGCTGCTGCTTCATCATCGGGGGAAGAACTCCTCACATTCCTCCCCTGCTCCAGCGTGGGGTCCCTCCCATACACCACAGTCCTTCATGAAACTGCTCCAGCATGGGTCATTTCCTCCACGGGGTGCAGTCCCTCCAGAACGGCTGCCCCAGCGGGCCCTCCACGGGCTGCACATACACAGGAGGGGCGATCCACAGTGATTCACGCGCTAGGCGCGGATAGGTCCATGGGCACAGGGGGTGGGTGCGTTCTCGTGCATAGCGGGTGTACGGGTATTTAACCCTGTGTTGCGCAGCATTAAATTGAAGGCTTAGCTTGACGGTATCCGTGTGATGCCCTGCTTTCCCCGGGGAGGGGCTCCGGTGCGTCCTGGGTTGGTTTGCTGGCAAGAGAGCCGGCAATGGTAAACCATTAACATCCCCGCCTCTTCCCCCCATCCTCTTTGTGTAACTATGGCAGGAAGGCAATGAACAGTTATTTAAGTGTCTTGCTGGATTCTGGTACCATCAGGCTCCACATCAGGCTGTGACATTAGACACAAATTTGCACAGCACATGGCAATTAATTGCTGAGTGTAAATCTGCTTCCCCTTCTCTTTTGATGGCCAAAATAGAAAAGACTTGATTGTAGCTGATCTGATTTGGTTTGGAACGCATGCACGTGTGCTGTTTATACATACTAACCACAGGAAGCAAGTCTGCACACACCTGCAAGAGTCCCATGCAAACAAAAGTAACATTACATTAGGGTAACAAGGAAGACCCGGGCAACTACAGGCCGGTCAGCCTCACCTCTGTGCCTTGCAAGGTCATGGAGCAGATTCTCCTGGGAACCATGCTAAGGCACATGGAGAGCAAGGAGGTGGTTGGTGACAGCCAACATGGCTTCACCAAGGGCAGATCATGCTTGACCAATTTGGTGGCCTTCTATGATGGGGTGACAGCATCGGTGGATAAGGGACGAGCAACGGATATCATCTACCTGGACTTGTGCAAGGCATTTGACACTGTCCCGCACAACATCCTTCTCTCTAAACTAGAGAGGCATGGGTTTGATGGACGGACCACTCGGTGGATAAGGAGTTGGCTGGATGGCCGCACTCAGAGAGTGGTGGTCAACGGCTCGATGTCCATGTGGAGACCGGTCACGAGTGGCGTCCCTCAGGGGTCCGTGTTGGGCCTGGCTCTTTTCAACATCTTTGTCAGCGACATGGACAGTGGGATAGAGTGCACCCTCAGCAAGTTTGCTGACGACACCAAGTTATGTGGTGCTGTCAACACGCTGGAAGGTAGGAATGCCATCCAGAGGGACCTTGACAGGCTGGAGAGATGGGCTCGTGCCAACCTCATGAAGTTAAACTAGGCAAAGTGCAAGGTCCTGCACCTGAGTCATGGCAATCCCAGGTACAAATACAGGCTGGGCGGAGAATGGATTGAGAGCAGCCCTGAGGAGAAGGACTTGGGAGTGCTGGTGGATGAGAAGCTTAACATGAGCAGGCAATGCGCCCTTGCGGCCCAGAAGGCCAACCGCATCCTGGGTTGCATCATAAGAAGAGTGGCCAGCAGGGTGAGGGAGTGTGGGGTAACGTTAGCAGGGCTGCATGTATGCAGGAGGGGCGGTCCGTGGCGATTCACGCACTGGACGTGGATGAGTCCACAAGTGGAGGGGGCAGGTGCGTCCACGTACATGGTGGTCACGGATAAGTCCATGGGCGCAGGGGCAGGTGCGTGGCGGGCACGGATAGATCCATGAGCACAGGGGGCGGGTGCGTTCTCGTGCATAGCGGGTGTACGGGTATTTAACCCTGTGTTGCGCAGCATTAAATTGAAGGCTTAGCTTGACGGTATCCGTGCGATGCCCTGCTTTCCCCTGGGTGGGGCTCCGGTGCATCCTGGGTTGGTTTGCTGGCAAGAGAGCCGGCAAGTGGTGACCCCGACGTGATTCCCCAGGATGGGATCGCGATAGAGGGAGGGTCTGTAAGTTGTTGTGCAGCGACAACCGGTGACCCCCGACGTGTCAGAAGGTAACGCGTGGCCGCGGGGCGGTCGTGGTCCGGACAGGTTTGAGTCATGGCCGCAGGGCGGTCGTGCCTGCCTGCTGTTAGGCTGGCATCCATCCAGGATACAGTAAAGGTGTTGGGAAAAGAGGTAAATTGTCCAGTGCATACAGCACCGTTGACGAAGGGCTTGATTAGCAAGCCGGGAGAGGTGATGGACGTGGCGCGGTTACAGGCGGCGGGGAAAGAGCCGTCGGAAGGGGAAGGGGACGAACGGGTTGGAGGCGGCGCGGAGGGGACGGGGGTGGCGCTCCGGTGGTCTGCCCGGTTCGGCCGAGAGCCTCTGACAGTGATAAAGGGGCGATGGAGTTTGGGTGTGCTCCCCCGTGTGTTGCGCCTTGCTTGCCAGGGGGACCTGGGCCGAGGGGGCGACCCCCCGGACGCGAGGACGCGGGGGTGCCCTCTGTCTCTCCTTCTACCCTGTCGGCTCCACCGCTTGTGGATTCGCAGAGGGGTGATACCGGCTTGCCACCTGTCCCTGAGAATTCATGGGTTGCGGACAGGGGAGGGGGCAGCGAAGCGGGGGTAGTGGACGCTTTAATCCGCAGGTTCAAGCAGTTGGTGGCTGTCCTGGTTCTGGCTAGGATAGAGTTAATATTTACCTGAGTTGGGTGGAGAACTGAAGCTGGTAGCCCCTATGGCTGGGATAGTTAACTAATTAGCTAACAGCTGGGGTTAATTTACCCAAATTTGCCAAAGGGCTCTTCCATCCCCTCTGACATCATGCCCATGATTTTAGAATATGTGTTAACCACACAAGGAGTAGTTTGTGCTTTAGTTAATGCTAGCTGTTATTTTTATGTTAAAGAAGACCAAATGATTGAAACAGATATGAAGAGATAAAGACTTATAAGAAAATATTGCATGATATTGGAAAAGAAGCACCCCTCAGTATGTCTGGTTGGATAACATTAAGGAGTGATTGGCCAACTATAGATAAGCCTAGGATTGTAATTGGGCAATAGCTCACCTGTATACTCTATATAACCTGTGTGTTACTTATGATTACAGTCTCTCAGAACTAGGCTGGGGCACTGCATGCGCATTACAGTAAAGAATTTCCCTTTGTAATTCTATACATAAGGGTGTCCATGTTACCTTCCTCGATCACAATAAAGAATCCCTTGACATAACTTATTAATACACATGTTAGATGGGCCAACTAGGCATGACAGTCTCCTGTATCTGCTACTCAGGAACATAATTTCCCACTTTTGAGACTATGTACCTTACTCAGAGGTCCCATAGTTCTCACTTCCTTTCATACTTGCTAACTTCAAAAAATATTCCATGTTATCACTTCTCACCATCATGATTGGTTGGGGCTGTCCTGGTTCCGGCCAGGATAGAGTTAATATTCACTTGAGCTGGGTGGAGAACCAGAGCTGGTAGCCCCTATGGCTGGGATAGTTAACTAATTAGCTAACAGCTGGGGTTAATTTACCCAAATTAGCCAAAGGGCTCTTCCATCCCATCTGACATCATGTTCAGTATATAAGTGAGGAGGGTGCTGAAGGGAGTCTTCCTGCTATTTGGAAGAGACTGGGTGTGGAGCTCTGTTGTGAGCTATTGTACTGTATTTGTGTTCTATCACTGTTTTGTTTTCTTCTGTTATTACTGTTAAATTTACTTTTTGTTCAATGTCAACCCACGTGTTTGGTTTTTTTTTTCCTGTTTTTCTTTTCTTTACCAAATCTCTCCTTGTTCTCTGGAGAATGGGGGGGGGAAAGTGAGAGAGAGACTGTGTAGTCTGGTCCCGATCTGGGCTGAGCTACGACAGTGGCGGATGTAGAAAAAACACTGAGTAAAGTAGAGGGGTCAGCACGGAAAGCAGAGGCAGCGGCTGAACAGAAAACAGGTAGTGGATTAACGGACTGGACGTGGATTGCTAAGAATTGTGTATTGGAAGGAGTATCTCTAGGGCCATCAGATGGAGATGGGGGTATAATGGTGTGCCCAGGGGCAGCAGGGTTGGCAGTGGAGCCCGTTGGATTACAAGTTATTCAGGGAATGGCAGAAGGCGGTGAAGGAGGAAGGTGTTAATGGGGCGGCGGCTCGAGCAATTTTGGATGTGATCTGGGCAGCAAACCCACTTCCTTTTGATTGCAGGCAGCTGGCTAGAGAGGTTTTTACAACCCCCCAAATGGTGCTGTGGGAGGCTGCGTTAAAGGAGGAAGCAGACAAGGTGGTTTTAGAAGCTTTAGATCCGAATCACCCCTTGCACGGGATTACTGTGGAAAGGATTCTAGGGTCAGGTGACTTCGCTGATCCGGCCGCACAGGCTAATATGCGGGGCAGGGATATCCACGCTGCCGCGCGGGTGGCGTTTGCAAAAATGGGTAAATATGAGGGCAAAAGGCAGCCGTACACTCAGGTGAGGCAGGGCGTAGGGGAGTCGTATACCTCTTTCTTGGAAAGGCTACAGAAGGTGATTGAGAAGTCTGATTTACCAGAGAATGTGAAACCTATAGTCGCGAAAGAGTTAGCTAAACAGAATGCAAATGAGGTAACTCAACAAGTTTTGGCGCAATTGCCTGGGGATGCAGGTGTGGCGCAGATGATGAAGCGGGTTATGGAGGCAGAAGCATTGCAGCAATCAAAACAGCTCATTGCAGCAGTTTCCGCCATGCGATCACCCCCCGCGGGCCCCACCTGCTTTGGTTGTGGGGGTGTAGGACATTTCAAGTGGCAGTGTCCTTCGGGGACTGATCAGGGGATAGAACTTACAGGTGGCCAGAACAGGAGATGTTTTCGATGTGGGCGGGGCGGACATCTTGCCAAACAGTGTCTACTGTTACACTTGGCCAGAGGGCAGTCAGCTGAGCCGGGACCGCCGCTGTGGGCGAGTTGTGAGGGGGGCGAGTGGGGAGAGGCTCGGCCATGGCTGCCCCTCAGGCAAGCCTGGTGCCGGGAGAAACGGTGGGCGGAGGCCGGTTTCTGTCACGGTTGCTGTGGGCGGGCTCGCCCGGTGACTCGGCGGATCTGGGTATATGCTTCAGAGATGTCCAGCAAGCTGAAAAGCCATCCTGCTGAAAATGGAGAGCATCCCAAGAGAAAAACCGAAAACGGAACGGACAGCATGGCTGCCTCAGCCCTTAGCACCCACACCCCAGAAGAAATGGTACAGCAGATGGAAGAGCTCATCACTGAGAGCAGTGAGTTAAAAGAAGCCATGAAGTTGCATAACCAAGCTGTGAAGGACCGGTACGAGGAACTTTCCATCTGTCGAGAGAAGCAGAAAGAAGAACGAGAATTTCATGAGTTAAAGTTTAAGAAAGTTAAGCAGTGCTTGCTAGACAAGTGCATGGAAAATGAAAAGCTACAACAACACCTTCAGAACTTAAAGGAAAGAGAAGGAGCTGAAATGGAGGGCTGCATGGCTCCTGAGAAGGAAATGAGGCAGCTGATATCCCAGGTGCACTGGCTCCAGGCTGAGAAGGCCAATATGCTAGGCATCATTTCAGAACTGCAGGTCAAGCTGAACATCTCAGCAGAGGATTCCTTTGTGGAGACTGGGATGAACGAAGGAGAAATAAATAGAACTGCAAAGGAACATCAAGAGAATAGTGGTGAAATGACCAGTAACGTTGATATCTACAGCAGGAGCAAAACTGCTGACGAATCAAAGAATCTGCAGTCTGAGGAGCTAATTGTAAGCCAACTGCTCTACTGCCTTAGAAATGAAACTCGGAAGAGGGAAGAACTTGAGAAGGAGCTGCAGAATCACAAAGAGAGACTGTCAAAACTGGAGAAGAAAACCAGCAACTGCCTGAAGAGTGGGACACAAACTGAACAGCAAGCAGAGGAGAGTTCAGAGGCTGTTGGCAGTGAAGTAGAAACTCTGAGTTTGCAAGTTTGTGCTCTGTTTCAAGAGCTTCAGGAAGCCCATGAGAAGGTAAAAGAGGCAGAATTGATTCAGAAGAAGCTTCAAGAAAAGTGCCAAGTACTGGAAAGAAAAAGCTCAGCTGCTGCGTCAGAACTGGAGGAGAAGCAGCAGCTAATATACACCATCAAGAAGCTGGAACTTCAGGTGGAGAGCGTGCAGGCAGAGGTCAAGCTGGAACAAGCCAAGGCACATGAAGAAAAGGCGAGATATAGTAGCTTGCAGGATACAAATAGCAAACTCCTTCCTGAACTCACCAAGGCAATGAAAGCCATTGATGAAATGAAACTCAAAGAGCTGCACAGAGTGGATAAAGTTGTGGTGGAACAGCTGAATGCAAAGGTGGAGTTGGCAGAACACGCGCATGTGGCAAAGCAGCTCCAGATAGATGAAATGAAGCAGATAATTGCTAATTATTTGTTATTGACTGTGCCTTTTGATTTGAAAAACATTTATTTTTTTCTATGATGCTTTCAATTTAATTACTTGGGAAACAAACCCATCAGTTTACTCGGGAATACAGCATAAGACTTTTGGCTATGTGCTTAATAGAACTATAGATCAGTGGTTTAAGAAATTTTCATGTTTTGTTTTGGAAATTTCAACTTTAGGCTAGAATGATTTAGCATAGAGGGGGGTGTGGGGAGAGGTTGTCTTGTTCCCTTTCTCATTGTCCTGCTTTGGTTTTGGTAATAAATAGTTTTCCCCAGGTTGAGTCTGTTTTGCCTGTGACGGTGGCTTTAAGGATTTGTTGGTGCAGCTGCCGCCAGGCGCGTCCCGTCCCCCCCACTATCTGGCAGGGCGGGGGCAGCTTACCCAAAACCTGCCATGGTTACAGATACTCCCATCTGAGTTGACCAGTGGCCTTTAGCAAGAGAAAAAGCTGCACCATTTGAAAGAGTGAGCTGATGAGCGATTACAACTTGGACATACAAAGCCAACAGACAGTTCCTAGAATACACCTGTGTTTGTAATACAGACAAATCGGGTAAACGACGACTCTTACAGGATTTAAGGGCAGTAAATTCAGTAATTGAGGATATGGGACCTTTGCAACAGGGGTTACCATCTCCTTCGAGGTACGAACTTTGTGTAAGTGAAAAGATGAATCCCTCAATATTGTCTCTGATTCTGCCTATGTGGTCAATGTAATACAATGCGCTGAATGGACAATGTTAAAGGAAATTAATAATCTTTTGTTGTATGACCAGTTTAAAAAAAAAAATGTTGGAGCGAAAATAAGAATCTGGAAACAGGTAATTGGGAAGGACCATTCCCTCTTATGATGTGGGGGGAAAGGATATGCTTGTGTCTCTACAGGAGCAGTGAACAAGTGGATCCCTGCACGATGGGTACGACCAGCGCTCCAAGCTGCCTTGCGTTCGTCGGAGTGCTAACAAGGTGTGTGTCAGCTCCATGGACATCAGTCACGGAAAGAACAAACGTGTGGGTAACTATGGCTGGTGCCACAGGGTGGGGCCCCATTTGTCTGTCTGTATCATCTTCAAATAAGCCTTTCAGAACATGCTTGGTCAATCTGCCAGATCAGATAGCGGTAGGACAGCAACTCTGTGTAAAAACAACAGCAGCTGTGAGTGCTGAGTGCTAAATAACAGAAGATGGAACTTTTGGGATCAGTAAAGATGGACTTCTGCCTATTTCCTTTAACTATTCAGGAGCTAATGTTACTAGAGGGGTAATGATTGTAAATGCTTTAAGACCTATACATTGCAACAGCACAGCATGGTGTAATCGCACGAGCACATATCAAAATCCAGACAGCATAAAAGACCTAAGCGAAGTACACACAGCTGTGAATCTGGTTGCCAAGATAATATAGAGTTTTGGAAACCAAGTGAAATTATTGCTGCTTCAATCTTTGCACCTGGTGTGGCAAGTGCCCAGGCATTAGCTATGCTAAATAAATTGGGCTGTTGGCTTTCTAATCAGATGCATGCAACTGCATCAGCACTATCAACGCTGTTAATTGATGTAGATTCTATACACTACGCTACTTTACAAAACAGAACCGCTGTTAGCCTGCAGAGCACATATTTGGCAGGCCTTGTTGCATGTGCTGGCCACGCATGCAGCAATGTCTAGTCAGGCCTTGTTGTGTGCGCTGGCTACACGTGCAGCAACGTCTACTCAGTACTCTTTCACTGAATCTGTTGAGGGTAAAAACAGAGATGGCTTGGAGCAGAGGAGAGAGGATGGAGCCAGAGCACACTTTATTTACAACAGGGGACTCCCTGGAGGTGCTGTGCCTGCCTCCTTTCTCTGCTCTGACCCTGCTGATCATCATCCTCCTGCTCGGTGTAGTCGGGTTTGTAACCCGATCTATTCTGATCAGTAGTAGATTTTTTTTTATTATTACCACAGAATCATGGTTGTCAGGATTTTGATGGGCTTTGCTGCATGAATCTGTCTGGTTATTCGGAATCTATTCACAAAAGTATTCAAAACTTGCAAAAAGGAGTATAGAAACTGCAACAAATTGATGATTTTGATATATTCAGAAATCTTTTCGGTGGATTGATAAAAGCTTATTACAAACAGCTGTAGGATGCTTATTCATTCTTTTTATATATGTATTTTGATCTGTATTCCATGTGTGTGTTGAAATATGTGCAGACTTTAATAGATAAAGTGTTGAAACAAGCCTCTTCTCATAAACAAAGAAGAGAGAGATGTGGGTATTTCTTGAGCCAGTACGGTGTCAGTGAAAGCAAACTGACCTTGGGAGAGGGATACAATCATGCTCACTGGAAGAAAGCCATGGAAGGAGAAGGGAAGCTTTAAGATACAAAACATTGTTAGCAGAATTTATGGCTTGTTTCAACAGAGGCTTGCAAAAAAGAAACTAGTCACTGGCCTTGTAGATAAGAAAGTTACTGGAGTTGTTATGTTTGTAATAGGAGAAGAATGCTGTAGTAGAAAATTACTAGAAGGTAGTGAAACTTAGTTTTGCTTAGCAGTCATGAGTATGTATAACATGTGATCAGTAATTTTGTTGGCTAAGCTTGTGTGTGGCATAACTGGGTGGTTGCTGTCCTTGGCTAAAATCAGAATTGTGATACTAGGTATCATACTAGGTATAATCATTAACATTCCGTGCTTGGTCACCTGTCTATAAAAGTGATACAGAGAATAATACATCAGAACGCACACGCCATACGACGTCAGTTCCGACTGCCCATCTCACAGGCTCGGGCTGTAGTGGCAGCCTGTCCAGTATGCCAAGCAGCAAAGCTGAACCAGCCCTTATACTACCCAGGCATTAACCCCCAAGGGTATGCTCCAAACCAGGTATGGCAAGTGGATATCACAGAGTACATGCCATTTGGCTGTCTCAAATACATTCATGTTGCGGTTGACGCTTGCTCCCAAGCTCTCTTCGCGTGTCCATTCATGAGGTCCACAGCGCAGAAATCCATGCTACACCGGAACCGGGCTTTTGCCTGCCTAGGAGTACCTTGGGAGATAAAGACCGACAATTGGCCGAATTATCGATAACGGGTATTTCGCCACTTCCTGCAGACGTGGGGAGTCCACCATACGTTTGGCATTCCTCTGAACAGCACCGGGCAAGCGATTGTAGAATGCGCACACAAAACCCTGAAAGCACAGCTAATGTGCTTAAGAGAGGGTGGAGAGAGGGGTTCGCCAGAGGTCTTAGTCGATAAAGCGCTTGTAGTACTGAATCATATATCCTTCACTAACCCCCAATCCATTTCCCCTATCCAGAACCATTTTTCCTCGTGTCAGCTGCTGTTTGGAGGCAAGGCACTCCCGGGGATCGGATACCGCCTGCCAGAAAACCCATGTTGGTAAGGTCCCGCTGTTCTGCTAACATGGGGACGAGGGTATGCTTGTATCTCCACAGGTGCAGGGACCTGATGGATCCTGGCTCGGTTGGTACAGCTGTGGCTGGAGGATCGGCAGGGTAACTGAGCGGCGCGGCGCTCTCCAGCTCACCCTAGTGGGATTGATCCTGATTGTGAGTCTTCCAATGCCAGTGATAATGACTAATTCCTGGGAGCGGTTCACGAACTGCGCCGACTCTACTCAGGTTTGCATAGCGCGTGGCCTGTTGGGCTCTTGGGAATGCCAACCGCACAGCCCTCGCCATATCTGAACCGGCGACTGCTTTAGCAGCACACGACGAAGGACTGACACAAATGAAGTTGGCATTAGATTATGCCCTTGCGAGGCCTGGCATTGGTTGCAGTGACCTAGAGGGAGTCCTAGGTCTCCAGGGTTCCTGCTGTTTGGACTTCAGCAAGAACACCTCCTCGGCCTTGGAGAAGACGCATGCGCATGCTGCCCAGTTGGTATTCAACGTCAAAGCCCTAAAAGGACTGGGGGTAGTTTCCAGACCTGTTCGGTTTACCTAGATGGCTAGGAAATATTGTGTCTACAGGTTTGACGATCCTAGCAGTTGCTTTGATAAAGCTTTGTTTGTTTCTGTTATTGTTATGTTTCTTGCATGCTATGATTGAGGGGTCACTAGGCGACTATCCATGATCAACTATGTTATGGAGGCATCCGCCCCAGGGTACCAGCCATTAGACCAGGATGATTTAGCATAGAGGGGGGGAATTGTGGGGTAACGTTAGCAGGGCTGCATGTATGCAGGACGGGCGGTCCGTGGCGATTCATGCACTGGATGTGGATGAGCCCACAAGTGCAGGGGCAGGTGAGTCCACGTACGTGGTGGTCATGGATAAGTCCATGGGTGCAGGGGCAGGTGCATGGCGGGCATGGATAGATTCATGGGTGCAGGGGGCGGGTGTGTTCGCTTGCATAGCGGGTGTACGGGTATTTAACCCTGTGTTGCGCAGCATTAAATTGAAGGCTTGGCTTGACAGTATCCGTGAGATGCCCTGCTTTCCCCGGGGCAGGGCTCCGGTGCGTGCGGGGTAGGTTAGCTGGCAAGAGAGCCGGCAAGTGGTGACCCCGACGTGTGTCAGGTCCGGATGGTTTTGAGCTGGGGCCGTGCGGCGGTCATGCCTGCCTGCTGTTAGGATGGCATCCATCTCTGATACAGTGAAGGTATTAAAGGCGTTGGGTAAAGATGTGAATTGTCCGGTGCATAGAGCACCGTTGACGGAGTTCATCCTATGGATGCAGAAAAGAGGCTTGATTAACAAGCCGGGAGAGGTGATGGACGTGGCACGGTTACAGGTGGCGGGGAAAGAGTTACTGGAAGAAGGGGGAGTCAGAATGAAGGGTGTGGCAATGCGGCTGGAGATGTTAGGTTCGGTGAAAAGACTGGCTAAGGCTCGAGAGGTGAGCCAAGTGTGGGTTGCGGCTTTAATTGCAATCAAAGAAGGGTGGCCCTCGGAAGGGGAGGGGGACGAAGGGGGTCGAGATGGCATGGAGAGGACAGGGGGTGGTGCTCTGGTGATCTGCCTTGTTTGGCCAGGAGCCTCTGGTGGTGGTAGAGGGGCGATGGAATTTGGGTGTACTCCCCCGTGTATCACACCTTCCTTGCTGGAGGAGCCTGACCCGAAAGAACAACCCCCCAAATACGAGGACACAGAAATGCCCTCTGTCTCTCTTTCTGCCCCATCGGCTCCACCGCTTGTAAATTCGCAGAGGGGTGATAGTGAGGCGGGAGCCAGTTTCAAGGTGGCGCCCGAGGAGTCGCGGGGCGCGGAGTGGGGTCCTAGTGCTTTCCCGGTGGGGAAAAGAGCTGCGGTCCCCAAGATCAAGGAGAAAGCGGCGGGTGATAGAGCTGCGGTCCTCCAGACCAGAACAATGAGAAGCACTGCTTCAAAGGAACATAAATCAGTTTTAACGAGTCTAACAAAAATGTTAGAAGAACAGAACTGTGCTATTAATAACACTGACCTGAAGAACTTGTTGACTTGGGTGTTTTCGTAGTTCAGCCCTGATCAGGACCAGACTACGCAGTCTGTCTCTCGCTCCCCCCACCCTCCGAGAGAATAGGAGGAGATGATATAAGAAAAAACAGCTCAAGGTTTGAGATAAGGACGGGGAGAAATCCTTAAAGTTACTGTCATGGGCAAAACAGACTCGACTTGGGGAAAACTATTCATTTATTTCTAAAATTAGCAGGAGAATGAGACAGGGAACAAGATAACCTCCCCCCACCCCTCCCTCTTCCCGGGCTTAACATTATCTCTACTACCTTCCCCTCCCAAGCGGCACGGGGGTCGCGGTCAGTTCATCACGCGTTGTTTTACGCCGCTGTATCATCATCAGGGGAAGAACTCCTCGCATTCCTCCTCTGCTCCAGCGTGGGGTCCCTCCCACGGGCCACAGTCCTTTGTGAAACTGCTCCGGCGTGGGTCATCTCTTCCACGGGGTGCAGTCCCTCTAGAACAGCTGTCCCAGCGGGCCCTCCATGGGCCACAGCCTCCTTCAGGCCTCCACCTGCTCTGGCGTGGGGCCCTCTATGGGCTGCAGGTGGATCTCTGCCCCTCCGTGGACCTCCATGGGCTGCAGGGGGACAACCCGCTCCACCATGGTCTTCACCACAGGCTGCAGGGGAATCTTGGCCAGGAGCCATATTACTCCTCCCCCTCCTTCTTCACTGACCTTGGCGTCTGCAGCTGTTCCTCACAACAGGCTGGCAGACGCCTCTCAGGATCCTTTTTACATCTTGTTCACTTCTCATCTCCTCTCCACTTCTTGCAGCCGGGCCGGGCCGAGTCGGGCCCAGTCGGCTGCCCGGCGGGAGGCCAGAGGGTGAGGCCTGCAAGGCCCATGAGGTTCACGCCTCCCCCTCTCTGCCCCCCGCTCAGCTGCTTCACATCTCTTCCTTTTTTTTTTTTCTGTTTTCCCCTACTTAAATACGTTATCGCAGAGGCGTTATCATGGGACATTCTGCTACCAATCGGCTCGGTCTTGGCCAGCAGTGGGTCTGCCCTAGGCCCGGCCGAGTCCACTGAACAAAGGGGAGCGACTTCTAGCAGTTTCCTACAGAAGCTACCACCTTAGGCCCTCCCTCACTAAGAAAACCAGAACAGGTGTCTGCTCATGTATCAAACGCAAACCTCTGTAATATCTATACAGTGGGCTCCTGGAACACCATAGGTATTAGACTGTGGGACTGTGTAACGCGGGGTGACCCTGCTGTTCAAAAGTTATTACCGGTGTGGTGTGTAATTTTTGAAGCCTTGAAGAATCACACGCAGAAAGGAGATTCAACAGCACCCGTTACCCCGTCCGCTCCTTCGTCCATGGAAACAAAGACTAACAGCGAGCCGGAAAAATCCCTTTGATCCAGGTCCCATAGATCCAGAAAAGGAGCCTTCGGTCTTTGGAGCTTCCTTGTTATAGAGGTGGCATGTTTGTGTGTGTGTATAAGCATGAAGTAAATGGTGTGAAATAAGGGATGAATACTGTCTTGGTTTTAGCAGGGATGGAGTTAATTTTCCTCTCAGAAGCTTTGGGTTTTGTATGTGAAGAATGTTGATAAAAATGCTCTGATGATAAGGGTTGTTGTTAATGAGACCAAGGACACTGTCTGGCTTTCCAAGTCTCGTTAATGAGCAGGTGCAGGAAGCTGAGCCAAAAAAAAAAGTGAAAATAAGAATCTGGAAACAGGTAATTGGGAAGGATCATTCCCTCTTATGACGTGGGGGAAAGGATATGCTTGTGTCTCTACAGGAGCAGTGAACAAGTGCATCCCTGCACAATGGGTACGACCAGCGCTCCAAGCTGCCTTGCGTTGGTCAGATTGTTAACAACCTGTGTGGCAGCTCCATGGACATCAGTTATGGAAAGAACAAATGTGTGGGTAATTATGGTTAATGCCACAGGACAGGACATAATTTGTTTGTCTATATCATCTTCAAATAAGCCTTTCAGAACATGCTTGGTCAATCTGCCAGATCAGATAGCGGTAGGACGACAATTCTGTGTAAAACAACAGCAGCCGCGAGTGCTGAGTGCTAAATTACAAGAGATGGAACTTTTGGGATCAGTAAAGATGGACTTCTGCCTATTTTCTTTAACTATTCAGGAGCTAATGTTACTAGAGGGGTAATGATTGTAAATGCTTTAAGACCTATACATTGCAACGATACAGCATGGTGTGATCACGCGAGCACATATCAAAATCTAGACAGCATAAAAGACCTAAATGAAGTACACATAGCTTTGAATCTGGTTGCCAAGATAACATAAGGTTTTGGAAACCAGGTGAAATTATTGCTGCTTCAATCTTTGCACCTGGTGTGGCAAGTGCCCAGGCATTAGCTATGCTAAATAAATTGGGCTGTTGGCTTGCTAAGTAGACACATGCAATTATATCAGTACTATTAACACTGTTAATTGATATAGGTTCTATACGCTATACTATTTTACAGAACAGAACTGCTGTTAGCCTGCAGAGCACATATTTGACAGACCTTGTTGCATGTGCTGGCCACGCATGCAGCAATGTCTGGTCAGGCCTTGTTGTATGCATTGGCCACGCGTCCAGCAATGTCTAGTGGCTACTCTTTCACTGAATCTGCTGAGGATAAAATGGGGGTGACTCGGGGCGGGGAGGGGGAGAGGACCCAGAGCACACTTTATTAACAACAGGGGACGCCCTTAAGGTGCTGCACCTGCCTCCTTTCTCTGCTCTGACCCTGCTGATAAACATCCTCTTGCTCAGCAGTGTCTTTGGCATAGTTGGGTTAGTAACAGAATAGATCGGTAGTAGATTTTTTATTATTAGCACAAAGTCATGGTTGTCAGGATTTTGATGGGCTTTGCTGCATGAATCTGTCTGATCATTCGGAATCTATTCACAAAAGCATTCAAAACTTGCAAAAAGGAGTACAAAAACAGCAACAAAGTGATGATTTTGATATATTCAGAAATCTTTTGGTGGATTGATATAAGCTTATTACAAATAGCTGTAGGATGCTTATTCATTCTCTTTATATATGTATTTTGATCTGTATTCCGTGTGTGTGTTGAAATATGTGCAGACTTTAATAGATAAAGCGTTGAAACAAGCCGCTTCTCATAAACAAAGAAGAGATGTGGGTATTTCTTGAGCCAGTACGGTGTCAGTGAAAGGAAACTGACCTTGGGAGAGGGATAAAATCATGCTCGCTGGAAGAAAGCCATGGAATGAGAAGGGAACTTTAAGATACAAAACATTGTTAAGGGAATTTATGGCTTGTTTCAACAGAGGCCTGCAAAAATTAGTCACTGGCTTTGTAGATAAGAAAGTTACTGAAGTTGTTATGTTTGTAGTAATAGAGAATATCATAATAGAAAATTAGTAGAAAATAGTGAAATTTAGGGGTATATGTGTATATATATATATTTATATATAAGGTGTCATTAGTAATCTTATTAGCTTGTGTAGGGCATAGCTACGTGGTTGCTATCCTTAGCTAAAAAATTGTGATACTAGGCATCATACTAGGTATAATCATTAACATTCTGTGCTTGGTCACCTGTCTATAAAAGTGATACAGAGAATAATACATCAGAACGCACACGCCATATGACGTCAGTTCCGACTGCCCTTCTCACACCGTTGGGCTGTAGTGCCAGCCTGTCCAGCATGTCAAGCACCTAACCTGAACCAGGCCTTATACTACCCAGGCGTTAACCCGGGAGGTATGCTCCGAACCAGGTACAATAACTAGATATCACAGACTTTGCGCTATTTGGCTGTTTCAAATACATTCATGTTGCAATCGACACTTGCTCCTGAGCTCTCTTCGTGTGTCCATTCACGACGTCCAAAACACAAAATCCATCCTGCACCAGAGCTGGGCTTTTATTTGCCTAGGGTACCTCGGAAAATAAAGACTGACCGTGGGCCGTCATGGGTATCTCACCATTTCCTGCAGACGTGGGGAGTCCGCCATACGTTTGGCATTCCTCTGAACAGCACCAAGCAAGTGATTGTAGAACGCGTGCACAAAACCCTGAAAGCACAGCTAATCTGCTTCAGAGAGGGGGGAAAGAGGGGTTCTCTGGAGGTCTTGGTCGGTGAAGCGCTTGTGGTACTGAATAATATGTCCTTCGCTAACCCCCAATCCGTTTCCCCTATCCAAAACCATTTTTCCTTGCGTCAGCCGCTGTTTGGGGGCAAGGTACTCCCAAAGGTCTGGTTCTGCCTGCCAAAAGACCCAGGTTGGGAAGGTCCTGCTGATTTGCTAACATGGGGATGAGGGTATGCTTGTATCTCCACAGGTGCGGGGACCCGATGGGTCCCAGCCTGGTTGGTACAGCTGTGGCTGGAGGATTGGCAGGGTAACTGAGCGGTGTGGCGCTCTCCAGCTCACCCTAGTGGGATTGATCCTGATTGTGAGTCTTCCAATGCAAGTGATAATGACTAATTCCTGGGAGCAGTTCACGCATTACACCAACTCTACTCAGGTTTGCATAGCGCGTGGCCTGTTGGGCTCTTGGGAATGCCAACCGCACAGCCCTCGCCATATCTGAACCGGCGACTGCTTTAGCAGCACACGACGAAGGACTGACACAAATGAAGTTGGCATTAGATTATGCCCTTGCGAGGCCTGGCATTGGTTGCAGCGACCTAGAGGGAGTCCTAGGTCTCCAGGGTTCCTGCTGTTTGGACTTCAGCAAGAACACCTCCTTGGCCTTGGAGAAGACGCATGCGCATGCTGCCCAGTCAGTATTCAACATCAATGCCCTAAAGGACTGGGGATAGTTTCCAGACCTGTTCGGTTTACCTAGATGGCTAAGAAATATTGTGTCTACAGCTTTGACAATCCTAGCAGTTGCTTTGATAATGCTTTGTTTGTTTCTGTTACTGTTATGTTTTGTGCATGCTATGATTGAGGGGTCACTAGGCGACTATCCATGATCAACTATGTTATGGCGGCATCCGCCCCAGGGTACCAGCCATTAGACCAGGATGATTTAGCATAGAGGGGGGGAATTGTGGGGTAACGTTAGCAGGGCTGCATGTATGCAGGAGGGGCAGTCTGCAGTGATTCGTGCGCTAGGCGCGGATAGGTCCATGAGTGCAGGGGGCAGGTGTGTCCACGTACATGGTGGTCACGGATAAGTCCATGGGTGCAGGGGCAGGTGCGTGGTGGGCACGGATAGATTCATGGGCGCTGGGGGCGGGTGCGTTCGCTTGCGTAGTGGGTGTACAGGTATTTAACCCTGTGTTGCGCAGCATTAAATTGAAGGCTTGGCTTGACGGTATCCATGTGATGCCCTGCTTTCCCCGGAGCGGGGCTCCGGTGCGTGCGGGGTAGGTTAGCCGGCAAGAGAGCCGGCACTGGTTTTGGCTGGGATAGAGCTAATTTTCCTCTGAGCAATAGACATGTTTTGGATTTTGTATGTGGAGAATATTGATAAACAAACTGATATTGAGTTCTTACTAATGAGACCAAGGACACTGTCTGGCTTCCCAGGTTTCACTAATGTGCAGGTGCAGGAAGCTGAGAGGGATATAGAAAGAATAGTTGACCCAAACTGGCAAAAGAGAGTATTCCATGCAGTAAATGTAATGCTCAGTATATAAGTGGGAGTTGCCCGAGGGAGGCATCTCTTTTGCTCCCTCTCTATCTCTCTCAGTTTAGCCCTGCTTGGGACCAAGCTATTTAGTCTCTCTCTCACTCCCTCCACCCTCCGAGGGAATAGGGAGAGATAATATAAGAGAAAAGCCTTGAGGTTTGAGATAAGGACAGGGAGAAAATCCTTAGAGTTACCGTCACAGGCAAAACAGACTCGACTTGGGGAAAAGCTCCTGGACCAACTGAAAGTGAAAAAGGAAGCCTATAGAGGGTGGAAGTGGGGACAGGTAGCCTGGGAGGACTACAAAGAAGCTGCGTGAGTGGCCAGGGATAAGGTAAGGAAGGCCAAAGCCCTGGCAGAACTGAATCTGGCCAGGGATATAAAATGTAACGGGAAGAGCTTTTATAGGTACGTAGGGGACAAAAGAAAGTCCAGGGTAAATGTAGGCCCCCTCCAGAAGGGAACTGGTGTCCTGGTTACCCAGGACATGGAGAAGGCTGAGGTTCTCAATGACTTTTTTGCCTCAGTCTTCACCGACAAGAGTTCCTGTCCCACCACCCAAGCTGTAGAAGGTGCAAGCAGGGACTGCGAGAATGAAGAACCGCCCATTGTACTGGAAGAGCAGGTTCGGGATCATCTAAGGAACCTGAAGGTGCACAAGTCCATAGGTCCTGATGAGATCCATCCGCAGGTCCTGAGGGAACTGGCGGATGAAGTTGCCAAGCCACTGGCTATCGTATTTGAGAAGTCGTGGCGGTCTGGTGAGGTCCCCGATGACTGGAAGAGAGGGAACATAACCCCAATTTTTAAAAAGGGGAATAAGGAGGACCCAGGTAACTCCAGGCCGGTCAGCCTCACCTCTGTGCCTGGCAAGGTCATGGAGCAGATTCTCCTGGAAACCATGCTAAGGCACATGGAGAGCAAGGAGGTGGTTGGTGACAGCCAACATGGCTTCACGAAGGGCAGATCGTGCCTGACCAATTTGGTGGCCTTCTATGATGGGGTCACAGCATCAGTGGACAACGGACGAGCAACTGACGTCATCTACCTGGACTTGTGCAAAGCTTTTGACACTGTCCCGCACGACATCCTTCTCTCTAAACTAGAGAGACATGGGTTTGATGGATGGACCACTCGGTGGATAAGGAGTTGGCTGGATGGCCGCACTCAGAGAGTGGTGGTCAACGGCTCGATGTCCATGTGGAGACCGGTCACGAGTGGCGTCCCTCAGGGGTCCGTGCTGGGCCCGGCCCTGTTCAACATCTTTGTCGGCGACGTGGACAGTGGGATAGAGTGCACCCTCAGCAAGTTCGCCGACGACACCAAGTTGTGTGGTGCCGTCGACACGCTGGAAGGGAGGGATGCCATCCAGAGGGATCTTGACAGGCTGGAGAGGTGGGCCCGTGCCAACCTCATGAAGTTCAACCAGGCCAAGTGCAAGGTCCTGCACCTGGGTCATGGCAATCCCAGGCACAAATACAGGCTGGGCGGAGAATGGATTGAGAGCAGCCCTGAGGAGAAGGACTTGGGAGTGCTGGTGGATGAGAAGCTTAACATGAGCAGGCAATGCGCCCTTGCGGCCCAGAAGGCCAACCGCATCCTGGGCTGCATCAAGAGGAGCGTGGCCAGCAGGTCGAGGGAGGTGATTCTCCCCCTCTACTCTGCCCTGGTGAGACCCCACCTGGAGTACTGTGTCCAGTTCTGGAGCCCCCAGCACAAGAAGGACATGGACCAGTTGGAGAAGGTCCAGAGGAGGGCCACAAAGATGATAAAAGGGCTGGCGCACCTCTCTTATGAGGACAGGCTGAGAGAGTTGGGGCTGTTCAGCCTGGAGAAGAAGAGGCTCCGGGGAGACCTGATAGCGGTCTTCCAGTACCTCAAGGGGGCCTACAGGAAAGATGGGGAGAGGCTGTTTAGTAGGGCCTGTTGCAATAGGACGAGAGGTAATGGTTTTAAAATAGAGGGGGGTAGATTTAGATTAGAAATTAGGAAAAAATTTTTTACAATGCAAGTTATAGAACACTGGAACAGGTTGCCCAGAAAGGTGGTGGAGGCCCCATCTCTGGAAGCGTTCAAGGCCAGGCTGGATGAGGCTCTGAGCAACCTGACCTAGTCAGGGATGTCCCTGCTCCTTGCAGGGGGGTTGGACTAGATGACCTTTGAAGGTCCCTTCCAACCCTAACCATTCTATGATTCTATGAAAAGTATTTGTTTATCCTACTCTGGTTTTAATAATAATGAGAAAGAGAACAGGATAACTTCCCCCCACCCCTCCCTCTTTCCAGACTTAACATTATCTCTACATCCTTCCCCCTCCCAAGCAGCACAGGGGGGAAGAGGGAACGGGGGTCATGGTCAGTTCATCACTTGTCGCTTTACACCGCTCCTTCCTCCTCAGGGGAATAGCTCCTCCCATTCTTCCCCTGCTCCATCGTGAGGTCCCACTCACAGACTGCAGTCCTTCTTCAAATTGATCCAGCATGGGTCATTTTTTCCAGGGGGTGCAGTCCCTCCAGAATGACTGCCCCAGCGTGGGCCCTCCACAGGCCACAGCCTCCTTCAGGCATCTACCTGCCCCAGTGTGGGGTCCTCCACAGGCTGCAGGTGGATCTCTGCTCCTCCATGGACCTCCATGGGCTGCAGGGGGACAACCTCCTCCACCATGGTCATCACCAGGGGCTGCAGGGGAATCTCTGGCAGGAGCAGCATTACTCCTCCCCCTCCTTCTTCACTGACCTTGGCATCTGCAGCCGTTCCTCTCACAAGTAATTCTTCACAATAGGCAGGCAGACACCTCTCAGGTTCTCTTTACATCTCATCTCCTCTTTTCACTTCTTGAGACCGAGCTGGGCCGAGTGGGGCCCAGATGGCTGCCTGGTAGAAGGCCAGATGGTGGTGAGGGCCTCAAGGCCCACAAGGCTCGCACCTTCCCCTCTCTGCCCCTGCTCAGTGTCTTAACATCTTCTTTTTTTGGTTTTTTTTTTTTTGGTTTTTTTTTTTTCCTGTTTTTTTCCCCTTCTTAAATTTGTTATCACAGAGGTGTTTTCAGGGAACATTCTGCTACCAATTTGCTCTTCCCTGGCCAGCAGTGGGTCTGCCCTAAGCCTGGCCGAGTCCACTGGACAAAGGGGAAACAACTTTTAGCAGCTTCTTACAGAAGCTGCCACTATAGTCCCACCTCACTAAATAAAACCAGGACACTCTCTCTCCTTTGCTTGCTGCTCAATTTCATTTCCATGATCACTGCTCGGGACGGGCTGTATCAGTCATTTGAATGTCAGGTGGTAAGAAATCGTGCATTGTCCATTTTGTATATATTAATATCCTTATATTCTGTTATTATTGTAGTTTTCCTTTGCTTTTCTAGTAAACCATCTTAATCTCAACCCATGAGTTTTCCTTTCTTCCCCATTCTCTTCCCCATCCCACTGGGGAGTGGGAGGGTGAGCGAGAAACTGTGTGGTGACTAGGGCTAAACCACAACAGCATTGTTAATTATTGACAAGTATGGACAGACTGAAGTTTTGAGTACCATTTGTGTAATAAAAGACAAGAGCACCTGAAACAAGCAAAAACAATGACTGTAATTAATTGATTTGTAGAACTTTCAAAGAAGAGCAAGCAGCATAGAAAACATAACATTGTCTGAAAACTGATATTCAAGCATAGTAACATACAAAAGTATCAGAAATTACAAAGAACAAACAAAGCTCAGACGAGCACCAAGTTATAGGAACATTGATAGTTGTGTCACTTGTACTATTTTAACCAAGGTATTGACACTAAATTTAGGAGAAAACATTTTGATTACAAAAATCACATCCCTTAATTAACTATGGTATGTTTAGATCCAGTTATTTCACTGAAACATCTTTAAGTCCTTAACAGTCTGAAGTGTTAAAGAAGTCAATATTTTCAACCACACAACTAAAAATATTATTTGAAAGGCAGTCAAATATAAGTTACCTCCCATTTCTCAGCATTATTTGTTCTGGATGGTGTACCAATTTACTGTTCTACAGTGGAACATGCTGGAAACTTCACAGAAAAAGAAATAAGGGAAATTTTTTTCATGCCAACTCAGTGAATACAGAAGGCTAAGGAGCAGCACCCTAGGACAACTGTATTCTCACAGTGAATGACCACCACAAACCCTTTTTGAAGCACAAAAATCAAAAGTTCTACTTCTCTGAAAAAAACATTAAAATTTTATTTTGTTTAGGAAGTCACAGGAATAAAAGAATATCCTCTTACAAGTTATTTTAATTGTATACAAACAAAAACCATAAGTGATTAAAGCCAATGTTTATATACTAAAGGAGCACATACTTAGCAAGTATAATGGTCAAAGTGAAGAAACTTTGCACAAGACCCTCAGCACCTTTTCAGCTTCCTTTTGGAGGAGGAGCACAAAGTGTAGCATCTTCAAAACTCAAGTCTAATCTGAAATCAACTGAACGTAAATAAAACCCAGCTAGAAGAATTGAGAAGGAAAACAGAAAAGCTTCAACATTAAATTCACCAATTGGAAGTGTTAATATTGTTAACTGAGTTACGCAATATTGCAACTTTATATCAATAAAATAAGCAGTAAACCTGTCGTACTGAAATTTGGATCTCCTATCGTGTAAAAACCCAAGATTACTCACATACTGAGTAATGAACTCACTCATTAGAGGTACACTTAAAAGCCTCCAATAAAGGGGAAGCATAACATCTGTTTGAACAGTAAGTAAAAAAGTTTTTTTATACCATTAAGTGTATTGGGGAGGAAATATGAAATGTCTATAATTGCAGTACTCTCTGCATTCAGTGTGCGACTCCAAATACAAGGACAGAAACTGGTGTGCAGTACTAGTACTATTTAAATAACATAAGAGTATATATTGCAGTATAATTAATACTACATAGATACATTCTTAGTACATGCTGGTATATATGTTCTCAAACACATATACACACTCAGTCACAAGTGCACTTCATGCATCCTCTCAGTCCCCCTCCCCCATTCATGCCCACTCACATTATTTGAAGGTAGATTGCTATGTTGTTTGGAGCTACCACTTTTTATAAAAGCACATGCTAAAAGATCATGTCCACGGTAATCTTGCAGCAACACTTGGAATGATCACACAAAAACCAGGAAAAGTTAGTGCACACACAAAATTAAGCTAAAAAAAGTCTTTGGAGTTCCAATCACACAGAATCACAGAATCACAGAATTATCAAGATTGGAAAAGACCTAAAAGATCATCCAGTCCAACCATCACCAATACTTCTCAGCTAAATCATATCCCTCAACACAACATCCAAACGTTTCTTGAACACCCCCATGGTCGGTGACTCCACTACCTCCCTGGGCAGTGCATTCCAGTCCCTGACTACCCTTTCCGAGAAGTAATATTTCCTAATGTCCAGCCTGAATCTCCCCTGGCGCAGCTTGAAACCATTGCCTCTAGTTCTATCACTGTCTACATGAGAGAAAAGGCCGACCCCTAGCTCACTACAACCTCCCTTCAGGAAGTTATAGAGAGCTATAAGGTCTCCCCTGAGCCTCCTCTTCTCCAGACTGAACAATCCCAGCTCCCTCAGCCGCTCCTCATAAGGCCTGTGCTCCAGACCCCTCACCAGCTTCGTAGCCCTCCTCTGAACGCGTTCCAGGGCCTCAATGTCTTTCTTGCAGTGAGGGGCCCAAAACTGAACACAGTACTCGAGGTGCGGCCTCACCAGTGCCGAGTACAGGGGGACAATTACCTCCCTGCTCCTGCTAGTAACACTGTTTTTGATGCAAGCCAGGATGCCGTTGGCCTTCTTGGCCACCCGGGCACACTGTCGGCTCATGCTCAGCCGAGCATCAATCAGTACCCCCAGGTCCGTTTCCTCCACACAGTCCTCCAGCCACTCCGTCCCAAGCCTATAGCGCTGCCTGGGGTTGTTGTGGCCGAAGTGCAGGACTCGGCATTTGGTCTTGTTGAACCTCATCCCATTGGCTTCAGCCCAGCTCTCCAGCCTGTCCAGATCCCTCTGTAGGGCCTCGCTACCCCCAGGCAGATCCACACTCCCAGCCAATTTGGTGTCATCTGCGAACTTACTGAGGGTGCACTCAATGCCCTCATCCAGATCATCAATAAAGATATTGAAGAGGACAGGCCCCAGCACCGACCCCTGGGGAACACCACTTGTGACCGGTAGCCAGCTGGATTTAACTCCATTCACCACCACTCTCTGAGCCCGGCCCTCCAGCCAGCTCCTTACCCAGCCAAGAGTGTACCCATCCAAGCCATGGGCTGCCAGCTTCTGCAGGAGAATACCGTGGGAGACAGTGTCAAAGGCTTTGCTGAAGTCTAGGTAGACCACATCAACAGCCTTTCCCTCATCCAGCAGATGGGTCACTTGATCATAAAAGGAGATCAGGTTGGTCAAACAGGACCTAACGCAGTTAGTATAGCAATCCCACAACTGTGAAAACAAAGTATATGCTTTATAATCAAGTTGCACAGTGCAAAGAAATGTCCATTGACCCTTCTGTGTAAAGGGAATGCTAGAAGCCACATGGGTAAATTCAATGGATAGTTCGTATATACACATGACCAGGAACACCCAAACCGGATTTATGCTCTTAGATTAGTCATTCTTAATCACGATGCACTTCTGAAGCATCAGCTCTGCAAATTGGACATGTACGATTTGCCTGTAAAACCAGAAATAAAAGTAAGTTTAATGCACTAACAAATACACTCATTAAGGTAACAGTGTCTGCAACCCAGAAACAAAATTAAATTGCCACTTGCAGTGATTAAGAGTACCTAAAAGGGACAAAAAAACAAAAAACAAAAAACAAAACCCAGCATGTACCTGTTTTCTCTTACTTTAGATTATGTGAAAATGACCTAAAAGTTTTGTAAACTCAAAAGAAAAATACAGTGGGCAGAGAAACCCACCATCACTAGAGAAGCAGATAGAAGTGATAGAAGTGGAAAAAAGTGCCCTATATTAGGACATCCTAATCTTACTAGCTCTTTGTCATGAATCACAGCTTTTTAGACTCTCACTACCCTGTTATCTCAGCAGAAGAGCAGTAGTCTATCATGCAAGCTTGGCCCAAGTTTGAAAGCTGAGCCAGGGGCAGGGGAAAGAGAAGAATTTTCAGTAACAGACACAACACACAATCTGACTAAACAACTACAAAGCTGAACATGCATAAAAGGTTTAAGTTTAGCCCTTCAGCTAAAAACTTGTTGAGAATACATCAATTAATAAAATAATTCATGTTGGAATGATCCTCAGGAGGTCTCCAGTCCAGTCTCCTGCTCAAAGCTTGGTCAGCTGTAAGGTCAGACCACATTATTCAGGGCTCTCTCCCATTAGATCCTAAAAATATCCAGAACTGAGGTTGCACAGCATCTCTGGACCCTCGTTCAACTATTTGTTCTTGTGTATTTAATGAAATTTAATTCCCTTTTTTTTTAACATAACTGGTGTAAAGATTAATTAGGTGCGTGTAATGCATCATAGGCTGCAATGTGTATCCTCTCTTAACCTAATATTCCTACAGGTAAGCTAACTTTCTGTAACATAAGAGTGGCACGATGAACTGAACTTATCATAAGAAACATTAAATAGAAATTTTCTAGCTGAAGTGAACCACATTTAGAAGAAAAGGATTTACAGCCTGAGTCTTCAGGGTGAATACAGGTCATGTTTTCAAGTTTTTCTTTGGAACTATGACTAAATCCTGCTTTAAAAAAAAATTTCTCATTTATTCCTTTGACTCAAGGAGTTAGGATAACAATAAACAACCAGATATTGTAAACATGATGAAACTGAGAGTTGAAAAGACTGACAAACAAAAAGGACAATCTCTCTGTTGTCAATCTTGTCCCATTCACTGTTTAATCTCTCTTTCATGAGTCTTCAGCCTTATTTAACATAGATTTTCTTCTCACTGTAGTCTAATATTGTCGTAGTTCAGCCCCAATCGGGACCAGACTACACAGTCTCTCTCTCACTCCCCCCACCCTCCAAGAGAATAGGAGGAGATGATATAAGAAAAACGGCTCAAGGTTTGAGATAAGGACGGGGAGAAATCCTTAAAGTTACCGTCACGGGCAAAACAGACTCGACTTGGGGAAAACTATTCATTTATTACTAAAACTAGCAGGAGAATGAGACAGGGAACAAGATAACCTCCCCCCACCCCTCCCTCTTCCCAGGCTTAACATTATCTCTACTACCTCCCCTCCCAAGCGACACAGGGGGGAAGAGGGAATGGGGGTTGTGGTCAGTTCATCCATCACGCGTTGTTTTACGCCACTGCTTCATCGTCAGGGGAAGAACTCCTCACATTCCTCCTCTGCTCCATTGTGTGGTCCCACCCATACACCACAGTCCTTCATGAAACTGCTCCGGCGTGGGTCATCTCTTCCACGGGGTGCAGTCCCTCCAGAACGGCTGTCCCAGCGGGCCCTCCACAGGCCACAGCGTCCTTCAGGCATCCACCTGCCCTGGTGTGGGGTCTTCCACAGGCTGCAGGTGAATCTCTGCTCCTCCGTGGACCTCCATGGACTGCAGGGGGACAACTTGCTCCACCATGGTCATCAGCACAGGCTGCAGGGGAATCTTGGCCAGGAGCCCCATTACTACTCCCTCTCCTTCTTCACTGACCTTGGCGTCTGCAGCTGTTCCTCTCACAAGAAAAGTTCTTCACAACAGGCAGAGAGACACCTCTCAGAATCTCTTCACATCATCCAGCTCATCTCCTCTCCACTTCTTGCAGCCGGGTCGGGTCGAGTCGGGCCCAGTTGGCCCGCTGGTGAGAGGCCAGAGGGTGAGGCCTGCAAGGCCCATGAGGCCCATGCCTCCCCCTCTCTGCTCCTGCTCAGCTGCTTCACATCTTCTCTACTTTTCTTTCTGTTTTCCCCTTCTTAAATATGTTATCGCAGAGGCGTTACCAGGGAACATTCTGCTACCAATTGGCTCGGCCTTGGTCAGCAGTGGGTCCGCCCTAGGCCAGGCCGAGTCCACTGAACAAAGGGGAGCAACTTCTAGCAGTTTTCTACCGAAGCTACCACCTTAGGCCCCCCCCTCACTAAACAAAACCAGAACACAAATATATAGACACATAATTAAGTATAAAATAAGTTCTCCCCTGACTATCTCATATTGCTTGAAAAAGTGTTTCTATGTAGGGTTTTATAAATATAGGACAGTCAAAAGTCCAAATATGTAGATAAGTCAAAGTTTGCTTTGATGCCTTCTATTGTTGCATCACCAGCTTGTAATGGAATAGTAATTTTTACTAAAATTTACTAATGATAATGTGTTCCCTTGCACAGTTTATCAACATGGGATATGACTTTTAAAATGTACAAGTTATTTTACCCTACTCCCTAAACACAGTTTAAAACTTTGTGTTGGCATAGTGTAACTGTACTCCCTTTAGTCTCAGATGACACAAATCTTTAAATTAAAGAGAAACCTGCCTAGTTGATATTGTTATGCTTATGTTTTTTTTCTAAATCAATCATCCTTTAGCCAATACTAGTGTTAAAAGTCAGCAATTTCTAAGCTTGATTAGAAGCATCAGCACAAAATTGTATCACAAATGCTACAGTTAACTTCAGATTACTAAAAAAAAATAATGACTCAAAACTATTTTTTCCCCATTTTACTGATCTCTAAGGGCTATCTTTACTACCCTTTGATTGCCAATTGAAAGTGCTTAATGTGACATAAGAACTGCCATACTGAGTCCGATTGAAGCTTCATTTAACCAAATACACTGAACAGTGACTGATAGCAGGTGCATAAGAAAGAGCATACATGATATTTCCCTGATACATTCTCCTACCTTCCAGAAGTCTGTGAGTCAAGTACTTTTTGAGCCAGATGCAATGTCTTTGCACCAACAACTCTGAGAAGAATTATTTTTTAAAAAATTTATCAACCTTCACAGAATTCCAGCATCTACCATGTCATGGAGTGCACGACACCCAATGGTCCTAGTTCTCATTTCAGAAGAGGGAGCAAGCTATTGTTCCTTGTTTACATCCTCTCTATGCCACACACAGAATCAAAGAATCATAGAATATCTTCAGTTGGAAGGGATCCATAAGGATCATTGAGTCCAACTCCCTGCTCCTCGCAGTACTACCTAAAACTAAACTGTATGAATAAGAGCATCGTCCAGACGCTCCTTGAACGCTGACAGGCTTGGTGCTGTGACCACTTCCCTGGGGAGCCTGTTTCAGTGACCGACCACCCTCTCAGTGAATAACCTTTTCCTAAGGTCCAATCTGATGCCCTGATGCAGCTTCATTCCATTTCCTCGTGTCCTTGAGACATCAGCATCTCCCTCTCCGCTGCCCTCCTTGAGGAAGTTGTAGACTGCAATGAGGTCACCTATCAGCCTTTTCTTCTCTAAGCTGAATAAACCAAGTGACCTCAGCCACTCCTCATAAGTCTTGCCCTTGAGGCCTTTCACCATCTTGGTTACCCTCCTCTGGACACACTCTAATAGTTTGATGTCCTTCTTATATTGAGGCACCCAAAACTGCACACAGTACATGAGGTGGGGCTGCACCAGTGCAGTGTAGAGTGGGACAATCACATCCCTCAAGTGGCTAGCTATGCTGTGATTGATGCACCCAAGGACACTGTTGGCTCATATTCAACCTGCCATCCACTCAAACCCCCAGATCTCTTTCCATGGGGCTTCTCTCCAGCCTCTCGTCCCGCAATTTGTACATATAACCAGGATTACCCCATCCCAGGTAGAGAATCTGGCACTTACTGCTCTTGACATGACTAAGCTTTATGCAATATATGGTTTAACAAGTACAGTATGTAAACATGGTTCACCCTTGCCCCAGACCACAGACGTGAGTAGCAGGGGACTGGAAAATATTCTATACTGACACTCGCATATATGTTATTTCGAGTTAGTTGAAAATCACTATATAAAACTGTCT
The DNA here is from genome assembly GCF_036417535.1 of Chlamydotis macqueenii. Classification (NCBI taxonomy): domain Eukaryota; kingdom Metazoa; phylum Chordata; class Aves; order Otidiformes; family Otididae; genus Chlamydotis; species Chlamydotis macqueenii. The sequence goes on along the minus strand of NC_141592.1, from coordinate 15,456,335 downwards.
AAATAAATATCTGTGAATGTTAGCATGGTTTAAAAAATATTTTTCAAGCTAGAACAACTAGATGTTTACAGTCATCTTGTTGATTCTTGTGGAAGCAGGGACAGGTAGCCTGGGAGGAATAGAGAGGCTGTGCGAGCGGCCAGGGATCAGGTAAAGCAGGCTAAAGCCCTGACAGAATTGTATTTTCCCCCTCTACTCTACTCAAAAGCAACAAGAAAGGCTTCTATAGGTATGTCGGGTACAAAAGGATGTACAGGGAGAATGTATGCCCCCTCCGGAAGGAAATGGATGACCTGGTTACCCAGGACATGGAGAAGGCTGAGATGCTCCATGACTTTTTTGCCTCAGTCTTCACCGATAAGGGCTCTTGTCCCGCCACCCAAACTGTGGAAGGCACAAGCAGGGACTGGGAGAATTAAGAACTGCCCAATGTAGCAGAAGAGCAGGTTCGGGATCATCTGAGGAACCTGAAGGTGCACAAGTCCATGGGACCTGATGAGATCCATCCGTGGGTCCTGAGGGAACTGGCGGATGAAGTTGCCAAGCCACTGGCCATTGTATTTGAGAAGTCATGGTGGTCTGATGAGGTCCCTGATGACTGGAAGAGAGGGAACATAACCCCCATTTTTAAAAAGGGGAACAAGGAAGACCTGGGCAACTACAGGCCGGTCAGCCTCACCTCTGTGCCTGGCAAGGTCATGGAGCAGATTCTCCTGGAAACCATGCTAAGGCACATGGAGAACAAGGAGGTGGTTGGTGACAGCCAACATGGCTTCACCAAGGGCAGATCGTGCCTGACCAATTTGGTGACCTTCTATGACGCGGTGACAGCATCGGTGGACAAGGGACGAGCAACGGACATCATCTACCTGGACTTGTGCAAGGCATTTGACACTGTCCCGCATGACATCCTTCTCTCTGAACTGGAGAGACATGGGTTTGATGGACGGACCACTCGGTGGATAAGGAATTGGCTGGATGGCCGCACTCAGAGAGTGGTGGTCAACGGCTCAGTGTCCAAGCGGAGACAGGTCACGAGTGGCATTCCTCAGGGGTCTGTGTTGGGCCTGGCCCTGTTCAACATCTTTGTTGGCGACATGGACAGTGGGATAGAGTGCACCCTCAGGAAGTTTGCCGATGACACCAAGCTGTGTGGTGCCGTCGACACGCTGGAGGGGAGGGATGCCATCCAGAGGGACCTTGACAGGCTGGAGAGGTGGGCCCGTGCCAACCTCATGAAGTTCAACCAGGCCAAGTGCAAGGTCCTGCACCTGGGTCATGGCAATCCCAAGCACAAATATAGGCTGGGCGGAGAATGGATCAAGAGCAGCCCTGAGGAGAAGGACTTGGGAGTGATGGTGGATGAAAAGCTCAACATGAGCAGGCAATGCACCCTTGCGGCCCAGAAGGCTAACCGCATCCTGGGCTGCATCAAGGGGAGCGTGGCCAGCAGGTCGAGGGAGGTGATTCTCCCCCTCTACTCTGCCCTGGTGAGACCCCACCTGGAGTCCTGTGTCCAGTTCTGGAGCCCCCAACATCAGAAGGACATGGACCAGTTGGAGAAGGTCCACAGGAGGGCCACAAAGATGATCAGAGGGCTGGAGCACCTCTCCTATGAGGACAGGCTGAGAGAGTTGGGGCTGTTCAGCCTGGAGAAGAGGAGGCTCCAGGGAGACCTGATAGCGGTCTTCCAGTACCTCAAGGGGGCCTACAGGAAAGATGGGGAGAAACTGTTCAGTAGGGCCTGATGTGACAGGACTAGGGGTAATGGTTTCAAAATAGTGGGAGGTAGATTTAGATTAGATATTGGGAAAAAATTTTTTACACTGAGGGTTGTAGAGCACTGTAACAGGTTGCCCAGAGAGGTGGTGGATGTCTCCTCCCTGGAAATATTCAAGGCCAGGTTGGATGAGGCTCTGAGCAACCTGGTGTAGTCGGGGATGTCCTTGCTCCTTGCAGGGGGATTGTAGTAGATGACCTTTGAAGGTCCCTTCCAACCCTAACCATTCTATGATTCTATGATTCTCAGATATATTCTCCTACAATATTCTGAACCCAGGCATATATTTCATCCAAATAAGTTCTACTAAAAAAAAAAAAGAGCAATGTTGTGGAAACATTTACATCAGTCCTACATTCTGTAAAAACCTCTGAATATATTGGTTACTCTAACTCAAAGTTATTTTCATATTTCTTTTTTTAAAAAATCCTATCATTATTCATTATGTTTCATTAGCCAAAAAACAAATCCAGCCAATATCAAATCCAATACCTTACTTTATGCACAGGATATTCTACTGTATGCATGAGGCAGTCATTTCCTTGAGTTTATAAAGCCTAGAAATGATAGGACTTTATCCAAGTCAAAAATGTATATTCTCTATAGGTATACATTTATCAGCAGAGCATGAGATTTTTTTTTATTTTTAAAATATATCTTAAAATAATGTAACATAAGATTGCATCTATAATTCTCTAGGAAATGTTTGATGTGCTTCTTTCACATAGGACTGTGGAATATTTTATATTGCAACACAGACTACAGACAGATTAAAGTAAATCTGAATATAATTTTTTTCAGAAAGTGAGACAGGAAAGGAATGAATACTTTATTAGCAGTAGGTCTGGCACAGCTTGTACAGATGTCTCCCTATATATCATCTTCTAAACTGTATTCCTATTCTTCTCACCTTCTGTACCACTGCTGTTCTATCTGTCAACTTATTGCACTGTCCTCCAGCTAGGTCACCCTGTCAACTTGTTTTGAAATAATATTTTATAGCATGCATAAAATAATAATTTAATGCTAAGTCTTTTTTAAAAAAAATCTCAATCATACCATATACTTATAAAAATAGATACTTTTTTATTTGCCCCAAGAATTCAAATTCATAGTGATATGAGAGATTCTACCAGTGAAGATCACTCTCCTCATATTCCTTGTAAAATAACCCTATTCCAATTATTATTACAAAGAAATATCTTTTGTTATTATTACAAATATATATCTTTTGTTAATCACTAAAAAAGAATATTTCTATAGTGGAAGGACACAACAGAAAGAAGATAATTTCAGCTTGTGCCCTTTTTTGTTACTTCAGAGCCTAAATATTAAAAACAAGAAACAAGAGACAAAATGCAGTAGAAAAATGAAGAAAAAATGAAACTGCAAACTAGGACATGATAAATTACATCCAACACAGATTTTATTTACCTTAAGCCATTTATCAACACACTTGGCATGAAACTCGTGGTTACAGGGTAAGACTCTAAGTAGCTGCCTTGCCTCAAAGTCACACATACACACTACACACCTAAAAAAAAAAGACAGCAAATATCTATAAAGTTTCCCATTTAATAACAATAATTTATATTCTATAGGCAACTTATAAGGTGTGCCTGCAAAAGGTTTTTTTTAAAACCACTGGAGTATTTACAGTGATCAAACTTTTGTGGGTATAGATCTCTAGTGGACCAGTGTAAAATGAGAATTGCTTTTGTTTTGTTCACCATGGTTTCAAATCCCAAAGCAGACAAGGGCTCACACTCATACCCATGGGAGTTCACTGGCCCAAGCAGTAGATAGATTGTATTGCCATAATTCAAAATACTGGAGTTCATGCCTACTGATATAAACAGGTAGTGCAAATCCTATAGCATATTTCTTTCAATTTTAACTTTAATTTTAGCTATACTAAAAAAAAAAACAAACCAGAAAACTTGCTTTGAGTATTTCTCAAAGCCATAATTGATTAAAAATCACACACATTTTTACTATGAAAAATTTCTCCTTAAATTACATCTATATTCTGTTCTACATGTTTTATAAACACATTTCTTCCCCAGGGACATAGTTAACTTAAGTTATCTGGTACTTTTCTTTTTCTTATTCCCTACTATGTTAAAAACAACATTGAAGATTGTTCTAAGTAGAAGATCAGAGAAAAAAACTCTTCTGTTCAATTTCAAACACTTGACAGCACTGTATATCACTTTCATTGCCTCCCACCTGCAGCTCATTTCTCTGCTATGTAAATATTTCAAACAGAATTAGTCATAAAAATAAGAAAATATAACTGTAAAACTCAAAGACTGTCAAAAGCTCTTCCAGAGGTACTTGAAATTTTAGTAATTGCAAAATATTTCAGTATAGGCTGAATTCCAAGTTGATGACGGCCATTTAATATCTAATATGCCAAATAAAAATTTGGAAAAGTTTTAAAAAATACTGAATAACTAAATTTGAACATCTAATTGAAATGAGACTATGCAGAATTTTAAAGCCAAGATAAATGATATCTGATTTGAAAAAATGGTTTAAGAAAATTTATCTTTTTTATTTGAGTACTTTTAGAGCACTTATGTTGCAGTATTTGCCTAGTTGAGGCTGCAGCCTAAAGGAATGGAAACGTAGTGATGTAAATTATGTAAATTTGAGATAGATGTACTTACAACGTCTGCTCCGATTGATGATTGCTTGGATTGAACCTGTAAGATGGAAGCTGTTCAATGTCTGCCTTTGTCAGTCCTCGAGGTTTGGCTTCTCCTAGACGTTCTGCCAAATTCAGCAGTGCCTACAAAACAAGGAATTTGGACTTTTAAACATTCATTGCTCAAACAAGCTCCAGCTCTACCAGAAGTGATTTCTTCTGCCATGTCACTATTCTACCAGGTAGCACAACCCACCTCTCCGTCAAAACACATTTAGTCTTGCTTCTCTCTCTCTCCAACTGCAAGCGCTATGGAAAGATGTCTTTCAAAGTTTGATCATTAATGAACCCTTCTGAACTACATAAGATAGTATCTTTAGGATTTTCAAATATCCAAGACCTAACTGTCAATCACTCCTGCAGCTATATTCACAGCTTGATACATGTTTTGCTTTGGAAGTGAACCCCCTTCCCCCATCTCCCACACAGTAGCATGAGTAACCAGAAGAAAATGTTGACAAACTTGCTTTCTAGGAATATGCAATGAGCCTAGCTCTATGTGGCCAAGAGTTTAAAGGGACAACTTTTGACTCCCATTCCACTTCTTGGGCTAGCTGAATTGAGACACAGAGATTTTATGCTGAACCTTTGGAAACAAAGGCATGACATTAAACTGAATAGAGACACTTTCTGATTAAATTTTGCACTTGTTCATACAGGTAGAACACTGTAACTAAGTGCTCTTCATGTAAATAATTTCTACTCCCTCAGAGGGGCTTCAGAAAAGTATCAGTATCAACTTGATAGAGAACTGAAGCACAGAAATTAAGAGATTTGATGAAAGATGCAAAGAGTACAGATACTCAAATAGCCCAAAACCTGGAGCCCAACATGTCAGCTACAATATGATGCTTCTTTTAACTAGCACAAGCAGCATTATAGGAGAGCTTGTCATTACACTGTAAATGCTATGCAACTGCTTAAATACACAGCTCTGAGCAGAAGCAAGGAGAAATAAATACATGAGGAGGGGTAGGAGGCAGCTGAGGTTTTCTGAACAGAATCTGATGGGAATCCAACAGCCTGAGAAGCAGCAAGGACAAGAGCTGGGATCAGCCCTTAATAATGTAAGACATCACTGACATTTTATTGCAAAATATGTGACTTGCTGTACTCTCCTTATTGTCAAGAGAAAATATAGATTAAGAGATTTTGCCAACATCACATTTACCTGAAATCATCCTAGAATGTTAACACTAATCTGTAAAGTTAGTAAGGCACATAAAAAGCACTAAGCTATAGCATATTCAAAAGAACAGGATATTTATGCTCGATATTTAAAAATCAAGCAAAATGCGAAAAGAAGAGTCACATCTACAATGGAAAGTTGAGGAATTTAACCATCATAAATCTGAAATGATAGATTCTGGGGAAAGGCAATAGTTACAAAATAAGAGTGTTTCTAACATCCAGTGTTAGAAACTAATATGAAAAAATGTTTTTAGATTCTGTCTTCATAAACATTACATTTATTTAATCCCTTTTTGTCTTTGAAAAGCAAAAGATCATTTAAGTTGATGTATTGAGTTAACCTCTGCTCCTCGTGAATTTGTATTTCACACACCAACCTCGTAGTTTTCCACCTCTCCATCTTCCACGTCCAACTCAAAACTGAAAGCTGGTCCAACTGCAGGTGGCACTGGAAGCACTGATCTGCTAGACGAACAAACAACAGTAAGACTCAACATCTTCCTGAAGGAAAGTATGCAAACATACGGGAGAGGTAAAGTTATGTTATTGATCCTTCTTAAATCAACAAATTCTAAGAATCAGTAAAAAGATTAAATTTGAAATTAAGAATTAAAATTCAAAGTTAAGGAGTCAAGGAAAGCTAATTGTGCCACTTTTTGATACTCTCTGTATTGCATTTTTAAATTGCTTGTATATTGCTATGACAACTCATACTTTGTTGTAGTTCAGCCCCAATCGGGACCAGACTACGCAGTCTTTCTCTAGCTTCCCCCACCCTCTGAGAGAATAGGAGGAGATGATATAAGAAAAACGGCTCGAGGTTTGAGATAAGGACGGGGAGAAATCCTTAAAGTTACCGTCACGGGCAAAACAATTCATTTATTTCTAAAATTAGCAGGAGAATGAGACAGGGAACAAGATAACCTCCCCCCACCCCTCCCTCTTCCCAGGCTTAACATTATCTATACTACTTCCCCTCCCGAGCGGCACGGGGGGGAAAAGGGAATGGGGGTTATGGTCAGTTCATCACGCGTTGTTTTACGCCGCTGTATCATCGTCGGGGGAAGAACTCCTCACATTCCTCCTCTGCTCCAGCGTGGGGTCCCTCCCACGGGCCACAGTCCTTCGTGAAACTGCTCTGGTGTGGGTCATCTCTTCCACGGGGTGCAGTCCCTCTAGAACAGCTGTCCCAGTGGGCCCTCCACGGGCCACAGCCTCCTTCAGGCCTCCACCTGCTCCAGAGTGGGGTTCTCCACAGGCTCCAGGTGGATCTCTGCCCCTCCGTGGACCTCCATGGGCTGCAGGGGGACAACCTGCTCCACCATGGTCTTCACCACAGGCTGCAGGGGAATCTTGGCCAGGAGCCGCGTTACTCCTCCCCCTCCTTCTTCACTGACCTTGGCGTCTGCAGCCGTTCCTCACAACAGGCTGGCAGACACCTCTCAGGATCCTTTTTACATCTTATTCACTTCTCATCTCCTCTCCACTTCTTGCAGACAGGCCGGGCCGAGTTGGGCCCAGTCAGCTGCCCAGCGGGAGGCCAGAGGGTGAGGCCTGGAAGGCCCATAAGGCTCGCGCCTCCCCCTCTCTGCCCCCCGCTCAGCTGCTTCACATCTTCTCCCCTTTTTTTTTCTGTTTTCCCCTACTTAAATACGTTATCGCAGAGGCGTTATCACGGGACATTCTGCTACCAATCGGCTCGACCTTGGCCAGCAGCGGATCCGCCCTAGGCCCGGCCGAGTCCATTGAACAAAGGGGAGCAACTTCTAGCAGTTTCCTACAGAAGCTACCACCTTAGGCCCCCCCTCACTAACAAAACCAGAACATTCCACCTCTCGCCTCTGCGAATTACGTATTTAAGTATTATAAGTAAATTACACACACATCAACGGAAGAAAAAGAATTCCCCGCGCCAAAATCAAAATAATATCCTCACAACACCAATAGTGGGTAGACAATTAACAAACAATTCACCACTTATCCCTTCACCACAATCAGAACATAAATTCCCCCATAATCATTTTGCTCTTTTATCGAGTTCAATCCCTGTTTTGCCCGTTACCGCTCCCAATTAAATTCAGTCCTTATCTCAAATTCCTCGAGCCCCACGTTGGGCGCCAAAATAACTGTCGTAGTTCAGCCCCAATCGGGACCAGACTACGCAGTCTCTCTCTCGCTCCCCCCACCCTCTGAGAGAATAGGAGGAGATGATATAAGAAAAACAGCTCGAGGTTTGAGATAAGGACGGGGAGAAATTCTTAAAGTTACCGTCACGGGCAAAACAGACTCGACTTGGGGAAAACTATTCATTTATTTCTAAAACTAGCAGGAGAATGAGACAGGGAACAAGATAACCTCCCCCCACCCCTCCCTCTTCCCAAGCTTAACATTATCTATACTACCTCCCCTCCCGAGCGGCACGGGAGGGGAAAAAGGGAATGGGGGTCACGGTCAGTTCATCACGCGTTGTTTTACGCCGCTGTATCATCGTCGGGGGAAGAACTCCTCGCATTCTTCCTCTGCTCCAGCGTGGGGTCCCTCCCACGGGCCACAGTCCTTCATGGAACTGCTCTGGCGTGGGTCATCTCTTCCACGGGGTGCAGTCCCTCTAGAACAGCTGTCCCAGCAGGCCCTCCATGGGCCACAGCCTCCTTCAGGCCTCCATCTCCCCCGGTGTGGGGTCCTCCACGGGCTGCAGGTGGATCTCTGCCCCTCCGTGGACTTCCATGGGCTGCAGGGGGACAACCTGCTCCACCATGGTCTTCACCACAGGCTGCAGAGGAATATTGGCCAGGAGCCATATTACTCCTCCCCCTCCTTCTTCACTGACCTTGGCGTCTGCAGCCGTTCCTCACAACAGGCTGGCAGACGCCTCTCAGGATCCTTTTTACATCTCATTCACTTCTCATCTCCTCTCCACTTCTTGCAGACAGGCCGGGCCGAGTTGGGCCCAGTCGGCTGCCCAGCGGGAGGCCAGAGGGTGAGGCCTGCAAGGCCCACAAGGCTCGCGCCTCCCCCTCTCTGCCCCCCGCTCAGCTGCTTCACATCTTCTCCCCTTTTTTTTTCTGTTTTCCCCTACTTAAATACGTTATCGCAGAGGCGTTATCACGGGACATTCTGCTACCAATTGGCTCGGCCTTGGCCAGCAGCATATCCGCCCTAGGCCCGGCCGAGTCCACTGAACAAAGGGGAGCAACTTCTAGCAGTTTCCTACAGAAGCTACCACCTTAGGCCCCCCCTCACTAACAAAACCAGAACATACTTACAGTAAGACTCAGTGTTATTACCGAAATTATTCTCTTGATAGCTTGCATCACAGAGTTAATATTAATATTGAACAGAGTTTCTGATTTTAAATTTGACTTTTTAAAATAGATGGACTATCACCAAAGACAAATAACCCAAGTTCACTTAGCTCCCCCATACAAATGCATTCAAGCACTTGAATAGACTAGACTAGATTAGGCTAGAATAGAATAGTTCAGTTGGAAGGGACCTACATCTATCATCTAGTCCAACTGTCTGACCAATTCAGGGCTGACCAAAAGTTAAAGCATGTTATTAAGGGCGTTGTCCAAATGCCTCTTAAACACTGACAGGCATGGGGCATCGACCACCTCTCTAGGAAGCCTGTTCCAGTGCTTGACCACCCTCTCAATAAAGAAATGTTTCCTAATTCCAAGTCTGAACCTCCCCTGACATAACATTGAACCATTCCCATGCATCTCATGACTGGATACCAGGGAGAAGAGATCAGCACCTCCCTCTCAACTTCCCCTCCTCAGGAAGCTGTAGAGAGCAATGAGGTCACCCTTGAGTCTCCTTTTTGATAATACACATAACAAAGATAATTACAATATAGTACTGGGACAACTTCCTCATTGACAGCAGTCCCAATTATACATTCCCATATAACATGGATTTGGCCAGAGAAAAACCTCTTCAGATATAAAGGCAAGAGTGCGTCATTTTTCTGTTTTTTATTTTAAGTTAAAAAAGCATCTCCATCCAAGAGAGTAATACGGGTCAAAGTTTAATGCATAATCATAGAAATAAAAAAAACCACAGCACTATAAATGTCATCTAATTAAATTAATCAGGAATGATTGTGACACACTGTCCTGGAGTAGACAGGCAATCAGCTATAACATCAGAGCAGACTTTGTCAGAATGCACAATGAAAAGTTTAAAAACTTCACTGAATCATATATCCTGGTGCTATTTTGATGCAAGTCAAACTGCAAAGTCAGAAACTATAGATGTTGTGGCAAAATAACAAAGGACAAAGTTGGATTATCTCCCTGTCAATGACACCTTTAAAATAAATCCTCATTTTTCTAAGCATTTTGTATTAATTTCAAAAAGGGAATCTACAAAGAACAATAAATTCCATGTCACACATCTAAACTACCGCAGATGAGATCTACTTTAAAAGGTTACTAATAATTCCTTTATGTTACTTCTCCAACCCCTTCTCTTCCAGAAATGGTTAATCGGGTGCAGAAGTTCAAATGCTGTAACAGATTATCAGTTCAGAAGAAAGCAAGCCCCCCAAACAAACAAAAAAAACCACATCCATACCCAGAAGGTTCCTCTCATTATGATTCAGTAATTAATTAAGAGTAAATTGATTTGCCTGTTTGTTGGTTTTGGTTTGGTTTTTTTTTTTTTTGTAAGGACTGTTATATCTTTATCCTAAAATAAGTAGACTTTAGGATGTAACCATGGGTATAACTCCAAACTACTGTCCAAGAATCAAGTGTAACCATTCTACATTGAACATCTTTAAGGAGATTTCAACAGAAAGAAGAGGCCTAGCAGATCCCAAAACTACATTATCATCAAACTACTCACTTGTACTTGTTTTTTCCTTGCTCAGATATATATGCTGTTCAAATAGACTGGAACTTTAAATATAACTACAAGTTTTCTTACTCTTTGAGATTGTCTGAACTGTCTGTACCCTGTGGTAGAGTCCAAACATAAAAAAAACACTGAGGGGATCAACTAGCTTACAGAGTTATTTAGTAGTCTATAAGAATAATGTGCTTTGGACTTACAACACATATGGTAATAGGCTGGGATGGTACGAGTGTGGTGGTATTGGTTGCTGTGACCTGTATCTACTGCGCCCTGTGAATCTTCGAGGCATAAAATGTGGGAAAGGCTATAAAAAGGAAGAAAAATGTCAATATTTTATTCTTATTTAATAATGAAATTAAATTAAAAATGAATGTTGAAATGCATTTTAAATAAGCCATTATCCAAAAAAATCCATCCTTGTCCAAGCCAAAAAATATCAGCCTTTTCAAACAATTGTTTTGATTACAAAATCTTATCAGTAATATACAATTATACTATCCCACAGGAAAAAAAGTAACAATGTTAACCAGAAACCCTTGCAAGTTAGATAATAAGCATTTTGTAAGGCTCAGTCTATATACGGGCTGGTTTGGAGAGGCAGGACCTGAATTGGTGAACATGCTGCAAACCAAAAGCTGAGGGCTTTCAACCTGACACAGTGTGCTGGCTTGTGCAACTGGTTGGGTAGGAATGAGGGTTTTAAACAACATATATACAGGAGTTCTTTTGCTGGCATAAGCCAAATATCCATTAGGGGGCACTGCCAGGATGATCCAGAGCAAAATCAGTTTAAAAAAAGAGTAAGGTTTAAAATTAATACATAAAGAAATCATATTCAGAGTTGGGCTCGATTACATTCACTTTTGGGAGGAGGGACTGTAGTCTTTCAATTGCATACAGGTATAGTGCCTAAAGAGACATTCAAGCTTAAAGATTCAACACATTCTTCCCATAGGAGAAAAAGACTATTTTCCTGTTTTGATTTGCGTGCAAAGCTCTTTAGTTTACTTACATAAGTCCTCAGTATGACTGTTTAACACATCTTGCACTCTCTACTAAAATGAGAGCAGGTAAAGAATTGCAACTTGGACAAAAATTGTTTTTTTCTAAGAATATTCAATAGTGAAAAAAATGTTAGCAGATTTTTATAATCAAAATTCACACACCACTACTGAAATTATATTCAGAGGCCTTGAGACATTTACTTTTATGAAAAAAGATCACTCAAAGATTTTGTTAGCATGTTTTCATTCTTCCAAGTTTGAGCCCTCAGACTATATGAAGTAAGTCTAACCATAAAATGCAACCACCCTGACTTTCCACAGCTGCAGCCACTAATGAAATTCAATTGCAAAAATGCCATTTTTCAATAAAATGGTTATAACTTAGAGCAAAGATCAAGAACTTGAACTCAGCATGCATGAGGATGGAGTACAAAAAGCAATACTTACAACTCCAAATGAAACCTCTTGGTGTAAAGGATCATGGGTTAAGAATTGGATAGGAGCTGAGGAAGTCAATGTTGGTGGATGAGTTGACGGAGGGTAGGTAAAGCTTCCTATAGGAAGATGTTCTCCAAGCAGTTCTACTTCATTCTCTATCCTTTGACGTGGCTAAAAGAAACATAGGGTTTGTTGTATTAATAGAAAACCAATTTTAATGGTTTTTTTTTTTACTACATAAAAACCACAACTCCAATTATATGTTCTGAGGAGTTGTGGAAATGTTATGGAGTTGTACTGGGTATATGTGGCAAGGTTTTGGCAGTGGGGGAGGCTGCAGGGGTGGCCTCTGTGGGAAGAGGTTAGGAACTGCCTTGTGCCAGACACAGCTGGTTCCAGCTGGCTAGGCAATTGAACCACTGCAGGCCAAAGTTGAGCCATTCAGCGGTGTTGGTGGTGCCTCTGTGAAAATAAGAGCTGGAGTTGTTCAGCCTGGAGAAGAGAAGGCTCCGAGGAGACCTGATTGCAGCCTTTCAATACTTAAAGGGGGCTTATAAGAAAGACAGGGAGAAACTCTTCAGCAGGGCCTGTTGCAATAGGACAAGGGGTAATGGTTTTAAAATAGAGGGAGGTAGATTTAGACTGGATATAAGGAAGACATTTTTTCCAATTAGGGTGGTGAAACACTGGAACAGGTTGCCTGGAGAGGTGGTGGATGCCCCATCCCTGGAAACATTCAAGGCCAGGTTGGGCAGGGCTCTGAGCAACCTGATCTAGTTGAAGACGTCCCTGCTCCTTGCAGGGGGGTTGGACTAGATGACCTTTAAAGGTCCCTTCCAACCCAAACCGTTCTATGATTCTATGATTCGATTCTATGATTCTATGGCCAACAGAAACCTTATGAGAACAAATCATAAAAAACCAACAAGGACAAATGCCAAGTCCTGCACCTGGGAAGGAAGAAGCTCTGGCAACAATACAGAATGGGGAATGACCGGCTGTGAAGCAGCTCTACTGAAAAGGCCCTGGGGCCCTCGGTAGACAGCAAGCTGAACATGAGCCAACAGTGTGCCCTGGCAGCAAAGGCGGCCACTGAGATGGTCAGGGGACTGGAGCATTTGTCCTATTAGAAGAGCTTGAGGGAACCGGTCTTTTTCTGCCAGGAGAAGAAAAGGCTTGGGAGAGGGGAGAAGGACACCTAACAGCAGCCTTCTAATACCTGCAGAGATCTGATCTCAGAGATGGAGCCATGCTCTTTACAGTGGTGCATGGTGGAAGGACAAGAGACAATGGGCATAAGTCAAAACAAAAGAGGTTCCAGCTAAATACAAAGAGAAGCTTTTTCACCATGAGGGCAGTCAAGCAGTGGAACAGGAGCTTAGAGAGTTTGTGTAGTCTCCATCCTTGGAGGTTTTCAAGACCCAACTGGAAAAAGCCCTGAGCACCCTCACCTGACCTCATAGCTGATCCTGTTTTGAACAGAAGGTTGAACTAGAGACCTCCTGAGGTGTCTTTCAACCTGAATTATCCTCTGATCCTGTGATCCCTTTCATCAGTCTGCATATATAAGGCAGCAACTGACTTCCTTAATAGAGACGTTCTCAAACTGAAGAAAATAGTTCTACTTCACTACCATAAGGAATAATTGAAGACACACTGATGTATGAAGAGTTAAGAAGTTTCTTACAAAAATAATTCAGCATTTCCCTGTGAAGCAAAAAACTTAATTATGAACACCGTGAATTATACTTATAAATAATCGATTGCCGTGTTTAGGCTAGATACATTATCTTGAAACTATACTTTTGCTATTAGGAAAGATCAATTCAAATCTCAGATCATTTTGGTCTCATTTTTCAGGAAAACCTTAACTCTACTATTTCACTAATTCACCCTTCTTTTCCCAGTACTAAAGGCCATATGTTTCAAAACAGTCAGATATGAAAGTCATCTTGTGGAAGCAAAGGAAAAGGAAAATTGTTTCCCCATTCTCCCGAACAAGCTTTAAATAGCCAGCATTTTAAAGGCAATAATTCTTCTAGTAAGACTTGACAGCAAAAAATCAAGCTATCGAACAGAGCTAAAAGTTAACAAGGGAGCCTATTCCTGAAGCTAAATTAGCAATCTAAGTGAAGAAAGAAGCCCCTACATTTTCTGAGGGAAGACATCCTGATTACCAGAGAAAACCATGCAGAACCAGTCCTCCATGACTATAATGAAATTGTTACAATAGTGCCAACATCTGACATTTAACACAGCAGTATTTGTAAGACTGAAATTATTTTGTATTTCTGTATTAGTGAAATATTGGTAGAGCTCCAAAGAAACAGGCACAAAGTAAGTGGAAATCACTAACCTCTGGCAGAAGATTAGTAAGTAGAAATTACAAAATGTAATGCATCTTCTCTCTCTCATGTTTGCATAAACCCTATTATGAAGGCATTAACTCTTCAGTCAAGTTTGTTTAAGTGAAAAGAGTCAATAATTTCCATAAGCAGGGGAGAAAAAAGGTTCCAGTAGGCTGTAGAAGGTTTAAAGTAATACTTTTCACACTAGTGTTCGGGGGGGATACTGTGGTCACTTTAAATAAAGTGTGAATTAATGTAGTAGAACCGTGCAATTGGAATAATGCTTTGTGCTCTCTCTACAATTTCTTTTCTCTGAGACCACTGCTACGCTACACTTAGGTCTCTATCTTCTCATTTACTTTCTGGAAGAACACCACCTGCAGAAGCAGTACATGAAGCAAACTTATGTCAGACTGACAGGAGTACAGGCCTCCAGGGAAACAGAGTGGGCAACAGTTGAGGAAATCTTAAGAGAATCAAAATGAATTTCAAAACAATACTTTTTCTTTTTTTTTTTTCTTCAGACTAAGTCTTGCTCAGGTAGCACTACTACAATACCCTATTACTTACTGTAAAACAGATCCATTTGTTCTCTCAACCAGAATGTTATTAGGAGGACAAGAGCATTAATTGCTGATCAGCCCCCAAATATTTCAGGAGAGAGGATAAGAAGCATTACTTACTGAACGCGACTGCTGTGCTTGGAAGGGAACAAACTGCCCCGGAGGTGGCAGGTGAGATGGGTGATGCAGAGAGAGGTGAGGAGGATGCAAAAGGAATGGGTCGTTAGAAATCAGAGGCGGAAACGCTGCATATGTTACTGGTAGATGTTGGACTGAGCACGCCTGAAGCATCTGAAAGAAAATTAACATTTTTACATCTAGAATGAAAGGAGATTATTAAAAGAAAGCAGTCCACTTACCCTTAACTTACAAACACATCTCACACAATAATTCATTCACAAACTCAATGAACAGTGATTCTAGTACAGTACAGGGTCTAAAAGTGTAATGCTACCAGCTACACTTGCAAGGTGCAAAGGGCCTTTTACTTCAAAAGAAGTCTATAGAAGTTGGGGGTGTTCACTCTGCATTATCAGGCACAGATGCCCAAGGGGGGAGCAGGTTTACTTACCATAATAGGTTCTATTCTTCCCATATATTACATTTACAGACACATTCCAAGAAAACAAGCACTAGTTGGAACTGAAGGACTCCTAAATGTCAAATTCTGCCCTAAACAACTCTGTTGCCTGAGGTTGGGCCCCTTCTTTTCCTTCCCCTCTTGCTGGTACCTGCTGTCCCTTTCTCCTCTGCCCTGGGACTTTGAGGTGATCTACTGAAAGAAAATGGTGTCCATCTGCTGTTACTGGCTGTAACCCAAACAGAAGGACTACAGCCTACCTATGCTGACATCTCCTCCCAAACAGACCTCCCAAGGATCAATATAGCTGTCTAGTCCTCAGGCTCCGGTATCTGGAAGTCCTCCTAGCACCTGAAGGCAGTGATGGATGTCATAGCTGCACAAGTGTGCTCAGCTGGAAGAACTGTTCAGACAAGTAGCTATGTAACAAGAGGAGCTCAACAGGAATGCAAGCAGGAGATTGATGTGTGGTATTGCGCACTGTCCCAGGCTGAGCGACAGCCCTGCCTTAAGGCTGTGCAAGGGCAAGGTAAGTGGAGTGACTACATCAGTGGACAAGGGAAGAGCTACGGATATGATCTGTCTGGACTTCTGTAGGGCCTTTGACATGGTCCCCCACAATCCTTCTCTCTGAATTGGAGAGAGATGGATTTGATGGATGGACTGTTCAGTGGCTAAGGAATTGGCTGGATGGTTGCATCCGGAGAGTAGTGGTGAACAGCTCCCCCCACAATCCTTCTCTCTGAATTGGAGAGAGATGGATTTGATGGATGGACTGTTCAGTGGCTAAGGAATTGGCTGGATGGTTGCATCCGGAGAGTAGTGGTGAACAGCTCAATGTCCAGATGGAGATCAGTGACTAGTGGTGTCCCTCAGGGGTCTGTATTGAGAGCAGCACTGTTTAATATCTTAATCAGTGACACAGACAGTGGGCTTGAGTGCACCCTCAGCAAGTTTGCAGATTACTCCAAGCTGAGTGGTGCAGCTGACATGCCTGAGGGACAGGATGCCATTCAGAGGAACCCTGATAGGCTGGAGAAATGGGCCCATGTGAATCTCATGGGGTTCAACAAGGCCAAGTGCAAGGTCCTGCACATGGGTCAGGGCAACCCCCAGTATCAATACAGGCTGGGGGATGAAAGGATTGAGAGCAGCCCTGAGGAGAGGGGCTTGGGGGTGATGGTGGATGAAAAATGGGACATGAGCTGGCAATGTGCCCTTGGGGCCCAGAAGGCCAACTGCATCCTGGGCTGCATCAGAAGAAGCATGGCCACCAGATCAAGGGAGGTGATTCTGCCCCTCTACTCCACTGTAGTGAGACTCCACCTGGAGTACTGCATCCAGGTTTGGAGTCCTCAGTACAGGAAAGACATGGACCTGTTGGAGTGAGTCCAGAGGAGGGCCACAAAAATGATCAGAGGGCTGGAACACCTCTCCTATGAAGACAGGCTAAGAGAGTTGAAATTGTCCAGCCTGGAGAAGAGAAGGCTACAGGGAGACCTTATTGCAGCCTTTCAATATATTAAGGGGACTTATAAGATGTAGAAAGACTTTTTGCCAGTGGCTGTAGTGACAGGACAAGGGGCAATGAGTTTACACTGAAAGAAGGTAGATTTAGATTGAATAAAAGGAAGAAAATTTTTTGCTATGAGGATGGTGAATGGGTTGCTCAGTGAAGTTGTGAATGCCCCATCCCTGGAAACATTAAAGGTCATGTTGGACAGGGCTTTGAGCAACCTGATCTATTGAAAGATGTCCCTGCTCATGGTGAGAGGGTTGGAACTAAATGATCTTTAAGGTTTCTTCCAACTCAAACCATTCTATGATTCTATGATTCTGCTCATTTCGATGTTTTGAGGGGAGTCTTATGCTCTGGAGTGAAAACTCTTCCTCTGACCTATGAAGGCATCACCCAGAGACAGTTTTTTCAATAAAAGTGGATGTCTCCTCTGTGAAGTTACGTGTCCAAAGTATACTGTGAGTCACTAAAGTTTGAATTCTCAGGAATCAAGGTGGTGGTAGGGAGAATACAAACTCACTTCATGGAAGTGCTCAGTTTCACTTCCAACTATACACATCCAGGAACAAGACCCCAAATTTACATTATTTTAACTGCTTTTTTACTCACTCACCAGAATATCAGGCATTTCTTTTATGCTTCTGACCACTAAAAATGCAACTCAAAATGAGCTTTAAAAAAAAAAAGCATCAATTCTCTTATGTAAACAAGGCTATTGATCAGAGACAATTTTCAAACATTAAACTTCACTGTTCCACTTCCGAAGTGAATCAAGATTTATCAAGAAATGAGGAACAGCAGAGGACCCAGCTGTACTCTCTTACCCAAAGCACATTGTTCCCATTAGAAAACACAAAACACATTATGGTCAATAGGCATAATGACTGCAAAGATGGTAAGGAGGTACAATTTATGATAAGATTTCAATAGCGAAAGTGCAGTCACAACATCATTTAATGTGGTCATGACCCTAAATGGATCCTTACGTCAAGCTGATACAGTTTAAGATTAATCTAATCTAAATACTAATTTTCCTCAAATGATCCTCTGAAACAAATAAGAAATGTGCAGATACAATATAACATAGTATTCTATAACACATGTAGAAGGTACTTCTGAAATAATTAAAAAACAGTTCATCAGTTCATATAACAGCCAAGAACAAAAGAAGAGCTTTAACGTATGTTAAGGGTACTGCATAAAGATTATCGAGCAACATTCTGTGATGTTTGTTATCCAGGAAATTAGGGGATATTTTAAATGTTCTCCAGACTTTCAAATCTATTGCCTTAATCCAGTTCTTCAATACTGAAGAAACAGAATGCACTCCTCTCCCATATTACAATAAGAGGACATGTCAACCTGTCGTAGTTCAGCCCCGATTGGAACCAGACTACGCAGTCTCTCTCTCACTCCCCCCACCCTCCGAGGGAATAGGGAGAGATAATATAAGGAAAAACGGCTCGAGGTTTGAGATAAGGACAGAGAGAAATCCTTAAAGTTACCATTATGAGTAAAACAGAATTATTTGGGGAAAACTATTCATTTAATTCTAAAACTAGCAGGAGAATGAGACAGAGAACATGATAACCTCTCCCCACACCTCCCTCTTCCCAGGCTTAACATTATCTATACTACCTTCCCCCACACCGAGCGGCACAGAGGGGAAGAGGGAATGGGGGTCACGGTCAGTTCATCCATCACGCGTTGTTTTACGCCGTTGCTTCGTCATTGGGGGAAGAACTCCTCACATTCCTCCTCTGCTCCATCATGGGGTCCCTCCCACGGGCCACAGTCCTTCATGGAACTGCTCCGGCGTGGGTCATTTCTTCCACGGGGTGCAGTCCCTCCAGAACGGCTGTCCCAGCAGGCCCTCCACGGGCCATAGCCTCCTTCAGGCATCCACCTGCCCCAGTGTGGGGTCCTCCACAGGCTGCAGGTGGATCTCTACTCCTCCATGGACCTCCATGGGCTGCAGGGAGACAACCTGCTCCACAATGGGCTGCACCACAGGCTGCAGGGGAATCTTGGCCAGGAGCAGCATTACTCCTCCCTCTCCTTCTTCAGTGACCTTGGCATTTGCAGCCATTCCTCTCACAATAAATTCTTCACAACAGGCAGGCAGATGCCTCTCAGGTTCTCTTCACATCTCATCTCCTCTCCACTTCTTGCAGCTGTGCTGGGCTGAGTTGGGCCCAGTCTGCTGCCTGGCAGGAGGCCAGAGGGTGAGGCCTGCAAGGCCCACAAGTCTCATGCCTCTCCCTCACTGCCCCTGCTCAGCTTCTTCACATCTTCTCTCCTTTATTTTCTGTTTTCCCCTTCTTAAATACGTTATTGCAGAGGCGTTATCAGGGAATGTTCTGCTACCAATTGGCTTGGCCTTGGCCAGCAGCGGGTCCGCCCTAGGCCCGGCCGAGTCCACTGAACAAAGGGGAACAACTTCTAGCGGTTTCTTACAGAAGCTACCACCGTAGCCCCCCCTCACTAAATAAAACCAGAACACAACCAAATCTGCACTTTACAGTGTTATATTCTGAAACAATTTTAAATTTCATTATTTTTAAGTAGAGCGAGAATGTGCAATGATCTCTGGTACTAAAAATAGTTGATCATTACAATTCTTGAAAGTCTTTTCAGAAGTTTATTGAAAAGTTTTCATTTTACAGGCTGACTTTTTCAGACCATGTCACAAAGAGAGACAGAAGGAGTGAGAGGGAGAGAGGGAGAGGGAGGGGAGCAAGGGAGAAAGTAAAATAAATAAAGAAAGAGGCAGTGTCCTGGTTTCAGCAGGGATGGAGTTAATTTTCCTCTCAGTAGCCAGTGTGTTTTGGATCTTGTATGTGAAAAATGTTGATAAACACACTAATATTATGAGTAGTTGCTAATGAGACCAAGGACACTGTCCAGCTTTCCAGGTCTCACTCATGTGCAGGCACAGAAAGCTGGGAAAAAGACAGACAGAATAATTGACCCAAACTGGCCAAAGAGAGTATTCCATGCCATAAAAGTCATGCTCAGTATATAAGTGGGGGTTGTCCGGTGAGGGGACCATCTCATCTCTCTCCTCTCGCTTGCTGTCATTGTTCCCTCTACCTTGCTGTCTCCCTTTTGCGCCTTTGCTTGATGCTCGGTTTTGTTTCCGTGATCGCTGCTCGGGACGGGCTGTATTGGTCATTGGGACGTTGGGTGGTGAGAAATCGTGCATTGTTCATTTTGTATATATTAACATCCTTGCATTTTGTTATTATTGTAGTTTTCCTTTGCTATTTTAGTAAACTGTCTTCATCTCAACCCACGAGTTTTCCTTCCTTCCCAATTTCTCTCCCCCATCCTGCTGGGGAGGGTGAGCGAGAAACTGTGTGGTGACTACGGCTAAACCACAACAGTCCTTTTGGTGACCAATGTGGGGCACGAAGGGGACTGACTAGATCACTTGGGAGATTGTCAGACTTTAGTCTGAGGTTCAAGCCCCATGTCAGTCCTGAAGGGTTGAGATAAGGAGTTTGAAAAGAGTGTTTAGAACAGACTTGTTACAAGCATTCATTGTCGGTTTGGTCATCGCTGGTCACAATGTTGGTTTATTTGCTCTTGGAGTTGTTTTTAGAGCTGTACTGGGCAGCACCCTACTTGCTGCTGCTTGTCGGTGTTTCTGCATGGTTTATCAGTTCTGGGATTAAAAGTATTGCTCTTCTGTTCTATGTGACACTGGCTGGTTTGGTTAGATCACTGGTAACGGGACCGATTTCATATTTGTATTCAATGGCAGTGCACAGTGCGCAGAGTGAAGAGGCAGCGACGGCACCACCTGAGTATTCTGGGAGCCATCTCGTGGGTGTTGTTTGGGATTATACCTCTTGGTTTGGTCTGGGAAGGCAGGCCACGGGGGGGACACAACATCTGTTTACAGCTTCCCCCACTTTGCCAAGCTAATTTCAACAGCTTTTGAGAATTTTGAATACCTCTAGGATACTCTAATCACCACATATGTGTTGGCAGGTTTCTCGCAGCTATCTCAGATCTTGATCTTGATATTGACTAAGTTAACTATTTAAGCATACTGATGGGTCTTGTCGTATTGTAGGAAAACATCGGAAGTGGAAAGCTGCTGTGTGGAGTCCTACATGAGGAGTCACAGAAGCCACTGAAGGCCAAGGTGAATCAAGACAGTTTCAAGAGGTGAAAGCCATCCAGCTGGCTTTAGACATCGCTGAACGGGAAAAATGGCCTGTGCTCTATCTCTACACTGACACATGGATGGTGGCCAATGCCCTATGGGGGTGGTTAAAGCAATGGAAGCAGAGCAACCGGCAGCGTAGAGGCAAGCCCATCTGGGCTGCCACATTGTGGCAAGATATTGCTGCCCAGTTAGAGAATCTGGTTGTAAAAGTACATCACATAGATGCCCATGTACCCAAGAGTCGGGCCACTGAAGAACATCAAAACAACCAGCAAGTGGATCAAGCTGCTAAGATTAAAGGTTCCCAAGTGGACCTAGACTGGCAACACAGAGGTGGATTATTTTTAGCTCGGTGGGCCCATGACACCTCAGGCCATCAAGGAAGAGATGCAACATACAAATGGGCTCGTGATCGAGGGGTGGACTTGACCATGGATACCATTGCACAGGTTATCCATGAATGTGAAACATGCGCTGCAATTAAGCAGGCCAAGCGGTTAAAGCCTCTTTGGTATGGAGGACGATGGCTGAAGTATAAATATGGAGAGGCCTGGTAGGTTGATTACATCACACTCCCACAAACCCACCAAGGCAAGTGCTATGTGCTTACAATGGTGGAAGCAACCACTGGGTGGCTAGAGACATATCCTGTATCACATGCCACCACTCGAAACACTATCCTAGGCCTTGAAAAGCAATTTCTCTGGTGACATGCCACCCCAGAAAGAATTGAGTCAAACAATGGGACCCATTTCCAAAACAACCTCATAGATACCTGGGCCAGAGAGCACGGCATCAAGTGGGTATACCACATCCCCTATCACGCATCAGCCTCTGGAAAAATCCAGTGGTACAATGGACTGTTAAAAACTACACTGAAAGCAATGGGTGGTGGGACCTTCTAAAAATGGGATACACATTTAGCAAAAGCCACCTGGTTAGTCAACGCTCGGGGATCCACCAATCGAGCTGGCCCTGCCCAATCTGAACTTTTACATACTGTTGAAGGGGATAAAGTCCCTGTGGTGCATGTAAGAAATATGTTGGGGAAGACAGTCTGGGTTATTCCTCCCCTGGGCAAAGGCAAATCCACTTGTGGGATTGCTTTTGCTCAAGGACCTGGATGTACTTGGTGGGTGATGCAGGAGGATGGGGCAGTCCGATGTTTACTTCAAGGAGATTTGATTTTAGGTGAAAATAGCCAATAATTTGAACTGCATGTCATCCTTTCTATAGTCATTATATGTCCTATCAAAGGTATTGCAGCATGAATCTCCCTGATCAGTGAAGAACAAACTTCAATGAAACTGAGTGAGATGCAGCAGTGATGGAATCAGAACTGGTGCCCAACAGCTTCCTCGAGATCATCATTTTCCACTCACAGACCATGGACGTGATTCACCAGCTGCGCCAGATTTACCATCTGCGAGCTCCAGATGCATCATGCAACAATCCCACACTGCATACCACCTCTCCTGCCCTGAGAGACTGTTATGACAGATGGAACCCGGAGTCATGGACTAAATGAACTCAACAGACTTTGGAGGAATAGCCCATAGATATTATTATTAGGAAAATTTTTTTTGCAGTGAGGGTTATAGAACACCGGAACAGGTTGCCCAGAGAGGTGGTTGATGTCCCATCCCTGGAAACGTTCAAGACCAGGTTGGATGAAGCGAGACAAGAGTGCGAACGAGGGAGAGCAAGCAAGAAAGAAGAGAACAAGAAATAGATATAGATGGATAAAGGAAGAACAAGACAGAGAGAGTAGAAAGGAAGAGAAAGAGTGAGAGAGAATGAGAGCAAGAAAGAGCGCGATCAGGAGATAATGACACAGGCAATGTGAGAGAAATTTAGTGCACACAAAAGTGCGAGAGAGCAGAAGACAGTGTAGAAGAGAGATTGAGAAAGAGAGCAAAAGGCAGAATGAGAGAGAGCAAGAGAATGAGAGGGTTATGGAGAGCAAGAGAGACTGAGACTGACAGGAGATGGGCACAGGGAGGCATGTGCACATAAATGCAGAGAGAGAGAGTGAGCAAGTGGGAGATGAGTGAGTAGAAAGAGAAAGAGGCATGTGCAAACAGATGCAGAGGAGGCCATACAGACACGCACACAAAGACGTAGAGGAAGAGAGATTCATGAACACACAAACTCGAAGGAAGAGAGATGCACAGGCACACAAATGCAGAGTGATGGTTGGGGGGGAGAGAGAAACAGGCATGTACACAGATGCAGAGATAGACATAGGGAGGGGCACCTGTGCACAGATTAGGAGAACTGTGCGTGGACACCAACATGGAGAAAGAGAGACAGGGAGGCACCTGCACATAGATGCAAGGAGAGAGAGACACGCAAAAAGACAGGTGCAGAGATGCATACATGCACACATGTGGGGAAAGAGAGATGCACAAAGATGGAGAGGAAGAGAGAAAGAGATGTGAGCACACACAGACACTTGTGCAGACAAATGCAGTGGAAGAGACATATAAAGAAAGACAGAGAAGTGCATGCACAGACACAGAGGACGAGACAGAGATGCATGCACACAGACACAGGGAGAGACAGAGAAATCCACGTGCACACAGATGCAGAGAGAGAGACAAACAGGGACAGATGTATGCATGCACAGATGCAGAGGAAGAGTGACTGAGAGATGCTCACGCAGACAAAAATGGAGGAAGATAAGATGCAGGCGTGCACATAGAGACAGAGATAGAGAGGTGCGCGTGTGCACAGATGCAAAGGAAGAAAGACAGAGGCATGAACAAAGAGGCAGGGGAAGAAAGAGATAGACAGAAAAAGAGACAGGCACACACACAGAGATGAGTGCGCACATAGATGCAGGGGAGGAGAGACAGATGCACATGCAGTTGCAGAGGAAAAGACATATGCAGAGAGACATGCACATATTCAGATGCAGAGCGAGAAAGAGGCACGTGCACACGCACAGAAGAAGAGAGATAGAGAGATGGGCATGCAAATAGGAGGGGAGAGACAGAGATGAATGCACACAGAAAGAGACGCGCACACACAGACACAAAGGAGGAAAGACAGGCATGTGGAAATGGATGCATATTAATTCTTGACAAATACCAGTTTCTTGACAAATAACAGTCCCTGATAAGCTTAAGTGAGTTTCAAGGCAAACAGGATTGTTAGGAATTGTCTAGCAGACAGTTAGTCTTCTAAATCAAGCAATATTTAGCAGACAATTAATTCCCTGTATCAAGCTGGCAATGCGCCCTTGCAGCGCAGAAGGCCAACCACATCCTGGGCTGCATAAACAGGAGCGTGACCTGCAGGTCGAGGGAGGTGATTCTCCCCCTCTACTCTGCCCTGGTGAGACCCCACCTGGAATACTGCATCCACTTCTGGAGCCCCTAACATAAGAAGGACATGGACCAGTTGGAGAGGGTCCAGAGGAGGGCCACGAAGATGATAAAAGGGCTGGAGCACCTCTCCTATGAGGACAGGCTGAGAGAGTTGGGGCTGTTCAGACTGGAGAAGAGAAGGCTCCAGGGAGACCTTATAGCAGTCTTCCAGTACCTCAAGGGGGCCTACAGGAAAGACGGGGAGAGACTGTTCAGTAGGGCCTGTTGTGACAGGACAAGGGGTAATGGTTTCAAAATAGAGGTAGATCGATTTAGACTAGATATTAGGAAAACATGTTTTACACTGAGGGTGGTGGAACACTGGAACAGGTTGCCCTTGAAGGTCCCTTCCATCCCTAACCATTCTATGATTCTATGAAGTGAAAATCATCCATCTGTCGCAAGTCCTTCTCCTCAGGGCTGGTCTCAATCCATTCTCTGCCCAGCCTGTATTTGTGCCTGGGATTGCCACGACCCAGGTGCAGGACCTTGCACTTGGCCTGGTTGAACTTCATGAGGTTGGCACGGGCCCACCTCTCCAGCCTGTCAAGGTCCCTCTGGATGGCATCCCTCCCCTCCAGTGTGTTGACGGCACCACACAGCTTGGTGTCGTCGGCGAACTTGCTGAGGGTGCACTCTATCCCACTGTCCATGTTGCTGACAAAGATGTTAAACAAGGCCAGGCCCAACACAGACCCCTGAAGAATGCCACTCGTGACCGGTCTCCACTTGGACATCGAGCCGTTGATCACCACTCTCTGAGTGCGGCCATCCAGCCAATTCCTTATCCACCGAGTGGTCCGTCCATCAAACCCATGTCTCTCCAGTTCAGAGAGAAGGATGTCGTGCGGGACAGTGTCAAAAGCCTTGCACAAGTCCAGGTCAAGGATATCCGTTGCTCGTCCCTTGTCCACCGATGCTGTCACCCCGTCATAGAAGGCCACCAAATTGGTCAAGCATGATCTTCCCTTGGTGAAGCCATGTTGGCTGTCACCAACCACCTCCTTGCTCTCCATGTGCCTCAGCATGGGTTCCAGGAGAATCTGCTCCATGACCTTGCCAGGCACAGAGGTGAGGCTGACCGGCCTGTAGTTGCCCGGGTCTTCCTTGTTCCCCTTTTTAAAAATGGGGGTTATGTTACTCCTCTTCCAGTCATCCGGGACCTCACCAGACCACCATGACTTCTCAAATACAATGGCCAGTGGCTTGGCAACTTCATCCGCCAGTTCCCTCAGGACCCACAGATGCATCTCACCGGTTCCCATGGACTTGTGCACCTTCAGGTTCCTCAGATGTTCCTGAACCTGCT
Organism: Chlamydotis macqueenii; assembly: GCF_036417535.1. Lineage (NCBI taxonomy): Eukaryota > Metazoa > Chordata > Aves > Otidiformes > Otididae > Chlamydotis > Chlamydotis macqueenii. Next base: position 15,430,482 of record NC_141592.1, on the reverse strand, counting down.
CTTCTGCTACAGTGGACGGTTCTTAATTCTCGCAGTCCCTGCTTGTGCCTTCCACAGTTTGGGTGGCGTGACAAGAGCCCTTACCAGTGAAGACTGAGGCAAAAAAGTCATGGAGCATCTCAGCCTTCTACATGTCCCAGGTAACCAGGTCATCCATTTCCTTCCGGAGGGGGCCTACATTCTCCCTGTATGTCCTTTTGTACCCGTCACATCTATAGAATCCTTTCTTGTTGCTTTTGACACCCCTGGCCAGATTCATAGAATAGTTAGAGTTGGAAGGGACCTTCAAAAATCATCTAGCCCAATCCCCCTGCAAGGAGCAGGAACATCCCCCACTAGATCAGGTCGCTTAGAGCCTCATCCAACCTGGCCTTGAACGTTTCCAGGGATGGGGCATCCACCACCTCTCTGGGCAACCTGTTACAGTGTTCTACAACCCCCAGTGTAAAAAAAAAATTTCCTATTATCTAAACTAAATCTATCTCCCTCTATTTTAAAACCATTACCACTAGTCCTGTCACAACAGGCCCTACTGAAGAGTCTCTCTCCATCTTTCTTGTAGGCCCCCTTGAGGTACTGGAAGACCGCTATCAGGTCTCCCCGGAGCCTCCTCTTCTCCAGGCTGAACAGCCTCAACTCTCTCAGCCTGTCCTCATAGGAGAGGTGCTCCAGCCCTCTGATCATCTTTGTGGCACTCCTCTGGACCCTCTCCAACTGGTACATGTCCTTCTTATGTTGGGGGCTCCAGAACTGGACACAGTACTCCAAGTCGGGTCTCACCAGAGTAGAGGGGGAAAATTCAATTCTGTCAGGGCTTTAGCCTGCCTCACCTGATATCTGGCCACTCGCATAGCCTCTTCGTAGTCCTCCCAGGTTACCTGTTGTCGTGGTTTTGTTAGTGAGGGGGGGGCCTAAGGTGGTAGCTTCTGTAGGAAACTGCTAGAAGTCGCTCCCATTTGTTCAGTGGACTTGGCCAGGCCTAGGGCGGACCCACTGCTGGCCAAGGCCGAGCCGATTGGTAGCAGAATGTCCCGTGATAATGCCTCTGCGATAACGTATTTAAGAATGGGAAAACAGAAAAAAAAGAGAGGAGAGAAGATGTGAAGCAGCTGAGCGGGGGGCAGAGAGGGGGAGGCGCGAGCCTCATGGGCCTTGCAGGCCTCACCCTCTGGCCTCCCGCCGGGCAGCCGACTGGGCCCAACTCGGCCCGGCCCGGCTGCAAGAAGTGAAGAGGAGATGAGAAGTGAATAAGATGTAAAAAGGATTTCTCCCTGTCCTTATCTCAAACCTTGAGCCGTTTTTCCTTATATTTTCTCTCCCTATTCTCTCGGAGTGTGGGGGGAGTGAGAGAGAGACTGCGTAGTCTGGTCCGATCGGGGCTGAACTACGACTGTTATTTTGGCGCCCAACGTGGGGCTCGAGGAATTTGAGATAAGGATTGAGTTTAATTGGGAGCGGTAATGGGCAAAACAGGGATTGAACTTGACAAAAGAGCAAAATGATTAGGGGAAATTTATGTTCTGATTGTGGTGAATTGTGTGTAAATTGCATGGTATATTCACTGTTGGTGTTTTGAGGATATTAATTTGATTCTTGGTGCGGGGAATTCTTTTTCTTTTCTGTTGATGTGTGTGTATTTTAATTAGAATTCTTAAATACGTAATTCGCAGAGGCGACGGGTGGAATGTCGTGGTTTTGTTAGTGAGGGGGGGGCCTAAGGTGGCAGCTTCTGTAGGAAACTGCTAGAAGTCGCTCCCCTTTGTTCAGTGGACTTGGCCAGGCCTAGGGCGGACCCACTGCTGGCCAAGGCCGAGCCGATTGGTAGCAGAATGTCCCGTGATAACGCCTCTGCGATAACGTATTTAAGAATGGGAAAACAGAAAAAAAAGAGAGGAGAGAAGATGTGAAGCAGCTGAGCGGGGGGCAGAGAGGGGGAGGCGTGAGCCTCATGGGCCTTGCAGGCCTCACCCTCTGGCCTCCCGCCGGGCAGCCGACTGGGCCCAACTCGGCCCGGCCCGGCTGCAAGAAGTGGAGAGGAGATGAGAAGTGAATAAGATGCAAAAAGGATTTCTCCCTGTCCTTATCTCAAACCTTGAGCCGTTTTTCCTTATATTTTCTCTCCCTATTCTCTCGGAGTGTGGGGGGAGTGAGAGAGAGACTGCGTAGTCTGGTCCGATCGGGGCTGAACTACGACTCCTGTCTCCGCCTCCACCCTCTATAGGCTTCCTTCTTTACTTTCAGTTGGTCCAGGAGCTCCTTGCTCATCCACACAGGCCTCCTGGCCTTTTTGCCCGACTTGCTCTTCATCAGGATGCATTGCTGCTGAGCTTGGAAAAGGAGCTCCTTGAATATCGACCAACTTTCCTTGGCCCCTCTTCCCTCCAGAGCTGCATCCCATGGCACTTTGCCCATCAGGTCCCTGAAGAGGCCAAAGTCTGCCCTCCCGAAGTCCAGGGCAGAGAGCTTGGTGGATAGCTTCCTTGCTGCCCCGTGGATCTTGAACTCCACCGTGTCGTGGCCGCTGCAGCCAAGGCTGTCCGTTAGTTTCACATCCCCCACCAGTCCCTCCCTGTTGGTGAGAACAAGGTCGAGCATGGCACCCCTCCTCATTGGCTCCTCTATCGCCTGCAGGAGGAAGTTGTCATCCACACATTCCAGGAACCTCCTGGACTGCCTGTGCCCTGCCGTGTTGTCTCTCCAACAGATGTCAGGGTGGTACAAATCCCCCATGAGGACCAGGGCTTGCAACCGAGAGGTTGCTCCTATCTGGTTGTAGAGGGCCTCGTCCGCTCTGTCCTCCTGGCTAGGCGGCCTGTAGCACACTCCCACTGTAATGTCCCCTGTTCCTTCCCTCCCTTTAATCCTAACCCATAAGCTCTCTGTCAGCTCCTCCTCCATCCCCAGGCGGAGCTCCACACACTCCAGCCTGTTGCTGACATAGAGGGTGACATCCCCTCCTCATCTCCCCTGCCTGTCCTTCCTAAAGTGTCTATACCCCTCCATCCCAATGCTCCAGTCATAGGAGTCATCCCACCGCATCTCTGTGATGCCAATAAGGTCATAGCCCTGCTCGTGTGCAAGCATCTCCAGCTCTTCCTGTTTATTCCCCATGCTGCGTGCATTGGTATGTAGACATTTCAGCTGGGCCCCCGACAAAGCCGACTTGCTGGCTGGAGCAATAGGAGCTCTTTTGGTCTGCAGTTTAGGTTCTCTCGCACTTACCGGCTTCTGGGTACTTGGTGCTGGCACTGGTGCCATGCTGACAGTAGTGGGCTGGACTGTGCTCCCCCTCCACCAGCAACACTAGTTTAAAGCCCTCTTGATGATCCTGGCAAACCTTTGGCCAAGGACACTCTTCCCCTTCTCAGTTAAGTGTACCCCATCCACCCCTAGTAGACCAGGCTTCTCAAAGCAAGTCCTGTGGTCTAAATAGCTGTCGTAGCTTAGCCCTGATTGGGACCAGACTACACAGTCTCTCTCTCACTCCCCCCACTCTCTGAGAGAATAGGGAGAGATAATACAAGAAAAAAGGCTCAAGGTTCGAGATAAGGACAGGGAGAAATCCTTAAAGTTACTGTCACGGGCAAAACAGACTCAACTTGGGGAAAACTATTCATTTATTACTAAAACTAGCAGGAGAATGAGACAGGGAACAAGATAACGTCACCCCACCCCTCCCTCTTCCCGAGCTTAACATTATCTCTACTACATTCCCCCACACCGAGTGGCACAGCGGGGAAGAGGGAATGGGGGTTATGGTCAGTCCATCACACGTCGCTTTACGCTGCTGCTTCATCATCGGGGGAAGAACTCCTCACATTCCTCCCCTGCTCCAGCGTGGGATCCCTCCCATACACCACAGTCCTTCGTGAAACTGCTCCAGCATGGGTCATTTCCTCCACGGGGTGCAGTCCCTCCAGAACGGCTGCCCCAGCGGGCCCTCCACGGGCCATAGCCTCCTTCAGGCATCCACCTGCCCCAGTGTGGGGTCCTCCACAGGCTGCAGGTGAATCTCTGCTCCTCCGTGGACCTCCATGGGCTGCAGGGGGACAACCTGCTCCACCATGGTCGTCACCACAGGCTGCAGGGGAATCTTGGCCAGGAGCCGCATTACTCCTCCCCCTCCTTCTTCAGTGACCTTGGCGTCTGCAGCCATTTCTCTCACAAGAAAAAATTCTTCACAACAGGCAGGCAGACACCTCTCAGGATCCTTTTCACATCTCATTTACATCTCATCTCCTCTCCACTTCTTGCAGCCGGGCCGGGACGAGTCGGGCCCAGTCAGCTGCCCGGCGGGAGGCCAGAGGGTGAGGCCTGCAAGGCCCACAAGGCTCGTGCCTCCCCCTCTCTGCCCACGCTCAACTTCTTCACATCATCTCTTCTCTTTTTTTTCCTGTTTTCCCCTTCTTAAATACGTTATTGCAGAGGCGTTATCAGGGAACATTCTGCTACCAGTTGGCTTGGCCTTGGCCAGCAGCGGGTCCGCCCTAGGCCTGGCTGAGTCTACTGAACAAAGGGGAGCAACTTCTAGCAGCTTCTTCCAGAAACTACCACTGTAGCCCCCCCTCAGTAAATAAAACCAGAACAGTAGCCAAAGCCCTGGCTGTAGCACCACTCCTTAAGCCATGTGTTGACTTGCCAGATTTGTCTGGCCCTTTCAGGCCCCTTCCCTTTGACCTGGAGGATTGAGGAGAAGACCACCTGTGCCCCAGAGTCCTTAACTGTTGCTCCCAGGGCCCTGAAGTCCCTCTTGATGCTTCTCTGGCTGCTCCTGGCTGTGTCGCTGGCACCCACGTGAAACACCAGCAGTGGATAATAGTCTGTGGGCCATATGAGGTTTGTTACTCTCTTATTAACATTGCTGATACGAGCCCCCAGGAGACAGCATACCTCCCTAGAGAGCGCATCAGGTTGGCAGATGGGTGCCTCCGTACCTTTCAGGAGAGAGTCACCCACTACTACCACACATCTCCTTTTCTTGGTAGCACTGGTTGTCATGCGAGCCGGTTGGGCTACCTTGCACGGCTCCAGTGCCTCCCCTGAGGTGCTGGGTCTTACTTCTTCAGCCTGCAGAGCAGCAAAGCGGTTCTGCAGGGGCACCTCAGGGTTCAGGGGAAGCTTCTTCCTCCTGCTGCCCCTTGCCTTTGCGAGCTTCCATTCCTTGGTATCTTTTGCCTGCTTACTTACCGCGTGTGTCAGTGGCAGGGGTTTTAGTTCATTGACCAGGCACTGTGGTTCTGGTGCAGACTGTGCTTGAAACCAAGTATCCAGCTCCCTCTCAGTCTCCCTGATGTCACACAGCCTCCTGACCGCCTCCTGCAGCTCAGCCACCTGCCACAGGAGCTCCTCCACCAGGGCACACCTTCTGCAGGCAGGGCTGCCTCCTGTCTCTGCCCCTGCCCCAGGAGTAGGGTCCAGGCACTGCCTGCAGCTGGAGGTCTGCACTGCAGCCTCTCCCTTTAGCTACTCCGTCTGCACGGAGACATCAACCACCGCGGGGGTAGCTGGTGCAGACCTCCAGGCCAAAGCTGTAACCTTTGCTCTCAGGTGAGTGTTTGCCATGTTGCCTTGAGAGTCGGGTACGGCAAATGCCCTAGGTCGGCACCCTGCCCTCACGAACTGCCACCCCCTGTTCACTGCGCTCCTGGTCGCTGATTCTCCCTAGGGCCTGCTTTATAGGTGGAGAGGGGCTGGACCGCCGGTGCCCCCTGGCTCCACCCAGGTCTCATCAGCCGCCCTCACACAAGCTGTGGGCTCCTGAGGGTTTGTGGCGTCTCTCTCGGCTCCCCCCTGAGCTTCTTCGGTTTGGGAATCTCCTCTCTGCGCCGCGCCACTGCGGATCCTGCCGGCTCTGAAGCTGTTACCTCGGTGACTGAGACAGTCAAATCTGTTGTTATCTCAAACCCTTCAGACCCCACGTTGGGCACCAAAAAGGACTGTTGTGGTTTAACCCCAGTAGGCAGCTAAACACCAAACAGCCACTCGCTCACTCCCCTCCCCCCAGTGTGATGGGGAAGAGAATCAGCAGGGTAAAAGTGTGAAAACTCATGGTTTGAGATAAATACAGTTTAATAGGTAAAGCAAAAGCTGCATGCACAATGGTCTGAAATGCAAGGTCTATACTCTGCTTCTTGCCTTCCTCACTCCCCTCAGGATCTTGAGCTCCACTTAAGTCAAGGCTGCCACTGATTGCCACAGCCTCAAATAGTTCTTCCTTGTTCATGAGCAGCAGATCCAGCTGTGCATCCCCCCAGTTGGCCCATCCAACACTTGTATTAAGAAGTTTTCGTCATTGTTCACCTCCCCTGCAATACTCTCCAGAAGCCTCCTGGACTGTTTCTGTCCCACTGTTGCCCTTCCAGCAGATGTCAGGGAGTTTCAAGTCCCCCATGAGAACCAGGGTCTGTAATCTGGAGACTTCCTCAGGTTGCTTAAAGAAGGTCTTGTCCCCTTCTTCACACTGATCAGGTGGTCTATAACAAGCTCACATCATGATATCGCCCCTTACTAGTCTCTTCTCTGTTCCTGACCCACAAGCTCTCAAGCAGCCTGTCACTCATTCCATAGAAGAGCTCTATATGCTTGAGCTGCTCCTTCATATAAGGGGCAATCCCCTCTGCTTCCTTGCCTGTCTTTCATAAAGAGTTGTTAGCTGTAGCCATACCATTTTATAAGATCATTTCCAGATAAAAGCTCTAGGTGAAATTCCTAATACTACTTGATGAACTTTGAAAGTATTTTCCTGTAAGCATGTAAGTATGTAGAATAGCTGCTAATGGATAGGGGGTAAGAGACCAGATCATAAACCAGCATCCATTTTGAGTTAAAAATGCACAAGAATATGGTATCATTCTATGAAGGGAGCAGGGAAGCACAATATGTTTAATGGCTCTAAAGCTTGCACTATTATATATACCATTACAGTTTACTCCAGGAAACAGTATTTTTTATTTTACATCAGGGAAAGCTGTATGGGCAGTGAAACTCCAGACTTTCCATCTCCTAAGTCTAAGTCCAGAGTCAATATAACTAGAGAATCATACTTACTGGAGGAGGCACACTACAGATAGGAAGATGCTGTCCACTGAATACTGCAGAACAACCTGAGACATGCTGTGTGCTGCAAGATGGTATGTGCTGGGCTGTACAAAGTGGAATTCCATGTGGCGTCACCGTTGTCACCGTGTATGAGACAGGGACTGCGCCCTGATGGATCTGCAGCAAAAACACAAGTGTATGAAGTAAGCTTTTGCAAGGGCTTTGGACAGTTATGGCATGGCATAGAAAAACTTTCACCTAATATAATAAAAAAGTATTTTTTACTCTGAAGGTGTTAAAGAAGGCAAATACCTGTGATATACATGAATGACATTTTTACAAATATATATGAATGAGTTTTTATGAAATTTTACATTAGGCAAGGACAATGAATATCTCATGAAACAGAATATGGCTTGAGCAAGACAAGTTAATTTGTATAAACAATGCATACTCTGCTAACAACTATACCCTTGAGGAGAAACTGAGAGACTGATAAAAAAAGAAACATCTTGCCCCAGAAGGTACCAAAAGCTAGATGATTGTCAAAGAAGCACAAAGTCAGCAGGGAACTGCATGGGAAAGGAAGAATCAAGATAAGCAAAGAGTAGCACGGCAGACGTGGCCCTTGAAAGAGCAGGATGATGCCATAAATCTGCCAGAACAAAGAAACACCAAGACAGGCTCAAGGAGAGCAGACCTGCTAGAGAAGTTCAAGCAGCTGAGGAAGGATCCAGAGTATGAAAAGATTTATTAAACAAAGAGGATGTATATCCTTGCCAGTGCATAATATTGATAAAGGTTGTGAATGGTCAGCGAAATCCCACTAATTAGTGTCCTCAAAGTGAACTCTCCCATTATAATATGAAAACCACACCTCTAGTGCTAAAATTGCCCCCTCCTCAGATAAAGACCCCTACTCACCGAGCATGCGTAGTAAATTTAAGAAGAATTATATCTTTAAACTAACATAAGAAAAGAACTAATCAATTGTAGTTAAGTAGATGTGACCGAAAGGCAGAATTGTTATTCTGAATTGCATAAATATGTAATGCGATTGTAACCAGGTGTGCTAGCTTTGTGGATTTACCACCTAGCATCCATCTCTGAGCAGAAATGAAATAAATAAATACCTCTGCTCTGTGTGTAAGACTGATGTACTGCACACTGGGTAAAAGAACCCGGATTTGGAACACCACCTGTAATCCCTGTCCTTTACAAAAAAAAAAATCTTCTCATTGGAGTATCACTCTTCAGTCAGTGCTTTTAGGAGAAGGCCGGGAGGGAGCTCTCAAGATATTAAGTCCTCCAAGGCACCATTAGAGGCACTCAAAAGCATCTCAAATTCAGCAAAATTGCCCCTCCCACACACTAAGGTTAGTTCTTATAGAAAATAGGCAGCAGTAACTCCTACACAAAAGCCAGTCAGAAAAAGGGGGAGGGGGAACACCCCTACAAGTAGCTAAAGAATCTCTTCAACTCATCCTTGCAGAGTGATTAATTGTTAACCCGGAGACTTATATCTTTGAAGAAAAAATTCACATAGATTTTCTTTCCTGTAAAGAAGACAATATCAGGGCAACACTCCAGGGATGTGACTTAACATGACTAACAATAGTAGTTGAAACCAAAGATTAATTTAAAATCTGAAAAAGACAAGGTTACATATTCATAAACATGCCTCTGAGACAACATCCACTAAATATCTACAAACATAGTAGAGAACATGATAGCTTACAGGTTTTTTTAGTTTGCAATATTCACTTAGAACTCAATAATCAATCCAAGGGTAGAAGGTACTCTGGACCCAGACACTGCTCAGTTCCTTGTATTACATCAGGAATCCATCAAAAACTGCAAAGAATCATAGGAAGGGAACGTGGATCCACAGAAAGCAATTATTTTGAAGAACATTCCTTCGCAACCTATTAAAAGGGAATCCACCCTTGGAAAATGGACAAGCAAGAAGAGCTCATTACAAAGGTGAGAATAAGTAAACTGAAAAGAATTAACCTACTGAATAGACCATGAGAAGCAGAAGCCAAAACAGGAACATCACACAGATGACTGAATAAAACTTCAAATCTCAAAACTGCACATAATGGGAAAAAATCCACTCAGCAGAAACAGTGACTTTGACCTAGCTCCAGTTCAGGTACCAATGCAAATATTTTGTATGTGAGATATCAGAGAGTTTTTAATGCTATAACAGTTGGATGTTTGAGGGCACTGCCAGATGCAACTCAGGAGAGGTTGCCACTGCTCTCAGTGCATAAAGAAAGAAAAAAAAAGAGAAAGTGGTTCCCTCTCTAGAGTAGTCCATGCAATGGACTTCCATCATGGAAGACCCATAGTAACTCTGAAAACACTAACATCTGGTTGTGGATAGTGCCTGGAAGGTAGTGACAACATCATAGAAGAATCATTTCTCAAGATGACGCTGTAAGTCTGATCACCAAAGGACAAACACAAATTGCATTTTTATTTTGAAATACTTCAGTGTCATAGTTTAGCCCTGCTCGAGACCAAGCTATGCAGTCTCTCACTCATTCCCCCCATCCTCCAAGGGAATGGGGGAGAGATAATATAACAAAAAGGCTCGAGGTTTGAGATAAGAACAGGGAGAGATCCTTGAAGTTACCATTAAAGGCAAAACAGACTCGATTTGGGGAAAACTATTTTTTCATTTATTAAAACCAAAGCAGGATAATGAGAAAGAGAAAAAAACCAACTTCTTCCCATCTCTCCCTCTTCCCTCTTCCCTCTTTTATGTTCAATTATCTCTACCTCCTTCTCTCCCTCCCTCCTTCCTCGAGTGGCACAGGGGGAGAATAGGGAATGGAGGTTGCGGTCAGTTCATCACATGTTGTTATCCACTGCTTCTTCCTCCTCAGGGGAAGAACTCACATTCCAATCATGCTTCAACGTAAAGTCCCTCCCATGGGTTACAGTCCTTCATGAACTGCTCCAGTGTGGGGTCCTTTTCCACAGGGTACAGTACCTCAGGAACAGGCTGCTCCAGCACGGGCCCTCCATGGGCCACAGCCTCCTTTGGGCATCCGCCTGCCCCAGTGTGGGATCCTCCATGGGCTGCAGGTGGATCTCTGCTCCTCCATGAACCTCCATGGGCTGCAGGGGGACAACCTGCTCCACCATGGTCTTCACCACAGGCTGCAGGGGAATCTTGCCAGGAGCAACATTACTCCTCCCCTTCCTTCTTCACTGACCTTGGCATTTGCAGCTGTTCCTCTCACAAGAAATTCTTCACAATCAGGCTCAGGCAGATGCCTCTCAGGTTCTCTTCACATCTCCTCTCTTCACTTCTTGCAGCCGGGCCAGGTCAAGTTGGGCCCAGATGGCCACTCGGCGGGAGGCCAGAGGGTGAGGATCACAAGGCCCACAAGGCTCGCATTCTTCCCCTCTCTGTCCCATGCTTCTGCTTATTCACTTTTTTTTTTTTTTTTTATTTTCACCCTTCAGTCCTGGTTTCGGCAGGGATGGAGTTAATGTTCCTCTCAGTAGCCAGTGTGTTTTGGATTTCATGTGTGAAGAATGTTGATAAAACACCCTGATGATACCAGTTGTTGTGAATGAGACCAAGGACACTGTCCGGCTTTCCAAGTCTCGCTAATTTGCAGATGCAGGAAGCTGGGAGAAAAACAGACAGAATAATTGACCCAAACTGCCCAAAGAGAGTATTCCATGCCATAAACGTCATGCTCAGTATATAAGTGGGGGCTGGCCAGGGCGGGTATCTGCCTTCCTGGCATCCATCCCTCTCTCTCATTTGCTGACATCAATCTCTCTACCTTGCTGGCTCCTTTTTGCTCCTTTGCTTGCTGATCGGTTTTGTTTCTGTGATCGCTGCTCGGAACGGGCTGTATTGGTCATTGGGACATCGGGTGGTAAGAAAACATACATTGTTCATTTTGTCTATTTTAATATCATTATATTCTGTTATTATTGTAATTTTCCTTTGCTATTTTAGTAAATGGTCTTCATCTCAACCTACGAGTTTTCCTTTCTTCCCAGTTCTCTCCCCCATCCCACTGGGGAGGGGGAGGGTGAGTGAGAAACTGTGTGGTAACTTGGGCTAAACCATCACACCTTCTTAAATACGTTATCACAGAGGTGCTATCACTGAACATTCCAGCACCAATTGACTCCGCCCCAGCCAGTAGTGGATCCACCCTAGACCTGGCAGAGTCCATCAGACAAAGGGGAAATGTCTAGCAGCTCCTTGCAGACCTTAGCCTCCTCCCACTAAACAAAATCAACACATTCAGTAACTCAACTGTTCAGACACAAATAAAGGCTGTGACATGGCTAGAAATACTATTAGCTTTACCCCATGTGCTCTGATGTGGGTGCAGATACTTCCATATTGAGCAGCGCACTGCACAGTAAATACAAAGATCTGCTGCTGTACTGAAGCAAGTCACTTTATAAGCTATGCTTTAAGAATTACATTTTAAGCCTGGCAGTTTGTGACCTGAATATAGAATCATAGAATCATTGAATCATTTAGGTTGGAAAAGACCTTTAAGATCATAGAGTCTAAGAAGTCTTAGCAGACCGGAGAGGTCCCCACTGACTGGAAAAGGGGAAATATAACTCCATTTTTAAAAAGGGAAAAAAGGAAGACACAGAGAACTGCAGTCCGGTCAGCCTCACTCCTGTGCCTGGAAAGATCATGGAGCAGATTGTCCTGGAAACCATGCTAAGGCACATGGAGAGCAAGGAGGTGGTTGGTGACAGCCAACATGGCTTCACCAAGGGCAAATCATAGAATCATAGAATCATAGAATGGTTAGAGTTGGAAGGGACATTCAAAGGTCACCTAGTCCAACCCCCCTGCAAGGAGCAGGGACATCCCCGACTAGATCAGGTTGCTCAGAGCCTCATCCAGCCTGGCCTTGAACGTTTCCAGGGATGGGGCATCCACCACCTCTCTGGGGAACCTGTTCCAGTGTTCTACAACCCTCAGTGTAAAAATTTTTTCCTAATATCCAATCTAAATCTACCTCCCTCTATTTTAAAACCATTACCCCTAGTCCTGTCACAACAGGCCCTACTGCACAGCCTCTCCCCATCTTTCTTATAAGCCCCCTTGAGGTACTGGAAGATCGCTATAGGGTCTCCCCAGAGCCTCCTCTTCTCCAGGCTGAACAGCCCCAACTCTCTCAGCCTGTCCTCATAAGAGAGGTGCTCCAGACCTTTTATCATCTTCGTGGCCCTCCTCTGAACCACCTTATAGTGGTCTTCCGGTACCTAAAGGGGGCCTACAAGAAAGATGAGGGGAATCTCTTTAGGGGGTCTGTTGTGTTAGGATGAGGGATAACGGTTTTCAAATAGAGGGAGGTAGATTTAGATTAGACATAAGGAAGAAATTTTTTACACTGAGGGTGGTGAAACACTGGAACAGGTTGCCCAGAGAGGTGGTGGATGCCCCATCCCTGGAAACATTCAAGGCCAGGTTGGACGAGCCTCTGAGAAACCTGCTCTAGTTGGAGATGTCCCCTGCTCCTTGCAGGGACTAGATGACCTTTAAAGGTCTCTTCCAATTCATACTATTCCATGATTCTATCATTCTATGCATCCAACTATAAACCTAACACTGCCAAGTTTATCACTAAACCGTATACCTTAGTGCCACATCTCCACATCTTTTAAATACTTCCAGTGATGGTGACTCATTCACTTGCCTGGACAGCCTGTTCCAGTGCTTGATAACCCTTTTGGTGGAGAAATTTTTCCTAATATCCAATCCAAACCTCCCCTGACGCAACTTGAGATTGTTTCTTCTCGTCCTATCACTTGTTACTGGGGAAAACAGATTGACACCCACCTCACCACAGCCTCCTTCCAGGTAGTTGTAGAGAGTGATAAGGTCTCCCCTCAGCCTCCTTTTCTCCAGACTAAACATTCCCAGTTCCCTCAGCCACTCCTCATAAGACTTGTTCTCTCTCTAGACCCTTCACCAGTTTTGTTGCCTTTCTTTGGACACGCTCCAGGACCTAAATGTCCTTCTTGTAGTGAGGGGCCCAAATCTGAACATAGTATTTGAGGTGCAGCCTCATCAATGCTGAGTACAGGGGTGTGTGAGGGATTTCAGTGATGGTCCATGTAGGGCCACTGTGGGAAATTACGAGCTGCACACAGCTGTGAGAACGCGACCTTGGAGAGGGGAACTAGGAGAGTTGTTATTGAGCAGGATGTTGCTGCTATCCGGGAACCGCTGTTAGCCAGCAGGGCACGTACTTGGCAGGCCTTGCTGCATGCGTTGGCCATGCGTGCATCAACGCCTGGTCAGTACTCTGCCACTGAATCTGCTGAGGGGATAAACAGAGGCGGCTCAGAGCGGAGAAAAGAGAGAAAGGACCCAGAGTACACTCTACAAACAACAGGGGATGCCCTGAGGGTGCTGCGGCTGCCTCCCTTCTCTGCTCTGACCCCGCTGATCATCATCCTCTTGCTCGGCGGTGTCTCCAGCTTAGTCGGGGTGGTAAGACTCTCATAAAGGGAAAACAATACTCTGGTACCTGCTTATGCTAGGAACTGTGACTGCTTATGCTGGTAACTGCTTATGCAAGGCTATAATAGAGCAATAAATACTGTTGTGCTTTTAAATATCATATGCTGGGTGAACTTTGTGCATAGGAATCCTACAAACCGGTTACAAGGGGCACGATCACTTCCCTAGTCCTGCTGGCCACACTATTTCTGATACAAGCCAGGATGCTATTGGCTGCCTTGGCCACCCGGGCACACTACCACCTTATATTCAACGGACTGTTTACCAACATCCCCAGGTTGTTTTCCACCAGGCAGCTTTCCAGACACTCTTCCCCAAGCCTGTAGGGTTGCATGGGGTTGTTGTGACCCAAGTGCAGGATCTGGCACTTGGCCTTGTTGAATCTCATACAATTGGCCTCAACCCATCAGTCCAGCCTGTCCAGATTCCTCTATAGAGTCTTCCTACTCTCAAGCAGATGGACACTCCTGCCCAAGTTGATCTCGTCTGCAAACTTACTGAGGGAGCACTCAATTCCCTCATCCAGGTCATTGATAAAGATATTAAACAAGACTGGCCCCAATACTGAGCCCTGGGGAACACTGCTTGTGACCGGCTGCCAACTGGATATAATTCCATTCACCACAACTCTTTGGGCTTGGCCATCCAGCCAGTTTTTTACCCAGTGAAGTGTACGCCCATCCAAGCCATGAGCAGCCAGTTTCTCCAGAAGAATGCTGTGGGAAACAGTGTCAAAGGCTTTACTAAAGTCCGGGTAGATCACATCCACAGCCTTTCCCTCATCCACTAAGCGGGTTACCTTGTCATACAAAGTGATTAGGTTAGTCAAGCAGAACTTGCCTTTCATAAATCCACGATGACTGGGCCTGATCACCTGGTTGTCCTGTACGTGCTGTGTGATGACACTCAAAATGATCTGCTCCATAACCTTCCCCGCTACCAGAGTCGAACTGACAGGCCTGTAGCTCCCTGGATCCTCCTTCTGGCCCTTCTTGTAGATGGGCATGACATTTGCTAACCTCCAGTCAACTGAGACCTCCCCTGTTAGCCAGGACAGCTGGTAAATGATGGAAAGTGGCTTGGTGAGCACTTTCGCCAGCTCCCTCAGTACCCTTGGGTGGATTCCATCCAGCCCCATAGACTTGTGCATGTCTAAGTGGTGTAGCAGGTCGCTAACCATTTCCCCTTGGATTATGGGGGCTTCATCCTGCTCCCCATCCCTGTCTCCCAGCTCAGGGGGCTGGGAGTACCCTGAGAACAACTGGTCTTACTGTTAAAGACTGAGACAAAGAAGGCATTAAGTACCTCAGCCTTTTCCTCATCTGTTGTCACTGTGTTTTCCCCTGCATCCAATAAAGGATGGAGATTCTCCTTAGCCCTCCTTCTGTAGTTAATGTATTTACAAAAACATTTTATATTGTCTTTTACTGCAGTAGCCAGATTAAGTTCTAGTTGGGCTTTGGCCCTTCTAATTTTCTCGCTACATAAACTCACAACATCCTTGTAGTCCTCCTGAATTGTCTGCCCCTTCTTCCAAAGGCCATAAGCTCTCTTTTTTTTCTGAGTTCCAGCCAAAGCTCTCTGTTCAGCAAGGTCTGTCTTCTTCCCCTCAGCTCGTCTTTTGGCACATAGGGACGGCCTGCTCCTGCACCTTTACAATTTCCTTCTTGAAGAATGTCCAGCTTTCCTGGACTCCTGTGTCCTTCAGGACTGCCTCCCAAGGGACTCTGTCAGCCATGTGGGGTAACGTTAGCAGGGCTGCATGCATGCAGGAGGGGCGGTCCGTGGCGATTCACGCACTGGACACGGATGAGTCCACAAGTGCAGGGGGCAGGTGCGTCCATGTACGTGGTGGGCACGGATAAGTCCATGAGTGCAGGGGGCAGGTGTGTCCACGTACGTGGTAGGCACGGATAAGTCCATGAGTGTAGGGGTAGGTGCGTGGCAGGCATAGATGGGTCCACGGGCACAGGGGGGGCGGGTGCGTTCGCGTGCGTAGTGGGTGTACGGGTATTTAACCCTGTATTGCGCAGCATTAAATTGAAGGCTTGGCTTGATGGTATCCGTGTGATGCCCTGCTTTCACCAGGGTGGGGCTCCGGTGCATCCTGGGTTGGTTTGCTGGCAAGAGAGCCAGCAAGCCAGGCCCCTAAACAGGCCAAAGTCTGCCCTCCAGACATCCAAGGTGGCAGTTCTGCTAACCATCCTCCTTATTTCTCAAAGTACCAACAACTGTATCATTTCATGATCGCTATGCCCAAGACAGCCTCCAAGCATCACATTGCCCACAAGTTCTTCTCTGCTCACAAACAGGTCCAGCAGGGTGCCTTCCCTAGTTGGCTCACTTACCAGCTGTGTCCGGAAGTTAGCTTCCACACACTCCCGGAACCTCCTAGACTGTTTCCTCTCTGCTGTATTGTATTTCCAGCAGACATCTGGTAAGTTGAAATCCCCCACGAGAACAAGGGCTAGCGATTGTGAGACTTCTCCCAGCTGCTTATAGAATATTTCATCTGCCTCTTCATTCTGATTGAGTGGTCTATAACAGACTCTCATCATGATATCTGCCTTGTTGGCCTTCCCCCTGATTCTTATCCATAAACACTCGACCCTATTGTCACCTTCATTAAGCTCTAGACAGTCAAAACCCTCCCTAACATACAGGGCTACCCCACCACCTCTCCTTCCTTGCCTATCCCTTCTGAAGAGTTTATAGACATCCATTGCAGCACTCTAGTTGTGCGAGTCATCCCACCATGTTTCCGTGATGGCAACTATATCATGGTTTTCCTGCTGCACAATGGCTTCCAGCTCCTCCTATCTGTTGCCCTTGCTGTGTGCATTGGTGTAGATGCACTTCAGTTGGACTATTGATCCCACCACATATTTGGTGGGGAAACCCTAATTCCTATGTGACTGTTCTCAGGTGCTTCCATGGTTTCAAATACATCAACAACCCTTGCATCTTTGTTGCCACATGGATCTCCAGCCCCTACCTCCACTGAGATGACAGATCAAAGGATCTCGCTAGCACACCGTCCCTCAAACATTGGCATGCCGTCCCATGGCTTATCTCTAGTGAATCTGGTTTTATCCCTTTCCCCCTTCAAATCTAGTTTAAAGCTCTTTCAATGAGCCCTGCTAACTCTTGCGCAAAGATTCTTTTCCCCCTTTGAGACAGATATACCCCATCTGTTGCTAGCAGGCCTGGTGTCTTGTAGGCTGACCCATGATCAAAAAAACCCAAATTCTGTCAGTGACACCAGGCTCAGAGCCAGGTATTGATCTGCTGAGTCTTCCTGTTTCTTCCCTCATCATTCTCTGCAACTGGAAGGATAAAGGATAACACTACTTGTACTCTTGATCCCTTAACCAGTCGTCCCAAGGCCTTGAAGTCTCTCTTGATTGCCCTTGGACTTCTTATTGCAACTTCATCGCTGCCTACCTGAAAAATCAATAATGGATAATAATTTGAGGGCCATACCAGAGTAGGAAGCTTTCTCTTCACATCTTTAACCTAGGCCCCAGAGAGGCAGCAGACTTCCCTAAGAAATGGGTCCAGTCTGCAAACTGGGCCTACTGTTCCCCTCAGAAGAAAGTCGCCTATGACAGTGATCCATCTTTTTTTCTTTATGGAATCAGTTTTGATGCGGGGCGTAGGTCAACTTAACCTTGGCGACACCACCAACCTAGAGGAACTATCATCCTCATCGTTGTTCAGTTCCATTTGCAGAGCCTTGTACCTATTATGCAAGGGCACTTGGGAAGGTGGAGTAGTCATGAAGGAGACATGTCTGCTGTGCCAGGCAGGAACTTGTCACCATTGCCCCCTAGCCATTGCCCCGTATCTCTTAAGTCATCACATTCAGCCAGTTGGAGAGAGGATAGGGAATCCTCCATGTCATGTGTCCTATCTGCCTGACAGGTCTGTCCCAGGGAAGGTAGGGTGTGATTCCAGTAATCTATCTCTCTCTTGGACTCCCTGATGCTTCTCAACCTAGTCATCGCCCGGAGCTCTGCCACTAAGCTTAAGAGTTCCTCTACCTGAATGCACCTCCCGCAGGTGTACTCACTACTATTGTCTGGTACTGGCATGAGAGTAGGGCACACTCTGCAGCCTGACACCTGGGTGGCAGTATGTTCCCAATGTTCCCATCAGAGCTCTGTCTGGGAAGCTGCATCATTCGTGGCGGGTGCAGAGTTTAGAGAGACCATGGTTTTTGCTGAGTGGATACCATTTCTCCCTGGCTGAGTTGGCAGAGCTACAGCGCCCTTCCTGTGCACCCTTCTGTGCAAACTGCCACACAAACTGTCCTTGCTGACACACCGTGCCCTGTTTGTCCACCCTGGTTGCTAGTGCTCCCTAGAGGTTTCTTTTATACATGTGAGAGGGGCTTGGCTGCCGTTTCTCCTGGCCCCGCCCAGGTCTCGTCAACTGTTGTCGCATGAGCTGCGGGCTCATGGTGGGTCTCTTGGCTCCCCCTGTGGTTTCCCTGGTTCAGGAAACTCCCCTGTACAGTACACTAGAGCACTCCGCTGCAGATCCTGCTGGCACTGGAGCTGCTTGCCTCAGCGACTGAGTGCTAGTTTCGATTGTATCGTGTTTAAATCTCTCGCCACTGCTCCTGGCCCTGCCCAGGTCTCAGCAGCCGCTGTTGCATGAGCTGTGGTCTCCTGTCCAGTCTCTGGCTCCCCCTGAGATTTCTCCGGTTCAGGAAATCCCCCTCCACACTGCACTAGAATGACCAGCCCTGTCCCCAGTTAATGAATGCAACTGCGTAGCAACAAACACACTTGGGCTGCAGTCTACTGATTTGAACAAGAAAAGGCTATATCAAGATAACAATTTCCTTTAAAGAGCCTCTATTATGGAATCCTACTCCTCTTCCTGTCTCAGGGAAGACCTAACTTATTTTTCTGGACTAACTGCACATCTCATTTTCTCATGCCATTTAAGGAGCTGGTTGAGGCTAGAATGAGCAATGTAGTGATGGGGTGATATTATCACGAGTTTTGCTGCTATGTAGGCAGTCAATTGCATGCATTGTGAATTATATTTTTAAAGAATATATCTGAACTATGTAAAGCACTTTAAGCTAGGGAGAGGTACTTCATATGCAATGAAGTAAAATACATTATTACCATAGCATATTTTAAACTAAATTAACTTCAGAAGCAGAAGAGTCATATTTCAAAGGTGGAATGCAGAGATCTTCAGAATTGTGCCAATGCACACTGACAGACTGTTGATTTTCACTCTTCTCTATTAGAGTCTAGATTTTTATTTTTTTCTTAAGTAACAAATGCATCAATGTTTTCACTGAATGCTTGTGATGGTTTAGGCCGAATCACCACACAGTTTCTCGCTCACCCTCCCCCTCCCCAGGGGGATGGGGGAGAGAATTGGGAAGGAAGGAGAACTCGTGGGTTGAGATGAAGACAATTTACTAAAATAAAAGGGAAAACTACAATAATAACAGAATATAAGGATATTAAAAATATACAAAGTGAAAAATATGTGTTTTCTCACCACCCGATGTCCCAATGACCGATACAGCCCGTCCCGAGCAGCGATCACGGAAACAAAACCGAGCAGCAAGCAAAGGAGCAAAAGGGAGCCAGCAAGGTAGAGGGAACGATGCCACCAAAACGAGCAGGAAAGATGGATGCCAGGAAGGCAGATACCCACCCTCGCCTGCCCCCATAAGCATGACGTTTATGGCATGGAATACTCTCTTTGGCCAGTTTGGGTCAATTATTCTGTCTGTTTTTCTCCCAGCTTCCTGCATCTGCAAATTAGCGAGACTTGGAAAGCAGGACAGTGTCCTTGGTCTCATTCACAACAACTGGTATCATCAGGGTGTTTATGAACATTCTTCACACACAAAATCCAAAACATACCAGCTACTGAGAGGAAAAGTTAACTCCATCCCTGCCGAAACCAGGACAGTATCCACCCCTTATTCCATACCATCTACGTCATGCGTATACATATACATATATATACACGCACACAGATGTAACTCCCTCAATCTATGGGCTATCCCTCCAAAGTCTGTTGAGTTCATTTAGTCCATGACTTTGGGTTCCATCTGTCATAACAGTCTTTCAGGACAAGAGAGATGGTATGTAGTATGGGGCTGTTGCATGCTGCATCTGGAACTCGCAGTTGGTGCATCTGGCGTGGCTGGTGTATCATGTCCATGGTCTGCGAGTTGAAGATGTTGATCTTGAGGAAATTGTTGGGCGCCGGTTCCTGTTCCATCATTGTTGCATGTCTCTTGGTTTTATTGAAGCTCTTTCTTCACTGATCAGGGTGTTCCTTGCTGCAATACCTTTGATATGACATATAAGAACTATAGAAATTACTATATACAGTTCAAATTATTGGCTGTTCTCACCTAAAATCAGATCTCCTTGAGGTACACATGGAACTTCCCCATCCTCCCTCATCACCCACCAAGTACATCCAGGTCCTTGAGCAAAAGCAATCCCATGCAGGGGTTTGCCTTTGCCCAAGGGAGGAATAACCCAGACTGTCTTTCCTAACATATTCCTTAGATGCACCACAGGGACTTTATCACCTTCTACAATATGTAACAGTTCTGACTGGGCAGGGCCAGCTCGATTGGTGGATCCCTGAGTGTTAACTAACCAGGTAGCTTTTGCTAAATGTTTATCCCAATTTTTGAAGGTCCCACCACCCATTGCTCTTAGTGTAGTTTTCAGCAGTCCATTGTACCGTTCAATCTTTCCAGAGGCTGGTGCATGATAGGGGATGTGATATACCCACTCAATGCCATGCTCTTTGGCCCAGGTGTCTATGAGATTGTTTCGGAAATTAGTCCCGTTGTCTGACTCAATTCTTTCAGGAGTACCATGTCGCCAGAGAACGTGCTTCTCAAGGCCCAGGATAGTGTTTAAGACGGTGGCATGGGGTACAGGATAAGTCTCTAGCCACCCAGTGGTGGCTTCCACCATTAAAAGCACGTGGCGCTTACCTTGACGGGTTTGTGGGAGTGTGATGTAATCAATTTGCCAGGCCTCTCCATACTTATACTTCAGCCATCGTCCTCCATACCAAAGAGGCTTTAACCGCTTGGCCTGCTTAATTGCAGCACATGTTTCACATTCATGGATAACCTGTGCAATGGTATCCATGGTCAAGTCCACCCCTCGATTACGAGCCCATTTGTATGTTGCATCTCTTCCTTGATGGCCCGAGGTGTCATGAGCCCACCGAGCTAAAAATAGTCCACTTCTGTGTTGCCAGTCTAGGTCCACTTGGGAACCTTTAATCTTAGCAGCCTGATCCACCCTTTGGTTATTTTGGTGTTCTTCCGTGGCTCGACTCTTGGGTACGTGGGCATCTACGTGACGTACTTTTACAACCAAATTCTCTAGCCGAGCAGCAATATCTTGCCACAATGTGGCAGCCCACATGGGCTTGCCTCTGCGCTGCCAGTTGCTCTGCTTCCACTGCTTTAACCATCCCCACAGAGCGTTTGCCACCATCCATGAGTCAGTGTAGAGATAGAGCACAGGACACTTTTCCCATTCAGCGATGTCCAAAGCCAACTAGATGGCCTTCACCTCTGCAGACTGACTCAATTCACCTTGGCCATCAGTAGCTTCTGCAACTCATCGTGTAGGACTCCACACAGCAGCTTTCCACTTTCAATGTTTTCCTACAATACGACAGGACCCATCAGTGAATAGGGCATATCTCTTCTCATCTTCTGGTAAATTATTATATGGTGGGGCTTCTTCAGCACGTGTCACCTCTTCCTCTGGTGGCATTCCAAAATCTTTGCCTTCTCGCCAATCTGTGATTACTTCTAAGATTCCTGGGCGATTGGGGTTTCCTATTCGGGCTCGCTGTGTGATCAGTGCGACCCATTTACTCCACGTGGCATCAGTTGCATGATGTGTAGAGGGGACCTTCCCTTTGAACATCCAGCCCAGCACTGGCAGTCGGGGTGCCAGGAGGAGCTGTGCTTCTGTACCAATCACTTCTGAAGCAGCTCGAACTCCTTCGTATGCTGCCAGTATCTCTTTTTCAGTTGGAGTATAGCAGGCCTCAGATCCTCTATATCCCCGGCTCCAAAAGCCTAGGGGTCGACCTCGAGTCTCCCCTGGTGTTCTCTGCCAAAGACTCCAGGTAGGGCCATTCTCCCCGGCTGCGGTGCAGAGGATGTTTTTCACATCTTGTCCTGTCCGGACTGGCCCAAGGGCTACTGCATGAACAATCTCCTGTTTAATTTGTTCAAAGGCTTGTCGTTGTTCAGGGCCCCATTTAAAATCATTCCTCTTTCGAGTCACTTCATAGAGAGGGCTTACAATCATACTGTAATTTGGAATATGCATTCTCCAGAAACCCACAACGCCAAAGAAAGCCTGTGTTTCCTTTTTGTTAGTCGGTGGAGCCATAGCTGTTATTTTGTTGACCACATCCATTGGAATGTGACAACGTCCATCTTGCCATTTTACTCCTAAAAACTGGATCTCTTGTGCAGGCCCCTTGACTTTGCTTTGTTTTATGGCAAAACCGGCTTTCAGAAGGATTTGGATTATTTTCTCCCCTTTCTCAAAAACTTCTGCTGCTGTGTTGCCCCATACGATGATGTTATCAATGTATTGCAGGTGCTCTGGAGCTCCACCCTTTTCTAGTACAGTCTGGATCAGTCCATTGCAAATGGTGGGGATGTGTTTCCACCCCTGGGGCAATCGATTCCAGGTATACTGGACACCCCTCTAAGTGAAAGCAAACTGTGGCCTGCATTCTGGTGCCAAAGGGATGGAGAAGAACGCATTGGCAGTATCGCTGGTGGCATACCACTTGGCTGCTTTTGACTCCAGTTCATACTCAAGTTGTAGCATATCTGGCACGGCAGCACTCAGCGGTGGCGTAACTTCATTTAGGCCACGATAGTCCACTGTTAACCTCCACTCTCCATTAGATTTTCTCACTGGCCATATGGGACTGTTCAAGGGTGAACGGGACTTGCTGATCACTCCCTGGCTCTCCAGTCGACGAATCAGCTTGAGGATGGGTATTATGGAGTCTCGGTTGGTACGGTATTGCCGCCGGTGCACTGTTGTGGTAGCAATTGGTACCTGTTGTTCCTCAACCTTCAGTAATCCCACAACAGAAGGGTCCTTTGAGAGCTTGGGCAAGGTGGCCAGCTGTTTATTCTCCTCCGTCTCCACAGTGGCTATACCAAAAGCCCACCGATACCCTCTTGGGTCTTTGAAATACCCACTCCTGAGGTAATCTATACCAAGAATGCAGGGAGCATCTGGGCCAGTCACTATGGGGTGCTTTTGCCACTCATTCCCAGTCAAACTTACTTCAGCCTCCAGTACAGTCAGTTCTTGGGATCCTCCTGTCACTCCAGAAATACAAATGGGTTCTGCCCCTTTATAGCTTGATGGCATTAGGGTACACTGTGCACCAGTGTCTACTAGAGCCTTATACTCTCATGGGTCTGATGTGCCAGGCCAGTTAATCCACACAGTCCAATAAACTCTGTTGTCCCTCTCCTCCGCCTGGCTGGAGGCAGGGCCCCTCTAATCCTGTTCATAATATTCAACGCTCACTTCCTGTGAATATGAATTAGAATTCCCTTCCATAGGATCATAGGTAAGATCAGCCCTTCTATTCCGTCTGGGGAACTGTCCACTGGAGACCGGAGCAGCAGTTTTCCGGGGAGAACCTCTATTTGCAAATGTTTTTCCCTGCAGCTCATGTACCCATGCCTCTAGGGCTGAGGTAGGTTTCCCATCCCACTCCCTCATGTCCTCTCCTTGGTCACACAAGGTAAACCACAGGATACCTCGCCGTGTGTACTGTCTCTCTTGAGCAGGGAAACGTTTACTCCTAATAGCTGAAATACTGCTCTGTATGGGCGGGGAGTAGGACCTATCCTCTTTTAACTGCTGGACCTCCCGAGACAGTTTCTCCACAGCTGAGACAAGGGAAGAAGAGAGAGTGTCTTCATATTGCCGGAGCTGAGTAGCCAATTCATCTATTGTTGGTCCCTCTCCCTCTTTCCAGAGCATAATTGCCAATGAATTGGCATACGATGATGGTACACTCCGTAGAAACTTCCGCCACATGAGCCGTGTGCACCGGACTTCATCTGGATCTTGGGGTGACTCCTCACTGTCTAGGTCACTATAAATGGCTTCCAGCACAGCTAATTCTCTTAGGTACTGAATACCTCTCTCTATAGTGGTCCACTTGCCTGGATGATAAGTAATATCTTCCTTGAAGGGATATCTTTCCTTCATACTTGACAGGAGTCGCCTCCAGAGGCTGAGAGCTTGTGCACCTCTTCCAATCACTTTGTCAATGCCTGCTTCCCTAGAAAGGGATCCCAACTGTTTAGCTTCCTTACCTTCTAATTCCAGGCTACTGGCCCCATTATCCCAGCATCGGAGCAGCCAGGTGAGAAAGTGCTCACCTGGACGGCGGCCAAAATCTTTTCGTATGTCTCGCAACTCATTCAGGGATAGGGATCGGGTGGTTTCAGTCTCATTTATGAGTTCCTCTCTTACGAGTTCCTCTCTCATGAGTTCCTCTTCTTCCTCCTCTGTTCGTGATGGTCCTGGTTTTCCCTCATCCCTTACTAAATGAGCTGACTTTCGCTTCCAAGATTTCTTCTTCTGTACAGGGGCGACTGATACTGACACAGGTTGGTTCTCTGATTCGGCTGCAGTGCCAGTAGCTAGAGTTGGAGTAGCCGCAGGGCCGATAGCTGGGGCTGGAGTAGCCGCAGGGCCGGTAGCTGGGGCTGGAGTAGCCATGGTGCTGGTAGCTGGGGCTGGAATAGCTGCGGTGCCGGTAGCTGGGGCTGGAGTAGCCATGGTATCAGTTGGTTGATTTTTCCTCCCTTCTTCCTGGAGGTGCTGCACAACGTTAAGCAGTGTTTGGTAGATACTAGCCAGTGCCCAACACAAAGCAATAAGCTTTGCCTCTTTAGAATAACCATGGCATTTTTCTTTCAAATATTCGATCACTTCATCAGGATTCTGTAGTTGTTCAGGAGTGAAGTTCCAGACCATTGGAGGTGAGAAATTCTCTAGGTACCTGCCCATCTTCTCCCACATACCATGCCACCCCTGCCCCTCCAACCTCAAGGCAGATCTCCAGGTGAATTTTTTAAATAGTCATTTAATCCTAAACAACATCTGAAACCCATTTAGGACACAGAGCAATAGGAGTATGCTGGCTTGCACATCCCAAGGATATTCAAAATTCTCGAGAGCTGATGTGACTCGCTCAAAAGAAAAAGGGAAGGTAAAGGAGTAGGGGAAAGTACCCTCCTCTGACTTCCCCATAGATTGGTTCTCCGGGGAGAAAAAGAAAAATGTGCGACTATTAATAATTCTTACCAAATGGCATCCAAAGTACGGAGTTGCCAGCAATGCCGAAACCAAGGACCAGACTAATTTCATGACCAGTGATGATACCATATCATAAGCCAGTAGTGCCCAGTAAATCAAAATGAGAATTCTCATCCATTTCTGACAAATGATAAACAGCATCAAAGGAAATATGTGATGCAACTTAGGAAAGACATAACACAACCATGTGAACACGTAGTACAACATTGTGACCAGGGATTCAAATAAAATAATGAGCACTTGTAACAACTTTAACACACTCTAGTCAGATCTGTCCTTACCTCAACCCTTCGAGCCCCACGTTGGGCGCCAAAAAGACTGTGATGGTTTAGCCCAAATCACCACACAGTTTCTCGCTCACTCTCCCCCTCCCCAGGGGGATGGGGGAGAGAATTGGGAAGGAAGGAGAACTCGTGGGTTGAGATGAAGACAATTTACTAAAATAAAAGGGAAAACTACAATAATAACAGAATATAAGGATATTAAAAATATACAAAGTGAACAAAATGTGTTTTCTCACCACCCGATGTCCCAATGACCGATACAGCCCGTCCCGAGCAGCGATCACGGAAACAAAACCGAGCAGCAAGCAAAAGGGAGCCAGCAAGGTAGAGGGAACGATGCCACCAAAACGAGCAGGAAAGATGGATGCCAGGAAGGCAGATACCCACCCTCGCCTGCCCCCATGAGCATGACGTTTATGGCATGGAATACTCTCTTTGGCCAGTTTGGGTCAATTATTCTGTCTGTTTTTCTCCCAGCTTCCTGCATCTGCAAATTAGCGAGACTTGGAAAGCAGGACAGTGTCCTTGGTCTCATTCACAACAACTGGTATCATCAGGGTGTTTATCAACATTCTTCACACACGAAATCCAAAACATACCAGCTACTGAGAGGAAAAGTTAACTCCATCCCTGTCAAAACCAGGGCAATGCTACAGCTCTCTATGCACTGATATTACTCAGAAGAAAAAAAATTAAAAACGCTCTACAAGAGGACTAATAGGATTATGTGACCTCCATTCCCAACTAATTTGCCAAGGAGAATTCACTCATTTGCTTTCTTTGGAGAGGAATACACAGAGTTTAAGACATTTGCATCCATGTTCTCAACACACTCTTACCTGATCATGAATGTCAACCATCACTGTGTTCTGCTGTGATTGGTGAGCAGTTGGGTGCAACATACAATGGGATATATTTGAAGAGTTAAAAGCTTGGGGCTCTTCTATTGCTTGCTGCTGTCCATAGGAGAGATGGTAATAGTTTTCATCTTGGCTAACAGAATTATGTCGAGACAGACGATCCCTTCTTCCTCTCTGACAGTGAACAGGAGGACTAAAAACACATAAAGAAAAAGATGAAAGATCACATTAAGAAAGGTTTGTAGCACTTATAACTAGAAGCACAAAGAACTCAATAGTAAGGATATTCTTACACTGGCAAGTTTTTCTAGGCCAGGTATGTTAGTTTGTTGTCTCTCATTGAAAATATTTTGTAAAGTCCTAGCATAGATGCTTATTTCAGCATGAGTGCTTGAGCATAGCTTAATATAAGAGAGGAAATCAGAAGTATTTTTATGGAAATATTGCCTTCACAAAACTTGTTAAAAAGACATTTGACCGCTTGATTCACAGAATCACAAAATGGTTGAGATTGAAAGGATCCTCTGGAGGTCATCTTGTCAAATCTCCCTGCTCAAGCAGAGCCACCAAGAGCCTATTGCCCAGGACCATGTCCGGATGGCTTTTGAATATCTCCAGGGAGGGAGACTCCACAATCTCTCTGGGCGACCTGTTCCAGTGCTCGGTCACACTCACAGTAAATAAGTGTTTCCTGACGTTCAGATGGAACGTCCTGTGCTTCACTTTGTGCTCATTGCCTCTTGTCCTGTCACCAGACACCACTGAAAAGAGCCTGGCTCCATTCTCTTTGCAGTCTCCCTTCAGATATTTATATATATTGATGAGATCTCCCTGAGCCTTCTCTTATCCATGCTGAACAGTTCCAGCTCTCTCAGCCTTTCCCCATAGGAGAGATGCTCCACTCCCTTAAAACCATCCTTGTGGCCCTTCACAGGACTCTCTGCAGTATATCCATGAGTCTCTTGTACTGGGGAGCCCAGAACTGGACACAGGACTCCAGGTATGGCCTCATCAGGGCTGAGTAGAGGGGAAGGATATCTCTGTCAGCCTCTGACACCCTGCCCCTTGACCTTTGAAGCGTAGACAAGGTCTCACCCACATTCCTTATAAAGTTTGAATCTCTCAAACCACACTACCATTGGTGGATCCAAGAGGTGGCACGACTATCACCTCCATTCAAAAGGCATTTGCACAACTGGCTGTTGCTCCCAGATGACCCAGACACCAAATGTTCCTGGCAATTCACCAGAGCCATGGCATCACTTATGTGTTTGCTATCAGTGACCCAGTGAGTCACTGTATGGGTGTGTCATTGTATTGAGTCTGGCTTCAATGGAGTTAACTTTCCCTATAGCAGTCCTCATTTGTAGCAAGAAAGGTGTTGGTAACACACCAGTGTTTCAGCTACTGCTGAGCAGTGCTCCCACAGCACCAAGGCTGTGTCTCTAACTCCCTAAAAGGCCAGTAGGCTGAGGGTGGGCAGAACAGCTGATCTAAAATGATCAGAGATATTCCATACCATATGACACTGTGCTCAGCAATAAAAGCTAAGAGAAAGGAGGAGGAGAGGGCATTCATTATTAAGGCATTTGTCTTCCAAAGCAACTGCTATGTGTGCTGAGGCCCTACTTCCCAGGAAGTGATGGGACATCGCCTGCTGATGGGAGGTAGAGAATAATTTGCTTTTTTGTTTCCTTTGCTTACACGCATGGTCTTTGCATTTCTTCGTTAAACTGCCTTTATCTCAACTCATGAGTTTTTAATCTGATTTTCTCCTGTCCCTGTCCCGCTGAGGAAGTGAGTGATAGAGCGGCTTGGTGGGCACCTGGCAGGCAGTCAAGGTTAACTCACTACAATTGCTGCTCATCTTTCCTACTGCCTCACTAAAGCTTTGTTTTATAATGTGTTCATAGTATCACAGAATCATAGAATGGTTAGGGTTGGAAGGGACCTTCAAAGATCATCTAGTCCAACCCCCCTGCAAGGAGCAGGGACATCCCCGACTAGATCAGGTTGCTCAGAGCCTCATCTAACCTGGCCTTGAATGTTTCCAGGGATGGGGCATCCACCACCTCTCTGGGCAACCTGTGCCAGTGTTCTACAACCCTCATTGTAAAAAATTTCTTCCTAATATCTAATCTAAATCTACCTCCCTCTATTTTGAAAACATTACCCCTAGTCCTGTCACAACAGGCCCTACTGAACACTTTCTCCCCATCTTTCCTGTAGGCCCCCTTGAGGTACTGGAAGACTGCTATCAGGTCTCCCCGGAGCCTCCTCTTCTCCAGGCTGAACAGCCCCAACTCTCTCAGCCTGTCCTCATAGGAGAGGTGCTCCAGCCCTCTGATCATCTTCGTGGCCCTCCTCTGGACCTTCTCCAACTGGTCCATGTCCTTCTTACGTTGGGGGCTCCAGAAATGGACACAGTACTCCAGGTGGGGTCTCACCAGGGCAGAGTAGAGGGGCAGAATCACCTCCCTCGACCTGCTGGCCATGCTCCTCTTGATGCAGCCCAGGATGCGGTTGGCCTTCTGGGCCGCAAGGGCGCATTGTCGGCTCATGTTGAGCTTCTCATCCACCAGCACTCCCAAGTCCTTCTCCTCAGGGCTACTCTCGATCCATTCTCCACCCGGCCTGCATTTGTGCATGGGATTGCCACGACCCACATGCAGGACCTTGCACTTGGCCTGGTTGAACTTCATGAGGTTGGCACGGGCCCACCTCTCCAGCCTGTCAAGGTCCCTCTGGATGGCATCCCTCCCTTCCAGCGTGTCGACGGCACCACACAGCTTGGTGTCATCGGCGAACTTGCTGAGGGTGCACTCCATCCCACTGTCCATGTCGCCAACAAAGATGTTGAACAGGGCTGGGCCCAACACGGACCCCTGAGGGACACCACTCATGACCAGTCTCCACTTGGACATCGAGCCGTTGACCACCACTCTCTGAGTGCGGCCATCCAGCCAACTCCTTATCCACGGAGTGGTCCGTCCATCAAACCCATGCCTCTCTAGTTTTGAGAGAAGGATGTCGTGCGGGACAGTGTCAAAAGCCTTGCACAAGTCCAGGTCAAGGATATCCGTTGCTCATCCCTTGTCCACCGATGCTGTCACCCCGTCATAGAAGGCCACCAAATTGGTCAGGCACGATCTGACCTTGGTGAAGCCATGTTGGCTGTCACCAACCACCTCCTTGCTCTCCATGTACCTTAGCATGGTTTCCAGGACAATCTGCTCCATGACCTTGCCAGGCACAGAGGTGAGGCTGACTGGCCTGCAGTTGCCCATGTCAATATATTGGACAGAGCCAGTTCCAGCCAGCTCCAAGATGGACCAAAGCTGAGCCAATGAGCAATGCTGGTAGGCGCCTCTGTGGTAACATATTTAAGAAAGGGTAAAAAATGCTGCACAACAACTGTGAGAGAGAAGAGTGAGAAAAATGTGAGGAAAAACAACCCTGCAGACACCAAGGTCAGTGAAGAAGGAGGGGGAGGAGGTACTCTAGGTGCTGGAGCAGAGATTCCCCTGCAGCCCATGGTGAAGATCATGGTGAAGCAGATTGTCCCCCTGCAGTCCATGGAGGTCCACAGTGGAGCAGATATCCACCCTGCAGCCCGTGGAGGACCTCACGCCACAGCAGGTGGACATGCCCTGAAGGAAGCTGCAGCCTGTGGAGAGGAGCCCACACAGGAGTAGTCTCCTGGCAGGACTTGTGACCCCAAGGAAAGGACCCATGCTGGAGCATTTTTTTAAGAACTTAAGCCCATGGAAAGGACTCACGTTGGAGAAGTTTGGGAAGGACTGTCTCCTGTGAGAGGGACCCCACACTGGAGCAGTGGAACAGTGTGAGGAGGAAGGAGCGGTAGACATGAAGTATTATGAACTGACCACAACCCCCATTCCTCATACCGCTGTGCTGCTCGGGAGATGGAGGCAGAAGTCAGGAGTGAAGTTGAGCCTTGGAAGAAGTGAGAGATGGGAGGAGGGTATTTCCAGATTTGTTCTTATTTCTCATTATCCTACTCTGTTTAATTAACAACAAATTAAATTAATTTCCACAAGTTGAGTTTGTTTTGTCCATGACAGTAATTGCTGAGTGATCTCCCTGTCCTCATCTTAACCCACAAGCTTTTAGTCATATTTTTCTCCCCGTCGTATTGAGGCGGTGCAGTGATAGAGTGGCTTGGTGTGCACCTGGCAGCTAGCCAAGGTCAACTCAACACAATTTCTTCCTTTCCATTTTTTTTAAACATTTATTTCTCCAGTACAGAATGAGAGAAAGAAATCAGCTCATAACAGAAAATGTTAATAAGCATTCACTTCTCCAATTTCTCTCTACTCTTACAAATTATTGGAAGATGCAAGAACTTAAATTACTTTAAGTTCAGAGTTTTCTGTTGTACTTATTATAATTTAGTAAAAATAAAAGCCAAAAGAAACATTAGAATATTTATCATATAATAAATACTATTCAGTGTTGCCTGAAATAGGCTTCCCCTGAGTTGACAATAGAGAGAATAAGAAATTGATCCCTAACCTAAATTGTTTACTTACCTCCTCCTACTTCGTGCAGGTGTGCTGCAGCGTTCCCCGGAGAAGTGATGTTGGTTGGACCGAGCCAAAGGAGGCTGCCTATTTGATGCCATCTCCCATGGTCGCATTGACGGTGGTGCGGTTGGTGATGCCATTGTATAGTCAAAAACTGAATGAGAAAGGCGTTGTCTCTTGGGACTTGAACTATCTTCACTCTGTGCCAAAGAGAAAAAAAAAACAAAAAAACCCTCAGTTGAGTGATTTGTTTCCAATATTAAAACTCCAGTATTACTTACTTCAGCTAGCATTTGAGAGGTAGACTTAACGGACTAGATCAAAAGATCATGAAGTTAAACAACTATAATTAGTTGTAGAATCTACTGCCTCCATAATGCAAAAACTTAATTACCCACCTGAGCGTTTTTAATAAAGCATATTTTAGCAACATGAAGATATTGTAAATACTAATGCTAAGGCAACCACAGAAATTATATCAGAAAAAGGAGTAAACGTTTACTTCAGGAGAAAGAGGTAGGTCCTATTTTGTTATAATATTCAACACAGGCATGACTCCTTCAACACAGATTTAGGATATAAACACATAAATGAGTGATTTGAAGACCTTTTTGGAAAAGATAAGTGCAGATTTCACACCAATGAGATCCATATTTGCCAGTAAACAGATGTCATATAGAACTCTAGTTCAGCATATGAACTCCATTCCTACCAGGTGCATGCTTACATAGCTGGAAAAAAAACATTTTAAAATGTCTGGAGTACAAATCAGCTCTGCTATCCCAACACAGAAGTGCCTCATCTTTTAATTTGCTAGTGCAGTAACAGTAATTAACAGGCAAAGACAACGTGATCAAAAACAACCACCATGAAAAACTTGGTTTAAGTTTGTGTATTTTACTGAAGTTCTACTGGGACTAGGTAGCTCCTAGAGTTGTCAGTGTTAGTGATATGAAAATCATTTACCTCCAAGTTTACATTTGGTTCTGAACAGAAATAGTTACCTCTCCTGTTCACTGCCTGTCCCTGCTTAAAATGGTTAGTTAGACCTCTCTTTTTCTTCAACATAATAATTTCAGTTAAGAGATATGATGTGACGAGTTTAAGAAACCAAATATTTGTAGTCATTTGCAGATGATCAATAGAGAGAAAACTGAGCTTCTCTACAATAACTGTCTTCCTTAAATGTCCCCTCTAACTCTTTTAGAAGCCTTTTGCTTCACATACATTTAAGGACTATCATGTTTTAAAGCCTCTCTGCATTTATTAATTCCTCATAATTATCCTCAGTCTACCAAATATTTGTTTTCTTCCTATTTTATTAGCCCTCTTATGGTTTTCAGCTTTAAAGGAGTTTAATTTCCACTTACTGAATGCTATTGGTTGAGTAGAATATTTCATAGAATCATAGAACAGCCAAGGTTGGAAGGGACCTCAAAAGATCACAGAGCACAGGTTGGGGAATAGGAGTTATGGTCAGTTCATCACGTTGTCTCTTTACACTGCTCCTTCCTCCTCAGGGGAAGAACGCCTCACATTCCTCCCCTGCTCCATTGTGGGATCCCTCCCACGGGCTACAGTCCTTTGTGAACTGCTCCGGTGCAGGCCATTTTTCCACGGGGTGCAGTCCCTCAGGAATTGGCTACCCTAGTGCAGGCTCTCCACAGACCACAGCCTTCTTCAGGCATCCACCTGCCCCGACGTGGGGTTCACCACAGACTGCAGGTGGACATCTGGCAGGAGCTACATTACTCCTCCCTCTCCTTCTTCACTGACCTTGGCGTCTGCAGTCATTCCTCTCACAAGAAATTCTTCACAATCAGGCTCTGGCAAACGCCTCTCAGGTTCTATTCACATCTCCTCTCAGATCTTCTTGTGGCTGGGCTGGGCCAAGGCAGGCCCAGACAGCCGCCCAGTGGGAGGCCAGAGGGTGAGTGCCACAAGGCCCACAAGGCTCATGTCCTCCCCTTCTGTGCCCCCTGTTTCTGCTTCTTCACTTCTTCTTTTTTTTTTTTTTTCTTTATTTTTCCCCTTCTTAAATACGTTATCACAGAGGCATTATCACTGAACATTCCGTCACCAATTGGTTTGGCCCTGGCCAGCGGCGGGTCCGCCCTAGACCCGGCCGAGTCCATCGGACAAAGGGGAAACTTTCAGCAATTTCTTGCAGAAGTTGCCACTGTAGCCCCCTCCCACTAAACAAAACTAGAACACAACTGGGCAACACTGAAGAGAATCTGTCTCCATCTTCTTTGCAGCAAAAAAGGAAGAACTTAATAAAGGAAGGAGGCAGGGGTTCAGTGAAGTTGGAAGACCAGCAAAATAAAGCAAAGGGATAAAATCACCACTCCACCTATATCTTTGTTGTGGTTTAACCTTGTCTGGCAACTAAGCACCATGCAGCTGCTCACTCACTTACACCCCTGGTGGGTTGGGGGGAGAATCAGAAAGGTAAAAGTGTGAAAATTCATGGGTTAAAATGAAGACAATTTAATAATTAAAGATAAATAATAATTAAAAACAAAATTGTAAGGAAAAGAGAAAAAATGAAAGGAGAGAGGGAAATAAAACCCAAGTGTTGTAGTTCAGCCCCGATCGGGACCAGACTACGCAGTCTCTCTCTCGCTCCCCCCACCCTCCGAGAGAATAGGAGGAGATGATATAGGAAAAAATGGCTCAAGGTTTGAGATAAGGATGGGGAGAAATCCTTAAAGTCACCGTTATGGGCAAAACAGACTCGACTTGGGGAAAAACACCCATTTATTTCTAAAATTAGCAGGAGAATGAGACAGGGAACAAGATAACCTCCCCCCACACCTCCCTCTTCCCAGGCTTAAAATTATCTCTACTACCTCCCCTCCCGAGCGGCATGGGAGGGGAAAAGGGAATGGGGGTCGCGGTCAGTTCATCATGCGTTGTTTCATGCCACTGCTTCCTCCTCGGGGGAAGAACTCCTCACATTCTACCCCTGCTCCATTGTGGGGTCCCTCCCACGGGCCACAGTCCTTCGTGAAACTGCTCCGGCGTGGGTCATCTCTTCCACGGGGTGCAGTCCCTCTAGAACAGCTGTCCCAGCGGGCCCTCCACAGGCCACAGCCGCCTTCAGGCCTCCACCTGCTCCAGCGTGGGGTCCTCCATGGACTGCAGGTGGATCTCTGCCCCTCCGTGGACCTCCATGGGCTGCAGGGGGACAACCTGCTCCACCATGGTCTTCACCACGAGTTGCAGAGGAATCTTGGCCAGGAGCCATGTTACTCCTCCCCCTCCTTCTTCACTGACCTTGGCGTCTGTAGCCGTTCCTCACAACAGGCTGGCAGACGCCTCTCAGGATCCTTTTCACATCTTGTTCACTTCTCATCTCCTCTCCACTTCTTGCAGCCAGGCTGGGCTGAGTTGGGCCCAGTCGGCTGCCCGGCGGGAGGCCAGAGGGTGAGGTCTGCAAGGCCCACGAGGTTCGCGCCTCCCCCTCTCTGCCCCCGCTCAGCTGCTTCACATCTCTTCCTTTTTTTTTTTTCTGTTTTCCCCTACTTAAATACGTTATCGCAGAGGCGTTATCATGGGACATTCTGCTACCAATTGGCTCGGCCTTGGCCAGCAGTGGGTCCGCCCTAGGCCTGGCCGAGTCCACTAAACAAAGGGGAGCGACTTCTAGCAGTTTCCTACAGAAGCTACCACCTTAGGCCCCCCCTCACTAACAAAACCAGAACACCAAGAAAGACAAGTGATGTAAAAGAAAACAATTGCTTACCACCAAGTGACTGATGCTCAGCCAGTCCCTGAGTCATGGCCCTCCTCCAACCTCCCCTCTAGTTTTATTGCTGAGCATGATATCATACAGTACGGAACAGCCCATTGGTAAGTCGAATTCAGCTGTCCTGGTTGTGTTCCCTCCCAACTTTTTGTACACCTCAAACCTACTCACTTTTGGGGCACTACATACTCACCATAGTGGAAGCAACTACTGGGTGGCTAAGAAACATATGCTGTAAACCATGCCACTGCCCGAAACAACATCTTAGGTCTTGAAGGGGAAATTTTGTACCCAGTACCCCAGAAAGCATTAAGTTGGACAATGGGACTCTTTTCCAAAATAACCTCATAAACTCCTGGGCCAAGAAACATGGCATTGATTGGATGTATCACATCCCCTAACACCCACAAGTCTCTGTAAAGATTGAACAATATAATGGACTCTTAAAGACTATGCTGAGAGTGTTGAGCATGGAAGCACTGGGATATAACTTTAGTACAAGCCACTTGTCTTGTTAATACTAGAGAATCTGTTAACCATCCTGGTCCTGCCCAATGCAAGCCCCTACATACAGTGGAAGGAGATAAGATTCCCGTAGTGCACATAGGTAAGTAGCTGGAGAAGGTGGTGTGGGTTGCTCCTCCCTTGGGAAAAGGCAAATCCATTCATAGGATTGTCTCTGCTCAAGGACCTGGGTATACTTGGCGGGTAATGCGGAAGGACAGGGAGATCCAGTGTGTACATCAAGGAGATTTAACCTTGGGGGAAAATAATCTGTGATGTGAGTTGTATGTTGTAGGAAATAATGTAGCAGGAACTAACTGAACGGATGAAGAGAGAGCTTCTCAAGTAACCTGACAAGTGCAGCAATGAGCCAAACCAAGCTGATGTTGGTGCTCAATGACTGATCATGCTGCTTCTCCTGTCCTGAGTGACCACCTTGACAGATGGGGCCCAAGTCATAACCAGTTCTTCTGAATATTTTGACAGGTGGTGGAGGCCCATGGAATGGGGAAATAATACCAAACTATCTGTTAAGGGAGAAGGGATAGTAGTTAATGAGAATGTATAAATCTGTATGTTGGATGTAAAGATGGTTTAATTATGTTGTGTAAGTTACAAGTCTTGGCAGGAGGGAATTTCAGGAATGTGAAACAGATATAAAGGGATGATCTGAAGATATGTTAATATTTCCAATTAAGTGGAATGAGCATGACACAAATGGGATGGAATAGTTGGGACAGCTGACTCAAAGGGATATTCCATATGCTATTATGTCACGCTTAGCAATAAACGCTAAGAGAAAGGAGGAGGAGGGGCCATTTGTTATTAAGGCATTTGTCTTCCAAAGCAATCACTATGCATACTGAGGCTCTACTTCCCAGGAAGTGTCTGGACAGCATCTGCTGATGTGAAGTATAGATTTTTTTTTTTTCACTTTGCTTCTGTGCATGGCCTTTGCTTTCTTTCATTCAGGTGCCTTTATCTTGACTCACTAGTTTTTCATCTTATTTTCTCCTCCTGTCCTGCTCAGAAAGGGGGAGTGAGAGTGGCTTGGTGGGCACCTGGCAGCCAGCTAATGTCAACTCGCCACATTTGCACACAGATGTGGAGGAAGAGAGACAGACAGAGGCGTGTACACATCGTCGTAGTTCAGCCCCGATCGGGACCAGACTACGCAGTCTCTCTCTCGCTCCCCCCACCCTCCAAGAGAATAAGAGGAGATGACATAAGAAAAACGGCTCAAGGTTTGAGATAAGGACGGGGAGAAATCCTTAAAGTTACCATCACGGGCAAAACAGACTCCACTTGGGGAAAACTATTCATTTATTACTAAAAACAGCAGGATAATGAGACAGAGAACAAGATAACCTCCCCCCACACCTCCCTCTTCCCAAG
This sequence comes from Chlamydotis macqueenii, assembly GCF_036417535.1. Taxonomy (NCBI): domain Eukaryota; kingdom Metazoa; phylum Chordata; class Aves; order Otidiformes; family Otididae; genus Chlamydotis; species Chlamydotis macqueenii. The sequence goes on along the minus strand of NC_141592.1, from coordinate 15,394,160 downwards.
CTTAACATTATCTCTACTACCTTCCCCCACACCGAGCGGCACAGTGGAGAAGAGGGAATGGGGGTCGCAGTCAGTTCATCATGCGTTGTTTCATGCCACTGCTTCCTCCTCGGGGGAAGAACTCCTCACATTCCACCCCTGCTCCATTGTGGGGTCCCTCCCACGGGCCACAGTCCTTTGTGGAACTGCTCCGGCGTGGGTCATCTCTTCCACGGGGTGCAGTCCCTCCAGAACGGCTGCCTCAGTGGGCCCTCCATGGGCCACATCCTCCTTCAGGCATCCACCTGCTCCAGCGTGGGATCCTCCCCGGGCTGCAGGTGAATCTCTGCCCTTCCGTGGGCTTCCATGGGCTGCAGGGGGACAGCCTGCTCCACCATGGTCACACAGGCTGCAGGGGAATCTTGGCCAGGAGCCACATTACTCCTCTGTTGGATACCTGGAGTATCAGGGACACTTAGTGAACAATCCAGATCGAATGGAATTGTTATGTTTGTGAGCAGCAGGCCTCAAGGACATCACTGAAGCCACTTGTGAGAAAGTAATGAAGCCACCTGTAAGAAAGTACTGAAGCCACCTGTGAGAAAATAATGAGGCCGCCTGTGAGAAAGTAATGAAGCTTCCTGTGAGAAAGTAAACGAAGCAACCTTGAAGAAGATCGTAAACAACTTTGAGAAAGTAAAAACATGAAAAGTACGGGACTTTCCAGGTTAACGGGACTTTCCAGATTAGCTAACTGCAAGTAGGAGGGATATGCAAATGTCACCATTAGAGCTTAAGCCAATCACGCAATGACTAGTAGGCATATTTTGTCTTAGCAATATAAATATGCGCACCCGGGACTAATAAATGGAACTACGCTTATTACTCATATTGAGTCCTTGTCATACGTTCCTCCGTCGCTCGCACTCCTCCCCCTCCTTCTTCACTGACCTTGGCATCTGCAGCCGTTCCTCACAAGAAAAATTCTTCACCACAGGCTGGTAGACACCTCTCAGGATCTTTTTACATCTCATTCACATCTCCTCTCCCCTTCTTGCAGCCGGACCGGGCTGAGTTGGGCCCAGTCGGCCGCCTGGCGGGAGGCCAGAGGGTGAGGTCTGCAAGGCCCACGAGGCCTGCACCTCCCCCTCTCTGCCCCCGCTCAGCTGCTTCACATCTTCTCCCTTTTTTTCCTGTTTTCCCCTTCTTAAATACGTTATCGCAGAGGCGTTATCACGGAACATTCTGCTACCAATTGGCTCGGCCTTGGCCAGCAGTGTGTCCGTCCTAGGCCCGGCCGAGTCCACTGAACAAAGGGGAGTGACTTCTAGCAGTTTCCTACAGAAGCTACCACCTTAGGCCCCCCCTCACTAAACAAAACCAGAACACACATAGACATGGAGAGACATGTGAATATGCAGATGCCGAGGAAGAGAGACCAAGAGATGCATGCGCACACAGAGATGCACAGATGGAGAGACAGAGGGACATGTGTGAAGAGAGATGCAGACGAAAAGTAGCGGAGACGCATGCACACACAGACACAGAGACGCTTCTGTACACAGATGCAGAGAGATGTGCACGCACTGAGTTGTATGCATACACAGATGCACAGAGAGAGATGTGCAGAAAGAGAGACAGAGAGCTGTGTGTGTGCAGAGTAAGAGAGACAGAGAGATAGAGGCAGGCACACGCACACAGATGCAGAGGAGTGGATAGAGACATGCGCACATACACACACAGACTGGAGCACCTCCAGACAGATAGAAACATGGAGACACGCACACACACGCAAAGGAAGAAAGGCAGATGCACAGCACACACGTGGAGAGACATGCGTGCAGAGAGGCAGAGAAGCAGAGATGTGAGTGCACAGACACAGGAGGAAGAGAAAGAGGCATACACAGAGAGACGTGCACACAGTGCTGGGTTCTGCACTTGGGTCACAACAAATCCATGCAACGCTACAGGCTTAGGGAAGAGTGGCTGGAAAGCTGCCTGGCGGAAAGGGACCTGGGGGTGCTGGTAGACAGCTGGCTGAACATGAGCCAGCAGTGTGCACAGGTGGCCAAGAAGGCCAACAGCATTCTGTCTTGTATCAGGAACAGGGTGGCCAGCAGGAATAGGGAAGTGATTGTGCCCCTGTACTCAACACAGGTGAGGCTGCACCTCAAATACTGTGTTTGCTTTTAGGCCCCTCACTACAAGAAGGACATTTAGGTCCTGGAGCGTGTCCAGAGAAGGGCAACAAAGCTTGTGAAGGGTCTGGAGAACAGGTCTTATGAGGAGTGGCCGAGGGAACTGGGATTGTTTAGTCTGGAGAAGAGGAGGCTGAGGGGAGACCTCATCACTCTCTACAACTACCTGAAAGGAGACTGTAGAGAGGCGGGTGTTGGTCTCTTCTCCCAAGTAACTTGTGATAGAATGAGAAGAAATGGCCTCAAGTTGCATCAGGGGAGTTTTAGGCTGGGTATTAGGAAACACTTCTTTACTGAAAGAGTGGTCAGGCACTGGAACAGGCTGCCCAAGGAAGTGGTGGAGTCACCATCCCTGGAGGTGTTCAAAGAACGTGTAGATGTGGCACTTGAGAACATGGTTTAGTGGACATGGTGGTGTTGGGTTGATGGTTGGACTTGATGATCTTAGAGGTCTTTTCCAACCTTAATGATTCTGTTCTATGCTATTCTATTCCACATTAATTACTTGTGTTTCCACCCCTGGGGCAGTTGATTCCAGGTGTACTGGATACCCTTCCATGTGAAAGCAAACTGTGGCCTGCACTCTGTTGCCAGAGGGATCAAGAAAAATGCGTTAGCATTATAAATTGCTGCACACCATTTGGCTGCCTTTGACTACAATTCATATTGGAGTTCTAGCATGTCTTGTATGCAGCACTTGGTGGCGGCATAACTTCATTCATGCCATGATAGTCCACTGTTAGCCTCCTGTGAGAGACTGAATTGTGGGTCTTTTGTCTCCAAGCTTGCTTGCATATGAAAGACTGAACTGCAGAGCATTTGTCTCAGAAGATTGCTTGGCCAAGTAAGCAACTCTGGATAAGATGTTGGATAAGAAGCACAATTGCATGTAACAATTGTGTGAAGAGCAGGGCCATGAATCGTGAAGTATGTGCAAATGTACAGAAGTGTGGAGACATGCAGGTGGTCAGAAACCACAGCCCTTGAGCAGGGATAAAAGAACTCTTGGGACAAACCTTCATGGCAATCACCCACTGAGAGGTTTGGATCCCCCGGGACACCGGTGCGACTGCTGAAGCACCAAGAGATTTGGACCCTGCACGATTATCCACCGCTGAAGCCAGACAAACCGACTCAATTGCCCACCACCGAACCACCAAGAGATTTGGACCCCCAGGACACCGCGGATCCATGGTGGTGACTATTCTTGCAACTCTATCCTGAATGCTTGCTTAATTTCCACCTTTTCTTCTCACGCTGTCCTATCACTGCTATCTTTTCCTACTTTTGATAATAAAAACTGTTTTGGATATACGGCATTTGACCTCGTTTGTGTCTTAATCTCATTCGAGGTGATTGAACTTGCAGTGAGAGGTTGGCCTAGCCACCCCTAGCCTCCCAGGCTTGTCTGAGGTTGGCTAGAATGCAAGGGGGCCTTCCTCTCATCTGAAATTGGATCCTCTCATCTGAAATCAGATCGTAACACTTCCATTCTTGGTTAGATTTTCACACTGGCCATATGGGACTAGTAAAGGGTGGACTCCTGGCGAAGCAATCTGGTCTAGTGGAAAGTGTCTCTGTCCATGGAAGGGGGGTTGGAACTAGATGACCATTAAAGTCCCTTCCAACTCAAACCATTCTATGCTTCTATGATGGGGAAGGCTGCAGGCTTATGACTTCTGGCAACAGGAAGACTACTCCTTTTCTACCTGCACATCTGCAACAGTGGTATACATTCAGTGCCCTGGTAGAAGACAAGGGAGAGAATGTCATGTCTGAGGAGGCATCAGATCTAGCCAAGCTTGAACCTCAAATCAGCATCAAGAGGAAGCAACAGGTGATATTGGTGGGAGACTCCCTTCTACAAGAGATGGAGGCTCCCATCTGCCAAACTGAGTTCTTGTCTATGGAGATTTATTGCTTGCCAGGAGCTCATTGGAATGGAAGACATCGTGGGACAGCTTGTACAACTGGAGTGCCGCTATGGTGGATATAAACTCTTAAAAAAACCCCATCAAATTCCCCAAAAAACAGAATAAAAAACACACCACAGGCAGGGCAGACAAGCATGTGTGTGTGCATACACATGTGTGTGCATATACATGTGTTTGAAGGCAAGGGAGGGCACCCTGTATCTGAACAAACAGCTTGAGTGTATGAGGCTCTTCTATAGGACTGATGACAGTCCCTGTGAGAGCTTGTGAGTCAGGATCAGAGAACACACCAGTAAGGCTGACACTGTGGTAGAAGTTTGGGAGCTTGCTACAGACCATCAAATGAGAATGAAGTAGATGATGAATGAAGTGATGCACAGCTGGATCTGCTATTCACCAGCAAGGAAGAACTGTTTGGGGACATGATAATCAATAGTAGCCTTGGCTGCAGTGATCATGAAATAGCAGAGTTCAATATCCTGAGGGGAGTGAGGAAGTCAAGCCACAAAGTACAGATACTGTCCTGGTGGGATCCCATGGAAGGCAGCTTCAAAGGGCAAAGGGACTCTAGAGAACTGGTAGGTTGTTAAGAACAACACTACTGGTATTCAAAATTATACCCTACCCTCTCTCCCAGAATCAAGTCTTGATTTCTGATTTGACAGATAAGTCTTGGAAATCTGGCTGTCTGGGCACAGAAACAGGATTTCTCAATGAAGGAGCATTAAGACAATTTGAACTTGGGCTACTAAAAATTTGACATTAAAAAATTAACCTCTCCAACTCTGAGAGCTGTCTTAAACTCTGGATACCTGTAAGGAAGGCCAAAACAAGCCAATCATTACTGTAGGTAAAAAAAAGGATTGTGAGATAGCTCAAAGGAAGCTTGTAAATAAGTCTTCTCTGCATATAAAGTAATAAGTTTCTAGGAGCATTTGCATGTGAAAGAACTTAAAAGTTTGAAGCACTGAGCAACTTGTAGTATTACTTGGAGTATTTTTGCAGTTATTCTTTAGATGGTGAGTACCTTCCTGAGTAGTTGTTTCTCCCCACTGAATGCTAGGTTTGTCTTAGAAGACACAGTACAGAAGAACAGATACCACTCCTGAAACTGCCAAGTATTACTGAAAGCAACATGTACATTCAAACTAGGATGTATAATTCAGGGAGACAGACAAATAAATCCTAGAATGGCACTGCTCATTTCTACTACTTTAGTGAAAATACCTGATGTGGTGGGTTAACCTTGGCTGGCTACCAGACACCCACCTAGCTGCTCTCTCACTCCCTCTCAACAGGACATGGGAAGAAATTAAGATGAAAAACCTCATGGGTTGAGATAAAGACAGGGAGATCACTAACCTATTACTATCACAAGCAAATCAGACTCAATTTGGTGAAGATTAATTTAATTTATTGCAAATTAAAATAGATTTGGATAATGAGAAACAAAGACAAAATTAAAATAACATCTTCACTCCACTCCCTTCTGAGGCTCAACTTCGCTCCTTTATTCCAGGCTGCTCTATCTCCTCCCTCACATCCTGAGTGGCATGGGGCAGGGACAGAGAATGGGGGCTTGCAGTCAGTTCATAACAGTTCCTCTCTGCCATTCCTTCCCTCTCACACCCCTGCTCCAGCATGAGTTCCTCCCACAGGACAGAGTCTTTCATTAACAGCTTTAGTATGGGCTCTCCACAGGCTACAGTTGGGATATCTGCTTTACCATGGTCTCTTCCACAAGCTGCAGGGGAATCTCTGCTCGAGCACCTGGAGCATCTCTTCCCCTTCCTTCTTCACAGACCTTGGCGTTCATACTGCTGTGTCTGTCTCACATTTTTTCCTCACTCCCTTCTCTCACAGCTGCTGCGCAGTATTTTTTGCCCTTTATTAAATATGTTTTCATTGAGGCACCATCAGCTTCACTGATTCACTCAGCTTTGGCCAGTGGCAGGTCCATTTTGGAGCAACTGGAACTAGTGCTGTCTGACCGGGGAGCAACCCTGGCCTCTTCTCACAGAGGCCACCCCTGCAGCCCTCCCTGCTACCAAATCCTTGCTACATAAACCCAATACACCTGCACTCTTGGCCTCTCTTCTTTCTGTCAACAAACAAAAAATCAAAACAAAACAAAAAAACGCAAACACCAAAACACACACACTGAACCGCAAACCCACACAACCCACAATGTGAACACTCTGCATTTCTATGCTATGAGAGGCAGAACAGGTGAGTCTATTAGAACGCTTCCAAAATAATGGAGTTTGGGAAAGATGGGAAAAAAGGGAGGGGGGGAATGACATCAACTTAAAAGATGGAAGCTAACTCACAGCAATAACTTCATTTTAACAATATTCAATTATTTGACATTCCATAGACAATTTACATGCGTCATATTGCTTCAGATGTGTTGAGTTACTTATTCATTTCTACAAATTAAATAGTAAAAAAATGAACATTTGAATACTTATTAAAAAAATACAACTTGTGTTGCAAAATAAGATGTACCCTATGAAGTGTGGTATATGTTTGTGCCCATTGCCTCTTGTCCTATAATTGAATGCCACTGAGAAGGTTCTGGCTCCATCTTTTTTACTCCCTCCCATCAGGCATTTATACATATTGACAAGATCCTCCTTGAGTCCCCTCTTTTCTAAGTTAAATAGCCCCAGCTCTCTCAGCTTTTCCTCATATGAAAGATCTTCCAGTCTCCTAATCATCTTTTTGGTCCTTTGCTGGACTCTTTCCAGTACAGAATTGTAGAATCATAGAATAGTTTGGGTTGGAAGGGACCTTTAAAGGTCATCTAGTCCAACCCCCCCTGTAATGAGCAGGGGACAGCTCCAACTAGAGTAGGTTGCTTAGAGCCCTGTCCAACCTGGCCTTGAACATTTCCAGGGATGGGGCATCCACCACCTCTCTGGGCAACCTGTTCCAGTGTTTCACCATCCTCAGTGTAAAAAATTTCTTCCTTATGTCTAACCTAAATCTACCTCCCTCTATTTTAAAACCATTATCCCTCATCCTAAAACAACAGACCCTGCTAAAGAGATTCCCCCCATCTTTCTTATAAGCCCCCTTTAGGTGCTGGAAGACCACGATAAGGTCTCTCCAGAGCCTCCTCTTCTCCAGGCTGAACAGCCTCAACTCTCTCAGCCTGTCCTCACAGGAGAGGTGCTCCAGCCCTCTGATCATCTTCATGGCCCTCCTCTGGAGCCTCTCCAGCTGGTCCATGTCCTTCTGATGTTGGGGGCTCCAGAAATGGACACAGTACTCCAGGTGGGGTCTCACGAGAGTGGAGTAGAGGGGGAGTATCACCTCCCTCAACCTGCTGGCCATGCTCCTCTTGATGCAGCCCAGGATGCGGTTGGCTTTCTGGGCCGCAAGGGCGCATTCCTGGCTCATGTTGAGCTTCTTGTCCACCAGCACTCCCAAGTCCTTCTCCTCAGGGCTGCTCTCGATCCATTCTCCATCCAGCCTGTATTTGTGCCTGGGATTGCCATGACCCAGGTGCAGGACCTTGCACTTGGCCTGGTTGAACTTCATGAGGTTTGCATGGGCCCACCTCTCCAGCCTGTCAAGGTCCCTCTGGATGGCATCCCTTCCCTTCAGGGTGTTGACCGCACCACACAGCTTGGTGTCTTCAGCGAACTTGCTGAGGGTGCACTCTGTCCCACTGTCCATGTCGCTGACAAAGATGTTAAACAGGGCTGGTCCCAGTACCAACCCCTGAAGAACTCCATTTGTCACCAGTCTCCACTTGGACATCGAGCCATTGACCATCTCTCTCTTGTACTGGGAAGCCCACAAGTGGACACAGTACTCCAGGTGTGGCATCACCAGTGCTGAGTAGAGGGAAATGATCATCTCCTCTCGGGCTGTTAGCAATGCTTTTTCTAACGTAGCCAAGGATGCTGCTGGTCGTCTTTCCCACAAGGGCACATTGCTTGCTCATATTCAACTTCTTGTCCACCAGAACCCCCAGGTCCTTTGCTTCAAAGCCACTTTCCAGCCAGTCAGCCCCTAGCCTCTACTAGTGCACAGGCTTATTCCTGCTCAGGTGCAGACTTGGCATCTCCCTTTGCTGAATTTCATTAAGTTCCTGTCTGACCATCTGGTGCATCAAGTGCTCCTCCCAAGATTTTTTTCTTTTTTTGTTTTTTTTTGTTGTTGTTTTGTTTTGGGGTTTTTTTGGGGGTTTTTTTTTGTTTGTTTGTTTTTAAGAGATTAAACACTATTGGCCCCTGTATTAACTCAGAGCTGTACAATTAATGACTGGCTTCCAACTGGAATTTGTGCCATTGATCATAACCCTTTGAATCTGGCAGTTCAGTCAGATTTCAATCTACCTTGTTTCAATCTACCTTCACCTGGATTCAAAATAGAGGGATGTAGATTTAGATTAGATATTAGGAAAAAAAAAATTTACACTGAAGGTGGTAGAACACTGGAACAGGTTGCCCAGAGAGGTGGTGGATGCCCCATCCCTGGAAATGTTCAAGGCCAGGTTGGATGAGGCTCTAAGCAACCTGATCTAGTTGGGGATGTCCCTGTTCCTTGCAGGGGGATTGGACTAGATGACCTTTAAAGGTCCCTTCCAACCCTAACCATTCTATGATTCTACCTCACTGTCCATATATCTACCTTGTACTTCATCAGTTTGTCTATGAGGATGTTATACAAGCCAAAAGCCTTAGCTAAAGTCAATAAAAAACATCCACTGCTTGACACCCCACCCCTCTCCCCACATAACAATTTAAAGTGGACAAGATACTCAGAGATTTGTGCTTTGTGTAGTGCCCAAGACTGTTCTGTCCTGGTTAGACTATCCCTCTTCTGAAGATTCTAGGAAAAAAAAAAGTTCTTTACATTAACTACAGCTATTACAGTTCATTTTTTTTTGTTTTTAACCACACACAGAACCATTGAAAACTGAGATAAAGAACAACCTCTGTACCTGAATTTTGTGTTTGGTTCTTGAGAAGAGCATTTTTTGGTAGTTCTCAGACCCAATAAGGATGCAGAGGATAAAGAAGGAGAAGCTGCCCAGGTAAGCTCCATCCTTGGCTCGGTAGACAGTTGAGAATGATACTCTCTCCCTCCTCCCTCAACCACACTCAACAGAACAAACTTAGAGCAGTCTTGCCAGGTTCTCCACGTCCACATGTACGGATTTCTCTCATATCCACTGTTGTGTTTTTGTTTATGAGGGGGGGCCTAAGGTTGTAGCTTCTGTAGGAAACTGCTAGAAGTTGCTCCCCTTTGTTCAGTGGACTCGGCTGGGCCTAGGGCGGACACACTGCTGGCCAAGGCCAAGCCAATTGGTAGCAGAATGTTCCCTGATAACGCCTCTGTGATAACATATTTAAGAAGGGGAAAACAGAAAAAAAAGGGAGAAGATGTGAAGCAGCTGAGCGGGGGCAGAGAGGGGGAGGTGCAGGCCTCGTGGGCCTTGCAGGCCTCACCCTCTGGCCTCCCGCCGGGCGGCCGACTGGGCCCAACTTGGCCCGGCCTGGCTGCAAGAAGGGGAGAGGAGATGAGCTGGATGATGTGAAGAGATTCTGAGAGTCGTCTGCCAGCCTGTTGTGAAGAATTTTTCTTGTGAGAGGAACGGCTGCAGATGCCAAGGTCAGTGAAGAAGGAGGGGGAGTAGTAATGTGGCTTCTGGCCAAGATTCCCCTGCAGCCTGTGGTGACGACCATGGTGGAGCAGGTTGTCCCCCTGCAGCCCATGGAGGTCCACGGAGGAGCAGAGCTCCACTTGGAGCCCGTGAAAGACCCCGTACCGGGGGAGGTGGATGCCTGAAGGAGGCTGTGGCCCATGGAGGGCCCGCTGGGGCAGCCGTTCTGGAGGGACTGCACCCCGTGGAAGAGATGACCCACACCAGAGCAGTTTCATGAAGGACTGTGGTGTATGGGTGGGACCCCACAACAGAGCAGGGGAGGAATGTGAGTTCTTCCCCTGACCATGAAGCAGCAGCGTAAAACAACGTGTGATGAACTGAACGTGACCCCCATTCCCTCTTCCCCCCTGTGCCGCTCAGTGTGGGGGAAGGTAGTAGAGATAATGTTAAGCTTGGGAAGAGGGAGGGGTGGGGGGAGGTTATCTTGTTCCCTGTCTCATTATCCTGCTGTTTTTAGTAATAAATGAATAGTTTTCCCCTAAGTGGAGTCTGTTTTGCCCGTGACGGTAACTTTAAGGATTTTCTCCCTGTCCTTATCTCAAACCTCGAGCCATTTTTTCTTATATTATCTCTCTCTATTCTCTCGGAGGGCGGGGGGAGTGAGAGAGAGACTGCGTAGTCTGGTCCCAATCAGGTCTGAATTACGACATCCACATACTCAAACACTTGAAACGTGGACACTCCAACTGCTCCACGTCTCATAAAAGACACTTCAAACTCTAAAACATGTCCTTATTTTACACAAAAAATAATATATAACCTTCAGTAATAACTGAACATTTTAATTTCAGAGTGCAATGCATTATACTAGGCACACTAGTTGAGAACAATCATATCCTAAAGGTTCATAACTGATTTTTTTAACCAACAAGTTTTTACACATGCAGCATAGCGAACTAAAAACCTACTGGAGTACTTAACGTCCAATAGCTGACAATCTGTCCTTGCAATATAGTGATCAATTTTTGAAGGAATAAGCAGCACTGAAATGGAACCAGCTGTATTTGGAGTCTTGAAGAAAATACTGTTATAGAGAAGCTAATGATCTTGAGCAGGCCATGTCTGCTCTGTTGAGCCTTGTACTTAGGGCTTGAGAAGTCTGTATGTTGGCATGAGTAGCTGCTGTAAGGTAATCTGCTGGAATATCCCATGCTGGTCTGTGCTGCACACTGGTGGATTTTATGCCTGAGAAAACATTCCAATCTGTCAGAAGATATGATTCTTTTTGTTACACAAAATAAAAGGCGCCACGATACGGGAGGGAGGAAGACCCTCTCCACAGATGGGTTCTGTGCAGCATGCCATGGAAAAATCCATCCAGGGGCCATCTGATGCTGCACAAAAGTGAGGTGCTCAGCATCTGAATGGATGCAAGATTTACTTGCTATCTATATTCCTCTTATTATTATATAATATTAAAACAGTTATTTTATTATGCCACTTATTGTTGGGCCTTCCTTAGGAATCCAGAGAACTCTACACCATCCTTTTTCCCCCCACTCTGAGGCACAACACAAGCTCATCAAAACCATTTAGCAGCAGCCTTCATTCAGAACAATCCAAACATAGTTGAAGCTTCTGAAGAAATAATCAGTGCAGAAAAAAAAATATTATTATTTTTCTTTATTTTTCTAGAGAGATAACCATCTCAAAGCTTTACTGAAGTCTCCTAGGTATTCTCTCTTTTCAACAGCATCACAAATAACACAATCTGTACTTTCATTCCCTCCTGTATAATAGTTCATTCTTACTGCAGTGTGAAAGAATATGGAAAAGGTTCTATCAAAAACTCAAGGAGCTGACCAAGTCAGACATTGTGTTAAGATGAAAGGCTCTAGAGAGAGGATGAGGCTGAAACGGTATAATTATTAAGTTGATCTACTACTAATGGAAAACCAGTGATTAAAGGAATGGTGACAGAACTGCAAAATTGATAGGAAGTGATTCAGTTACAACTGTGAAGATTAGAGGACTCCCTAAGGAACAAAAATAAAAGATACATGCATAATGCTATACAGGCAAAAAAAAAGCACAGCACTTAATAAAAATAGCTGAGGTGGTGGGGAGGAATAGAAGCAACAAAGTTACTGCAGGTGAACAAGTAGGCGGAACTACTAGGAAACAAAGTTTGTAAAACACTAAATGAAAAAAAAGAAGTACTGTAGAAGATGAGGAAAATCAGAGAAATAAGATAAAGAAAGCCCCCACTTCAAGAAAAGCTTTTTAATTGTTCAAAAGACTCAAGATTAAAGACATAGTCAAAGCAATCTTTCAGCAGCTGAAAGCCATCAAGCCTGTGAGAGTCCAGGTAAAGCTAGCTGCAGGTTAATTGCTCTTCTACCAAGTGAGAGGCAGCTCCATTTCAATTCAAACAATATGATCCTGCAGTAATTGATATCAAGTTGGAGATAAACAAGTGTTCCCCTCCTCTTTCCTATACACTGTCTTCAGTGCATTCTGCTGCCAAAGGGCTGGAGAAGAACGCATTGGCAATATCACTGGTGGCATACCACTTGGCTGCCTTGGACTCCAGTTCATATTGAAGTTGTAGCATATACGGCACAGCAGCACTCACTGGTGGCCTAACTTCATTCAGGCCATGATAGTCCATTGTTAGTCTCCACTCTCAACTAGATCTTTGCACTGGCCATATGGGACTGTTCAAGGGTGAGCAGGACTTGCTGATCACTCCCTGGTTCTTCAGTTGATGAATCAGCTTATGAATGGGGATCAAGGAATCTCGGTTGGTGCGAAATTGCTGCCTATGCACCACGGTGGTAGTGATTGGTACCTTTTGTTCTTTGACACTCAGCATCCCCACAACGGAAGGGTCCTCTGAGAGACTGGGCAAGGTGGCCAGCTGTTTATTCTCCTCCGTCTCCACAGTGGCTATACCAAAAGCCCATCGGTGCCCTTTTGGGTCCTTGAAATACGCTCTCCTGAGCTAATCTATCCCGAGGATGCATGGAGCATTTGGGCCTGTCACTATGGGGTGCTTTTGCCACTCACTCACAGTTCAACTCACTTCAGCCTCCAATACAGTTAAGCTGTTGGGATCCTCCTGTCACTCCAGAAATACAAACGGGTTCTGCCCCTTTATGGCTTGATGGCATTAGGGTACAATGTGCACCGGTGTCCACTAGGGCTTTATAGCCTCTCGTGGGTCTGATGTGCCAGGCCATCTGATCCATACAGTCCAGTAAACTTGGTTGTCCCTCTCCTCCGCCTGGCTGGAGGCAGGGCCCCTCTGGTCCTGTTCATAGTATTCACTGGTCACTTCTTGTGAATATGAATCAGAATTCCCTTCCATAGGATCAGAGGTGAGGTCAGCCCTTCTACGCTGTCTGGGGAACTGCCCACTGGAGACTGGAGCAGCAATTTTCCTGGAAGAACCTCCTTTTGTGATTGTTTTTCCTCACAACTCACTTACCTGTGCCTCTAGGGCCAAAGTAGGCTTTCCATCCCAGTTCCTCATGTCCTCTCTTTGGTCACGCAAGGTAAACCACAGGGTACCTTGCCACGTGTACCGTCTCTCTTGAGCAGGGGAACATTTTCTCCTAAGAGCTGAAATATTGGTCTGTACCGGTGGGGAGTAGGACCTATCCTCTTTGAACTGCTGGAACTTCCGACACAGTTTCTCCACAGCTGAGACGCAGGCCCGTAGGGAGGAAGAGAGACTTTCTTCATATTGCCAGAGTTGGCCAGCCAATTCATCCACCATTTGTCCATCTCCATCTTTACAGGTCATTATTGCCAATGAGTTGGCATACGACAATGGAGCGCTTCTTCCACCACATGAGCCGTGCGCATTGGACTTCATCTGGATCTTTGGGTGACTCCTCACTGTCTAGGTCACTATAAATGATTTCCAGCATGGCTAATTCCCTCAGGTACTGGATACCTCTCTCCATGGTGGTCCACTTGCCTGGGTGATAGGTAACAGCTTCCTTGAAGGGATATCTTTCCTTCATACTTGACAGGAGTCGCCTCCAGAGGCTGAGGGCTTGTGCACCTCTTCCAATCACTCTGTCAATGTCTCCTTCCCTCAAAAGGGATCCCAGCTGCCTGGCTTCCTTACCCTCTAATTCCAGGCTACTGGCCCCACTATCCCAGCATCGGAGCAGCCAGGTGACAAGGTGGTCGCCTGGACTATGGCTGAAATCTTTTCACATATTTCGCAGGTCATTCAGGGATAGGGATTGGGTGGTTTCAGTCTCATTTATGAGTTCCTCTTCCTCCTCTGTTCGTGATGGTCCTGGTTTTTCCTCATCCCTTACTAAACGAGCTGACTTTCACTTCCAAGATTTCTTCTTCTCTATAGGGGTGATCAATACGGACACAAGTTGGTTCTCTGATTCAGCTGCAGCACCTGTCGCGGGGGTTGGAGTAGCCCCAGTATCTGTTGGTTGATTTTCCTTCCCCTTCTCCCTGAGGGTGCTGCGTAATGCTGAGTAGTGTTTGGTAGATACTAGCTAGTGCCCAGCACAGTGCGATAAGTTGTGCCTCTTTGGAATAGCCATGGCATTTTCCTTTCAAATATTCAATCACTTCATCAGGATTCTGTAGTTGTTCAGGAGTGAAGTTCCAGAGCATTGGAGGTGAGAAGCTCTCTAAGTACCTGCCCATATTCTCCCACATGCCATGCCACCCCTGCCCCTCCAGCCTCGAGGCAGATCTCCGGGTGATTTTTTTAAATAGTTGTTTAATCCTAAACAAAACCTGAAACACATTCAGGAGACATAGCAATAGGAGTATGCTGGCTTGCACATCCCTAGGATATTCAAAATTCTCGAGAGCTGATGTGACTAGCTTGAAGGAAAAAGGGAAGGTAAAAAAGTAGGGGAAAGTATCCTCCTCTGTCTTCCCCATAGATTGGTTCTTCATAGAGAAAAAGTTAAAAGTGTGATTATTTCTGTTCTGGTTTTGTTAGTGAGGGGGGGCCTAAGGTGGTAGCTTCTGTAGGAAACTGCTAGAAGTCGCTCCCCTTTGTTTAGTGGACTTGGCCGGGCCTAGGGCAGACCCACTGCTGGCCAAGGCCGAGACGATTGGTAGTAGAACGCCCCATGATAAGGCCTCTGCGATAATGTATTTAAGAAGGGGAAAACAGGAGAAGAGAGGAGAAGATGTGAAGCAGCTGAGCGGGCGCAGAGAGGGGGAGGCGCGAGCCTTGTGGGCCTTGCAGGCCTCTCCCTCTGGCCTCCCACCCGGCAGCCGACTGGGCCCAACTCGGCCCGGCCCGGCTGCAAGAAGTGGAGAGGAGATGAGAAGTGAATAAGATGTAAAAAGGATCCTGAGAGGTGTCTGCCAGCCTGTTGTGAGGAACGGCTGCAGATGCCAAGGTCAGTGAAGAAGGAGGGGGAGGAGTAATGCGGCTCCTGGCCAAGATTCCTCTGCAACTCGTGGTGAAGACCATGGTGGAGCAGGTTGTCCCCCTGCAGCCCATGGAGGGGCAGAGATCCACCTGCAGCCCGTGGAGGACCCCACGCCGGAGCAGGTAGAGGCCTGAAGGAGGCTGTGGCCCGTGGAGGGCCCGCTGGGACAGCTGTTCTAGAGGGACTGCACCCCGTGGAAGAGATGACCCACGCCGGAGCAGTTTCACGAAGGACTGTGGCCCATGGGAGGGACCCCACGCTGGAGCAGAGGAGGAATGTGAGGAGTTCTTCCCCCGACGATGACACAGCGGCGTAAAACAACGCGTGATGAACTGACCGCGACCCCCATTCCCTTTTTCCCCCCCGTGCCACTCGGGAGGGGAGGTAGTAGAGATAATGTTAAGCCCGGGAAGAGGGAGGGGTGGGGGGAGGTTATCTTGTTCCCTGTCTCATTCTCCTGCTAATTTTAGAAATAAATGAATAGTTTTCCCCAAGTCAAGTCTGTTTTGCCCGTGACGGTAACTTTAAGGATTTCTCCCCGTCCTTATCTCAAACCTTGAGCCGTTTTTCTTATATCATCTCCTCCTATTCTCTCGGAGGGTGGGGGGAGCGAGAGAGAGACTGCGTAGTCTGGTCCCCATTGGGGCTGAACTACGACAACTAGCTTGAAGGAAAAAGGGAAGGTAAAAAAGTAGGGGAAAGTATCCTCCTCTGTCTTCCCTATAGATTGTTTCTTCATAGAGAAAAAGTTAAAAGTGTGATTATTATTAATTCTTGTGAAATGGTGCCCGAGTTACGGAGTTGCCAGCAATGCCGAATACAAGGACCAGACTGATTTCACGACCAGTGATGTCATCATATCATAGGCCAGTATTGCCCAGTACATCCATTTCTGAGAAGTGATAAACAGCACCACAAGAAGTGTGTGATGCAACTGAGGATTTACATAACACGAGCATGCGAACAAATAATACAACATGGTAAACAGGGACTCTTAATATAATGAGTGCTTGTAACAACTTTAACGCATTCTGGTCAGATCTGTTGTTATCTCAACCCTTTGTGCCTCACGTTAGGTGCCAAAAAGAACTAACATGGTTTAGCTACAGTCAGCAATCGAGTACCATACAGCCACTCACTCCCCCTCCCCCCGGGGATGGGAAAGAGAATCGGAAAGAAAAGAAAATTCATGGGTTGAGATAAAGACAGTTTACTAGGATAGCAAAGAAAGACATAATTATATACACATAAAAATAATTACAATAGGAATAATAAAATATACAAAATGAGTAATGCACAATTTCTCACCGCTTGACTACCCAATGACCAATACAGCCCATCACAAGTAGCAATCACAGAATGAAAAAAAACCCTGCAAACAATTCTGGAACGATTCCAAACAGCAAGAAAAAAGCAAGCCAGGTCCCTGGCCCATCCTCACTTATATACTAAGCATGAAGTTTATGGCATGGAATACTCTCTTTGGTCAGTTTGGGTCAACTGTTCTGGCTATATCCCTCCCCGCTTCCTGCACCTGCACATTAGCAAAACCTGGGAAGGTGGAAAGTGTCCTTGGTCTCTTTAGCAACAACTCATAACATCAGTGTATTAATAACATTCTTCATATACTAAATCCAAAACACAACAGCTACTGAAAAGAAAATTAGCTCCAGCCCAGCCAAAACCAGGACAGGAACACTATACAGAAAGCAGAAAACACATCCTGCAAAACAGAGATCTATGTAGACCATTGTGTTAACTTATGAACCAAGCTCAACCCTTAGCTGAGTAGAATTTAAATACTCCCTATTAGATGAGTGTCCTGGTTCTGGATAGGATAGAGTTAATTTTCACCTGAGCTGGGAGAGGAGCTGGAGCTGGTGGCACCTGTGGCTGGGGGACACAGCTGGGATAGTTTACCCAGATTAGCCAAAGGGCTGTTAGATAACATGTGACATCATGCTCAATATATCAAGTGAGGATGGGGGGAAAGGGCATGATTTTGCTTCTTGGGTGAGAGCTGTGTGTTACAATCCATTGTGAGAGTGCTGTAAACTACATGCTGAAGTCTGTTCTGTTTTTGTTATTCCTTTCTATTTTTTTCTTTGTTGTTTTGTTGAACTGTTTTTATTCCCCAAAAATATTATTAAATTAATTAAATAGCTGTTGCTTTGGTTGGTTGCATGGTTGTGTTATGTACACTCTTATATATACTCTGTTTTCCTTGTGGTGCTGTTTCTTTCTTTGGGGAGAATGATGAGAATTATCATTTTGTTGTACAACGCTATATCAATTTATGATAACATCAATGGTCTTGAGGTTAAGTTGGTATCTGTATGTGTATGATTTCCCCCATTCTTTCACCTCCAGGCTACTTAAAACAAGTTTTGAGAAATTTTAATATCCTTGGGATGTTCCAGCCATCATGCTCTTATCATTATGTCTCCTGAATGTGTCCCAGGTCTTGTTTAGGATTACAAAAACACTTTTTAGGAATACCACCCAGAGATCTGCCCTGAGGCAAGATGATCATGGGTGGCATGGCATGTGGGGAATATGGGCAGGTATCTAGAGAACACCTACCGTGGTTTGGAATTTTACTCCTGAACAACTACAGTACACCGATGAAGGGACAGAATATTTGAAGGGAAAATGCTGTGGCTATTCTAAAGAGGCACAACTTACCACACTGTGCAGGGCCGTGGTCAGTATTTACCAAATACTGTTTGATATTATGCAGCACCCTCAAGGAGAAGAGAGGGAAAACAGACCGAAAGGCACTGTGGCTACTCAAATCCCCGTGGTAGGTGCTGCAGCTGAACCAAAGAACAAACCCGTCCTGGTATCAGTTGCTCCTGTATGCAAGAAGAAAACCTGGATGTAGAAGTCAGCTCGTTTGTTAAGGGATGAAGAAGCTTCTCTGAAGAAGGAGCAGGAGGAAGAAGCATACTGCCATGTCAGTGAAGAGGCAGACTACGCTGAAGCAGGGCCATCACAAAAACAGGAGGAAGAATTACCTGCTTTCCCCCCAAGGGCAAACTTGGTGGGAGAGCTCCTCCTCTTCCTTGGAGTAAGAGGAAGAACTTGTAAATGAGACAGTAACCACCTGATCCCTTTCCCTGAGTGAGCTGTGAGATATGTAAAAGGATTTCAGCCACTGTCCAGGCAAGCACATAGTCACCTGGTTGCTCCTGTGCTGGGATAATGGGTCTAGTAGCCTGGAATTAGAGGGTAAGGAAGCTGAACAGCTGGGATCCCTATCTAGGGAAGGGGGCATTGACAAAGCGCTTTGTCAAAGGCACAAGAGCCCTCAGCTTCTGGAGGTGACTCCTGTCAGGTGTGAAAGAAAGGTATCCTTCCAAGGAGGATGTTATATGTCACCCAGGCAAGTGGACCACCATGGAGAGAGGAATCCAGTACCTGAGGGCATTAACCGTGCCAGAAGGCATTTACAGTGACCTGGACAACGAGCAGTTGTCCAAATATACAGATGAAGTCCAGTACACATGATCCGTGTGGCAGAAGCGCACCATTGTTGTATGCCAACTCATTGATAGTAATGACCTGGAAAGATGGAGAGGAACCAATGGGGGATGAATTGCCTGGCTAACTTGGCAATAAGAAGATAGTCTCTCTTCCTCCCTTATCTCAGCTGTGGAGAAACTATATCGGGAGTTCCAGCAATTCAAAGATGATAGGTACTACTTCCCACCTCTATGGACTAGTATCTCAGCTATTAGGAGTAGATGTTCCCCTGCTCAAGAGAGGCAATACACATGGTGAGGTACGCTGTGGCTTACCTTGTGTGACCAAGGAGAGGACATGAGGAAGTGGGATGGGAAACCTAACTCAGACCTAGAGGCACGGGTACGTGAGCTGCGGGGAAAAACAATCGCAAATGGAGGTTCTCCCAGGACAATTGCTGCTCCAGTCTCCAGTGGGCAGTTCCCAAGACAGCGTAGAAGGGCCCATCTTACCTCTAATCCTATGGAAGAGACTTCTGACTCGTATTTGCAAGAGGTGAACAATGAGTATTGTGACCAGGACTAGAGGGGCCCTGCCTCCAGCCAAGTGGAAGAGACAGACAAACGGGTTTATTGGACTGTATGGATTCAATGGCCTGGCACATCAGACCCACAAGAGTATAAGGCTCTAGTAGAAACTGGTGCACAGTGTACCCTAATGCCATCAAGCTATAAAGGGGCAGAACCCATTTGTATTTCTGGAGTGACAGGAGGATCCCAACAGCTAACTGTACTGGAGGCCAAAGTGAGCCTAAATAGGAATGAGTGGCAACAGCACCCCATAGGGACAGGCCCAGATGCTCCGTGCATCCTCGGTATAGATTATCTCAGGAGCGGATATTTCAAAGACCCAAAAAAGCACAGATGGGCTTTTGGTATAGCCACTGTGGAGACGGACGGAATTAAACAGCTATCTACCTTGCCTGGTCTCTTGGAGGACCCTTCTATTGTGGGGATTCTGAGGGTCGAGGAACATCAGGTACTAATCGCTACCACGACTGTGCGCTGGCAGTAATACCGCACCAACTGAGACACCCTAATCCCCATCCATAAGCTGATTCATCGACTGGAGAGCCAGGGAGTGATCAGCAAGTCCCGCTCACCTTTTAACAGTCCTATATGGCCAGTGAGAAAATCTAGTAGAGAGTGGAGGTTAACAGTGGACTATCGTGGCCTGAATGAGGTTAGGTCACGATTGAGTGCTGCTGTGCTAGAACTTTATTGGCTTAATGGACGAACTGAGAGAGTGGTGATCAACGGCTCGATGTCCAAGTGGACACCAGTCACGAGTGGTATCCCTCAAGGGTCTGTGTTGGGCCCGGCCCTGTTCAACATCTTTGTTGGCGACATGGACAGTGGGATAGAGTGCACCCTCAGCAAGGTTGCCGACGACACGCTGGAAGGGGAGGGATGCCATCCAGAGGGACCTTGACAGGCTGGAGAGGTGGGCCTGTGCCAAACTCATGAAGTTCAACCAGGCCAAGTGCAAGGTCCTGCATGTGGGTCGTGGCAATCCCAGGCACAAATACAGGCTGGGCAGAGAATGGATTGAGACCAGCCCTGAGGAGAAGGACTTGGGAGTGCTGGTGGACGAGAAGCTCAACATGAGCCGACAATGCGCCCTTGCGGCCCAGAAGGCCAACCACATCCTGGGCTGCATCAAGAGGAATGTGGCCAGCAGGTCGAGGGAGGTGATTCTCCCCCTCTACTCTGCCCTGGTGAGACCCCACCTGGAGTACTGCATCCAGGTCTGGAGCCCCCAACGTAAGAAGGACATGGACCAGTTGGAGAAGGTCCAGAGGAGGGCCACAAAGATGATCAGAGGGCTGGAGCACCTCTCCTATGAGGACAGGCTGAGAGAGTTGGGGCTGTTCAGCCTGGAGAAGAGGAGGCTCCAGGGAGACCTTATAGCAGTCTTCCAGTACCTCAAGGGGGCCTACAAGAAAGATGGGGAGAGACGGTTCAGTAGGGCCTGTTGTGACAGGACTAGGGGTAATGGTTTTAAAATAGAGGGAGGTAGATTCAGATTAGATATTAGGAAAAAAAAATTTAGAATGAGGGTGGTGGAACACTGGAACAGGTTGCCCAGAGAGGTGGTGGAAGCCCCATCCCTGGAAACACTCAAGGCCAGGTTGGACGAGACTCTGAGGAACCTGATCTAGTTGGAGATGTCCCTGCTTCTTGCAGGGGGGTTGGTCTAGATGACCTTTGAAGGTCCCTTCCAACCCTAACCATTCTATGATTCTATGATTCTATGATCTTGTGCTCAAGAGGTGGATTTGACTATGGACACGATTGCACAGGTTATCCATGTATGTGAAGCAATCTAAGAGGTTAAAACCTTTTTGCTATGGAGGACAATGGTTGAAATAACAATATGGAGAGGACTGGCAGATTAATTACATCACACTCCCGCAATCCTGCCAGGGCAAGCATCATGTGCTTACAATGGTGGAAGCAACCACTAGGTGGCTAGAGACATATCCCGTACCCCATGCCACTACCCGAAACACTATCCTAATCCTGGAAAAGCAAGTTTTCTGGCGACATGGCACTCCAGAGAGTATTGAGTCAGACAATGGAACTCATTCCAAAATAAGCTCATAGATACCTGGGCCAAAGAGCATGGTATTGTGTGGATATATCCCATCCCCTATCCTGTACCAGCCTCTGGAAAAATCAAACAGTGCAATGGACTGTTAAAAACTACACTGAAAGCAATGAGTGGTGGGATCTTCAAAAATTGGGATACACATTTTGCAAAACCCACCTGGTTAGTCAACACTTGAGGATCCACCAATCAAGCTGGCTCTGCCCAGTCAGAACTTCTACTTTAGAAGGCAATAAAGTCCCTGTAGTGCATCTAAGGAATATACTGGGGAAGACAGTCTGGATTTTTCCTCCCCTGGGCAAAGGCAAACCCATCCGTAGGACTGCTTTTGCTCAAGGACCTGGGTGTACTTGGTGGGTGATGTGGGACGATGGAGAAGTCCAATGTGTACCTCAAGGGGATTTGATTTTAGGTGAAAATAGTCCGTAATTTGGACTGTATTATTTAATTGCTATATAATATTGTATGTCATCATTTTTACAGTTATTATATCCTATATCAAAGGTATTACAGTAAGAATCACCTAGATCAATGAAGAACAACCTTCGAGGAAACTAAGCAAAGTGCAGTGGCAATGGAACCAGAACTGCCTTTAGGAACTGGTGCCCAGTAACTTGAGATTGACATCTTCGACCTGCAGACTGTGGACATGATACACCAGCTGTGAAATCCAGATGCAGCCTAGAATCACAGAATCATTAATGTTGGAAAAGACCTCCAAGATCATCAAGTCCAACCATCAACCCAACACCACCATGCCTACTCAACCATGTCCCGAAGTGTCACGTCTACACGTGTTTTGTACACCTCCAGGGATGGTGAGTCCACCACTTCCTCGGGCAGCCTGTTCCAATGCTTGGCTGCTCTTTTGGTAAAGACATTTTTCCTAATATCCAATCTGAACCTCCCCTGTTGCAACTTGAGGCCATTTCCTCTTGTCCTATCGCTAGTTACTGGGGAAAAGAGATCAATACTCACCTCACTACAACCTCTTTTCAGGTCCTTCTAGAGACCTTTAAGGTCTACCCTCAGCCTCCTCTTCTCTAGACTAAACCATTTCTGTTCCCTCAGCCACTCCTCATAAGACTTGCGCTCTAGACTCTTCACCACCTTCATTGCCCTTCTCTGGACATGCTCCAGCAATTCAATGTCTTTCTTGTACTGAGGGGCCTAAAAGCGAACACAGTATTTGAGGTGCGGCCTCACCAGTGTTGAGTACAGGGGCACAATCACTTCCCTACTCCTGCTGGCCACCCTGTTCCTGATACAAGCTAGGATGCTGTTGGCCTTCTTGGCCACCTGTGCACACTGCTGGCTCATGTTCAGCCAGCTGTCAACCAACACCCCCAGGTCCTTTTCCATCTGGCAGCTTTCCAGCCATTCTTCCCCAAGCCTGTACCATTGCATGGAGTTGTTGTGACCCAAGTGCAGGACTCGGCACTTGCCCTTGTTGAATCTCATACATTTGACCTCAGCCCATTGATCCAGCCTGTCCAGATCCCTCTGCAGATCCTTCCTACCCTCAAGCAGATTGACACTGCCACCCGATTTGGTGTCATCTGGAAAGTTACTGAGGGAGCACTCAATCCCCTCATCAAGGTCATGGATAACAAGAATGACCCCAATACTGAGCCCTGCCGTCTCAGGTCACTGAGGTCACTGCTGTGACTGGCCGCCAACTGGATTTAACTCTGTTCACCACAACTCTCTGGGCTCAGCCATCCAGCCAGCTTTTTACCCAGCGAAGAATGCACCTGTCTAAGCCATGAGCTGACAGCTTTTCTAGGATAATGGTGTGGGAGACAGTGTCAAAAGCTTTGCTAAAGTCCAGGTAGATAACATCCACAGCCTTTCACTCATCCACTAGAGGAGTCACCTGGTCAAAGAAGGAGATCAGGTTGGTCAAACAGGACCTGCCTTTCATGAACACATGCTGGCTGGGCCTGATCCCCTGGTTGTCCTGTGCATGCCTGGTGAGCGCACTCAAGAGAAACTGCTCCATAATCTTCCCCAGCATGCAGCAATCCAACACCACATACCATCTCTCCTGCCCTGAAAGACTGCTGTGACAGATGGAGCCCAAAGTCATGGACTAAATGAACTCAACAGACATTTTGGAGGGATGGCCCATAGATTAAGGGAGTGATATCTCTGTATGTATGTGTGTATATATATAGATCAAAGACTGGAACAGTGGTGGTGATTTATTGGAAAGTATAGGATCTGGGCATGCTGTAGATGGTATAGAATAAAGGGTGAATAATGTTCTGGTTCTGGCTAGGGTGGAGTTAATTTTCACCTGAGCTGGGAGAGGAGCTGGAAATGGTGGCACCTGTGGCTGGGGGACACAGCTGGGATAGTTTACCAATTAGCAACAGCTGGGATAGTTTAACCAGATTAGCCAAAGGGCTGTTTGATACCATGTGACATCATGCTCAATATATAAAGTAGGGATGGAAGTAAGATATTGTTTTCTCTCTTGGGGACTATGTGTCATGATTCACTATGAGCCATTATACTGTAAGTTTCATGCTTAAGTGTATTTTTTTTTTGTTATCTAGTTCTGTTTTGTTTTCCTTTTTTCTGTTAAACAGTTTTTATTCCAGCCTGTGACTTTTGTCTTTTTTTTTTTTTTTTTTGTGATTCTTTTCCCCATCCCATGGTGGGAGTGGTGAGGGAGGAGGAGTGAGCAAATGACTGTGTGGTATTTCAGTATTAGACTGCTGAGTGAGAGAGCTTAACCATGACAATTAGTTAAGTTGTGCTCTCCTAGTTTCTATAAGGCTTTAAATTATTATGCTCTGGCATGTGTTTTGTCAAGCCTTACACTCTTCCTTTGGCTTCAAGTCCCATCCTTCTACTAGTATAAGTAAGGAGAAAAATGGGAGGGGGGGGAAGAAAAAATATTTTTCAATTTATTTTTTTCCCTATTGCTTTCACTCTTCAAATACCTGCATCTAGAAAGAAAAGTGTTTTTTTTAATGGAATGCCATTAACTGACAAATACTTTGCAAAAGTACTATACACTATCATGTACTTTCCTTCATGTTATTGTCATATTATTATGTTAATGCATTTAATTTTTGAATAGCTTTCTTACAGCAGAGGAATAACTAAATTGTCTGTCAACAATGCCACTTTATATCTTATAAATCATCTTCTGACATGATATCAATAAGTGAGGACAGTTTAAAAAAAATTTTAGATAAGCTCATCCATGAGTTTTATAAATCATAAAGGCACTATCAACAATGCCAGTTATCCCACTCAAGTCTATATTTTCCAAAAAGGAGAACTACACAGACAGCAGGTCTTCATTTATCACAGGTGCAGAACAAGGACCATAAAGCTTACAACTTCAATTCATTATTTATTATATTTTCATTAAAGCAAAAAACAAAATTGTTAGGAACTGTGAGTAGCGAAGTAGACTTGGATCCAGTCTAAACAGCTCTATAAGTCAGCAAGAGAGAAAAGTTTAATGAAGTGAGAACTTGAGAATCTGAACCTATTAACTTAAATCCTTAGGGGAGTGTAAATGTGTGAGCACATTCTGTAAATGAAACAAATGTAGCTTTCATAACAAACAATACTTTCAAACAAGTATACAGGCAACTAGTAATGAAATAAGTCACAGGACTAAGACAGACCACCCTAGTCAACATAATTAGTCCTTTGCTGTCAGACATCTTATTATGCCTTCCAAGAACTTCTTGTGAGAAATCTCAAGTAACCAGTGTTTGTTCCAAAAACCACCACTGAGAGGTTGTTACAAAGATGAAATGCTAAATGCTCAGGGGCCCTCTCATGATTTCCAACCAAATTACTACTGGTCAAGTTAAGCTAATTGCCACAAGGGATAATGTTAACTATGAGAATTTCCTGAAAATATCTCAACATAAAAATCAGTTTGAAGATGCAACTTAATTGTACTTAATTTCTCTAATATGACTTAAAGAGGATTTTTGGAGTTTGCAATCAAATGAAATATGCTGACAAACATTAACAGAAGTCCAGAAAGTTATGGAAACATATGTACTGGGAAAGAAAGAGCATTCAAAAAAGAGACCTAGTTACCTGGGACATAGAGAAGGCTGAGGTACTGACTGACTTTTTTGCCTTAGTCTTCACTGGCAAGGGCTCTAGCCACATCACCCAAGTCGCAGAAGGCAAAAGCAGGGACTGGGAGAATGAAGAACTGCCCACTGGTAGGGAACATCTAAGGAACCTGAAGGTGCACAAGTCCATGGGACCTGATGAGATCCATCCGTGGATCCTGAGGGAACTGGCGGATGAAGTTGCCAAGCCACTGTCAATCATATTTGAGAAGTCATGACAGTCTGGTGAGGTTCCCAATGACTAGAAAAGGAATAACATAACCTCCATTTTTAAAAAGGGAAACAAGGAGGACCCAGGCAAGTACAGGCCAGTCAGCCTCACCTCTGTGCCTGGCAAGGTCATGGAGCAGGTTCTCCTGCAAACCATGCTAAGGCACATGGAGAGCAAGGAGGTGATTGGTGACAGCCAACATGGCTTCACCAAGGGCAAATTGTGCCTGGCCAATTTGGTGGCCTTCTATGATGGGGTGACAGCATCAGTGGACAAGGAACGAGCAACTGATGTCATCTACCTGGACTTGTGCAAAGCATTTGACACCATCCTGCACGACATCCTTGTCTCTGAACTGGAGAGGCATGGATTTGACGGACAAACCACTTGGTGGATAAGGAGTTGGCTGGATGGCCGCACTCAGAGTAGTGGTCAATGTCTCAATGTCCAAGTGGATACTGGTAACAAGTGGAGTTCCTCAGGGGTTGGTATTTGGACCGGCCCTGTTCACCATCTTTGTTGGTGACATGGACAGTAGGATAGAGTGCACCCTCAGCAAGTTCTCTGACGACACCAAGCTGTGTGGTGTGGTTGACACACTGGAAGGGAGGGATGCCTTCCAGAGGGACCTTGACAGGCTGGAGAGGTGGGCCCGTGCCAACCTCATGAAGTTCAACCAGGCCAAGTGCAAGGTCCTGCACCTGGGTCGTGGCAATCCCAGGCACAAATACAGGCTGGGCAGAGAATGGTTTGACATCAGCCCTGAGGACAAGGACTTGGGTGTGCTGGTGGATGAGAAGCTTAACATGAGTTGGCAATGTGCCCTTGCAGCCCAGAAGGCCAACTGCATCCTGGGCTGCACGAAAAGAAATGTGGCCAGCAGGTCAAGGGAGGTGATTCTGCCCCTCTACTGTGCCCTGGAGTACTGTGTCCAGTTCTGGAGCCCCCAACACAAGAAGGACATGGACCAGTTGGAGGGGGTCCAGAGGAGGGCCACAAAGATAAGAGGGCTGGAGCACCTTTCCTATGAGGACAGGCTGAGTGAGTTGGGGCTGTTCGGCCTGGAGAAGAGGAGGCTCCGGGGAGACCTTACAGCGGTCTTCCAGTACCTAAAGGGGGCCTACAAGAAAGATGGAGATAAACTTTTTATCAGGGCCTGTTGTGTTAGGACAAGGGGTAATTCTTTTAAAATAGAAGGGGATGGTTTCAGACTGGATATAAGCAAAAATTTTTAAGCTGAGGATAGTGAAACACTGGAACAGGTTGCCTGGAGAGGTAGTAGATGCCCTATCCCTGGAACCATTCAAGGCCAGGTTGTATGGAGCTCTGAGCAACCTGGTCTAGTTGGAGATGTCCCTGTTCCTTGCAGGGGGGTTGGACTAGATGACCTTTAAAGGTCCCTTCCAACTCAAACTATTCTATGATAAAATACATATGTACTTTAAAAGAAGAAAGCAAGCAATTAAATAATATTTTAAAAATAGATATTAACTCCTTGTGTCAGTGGATACAACACTACTGTCTTCTCATATATGCACTTTAAAAATAGAACTATCTGAATTTCTGTACATTATTTGTGCAATAGGAATATATAAATACTCTGTTCTTACCTCTTGCTAAAGCAGATACTACAAGACAAGATATAATTTAAAAAAAAAAAAGCCAAACAGTTACTTTTAACTATCAAATTAATATTTTGCAGAATGTGACAATAGATTTCAAATATCAGGACATGGATACAAGACTTCATATCTTAGCAGTACATCTTCTACATGGATGCAACACAGAGCAGCTTCAGGAACATTGGCAAGCTTGCAACTATTAAGAGTTTCTTCTGTTACACAGAAGAAAGTTTAAGAATTTTATATCCAGGTCTCAATTACATTTTTGGTTTTTCTTAACTTCATACCATTTTTTTTCTCCTTACAGAGAAAAAAGCATACATTATACCAAAAAATAAGCCTACTAAGCAGTAGCACAGACTAAAAGCCCCACTCTACTGGGACAATATTTTTTCTGAAAGCAACAAAAGCTACCATGCAAAACCAGCAGTCCAGATTTTGTTGTACCACAGGCAGGAATCCCAACAAAGGAGGACCTAACTATTACTTACTAAGACTACAATGATACCCAGGCCCAGATGAGAGCAATGCACACAACTATCAGAGCCATACCTGAGACAAGGCCACAATCAGCACATTTGTTTTTAGCAGTCTTACACCTAACAAGTTGGTGCAGGGACAGAAGCAGTCACTGTGAAACCCTCCCTGCTGCACTGTCCCACAAGGGAGGCACACTCAGAAGGCCCAGGATGGGGCTTGCTTGCATCTAAAGTACTAATCACAGCTATAGGATGCCACATTGTCTTCTGCTTTGCTGTGTGCACCCCTGATCAATAAATGCCTGCACCATCTCCTGTGGTGATGGCCAAAGTTCACCACCACCACTACCTACTTGCACACAATCACTTCCAAGAGTATCTGCCCCAGTTGCCTCCACTCATCACAGAGCAAACCCTGCACGTGCAATGAACCTGCTCAATGCTGTGCTGTGTAGTGCTGGCCCCACCTGCTCCTTCCATCTCTCTCCATGTTGTATGGTAACTCCAGATGCCTCATTCCATTAGCCCGGGAGCAGTGATGCTGATGCACAAACTAGCCCAGCCACAAAGCAAAGAAGGGTGAGAAGACATCGAAAGCCACTCAATTTCAATTACATGAGACATAGAACATAGGATGGAGGAACAGAGTGTCATCACAGTCTGTCCAGTTATGTGACAGAGAAACACACACACTCAGTTGAAAGCCAGCCTGCACAGAAACCCCATGTACATGCCCACTTGAACAGGGATGAAATGCTCTCCTTTGCTCACAGGGGGAGGGGACACACAGACACCCCCTCCACCCAGCAATGAACAGAGCCTTAAGAATAATTTATGTGTAGATGCAGTATTCACCCTCGTTTGGTTTTGTTTTGTCCCTTCCACTTCCATTGATTCTCAACACTGCCATGTTAGGGGTCTGCATTCCCCCCCTTTCCTCATGATGGAACATGTGATCAAAACCAACTTTGCCCTAGTGACAAAAGGATATCACAGACAAGATATACACATCTCAGATTGTACAGGCAATGAGAGTTTACTTTTCCCAACAAGGAAAGCTGTGAGGGGAGGGAACTCCCAGCCTCCTCTGCTGCAGGATGGCAAGGACTGGCTCCATAGGGACTGTTTCAAGGGGGAAAAAGCACCAGCAACATGCCATCTTCCTCCCAGGACACAGCACACAGAGGTAGAGGTAACCAACCGCCCCTAGGGCAACTAGCAGAAAAGTGAGCACCCTTGTGGTTTGAAACACATGGGTACGCTCTCCTGATGTTGAGGTAGATCTGAGTGGTGAAAAAGCCAGCTTGTTGTAGGAAGACCCACTTCAAAGGTGATTATGCTCTTGGGAAAGGTGCCCTACCCTGCTGCTTTAAGTGAGGTTTTCCTGTTTGTTTTTGAGTCAGTACCAGCAACTGCCCTTAAATAAGAAGGGCTGATTGCAAAGCCACACTAAACCTCAGGCACTTACTCCATAGGAGGGATATGTTATCTCCATATGTCCTTGAGTGCTGTGAGAAAATGAAAAAAGTCAGGATTCAGGCTTCTGCAACAGTCATTTTCAAGTGATGAACCAAGCTGATCTGCTGCTTGACCATAGGAAAGAGTTGTAATTCCCTTCTAGATCTGCCTCTGCATCCTAGAGAATATTTTGTCCATTGTCTACAATCTAATTATTGCAAGAGGAACTGGTCTAACATCAATTAGAAGAGTTCTACTCCAGGTGGGACCAGATCATCTGTAAGGTAATGTTGGGTACCTGGAGTATCAGGGACACTTAGTGAACAATCCAGACCGAATGGAATTGTTATGTTTGTGAGCAGCAGGCCTCAAGGACATCACTGAAGCCACTTGTGAGAAAGTAATGAAGCTTCCTGTGAGAAAATAATGAGGCCGCCTGTGAGAAAGTAATGAGGCCGCCTGTGAGAAAGTAAACGAAGCAACCTTGAAGAAGATCGTAAATAACTTTGAGAAAGTGAAAACATGAAAAGTACGGGACTTTCCACATTAGCTAACTGCAAGTAGGAGGGATATGCAAATGTAACTATTAGAGCTTAAGCCAATCACGCAATGACTAGTAGGCATATTTTATCTTAGCAATATAAATATGCGCACCCGGGACTAATAAATGGAACTACGCTTATTACTCATATGGAGTCTTTGTCGTACATATCTCCGTCGCTTGCAAGGTAAGCCCTTCTTTTTCAGCCCAAGTGTCAGTCATTACAGATTTGATCTGCATTGGGAGCCAATTTGGAACTGTAGGATCTCAGTCAGAGCTGCTGGAGATACCCAGGACACCTACTGATAACAAATATATTGAGTACATTTCTGTCTGATGGAAAAGCCTGCAATTTTCACTAGCTCTGTAAAATCATTTTCTATGCCTCCCACTTTAGGGAAGCATTACTAAACAACACTTTTACAGATTCATCAAGTTTCAAAGCACAAGTCAATGAAATCTATCTCTTTGACGTAGGTAAATTATTTAATTTAGAACAATGCACAAATCAGACTTATCATTTACAGACCTAAGTTTTTTTTTATGGTACAATAATAGTTAAGCTCTACATTGTACTGAAGTGTCAGAACACTTAATAAGACAGTTACTTCTGGCACATTATGTCTTCACTATTACAGTCTGTCGTAGTTCAGCCCTGATCGGGACCAGACTACGCAGTTTCTCTCTCACTCCCCCCACCCTCCGAGGGAATAGGGGAGAGATAATATAAGAAAAAAGGCTTGAGGTTTGAGATAAGGACAGGGATTGATTCTTAAAGTTACCGTTATGGGCAAAACAGACTCGACTTGGGGAAAACTATTTATTTACTATTATTAATAAAACCAATGCAGGACAATGAGAAAGAGAACAAAGCAACTTCCCCCCACCCCTCTCTCTTCCCGAGTTTAACTTAATTTCAAATTATCTCTATCTCCTTCTCCCATCCCGAGCGGCACAGGGGAGAATAGGGAATGGGGGTTATGGTCAGTTCATCACTTGTTGCTTTCCGCTGCTCCTTCCTCGTTGGGGGAAGAACTACTCACATTCCTCCCCTGCTCCATCGTGGGGTCCCTCCCACGGGCCACAGTCCTTCACGAACTGCTCTGACGTGGGTCATTTTTTCTATGGGGTGCAGTCCCTCCAGAACAGTTGCCCCAGCGCAGGCCCTCCACAGGCCACAGCCTTGTTCAGGCATCCGCCTGCCCCAGTGTGGGGTCCTCCATGGGCTGCAGGTGGATCTCTGCTCCTCCGTGGACCTCCATGGACTGCAGGGGGACAGCCTGCTCCACCATGGTCGTCACTACAGGCTGCAGGGGAATCTTGGCCAGGAGCCCCATTACTCCTCCCTCTCCTTCTTCACTGACCTTGGCATCTGCAGCCGTTCCTCTCACAAGAAAAATTCTTCACAGCAGGCAGGCAGATGCCTCTCAGGTTCTCTTCACATCTCCTCTCTTTACTTTTTTGCAGCTGGGCTGGGTCGAGTTAGGCCCAGACAGCCATCCGGTGGGAGGCCAGAGGGTGAGGGCCACAAGGCTCATGCCTCCTCCTCTCTGCCCCCACTTCAGCTTCTTCACATCTTCTCTTTTATTTTTTCCTTTTTTCCCCTTCATAAATACATTATCGCAGAGGTGTTATCAGGGAACATTCTGCTACCAATTGGCTCAGCCCTGGCCAGCAGCAGGTCTGCCCTAGGCCCAGCTGAGTCCATAGGACAAAAGGGAAACATCTTCTAGCAATTTCTTACAGAAGCTGCCACCGTAGCCCCCCCCACTAAATAAAACCATGACACAGACAGAGCCTACAAATCTTCCATCATTTCTTTCAAGGCAGTCACGTTTTCTTCCCTCAAGGTTCTTTAAACACTGGTAAATGTTACTCATCAGTCATCCCATTCTTATCCATGCAGTTCCATGAAAAATCAATTTAGATATTGTAGAGAGGAAAAGAAATATCCTACATAGTTAGTAGGAGGTAAGGCATTTTGTAGGATTTTTCCTAAATCATTCCCAAGCTGTTGCTTTTTTTTTTTTTTTTTTTAAACAACACAACTGTAAGATACTTTATTTGGATGTTCTAGCTAAGGACTGAACCTGCATTCTACATACTCATCAGTTTTGTGGTATTAAGATATGTAGAACTGAGGCACAGACTTTGAGCTTAAAAATGCATTTTCTGTTATTGTTCTATTTTCTTTAAATAAAAGATAAAAACTTCTAGGTGAACTGAGGTAAACCTTCAAAAACTCACTAGCAAGCCCAAGTCAGCCTAAAAATAACAAAAATGAAAGCCCCAGACTACTGAATCTATAAGAGCTGGGAACCTCCATCTCCAACAGCAACTCATTTTTGCTGCCACAGGATTTTATGTTATATGTGAAATACACATGCTGAAACGATTTTCATAACATTAATGAATGCTTATGCACAGGTTAGGAGGAGTCATACAACATTATCCCTCTGCCCTCCATAACACTAGAAAATTTTGGGATTAGTTTTCCCTAAGGAAAAAGCTCAAAACCAAACCACCACAAAAGCCAGACAAACTCTTCTTCCCATCCCCCATGATTACTTTGCTTTTGATATCTGTTCAGCTCATACCTCTGATCTCTCTAGAATCACATTCACTCTCCTAATATGTAAGAGATAGTGAGAAGAGCAAATAAAAAAAGTTAACAAAACCCAAAACTGCATTTTGCACAATTGCATGCCTAATAACCAGTTATCAGAGAAACATTGCTAGCCTTTTGCTATCAGCATCATAAGCAACTGCCAGTAGTATAAGTACAACCTTTATCCAAGAAGTAGCAGAATCGATACACGCCACTTCCATGAAAACCCTGCCCCTACGTACAGTCACATCCCACTTGCCTCAGAAATTCCACTCCAGTTCCAGTCACACAGTCAGTTTACCCCATGTCTTTTTGCCCCTTCCTGTTTAACCAGAAACAATCTCTCCCACTACATTTCTTACAATCTCAACACTCTTCTCATATTTACATACTGCTAACTGCCATTTTTGACACCATAATAACCTATATGTTTGGAGACTACCCTATGATCAGCTGGCAAGTCAAGTTACCTCTTCCTATTTACCCTGGAAGGATATTAAGTCCAGAAACTACCTCCGTGGGGCAACTGATGTTTTGCAGTTGCAATTTTGTTAATGCCATGGGGGCAACATTTTGAAAATATCATACCCAATGTGATCTCAGTATGCTCTATGATACGTTGCAAATTTCCTCTCAACCAGGAAGATCTCGTATACAAATATACATTTTTATATACATAGGCACAAATACAGGCTGGGCGGGGAATGGATTGAGAGCAGCCCTGAGGAGAAGGACTTGGGAGTGCTGGTGGATGAGAAGCTTAACATGAGCAGGCAATGCGCCCTTGCGGCCCAGAAGGCCAACCGCATCCTGGGCTGCATCAAGAGGAATGTGGCCAGCAGGTCGAGGGAGGTGATTCTCCCCCTCTACTCTGCCCTGGTGAGACCCCACCTGGAGTACTGTGTCCAGTTCTGGAGCCCCCAACACAAGAAGGACATGGACCAGTTGGAGAAGGTCCAGAGGAGGGCCACGAAGATGATAAAAGGGCTGGAGCACCTCTCTTATGAGGACAGGCTGAGAGAGTTGGGGCTGTTCAGCCTGGAGAAGAGGAGGCTCCGGGGAGACCTGATAGCGGTCTTCTAGTACCTCAAGGGGGCCTACAAGAAAGATGGGGGGAGGCTGTTTAGTAGGGCCTGTTGCAATAGGACGAGGGGTAATGGTTTTAAAATAGAGGGGGGTAGATTTAGATTAGAAATTAGGAAAAAATTTTTTACGATGCGAGTTATAGAACACTGGAACAGGTTGCCCAGAAAGGTGGTGGAGGCCCCATCCCTGGAAACGTTCAAGGCCAGGCTGGATGAGGCTCTGAGCAACCTGATCTAGTCAGGGATGTCCCTGCTCCTTGCAGGGTGGTTGGACTAGATGACCTTTGAAGGACCCTTCCAACCCTAACCGTTCTATGATTCTATGATTCTATATCAAAAGAGAGTGAAAAATAATTAAAGAATTGTACTAATATGTATAAAGATATGTTTATATGTACACAGATAAACTTTATATGTGTGTATAAATAAATATATATCCATAAAAGCGTATGTATAAATAATCTAAATAATTGTTTTAAAGTCATAGAATCATAGAATGGTTTGAGTTGGAAAGGACCTTCAAAGTTCATTTATTCCACCCCCCTTGCCATGGGAAGGGACATTTTTCAATACATTATGTTGCTCAAAGTCCCATACAACCTGACTTTGAACACTTCCAGTGATGGGGCCATCCACAACTTCTCTGGGCAACCTGTTCCAGTGTCTCATCACACTCACTGTAAAAAAAAAATTCTTCCTTATGACCATTTTAAATCTATCCTCTTTCAGTTTAAAACCATTGACCCTTGTCCTGTCACTACAGGCCCTAACGAAAAGACTCTGTCTTTCTTATAAGCCCCCTTTATATACTGAAAGACCACAATCAGGTGTCCCTCGGAGCCTCCTCTTCTCCAGGCTGGACAACCCCAACTCTCTCAGCCTTTCTTCGTAGGAGAGGTATTCCAGACCTCTGATCATTTTCTTGGCCCTCTTCTGGACCTGCTCCAACAGGTCTATGTCTTTGTTGCACTTGTGGCCCCAGAGCTGGATGCAGTATTCTGGGTGTGGTCTTATGAGAGCAGAGGGGGAGAATCATCTCCCTCAGCCTGCTGACCATGCTTCTTTTTGAGTAGTCCAGGATACGATTGACTTTCTGGGCTACAAGTACGCACTGTTGGCTCATATCCAAGTCTGTCAAGGTCCCTCTGGCATCCCATCCCTCTAGCAAATCAGCTGCACTGTTGGATACCTGGAGTATCAGGGACACTTAGTGAACAATCCAGACCGAATGGAATTGTTATGTTTGTGAGCAGCAGGCCTCAAGGACATCACTGAAGCCACTTGTGAGAAAGTAATGAAGCCACCTGTGAGAAAATAATGAGGCCGCCTGTGAGAAAGTAATGAAGCTTCCTGTGAGAAAGTAAACGAAGCAACCTTGAAGAAGATCGCAAACAACTTTGAGAAAGTGAAAACATGAAAAGTACGGGACTTTCCAGGTTAACGGGACTTTCCAGATTAGCTAACTGCAAGTAGGAGGGATATGCAAATGTAACCATTAGAGCTTAAGCCAATCACGCAATGACTAGTAGGCATATTTTATCTTAGCAATATAAATATGGACATCCGGGACTAATAAATGGAACTACGCTTATTACTCATATTGAGTCTTTTGTCGTACGTTCCTCCGTCGCTCGCAAATGGCGCCCGAACAGGGACTACTAGAAGACACTGCTATCGGAGCGGCGGAGGCAGAGAAGCACCGGGAGCAGTGACCGGGGGGCAAGATCGACTACGCATTTGTCCTTCAGATGCGACGATCCGGAGCCTGAACCGTTGAAACAGGGGTTCACCGTCTGCCAGGGCTACAGGACAAGCTGCAAAAAAGGGGTGCCTTAATCAGGGAGCACCAATTGTGAGCACGTAATCAGGGAAAAAGGGGTGCCTTAATCAGGGAGCACCAATTGTGAAACTATCGGCAATAATGGAAAAGGAGGTAGCCCTAGAATTATTATGCTCTCTATGAGAGGACTGAGTTATGACTCGGCCGTCCTAGAAGCTTTGCTGCAGTGGGCAAAGAAAAGAGAATTAATCCCCACAGTTGATGATCCTTTTGAGCTGTCGACATGGGAAAAGATAAGAAAAAAAGCTGTGGGATGAAATAAGTAAGGGATCTCCACCGTGTGGAAGCTAATTAATGAAACATTGATAAGCATGAAAGCCGAGTGTTCAGTTGCCGCATCCGCTTTTGCGGCCTTAAGTCCAGCCGACGGGTCCACCTCCGCTACCAGCATGCTGTTCTTGGGTTTAACGAGCCCTGCCGCCGCCCCGGCTTGTGCTGAGGGTGGGTGGGTTTGAGCCCCAGCAAGGACTCCAGGAAATGCAGCCACAGCCCCTATAACTATAGATATGCGGGCACCAGAGGGAAAAACTGCCAAAGGCTTTTCACCACCATCGGACGTACCACCGCCAGGCACCCCACCACGCTGCGCCAGTGCAGGCTCAGAGTCACAAGCCTTTTCGCCAGTGCCAGCAGCTCCGGTTTATCCCCCGTTACCACCTTCTTCCCTGCCACCACGGCATGAGGAAGAGAGGGATGAACATTCATCGGGCTTGAAGGACGCACAGCTGCAAGAGAAGCTAAAAAGGCTGGAAGCCCTAGAGGTTTGTCTAGAAGCGTCACTGGAAAATTCATCAACTCCTTCGCCTGTGCCACATCGAGACCTGCCAGCGTCCAACCTATTCATTCCAAATGGAGCATCAGGTGAGATTAGTCTTTTTGCACCTTCGCAAGGGACACCGGCGGGAGGGGTCGGGGATCCGAATCTGACAGCGCAGTGGAAAGGGGTGATTCGAGATGCTGTGATAGAAGGAGAGCCTTTTCCCATGGCATTTCCAGTTGTGACTGATAATACTGGGAAAAGTGTGTGGAAAGCATTAGACTGGAAAATATTGAAGGAAGCTAAAAGTACAGTTACTCAGTATGGGCTGAAATCATCATATGCTCAATCTGTGTTGCAGCATATTTTTTTTTTGTCACAGTTGTTAGCTCCTTATGATATTAGAAAGATTGTCCAGATGCTTTTGCTACCGTCGCAGCAGCTGCAGTTCTTTCAGTACTGGCGGACTGCTTGTGATAGGGCAGCTGCATTGCCTCGACAACAGCATGATCCATTATTCAAGGTTGTCGTAGTTCAGCCCCAAACGGAGACCAGACTACGCAGTCTCTCTCTCACTTCCCCCACTCTCCGAGAGAATAGGAGGAGATTTGACAAACAAAAGAAAACCAGGAAAAAAAAAACCAAACACGCAGGTTAAGATTGAACAAAAAGTAAATTTAACAGTAATGACAGAAGAAAACAAGAGAGTGATGCAACACAAATACAGTACAATAGCTCAAAACAGATCTCCACATCCAGTCTCTTCCAAGTAGCAGGGAGGCTCCCTTCAGCACCCTCCTCACTTATATACTGAGCATGATGTCAGATGGGATGGAATAGCCCTTTGGCTAATTTGGGTAAATTAACCCCAGCTGTTAGCTAATTAACTATCCCAGCCATAGGGGCTACCAGCTTCAGTTCTCCACCCAGCTCAGGTAAACATTAACTCTATCCTGGCCAGAACCAAGACATTATCCACCCCTTATTCCATACCATCTACATCATGCCCAGATCCTACACTTTCTGATTAATCATCAACTTTTTCTTCCTTTTATCTACTTGTATGCAGACACACAGATGTAACTCTTAGTCCATGGCCCTTCCCTTCAAAAGGTCTGTTGAGTTTATCCAGTCCATAACTTTGGGCTCCATCTGTCATAACAGTCTCTCAGCATAGGACAGATGACACAGTGTTTCCTCAGGTAGTCTGTCTGGTGCAAGTGACTTAGCAAGTTCATAGTCTGCAGACTGAAGATCTGTTGGTAGGTGCTAGTAGCAAGAGCCAGTTCTGGTTGCATCACGGCTGCAATTTTTCCTATTTTATTAAAGTTCATTCTTTGTTGGTATAAACGATTTTACTATAATACTTTTGACACAACATAAGTCTCTCAGGGCATGGAGCAGGAAGAAGCAAGGAGGGACACATAACAGCTAGATAATGACATACAGTACTGTATAGTAACCGACATCAAGCACTTCAAATTATTGGCTCTTTTCACCTAAAATTAGATCTCCTTGAGGTACACATCGGACTTTCCCATCCTCCTGCATTACCCACCAAGTACACCCAGGTCCTTGAGCAAAAGCAATCCCATGCATGGGTTTGCCTTTGCCCAAGGGAGAAATGACCCAGACTGTCTTCCCGAACATATTTCTTACATGCACCACAGGGACTTTATCCCCTTCTACAGTATGTAGAAGTTCAGATTGGGCAGGGCCAGCTCGATTGGTGGACCCCCGAGTGTTGACTAGCCAAGTGGCTTTTGCTAAATGTTTATCCCAATTTTTGAAGGTTCCACCACCCATTGCTTTCAGAGTTGTTTTCAGCAGCCCATTATACCTTTCAATTTTTCCAGAGGCTGGTGCGTGATAGGGGATGTGGTATACCCACTCGATGCCATGCTCTTTGGCCCAGGTATCTATGAGGTTGTTTCGGAAGTGGGTACCATTGTCTGATTCAATTCTTTCTGGAGTGCCGTGTTGCCATAAGACTTGTTCCTCAAGGCCCAGGATGGTGTTTCGGGCAGTGGCATGGGGTACAGGATATGTTTCCAGCCATCCAGTGGTTGCTTCCACCATTCTAAGTACATAGCGCTTGCCTTGGCGAGTTTGTGGGAGTGTGATGTAATCAATTTGCCAGGCCTCTCCATATTTATACTTCAGCCATCGTCCTCCATACCACAGAGGCTTTAACCACTTGGCTTGTTTGATTGCAGCACATATTTCACATTCAAGGATAACCTGTGCAACAGTGTCCATGGTTAAATCCACCCCTCGATCACAAGCCCATTTGTATGTTGCATCTCTCCCCTGATGGCCTGAGGTATCATGGGCCCACCGAGCTAAAAATAGTTCGCCCTTATGCTGCCAGTCCAGATCCGCCTGAGCCACTTTAATCTTAGCAGCTTGATCCACTTGCTGGTTGTTTTGATGTTCTTCAGTGGCCCGACTCTTGGGTACATGGGCATCTACGTGATGTACTTTTACAACCAGATGCTCTAACCGGGCAGCAATATCTTGCCACAGAGTGGCAGCCCAGATAGGTTTGCCCCTACGCTGCCAGTTGCTCTGCTTCCATTGCTTTAACCATCCCCACAGAGCGTTTGCCACCATCCATGAGTCAGTGTAGAGATAGAGCACAGGCCATTTTTCCTGTTCAGCAATGTCTAAAGCCAGCTGGATGGCCTTCACCTCCACAAACTGACTCGATTCACCTTGGCCTTCAGCAGCTTCTGCCACTCGTCGTGTAGGACTCCACACAGCAGCTTTCCACTTCCAATGTTTTTCTACAATACGACAGGACCCATCAGTAAATAGGGCATACTGCTTCTCATTTTCTGGGAGGCTGTTATATGGTGGGGCCTCTTCAGCACGCGTTACCTCTTCCTCTGGTGGCTTTCCAAAATCTTTGCCTTCTGGCCAGTCTGTAATTACTTCTAATATGCCTGGG
Organism: Chlamydotis macqueenii; assembly: GCF_036417535.1. NCBI lineage: Eukaryota > Metazoa > Chordata > Aves > Otidiformes > Otididae > Chlamydotis > Chlamydotis macqueenii. The sequence goes on along the minus strand of NC_141592.1, from coordinate 15,355,190 downwards.
CAATTGGGGTTTCCTATTCGGGCCCGCTGTGTGAGCACTGCAACCCACTTGCTCCATGTAGCATCCGTTGCATGATGCGCAGAGGGGACCCTTCCTTTTGAACATCCAGCCCAGCACTGGCAGTCGGGGTGCCAGGAGGAGCTGTGCTTCAGTACCAATCACTTCTGAAGCAGCTCAAACTCCTTCATATACTGACAGGATTTCTTTTTCGGTTGGAGTATAGCAGGCCTCAGATCCTTTATACCCCCGGCTCCAAAACCCAAGGGGTCGACCACGAGTTTCCCCTGGCGCTTTCTGCCAGAGACTCCAGGTAGGGCCATTCTCCCCAGCTGCGGAGTAGAGCACATTTCTTACCTCTTGCCCTGTCCGGACTGGCCCAAGAGCCACCACGTGAACAATTTCTTGTTTAATTTGTTCAAAAGCCTGCTGTTGTTCAGGGCCCCATTTTAAATCATTCTTCTTTCGGGTGACTTTATACAGAGGGCTTACAATCATACTATAATTTGGAATATGCATCCTCCAGAAACCCACAGTGCCCAGGAAAGCTTGTGTTTCCTTTTTGTCAGTCGGTGCAGCCATAGCTGTTATTTTGTTGACTATATCTATTGGAATCTGACGACGCCCATCTTGCCATTTTATCCCCAAAAACTGTATCTCTCTTGCAGGTCCTTTCACCTTACATCGTTTTATGGCAAGCCCAGCTTTCAGGAGGATTTTAATTATTTTCTCCCCTTTTTGAAAAGCTTCTGCTGCTGTGTTGCCCCATACGATGATGTCATCAATGTACTGCAGGTGCTCTGGAGCACCACCCTTTTCCAGTGCAGTCTGGATCAGCCCATGGCAGATGGTGGGGCTGTGTTTCCACCCCTGGGGCAGTCAATTCCAGGTGTACTGGATCCCCCCTCCAAGTGAAAGCAAACTGTGGCCTGCATTCTGGTGCCAATGGGATTGAAAAAAACACGTTGGCAATATCGATGGTGGCATACCACTTGGCTGCCTTGGATTCCAGTTCATACTGAAGTTCTAACATGTCTGGCACAGCAGCACTCAGTGGTGGTGTTACCTCATTCAGGCCACGATAGTCCACTGTTAACCTCCACTCTCCACTTGATTTTCTCACTGGCCATATGGGACTGTTAAAGGGTGAGCGGGACTTGCTGATCACTCCCTGGCTCTCCAGCTGATGAATCAGCTTATGGATGGGGATCAGGGAGTGCCGGTTGGTGCAATACTGCCGCCGGTGCACTGTTGTGGTAGCAATTGGCACCTGTTGTTCACCAACCTTCAGCAACCCCACAATGGAAGGATCCTCTGACAGACCAGGCAAGGTGGACAACTGTATAATTTCCTCCATCTCTAAAGCACCTACACCAAAAGCCCACCAATACCCTTTTGGGTCCTTGAAATATCCCCTTCTGAGGTAATCTATACCAAGAATGCATGGAGCATCTGAGCCAGTCACTATGGGGTGCTTTTGCCACTCATTCCCTGTCAGGCTCACTTCAGCCTCCAATACAGACAGCTGTTGGGATCCTCCTGTCACTCCAGAAATACAAATGGGTTCTGCCCCATTATATCTTGATGGCATCAAGGTACATTATGCACCAGTATCCACTAGAGCTTTGTACTCTTGGGGGTCTGACATGCCAGGCCATCAGATCCACACAGTCCAATAAACTCTGTTGTCCCTCTCCTCCACCTGGCTGGAGGCAGGGCCTCTCTAATCCTGGCCACAGTATTCATCATTCATTTCTTTTAAATATGCACAAGAGGTCCCTTCAAGAGGGTCAGAACTAAAGCTATTCCTTCTACGCTCCCTATTGGAGACTGGTGCAACAATTTTCCGGGGAGAACTTCTATTTGCAATGGTTTTTCCGCGCAACTCATGTACCCGTGCCTCTAGGGCAGAGTTTGGCTTCCCATCCCACTCCCTCATGTCCTCTCCTTGGTCACACAAAGTAAACCACAGGGTACCTCGCTGCGTAAACCATCTCTCTTGAGCAGGGAAACGTTTACTCCTAATAGCTGAAATATTGGCCCGTACCGGTGGGGAATGGGACATATCTGCTTTGAATTGCTGGAACTCCTGGGATAGTTTCTCCACAGCCGAGACACAGGCCCTTAGGGAGGAAGACAGGCTTTCCTCATACTGCCGGAGTCGGCCAGCCAGTTCATCCACTGTTTCTTCCTCTCAGTCTTTCCAGGTCATAACTGCCAATGAGTTGGCATATGATGATGGTGCACTTCAAACAAACTTCTGCCACATTTGTCGTGTGCACCTGACTTCATCTGGATCCTTAGGTAACTGATCATTGTCCAGGTCATCATAAATAGTCTCCAGCACAGCTAATTCCCTCAGGTACTGGATACCCTTCTCCATGGTAGCCCACTTGCCTGGATGACACATTATATCCTCCTTGAAAGGATACCTCTCCTTCACACCTGACAGGAGTCGCCTCCAGAGGCTGAGGGCTTGTGTCCCTTTTCCAACTGCTTTGTCAATGCTTGCTTCTCTAGAAATGGATCCCAGTTGCCTAGCTTCTCCGCCTTCTAATTCCAAGCTATTGGCCCCATTATCCCAGCACCGCAGCAGCCAGCTGATAATGTGCTTCCCCAGGATGACGGCTGAAATCTTTTCCCATGTCTCACAGCTCGCTCAGGGATAGAAGTCTGGTGCTCACTGTCTCCTTTAGGAGTTCTTCCTCTGAGGAAGAGCCTGCCTGCCGAGTTCTTCCTGGGCATGAAGCAAATAAACCTTCCTCTTCTTCCTCCTGCTCTGTCCTAAAAGGGGCTTCTTCATCCCTCACTAAACGAGCTGACTTCCGCTTCCAAGTCTTCTTGTATACAGGGGCAACTGAAACTAGCACAGGTTCACCCTCTGATTCAGCTGCAATGCCTGTTGCTGGGGTTTGAGTCCCTACATTGCAGGTCAGTTTGTTCTCCCTCACACCATGCCACATATTACCATCTTGCCTCAGGGTAAATCTCAGGAGGAGATTCCCAAAAAGTGGGTTTGCAGCCCTAGACAAGACTTGGCACACATTCAAGATACATAACAACAACATCATAGTGGCTCGAATATCCCCCAGATCTTCAAAGTTCTCAAAAAGTGGGTTAACTACCCTGGAAGTGAAAGAATTCATGAAGCTGTCCACATAGGAATACCAATTTATCTCCAAGGCCATTGATGTCACCATGTCATAGATGGATATGGCATAGTATAACAGAAGGATAATTCCCATCATTTTCCCTGAAGTGATAAACACCACCACTGGGAACACATAGTACATATAGGAGCATAGACAATACAACAACATAACCAACCACTGCAACATCATGACCAATAACTGACAACCAATACAACAAGCACATATAAACAAATTTGTTTCAAGCAAAAAAAAAGAAGACAGATCTGTTATTATCTCAACCCTTCAAGCCCCACATTGGGCACCAAAATAACTATCATAGTTCAGCCCCAAACAGAGACCAGACTACGCAGTCTCTCTCTCACTGCCCCCACTCTCCAAGAGAATAGGAGGAGATTTGACAAACAAAAGAAAACCAGGAAAAAAAAAACCAAACACACAGGTTAAGATTGAACAAAAAGTAAATTTAACAGTAATGACAGAAAAAAACAAGAGAGTGATGGAACAGAAATACAGTACAATAGCTCACAACACAACTCCACATCCAGTCTCTTCCAAGTAGCAGGAGGCCTCCCTTCAGCACCCTCCTCACTTATATACTGAGCATGATGTCAGATGGGATGGAATAGCCCTTTGGCTAATTTGGGTAAATTAACCCCAGCTGTTAGCTAATTAGTTAACTATCCCAGCCATAGGGGCTACCAGCTCCAGTTCTCCACCCAGCTCAGGTAAATATTAACTCTATCCTGGCCAGAACCAGGACAGGGGTGCAAACTCAAATGCTGATGGGAGCGGGACCCTACACACGATCTGATTGGCAAGCGCAATTTGCTACTGAAGTATTACAACTGGGCCAAGATTTGGCTTATAGAGCGCTTGCTAGGGTGTACGATGAAAAGTCTGGACCTGCCTTTACGTCAGTAAGGCAAGGTCCCACAGAACCATATGGGAAATTTATTGATCGGTTGCACACTACAATTATGGCTCACCCTGATCTGGATGATGACATGAAAGCAAAGTTCTTAGATATGCTTGCCTTTAATAATGCTAATGAAAAAACTAAGAGAGCCCTTAGTGTGCTGCCAAAAGGATCTAGTACAGGGCAACTGCTGGAAGCTGCCGAGCGAATGTTAGAACAAGAAAAGGCTACAGTCATGGCTGCTGCTGTAGGTGCAGCAGTTAAACCGTTGATATCAATAAAGCAGTGCGTGATTAACTGACTGTACCCCCCATTCCCTCTTCCCGCCCCCCCGCCCCCCATCCCTGTCCCTCTCAGGGGGCAGGGGAGGGAGGTAGAGATGGTGTTAAGCCCGGGAAGAGGGAGGGGTGGGGGGAGGTTGTCTTGTTCCCTTTTTCCTTATCCTGCTTTGGTTTTAGTGATGGTCTGTTTTGCTTGTAGCGGTGGCTTTAAGGATCTCTCCCTATTCTTGTCTTAAACCTCGGGTTTTAGTTTTCTTTCCTCCTATATGCCCGGGGCCACAGCCGCCGCCAGGCGCCCCCACCTCCCCGCCCCTGACACGGTTAACAGATACTCCTGTCTGAGTTGAGCTTTGTATAAGTGGAAGGACCGTTCCCTCTTATAACATGGGGGAAGGGATACGCTCATGTCTTTACAGGAGCAGTAAACAAGTGGATCCCTGTCTGTATCATCTGCGGGTATTTCAGAACATGTTTGGTTGACCTGCCAGACACCGGTAGGATGGCAACTCTGTGTAAAACAACAGCAACCACGAGCGCTGAGTGCTCAAACTACAAAAGATGGAACTTTTTTGGATCAGTAAAGATGGACTTCTCTCTATTTTTTTTTAACTATTCAAGAGCTAATGTTTCTAGAGGGGTAATGATTGTAAATGCTTTAAGATCTATACATTGCAACGACACAGCATGACGTAATCATGCAAGCACATATCAAAATCCAGACAGCATAAAAGACCTAAACGAAGCATACATAGCATTGAATCTGGTTGCCAAGATAATACAGAGTTTTGGAAACTAAGTAAAATTATTGCTGCTTCAGTCTTTACACCTGGTGTGGCAAGTGCCCAGGTGTTAGCTATGCTAAATAAATTGGGCTGTTGGCTTGCTAAGCAAATAAATACAACTGCATTGGTACTATCAATGCTGTTAACTGATGTAGATTCTATATACTATGCTACTTTACAGAACAGAACTGCTGTTAGCCTGCAGAGCACATATTTAACAGGCCTTGTTGCATGTGCTGGCCACGCATGCAGCAACGTTTAGTCAGGCCTTGTTGTATGCGTTGGCCATGTATGCAGCAACACCTAGTCAGTACTTTTTCACTGAATCTGCTGAGGGTATAAAGAGAGGTGGCTCGGAGCGAAGGGGAGAGGATGGACCCAGAGCACACTTTATTTACAACAGGGGATGCCCTGAAGGTGCTGTGCCTGTCTCCCTTCTCTGCTCTGACCCGGCTGATAATCATTCTCTTGCTCAGTGGTGTCTTTGGCATAGTTGGGTTGGTAACAGAATAGATCAGCAATAGATTTTTTATTATTACCAGAAAATCATGATTGTCAGGATTTTGATGGGCTTTGCTGCATGAATTTGTCTGATCATTTGGAATCTATTCACAAAAGTATTCAAAACTTGCAAAAAGGAGGACAAAAACTGCAACAAAGTGATGGTTTTGATATATTCAGAAATCTTTTGGTGACTTGATATAAGCTTGTTACTAATAGCTGTAGGATGCTTATTCATTCCTTTTATATATGTATTTTGATCTATATTCTGTGTCTTAAAATGTGTGCAGACTTTAATAGATAAAGTGTTGAAACAAGCCTCTTCTCATAAACAAAGAAGGGGGAGATGTGGTATTTCGTTGAGCCAGTACGGTATCAGTGAAAGCACACCGACCTTGGGGGAGGAATGCAATCATGCTCTCAGGAAGAAAGCCATGGAATGAGAAGGGAAGCTTTAAGATACAAAACATTGTTAGCAGAATTTATGGCTTGTTTCAACAGAGGCCTGCAGAAAACTAGTCATTGCTCTTATAGATAAGAAAGTTACTGGAGTTGTTATATCTATAATAGTAGAAGAATGTTATAGTAGAAAATTACTAGAAGGTAGTGAAACTTAGCTTTGCTTCGTAATCATGAATATGTATAACGTGTGATCAGTAATTTTATTAACTAAACTTGTGTGTGGCATAACTGGGTGGTTGCTGTCCTTGGTTAAAATCGGAATTGTGATACTAGGCATCATACTAGGCATAATCATTAACATACCATGCTTGCAAAAAATGATTAACAACTCAATACAGACAATCTGGCTAACCAAAACAAACAAAAAAAACCCACAAAACAAAAAAAAAAAAACAAAACAAAAACAAACAAACAAAAAAAAACAAACCCAAACAACCATGAACCTAGTTGATATTGTAGTAAAATAAGGTCAGGAGTACCAAAAAGGGCCATAGGAGGACCACGTTATTTTGGAAAATTGATAGTGTTTGCTCCATCTATGAGAACATTATGCAATCATACTCGAGCAAGAAGATTGCTAAAAGTATTGACTCCCCATTGTGACGGCAATTTAACCCTGTTGGGTACAGCTGAGCGGATAGCATTATCTTTATTTGTTCCTTGGGCAGCAACTGCAAAAACTTTAGCTAACTTAAATAAATTAGCTTGTGGGGCACAAAAGCAAATGAATTTAACCTCTAGCATGTTATCAGGATTATTAAAAGACATGGATAGTATGCGTCATGATATTTTTGCAGAATCGGGCAGCCATTGATTTTTTTGTTATTAGCGCATAAGTGGGTCTGGATTGTTCAAAACAAAAAGGGGGATTTGTTGGATACCTGGAGTATCAAGGACACTTAGTGAACAATCCAGACCGAATGGAATTGTTATGTTTGTGAGCAGCAGGCCTCAAGGACATCACTGAAGCCACTTGTGAGAAAGTAATGAAGCCACCTGTGAGAAAATAATGAGGCCGCCTGTGAGAAAGTAATGAAGCTTCCTGTGAGAAAGTAAACGAAGCAACCTTGAAGAAGATCGCAAACAACTTTGAGAAAGTGAAAACATGAAAAGTATGGGACTTTCCAGGTTAACGGGACTTTCCAGATTAGCTAACTGCAAGTAGGAGGGATATGCAAATGTAACCATTAGAGCTTAAGCCAATCACGCAATGACTAGTAGGCATATTTTATCTTAGCAATATAAATATAGGCATCCGGGACTAATAAATGGAACTACGCTTATTACTCATATTGAGTCTTTTGTTGTACGTTCCTCCGTCGCTCGCACTGCACCACTCAGCTTGGAGTCATCTGCAAACTTAATAGGAGTGCACTCAATCCCACTATCTATGTCAATGATGAAGATATTAAATAGTACTGGTTCCAGTACAGACCTTTGAGGGACACCACTCACTACTGGTTTCCACTTAGACATTGAGCCATTGACTAGAAGTCCTCAGACATAGCCATCCAGCCAATTCCTTATCCATCTGTTCCGGTTTTCTTTAGCGAGGGGGGGCCTAAGATGGTAGCTTCTGTAGGAAACTGCTAGAAGTCGCTCCCCTTTGTTCAGTGGACTCGGCTGGGCCTAGGGCGGACCCGCTGCTGGCCAAGGCTGAGCCAATTGGTAGCAGAATGTTATGTGATAACGCCTCTGTGATAACATATTTAAGAAGGGGAAAAAAGGAGAAAAAAAAAGTAGAGAAGATGTGAAGCAGCTGAGCAGGGGCAGAGAGGAGGAGGCATGAGCCTTGTGGGCCTTGCAGGCCTCACCCTCTGGCCTCCAGCTGGGCGGCTGACTGGGCCCAACTTGGCCCAGCCCGGCTGCAAGAAGTGGAGAGGAGATGAGATGTAAATGAGATGTAAAAGATCCTGAGAGGCGTCTGCCAGCCTGTTGTGAAGAATTTTTCTTGTGAGGAACAACTTGGAGAGACAACACGGCAGGGCACAGGCAGTCCAGGAGGTTCCTGGAATGCGTGGATGATAACTTCCTCCTGCAGGCGATAGAGGAGCCGACAAGGAGGGGTGCCATGCTGGACCTTGTGCTCACCAACAGGGAGGGACTGGTGGGGGACGTGAAACTGATGGACAGCCTTGGCTGCAGTGACCATGACACGGTGGAGTTCAAGATCCACGGGGCGGCAAGGAAACTGCACAGTAAGCTCTCTGCCCTAGATTTCAGGAAGGTGGACTTCGGCCTCTTCAGGAACCTCATGGGCAAAGTGCCATGGGAGGCAGCCCTGGAGGGAAGAGGGGCCCAGGAAAGTTGGTACATATTTAAGGAGCACCTCCTCCAAGCTCAGCAGAGGTGCATCCCGATGAAGAAAAAGTCGGGCAAAAAGGCCAGGTGGCCAGCGTGGATGAGCAAGGAGCTCCTGGACCAACTGAAAGTGAAGAGGAAAGCCTATAGAGGGTGGAAGCTGGGACAGGTAGCCTGGGAGGACTACCGAGTGACTGTGCGAGCGGCCAGGGATAGGGTGAGGAAGGCTAAAGCCCTGATGGAATCGAATCTGGCCAGGGATATAAAAAGTAACAAGAAAAGCTTTTACAGGTATGTAGGGGACAAAAGAAAATCCAAGGAGAATGTAGGCCCCCTCCGGAAGGTAACGGGTGTCATGGTTACCCGGGATGTGGAGAAGGCTGAGGTACTCAATGACTTTTTTGCCTCAGTCTTCAACGATAAGGTCTCTTGTCTCCCCACCCAAGCTGTGGAAGGCACAGGCAGGGACTGCAAGGATGAAGAACCGCCCACAGTGCTCGAAGAGCAGGTTCGAGATCATTTAAGGAACTTGAAGGTGCACAAGTCCATGGGGCCTGATGAGATCCATCCGCGTGTCCTGAGGGAACTGGTGGATGAAGTTGCCAAGCCACTGGCCATCATATTTGAGAAGTCGTGGCGGTCTGGTGAGGTCCCCGATGACTGGAAGAGAGGGAACATAATCCCCATTTTTAAAAAGGGGAACAAGGAAGATCCGGGCAACTACAGGCCGGTCAGCCTCACCTCTGTGCCTGGCAAGGTCATGGAGCAGATTCTCCTGGAAACCATGCTAAGGCACATGGAGAGCAAGGAGGTGGTTGGTGACAGCCAACATGGCTTCACCAAGGGCAGATCGTGCCTGACCAATTTGTTGGCCTTTTATGACGGGGTAACAGCATCGGTGGACAAGGGACGGGCAACGGATATCATCTACCTGGACTTGTGCAAGGCATTTGACACTGTCCCGCACGACATCCTTCTCTCTAAACTAGAGAGACATGGGTTCGATGGATGGACCACTCGATGGATAAGGAGTTGGCTGGATGGCCGCACTCGGAGAGTGGTGGTCAACGGCTCAATGTCCAAGTGGAGACCGGTCACCAGTGGCGTCCCTCAGGGGTCCGTGTTGGGCCCGGCCCTGTTCAACATCTTTGTCGGCGACGTGGACAGTGGGATAGAGTGCACCCTCAGCAAGTTCGCCGATGACACCAAGCTGTGTGGTGCCGTCGACTCGCTGGAAGGGAGGGATGCCATCCAGAGGGACCTGGACAGGCTGGAGAGGTGGGCCCGTGCCAACCTCATGAAGTTCAACCAGGCCAAGTGCAAGGTCCTGCACCTGGGTCATGGCAATCCCAAGCACAAATACAGGCTGGGTGGAGAATGGATTGAGAGCAGCCCTGAGGAGAAAGACCTGGGAGCGTTGGTAGACGAGAGGTTCAACATGAGTGGGCAATGCGCCCTTGCGGCCCAGAAGGCCAACCGCATCCTGGGCTGCATCAAGAGGAGCGTGGCCAGCAGGTCGAGGGAGGTGATTCTGCCCCTCTACTCTGCCCTGGTGAGACCCCACCTGGAGTACTGCATCCAGGTCTGGAGTCCCCAACACAAGAAAGACATGGGCCAGTTGGAAAGGGTCCAGAGGAGGGCCACAAAGATGATCAGAGGGCTGGAGCACCTCTCCTATGAGGACAGGCTGAGAGAGTTGGGGCTGTTCAGCCTGGAGAAGAGGAGGCTCCGGGGAGACCTGATAGCGGTCTTCCAGTACCTCAAGGGGGCCTACAGGAAAGATGGGGAGAAGCTGTTCAGTAGGGCCTGTTGTGATAGAACAAGGGGTAATGGGTTTAAATTAGAAGGAGGTAGGTTAGATTAGATATGAGAAAAAAATTTTTTACAATGAGAGTTGTAGAGCACTGGAACAGGTTGCCCAGAGAGGTGGTGGATGCCCCATCCCTGGAATCGTTCAAGGCCAGGCTGGATGGGGCTCTGAGCAACCTGATCTAGTCAGGGATGTCCCTGCTTCTTGCAGGGGGGTTGGACTAGATGACCATTGAAGGTCCCTTCCAACTCTAACTATTCTATGATTCTATGATTCCATGAACTGCAGACACCAAGGTCAGTGAAGAAGGAGGGGGAGGAGTAATGTGGCTCCTGGCAGAGATTCCCCTGCAGCCTGTGGTGATGACCATGGTGGAGCAGGTTGTCCCCCTGCAGCCCATGGAGGTCCACGGAGGGGCAGAGATTCACCTGCAGCCCGTGGAGGACCCCACACCGGGGCAGATGGAGGCATGAAGGAGGCTGTGGCCCATGGAGGGCCTGCTGGGACAGCTGTTCTAGAGGGACTGCACCCCGTGGAAAAGATGACCCATGCCGGAGCAGTTTCACGAAGGACTGTGGCCCATGGGAGGGACCTCATGATGGAGCAGAGGAGGAATGTGAGGAGTTCTTCCCCCGACCTTGAAGCATTGGTGTAAAACAACGCGTGATGAACTGACCGCAACCCCCATTCCCTCTTCCCCCCTGTGCCGCTCGGGAGGAGAGGTAGTAGAGATAATGTTAAGCCTGGGAAGAGGGAGGTGTGGGGGGAGGTTATCTTGTTCCCTGTCTCATTCTCCTGCTAGTTTTAGAAATAAATGAATAGTTTTCCCCAAGTCGAGTCTGTTTTGCCCGTGACGGTAACTTTAAAGATTTCTCCCTGTCCTTATCTCAAACCTTGAGCCATTTTTCCTTATATCATCTCCCCCTATTCTCTCGGAGGGTGGGGGGAGTGAGAGAGAGACTGTGTAGTTTGGTCCCGATCGGGACTGAACTATGACACCATCTAACAGTTCATCCATCAAGTCCATCTCTCTCCAATTTATAGTCCAGAGTGTTGAGGGGGACCATATCAAAGGCTGTGGAAAAACAACAGAAATGGGGAGAATGGAAAAATACTGCTCCCCAAACTTCAGCTTAAATGTTAACATAAGCTGTAATATTAAAATAGCCTTGAGGCAAGATGCAGTTGCTGCTCCTGGGAATGGAATGCAATTGCCATGGACAAGGCCGACTCAGGCCGAATGGAATATACAACATCCTTGAAATAGAGAACGGGCTGGTGCGGAGGTACCATGACTCATCCCTGTTATCAAAACTGGCAAAGATAACCGCACAGCTGCTATCAAGGAAGATGGAGCACAACTGCTGTCTCAGTAATGATGGTGAAATAATGCCCTGTAGCTGAACTTTGCTCATTATAATGTCATTATAATACTAAAACACACCTCCATGTCAAAAGCTACCCACCTCCAAGGTGCGACCACCCCTCACTGAGCATGTATTCTGAATTTCTTCTAGCTTATACCTATAAAAGCAAAGTAAGAAAAGTTTACACCAATCCTAACAAAGATATGTATGACTAGAGTAGCTCAAGCTCCACCTAAAAGTAAAAAACAGTATAAAAATGGCTCAAGAAAAGGGGGATATTGGGGAAGACCTCCATCGGAATGTCTGGGACCAGTCAACAGCCTGGACCTCTTTCCCCTCCATAGGGACACCTATTGGGTAAGAGCTCTGTGTTATGCTAACAACTTGCTAGCTATTAAATCTTATAATAAGTTCTGTGTATATATATATTGTTTCAAACCCATTTTTGCAGTAAGTATCTTATCACCAGCTATCTTTGAACCTTTATCTTGTCACAAACATATATAATAAAATTTGTTTATCTATAAATATAAGTTTCTGGAAACTTTAATAATTGATATAGGGGATATAAGGGATTTATCTCAGTGTTGCTGCCTGTGAAGAGCCCTGAATAGGTTAGAGAAACACCCTCCGACCTTGCGGGCTGTCCAGAGGGATTTGTCCCAGTGACGCTGTCAGCATAAGCCTGACAGGCTGGTCAAATTGCAAAGGGTTCGAGGAAACCCCTCTTCTTCTTAAACGGAGTGTGGCAGGCTGGTCGGATACAAGGGTCTCGTCTTTCTTGGGAAACTGTCAGGCTGGTCAAATTGAAAAGGGTTCAAGGTAACCCCCCTCCCTGTCCTCTATCGACACAATATTTTGTCTTATTGTGACAAAGGCATTACAGGAGTCCAGGTAGATGACATCCATAGCTCTTCCCTTGTCCACCAATACAGTCACTCCATCGTAGAAGGCCACTAAATTAGTCAGGCACAACTTGCCCTTGGTGAAGCCAAGTTGGCTGTCTCGAATCACTTCCCTGTCTTCCACACATTTCAACATGTCTTCCAGGAGGATCTGTTCATTTTCCAGGATGATCTGTTCTTCCAGGAGGATCTTACCAGGCACAGAGGTGAGGCTGACTGGTGGTTGGTAATTCCCAGGGTCCTCCATATTACCCTTTGTAAAAATGGGTACATTTTCTTCCTTTTCTGGCCAACGTACTTGTGAAAGCCCTTATTATTCTTCACATCCCTTGACAAATTCAGCTCCAGCTGTGCCTTAGCTTTCCTTATCCCATCCCTACACAACCTGGCAGAATCCCTATATTCCTCCCAGCATAATTGTCCCTGGTTCCACTGCTTGTGCATTCCCTTCTTACACTTTAGTTTGACCAGGCAGTCCTCACTCAGCCATGCTGGTCTCCTGCCTTCCTTGCCTGATTTCTTACACATGGGAATTGAGAGCTCTTGCCCTTTAAGAAAGATGTCCTTAAAGAGCTGCAAGCTCTGTTCAGCTCCTTTATCCTTGAGGGCAGTTTCCGGGGGGGTCTCATCCACTAATTCCTTAAATAACTGAAAATCTACTCTCCTAAAATTTAGATTCCTGACTTTACTCTTTGCATGGCCCATATCCCTTAGGACTGTGAATTCCACCAGGGCATGATCACTGCAGCCCAGGTCGCCATCAATCTTGGCCTCTAATTAGTTCATCTGTATTAGAAAGCAACGGGTCTAGTAACTCTTCTCGTCTGGTTGGGCTGTCTGTCACCTGGATTATGAAATTATCCTCAATGCACTTCGAGAGTCTCCTGGACTGCTTATGACTTGCTGTGCTTTTTTTTCCAGCAGATGTCAGGGTGATTGAAGTCCCCCAGCAGGATCAGAGCCTGCGAGCATGATGCTTCCTGTAGTTGAAGTAAGAATGCTTCTTCAACAGGCTGCCCTTGATCAGGTGGCCTGTAGTAAACACCAGCCACGAGGTTCCCTTTGTTGGCTTGGCCCCTAATTTTTACCCATAAACTCCCAACCTGTTCATCACTGTTTTTCAGACAGCTCTGTGCATAGAGGACAACCCCATCCCTCCTTCCTTGATTGTCCTTTCTGAACAGTTTACAGCCATCAACTGCAGCACTCCAGTTGTGTGATTCGTCCCACCAAGTCTCAGAGATTGTGATTATATCGTACCTTTCTAGCTGCACAATGGCTTCCAGCTCCTCCTGCTTGTTACCCATGCTACAGGTATTCTTGGTGTAGATTACCTCAGTAGGGGGTATTTCAAGGATCCAAAAGGGTACCACTGGGCTTTTAGTATAGCACTGTGGAGATGGAGGAAATTAAACAGTTGTCCACCTTGCCTGGTCTCTCGGAGGACCCTTCCATTGTGGGGATTCTGAGGGTCGAGGACCAACAGGTACCAATTGCTACCACGACTGTGCACTGGCAGCAATATCGCACCAGCTGAGACTCCCTGATTCCCATCTACAAGCTGATTCGTCAACTGGAAAACCAAGGAGTGATCAGCAAGACTCGCTCGCCCTTTAACAGTCCCATATGGCCAGTGCAAAAATCTAGTGGAGAGTGGAGGTTAACAGTGGACTATCATGCCCTGAATGAAGTTACACCACCACTGAGTGCTGCCATGCTGGACATGCTACAACTTCAATATGAACTGGAGTCCAAGGCAGCCAAGTGGTATGCCACCAGTGATATCGCCAATGCGTTCCTCTCCATTCCTTTGGCAGCAGAATGCAGGCCACAGTTTGCTTTCACTTGGAGGGGGATCCAGTACACCTGGAATCGATTGCCCCAGGTGTGGAAACACAGCCCCACCACTTGCCATGGACTGATCCAGAGTGCACTGGAAAAGGGTGAATCTCTGGAATACCTGCAGTACATGGATGATATCATTGTATGGGGCAACACAGCAGCAGATGTTTTTGAGAAAGGGGAGAAAACAATCCAAATCCTTCTGGAAGCTGGTTTTGCCATAAAACAAAGCCAAGTCACATTCCAATGGATGTGGTCAACAAAATAACAGCTATGGCTCGACCAACTAAGAAAAAGGAAACACAAGCTTTATTGTTTATTGTGGGTTTCTAGAGAATGCATATTCCAAATTACAGTATGGTTGTAAGCCCTCTCTATGAAGTGACCCAAAAGAGGAATGATTTTAATTTGGACCCTGAGCAACGACAAGTCTTTGAACAAGTTAAACAGGAGATTGTTCATGCAGTAGCCCTTGGGCCAGTCCGGACAGGACAAGATGTGAAAAACATTCTCTACACCGCAGCTGGGGAGAATGGCCCTACTTGGAGTCTCTGGCAGAGAACATCAGGGAAGACTCGAGGTCAACTCTAGGGTTTTGGAGCTGGGGATACAGAGGATCTGAGGCCTGCTATACTCCAACTGAAAAAGAGATACTGGCAGCATATGAAGGAGTTCGAGCTGCTTCAGAAGTGATTGGTACTGAAGCACAGCTCATCCTGGCACCCCGACTGCCAGTGCTGGGCTGGATGTTCAAAGGGAGGATCCCCTCTATACATCACGCAACTGATGCTATGTGGAGTAAGTGGGTTGCACTGATCACACAGTGAGCTCAAATAGGAAACCCTAATTGCCCAGGGATATTAGAAGTAATCACAGACTGGCCAGAAAGCAAAGATTTTGGAATGCCACCAGAGGAAGAGGTGACATGTGCTGAAGAGGCTTCACCATATAATAATCTACCAGAAAACAAGAGACAGTATGCCCTGTTCACTAATGGGTCCTGTCGTATTTTAGGAAAATATCATAAGTGGAAAGCTGCTGTGTGGAGTCCTACACAACGAGTCACAGAAGCCACTGAAGGCCAAGGTGAATCGAGTCAGTTTGCAGAGGTGAAAGCCATCTAACTAGCTTTAGACATTGCTGAAAGCGAAAAATGGCCTGTACTTTATCTCTACACTGACTCATGGATGGTGGCAAATGCTCTATGAGGGTGGTTAAAGCAACTGGCAGTGCAGAGACAAACCCATCTGGGCTGCTGCATTGTGGCAAGATATTGCTGCCCAGCTGGAGAATGTGGTTGTAAAAGTATGCCACATAGATGCCCATGTACCCAAGAGTCGAGCCACAGAAGAACATCAAAGCAGCCATCGGGTGGATCAGGCGGCTAAGATCAAAATTTCCCAAGTGGACCTAGACTGGCTACACAGGGATAAGCTATTTTTACCTCAGTGGGCCCGTGACAGCTCGGGCCATCAAGGAAGAGGTGCAACATACAAATTAGATCATGATTGAGGGGTGAACTTGACCATGGACAGTATTGTACAGATATCATAGTTTAGCCCCGCTCAGGACCAAGCTACACAGTCTTTCTGTCACTCCTGCTACCCTCCGAGGGAAGGGTTTTGACAGGTTTCAGATGAGGACAGGGAGAGATCCTTAAAGTTACCATTACAGGCAAAACAGACTTGACTTAGGGAAAACTATTCATTTATTATTAAAACCAAAGCAGGATAATGAGAAAGAGAACAAGATAACTTCCCTCCACTCCTCCTTCTTCCCGGGCTTAATTTTATGTTATCTCTACCTCAATTATCTCTACATCCTTCCCCTCCCTGAGTGGCAAAGAGGGAAAATAGGGAATGGGGGTTATGGTCAGTTCATCACATGTCGCTTTATGCTGCTCCTCACATTCTTCCCGTGCTCCAGCATGGGGTCCCTCCCATGGGCTACAGTTCTTCATGAACTGTTCCAGCACTGGTTGTTTTTCCATGGGGAACAGTCCCTCAGGAACTGGCTGCCCCAGTGGGCCCTCCACGGGCCACAGCCTCCTTCAGGCATCCGCCTGCCATGGTGTGGGGTCCTCCATGGGCAGCAGGTGGATCTCTGCTCCTCCATGGACCTCCATGGGCTGCAGGGGGACAACCTGCTCCACCACGGCCTTCACCACTGGCTGCAGGGGAATCTCTGCCAGGAGCCACATTACTCCTCCCCCTCCTTCTTCACTGACCTTGGCGTCTGCAGCTGTTCCTCTCACAAGAAATTCTTCACAATTGGCTCATGCAGACACCTCTCAGGTTCTATTCACAACTCCTTTTTTCAGTTTCCTTGCAGCTGGGCTGGGGCCATCCCCAGACGACCACCCGGTGGGAGGCAAGAGGAGGAGGGCTGCAAGGCCCACAAGGCTTGCGTCTCCCCCTCGCTGCACCTGCTTCAGCTTCTTCACATCTTCCTTTTTTTTTTTTTTATTTTTCCCCTTCTTAAATACATTATTGCAGAGGTGTTATCAGGGAACATTCCGTCACTAATTGGCTCAGCCCTGGCTAGCGGTGGGTCTGCCCTAGACCAGGCCGATTCCACCGGACAAAAGAGAAGCTTCTGGCAGCTTCTTACAGAAGCTGCGACCGTAGCCTCCCTCTCACTAAACAAAACCAACAAAACACGTCATCCATGAATGTGAAACATGCACTACAATCAAGAAAGCCAAGGAATTAAAGACTCTTTGGTATGGCGGATGATGGCTGAAATATAAATATGGAGAGACTTGGCAGATTGATTACATAACACTCCCACAAACCTGCCAAGGCAAAAGCCATGTGCTTACGATGGTGGAAGTAACCACTGGATGGCTGGAAACATATCCTGTACCCCATGCCACCACCCGAAACACTATCCTGGGCCTTGTGAAGAATTCTCACCACATGGCACTCCAGAAAGAATTGAGTCAGACAACGTGACTTGTTTCCGAAACAACCTCATAGATACCTGGGCGGAAGAGCAAGGCATTGAGTGGGTATATCACATCTCACATGACGGGACATTGTCCTGCACAATATCCTTCCTTCTAAACTGGAGAGGCATGGGTTTGATGGACAAACCACTCGGTGGGTAAGGAATTGGCTGGATGGCTGCACTCAAAGGGTTGTGATCAATGGCTCAATGTCCAAATGGAGACTGGTGACAAGTGGAGTTCCTCAGGGGTTGGTATTTGGACCTGCCCTGTTTAATATCTTTGTTGGTGACATGGACAGTGGGATAGAGTGCACCCTCAGCAAGTTCACTGACGACACCAAGCTGTGTGGTGCCATCAACACGCTGGAGGGGAGGGATGCCATCCAGAGGGACCTTGACAGGCTGGAGAGGTGGGCCTGTGCCAACCTCATGAAGTTCAACCAGGCCAAGTGCAAGGTCCTGCACATGGGTCATGGCAATCCCATGCACAAATATAGGCTGGGCGGGGAATGGATCAAGAGCAGCCCTGATGAGAAGGACTTGGGAGTGCTGGTGGACGAGAAGCTCAACATGAGCCGACAATGCGCCCTTGCAGCCCAGAAGGCCAACCGCATCCTGGGCTGCATCAAGAGGAGCATGGCCAGCAGGTCGAGGGAGGTGATTCTGCCCCTCTACTCTGCCCTGGTGAGACCCCACCTGGAGTCCTGTGTCCAGTTCTGGAGCCCCCAACATCAGAAGGACGTGGACCAGTTGGAGAAGGTCCAGAGGAGGGCCACAAAGATGATAAAAGGGCTGGAGCACCTCTCTTATGAGGACAGGCTAAGAGAGTTGGGGCTGTTCAGCCTGGAGAAGAGAAGGCTCCGGGGAGACCTTATCGTGGTCTTCCGGTACCTAAAGGGGGCTTATAAGAAAGATGGGGGGAATCTCTTTAGCAGGGTCTGTTGTGTTAGGATGAGGGATAATGGTTTTAAAATAGAAAGAGGTAGATTTAGGTTAGACATAAGGAAGAAATTTTTTACAATGAGGATGGTGGAACACTGGAACAGGTTGCCCAGAGAGGTGGTAGATGCCTCATCCCTGGAAACATTCAAGGGCAGGTTGTATGGGGCTCTGAGCAACCTGATCGAGTTGGCGATGTCCCTGCTGCTTGCAGGGGGGTTGGACTAGATGACCTTTGAAGGTCCCTTCCAACAAAAACTATTCTGTAATTCTATGATTCTATATGCAGTGTTCCCACCTCTGATTTCTAACGACCCATTCCTTTTGCATCCTCCTCACCTCTCTCTGCATCACCCATCTCACCTGCCACCTCCGGGGCAGTTTGTTCCCTTCCAAGCACAGCAGTCGCGTTCAGTAAGTAATGCTTCTTATCCTCTCTCCTGAAATATTTGGGGGCTGATCAGCAATTAATGCTCTTGTCCTCCTAATAACATTCTGGTTGAGAGAACAAATGGATCTGTTTTACAGTAAGTAATAGGGTATTGTAGTAGTGCTACCTGAGCAAGACTTAGTCTGAAGAAAAAAAAAAAAGAAAAAGTATTGTTTTGAAATTCATTTTGATTCTCTTAAGATTTCCTCAACTGTTGCCCACTCTGTTTCCCTGGAGGCCTGTACTCCTGTCAGTCTGACATAAGTTTGCTTCATGTACTGCTTCTGCAGGTGGTGTTCTTCCAGAAAGTAAATGAGAAGATAGAGACCTAAGTGTAGCGTAGCAGTGGTCTCAGAGAAAAGAAATTGTAGAGAGAGCACAAAGCATTATTCCAATTGCACGGTTCTACTACATTAATTCACACTTTATTTAAAGTGACCACAGTATCCCCCCCGAACACTAGTGTGAAAAGTATTACTTTAAACCTTCTACAGCCTACTGGAACCTTTTTTCTCCCCTGCTTATGGAAATTATTGACTCTTTTCACTTAAACAAACTTGACTGAAGAGTTAATGCCTTCATAATAGGGTTTATGCAAACATGAGAGAGAGAAGATGCATTACATTTTGTAATTTCTACTTACTAATCTTCTGCCAGAGGTTAGTGATTTCCACTTACTTTGTGCCTGTTTCTTTGGAGCTCTACCAATATTTCACTAATACAGAAATACAAAATAATTTCAGTCTTACAAATACTGCTGTGTTAAATGTCAGATGTTGGCACTATTGTAACAATTTCATTATAGTCATGGAGGACTGGTTCTGCATGGTTTTCTCTGGTAATCAGGATGTCTTCCCTCAGAAAATGTAGGGGCTTCTTTCTTCACTTAGATTGCTAATTTAGCTTCAGGAATAGGCTCCCTTGTTAACTTTTAGCTCTGTTCGATAGCTTGATTTTTTGCTGTCAAGTCTTACTAGAAGAATTATTGCCTTTAAAATGCTGGCTATTTAAAGCTTGTTCGGGAGAATGGGGAAACAATTTTCCTTTTCCTTTGCTTCCACAAGATGACTTTCATATCTGACTGTTTTGAAACATATGGCCTTTAGTACTGGGAAAAGAAGGGTGAATTAGTGAAATAGTAGAGTTAAGGTTTTCCTGAAAAATGAGACCAAAATGATCTGAGATTTGAATTGATCTTTCCTAATAGCAAAAGTATAGTTTCAAGATAATGTATCTAGCCTAAACACGGCAATCGATTATTTATAAGTATAATTCACGGTGTTCATAATTAAGTTTTTTGCTTCACAGGGAAATGCTGAGTTATTTTTGTAAGAAACTTCTTAACTCTTCATACATCAGTGTGTCTTCAATTATTCCTTATGGTAGTGAAGTAGAACTATTTTCTTCAGTTTGAGAACGTCTCTATTAAGGAAGTCAGTTGCTGCCTTATATATGCAGACTGATGAAAGGGATCACAGGATCAGAGGATAATTCAGGTTGAAAGACACCTCAGGAGGTCTCTAGTTCAACCTTCTGTTCAAAACAGGATCAGCTATGAGGTCAGGTGAGGGTGCTCAGGGCTTTTTCCAGTTGGGTCTTGAAAACCTCCAAGGATGGAGACTACACAAACTCTCTAAGCTCCTGTTCCACTGCTTGACTGCCCTCATGGTGAAAAAGCTTCTCTTTGTATTTAGCTGGAACCTCTTTTGTTTTGACTTATGCCCATTGTCTCTTGTCCTTCCACCATGCACCACTGTAAAGAGCATGGCTCCATCTCTGAGATCAGATCTCTGCAGGTATTAGAAGGCTGCTGTTAGGTGTCCTTCTCCCCTCTCCCAAGCCTTTTCTTCTCCTGGCAGAAAAAGACCGGTTCCCTCAAGCTCTTCTAATAGGACAAATGCTCCAGTCCCCTGACCATCTCAGTGGCCGCCTTTGCTGCCAGGGCACACTGTTGGCTCATGTTCAGCTTGCTGTCTACCGAGGGCCCCAGGGCCTTTTCAGTAGAGCTGCTTCACAGCCGGTCATTCCCCATTCTGTATTGTTGCCAGAGCTTCTTCCTTCCCAGGTGCAGGACTTGGCATTTGTCCTTGTTGGTTTTTTATGATTTGTTCTCATAAGGTTTCTGTTGGCCATAGAATCATAGAATCGAATCATAGAATCATAGAACGGTTTGGGTTGGAAGGGACCTTTAAAGGTCATCTAGTCCAACCCCCCTGCAAGGAGCAGGGACGTCTTCAACTAGATCAGGTTGCTCAGAGCCCTGCCCAACCTGGCCTTGAATGTTTCCAGGGATGGGGCATCCACCACCTCTCCAGGCAACCTGTTCCAGTGTTTCACCACCCTAATTGGAAAAAATGTCTTCCTTATATCCAGTCTAAATCTACCTCCCTCTATTTTAAAACCATTACCCCTTGTCCTATTGCAACAGGCCCTGCTGAAGAGTTTCTCCCTGTCTTTCTTATAAGCCCCCTTTAAGTATTGAAAGGCTGCAATCAGGTCTCCTCGGAGCCTTCTCTTCTCCAGGCTGAACAACTCCAGCTCTTATTTTCACAGAGGCACCACCAACACCGCTGAATGGCTCAACTTTGGCCTGCAGTGGTTCAATTGCCTAGCCAGCTGGAACCAGCTGTGTCTGGCACAAGGCAGTTCCTAACCTCTTCCCACAGAGGCCACCCCTGCAGCCTCCCCCACTGCCAAAACCTTGCCACATATACCCAGTACAACTCCATAACATTTCCACAACTCCTCAGAACATATAATTGGAGTTGTGGTTTTTATGTAGTAAAAAAAAAAACCATTAAAATTGGTTTTCTATTAATACAACAAACCCTATGTTTCTTTTAGCCACGTCAAAGGATAGAGAATGAAGTAGAACTGCTTGGAGAACATCTTCCTATAGGAAGCTTTACCTACCCTCCGTCAACTCATCCACCAACATTGACTTCCTCAGCTCCTATCCAATTCTTAACCCATGATCCTTTACACCAAGAGGTTTCATTTGGAGTTGTAAGTATTGCTTTTTGTACTCCATCCTCATGCATGCTGAGTTCAAGTTCTTGATCTTTGCTCTAAGTTATAACCATTTTATTGAAAAATGGCATTTTTGCAATTGAATTTCATTAGTGGCTGCAGCTGTGGAAAGTCAGGGTGGTTGCATTTTATGGTTAGACTTACTTCATATAGTCTGAGGGCTCAAACTTGGAAGAATGAAAACATGCTAACAAAATCTTTGAGTGATCTTTTTTCATAAAAGTAAATGTCTCAAGGCCTCTGAATATAATTTCAGTAGTGGTGTGTGAATTTTGATTATAAAAATCTGCTAACATTTTTTTCACTATTGAATATTCTTAGAAAAAAACAATTTTTGTCCAAGTTGCAATTCTTTACCTGCTCTCATTTTAGTAGAGAGTGCAAGATGTGTTAAACAGTCATACTGAGGACTTATGTAAGTAAACTAAAGAGCTTTGCAGGCAAATCGAAACAGGAAAACCATTGAGGCTGCAGTCTAAGCCTGCAGATGAACAGAGCAATTAGCAGCCTGATAACTGGCAGTTTCCTTCCCTTCTCATGCAAACTTCCACTCAAACTGCCGATGTCGCTCCAAACATATGTCACACTCTGTTTGCACATCCTGGTCATGGTGCTTCTGTTTTTGATGCTCCCTAGGGACCACTCATATGCAGCTTCCCGCCATTTGAACTGGTCGGGAGGACAATTGGCGTTGCCCAACTCTTACCTGCCTCTCTTGTGAGACCTGCTGTCTGCCAGCTACTCTCTCCCACTCACAGCACAAGTCGTCAGGGTCCCAGAAACCACCTCAGACACCCCCTGGGTACCTCACAAGCCTCACACTCTCAGCATGTGGCAACTGCTGCTGCTGCTGTCTGCCTCTTGCAATTTTATAAGATATAAAAAAATAATAATTAAAGTTTACATAGGAATATAAAGAAAAATAAAAAAAAAAACATGGACTCCAGACTCTCTGCTTTATAAAACTACTGAACAAGCCCTAGTATGCTTGGCATGGGTAGAGTTGAAGCCAGTGGGATGTTCCTGAATGGGTGGGGAACATGAATAAGTTTAAACATGTCTGTGGGAGTAGGGACCAAACCTGGGAGGCTAACCAAGAGGCTCACACACAACCCCCACCCTATGTGAAGAAGAGACCAGTCCTGTGAGTCCAACTAACAGGCTCCCTGTGGTGGGTTGATCCCATTCGGTAGCTAAGCACCACACAGCTGCTCACTCACTCCCCCCTGCAGTGGGATGGAGGAGAGAACAGGAAAAGCAAAAGCAAGAAAACTCATGGGATGAGATAAAGATAGTTTAATAAGCAAAAGAAAGAGGAAAAAGAAAGAGAAAAAGAGAAGTGTGTGTTTGAGGGATTTCAGATGATGATCCATGAAGGGCCACTGTGGGCCACAAGCTGCACACAGCTGTGAGAATGCGACCTTGGAGAGGGGAGCTAGGAGGGTTGTTATCTCAGAGAGGGGAGCTAGGAGGGTTGTTATTGAGCAGTATGTTGCTGCTATCCAGGAACCGCTGTTAGCCAGCAGGGCACGTACTTGGCAGGCCTTGCTGCATGTGCTGGCCACGCGTGCATCAACACCTGGTCAGTACTCTGCCACTGAATCTGCTGAGGGTATAAACAGAGGCGGCTCAGAGCGGAGAAAAGAGAGAAAGGATACAGAGCACACTCTACAAACAACAGGGGACGCCCTGAAGGTGCTGCGCCTACCTCCCTTCTCTGCTCTGACCCCGCTGATCATCATCCTCCTGCTCAGAGGTGTCTCTGGCGTAGTCGAGTTGGTAAGACTTTCATAAAGGGAAAACAATATGCTAGTAACTGCTTATGCAAGGCTATAACAGAGCAATAAATACTGTTGTGTTTTTAAAATATCATATGCTGGGTGAATTCTGTGCATAGGAATGCTACGAACCAGTTACAGTGATGCAAAGGCAATTGCTCAACACGTCCCACAAGTAGACCAATGACAAGCCAGCCTCTGAGCAATGGCTACCTACCCAAAATCCCCCTCCTCTCCATTTTTATTGCTGAGCATGATGTTATATGGCATGGTAAATCCTTCTGGTCAATTTAAGTCAACTGTCCCACAGCGGTGGGGGAGCTTGGACCTACCTGCAAGACCATTATCCTTAGGTCAGTTATGGTTTTCTAGCATATTTTCAAAAGCTCTATCTGACTGATAGAACAGGCTGGTAATTTGGGGAGATAACCATAATTTCTTTCCAAGTTGGCCACTGAGGAAGAGGTTCCTTTTCCCTTTCCTCTCTCCTTCCTCCCCTGTTCCCAAAAGATGTTTTTACCACTAGAGTCAATGTATATCATCAGCTACAGAACCTGCAAACAATTCTTTGTGTATGTAAATCTATATCATAATCCTTTGTGCAACAGGGGAAGCAGTTGATGTGCTGGAGGGCAGGGCTGCTATTTGGAGGGACCTTGACAGGCTAGAGAAATGGCCTGAGAGGAACCTCATGAAATCCAACAAAGGCAAATGCAAGGTGCTGCATCTGGCACGTGTTCTGGTTTTGTTAGTGAGGGGGGGGCCTAAGGTGGTAGCTTCTGTAGGAAACTGCTAGAAGTCGCTCCCCTTTGTTTAGTGGACTCGGCTGGGCCTAGGGTGGACCTGCTGCTGGCCAAGGCTGAGCCAATTAGTAGCAGAATGTTCGCTGATAATGCCTCTGCAATAACGTATTTAAGAAGGGGAAAACAGAAAAAAAAGGAGGAGAAGATGTGAAGCAGCTGAGCGGGGGGCAGAGAGGGGGAGGCGCGAGCCTCATGGGCCTTGCAGGCCTCACCCTCTGGCCTCCCGCCGGGCAGCCGACTGGGCCCAACTCGGCCCGGCCCAGCCGCAAGAAGTGGAGAGGAGATGAGAAGTGACTAAGATGTAAAAAGGATCCTGAGAGGCGTCTGCCAGCCTGTTGTGAGGAACAGCTGCAGATGCCAAGGTCAGTTCAGAAGTGAGGGGGAGGAGTAATGTGGCTCCTGGCCAAGATTCCCCCCGTGCAGATGACCCACACCGGAGCAGTTTCACAAAGGACTGTGGCCCGTGGCAGGGACCTCACGATGGAGCAGGGGAGGAATGTGAGGAGTTCTTCCCCCGACCATGAAGCAGCGGCGTAAAACAACACGTGATGAACTGACCGCAACCCCCATTCCCTCTTCCTCCCTGTGCTGCTCTGGGGGGGAAGGTAGTAGAGATAATGTTAAGCCCGGGAAGAGGGAGGGGTGGAGGGAGGTTATCTTGTTCCCTGTCTCATTCTCCTGCTGATTTTAGAAATAAATGAATAGTTTTCCCCAAGTCGAGTCTGTTTTGCCCGTGACGGTAACTTTAAGGATTTCTCCCTGTCCTTATCTCAAACCTCGAGCCATTTTTCTTGTATCATGTCCCCCTATTCTCTCAGAGGGTGGGAGGAGTGAGAGAGAGACTGCGTAGTCTGGTCCCGATCGGGGCTGAAATATGACAGAGTCCTACATTACTGTAGAATCATAAAATAATTTAGGTTGGAAGGGAGAATAGGAAGCCATCTAGTCTAAC
This sequence comes from Chlamydotis macqueenii, assembly GCF_036417535.1. NCBI lineage: Eukaryota > Metazoa > Chordata > Aves > Otidiformes > Otididae > Chlamydotis > Chlamydotis macqueenii. The sequence goes on along the minus strand of NC_141592.1, from coordinate 15,329,993 downwards.
TCTCCACTCAGGAAGGGTAATAACAGAATCATAGAATAATTTAAGTTAGAAGGAACTTCTGTAAGTCATCTAGTCAAACTCCCTGCTCAAAGCAGGACCATTTAGATTAGAGTGTTTGGAGACTTGTCCAGCTGAGTTTTGAATATCTCCAAGAATGGAGATTCCACCATCTGTCTGGGAAACCTCTTCCAATATTCAGCCAACCTCATGATGGAAAGAGTTTTTCCTTATATCTAACAGGAATTTCTCCTGTTCCAACTTGTGCCCATTACCTCTTGTCTTATCATGGTGCACCTTTGAGAAGAGTCTGACTCCGTCTTCTCTATACCCTCCCATTAGATAATTGTAGACAGTAATAAGATAATCCATCCCCTTTGTCTTCTGTTTTTAAGGAAAAAAAAATCTTAAGAAAAAAAAATAGCTGAGGAAAAAAAAAAAGTTCTCTTCTTGTATGCTGTGGGCTCAGCCCCCTGATCATCTTGGTGTTCCTCCACTGAATTCTTTTCAGTATTTTCAATGTCTTTCTTGTAATGAGGAGCCCCAAACTGCACACAGTACTCCAGATGCAGGCTCAAAAGTACCAAACAGAGGAGAATAATCACTTCCCTTGCCCTGCTGGCTACATTCTTGCTAATACAATCCAGTATTTGGTTGGCTATCTTTGCTGCAGGGACATACTACTGACATGTTCAACTTGTTTTCTACTAGTACCCCTAGATGCTTTCATGCAAAATTTTTTGTAGCCAGTTGCCCTTCTACTCTGTTGTGTTGAATGGGATTATTCCATGTGTCGTAGTTCAGCCCTGATCAGGACCAGACTACACAGTCTCTCTCTCACTCCCCCCACCCTCCGAGAGAATAGGAGGAGATGATACAAGAAAAATGGCTCGAGGTTTGAGATAAGGACAGGGAGAAATCCTTAAAGTTACCGTCACGGGCAAAACAGACTCGACTTGGGGAAAAGTATTCATTTATTTCTAAAACTAGCAGGAGAATGAGACAGGGAACAAGATAACCTCCCCTCACCCCTCCCTCTTCCCGGGCTTAACATTATCTCTACTACCTTCTCCCCCCACCGAGTGGCACAGTGGGGAGAGGGAATGGGGGTCGCGATCAGTTCATCACGCAATGTTTTACGCTGCTGTTTCATGGTCAGGGGAAGAACTCCTCGCATTCCTCCCCTGTTCTTTCATGGGGTCCCTGCCACGGGCCACAGTCCTTCATGAAACTGCTCCGGCGTGGGTCATCTCTTCCATGGGGTGCAGTCCCTCCAGAACAGCTGCCCCAGCGGGCCCTCCATGGGCCACAGCCTCCTTCAGGCCTCCACCTGCCCCAGCGTGGGGTCCTCCACGGGCTGCAGGTGAATCTTTGCCCCTCCGTGGACGTCCATGGGCTGCAGGGGGACAACCTGCTCTACCATGGTCATCACCACAGGCTGCAGGGGAATTCTGGCCAGGAGCCACATTACTCCTCCCCCTCCTTCTTCACTGACCTTGGCATCTGCAGCCGTTCCTCTCACAAGAAAAATTCTTCACAACAGGCTGGCAGACGCCTCTCAGGATCTTTTACATCTCATTTACATCTCATCTCCTCTCCAATTCTTGCAGCCGGGCCAGGCCGAGTTGGGCCTAGTTGGCTGCCTGGCGGGAGGCCAGAGGGTGAGGCCTGCAAGGCCAACAAGGCTCGTGCCTCCCCCTCTCTGCCCCCGCTCCAGCTTCTTCACATCTTCTCTACTTTTTTTTTTTTCCTTTTTTCCCCTTCTTATATACGTTATTGCAGAGGCGTTATCATGGAACATTCTGCTACTAATTGGCTCAGCCTTGGCCAGCAGCGGGTCTGCCCTAGGCCCAGCCGAGCAACTTCTAGCAGTTTCCTACAGAAACTATCATCTTAGCCCCCCCCTCACTAAACAAAACCAGAACAGACTCAAGGACTGATATTGTGTAATTATAGCTTCAAACTCAAAGGATCCATAAGTGCATACTACAGATAGTATCTCTAGGACTTGAATCCAGGTCCCCACCTCAAGCCTACAGATCCCTGTGCCTCTGATGAAAGGATTAGACCCTCTGTATACCTCACACACAGAGAGGGAAGGCCAGAGCTGACTAGTGCAACAATGATTTTTACTGACCAAGAAAGAGTTCTCTGATATTTGGGAACCTGTTTCCTTACCAAATCACAATTAGATTATAGCTCCTTTATACCACCCCAGCATTACTGAGAGTTCATGACTAAACTAGCAAATCTAGTCATAAAACTCAACTTCTCCGGGCAGCCTCCTACCTCCAGCTGCTGCCCAGTAGAGCAGAGATGGTAGTCATATCTGACGATGGCCCCAGTTTTCCTGAAGGGTGCCTGGAGTTCCTCCACTGGTGTTGCTGGGTCAAGGCCAAGAGATTCTCATGACAGTAATGTAAGTATAACTTTGATAAAAGTCAAGAAGTGACAGGTGCCACATCTGCCAGTACATGTAGAAGCCCTGCCCCTACTTACAGTCACATGCCCCACTTGCCCTAGTAAGTCCCTTCTCTGTTCCAGTCACAAAGTCAGTTTACCCTACCTCTTCTTGCCCTGGAGGCTGGCATTTTTTAAAATCATAGAATCATAGAATCATAGAATGGTTAGGGTTGGAAGGGACCTTCAAAGGTCATCTAGACCAACCCCCCTGCAAGGAGCAGGGACATCCCCGACTAGATCAGGTTGCTCAGAGCCCCATCCAACCTGGCCTTGAATGTTTCCAGGGATGGGGCATCCACCACCTCTCTGGGCAACCTGTTCCAGTGTTCCACCACCCTCATTCTAAATTTTTTTTTCCTAATATCTAATCTGAATCTACCCCCCTCTATTTTAAAACCATTACCCCTAGTCCTATTGCAATAGACTGCCCTGGGATTGGACAGCAGAGCAAGTCATCCCTTCCAGTTTACCTGGAAAAATGTCAGAACCAGCAACCCCTCCCACTACATGTGGAGGGGCTGCCATTTTGTTTCAGCCACCATTTTATGGTAGGGAGCCAACATTTTTGATTCCATCATACCCCATGTGTTCTCAGACTCCCCTGTGATTGGCTGACATTGACAGAGGCAAGGCTACTGCAGCTCCTTGCCCCACGGGTCTAACCAGTAGCAAAGCTAACAATGTACTCCAAATAGGCACGCACATGTGCACACATGAACACATATATACTCACAAACATATGTATGGCTAGCCATGCAGATCAACACAGACAGACACACAGCGCTCACAAAACCACAGCACCAATGACCTTATCCTAGTCCCCTCTCTGGCTGATCAGGGTGAAGGTCCATTAATGGTAAATACACACACACACACACACAATGTGGATCCCTCCAGTAGCTGGGCTCAGATACTTGGTCTGCCCAGTAGCTGGCCCCTGGATCCCGGTCTCCCCAGTTGCTGGCACCTGGACACGTGAGCCCCTGAGGCCCGCAGCACCACTCCAGTTGCTGGTACAGACTGCTTCACTCATAGGTGCGCATGTGTGTGTGTGCGTGTGCACACACACCCCCCCCCCCAGCAGTCTGGGAATTCCCCGATCTCTCTAGTAGCCAATCCCTTCCCCTATGATCTCACCCTTAGAGACACACACATATACACACCTAGCTCAGAGACGACTTCACCTACTCACTGGGGAGTCTGACGTGCTATTCGCTAGCAATCACAAACTTCCTCGCACACCCTCACTCTCTCCAGTTGCTGGCCCATGGCCATCTATGACCATGCAGTATTACTTGGGCTTTGAGCTGTGTTGCAAGATACAAGCAGCACTGGCCACTAAAATGGAAAACTGTCAACAAAAAGCCAACTTCAGAAGAACACATACATGGCTTCCTTTTTGCAGGCTTCTGCTATATGCATTTCCTTATCCCTAGGTCAATGACCCCATAGAGCATTTAAAAAAAAATGTCTGCCTGGTTAATTTCTTACATGTGTGGAATAGCACTGTGTTAGAAGACGTATCTATGCCACTGCTTCTGCTAAAAGGCAGAGAAGAGAAGAGAAGAGAAGAGAAGAGAAGAGAAGAGAAGAGAAGAGAAGAGAAGAGAAGAGAAGAGAAGAGAGAAGAGAAGAGAAGAGAAGAGAAGAGAAGAGAAGAGAAGAGAAGAGAAGAGAAGAGAGAAGAGAAGAGAAGAGAGAAGAGAAGAGAAGAGAAGAGAAGAGAAGAGAAGAGAAGAGAAGAGAAGAGAAGAGAAGAGAAGAGAAGAGAAGAGAAGAGAAGAGAAGAGAAGAGAAGAGAAGAGAGAAATCTTTCACTTAGAAGGGACCTAGTCCAATTGCCTGACCACTTCAGGGCTGACCAAAAGTTAAAGCATGTTATTAAGGGCATTGTCCAGATGACACTGACAGGCACGGGGCATCGACCACCTCTCTAGGAAGCCTGTTTCAGTGCTTGACCACCCTCTCGGTAAAGAAATGCTTCCTAATGTCCAGTCTGAACCTCCTCAACACAGCTTTGAATCATTCCCACATGTCTTGTCACTGGATACCAGGGAGAAAAGATCAGCACCTCCCTCTTCAATTCCCCTCCTCAGGAAGCTGTAGAGAGAAATGAGGTCGCCCCTCAGCCTCCTTCTCTCTCCAAACTAGACAAACCTTAGCTGCTCCTCACAGGACATGCCTTCCAGCCCTTTCACCAACTTTGTTGCCCTCCTCTGGACGCATTCGAGTACCTTAATATTCTTCTTAAATTCTGGGGCCCAGAACTGCACACAATACTTAAGGTGAGGCCGCATCAATGCGGGCTAGTGGGATAATCACCTCTTTTGACTAGTTGGTTATACTGTGTTTAATGCACTCCAGAATGCAGTTTGCCCTCTTGGCTGCTAGGGCACACTGCTGACTCCTATTGAGCCTGCTGTCAACCAGCACTCCCAGATCGCCTTCTGCAAGGCTGCTCTCCAGTCACTCCTCTCTCAATTTATACTTGCGTCCAGTGTTACTCCATCCCAGGTGCAGAATTTGGCATTTGTTCTTGCTAAATTTCATGCCAATCTATCTAGATACCTCTGCAAGGCCTCTTGTCCCTCGAGAGAGCACCTCCCAGTTTGGTATCATCAGCAAACTTGTCAATGGTGCATTCAACTCCTGCCTCCAGATTGTTGATAAAAATATTGAACAGAACTGGCTTTGAGCCCTGAGGAACACCACTGGTGACCGTCACCTGCCAAATATAGCCCCATTCAACACAACCCTTTGAGCTCATTCAGCCAGTTCTTCACCCAGCACACCATGTACCTGCTCATCCCACAGTTAGACAACTTGTCCAGAAGGATGCTGTGAGGGACAGTATCAAAAGCCTTACTAAAATCCAGAAAAACTACATCCACTGTCTTCCCTTCATCCACTAGGTGGATGACCTTAACATAGAAGGATATCAAATTGGTTAAACAGGACTTTCCCTTTGTGAATCCATGTTGACTGTGCCTGATGATTGCATTGTTCTTTAAATACCTTTCAATAGCACTCAGTATGATCTTCTCCACAATTTTTCCAGGTACTGAGGTTACACTAACAGGTCTATAGTTCCCTGGGTCTTCCCTCATGCCCTTCTTATAAATTGGAATAATGTTGGTTAGCTTCCAGTCAGCAGGGACCTCCCCAGACTCCCAAGACCTTTGGTAGATGATTGAGAGGGGTCCTACATCAGCTAGCTCCTCCAGTACTCTGGGATGAATCCCTTCAGGCCCCATGAGTGGGGTAACGTTAGCAGGGCTGCATGTATGCAGGAGGGGTGGTCCGTGGTGATTCGCAGCTAGGCGCGGATAAGTCCATGAGCGCAGGGGGTGGGTGCATTCGTGTGCGTAGCAGGTGTACGGGTATTTAACCCTGCATTGCGCAGCATTAAATTGAAGGCTTGGCTTGACGGTATCCGTGTGATGCGTTGCTTTCCGCGGGGCGGGGCTCCAGTGCGTCCTGGGTCGGTTTGCTGGCAAGAGAGACGGCAAGTGGTGACCCCGACGTGTCTACCCGGGATGGGATCCCGATAGAGGGAGGGTCTGTAAGTTGTCGTGCAGCGACAACCGGTGACCCCCGACGTATCAGAAGGTGACGCGTGGCCGCGGGGCGGTCGTGGTCTGGACGAGTTTTGGCCGTAGGGGCGGTCGTGGTCCGGACAGGTTTGAGTCGTGGCCGCGGGGCGGTCGTGCCTGCCTGCTATTAGGATGCCATCCATCCAGGATACAGTAAAGGCGCTGGGAAAAGAGGTAAATTGTCTGGTGCATACGGCACCGTTGACGAAGGGCTTGATTAGCAAGCCGGGAGAGGTGATGGACGTGGCGCGGTTACAGGCGGCGGGGAAAGAGCATCGGAAGGGGAGGGGGACGAACGGGGTGGAGGCGGCGCGGAGGGGACGGGGGGTGGCGCTCCGGTGGTCTGCCCGGTTCGGCCGAGAGCCTCTGACAGTGATAAAGGGGCGATGGAGTTTGGGTGTGCTCCCCCGTGTGTTGCGCCTTGCCTGCCGGGGGGACCTGGGCCGAGGGGGCGACCCCCCGGATGCGAGGACGCGGGGGTGCCCTCTGTCTCTCCTTCTACCCTGTCGGCTCCACCGCTTGTGGATTCGCGGAGGGGCGATACCGGCTTGCCACCTCTCCCTGAGGGTTCCTGGGCTGCGGACAGGGGAGGGGGCAGCGAAGCGGGAGTAGTGGACGCTTTAATCCGCAGATTCGAGCGGTTGGCGGCGGACATAGAAAAAACACTGAGTAAAGTAGAGGGGTCGGCGCGGGAAGCGGAGGCAGCGGCTGAACAGAAAACAGGTAGTGGATTAACGGACTGGACATGGATTGCTAAGAATTGCGTATTGGAAGGAGTATCTCTAGGGCCATCAGATGGAGATGGGGGTATAATGGTGTGCCCAGTGACACAGGGGCAGCAGGGTCGGCAACGGAGCCCATTGGATTACAAGTTATTCAGGGAATGGCAGAAGGAGGAAGGTGTTAATGGGGTGGCGGCTCGAGCAATTTTGGATGTGATCTGGGCAGCAAACCCACTTCCTTTTGATTGTAGGCAGCTGGCTAGAGAGGTTTTTACAACCCCTCAAATGGTGCTGTGGGAGGCTGCATTAAAGGAGGAAGCAGATAAGGTGGTTTTAGAAGCTTTAGATCCGAATCACCCCTTGCACGGGATTAGTGCGGAAAGGATTCTAGGGTCAGGTGACTTTGCTGATCCGGCCGCACAGGCTAATATGCGGGGAAGGGATATCCACGCCGCCGCGCAGGTGGCGCGGGTGGCGTTCGTAAAAATGGGTAAATATGAGGGCAAAAGGCAGCCGTACACTCAGGTGAGGCAGGGCGTAGGGGAGTCGTATACCTCTTTCTTGGAAAGGCTACAGAAGGCGATTGAGAATTCCGATTTACCAGAGAATGTGAAACCTATAGTCGTGAAAGAGTTAGCTAAACAGAATGCAAATGAGGTAACTCAACAAGTTTTGGCGCGATTGCCTGGGGATGCAGGTGTGGCGCAGATGATGAAGCGGGTTATGGAGGCAGAAGCGTTGCAGCAAGCAAAACAGCTCATTGCAGCAGTTTCCGCCATGCGATCACCCCCCGCGGGCCCCACCTGCTTTGGTTGTGGGGGTGTAGGACATTTCAAGTGGCAGTGTCCTTCAGGGACCGATCAGGGGATAGAACTTACAGGTGGCCAGAACAGGAGATGTTTTCGATGTGGGTGGGGCGGACATCTTGCCAAACAGCGTCTGCAGCCACGCTTGGCCAGAGGGCAGTCAGCTGAGCCGGGACCGTCGCCGCCGCCGTGGGCGAGCTGTGAGGGGGGCAAGCGGGGAGAGGCTCGGCGGTGGCTGCCCCTCAGGCGAGCCTGGTGCCAGGAGTAACGGTGGGCGGAGGCCGGTTTCTGTCACGGTCGCCGTGGGCGGGCTCGCCCGGTGACTCGGCGGATCTGGGTATATGCTTCAGAGATGTCCAGCAAGCTGAAAAGCCATCCTGCTGAAAATGGAGAGCATCCCAAGAGAAAAACGGAAAACGGAACGGACAGCATAGCTGCCTCAGCCCTTAGCACCCACACCCCAGAAGAAATGGTACAGCAGATGAAAGAGCTCATCACTGAGAGCAGTGAGTTAAAAGAAGCCATGAAGTTGCATAACCAAGCTATGAAGGACTGGTACGAGGAACTTTCCATCTGTCGAGAGAAGCAGAAAGAAGAATGAGAATTTTATGAGTTAAAGTTTAAGGAAGTTAAGCAGTGCTTGCTAGACAAGTGCATGGAAAATGAAAAGCTACAACAACAACTTCAGAACTTAAAGGAAAGAGAAGGAGCTGAAATGGAGGGCTGCATGGCTCCTGAGAAGGAAATGAGGCAGCTGATATCCCAGGTGCACTGGCTCCAGGCTGAGAAGGCCAATATGCTAGGCATCATTTCAGAACTGCAGGTCAAGCTGAACATCTCAGCAGAGGATTCCTTTGTGGAGACTGGGATGAACGAAGGAGAAATAAATAGAACTGCAAAGGAACATCAAGAGAATAGTGGTGAAATGACCAGTAACGTTGATATCTACGGCAGGAGCAAAACTGCCGACGAATCAAAGAATCTGCAGTCTGAGGAGCTAATTGTAAGCCAACTGCTCTACTGCCTTAGAAATGAAAGTCAGAAGAGGGAAGAACTTGAGAAGGAGCTGCAGAATCACAAAGAGAGACTGTCAAAACTGGAGAAGAAAACCAGCAACTGCCTGAAGAGTGGGACACAAACTGAACAGCAAGCAGAGGAGAGTTCAGAGGCTGTTGGCAGTGAAGTAGAAACTCTGAGTTTGCAAGTTTGTGCTCTGTTTCAAGAGCTTCAGGAAGCCCATGAGAAGGTAAAAGAAGCAGAATTGATTCAGAAGAAGCTTCAAGAAAAGTGCCAAGTACTGGAAAGAAAAAGCTCAGCTGCTGCATCAGAACTGGAGGAGAAGCAGCAGCTAATATACACCATCAAGAAGCTGGAACTTCAGGTGGAGAGCGTGCAGGCAGAGGTCAAGCTGGAACAAGCCAAGGCACATGAAGAAAAGGCGAGATATAGTAGCTTGCAGGATACAAATAGCAAACTCCTTCCTGAACTCACCAAGGCAATGAAAGCCATGGATGAAATGAAACTCAAAGAGCTGCACAGAGCGGATAAAGTTGTGGTGGAACAACTGAATGCAAAGGTGGAGTTGGCAGAACAAGCGCCTGCGGCAAAGCAGCTCCAGATAGATGAAATGAAGCAGATAATTGCTAATTATTTGTTATTGACTGTGCCTTTTGATTTGAAAAACATTTATTTTTTTCTATGATGCTTTCAATTTAATTACTTGGGACACAAACCCATCAGTTTACTTGGGAATACAGCATAAGACTTTTGGCTATGTACTTAATAGAACTATAGATCAGTGGTTTAAGAAAATTTTATATTTTGTTTTGGAAATTTCAACTTTAGGCTAGAATGATTTAGCATAGAGGGGGGTGTGGGGAGAGGTTGTCTTGTTCCCTTTCTCATTGTCCTGCTTTGGTTTTGGTAATAGATAGTTTTCCCCAGGTTGAGTCTGTTTTGCCTGTGACGGTGGCTTTAAGGATCTCTTGCCGTGGCCACTGCCAGGCGCCCCCCCCCACCCCCCATCCGGTGGGGCGGGGGCAGCTTACCCAAAAACTGCCATGGTTACAGATACTCCCATCTGAGTTGACCAGTGGCCTTTAGCAAGAGAAAAGCTGCACCATTTGAATGAGTGAGCTGACGAACGATTACAACTTGGACATACAAAGCCAACAGACAGTTCCTAGAATACACCTGTGTTTGTAATACAGACAAATTGGGTAAATTATGACTCTTATTGGATTTAAGGGCAGTAAATTCAGTAATTGAGGATATGGGACCTTTGCAACAGGGGTTACCATCTCCTTCAAGGTATGAATTTTGTGTACGTGAAAAGATGAATCCCTCAATATTGTCTCAGATTCTGCCTATGTGGTCAATGTAATACAATGCGCTGAATGGACAATGTTAAAGGAAATTAATAATCTTTTGTTGTATGACCAGTTTAAAAAAAAAAAAATGCTGGAGCGAAAATAAGAATCTGGAAACAGGTAATTGGGAAGGACCATTTCCTCTTATGACGTGGGGGAAAGGATATGCTTGTGTCTCTACAGGAGCAGTGAACAAGTAGATCCCTGCACGATGGGTACGACAAGCGCTCCAAGCTGCCATGCGTTCGTTGGATTGTTAACAAGGTGTGTGTCAGCTCCATGGACATCAGTCACAGAAAGAACAAATGTGTGGGTAACTATGGCTGGTGCCACAGGGTGGGGCGCCATTTGTCTGTCTGTATCATCTTCAAATAAGCCTTTCAGAACATGCTTGGTCAATCTGCCAGATCAGATAGCGGTAGGACGGCAACTCTGTGTAAAACAACAGCAGCCATGACTGCTAAATTAAAAAAGATGGAACTTTTGGGATCACTAAAGATGGACTTCTGCCTATTTTCTTTAACTATTCAGGAGCTAATGTTACTAGAGGGGTAATGATTGTAAATGCTTTAAGACCTATACATTGCAACGACACAGCATGGTGTAATCACGCGAGCACATATCAAAATCCAGACAGCATAAAAGACCTAAACGAAGTACACATAGCTTTGAATCTGGTTGCCAAGATAATATAGAGTTTTGGAAACCAAGTGAAATTATTGCTGCTTCAATCTTTGCACCTGGTGTGGCAAGTGCCCAGGCATTAGCTATGCTAAATAAATTGGGCTGTTGGCTTTCTAAGCAGACGCATGCAACTACATTGGTACTATCAACACTGTTAACTGATGTAGATTCTATACACTACGCTACTTTACAAAAGAGAACTGCTGTTAGCCTGCAGAGCACATATTTGACAGGCCTTGTTGCATGTGCTGGCCACATGTGCAGCAACGTCTAGTCAGTACTCTTTCACTGAATCTGCTGAGGGTATAAACAGAGGCGGCTCGGAGCGAGGGAGAGAGGATGGACCCAGAGCACACTTTATTTACAACAGGGGACTCCCTGAAGGTGCTGCGCCTGCCTCCTTTCTCTGCTCTGACCCTGCTGATCATCATCCTCTTGCTCGGTGGTGTCTTTGGTGTAGTCAGGTTGGTAACAGAATAGATCAGTAGTAGATTTTTTTATTATTAGCACAGAATCATGGTTGTCAGGATTTTGATGGGCTTTGCTGCATGAATCTGTCTGATTATTCGGAATCTATTCACAAAGTATTCAAAAGTTGCAAAAAGGAGTATAGAAACTGCAACAAAGTGATGATTTTGATATATTCAGAAATCTTTTCGGTGGATTGATATAAGCTTATTACAAACAGCTGTAGGATGCTTATTCATTCTTTTTATATATGTATTTTGATCTGTATTCCGTGTGTGTGTTGAAATATGTGCAGACTTTAATTGAAACAAGCCTCTTCTCATAAACAAAGAACGAGGAGATGTGGATATTTCTTGAGCCAGTACGGTGTCAGTGAAAGCAAACTGACCTTGGGAGAGGGATACAATCATGCTCGCTGGAAGAAAGCCATGGAAGGAGAAGGGAAGCTTTAAGATCCAAAACATTGTTAGCAGAATTTATGGCTTGTTTCAACAGAGGCTTGCAAAAAAGAAACTAGTCACTGGCCTTGTAGATAAGAAAGTTACTGGAGTTGTTATGTTTGTAATAGGAGAAGAATGCTGTAGTAGAAAATTACTAGAAGGTAGTGAAACTTAGTTTTGCTTAGCAGTCATGAGTACGTATAACGTGTGATCAGTAACTTTATTGGCTAAGCTTGTGTGTGGCATAACTGGGTGGTTGCTGTCCTTGGCTAAAATCGGAATTGTGATATAGGCATCATACTAGGTATAATCATTAATATTTCGTGCTTGGTCACCTGCCTACAAAATGATACAGAGAATACTACATCAGGGCGCACAGCTAACATGCTTAAGAGAGGGGGGAGAGAGGGATTCGCCAGAGGTCTTAGTCGATAAAGCGCTTGTAGTACTGAATCATATATCCTTCGCTAACCCCCAATCTCTTTCCCCTATCCAAAACCATTTTTCCTCACGTCAGCCGCTGTTTGGGGGCAAGGCACTCCCGAAGGTCTGGTACCGCCTGCCAGAAAACCCACTTTGGGAAGGTCCTGCTGATTTGCTAACATGGGGACGAGGGTATGCTTATATCTCCACAGGTGCGGGGACCTGATGGATCCCGGCCCAGTTGGTACAGCCATGGCTGGAGGATCGGCAGGGTAACCGAGCGGCGCAGCGCTCTCCAGCTCACCCTAGTGGGATTGATCCTGATTGTGAGTCTTCCAATGCCAGTGATAACGACTAATTTCTGGGAGCAGTTCACGGCTTTGTGGGGGCCCAGCTGAAGTGTCTCTATACCAATGCACGCAGCATGAGGAATAAACAGGAAGAGCTGGAGATGCTTGCACACGAGCAGGGCTACGACCTCATTGGCATCACGGAGACGTGGTGGGATGACACATATGACTGGAGCGTCAACATGGAGGGGTATAGGCTTTTTAGAAAAGACAGGAAGGGGAGACGAGGAGGGGGTGTCGCTCTCTATCTCAGCAACCAGCTGCAGTGCGTGGAGCTCCGCCTGGGGATGGAGGAGGAGCTGACAGAGAGCTTATGGGTCAAGATTAGAGGATGGGGACGGACAGGGGACGTCATGGTAGGGGTCTGTTACAGGCCGCCTGGCCAGGAGGATAGAGCAGATGAAGTGCTCTATAGGCAGATAGGAGCAGCCTCACGGTCACAGGCCCTGGTCCTCATGGGGGATTTCAACCACCCTGACATCTGTTGGAGAGACAACACGGCAGGGCACAGGCAGTCCAGGAGGTTCCTGGAATGCGTGGACAACAACTTCCTCCTGCAGGCGATAGAGCAGCCGACAAGGAGGGGTGCCATGCTCGACCTTGTGCTCACCAACAGGGAGGGGCTGGTGGGGGATGTGAAACTAAAGGACAGCCTTGGCTGCAGCGACCACGACACGGTGGAGTTCAAGATCCACGGGGCAGCAAGGAAAATACATGGCAAGCTCTCTGCCCTAGACTTCAGGAAGGCGGACTTCGGCCTCTTCAGGGACCTGATGGGCCAAGTGCCATGGGAGGCGGCCCTGGAGGGAAGAGGGGCCCAGGAAAGTTGGTCCATATTCAAGGAGCACCTCCTCCAAGCTCAGCAGAGGTGCATCCCGATGAAAAACAAGTCGGGCAAAAAGGCCAGGAGGCCTGTGTGGATGAGCAAGGAGCTCCTGGACCAACTGAAAGTAAAGAAGGAAGCCTATAGAGGGTGGAAGTGGGGACAGGTAGCCTGGGAGGACTACAAAGAGGCTGCGCGAGTGGCCAGGGATAAGGTAAGGAAGGCCAAAGCCCTGGCAGAACTGAATCTGGCCAGGGATATAAAATGTAACAGGAAGAGCTTTTATAGGTACGTAGGGGACAAAAGAAAGTCCAGGGTAAATGTAGGCCCCCTCCAGAAGGGAACTGGTGTCCTGGTTACCCAGGACATGGAGAAGGCTGAGGTTCTCAATGACTTTTTTGCCTCAGTCTTCACCGACAAGAGTTCCTGTCCCACCGCCCAAGCTGTAGAAGGTGCAAGCAGGGACTGCGAGAATGAAGAACCACCCATTGTACTGGAAGAGCAGGTTCGGGATCATCTAAGGAACCTGAAGGTGCACAAGTCCATAGGTCCTGATGAGATCCATCCGCGGGTCCTGAGGGAACTGGCGGATGAAGTTGCCAAGCCACTGGCTATCGTATTTGAGAAGTCGTGGCGGTCTGGTGAGGTCCCCGATGACTGGAAGAGGGGGAACATAACCCCATTTTTTAAAAAGGGGAATAAGGAAGACCCAGGTAACTACAGGCCGGTCAGCCTCACCTCTGTGCCTGGCAAGGTCATGGAGCAGATTGTCCTGGAAACCATGCTAAGGCACATGGAGAGCAAGGAGGTGGTTGGTGACAGCCAACATGGCTTCACCAAGGGCAGATCGTGCCTGACCAATTTGGTGGCCTTCTATGACAGGATGACAGCATCGGTGGACAAGGGACGAGCAACTGACATCATCTACCTGGACTTGTGCAAAGCTTTTGACACTGTCCCGCACGACATCCTTCTCTCTAAACTAGAGAGACATGGGTTTGATGGACGGACCACTGGATGGATAAGGAGTTGGCTGGATGGCCGCACTCAGAGAGTGGTGGTCAACGGCTCAATGTCCATGTGGAGACCGGTCACGAGTGGCGTCCCTCAGGGGTCCGTGCTGGGCCCGGCCCTGTTCAACATCTTTGTCGGCGACATGGACAGTGGGATAGAGTGCACCCTCAGCGAGTTCGCCGACGACACCAAGTTGTGTGGTGCCGTCGACACGCTGGAAGGGAGGGATGCCATCCAGAGGGACCTTGACAGGCTGGAGAGGTGGGCCCGTGCCAACCTCATGAAGTTCAACCAGGCCAAGTGCAAGGTCCTGCACCTGGGTCATGGCAATCCCAGGCACAAATACAGGCTGGATGGAGAATGGATTGAGAGCAGCCCTGAGGAGAAGGACTTGGGAGTGCTGGTGGATGAGAAGCTTAACATGAGCAGGCAATGCGCCCTTGCAGCCCAGAAGGCCAACCGCATCCTGGGCTGCATCAAGAGGAGCATGGCCAGCAGGTCGAGGGAGGTGATTCTCCCCCTCTACTCTGCCCTGGTGAGACCCCACCTGGAGTCCTGTGTCCAGTTCTGGAGCCCCCAGCACAAGAAGGACATGGACCAGTTGGAGAAGGTCCAGAGGAGGGCTACGAAGATGATAAAAGGGCTGGAGCACCTCTCCTATGAGGACAGGCTGAGAGAGTTGGGGCTGTTCAGCCTGGAGAAGAGGAGGCTCCGGGGAGACTTGATAGCGGTCTTCCAGTACCTCAAGGGGGCCTACAAGAAAGATGGGGAAAGGCTGTTTAGTAGGGCCTGTTGCGATAGGACGAGAGGTAATGGTTTTAAAATAGAGGGGGGTAGATTTAGATTAGAAATTAGGGAAAAATTTTTTCTGATGCGAGTTATAGAACTCTGGAACAGGTTGCCCAGAAAGGTGGTGGAGGCCCCATCTCTGGAAACGTTCAAGGCCAGGCTGGATGAGTCTCTGAGCAACCTGACCTAGTCAGGGATGTCCCTGCTCCTTGCAGGGGGGTTGGACTAGATGACCTTTGAAGGTCCCTTCCAACGCTAACCATTCTATGATTCTATGATTACACAAACTCTACTCAGGTTTGCATAGCGCGTGGCCTGTTGGGCTCTTGGGAATGCCAACCGCACAGCCTTCGCCATATCTGAACTGGCGACTGCTTTAGCAGCACACGACGAAGGACTGATGCAAATGAAGTTGGCATTAGATTATGCCCTTGTGAGGCCTGGCATCGGTTGCAGCGAGCTAGAGGGAGTCCTAGGTCTCCAGGGTTACTGCTGTTTGGACTTCAGCAAGAACACCTCCTCAGCCTTGGAGAAGACGCATGCGCATGCTGCCCAGTTGGTATTCAACGTCAAAGCCCTAAAAGGACTGGGGGTAGTTTCCAGACCTGTTCGGTTTACCTAGATGGCTAGGAAATATTGTGTCTACAGGTTTGACGATCCTAGCAGTTGCTTTGATAATGCTTTGTTTGTTTCTGTTATTGTTACGTTTCTTGCATGCTATGATTAAGGGGTCACTAGGCGACTATCCATGATCAAGTATGTTATGGCGGCATCCGCCCCAGAGTACCAGCCATTAGACCAGGATGATTTAGCATAGAGGGGGGGAATTGTGGGGTAACGTTAGCAGGGCTGCATGTATGCAGGAGGGGTTGTCCGCAGTGATTCGCACGCTATGCATGGATAAATCCATGAGCGCAGGGGGTGGGTGCATTCGTGTGCGTAGCAGGTGTACGGGTATTTAACCCTGCATTGTGCAGCATTAAATTGAAGGCTTGGCTTGACGGTATCCGTGTGATGCGCTGCTTTCCGCGGGGCGGGGCTCCAGTGCATCCTGGGTTGGTTTGCCTGCAAGAGAGCCGGGACCAGGTACTTGTGAACATTCAGGTGATACAGCTGGTCCCTTACAATTTCTATGTCCACAAATGGAAAGTCACTGTTCATGCACTCATTGTCCTCTGACTCAGGGAAGGGGGCAGCCCAAGGTCTATCAGTATTATTAAAGACTGAGACAAAAAAAAAGCATTTAATGCCTCCGCTTTTTCTTCATCCCTGTTAGTCAGGTGACCATCTTCAACAAGTATGGGTCCAATGTTTTCTTTAGACCTCCTCTTGCTATTAACATACTTTAAAAAGCCTTTCTTGTTGTCTGACACAACACTGGCCAGTTTCAACTCTAATTGAGCTTTGGCCTTTTGTATCTTCTCCTTGCATATACGAACCACAGCTCTATAGTCTTCCTGCACAGCCTGACCTTGCTTCCAGAGATCATACATTTTCTTTTTCTTCCTGAGCTCCACGAGGAGTTCCCTGTTCAGCCAAGATGGTCCTCAGCTCTGCTTGCTTGACTTTTGACACAGTGGAATTGCCTGCTCCTGTCTTTCTAAAAGGTGGTTCTTAAAGACTGACCAGCACTCATGGACTCCTAAGCGCTCAAAAGCAGATTCCCAGAGGACACTGCTAAGTAGCTCCCTGAATAGCTTAAAGTTTGCTCCCTTGAAATGCAGGGTAGCAACTCCTCTGTCCTTTTTTCTCATTACACTGAAAATTTTTAACTCAACCATTTCATGATCACTGTGTCCAAGACAGCCACCTACCGTCACATCTCCCACGAGTCCATCTCTAGTCACAAACAGCAAGCCTAGGAGGGCATCTTTCCTAGTTGGCTCACTGAGTACTTGTGACGAGAAATTATCTTCCACAAACTTCAGGAATTTCCCAGACTTGCTCATCACAGCAGTATAATATTCCCAGTTGTTGTAGTTTAGCCCCGCTCAGGACCAAGCTCTGCAGTCTCTCTCTCACTCTCCCCACCCTCCGAGGGAATAGGGGAGAGAGAATATAACAAAAAGGCTCGAGGTTTGAGATAAGGACAGGGAGAGATCATTGAATCACAGAATCAGAATCACAGAATTATCAAGATTGGAAAAGACCTAAAAGATCATCCAGTCCAACCATCACCAATACTTCTCAGCTAAATCATATCCCTCAACACAACATCCAAACGTTTCTTGAACACCCCCATGGTCGGTGACTCCACCACCTCCCTGGGCAGTGCATTCCAGTGCCTGACTACCCTTTCTGAGAAGTAATATTTCCTAATGTCCAGCCTGAATCTCCCCTGGCGCAGTTTGAAACCATTGCCTCTAGTTCTATCACTGTCTACACGAGAGAAAAGGCCGACCCCTAGCTCACTACAACCTCCCTTCAGGAAGTTATAGAGAGCTATAAGAGAGCTATATGGTCTCTGCTCCAGTGTGGGGTCCTCCACAGGCTGCAGGTGGATCTCTGCTCCTCCGTGGACCTCCATGGGCTGCAGGGGGACAGCCTGCTCCACCATGGTCTTCACCACGGGCTGCAGGGGAATCTTGGCCAGGAGCTGCGTTACTCCTCCCCCGCTCCTTCTTCACTGACCTTGGTGTCTGCAGCCGTTCCTCACAACAGGCTGGCAAATGCCTCTCAGGATCCTTTTTACATCTTATTCACTTCTCATCTCCTCTCCACTTCTTGCAGCCAGGCCAGGCTGAGTTGGGCCCAGTCGGCCACCCAGCAGGAGGCCAGAGGGTGAGGCCTGCAAGGCCCATAAGGCTCGCGCCTCTCCCTCTCTGCCCCCGCTCAGCTGCTTCACATCTTCTCTTTTTCTTTTTCTGTTTTCCCCTACTTAAATACGTTATCACAGAGGCATTATCAGGGAACATTCTGCTACCAATTGGCTCGGCCTTGGCCAGCAGCAGATCCGCCCTAGGCCCGGCCGAGTCCACTAAAAAAAGGGGAGCAACTTCTAGCAGTTTCCTACAGAAGCTACCACCTTAGGCCCCCCCTCACTAACAAAACCAGAACAACAAGGGATGCAAAAAACCCAACAATTGCTCACCACCAGCTAACTGATGCCCAGTCAGTCCTCAAGCAATGACAAACTTCCCCCCTCCCAGTTTTTACTGCTGAGTGTGACATTATATGGTATGGAATATCCCATTGGTCAGTTTGGGTCAGCTGTTCTGGCTATGTTCCCTCCCAACTTCTTGCACACTCCCAGCCTACTCACTGGCAGGCCAGCGTATAAAGCAGAAAATGCCTTGATGCTGTATAAGTACTGTTCAGCAATAGCTAAAACTTGAGTGTGTTATCAACACTGTTTTCATCACAAATCAAAAACATAGCACCATATGAGGTACTATGAAAAAAATGAACTCCATCCACACAGACCCAGGAC
This sequence comes from Chlamydotis macqueenii, assembly GCF_036417535.1. NCBI lineage: Eukaryota > Metazoa > Chordata > Aves > Otidiformes > Otididae > Chlamydotis > Chlamydotis macqueenii. The sequence continues at coordinate 15,311,622 of NC_141592.1, read as the reverse complement.
ACTGGTCTACCATCCTGTCTTAACGAAAATAAAGCTTAAAATTAATGAAAATCCTTGATACTTTTCCCTCAGCTGCGGAAAGAGAACATATTTTGGGAGCTTCTCCAGGAATTGCTGATAAGAAATTTCCCTTTGTGGCAGACATCACTCGAGAGTTTAACTTCCTCTGCCTCTACATGGACCTTGTAGAGCACTAGCTTGCTGGGGACTTTTTGTTTCCATTATCACACTATGTTCCAACCAGCAGTAATGACAATGAGATTGTTATGGTGATGTATGATAAGCCACACTGTGCCAGTAAACTGCCAGCACATTGACACAATCATTACTGAAATAAAAACTGACCAGAACAAGTATGTCTCATTTTGCTTTGTGAAGGTGATTGTAAAGCTGCATCTGTGGACCCAGAAGTCTCTGAAATTTTAGAAACGATGCCAAATAGGCAATAGTAAAGAACTATGAGGAACTGGCCTTGTACATGAATTAGTAGAGACCCCAGGCCGACAATGGTCTCCCTGGTTTTCAAGGTGTTCCTGTGATGTATGGGGTGGACACTGGAGGTATATTCTATAGCCTGTTTAGAAAGGTCATTCCGCTTTTGAAAAGGGGCTTGGAAGTTGTTTAAGCCACATGTTAAAAGCATCATTCAAGACATTGCAACAAATGCATTTGGATGCATTTCCAAGAACCTTCTGGACAAGCCAGAAACACTGGCAAAGCAGGAGGTCTTGAGGCTTGATTATATTCAAAGAGTGAGCTTTAAAAGAGAGCGAGCTGCTTCATGCCCCTAGAGGGAAGGCTAACCCCAGTCCCTTTAAAAGAAAAAGAATGGGTGGTGCCAGGCAGCAGTCTGACTAGGACAGGAAGAAGGAAAAGAACAAGACAGGCTGAACAGTGCAAAAGAAATGGAAAGCCCAAAGAATGGGGGCCCATTCTACTGCTAGAAAAGGAGCTATATTTTGACAGGGATATCTTTTGTTCACAGCTCCTCAGAAGAATGTATCAGATCTGAGCTGGACTTTTTCATAGCTGGAAATGGAAAAGATAACACAAATATGAACAATACTCTGCTATAAATTTACTGCAAGTTCTTAAAAGATGTTGTGTCCAACTTTGGTGCTGGTGAGGTGAGGCCATGGGATTGGCAAAATACCCATTGGCCTCTATTTTCAGCCAGCTGGAAATTATGCCACAGGACCAACTAATAAGACAGAGCAACAACTGCTATACCTATCGCATGCCTTCATTGACTTGCTTCTCCATTACAGACATGATACATTGTCCATGCATTTCTCCATGAGGCTTTTCTACAAAGACACAGCCAGGCAGCAGGAAGTAGTCACATTGGATAGTGTCGATAATCAGGGGTTTAGAGAATGCTTGGCTCTGACAGCCCAAGTTATCATCATAATCTCATTCCCATATGATCTGCAGGCCTCCCTCAAAATTTTCACATCTTGCTGGCAATAGTAACACAGTTATATAATCATAGAATCATAGAATGGTTAGGGTTGGAAGGGACCTTCAAAGGTCATCTAGTCCAACCCCCCTGCAAGGAGCAGGGACATCCCTGACTAGATGAGGTTGCTCAGAGCCTCATCCAGCCTGGCCTTGAACGTTTCCAGGGATGGGGCATCCACCACCTCTCTGGGCAACCTGGTCCAGTGTTCTACACCCTCATTGTAAAAAATTTTTTCCTAATATCTAATCTGAATCTATCTCCCTCTATTTTGAAAACATTACCCCTAGTCCTGTCACAACAGGCCCTACTGAACAGCCTCTCCCCATCTTTCTTGTAGGCCCCCTGGAGGTATTGGAAGACCGCTATCAGGTCTCCCCGGAGCCTCCTCTTCTCCAGGCTGAACAGCCCCAACTCTCTCAGCCTGTCCTCATAGGAGAGGTGCTCCAGCCCTCTGGTCATCTTTGTGGCCCTCCTCTGGACCCTCTCCAACTGGTCCATGTCCTTCTTATGTTGGGGGCTCCAGAACTGGACACAGTACTGCAGGTGGGGTCTCACCAGGGCAGAGTAGAGGGGCAGAATCACCTCCCTCGACCTGCTGGCCATGCTCCTCTTGATGCAGGCCAGGGTGCGGTTGGCATGTTCTTTTTGAAAGTCAGAAATCTTTTCCTGATTAGCTATATGCCATGCCAAGAATTGCATTTTTTCCTCAGGCACCATGATGTGCACTCCATAATATTCCAGTTGTGGAAGAGGGCCCACATAACTTTGATTTTCAGCAGTATTGAAAAAAAATGGGAGAAATAACCTTTGCAGCCCTCAACTCAGCACATGGGGAAGGCTGTTTAGTTACATGGGTAAAAAATGTGAAGAGTCTATGAAACATATACTCAGCAGGGGAATGTCTATGCACATGAGTTTACCACCTCTGCTGCACATCCATTCACTTCCTTCAGAAGTTGACTAACAACAAAGTAGGCTTCATAGCCTTTGGCATTATACACTAGGAAAGTATGGGCCCAAAACTTTGTGTCCATAAACAAAGGCGACAAGGCATATGTCCCCTTTAAACTCCCAGTCTCCTTCACTATTCCTTTCTGCTCTGTGGTGAGTTGACCTTGTCTGGCCACCAGGTGCCCACCAAGCCACTCTCTCACCCAACCTCCTCAACAGGACAGGGGGAGAAAACACAACGAAAAAGCTTATGGGTTGAGATGAGGACAGGAAGGTCACCCAGCAATAACTGTCACAGGCAAAACAGACTCGACTTGGGGAAGATTCATTTAATTTATTGCCAAATGATAATAAAGTACCTCAAGGGGGCCTACAGGAAAGACGGGGAGAAACTCTTCAGTAGGGCCTGTTGTGACAGGACTAGGGGTAATGGTTTCAAAATAGAGGGAGGTAGATTTAGATTGGATATTAGGAAAAATTTTTTTTCAATGAGAGTTGTAGAACACTGGAACAGGTTCCCCAGAGAGGTGGTGGAAGCCCCATCCCTGGAAATGTTCAAGGACAGGTTGGATGAGGCTCTGAGAAACCTGATGTAGTTGGCGATGTCCCTGCTCCTTGCAGGGGGGTTGGACTAGATGACCTTTGAAGGTCCCTTCCAACCCTAACCATTTTATGATTCTATAGTGAAAAATAAAACAAAAATAATAACACATTCCCCCCATTCCTCCCTTCTTCCAAGGCTCAACTTCACTGCCAGCTCTTCTATCTCCTTCCCCCCAAGCAGCACAGGGGGATGGAGAATGGGGGTTGCAATCTGTTCATAACGCTTCATCTCTGCCTCTCCTTCCTCCTCACACTGTTCCATGCTCCAGCATGGGGTCCCTCTCACAGGAGACAGTCCTTCCCAAACTTCTCCAATGCAGGTCCTTCCCATAGGCTGCAGTTCTTAAAAAACTGCTTCAGCATGGGTCCTTTTCACAGGGTACAGTCCTTCAGTAGCAGATTGCTCCAGCATGGATCCCCTACAGGGTCACAAGTCCTGCCAGAAGATCTGCTCCTGTGTGGGCTCCTCTCCACAGGCTGCAGCTTCCTTCAGGGCATGTCCACCTGCTGTGGCGTGAGGTCCTCCATGGGCTGCAGGGTGGATATCTGCTCCACTGTGGACCTCCATGGGCTGCAGGGGGACAATCTGCTTCACCATGGTCTTCACCATGGGCTGCAGGGGAATCTCTGCTCCAGCACCTGGAGCACTTCCTCCCCCTCCTTCTTCACTGACCTTGGTGTCTGCAGGGTTGTTTTTCCTCACATTTTTCTCACTCTTCTCTCTCACAGTTGTTGTGCAGCATTTTTTACCCTTTCTTAAATATGTTACCACAGGCGCCTACCAGCATTGCTCATTGGCTCAGCTTTGGTCCATCTTGGAGCTGGCTGGAACTGGCTCTGTCCAATATGGGGGCAGCTCCTGATCTCTTCTCACAAAAGCCACCTTTGCAACTCCTCTGCTGCCAAAATCTTGCCACATAAACCCAATACATACCCCAGGGGGCATCCAGTGCTAACTTCATGGCAAAAATGTAGTTTGGGACGTCCTTGTTTCCTTCATATCTTTGATTTCATAGAAAATATAGCCCTGCCCTGGTTCTGGGTTTTTGATCATGGGCATGAAGTACCAGTGCTGGTTTACATGACAGATCTGTTAATAGCACATTCTGCACTTCCAGCCTTTATATTTGTGAGGCCTTTTCCACATAGGCCTTCCACTTCTCACAGAAAATCATAGTCAAACAAGCAATTTGTTTTTTTTAAAATCAGGGCCTTGTGCCTCTGCAAACATTCCCCAGACCTGCACAGCAGTTTGCAGCTAGGGCAATGTATTCTCACACCAGTTGCACAGTTGCGCAACAGGCAGAGCTGACAATAATATTTACAGCTATGGCTGTGATTATATAATGTATGACAAAGCTTAAAGAAGTTTCTTGCCCCAAATATCTTCCTGACATCCTTAACACCATAAAAAAGTTCATTGTGCAAAAACAGGAAACAGATCTTGGGATACGTAAGACTATTGTTTGGCTTAAAACCCCCTCAACCTTTTTTTCCCTCAAATAAGTGGCTGACATATTAACATGTAGCAGAGACTCAAACAAGAGGATGTCACTCAGCATGACCTTCCTGTACACAGATCACCCCAGTGTTAAGAGATGTTATAAGTAGCCACTGCATCCAGTAGCTACAGGGCCTGATAATTCCTCCTGACTGGCTGCTGGAGCCCAGTCAGAAGACTTGAGGGTCTCCGTCCCAGGCTGATGGATGTAGCTGCTGCTTTCACATTTGCAGGTTCAAGCAGTGAGGCTGAGGCTGAGAGTGTATCCCAGAGACACACTCCCACACACACACACACAGGATACAGACACAGCTGGCTACACACTACTGCTACAGACAAGAATCTGCCTTTAACAGCACCTACATATAACACTACCAGGACTCACATAAAACATAAGTATAGACAGCCAAGTCCCCTTCCTCCTCTTTGGCTGGTAAAGACTGGAGTTCACAAGTGAGAGCATACAATCCCTCACTCTAGATTCACAAGCACGTGCACTTTCGTGGATCTCACACACTTGAACAGACCTTCTGTTCGTTCGATATTCCTGCCCTCTTACCCACTCCACAGGTCTCCTACTTGCTGCCTAGTCCAGCTTGATGCTTGCTAGCAGATGTACATGCTCACAGACTCACACGCTCATCTCACAGGCACTCCATACTCGCAGGTCATTCCAAATACCAGCACAGACCCTCTGCCCATTTGATATCCCTGCACAGATCCAGGGCCTCCTACGCGCCGGCTAGTCCAGCTTGAAGTTTGCTAGCAAATTACACACAGTCCCCCACGCACATCAGGTTTGGGGAAGATACAAACACTGTGGACACTGGCCCAGCAGCTGACACTCTCACTCACACCCCCCCCCCCCCCCAGGAGCTGCACCCAGAACACATACCAATCCCATCTAAGTGGAGCCAAGACCCTCCCTCCAGTGACTGGCACTGAGACACCCCTGTTCACTTCAGTTGCTCACACCACAGGCACCAAATCTACTCATGTTGGTCTTGCCAGTAGCTGGCACCTAGTACTTACAGCACTCACACACACAGGGTAGACAGTGAGATTACACAGAGAGATAGTTAAGAAAGGACTTACTAAAAAGATAAGACAGACTGCAATGATCAGGCACAGAGCTTAGTCAGACAAGCGTACTGAATGGCCCCATTTTATATGACTGGCCTTTTTTATACTCATTTCTATCTATTCCCTGCTTTGTTCCTCCCCAATCCTCTTCTCTTAAATGTCCCTTAATAGATTTTGGAACAGGTTCCCCATGAATATCTCAAATCCTCACATGCCTCTTGTTTCCCTCTTCTTATCAGTTACAAAGTCCAGGTGGCCCTCTCCAAAGCTATGCCTGCAGTTTCTTGATAGCCCATCAATTAGTGACCAGAGACTTTTGGACCTTGGCATTGTCTCTGTTATCTCTTGTCTACCAGGTTTGTGTCTCTGCGTGTTCTTGTTAATCACTTCCCCCTTTACTTATTATCTCTTTTTGCATTGAAAAGCCCCTTGGTCAGATAACCTTAATGAAGCAGATGGACTCTCCTTCCACATACCCTTACACTCAGTTTGTCCTGTAGCTCTTTTGCACCTATTAACAGTTCTACATCTGTTAGATCCCTCAGTGCTGTAAGCAAAACAGAGATCATTGTGGTTGTTATTTAGATCAATTAAATAGCAGTGCTTTTTATCTATTTTAGAATGGGGAATAGACTGTAGGGTTCTGTGCATCCCATCCCCAATGCCTTTTACAGTAATGGTAGCCAGGCAGTCTGATCAAAACACAACTCCCTTACTTTGTAGGAGAGTGCTGACCCAATCTTAAAAAACGTTCTGCATTCATATTGCTTAAATTAATAGTGGGAGAATATAAAGTCATGCATGCTGACAGCTTCAAGACAGCTGAGCATAATTGCCAGTTCCAAACAGCTGGACTAGATTAACAAAAATTTTCTCTACACCCTAAATAAATGTTTCATAAGCTTCATGTGGTGATACCTGATATAAATTAACAATTCTGTATTCTTCTACACATCACCTAGCCCCAAACCTCTGGATCAGCTATTTCCACTGCTGCACATGCTCTATGGAAGCTACAAGTTGGACTGCCTCCACCTCCCCTGATAAATTTGAGGGGAGGTGTAAAGCTGGTCTTTCAAATGCCCCCTGAGGGGCTTGGGGAGTGTTGCTGGTGGTCTCTCTAGGGAAGCATTCTCATTGTGAATTTGTGGGGGCATAGCCTCTTGCTTTGCAGGGGGCTGCAGTAACCAGGAAGTCACTTCCAGGGGGTCATCTTCTGCCATAGTAGGACACATTCACTGGCCCATCAGGTTCAGGAAAGCAGTTTACATTTTATGGCCCTTGAAGTTACTGTAAATCTCTTGCAAAAAAGACACTTGAAGAGATGCAAAATTCATTTAGTTTTCCTAATTATAGAATCATAGAATCATAGAATCATAGAATGGTTAGCGTTGGAAGGGACCTTCAAAGGTCATCTAGTCCAACTCCCCTGCAAGGAGCAGGGACATCCCTGACTAGGTCAGGTTGCTCAGAGCCTCATCCAGCCTGGCCTTGAACGCTTCCAGAGATGGGGCCTCCACCACCTTTCTGGGCAACCTGTTCCAGTGTTCTATAACCCGCATCGTAAAAATTTTTTTCCTAAATTCCAATCTAAATCTACCCCCCTCTATTTTAAAACCATTACCTCTCGTCCTATTGCAACAGGCCCTACTAAACAGCCTTTCCCCATCTTTCTTGTAGGCCCCCTTGAGGTACTGGAAGACCGCTATCAGGTCTCCCCGGAGCCTCCTCTTCTCCAGGCTGAACAGCCCCAACTCTCTCAGCCTGTCCTCATAAGAGAGGTGCTCCAGCCCTCTGATCATCTTCGTGGCCCTCCTCTGGACTTTCTCCAACTGGTCCATGTCCTTCTTACGTTGGGGGTTCCAGAACTGGACACAGTACTCCAGGTGGGGTCTCACCAGGGCAGAGTAGAGGGGGAGAATCACCTCCCTCGACCTGCTGGCCATGCTTCTCTTGATGCAGCCCAGGATGCGGTTGGCCTTCTGGGCCGCAAGGGCGCATTGCCTGCTCATGTTAAGCTTCTCATCCACCAGCACTCCCAAGTCCTTCTCCTCAGGGCTGGTCTCAATCCATTCTCTGCCCAGCCTGTATTTGTGCCTGGGATTGCCATGACCCAGGTGCAGGACCTTGCACTTGGCCTGGTTGAACTTCATGAGGTTGGCACGGGCCCACCTCTCCAGCCTGTCAAGGTCCCTCTGGATGGCATCCCTCCCTTCCAGCGTGTCGACGGCACCACGCAACTTGGTGTCGTCGGCGAACTTGCTGAGGGTGCACTCTATCCCACTGTCCATGTCGCCGACAAAGATGTTGAACAGGGCCGGGCCCAGCACGGACCCCTGAGGGACGCCACTCGTGACCGGTCTCCACCTGGACATCGAGCCATTGACCACCACTCTCTGAGTGCGGCCATCCAGCCAACTCCTTATCCACCGAGTGGTCTGTCCATCAAACCCATGTCTCTCTAGTTTAGAGAGAAGGATGTCGTGCGGGACAGTGTCAAAAGCCTTGCACAAGTCCAGGTAGATGATGTCAGTTGCTCATCCCTTGTCCACCGATGCCGTCACCCCGTCATAGAAGGCCACCAAATTGGTCAGGCACGATCTGCCCTTGGTGAAGCCATGTTGGCTGTCACCAACCACCTCCTTGCTCTCCATGTGCCTTAGCATGGTTTCCAGGAGAATCTGCTCCATGACCTTGCCAGGCACAGAGGTGAGGCTGACCGGCCTGTAGTTACCTGGGTCTTCCTTATTCCCCTTTTTAAAAATTGGGGTTATGTTCCCCCTCTTCCAGTCATCGGGGACCTCACCAGACCGCCACGACTTCTCAAATATGATGGCCAGTGGCTTGGCAACTTCATCCGCCAGTTCCCTCAGGACCCGCAGATGGATCTCATCAGGACCCATGGACTTGTGCACCTTCAGGTTCCTCAGATGATCCCGAACCTGCTCTTCGAGTACAATGGGCAGTTCTTCATTCTCGCAGTCCCTGCTTGCACCTTCAGTAGTAGTCTTCCTTGTAACAGTGTTTTCAGTTTTGCTAGCCTGTGAACCAAGGCCCTAGAATTATCAGCACCAGCAGCCCTTTTATGCCCTCCTTCTTGCCTGCCACTCCTCTGAACTCAATAATAGTAATGATCTTTCATCTCTGCAACACCCCATTGGCTCTTACTGCTCCCCTTGTTCCTTCTGCAGTAGCTGTGGTCTCTTAGAGATAATCCTTCCAAACAGTAAGATGTACAAAGTTATAGGGAAATTTCCAAGGAAAGTGACAAAGCATGAAGGTCTTATAACATCATCATCAAACAAAACACTAAAAAATATTAAGATGCTTTAGTGTAAGCATATGCAACATTGAACCACTGCAGCTAAAACACTATAACTTTGATTCCAGAACCTTAAGGTGAGAAAGAGGCAAATCTGGGCATTTTATACATTCTGTATATTTCATGCTAAGTATTTTACTTCATTAATCTATATCATATAAATGTTTAATTTAAGGAAAAAAATCTGTCCCTTATTTAGTGCCTTATCTGGCAGCTCTTAGTGCCAGCACTGCTCCTATGGTGCTTTAGTTTTACGTTACTATTGGGTGGTCAGTTTGGTTTTATTTGCATAGGAACTAAGGAAATAGATAGCTGGATGAGGTCTCTGAAAGAGACATTCCAAAAGTAGTTACAAGTTGCATCTTTGTAGGTTTAGTAACAAATAAGAATAGTGAGAAATTAAATGAGCAGGCAATCAGTGAACTGATTGCCCAGTCTTGGTCAAGACTAGGAAAAGGTCTATTCATGTAAAATGTAGAAATACTTAGACCATAAGGACCCAGTGATTTCAGAAGTTTCAAATTTGCATTTTCTGTAAGTAAACATAGCATGACAAGCTGCATTATGCAGTACTTTCCACTGTGAAACACAAAGTCCTAGAAAAAAAAAGTAACCTCCAATCAGATTGTTCTTGCACTAATCTAAAGGCAGCTGGCAACCAGAGAGGTATTGTAGACTATATGTTTCTTTTCAACTAGTGGAAGCATCTTCTTGTGGAAATATACCAGTGTCAAAATAAAAAGCAAATGGAAGAAAAATGTTTAAAGAAAATAAACTGAATATGGTTGAAAGGCACTGAAAAATAATATATCTCTCTATTTACTTTTAATGGGAAGCCATTGTTGGAGTTGAAAGCAAAGTAATATTTTAAGCAATAGCATTTTCTTTTTATAAAATACTTTTCCCTAAATCGAGTACTTCAATAAGAATTTTCTCAAATTTTGTCATTTCTTTAAGAATACCAATTCCACCATCACTTTATATTGTTCTTCTATTCATTTAAAAAACATTGGTATTAAATATAAATGGCATGCTAAACTTGAAAGAAAAAAAAATCAAAGAAATTTTCAAGTTTAAGTTCAACATGAGCAGGCAATGCACCCTTGCGGCCCAGAAGGCCAACCACATCTCCTATGAGGACAGGCTGAGAGAGTTGGGGCTGTTCAGCCTGCAGAAGAGGAGGCTCTGGGGAGACCTTATAGCAGTCTTCCAGTACCTCAAGGGGGCCTACAGGAAAGATGGGGAGAAACTGTTCAGTAGGGCCTGTTGTGACAGGACTAGGGGTAATGGTTTTAAAATAGAGGGGGGTAGATTTAGATTGGATATTAGGAAAAAATTTTTTACAATGAGGGTGGTAGAACACTGTAACAGGTTGCCCAGAGAGTTGGTAGATGCCCCATCCCTGGAAACATTCAAGGCCAGGCTGGATGAGGCTCTGAACAACCTGATCTAGTTGGGGATGTCCCTGCTCCTTGTAGGGGGGTTGGACTAGATGACCTTTGAAGGTCCCTTCCAATCCTAACCATTCTATGATTCTAAATTACAGGTGTAAAAAAAGGGTCCATCTGATTCATGCATTGATACTTGAAAGTTTACACCTCCAAAACAGCAATTTAAGACTTGTTTATAATCATTTTACACCACCACTGTTGGGTACCTGGAGTATCAGGGACACTTAGTGAACAATCCAGACCGAATGGAATTGTTATGTTTGTGAGCAGCAGGCCTCAAGGACATCACTGAAGCCACTTGTGAGAAAGTAATGAAGCTTCCTGTGAGAAAGTACTGAAGCCACCTGTGAGAAAATAATGAGGCCGCCTGTGAGAAAGTAATGAGGCCGACTGTAAGAAAGTAAACAAAGCAACCTTGAAGAAGATCGTAAATAACTTTGAGAAAGTGAAAACATGAAAAGTACGGGACTTTCCAGGTTAACGGGACTTTCCAGGTAAACTAACTGCAAGTAGGAGGGATATGCAAATGTAACCATTAGAGCTTAAGCCAGTCACGCAATGACTAGTAGGCATATTTTATCTTAGCAATATAAATATGCGCATCCGGGACTAATAAATGGAACTACGCTTATTACTCATATTGAGTCTTTTGTCGTACGTTCCTCCGTCGCTCGCACACCGCGTACAATGGAAAACTGTATTGTATATATATATGAAATACTACATCTTTTTAAGGGATACATTGAAAAATGTTGCTTTTTGAAGCTATGAGGTTAAGCAGGTTCTTTGTATTACCAATGACAATTTTTTTTTAATGCCATGAGGCCACACATGAAGAAATCCTAGTCTTCAGTTTCCTGCTGATCTCACTGAACGTGAATTGAAGATTCTTGTGTGCTGAGTCAACAAAATGAAGTAATTGGTGTAGAAAATCCTTATCCAAATAGACACACATGAAATATTGTGAGAAAGGGGTAGGAGATTGCTATTATACCCGAGTATTGTGTGATGGTTTAGCCCGAATTACCACACAGTTTCTCGCTCACCCTCCCACTCCCAAGTGGGATGGGGGAGAGAATGGGGAAGGAAGGAAAACTCGTGTGTTGAGATGAAGACAATTTCCTAAAATAACAAGGGAAAACTACAATAATAACAGATTATAAGGATTTTAAAATAGACAAAATGAACAATGTATGTTTTCTCACCACCCAATGTCCCAATGACCGATACAGCCCGTCCCGAGCAGCGATCACGGAAACAAAACCAAGCAGCATGCAAAGGAGCAAAAGGGAGCCAGCAAGGTAGAGGGAACGATGCCAGCAAAACGAGCAGGAAAGATGGATGCCAGGAAGGCAGATACCCGCCCTGGCCAGCCCCCACTTATATACTGAGCATGACGTTTATGGCATGGAATACTCTCTTTGGCCAGTTTGGATCAATTATGCTGTCTGTCTTTCTCCCAGCTTCCTGCATCTGCAAATTAGCGAGACTTGGAAAGCAGGACGGTGTCCTTGGTCTCATTAGCAACAACTCAAATAATTAGGGTGTTTTATCAACATTCTTCACATCCGAAATCCAAAACACACCAGCTACTGAGAGGAAAATTAACTCGACCCCTGCTGAAATCAGGACAGTATCCACCCCTTATTCCATACCATCTATGTCATGCGTGTGTGTGTGTATATATATATATATATATACACACAGATATAACTCCCTCAATCTATGAGCTATCCCTCCAAAGTCTGTTGAGTTCATTTAGTCCATGACCTTGGGCTTCATCTGTCATAACAGTCTTTCAGGGCAGGAAAGATGGAATGCAGTGTGGGGCTGTTGCATGCTGCATCTGGAGCTTGCAGTTGGTAAATCTTGCACAGCTGGTGTATCACGTCCATGGTCTGCGAGTGGAAAATGTTGATCTTGAGGAAGTTGTTGGGCATCAGTTCTGGTTCCATCACCACTGCACCTCACTCGGTTTCATTGAAGCTCCTTCTTCACTGATCAGGGTGATTCTTGCTGCAATACCTTTGATAGGACATGAAAGAACTACAGAAATGATTATATACAGTTCAAATTATTGGCTATTTTCACTTAAAATCAGATCTCCTTGAGGTACACATTGGACGTCCCCATCCTCCCGCATCACCCACCAAGTACATCCAGGTCCTTGAGCAAAAGCAATCCCACAGGTGGATTTGCCTTTGCCCAGGGGAGGAATAAGCCAGACTGTTTTTCCTAGCATATTCCTTATATGCACCACAGGGACTTAGATGCACCATCTATAGTATGTAAAAGTTCTGACTGGGCAGGACCAGATCAATTGGTGGATCCCCGACTGTTGACTAACCAAGTGGCTTTTGCTAAATGTTTGACCGAATGTTTGAAGGTCCCACCACCCATTGCTCTCAGTGTACTTTTCAGCAGTCCATTTTACCGTTCAATCTCTCCAGAGGCTGGTGCATGATAGGGGATGTGATATACCCACTCGATGCCGTGCTCTTTGGCCCAGGTGTCTATGAGGCTGTTTCTGAAATGAGTCCCGTTGTCTGACTTAATTCTTTCTGGAGTGCCATGTTGCCAGAGAACTTGCTTCTCAAGGCCCAGGATAGTGTTTAAGATGGTGGCATGGGGCATGTGATATATCTCTAGCCATCTGATGGTTGCTTCCACAATTGTAAGCACATGGTGCTTGCCTTGGTGGGTTTGTGGGAGTGTGATGTAATCAATCTGCCAGGCCTCTACCTATTTGTATTTCAACTATTGTCCTCCATACCACAGAGGTTTTAACTGCTTCGATTGCTTAATTGCAGCACATGTTTCACATTCATGAATAACCTGTGCAATAGTGTCCATGGTTAAATCCACCCCTGGATCACGAGCCCATTTGTATGTTGTATCTCTTCCCTGATGGCCTGAGATATCACAGGCCCACCGAGCTAAAAATAATTCACCCTTCTGCTGCCAGTCCAGATCCATCTGAGCCACTTCAATCTTAGCAGCCTGATCCACTTGCTGGTTGTTTTGATGTTCTTCAGTGGCTCGACTCTTGGGTACATGGGCATCTATGTGATGTACTTTTACAACCAGATTCTCTAGCTGGGCAGCAATATCTTGCCACAGTGTGGCAGCCCAGATGGGCTTGCCCCTACGCTGCCAGTTGCTCTGCTTCCACTGCTTTAACCACTACCACAGAGCATTTGCCACCATCCATGAATCAGTGTAGAGATAAAGTACAGGCCATTTTTCCCATTCAGCGATGTCTAAAGCCAGCTGGATGGCTTTCACCTCTGCAAACTGACTTGATTCACCTTGGCCTTCAGTGGCTTCTGTGACTCCTCATGTAGGACTCCACACAGCAGCTTTCCACTTTCTATGTTTTCCTGCAATATGACAGGACCCATCAGTGAACAGGGCATATCGTCTCTCATTTTTTGGTAGATTATTATACAGTGGGGCTTCTTCAGCACATGTCACCTCTTCCTCTGGTGGCATTCTAAAATCTTTGCCTTCTGGCCAGTCTGTGATTATCTCTAAAATTCCTGGGTGATTGGGGTTTCCTATTCGAGCCCTCTGTGTGATCAGTGCAACCCATTTACTCCACATAGCATCAGTTGCATGGTGTGTAGAGGGGACCTTCCCTTTGAACATCCAGCCCAGCACTGGCAGTCAGGGTGCCAGGAGGAGCTGTGCTTCAGTACCAATCACTTCTGAGGTAGCTCAAACTCCTTCCTATGCTGCCAGTATTTCTTTTTCAGTTGGACTGTAATGGGCCTTGGATCCTCTATATCCCCAGCTCCAAAACCCAAGGGGTCGACCTCAGGTTTCCCCTGGTGCTTTCTGCCAGAGACTCCAGGTAGGGCCATTCTCCCCAGCTGCGGTGTAGAGCACGATTTTTACCTCTTGTGCTGTCCAGACTGGCCCAAGGGCTACTGCATGAACAGTCTCCTGTTTCACAGGGCCCCTTTTAAAATCATTCCTCTTTTGGGTCACTTCATAGAGAGGTCTTACAATCATACCGTAATTTGGAATATGCATTCTCCAGAAACCAACAATGCCCAAGGCAGTTTGTGTTTCTTTTTTGTTAGTTGCTGAAGACATGGCTGTTATTTTGTTGACCACATCCATTGGAATGTGATGACGTCCACCTTGACATTTTACTCCTAAAAACTGGATCTCTTGTGCAGACCTCTTGACTTTGGTTTGTTTTATGGCAAAATCAGCTTTCAGAAGGATTTGGATTATTTTCTCCCCCTTTTCAAAAGCTTCTGATACTGTGTTGCCCCATACAATGATGTCATCCATGCATTGCAAGTGTTCTGGAGCTCCTCTTCCTCCTCCTCTGCTTGTGATGGTCCTGTATTTTCCTCATCCCTTACTAAATGAGCTGACTTTCGCTTCCAATACTACTTCTTCTGTATAGGGGCAAGTGATATCGACACGGGTTGGTTCTCTGATTCGGCCACAGTGTCGGTAGCTGGGGTTGGAGTAGTCGCAGTGACTGTAGCTGGGGTTGGAGTAGCTGCAGTGCCTGTCGTGGAGGCTGGAGCAGCTGCAGTATCTGTTGTTTGATTTTCCTTCCCCTTCTCCCTGAGGGTGCTGCGTAATGCTGAGTAGTGTTTGGTAGATAGTAGCTAGTGCCCAGTACAGTGCGATAAGTTGTGCCTCTTTGGAATAGCCATGGCATTTTCCTTTCAAATATTCGATCACTTCATCAGGATTCTGTAGTTGTTCAGGAGTGAAGTTCCAGAGCATTGGAGGTGAGAAGCTCTCTAGGTATCTGCCCATATTCTCCCACATGCCATGCCACCCCTGCCCCTCCAGCCTCGAGGCAGATCTCTGGGTGATTTTTTTTAAATAGTTGTTTAATCCTAAACAAAACCTGAAACACATTCAGGAGACATAGCAATAGGAGTATGCTGGCTTGCACATCCCTAGGATATTCAAAATTCTCGAGAGCTGATGTGACTAGCTTGAAGGAAAAAGGGAAGATAAAAAAGTAGGGGAAAGTATCCTCCTCTGTCTTCCCCATAGATTGGTTCTTCATAGAGAAAAATTAAAAGTGCGATTATTATTAATTCTTGCAAAATGGCGCCCAAAGTACAGAGTTGCCAGGAATGCTGAATACAAGGACCAGACTGATTTCATGACCAGTGATGTTATCATATCATAAGCCAGTAGTGCCCAGTACAACAAAATGAGAATTCTCATCCATTTCTGAGAAGTGATAAACAGCACCACAGGAAATATGTGATGCAACTTAGGATTTACATAACACAACCCTGAGAACACGTAGTACAACATTATGACCAGGGACTCTTAAAGAAAAATAATGAGCACTTGTAACAACTTTAACACACTCTAGTCAGATCTGTCATTACCTCAACCCTTCGAGCCCCACATTGGGTGCCAAAAAAACTGTGATGGTTTAGCCTGAGCTACCACACAGTTTCTCGCTCACCCTCCCGCCCCTCCCCAGCGGGAATAGGGGAGAGAATTAGGAAGGAAGGAAAACTCGTGTGTTGAGATGAAAACAGTTTACTAAAATAGCAAAGGAAAACTACAATAATAATAGAATATAAGGATATTAAAATAGACAAAACGAACAATGTATGTTTTCTCTCCACCTGATGTCCCAATACAGCCCATCCTGAGCAGCGATCACAGAAACAAAACCGAGCAGCAAACAAAGGAGCAAAAAGGGTGTCAGCAAGGTAGAGGGAACAATGCCAGCAAAACGAGAGAGGGTTGTATATGCCAGGAAGGCAGATACTCACCCTGGCCAACCCCCACTTATATACTGAGCATGACGTTTATGGCATCGAATACTCTCTTTGGCCAGTTTGGGTCAATTATTCTGTCTGTCTTTCTCCCAGCTTCCTGCATCTGCACATTAGCAAGACTTGGAAAGCTGGATGGTATCCTTGGTGTCATTAACAACAACTCATATCATCAGGGGCAGGGGTGGCATGACATTGTGTGAGGGATTTCAGATGATGGTCCGTGTAGGGCCACTATGTGGAATTACATGCTGCACACAGCTGTGAGAACGCGACCTTGGAGAGGGGAGCTAGGAGGGTTGTTATCTTGGAGAGGGGAACTAGGAGAGTTGTTATTGAGCAGTATGTTGCTGCTATCCAGGAACCGCTGTTAGCCAGCAGGGCACGTACTTGGCAGGCCTTGCTGCATGCGCTGGCCACGCGTGCATCAACACCTGGTCAGTACTCTGCCACTGAATCTGCTGAGGGTATAAACAGAGGTGGCTCAGAGCAGAGGGAGAGAGAAAGGCCCCAGAGCACACTCTACAAACAACAGGGGATGCCCTGAAGGTGCTGTGCCTACCTCCCTTCTCTGCTCTGACCCCGCTGTTCATCATCCTCCTGCTCGGCGGTGTCTCCGGCTTAGTCGGGTTGGTAAGACTCTCACAAAGGGAAAACAGTACGCTGGTAACTGCTTATGCTAGGAACTGTAACTGCTTCTGCTGGTAACTGCTTCTGCAAGGCTATAGCAGAGCAATAAATACTGTTGTGCTTTTAAATATCGTATGTTGGGTGAACTTTGTGCATAGGAATCCTACAAACCGGTTACAGGCATGTGGAAGAATATGGGCAGTTATCTAGAGAACTTCTCACCTCCAGCGGTCACTCCCAAACAACTACAGAATCCTGATCAAGTGACAGGATTTGAAAGGAAAAGTTGTGCCTCTTTGGAATAGGCACGGCATTTTTCTTTCAAATCCTGTCACTTGATCAGGATCCATAACAACCCTCCTAGCTTTGTTCAAAGGGATGAGGAAAAAACAGGACCATCACAGCAGAGAAGGAAGAAGAGGAAGAACTCAGAAACGAGACTGAAACCACCTGATCCCTATCCCTGAGTGAGCTGTGACATATACGAAAAGATTTTGGCCGGCATCCAAGTGAGCACCTTGTCACCTGGCTGCTCTGATGCTGGGATAGTGGGGCCAATAGCCTGGAATTTGAAGGTAAGGAAGCTAAACAGCTGGGATCTCATTCTAGGGAAGGGGGCATCGAGAAAGCGATTGGAAAAGGTGCAGAAGCTCTCAGCCTCTGGAGGGGACTCCTGTCAAGTATGAAGGAAAGATATCCCTTCAAGGAAGATGTTACCTATCACCCAGGCAAGTGGACCACCATGGAGAGAGGTATCCAGTACCTGAGGGAATTAGCCGTGCTGGAAATCATTTATAGTGACCTAGACAGTGAGGAGTCACTCCAAGATCCAGATGAAGTCCAATGCACACAGCTCATGTGGTGGAAGTTTATATGGAGCGTACCATCATCATATGCCAATCCATTGGCAGTATTGAGTTGGAAAGATGGAGGGGGACCAACAATGGATGAATTGGCTAGTCAGCTCCGGCAATATGAAGAAACTCGCTCTTCCTCCCTTGTCTCAGCTGTTGAGAAAATGTCTTGGGAGTTCCAGCAATTCAAAGAGGATAGGTCTTACTCCCCACCCATACAGACCAGTACTAGGAGTAAACATTTCCCTGCTCAAGAGAGATGGCACACATGGCGAGGTACCCTCTGGTTTAGCTTGCGTGACCAAGGAGAGGACATGAGGAAGTGGGATGGGAAACCTACCTCGGCCCTAGAGGCACAGGTACATGAGTTGCAGGGAAAAACAATTACAAATAGAGGTTCTCCCCAGAAAATTGCTGCTCTGGTCTCCAACGGACAGTTACCCAGACAGAATAGAAGGGCTGATCTTACCTATGATCCTATGGAAGGGAATTCTGATTCATATTCACAAGAAGTGAGCAGTGAATACTATGAACAGGACTAAAGGGGCCCTGCCTCCAGCCAGGCGGAGGAGAGGGACAACCAAGTTTACTGGACTGTATGGATTAGATGGCCTGGCACATCAGACCCATGAGAGTATAAAGCTCTAGTAGACACTGGTGCACAGTGTACCCTAATGCCATCAAGCTATAAAGGGGCAGAAGCCATTTGTATTTCTGGAGTGACAGGAGGATCCCAACAGATGACTGTATTGGAGGCTGAAGTGAGCCTAACAGGGAATGAGTGGCAAAAGCACCCCATAGTAAGTGGCCCAGATGCTCTGTGATTTCTTGGTATAGATTACCTCAGGAATGGGTATTTCAAAGACCCAAAAGGGCACCGGTGGGCTTTTGGTATAGCCACTGTGGACATGGAGGAAATTAAAAAGCTGCAAACATTCCCAATCTCTCAGAGGACCTTTCCATTGTGGGGATGCTGAAGGTTGATGAACAACAGGTACCAATCACTACCACCATGGTGCACCGGCAGCAATATCGCACCAACCAAGACTCCCTAATTCCCATTCATAAGCTGATTCATCAACTGGAGAACCAGGGAGTGATCAGCAAGACTCGCTCACCCTTTAACAGGCCCATATGGCCAGTGAGAAAATCTAGTGGAGAGCGGAGACTAACAGTGGAACATTGCAGCCTGAATGAAGTTACACCACCACTGAGTGCTGCTTTGCTGGATATGCTAGAAGTTCAATATGAACTGGAGTCCAAGGCAGCCAAGTGGCATGCCACCAGTGATATCGCCAATGCATTTTTTTCAATCCCATTGGCAGCAGAATGCAGGCCACAGTTTGCTTTCACTTGGAGGGGGGTCCAGTACACCTGGAATCGACTGCCCCAGGGGTGGAAACACAGCCCTACCATTTGCTGTGGATTGATCCAGGCTGCACTGGAAAATGGTGGAGCTCCAGAACACTTGCAATACATGGATGACATCATTGTATGGGGCAACACAGTATCAGAAGCTTTTGAAAAGGGGGAGAAAATAATCCAAATCCTTCTGAAAGCTGATTTTGCCATAAAACAAACCAAAGTCAAGAGGTCTGCACAAGAGATCCAGTTTTTAGGAGTAAAATGTCAAGGTGGACGTCATCACATTCCAATGGATGTGGTCAACAAAATAACAGCCATGTCTTCAGCAACTAACAAAAAAGAAACACAAACTGCCTTGGGCATTGTTGGTTTCTGGAGAATGCGTATTCCAAATTACGGTATGATTGTAAGACCTCTCTATGAAGTGACCCAAAAGAGGAATGATTTTAAAAGGGGCCCTGTGAAACAGGAGACTGTTCATGCAGTAGCCCTTGGGCCAGTCTGGACAGCACAAGAGGTAAAAATCGTGCTCTACACCGCAGCTGGGGAGAATGGCCCTACCTGGAGTCTCTGGCAGAAAGCACCAGGGGAAACCTGAGGTCGACCCCTTGGGTTTTGGAGCTGGGGATATAGAGGATCCAAGGCCCATTACAGTCCAACTGAAAAAGAAATACTGGCAGCATACGAAGGAGTTTGAGCTACCTCAGAAGTGATTGGTACTGAAGCACAGCTCCTCCTGGCACCCTGACTGCCAGTGCTGGGCTGGATGTTCAAAGGGAAGGTCCCCTCTACACACCATGCAACTGATGCTATGTGGAGTAAATGGGTTGCACTGATCACACAGAGGGCTCGAATAGGAAACCCCAATCACCCAGGAATTTTAGAGATAATCACAGACTGGCCAGAAGGCAAAGATTTTAGAATGCCACCAGAGGAAGAGGTGACATGTGCTGAAGAAGCCCCATTGTATAATAATCTACCAAAAAATGAGAGACGATATGCCCTGTTCACTGATGGGTCCTGTCATATTGCAGGAAAACATAGAAAGTGGAAAGCTGCTGTGTGGAGTCTTACATGAGGAGTCACAGAAGCCACTGAAGGCCAAGGTGAATCAAGTCAGTTTGCAGAGGTGAAAGCCATCCAGCTGGCTTTGGACATCGCTGAATGGGAAAAATGGCCTGTACTTTATCTCTACACTGACTCATGGATGGTGGCAAATGCTCTGTGGGAGTGGTTAAAGCAGTGGAAGCAGAGCAACTGGCAGCGTAGGGGCAAGCCCATCTGGGCTGCCACAATGTGGCAAGATATTGCTGCCCAGCTAGAGAATCTGGTTGTAAAAGTACATCACATAGATGCCCATGTACCCAAGAGTCGAGCCACTGAAGAACATCAAAACAACCAGCAAGTGGATCAGGCTGCTAAGATTGAAGTGGCTCAGATGGATCTGGACTGGCAGCAGAAGGGTGAATTATTTTTAGCTCGGTGGGCCTGTGATATCTCAGGCCATCAGGGAAGAGATACAACATACAAATGGGCTTGTGATCGAGGGGTGGACTTAACCATGGACACTATTGCACAGGTTATTCATGAATGTGAAACGTGCTGCAATTAAGCAATCGAAGCAGTTAAAACCTCTGTGGTATGGAGGACGATAGTTGAAATACATATAGGTAGAGGCCTGGCAGATTGATTACATCACAAACTTGCCAAGGCAAGCGCCATGTGCTTACAATGGTGGAAGCAACCACAGGATAGCTAGAAACATGTTCCATACCCCATGCCACTGCCTGAAACACTGTCTTGGGCCTTGAGAAGCAACTTTGCACTCCAGAAAGAATTAAGTCAGACAATGGGTCTCATTTCCGAAACAGCCTCGTAGACACCTGGGCCAAAGAGCACGGCATCGAGTGGGTATATCACATCCCCTATCGTGCACCAGCTTCTGGAAAGATTGAACGGCACAATGGACTGCTGAAAAGTACACTGAGAGCAATGGGTGGTGGGACCTTCAAACATTCGGTCAAACATTTAGCAAAAGCCACTTGGTTAGTCAACAGTCGGGGATCCACCAATTGATCTGGTCCTGCCCAGTCAGAACTTTTACATACTATAGATGGTGCATCTAAGTCCCTGTGGTGCATATAAGGAATATGCTAGGAAAAACAGTCTGGCTTATTCCTCCCCTGGGCAAAGGCAAATCCACCTGTGGGATTGCTTTTGCTCAAGGACCTGGATGTACTTGGTGGGTGATGCGGGAGGATGGGGACGTCCAATGTGTACCTCAAGGAGATCTGATTTTAAGTGAAAATAGCCAATAATTTGAACTGTATATAATCATTTCTGTAGTTCTTTCATGTCCTATCAAAGGTATTGCAGCAAGAATCACCCTGATCAGTGAAGAAGGAGCTTCAATGAAACCGAGTGAGGTGCAGTGGTGATGGAACCAGAACTGATGCCCAACAACTTCCTCAAGATCAACATTTTCCACTCGCAGACCATGGACGTGATACACCAGCTGTGCAAGATTTACCAACTGCAAGCTCCAGATGCATCATGCAACAGCTCTCCACTACATACCATCTCTCCTGCCCTGAAAGATTGTTATGACAGATGAAGCCCAAAGTCATGGACTAAATGAACTCAACAGACTTTTGAGGGATAGCCCATAGATTGAGGGAATGATATCTGTGTGTGTATATACATATATATAGATATATATATTTTCATGACATAGATGGTATGGAATAAGGGGTGGATACTGTCCTGGTTTCGGCACGGATAGAGTTAATTTTCCTCTCAGTAGCCAGTGAGTTTTGGATTTTGGATGTGAAGAATGTTGATAAACACCCTGATGATACAAGTTGTTGCTAATGAGACCAAGGACACCGTCCTGCTTTCCAAGTCTCCCTAATGTGCAGATGCAGGAAGCTGGGAGAAAGACAGACAGCATAATTGATCCAAACTGGCCAAAGAGAGTATTCGATGCCATAAACGTCATGCTCAGTATATAAGTGGGGGTTGGCCAGGGTGAGTATCTGCCTTCCTGGCATATACAACCCTCTCTCGTTTTGCTGGCATTGTTCCCTCTACCTTGCTGACTCCCTTTTTGCTCCTTTGTTTGCTGCTCAGTTTTGTTTCCGTGATCGCTGCTCGGGACGGGCTGTATTGGTCATTAGGACACCAGGTGGTGAGAAAACGTACATTGTTCATTTTGTCTATTTTAATATCCTTGTATTCTGTTATTTTTGTAGTTTTCCTTTGCTATTTTAGTAAACTGTCTTCATCTCAACCCACACGTTTTCCTTTCTTCCCATTTCTCTCCCCCATCCCACTGGGAAGAGGGAGGGTGGGCAAGAAACTGTGTGGTAACTTGGGCTAAACCATCATAACAAGGAACAAAATAAATGTATCAATATGCAACATGTAAAAGGATCTAAAGAATCTTCATTTTGCTGCTTTCTACAAACATTAGTACCAACAGATGTGGCAATGTGGCAAAACCTGTGGAATTTAAACTTACACTACAATTATAATTAATGCAGTTGGGTATAAAGCCTGTGCCTGTGTACGTACTGAATCTACTTAGTTATCAGTGGAACATTCCCAGGAACCCCCCAGACAGTTTCTGCCTAGATGAGATAATTGATCAATTGATAAAGGACTCCCCTTCCCGGGCAGTCCTCGCTTCATGTTGATAAGATAACAGATTGACAGGAATTCCAGAGGCAATTTCCTGCTTTGCACAGATAAAGTAACTGACTAGCTGATAGATGCTATGTGTATGTTTAGATATGTTTATTATTGGATAGGACAATAGTTAAGATGTACATAGTTAAGGTAGTTTAGCTTCTCAACAGAAACTGATCACGCATATGCTAAAGCAGTTTTGTAGGACCAGGAATCAGCTAGATTATGAGAATTTACAGAACAACAGTTTAGGGTCTCTCATCTGATCCAGCTGAAGATGCCATTACAAGGACCCTTGCAATTGAGACATCTGTCAATATCCAGACAACTGGCCATCCTGTTTGAGTGACTCCACAAATGAGTATTAGCCTATGCAGAAGACTGCAATAAAGAAGTTTCTTTAAATAACACTCAGTGTGAGTATGCAACAGCACACAATGACTGTACAACTGAATCCTGAATACAGAATCTTCAACTCTAATATTTTCTCTCTTCCACATTTCCACCATCTGTTCCACACTTATGATGTATCATCTAGAAGTGATCTTCAACCCTTTCAACTTTCCAAGATGGACAGCAAAGGCTTCCTATTGAAGAAGCCCACTAGATGAGGTTGCTCAGAGCCCCATCCAACGTGGCCTTGAATGGTTCCAGGGATGGGGCATCCACCACCTCTCTGGGCAACCTGGTCCAGTGTTCCACCACTCTCATTGTAAAAAATGTTTTTCTTATATCTTATCTGAATCTACCTCCCTCTATTTTGAAATCATTACCTCACATCCTATTGCAACAGGCCCTGCTGAAGAGTTTCTCCCCATCTTTCTTGTAGGCCCCCTTGAGGTACTGGAAGGCCGCTATCAGGTCTCCCTGGAGCCTCCTCTTCTGCAGGCTGAACAGCCCCAACTCTCTCAGCTTGTCCTCATAGGATAGATGCTCCAGCTCTCTGATCATCTTTGTGGCACTCCTCTGGACCCTCTCCAAGTAGTCCATGACCTCCTTATGTTTGGGGCTCCAGAACTGGATGCAGTACTCCAGGTGGGGTCTCACCAGAGCAGAGTGGCACAATCACCTCCCTCGACCTGCTGGCCACGCTCCTTTTGATGCAGGCCAGGATGTGGTTGGCTTTCTGGGCTGCAAGCACACATTGCCAGCTCATGTTGATGTTCTCATCCACTAGCACACCCAAATCCTTCTCCTCAGGGCTGCTGTCAATCCATTCTACACCCAGCCTGTATTTGTGTCTCGGATTGCCACGAGCCAAATGCAGGACCTTGCACTTGGCCTGGTTAAACTTCATGAAGTTTGCATGGGTCCACCTCTCCTTATCCACCGAGCGGTCCGTCTATCCAACCCATGTCTCCCCAGTTTAGAGAGAAGGATGTCGTGTGTGGGGTAACGTTAGAAGGGATGCACGTACACTGGAGGGGCGGTCCGTGGCGACTCACGCACTGGACGCGGATGAATCCATCAGTGCAGGGGTTAGGTGTGTCCATGTACGTGGTGGGCACGGATAAGTCCAGGAGTGCAGGGGGCAGGTGCGTCCACGTACGTGGTAGGCACGGATAAGTCCATGAGTGTAGGGGTAGGTGCGTGGCAGGCATGGATGGGTCTATGGGTGCAGGGGGGCGGGTGCGTTCGCGTGCGTAGCGGGTGTACGGGTATTTAACCCTGTGTTGCGCAGCATTAAATTGAAGGCTTGGCTTGACGGTATCCGTGTGATGCCCTGCTTTCCCCGGAGCGGGGCTCCAGTGCGTGCGGGGTAGGTTAGCTGGCAAGAGAAGCCTGCAAGTGGTGACCCCGACGTGAGACAGGTCCGGACGGTTTTGAGCTGGGGCCGCGCGGCAGTCGTGCCTGCCTGCTGTTAAGATGGCATCCATCTCTGATACAGTGAAGGTATTAAAGGCGTTGGGTAAAGATTTGCATTGTCCGGTGCATACGGCACCGTTGACAGAGTTCATCCAATGGATGCAGAAAAAGGGCTTGATTAACAAGCCTGGAGAGATGATGGAAACGGCGCGGTTACAAGCGGCGGGGAAAGAGTTACAGAAAGAAGGGGAGGTCGGAGCAAGGGGTGTGGCGACGAGGCTGCAGACATTAGGTTCAGTAAAAAGATTGCTGACTAAGGCTCGTGAGGAGCGTGAATTGTGGCTTACAACTTTAGCTGCAATCAAGGGAGAACAGCGGCCCCCGGAGGCAGAGGGGGAGGGGGACGAAGGGGCTCGAGACGGCGTGGAGGGGAAGGGGGGTGGCGCTCCCGTGGTCTGCCCAGTTCGGCCGGCAGCCTTCAAAGATAGCAAAGGGATGGTAGAATTTGGATGTACTCCCCCGTGTATCATGCCTTCCTTGCCGGAAGAGCCAGAATTGAAAAAACAACCCCCCAAATGTGAGGATACAGAAATGCCCTCTGTCTCTCCTTCTGCCCCATTGGCTCCACCGTTAGAAAATTTGCAGAAGGATGAGACCAATTTACCATCTCTCCCTAGCGATTCATGGACTGAAAAAGGAAGGGAGGGGGCCACTGAAGTGGGAGTAGTGCACGCTTTAATCCGAAGGTTCACGCGGTTGGCGTCGGATGTAGAAAAAACATTACATCAAGTAGAGGGGTCGGCGCGGAAGGCGGAGGCAGCAGCTGAAAAGGGGATGACTCGTGGATTTACAGATTGGACACTGATTGCTAGAAATTGCGTATTGGAAGGAGTTTCTCTAGGGCCACCAGACGGAGACGGGGGTATAATGGTGTGCCCAGTGACACAGGGGCAGGACGGGCGGCAGTGGAGCCCGTTAGATTACAAGTTGCTTAGAGAGTGGCAGAAGGCGGTGAAGGAGGAAGGTGTTAATGGGGTGGCGACTTGAGCGATTTTAGATGTCATCTGGGCAGCGAATCCGCTTCCTTTTGATTGCAGGCAGCTGGCTAGAGCGGTTTTTACAGCCCCCCAAATGGTGCTGTGGGAGGCCGCGTTAAAGGAGGAAGCAGATAGGATGGTTTTAGAAGCTTTAGATCCGAATCACCCCTTGCACGGGATTAGTGCGGAAAGGATTCTAGGGTCAGGTGACTTCGCTGATCCGGCCGCACAGGCTAACATGCGAGGCAGAGACATCAACGCCGCTGTACGGGCGGCACGAGTGGCGTTTGCAAGAATGGGTAAGTATGAGGGCAAGAAGTGGTCGTACACTCAGGTGAAGCAGGGCATAGGAGAATCGTATACCTCTTTCTTGGAAAGGCTGCAAAAAGCGATTGAGAATTCTGATTTGCCAGAGGATGTGAAACCTATACTGGCGAAAGAACTAGCTAAACAGAATGCAAACGAGGTAACTCAACAACTTTTGCTTCAATTGCCCGGGAATGCAGGTGTGGCGCAGATGATTAAACGAGTCATGGAGGCAGAAGCGCTGCAGCAAGCAAAACCACTCATCGCAGCAGTATCCGCTATGCGATCACCGCCCGTGGGCCCCACCTGTTTTGGTTGTGGGGGTGTAGGACACTTTAAGCGACAGTGTCCCTCAGGGACCAATCAGGAGACAGAACCCACAAATGGCCAAAAAAGGAGATGTTTTCGATGTGGGCGGGGCGGACATCTTGCCAAACAGTGTCTGCAGCCACGCCTGGCAGGGGGGCAGGGAAACGGGAGGTGCGGTCTCTTACGGGGGCGGAGGGATACGCCAGGCAAAGAAACGCCCCCACTAACCTTTCTAAACAGAGAGGGGCGGGCCCTGCTGTCGGGTCCCACTCAGGAGTACAACTAACTTGCGCGGAAGGTTTGTGGATTACAGCCCCTACTTATGTACGCATTGACGAAAAAATACCACCTGGAATAATAGTAGGGGCAGGGGCACAACAGTTGGGGGTGGAGGTGGTGCCAGAAATGAAGACACAAAACGGGGAAAACACAGTGTGTGTTGCTCCGGTGTCCAAGATGCCCGTATATTTACCCAAAGGGTCAACTTTTGTCGGTTTATTACTTGATCTTTCAACATGCCCGATAGTCGTGTGCGAGCTACGTCCACACAGGTACCCTTCCACGGAAGCAGACCAACAGCCACCAAACTGCTTTGAAGCCATGTTAGACACTGGAGCAGACGTTACGGTAATTTCTCTGACAGATTGGCCAAAGGAGCTTCCTTTAGCCCCAGTGGCCACCCCATTGAAAGGCGTTGGCGGCAATCAGAGAGCATTACGGAGCCAATACCCAGCACGTCTCTCAATAAAAGGAGAAAAAGGTGAGACAACTATACGACCGTACGTATTGAATAATCTATCTGTTTCCCTTTTAGGTCGGGACGTTTTGCAATCTCTTAAAGTTCAGCTCAGCATAGAAAAGCCTTTTTAGTGGAGGCCACTGAACCAGAAAAACCCTACATTAGAATGACATGGTTAACCGACAACCCGGTATGGGTGGATCAGTGGCCGCTAACTGAAGAAAAATTGAATCAATTAAATTTGCTAGTAGATAGGGAAGTAGCAGCAGGACATTTGATACACTCAATAAGCCCCTGGAATTGTCCAGTGTTCCTGATAAAAAAGAAGTCTGGAACTTGGCGATTTTTGCATGATTTGCGAGCAGTGAATGCAGTACTGGAAGACATGGGACCACTGCAGCCAGGTATCCCTTGGCCGTCCATGTTACCGGACAGCTGGCCAGTAGCGGTCATAGACATTAAAGACTGCTTTTTCTCCATACCATTGCACCCTGATGACAGTAAGCGATTTGCCATGATGATTCCAACAATCAACAACGCGGCACCTGCAAGACGACTGCAGTGGACGGTGTTACCACAAGGGATGAAAAACTCCCCAACTCTATGTCAGTTGTATGTTTCTCGCGCCTTGCAAGAATTTCGGCAGGCCCATAGAGACTGGGTGATTTATCATTATATGGACGACATTATTATATCTGGGCCAGAGGGGGTGGAACATGCAGTTGAGCAGCTTACAGCTGCCCTGCAGAGTTGGGGTTTAACAGTTGCTCCAGAAAAGGTACAGTTGCAGACTCCTGTGCAGTATCTGGGAACCTTGGTAGAGCGAACAACGGTAAAGCCACAGAAACTGACCATAACGAGAGAGATACGTAACTTGCATGATTTGCAGGTATTGGTGGGTAATCTGCAATGGCTACGACAGTTTATTCCTATCACACATAAGGAACTAGGTCCCCTAATAACTGATTTAGCAGGTCCACCAGATTTGGCTGCACCTCGTAAATTAAATGAAATGCAATTGACACTGTTACAGGACCTAGCTTCTCGGCTAAGTCAAAATTCCCTGGCCAGATATCAGCCGGATGTCAAATTGGAGCTTCATATAGCTCTGCAAAAGGAGGGGGCGAACGCAGTAGTGTTTCAGTGGAATGAGCAGCAACAATTTTGTCCGCTACTGTGGCTTTACACCTCTATCAAGAAAAATGCTGCACCCCAATACACAGAGTTACTAGGGGATGCTGTACGCCGAGGGCGGCTCCGCTGTTGGCAATTGTCAGGAAAAGATCCTCACATCCTGTCCACTTCGTTATCTATTGCAACATTAGAAAATTTAATGATGATGGATACCAACATTCAGGGGGCGCTAGCACACTTTTCTGGTGACATCTGTCCAGCCCGGCCATGCATGGCACTAAAGGCATTGGAGTCAGTCACAGTACTGCCAGTTAGCCCAATTGTAATGACCCCAGTGCAGGGACTTACTGTATTCACAGATGCCTCTGGACAGACTCAGCAAGAGGCTATTGCTTGGTATAACCAAGGAACTTGGCACACACAAGTTTGGAAGGCAGAGGGCTCTATTCAGGGTTTGGAATTACAAGCAATAACGCATGCCATACACAGATGGATCAGTATCCCGATAAATATTGTGACTGACAGTGAGTATTGCTACCGATTAGCTCTCCGCTGTACGCTTAGTTTGCCCGGAACTACAGCCCCAGCACGACTGCTTCAAAATGCACTAGAACAGCGTACTGCACCTATTTTTTTTGCGCATGTTAATAGCCATACCACGTTACCAGGGGCTATTACAGAGGGTAATCATCGGGCAGACGAGGCCGCAAGTACTCTGGTACAGATAGCAGCGGTGGGGGTTCCTGCTCTAAAACAAGCTCAGTTATCTCATCAGTTCTTTCATCAAGGGGCTCGAGCTCTGGCCAAAAATTTCAAAGTGTCCTTAGCGGACGCACGAGCAATTATCGCTGCTTGCCCTAGCTGCAAATCTACCTCTTCCATAGCAATAGGTGTTAATCCGCGGGGCCTTCAAGCAAACCAGATCTGGCAGCAAGATATTACAGAATATCCCCCCTTCGGACGGTT
Source organism: Chlamydotis macqueenii (assembly GCF_036417535.1). NCBI lineage: Eukaryota > Metazoa > Chordata > Aves > Otidiformes > Otididae > Chlamydotis > Chlamydotis macqueenii. Next base: position 15,282,639 of record NC_141592.1, on the reverse strand, counting down.
TAAATATCTTCATGTAAGTGTGGATACTTGTAGCGGTTGCATCTATGCTACCACAGAAATCAAAACTAATGCACGTGCTGCTATCCGACATTGTTGTGCTGCATTTGCTACATTGGGGGTACCTCAACAGATAAAAACAGATAATGGGCCTTGCTATAAAAGCAGCTTGTATAACAATTTCTTACAGAACTGGGGAGTGGAACACCGTCCTGGCATCCCAGGCAATAGTGGTGGCCAAGCTATAGTGGAACGGGCACATCAAACCATCAAGCGTCAGCTTGATCGGGTTAGAGGCGGGGAGAGAGTGTCCCCTGGGGGGCATTATGAGTTCCTAACAAGAGCTCTGGTAGTAATCAATCAAATGACTGGAACAGAGATATCCCAAATTTCCCAGCATTTTTCGTCTACATTGTCTTCCCGCTTAGCGGAAGCTCCAGTGTGCTTCCGTGACCCGGTCACTTTAGAATGGCACGGGCCAGTACCACAACTGCAAGTGGGCCGAGGTTATGCATGTGTGCAAACTGCGAGTGGCCCTCGATGGGTGCCTGCTAAATGGATTCGTCCAGCAGTAAAGGGTTCAGATGCATGTTTTGATGCCTGAGTGAATCTTCCCCATGTGATAATATCCTATTAAATATGTGTTAAGTTTCTCTTTCAAATCACTAACACAGGGACAGTAAACAAATGGATCCCTGCACGATGGCTACAACCAGTGCTCCAAGCTGCCTTGCGTCCGTCGGATTGTTAACAACCTGTGTGGCAGCTCCATGGACATCAGTTATGGAAAGAAAAAATGTGTGGGTAATTATGGTTAGTGCCACAGGACAGGACATCATTTGTTTGTCTATATCATCTTCAAATAAGCCTTTCAGAACATGCTTGGTCAATCTGCCAGATCAGATAGCTGTAGGACGACAATTCTGTGTAAAACAACAGCAGCCGCGAGTGCTGAGTGCTAAATAACAGAAGATGGAACTTTTGGGATCCCTAAAGATGGACTTCTGCCTATTTTCTTTAACTATTCAGGAGCTAATGTTACTAGAGGGGTAATGATTGTAAATGCTTTAAGACCTATACATTGCAACGACACAGCATGGTGTAATCATGCTACCGCATATCAAAATCCAGACAGCATAAAAGACCTAAATGAAGTACACATAGCTTTGAATCTGGTTGCCAAGATAATATAGAGTTTTGGAAACCAGGTGAAATTATTGCTGCTTCAATCTTTGCACTTGATGTGGCAAGTGTCTAGGCATTAGCTACGCTAAATAAATTGGGCTTTTGGCTTGCTAAGTAAACACATGCAATTATATCAGTACTATTAACACTGTTAATTGATATAGGTTCTATACGCTATACTATTTTACAAAACAGAACCGCTGTTAGCCTGCGGAGCACATATTTGACAGACCTTGTTGCATGTGCTGGCCACACATGCAGCAACGTCTGGTCAGGCCTTGTTGTATGCGTTGGCCATGCGTGCAGCAACGTCTAGTGGCTACTCTTTCACTGAATCTGCTGAGGATAAAACGGGGGTGACTCGGGGCGGGGAGGGGGAGAGGATCCGGAGCACACTTTATTAACAACAGGGGACGCCCTGAAGGTGCTGCGCCTGCCTCCTTTCTCTGCTCTGACCCAGCTGATAATTATCCTCTTGCTCGGCGGTGGTGTTATTAGCATAGTAGGGTTGGTAACAGTAGATAACAAAGTCATGATTGTCAAGATTTTGATGGGCTTTGCTGCATGAATCTGTCTGATCATTCGGAATCTATTCACAAAAGTATTCAAAACTTGCAAAAAGGAGTACAAAAAACTGCAACAAAGTGATGATTTTGATATATTCAGAAATATTTGGTGGATTGATATAAGCTTGTTACTAATAGCTGCAGGATGCTTATTCATACTTTTTATATATGTATTTTGATCTGTATTCCGTGTGTGTGTTGAAATATGTGCAGACTGTAATAGATAAAGCGTTGAAACAAGCCTCTTGTCGTAAACAAACAAGGGGAGATGTAGGTCAGTGAAAACACACTGACCTTGGGAGGAGGATACAATCATGCTCGCTGGAAGAAAGCCATGGAATGAGAAGGGAAGCTTTAAGATACAAAACATTGTTAGCGGAATTTATGGCTTGTTTCAACAGAGGCCTGCAAAAATTAGTCACTGGCTTTGTAGATAAGAAAGTTACTGAAGTTATTATGTTTGTAGTAATAGAGAATATCATAATAGAAAATTAGTAGAAAATAGTGAAATTTAGGGTTTTTTTTTTAATATATATATAAGGTGTCATTAGTAATCTTATTAGCTTGTGTAGGGCATAGCTACGTGGTTGCTATCCTTAGCTAAAAAATTGTGATACTAGGCATCATACTAGGTATAGTCATTAACATTCCGTGCTTGGTCACCTGTCTATAAAAGTGATACAGAGAATAATACATCAGAACGCACACGCCATATGACGTCAGTTCCAACTGCCCATCTCACATGGTTGGGCTGTAGTGCCAGCCTGTCCAGCATGTCAAGCACCTAACCTGAACCAGGCCTTATACTACCCAGGCGTTAACCCCGGAGGTATGCTCCGAACCAGGTACGACAACTAGATATCACAGACTATGCGCTATTTGGCTGTTTCAAATACATTCATGTTGCGATCGACACTTGCTCCCGAGCTCTCTTCGTGTGTCCATTCACGACGTCCAAAACACAAAATCCATCCTGCACCAGAGCTGGGCTTTTATTTGCCTAGGGTACCTCGGAAAATAAAGACTGACCGTGGGCCGTCATGGGTATCTCACCACTTCCTGCAGACGTAGGGAGTCCACCATACGTTTGGCATTCCTCTGAACAGCACCAAGCAAGTGATTGTAGAACACGCACACAAAACCCTGAAAGCACAGCTAATCTGCTTCAGAGAGGGGGGAAAGAGGGGTTCTCCGGGGGTCTTGGTCGGTGAAGCGCTTGTGGTACTGAATCATATGTCCTTTGCTGACCCTTAATCCGGTTCCCCTATCCAAAACCATTTTTCCTCGCGTCAGCCGCTGTTTGGGGGCAAGGTACTCCCAAAGGTCTGGTTCCGCCTGCCAGAAAACCCAGGCTGGGAAGGTCCCGCTGATTTGCTAACATGGGGATGAGGGTATGCTTCTATCTCCACAGGTGCGGGGACCCGATGGATGCCAGCCTGGTTGGTACAGCTGTGGCTGGAGGATCAGCAGGGTAACCGAGCGGCATGGCACTCTCCAGCTCATCTTAGTGGGATTGATCCTGATTGTGAGTCTTCCAATGCAAGTGATAACGACTAATTTCTGGGAGCGGTTCACGAACTACATCAACTTTACTCAGCACGCGACGAAGGACTGACACAAATGAAGTTGGCATTAGATTATGCCCTTGTGAGGCCTGGCATTGTTTGCAGTGACTTGGAGGGAGTCCTAGGTCTCCTAAGCTACTGCTGTTTGGACTTCAGCAAAAATGCTTCCTTGGCCTCGGAGAAGACACGTGCGCATGCTGCCCAGTTAGTATTCAACGTCAGGGCTCTAAAAGACTGGGGGTAGTTTTCGGACTTCCTCAGTTTACCTAGATGGCTAAGAAATATTGTGTCCATAGGTTTGACGATCCTAGTAGTTGCTTTGATAAGGCTTTGTTTGTTTCTGTTATTGTTACCTTTCTTGCATGCTATGATTGAGGGGTTACTAGGCGACTATTCGTAATCAACTATGTTATAGCGTCATCCGCCTCAGGGTACCAGCCATTAGACTAGAGTGATTTAGCATAGAGGGGGGGAATTGTGGGGTAACGTTAGAAGGGATGCACGTACACTGGAGGGGCGGTCCGTGGCAACTCACGCACTGGACGCGGATGAATCCATCAGTGCAGGGGTTAGGTGTGTCCATGTACGTGGTGGGCACGGATAAGTCCAGGAGTGCAGGGGGCAGGTGCGTCCACGTACGTGGTAGGCACGGATAAGTCCATGAGTGTAGGGGTAGGTGCGTGGTGGGCATGGATGGGTCCATGGGTGCAGGGGGGCGTGTGCGTTCGCGTGCGTAGCGGGTGTACGGGTATTTAACCCTGTGTTGCGCAGTATTAAATTGAAGGCTTGGCTTGACGGTATCCGTGTGATGCCCTGCTTTCCCCGGAGCGGGGCTCCGGTGCGTGCGGGGTAGGTTAGCTGGCAAGAGAAGCCTGCAGTCGTGCATTGTTCATTATGGACTAGATGAACCATTCTATGATTCTATGATTAATATCCTTATATTCTGTTATTTTTGTAGTTTTCCTTTGCTATTTTTGTAAACTGTCATCTCAACCCAGGAGTTTTCCTTTCTTCCCAATTTCTGTCCCCAATCCCATTGGGTAGGGGGAGGGTGAGCGAGAAACTGTGTGGTGACTTGGGCTAAACCACCACAGAGGGACAGTGTCAAATACCTTGCACAAGTCCAGGTAGATGGCATCAGTTGCTCGTCCCTTTGTTCTGGTTTTGTTAGTGAGGGGGGGCCTAAGGTGGTAGCTTCTGTAGGAAACTGCTAGAAGTTGCTCCCCTTTGTTCAGTGGACTCAGCCGGGCCTAGGGCAGACCAAGGCCGAGCCAACTGGTAGAAGAAAGTCCCATGATAACGCCTCTGCGATAACATATTTAAGAAGGGGAAAACAGAAAAAAAAAAAGTAGAGAAGATGTGAAGCAGCTGAGCGGGGGCAGAGAGTGGGAGGCACGAGCCTTGTGGGCCTTGCAGGCCTCACCCTCTGGCCTCCCACCGGGCAGCCAACTGGGCCCAACTCGGCCCAGCCCGGCTGCAAGAAGTGGAGAGGAGATGAGATGTGAATGAGATGTAAAAAAGATCCTGAGAGGCGTCTGCCAGCCTGTTGTGAAGTCCAGGTAGATGATATCCATTGCTCGTCCCTTGTCCACCGATGCTGTGACCCCAGCATAGAAGGCCACCAAATTGGTCAGGCATGATCTGCTCTTGGTGAAGCCATGTTGGCTGTCACCAACCACCTCCTTGCTCTCCATGTGCCTTAGCATGGTTTCCAGGAGAATCTGCTCCATGACCTTGCCAGGCACAGAGGTGAGGCTGACTGGCCTGTAGTTGCCCGGGTCTTCCTTATTCCCCTTTTTAAAAATGGGGGTTATGTTCCCTCTCTTCCAGTCATCAGGGACCTCACCAGACCACCATGATTTCTCAAATATGATGGCCAGTGGCTTGGCAACTTCATCCACCAGTTCCCTCAGGACCCGCGGATGGATCTCATCAGGACCCATGGACTTGTGCACCTTTAGGTTCCTCAGATGATCCCGAACCTGCTCTTCGAGTACAGTGGGCGGTTCATCATCCTCGCAGTCCCTGCTTGCGCCTTCTACAGCTTGGGTGGTGTGACAAGAGCCCTTATCGGTGAAGACTCAGGCAGAAAAGCCATTGAGCACCTCAGCCTTCTCCATGTCCCGGGTAACCAGGACACTGGTTTCCTTCCGGAGGGGGCCTACATTTTCCCTGGACTTTCTTTTGTCCCCTACATACCTATAGAAGCTCTTCTTGTTGCTTTTTATATCCCTGGCCAGATTCAGTTCTGCCAGGGCTTTGGCCTTCCTCACCTGATCCCTGGCCACTCGCACAGTCTCTTTGTAGACCTCCCAGGCTACCTGTCCCCACTTCCACCCTCTATAGGCTTCCTTCTTTACTTTCCGTTGGTCCAGGAGCTCCTTGCTCATCCACGCGGGCCTCCTGGCCTTTTTGCCTGACTTGTTCTTCGTCGGGATGCACCTCTGCTGAGCTTGGAGGAGGTGCTCCTTGAATATGGACCAACTTTCCTGGGCCCCTCTTCCCTCCAGGGCTGCCTCCCATGGCACTTGGCCCATCAGGTCCCTGAAGAGGCCGAAGTCCGCCTTCTTGAAGTCTAGTGCTGAGAGCTTGCCATGTATTTTCCTTGCTGCCCCGTGGATCTTGAACTCCACCGTGTCGTGGTCGCTGCAGCCAAGGCTGTCCTTTAGTTTCACATCCCCCACCAGTCCCTCCCTGTTGGTGAGCACAAGGTCGAGCATGGCACCCCTCCTTGTCCTCACAGGGATGTGAGGACTTTCCCGGTTCGTGTTGCATGAACTTAAGTGACCACTTGAAATCCATCCATGCACAATTGCAAGAGATACACCGATTGAACCAGCAATTAGTGGAAGCAACTGGATGGAACCTGTTTGCTAGATGGGGTGGGGGTGGTTAAAACAGTTATTGTTGCGGACTATTGTTGATACAGCTTTACACCCCTTAAGGGTACGGGTTGTGGAATACCACAGTGTCCCAACTACGGACCACACCATGGCATGTGTGAGGGATTTCAGCGATGGTCCTTGTAAGGCCACTGTGGGAAATTACAAGCTGCACACAGCTGTGGGAACGCAACCTTGGAGAGGGGAGCAAGGAGGGTTGTTATTGAGCAGGATGTTGCTGCTGTCCAGGAACTGCTGTTAGCCAGCAGGGCACATACTTGGCAGGCCTTGCTGCATGCGCTGGCCACGCGTGCATCAACGCCTGGTCAGTACTCTGCCACTGAATCTGCTGAGGGGATAAACAGAGGCGGCTCAGAGCAGAGGGAGAGAGAAAGGACCCAGAGCACACTCTACAAACAACAGGGGATGCCCTGAAGGTGCTGTGCCTACCTCCTTTCTCTGCTCTGACCCTGCTGATCATCATCCTCCTGCTCGGCGGTGTCTCCGGCTTAGTCGGGGTGGTAAGACTCTCATAAAGGGAAAACAATACGCTGTAACTGCTTATGCTGGTAACTGCTTATGCAAGGCTATAAAAGAGCAATAAATACTGTTGTGCTTTTAAATATCATATGCTGGGTGAACTTTGTGCATAGGAATCCTACGAACTGGCTACACCCTTGTCCACCAATGCTGTAACCCCATCAAAGAAGGCCACCAAATTATTCTGGTACGATCTGGCTTGCATCAGGAACAGTGTTGCCAGGAGAAGTAGGGAAGTGATCATGCCCCTGTACTCCCCACTGGTGAGGCTGCACCAGGGGTTTTGGGCCCCTCAGTACAAGAAGAACGTTGAGCTGCTAGAGCGTGTCCAGAGAAGGGCAACAAAGCTGGCGAGGGGTTTGGAGATCAAGTCTTATGAGGAGAAGCTGAGGGGACTGGGATTGTTTAGTCTGGAGAAAAGGAGGCTGAGGGGAGACCTCATCACTCTCTACAACTTCCTGAAAGGAGGTTGTAGGGAGGCGGGTATTGGTCTCTTCTCCCAAGTAACTAGCTATAGGATGAGAGGAAATGGCCTCAAGTTGTGGCAGGGGAGGTTTAGGCTGGATATTAGGAAACACTTCTTTACTGAAAGAGTGGTCAGGCACTGGAACAGGCTGCCCAAGGAAGTGGTGGAGTCACCATCCCTGGAGGTGTTCAAAGAACATATAGATGTGGCACTTGAGAACATGGTTTAGTAGGCATGGTGGTGTTAGGTTGACAGTTGGACTTGATGATCTTGAAGGTCTCTTATAACCTTAAGATTCTATGATCTGCCCTTAGTGAAGTCATGTTGGCTGTCACCTATTACCTCCTTGCTTTCCATGTGCCTTAGCATGGTTTCCAGGAGAATCTGCTCCATGACCTTGCCAGGCACAGAGGTGAGGCTGACTGGCCTGTAATTCCCTGGGTCTTCCTTGTTCCCCTTTTTAAAAATGGGGGTTATGTTACTCCTCTTCCAGTCATCGGGAACCTCATCAGACTGCCACGACTTCTCAAATATGATGGACAGCGACTTGGCAACTTCATCCACCAGTTCCCTCAGGACCCCTGGATGCATCTCATCAGGTCCCATGGACTTGTGCACCTTCAGGTTCCTTGGATGGTCTCGAACCTGCTCTTCTGCTATAATGAGCAGTTCTTCATTCTCCCAGTCCCTGCTTTTGCCTTCTGCTACTTGGGTGATGTGGCTAGAGCCCTTGCCAGTGAAGACTGAGGCAAAAAAAGTCATTAAGCACCCCAGCCTTCTCCATGTCCCAGGTAACCAGGACACCGGTTTCCTTTCGGAGAGGGCCTACATTCTCCCTGGACTTCCTTTTGTCCTCGACATACCTATAGATGCTTTTCTTGTTGCCTTTGACATCCCTGGTCATCTTTCTTTGTTTGCCTGCACTCAAGGCCAGCTCTGACAAAGCACTGTTGTTTAACCTGGGATCAGACTGCTGGGAAAGAGCTGGAAAAAGCCTCAGTGCAGGGGCTACCCCTTTCACTCAGTAGCTGCATTTGGGTTCATGCCATTGGACCTTGGTCCTTGCCTGAGCTACATTGCTGGTATGCTATGTACACTTCTACCTGACCATGTACCTTTTTGATCCTATCCTTGCCTTGCTGACTTGATTTCCTGGGTTGACCTTGGACCTGCCTTATCACTATGGCCTTGCTTATCACTGAACCATAACTGACCCTGGTCACTGTCACCAGATCTGCTCTGCTTTCCTTGTTCAAGTGCTACGAGACTGCACCCCTTTGTTGAGGCCATTGCCTCTGTCTGCCTTGCTGTCACCCTCAGCTCCCAACTCGCCAGCTCTTGTGGAGCAGCCACTCTTTCTGCTCCCTGAAAATGACCACCAAATCAACCGGAAATTTTAAATATTCTTTCTACCAAGTTGCAACTAGCATGTTTGTCCAATATTTAAAAGATAACTAGACTCCAAATCTGGACATACTTCCAAATGATGAAAAAATGCAGATTCATTCTGAAAAGAAAATTGATTTTGGAATGAGCTGAAAATACTATCAACAAACTGAATCTTAAGTTATTTCAACAATTCAAAACATGAGGATTTGTGCGTTTATCAGAGCATTTGACAGGCAGCTAGCATTCCAATATCCAAGAAAGAGTAATTAAATTTGACTAATACATGCCCTTTCCCAGGGTCAGTATGGTAAATCACAAATATTTAGAACAGCAAGGGAATGCAAGCAAGAAGAAAAATATGCTAGAAGACAAATATCTCTAATTAATTAAAAATATTGTCTTGAGTGAAGTAAGTACATATACTTCTTAAAAAGCCAGAGAGATTTCTAAGTGTAACACTTAAAGTTAGCTACTGGGTCTAGAAAAAAAACCCACTATTAGTAGAGTAAAATCTATATGATTCATAAAAACTGCACCTTGTAAATGGACCATTTATGCAAACCTCACCTTGTCACTGTCATTGCTGCAAATGTGATCTTGATGGATTGCCTGGCATTGAAACGAAGTGCCAATGCTACCTACAAGGGAATTAGAGGAGGAGAAGGAAAAAAATCATTAAAATGAAATCCCAGTTCCTATGAACACTAAAACTAAGTATAGACAACTGTACAGAAAATATTTTTACATGGCAGAGATATTTACTTGCTAAGCATCTGTATCAGACATCTCTTATATTCAAGACAATAAGCAGCAGAGAGACATTTTTCAGTGTGCCAGCAATAACTTCACTCAGATTATTTTTTTAATACTTAAAGATAACAAAATTAGCACTGATTCATCAATCCAAAACATATATGCAGTAAAATACCTATGCACAAACTGGAACAGGTTGCCCAGAAAGGTGGTGGAAGCCCCATCTCTGGAAACGTTCAAGGCCAGGCTGGATGAGGCTCTGAGCAACCTGATCTAGTCAGGGATGTCCCTGCTCCTTGCAGGGGGGTTGGACTAGATGACCTTTGAAGGTCCCTTCCAACCCTAACCATTCTATGATTCTATGAAATAAGGACTAAGCTGGACTGAATAAAAAAAAAAATAGAAGCTGGGAACAGCTTTTGGATGACATGGAAATGAATACATGTAGAAAGCCTGTATGCTGTGGAAAATAAGTCTCCCTCTTCCCATTGAGCAAAGAAACTTAAAAAAAAAATAAAGTAGAAAAACAGTCTCATTTGTAAAGCTGCATTATTACATGATTTCCTTGTGGAAGATTGCCCTGGTTCTGGCTAGGACAGAGTTAACATTCACCTGAGCTGGAAGGGGAACTGGAGCTGGTAGCCCCTATGGCTAGGGCACTCAGCTGGGATAGTTTACTAATTGGCCAACAGCTGGGGTAAGTTTACCCAAATTAGCCCAAGGGCTATTCCATCCCATGTGACATCATGCTCAGTATTTAAGTGAGGAGGGTGGTAAGAAGACCTTTTTGCTACTTGGATGGAAATTGTGTATCATGGTTTTGCTGTGAGCTCTTGTTCTATATTTGTTTTCTATCTCTGTTTTGTTTTTTTTTCTTAATTTTATTTATTTATTTATTTATTTTGACTCACCCCATGAGTTTTGCCTTCCTGTCTTTACTAATTCTCCTCCCTGTCCTACTGGAGAGTGAGGGGAGTGAGTGAGAGACTGTGTAGCTTAGCCTTCAGCAGGGCTAAACTGATAGTTATTTTGATGCCCAATGTAGGGCATGAAGGGTTGACATAACCACAGATCTTACTAGAGTGACTTGAATCAAGATGTGTTATACACACTTGTTGTTTCGGGTATTAGTTGCTGGTCATGATGTTGCAGTGCTTGGTTATGTTATTGTATTCTATACACTCTTTTATGTACCATGTGTTTCTGGTGGTGTTGTCTATCACCTTGGGGAAAATGATGAGAATTATCATTTTGTTGTACTGTGCAATATCAATTTGTGATATGGTAACATCAATGGCCTGTTCTGGTTTTGTTAGTGAGGGGGGGCCTAAGGTGGTAGCTTCTGTAGGAAACTGCTAGAAGTCGCTCCCCTTTGTTCAGTGGACTCGGCCGGGCCTAGGGCGGATCTGCTGCTGGCCAAGGCCGAGCCAATTGGTAGCAGAATGTCCCGTGATAACGCCTCTGTGATAACGTATTTAAGAAGGGGAAAACAGAAAAAAAAAAAAGAAGAGAAGATGTGAAGCAGCTGAGTGGGGGGCAGAGAGGGGGAGGTGCGGGCCTTGCAGGCCTCACCCTCTGGCCTCCCGCCGGGCAGCCGACTGGGCCCAACTCGGCCCAGCCTGGCTGCAATAAGTGGAGAGGAGATGAGAAGTTGAAGTGAATAAGATGTAAAAAGGATCCTGAGAGGCGTCTGCCAGCCTGTTGTGAGGAACGGCTGCAGACACCAAGGTCAGTGAAGAAGGAGGGGGAGGAGTAACGCGGCTCCTGGCCAAGATTCCTCTGCAGCTCGTGGTGAAGACCATGGTGGAGCGGGTTGTCCCCCTGCAGCCCATGGAGGTCCACGGAGGGGCAGAGATCCACCTGCAGCCCATGGAGGACGCCACGCTGGAGCAGGTGGAGGCCTGAAGGAGGCTGTGGCCCATGGAGGGCCTGCTGGGACAGCTGTTCTAGAGGGACTGCACCCCGTGGAAGAGATGACCCATGCCGGAGCAGTTTCACAAAGGACTGTGGCCCGTGGGAGGGAACCCACGCTGGAGCAGAGGAGGAATGTGAGGAGTTCTTCCCCCGACGATGATACAGCAGCATAAAACAACGCATGATGAACTGACTGCGACCCCCATTCCCTTCCCCCCCCCCCCAGTGCCGCTTGGGAGGGGAGGTAGTATAGAGAATGTTAAGCCCGGGAAGAGGGAGGGGTGGGGGGAGGTTATCTTGTTCCCTGTCTCATTCTCCTGTTAGTTTTAGAAATAAATGAGTGTTTTTCCCCAAGTCAAGTCTGTTTTGCCCGTAACGGTAACTTTAAGGATTTCTTCCCGTCCTTATCTCAAACCTTGAGCCGTTTTTCCTTATATTATCTCCCCCTTTTCTCTTGGAGGGTGGGGGGAGTGAGAGAGAGACTGCGTAGTCTGGTCCCGATCGGGGCTGAGCTATGACATGGCCTTAAAAGTAAGTTGGTACCTGTATGTGGATGACTTCCCCAACACTTTCACTTCCAGGGTAGTTAAAACAGTTTTTAAGAACTTTGAATATCTAGGGGATATTCAAGCTAATGTGATGTTATTGCTGTGTCTCTTCAGTGTGTGCCAGGTCTTGTTTAGGATTACAAACTCAGTTTTAGGAATATCCTCCAGAGATCTGCCCTGAGGTGAGATAGTAATGTGTGGCATGGCATGTGGGAGAATGTGGGCAGATATCTAGAGAACTTTTCATCTCCTATGCTTTTCCATTTTAGTCCTGAACAACTAAAGTGCCCTGATGAAGTGACAGAATATTTGAAGAAAAAAATGTTGTGGCTACTCCAAAGAGGCACAACTTAGTGTGCTGTGCTGGGCCCTGGCTAGGACCTACCAAACACTGCTCAATGTTATGCAGCACCCTCAAGAGAAAGAGAGGGAAAACAGACTGATCTGCACTATAGCTACTCAAAATCCAGCAACAGGTATTGTAGCTGAATCAGAGAATGAACCTGTGCTGGTATCAGTTGCCCCTGTACACAAGAAGAAAACTTGGAAGCTTCTAAGAGGGAGCAGGAGGAAGCAGCATGCTGCCCTGTCAGTGAGGAGGCAGACTACTTTGAAGCAGGTCCATCATGAAGACAGGAGGAAGAATTACTTGCTTTATGCCAAGGAAGAACTTGGCAGGAGGGCCCCTCCTCTTCCTCAGAGGAAGAACTCCTAAATGAGACAGTAACCACTCGGTCTCTATCCCTGAGTGAGCTGTGAGACATGCAAAAATATTTCATCCATTGTCTGGGTGAGCATGTTGTCAGTTGGCTGCTCTGGTGCTGGGATAATGGGGCCAGTAGCCTGGAATTAGAGGGCAGAGAAGCTAGGCAGCTGGGATCCATTTCTAGAGAAGCAAGCATTGACAAAGCAGTTGGAAAAGGGACACAAGCCCTCAGCCTCTGGAGGTGACTCCTGTCAGGTGTGAAGGAGAGGTGTCCTTTCAAGGAGGATGTAATATGTCACTCAGGCAAGTGGGGCATCCAGTACCTAAGGGAATATAGCTGTGCTGGAGGTTATTTATGATGATCTGGACAGTGAGCAGTTATCTAAAGATCCAGATGAAGTCAAGTGCATGTGACCAATGTGGCAAAACTTTGTTTGAAGCGCACCATGATCATATGTCAACTCATTGGCAGTTATGACCTGGAAAGACTGAGAGGAACAAACAGTGGATGAATTGACTGGCCGACTCCGGCAGTATGAAGAAAGTCTGTCTTCCTCTCTATGGGCCTGTGTCCTGGCTGTGGAGAAACTGTCCCAGGAGTTTGAGCAATTCAAAGCAGATATGTCACATTCCCTGCTGGTATGGGCCAGTATTTCAGCTATTAGGAGTAAACGTTTCCCTGCTCAAGAGAGATGGCTTACGTGGCGAGGTACCCTGTGGTTTACCTTGTGTGACCAAGGGGAGGACATGAGGGAGTGGGATGGGAAACCTACCTCTGCCCTAGAGACATGGGTACGTGAGTTGCAGGGAAAAACAATTGCAAATAGAGGTTCTCCCTGGACAATTGCTGCACCAGTCTCCAGTGGGCAGAGTAGAAGGAGTAGCCTTAGTTCTGACCCTCTTGAAGGGACCTCTTGTGCATATTTAAAAGAAATGAACAATTAATATTACGAACAGGACTAGAGGGGCCCTGCCTCCAGCCAGATGGAGGAGAGGGACAACAGAGTTTATTGGACTGTGTGGATCCAATGGCCTGGCATGTTGGACCCAGGAGACTGTAAGGCTCTAATGGACACTGGTGCACAATGTACCTTGATGCCATCAAGATATAATGGGGCAGAACCTATTTGAATTTCTGGAGTGACAGGGAAGTTCCCAACAGCTGTCTGTATTGGAGGCTGAAGTGAGCCTGACAGGGAATGAGTGGCAAAAGCACCCCATAGTGACTGGCCCAGATGCTCTGTGCATTCTTGGTATAGATTACCTCAGAAGGGGGTATTTCAAAGACCCAAAAAAGCACCGGTGGGCTTTTGGTATAGATGCTTTGGAGATGGAGGAAATTGTACAGTTGTCCACCTTGCCTGGTCTGTCAGAGGCTCCTTCTGTTGTGGGCCTGCTGAGGGTTGAAGAACAGCAGGTGCCAATTGCTACCACAACTGTGCACCGGTGGCAATATCGCACCAACTGAGACTCCCTGATCCCCATCCATAAGTTGATTTGTCGTCTGGAGAGCCAGGGAGTGATCAGCAAGTCCTGCTCACCTTTTAATGGTCCTATGTGGCCAGTGAGAAAAATCTAATGGAGAGTGGACACTAACAGTGGACTATCATGGCCTGAATGAGGTTATGCCACCACTGAGTGCTGCTGTGCTGAACATTCTAGAATTTCAATATGAACTGGAGTCCAAGGCAGCCAAGTGGTATGCCACCAGTGATATTGCCAATGCATTCTTCTCCATCCCTTTGGCACCAGAATGCAGGCCACAGTTTGCTTTCACTTGGAGGGGGGTCCAGTACACCTGGAATCGACTGCCCCAGGGGTGGAAACACAGCCCCACCATTTGCCATGGACTGATCCAGACTACACTGGAAAAGGGTGGAGCTCCAGAACACTTGCAGTATATTGATGATATAGTTGTGTGAGGCAATATAGCAGCAGAAGCTTTTGAAAACAGTGAGAAAATAATTAAAATCCTCCTGAAAGCTGGGTTTGCCATAAAATGAAGTAAGGTCAAAGGACCTGCAAGAGAGATGCAGTTTTTAGGAATAAAATGGCAAGATGGATGTCGTCAGATTCCAATAGAAATAGTCAACCAAATAACTGCTATGGCTGCGCTGACTGCAAAAAGGAAACGCAAGCTTTCCTGGGCGTTGTGGGTTTCTGGAGAATGCATATCCCAAATTACAGTATGATTGTAAGCCCTCTCTATGAAGTGACCTGAAACAGGAATGTTTCTAAATGCGGCCCTGAACAACAGCGAGCCTTTGAACAAATTAAACAGGAGATTGTTCATGCAGTAGCCCTTGGGCCAGTCCGGACAGGACAAGAGGTAGAAAATGTGCTCTACACCGCAGCTGGGGAGTATGGCCCTACCTGGAGTCTCTGGTAGAAAGCACCAGGGGAGACTCAAGGTTGATCCCTAGGCTTTTGGAGCTGGGGATATAGAGGATCTGAGGACTGTTGTACTCCAACTGAAAAAGAAATACTGTCAGCATATGAAGGAGTTTGAGCTGCTTCAGAAGTGATTGGTACTGAAGCACAGCTCCTCCTGGCACCCTGACTGCCTGTGCTGGGCTGGATGTTCAAAGGGAAGTTCCCCTCCACACATCATGCAACTGATGCCACGTGGAGTAAGTGGGTCGCACTGATCACACAGCGAGCTCAAATAGGAAACCTCAATGGCCCAGGGATCTTGGATGTAATCACAGATTGGCCAGAAGGCAAAGATTTTGGAATGCCACCAGAGGAAGAGGTGATGCATACTGAGGAGGCCCCACCGTATAATAATCTACCAAAAAATGAGAGGCGATATGCCCTGTTCACTGATGGGTCCTGTCATATTGCAGGAAAACATAGAAAGTGGAAAGCTGCTGTGTGGAGTCCTAAAAGAAGCCACTGAAGGCCAAGGTGAATCAAGTCAGTTTGCAGAGGTGAAAGCCATCCAGCTGGCTTTGGACATCGCTGAATGGGAAAAATGGCCTGTACTTTATCTCTACACTGATTCATGGATGGTGACAAATGCTCTCTGGGGGTGGTTAAAGCAATGGAAGCAGAGCAACTGGCAGTGCAGAGGCAAGCCCATCTGGGCTGCCACATTGTGGCAAGATATTGCTGCCTGGTTAGAGAACCTGGTTGTAAAAGTACATCACATAGATGCCCACATACCCAAGAGTCGGGCCACTGAAGAACATCAAAACAACCAGCAGGTGGATCAAGCTGCTAAAATTGAAGTGGCTCAGGTGGATATGGACTGGCAGCATAAGGGTGAATTATGTTTAGCTCTGTGGGCCCATGACACCTCAGTCCACCAAGGAAGAGATGGAACATACAAATGGGCTCATGATCCTGGGGTGGATTTAAGGATGGACGCTATTGCACAGTTATCCGTGGTTTTGAAACATGTGCTGCAAACAAGCAAGCCAAGTGGTTAAAGCCTCTGTGGTATGGAGGATGATGGTTGAAATACAAATAGGTAGAGGCCTGGCAAATTGATTACATCACACTCCCACAAACCCACCAAGGCAAGTGCTATGGACTTAAAATGGTGGAAGCAACTACTGGATGGCTGGAACCATTGTACCTGTACCCCGTGCCACTGCCCGGAACAGTATCCTGGGCCTTGAGAAACAAGTCTTATGGCAACATAACACCCCAGGAAGAACTGAATCAGCCAATGGTACCCGTTTCCGAAACAACCTCATAGACACCTGGGACAAAGAGCATGGCATTGAGTGGGTATATCACATCCCCTATGACACAGTAGGCTCTGGAAAGATTGAATGGTACAATGGACTGCTGCAAACTACGTGGAGGGCAATGGATGGTGGAACCTTCAAAAATTGGGATACACGTTTATCAAAAGCCACCTGGTTAGTCAACACTCAGGGATCCATCAATCGAGCTGGCCCTGCCCAATCACAACTTCTATGTACTGTTGAAGGGGTTAAATTCCCTGTGGTGCATGTGAGGAATATGTTGGGGAAGACAGTCTGGGTTATTCCTCCCCTGGGCAAAGGCAAACCCATGCATGGGATTTCTTTTGCTCAAGGACCTGAGTGTACTTGGTGGGTGATGTGGGAGGATGGGGCAGTCCGATGTTTACTTCAAGGAGATTTGATTTTAGGTGAAAATAGCCAGTAATTTGAACTGTATGATGTTAATTACTGTATAATGCTGTATGTCATGACTTCTCTAGCTTTTATATGTCATATCAAAGGTATTATAGTAAGAATCACCTAGATTAACAAAGAATGAACTTTGATAAAACAGAGCAGTGATGGAACCAGAACTGGCTTTAGCAACTAGCCCCCACCAACTCAAGATTGACATCTTCAGCCTGAAGGCCATGAACATAAACCAGTCGCACCAGGTACACCAACTGAGCAAACACTGTGTCATCTGTCTTGCCCTGAGAGACTGTTGTGACAGATGGAACCCAAAGTCATGGAGTAAATGAACTCAACAGACGTTTTGGAGGGATGGCCCATAGACGAAGAGAGTGATATCTGTATGTGTTTATATATATGTCAAAGAAAAAAAAAAGCAACAACAAAACAAACAAACAAAATGATGATTAATTGTAAGGTGTTAGGATCTGGGCATGATGTAGATGGTATGGAATAAGGGGTGGATGATGTCCTGGTTCTGGTTAGGATAGAGTTAATATTCACCTGAACTGGAAGGGGAACTGGAGCTGGTGGCCCCTATGGCTGGGGCACCCAGCTGGGATAGTTAACTAATTAGCTAACAGCTGGGGTAAGTTTACCCAAATTAGCCAAAGGGCTCTTCCATCCCATGTGACATCATGCTCAGTATATAAGTGAGGAGGGTGCTGAGGGGAGCTTTTTTTTACTTGAGATGAAACTGTGTATTGGGATTTGCTGTGAGCTGTTGTCCTGTTTTTGTTTTCTATCACTGTTTTGTTTTTTCTTCTGTTGTTTCTCTTCATTGTTTTATATCAACCGATGAGTTTTGCTGCCTTTTCTTTACCAGTTGAAAAAGACCCAGAAAATGTCAAAACCAAATGACACAAACAAGAGTGTGGCACCACGTTTTTAACAGACAGAGCATGTTCACTTTTGAAAGAAACTTTCAAAGGGTATGGTGGGATTTTTTGTTGTCTTCCACATCAGATTAGATTACTTTCTCTGAAAAAACTGTTAGACAAAAGCCAGTCTAAGGGTCTATTACTGAGGTATCTAAAAGTCAAACAGGAGCTGAGATTTGTGGTCCAGAGGGGCTTGTGAAGCTGCAAAATGGCTTAGCTCCACAGTGAGGCAAGGGCAACTGTCCTGGCCTACAGAACTGACATCACTCCAGTATTTAGGGTGATGTCAGAGGCACACAGTTTGACCTTCAGTATGTTGCTATGTAGTTGTTAGGGATGTAACTTTTGTTAGATAAAGTGCAATTAGATATGTGTTATGAAAAAAAAAGTGTAATTGGCAGAAATAGCAGAACTAAACTTATATAAGAATGTTTGCCTGGCGACTCACTACATCAATCAAGAAGCAACAGCTCGGAGTGGTCCACCAACCAGTTAAGATAAAACAACTTGGAAGAGTCTCTCCACCTCATAAAACTCATCCACTTCAGCCCAAAGGGGAGTGGCACAACTCTACCGTTAGGGATGTCCAGCCCTGGAGAGCCTCCAGGGATGTCTGAGACCAAGTTTGAGTGGCCAGAAGCATCATGCTCGGCACCCTGTCTACTGCTAACCGCCATTCCTGTCAGCAAAGAACGGGGAAGTAGAGATAACCAGTTTTCTGTACTTTGTAGTGTTCTTTGCATTACTAATCACTCTTTCACAGAGGCAATATCTAAACTTCGTCACACAGATCCAATTATTGCATAGGAATGATGTACGTTTAGACCGTGCTGACCTAAACCGTGACATTAATAAAAATGGTGTCATAAGTGGGATCCAAAGGAGGTTTTGGACTGTGAAAAGAGGATTGTACAGCTGTAGTATCGTCCACTGAATGTCTGCAAGGCTGAGACTACCTACAGCTGCCGAATTAGTTTGCCCAGGTGTAATTCTGCAGAACCTGAGAGTAGGTGCTCAGGGTAGGAGTTTGGTGTGATGCACATTTAGTACTCCTCCTCAAGACAGAGTTTTAATGGTGCATATGTGATAACATTAACTTATATATAAGATAACACTAACTTCTACTTGATATAAGATACCACTACCTCCTACTCTATATAGCATGTTAATAGCGTATATAAGATAGCACTAACCTTTTGAATCATGTTCAAGCATAAAACAGTAACAAATATAATGTAGCTCTTTCCCCTTCCTGGTATGTCTTCTGTAATCACTCAGCAACTCCCAGTATATAGTCCAGCAAATCTGTTCTTCACTGTCTGAAACATCCTTGGTATGAAACTGTACTTCTTGGTAGGGGGAGGGGCCAAGACACTGTGTACTCCGTGAAGAGCAGTGGGAGGAAACAGGAGTCAAGGTTGTGTAGCTGTGCTCGGAGCAGCGTATCTTAACACTTCCTCTCCTGGCATCCATGTGAAGAGGTTGCTTCTTGCAATGGTTTCTGCCAAGCTGGAAGAGGGGCTGGTAACAGTCACACAAAGCACTAAAGATGTAAGAAACTGAAACCACACAACCCTTGAATAGGGACATAAAGACTGATTTTAAATGAGTAGAGTGTTGTGGTTGTGTTTAGTGAGGGGGCGCCTAAGGTGGTAGCTTCTGTAGGAAACTGCTAGAAGTCGCTCCCCTTTGTTCAGTGGACTCGGCTGGGCCTAGGGCGGACCTGCTGCTGGCCAAGGCCGAGCCAATTGGTAGCAGAATGTTCCCTGATAACGCCTCTGCGATAACGTATTTCAGAAGGGGAAAACAGCAAAAAAAAGAAGAAGAGAAGATGTGAAGAAGCTGAGCGGGGGCAGAGGTGGAGAGGGGGAGGTGCAGGCCTCATGGGCCTTGCAGGCCTCACCCTCTGGCCTCTCGCCAGGCAGTCGACTGGGCCCGACTTGGCCCAGCCCGGCTGCAAGAAGTGGAGAGGAGATGAGATGGATGATGTGAAGAGATTCTGAGAGGTATCTGCCAGCCTGTTGTGAAGAACTTTTCTTGTGAGAGGAACAGCTGCAGATGCCAAGGTCACTGAAGAAGGAGGGGGAGGAGTAATGCGGCTCCTGGCCAAGATTCCCCTGCAGCCTGTGGTGACGACCATGGTGGAGCAGGTTGTCCCCCTGCAGCCCATGGAGGTCCACGGAGGAGCACAGATCCACCTGCAGCCCATGAAGGACCCCACACTGGGGGAGGTGGATGCCTGAAGGCGGCTGTGGCCTGTGGAGGGCCCGCTGGGGCAGCTGTTCTGGAGGGACTGCACCCCGTGGAAGAGATGACCCATGCTGGAGCAGTTTCACGAAGGACTGTGGTGTATGGGTGGGACCCCACAACAGAGCAGGGGAGGAATATGAGGAGTTCTTCCCCCGACCATGAAGCAGCAGCGTAAAACAACACGTGATGAACTGACCGCGACCCCCATTCCCTCTTCCCCTCTGTGCCGCTCGGTGTGGGGGAAGGTAGTAGAGATAATGTTAAGCTCGGGAAGAGGGAGGGGTGGGGGGAGGTTATCTTGTTCTCTGTCTCATTCTCCTGCTAGTTTTAGAAATAAATGAATAGTTTTCCCCAAGTCGAGTCTGTTTTGCCTGTAACGGTAACTTTAAGGATTTTCTCCCTGTCCTTATCTCAAACCTCGAGCCGTTTTTCTTATATTATCTCTTCCTATTCTCTCGGAGGGTGGAGGAGTGAGAGAGAGACTGTGTAGTCTGGTCCTGATTGGGGCTGAACTACGACAAGAGGTAAACCTACTAGCCTATTATGATGCTGGGGTGTGGGCACCAGCAACATAGAGCTAGATGACTGGAAGGCATGGTGGCTGGAGTCTCTGTCCAATGACAGAGCCATGGATAGTACAATCACCAAGGAGTTAGCCACATGGGTACATGAACTCAAGGAACAAGAAGGACATTTCTGCCTGAAATTTCTGGAGCAAATCAGCTAGATTTAGGGGTAAGGAAAGAGCTTATCCCTATGGGGTCATAGGAGATAACTTAGGAATAGTGCACCCACAATACTGGAATAACCAGACCCAAGAATTGGAGATCTAGGAGTGTATTTTCTTAATCTGTGACATAAATCAAGTCCACATCACAGTGCTTATTGCCTGTGTGTGATGGTTTAGCCCGAATCACCACACAGTTTCTCGCTCCCCCTCCCCCTCCCCAGGGGGATGGGGGAGAGAATTGGGAAGGAAGGAGAACTCGCGGGTTGAGATAAAGATAATTTACTAAAATAAAAAGGGAAAACTACAATAATAACAGAATATAAGGGTATTAAAAATATACAAAGTGAACAATATGTGTTTTCTCACCACTCGATGTCCCAATGACCGATACAGCCCGTCCCGAGCAGCGATCACGGAAACAAAACCGAGCAGCAAGCAAAGGAGCAAAAGGGAGCCAGCAAGGTAGAGGGAACGATGCCAGCAAAATGAGCAGGAAAAAATGGATGCCAGGAAGGCAGATACCCACCCTCGCCTGCCCCCATGAGCATGACGTTTATGGCATGGCATACTCTCTTTGGCCAGTTTGGGTCAATTATTCTGTCTGTCTTTCTCCCAGCTTCCTGCATCTGCACATTAGGGAGACTTGGAAATCAGGACGGTGTCCTTGGTCTCATTCACAACAAGTGGTATCATCAGGGTGTTTGTCAACATTCTTCACACACTAAATCCAAAACATACCAGCTACTGAGAGGAAAAGTTAACTCCATCCCTGCCAAAACCAGGACACTGTGGAGGTTACCTCTTCTCTTGTTTATCAACTTCACTGTAACCTCTGGAAGATCCAGAATACAGAGTGTGATATTACTTATGGAGCTGGATTAAACCACCATCCTACAGGGTTCTGAGAACAAGTGTGCCATGACAATGTGTAACTTGAAAGAGAATGGATGCATCCCAGAAAGCTATCTCTTCACTATATACTGTTCACACAGAGGTGAATGTTAGAGAAGGACGAATCCAGTAGCCTGTCAGAGGTGAGGCTGCTGCAGCTCCATGTGCCCATGTCCAGGCAGTAGCCAGGCTGAGCATTTCTTCCCATTAGGCGCATGCATGAGCACATATATACACCACATATATACACAGCCGGCCACACAGATCAACACACTCAGAACTCACACAAACACAAGCAGCACCAATGGCTTCATCCTCTTTCCCTCTCTGGCTGATCAGGATGAAGGTCCATTAGTAGGAATATATACACATGTAAAATGTGGACACTCAGTCTGCCCAGTAGCTGGCCCCTGGATCCCAGTCTCCCCAGTTGCTTGCATCTGGACATACGAGTCCCTGAGACTCACAGCCCCGCTCCAGTTGCTGGTACAGACCTCCTCATGCACAAACACACATGCACACATGCAGAGCTGGCTGGAACTCCCCGTGTCCCTCTGGTAGCCAAACCTTGTAGTCTTGCCCTTAGAGGCACACAGACACAAGCAGATCTCACCCTCAGAGACTCCCCAGACCCTATAGTCCCTCTGGCAGCTGGCTGGCCCCCCTGGTCCCTCCAGTAGCCAACTCCTCTTGTGGTCTCACCCTTTAGAGAAGCACATACATACCTGGTGATACAGGGAATCAACTGTCTGCTAAATATTGCTTGATTTAGGAGACTAACTGTCTGCTAGATAATGCCTAACAATCCTGTTTGCCTTGAAACTCACTTAAGCTTATCGGGGACTGGTATTTGTCAAGAAACTGGTATTTGTCAAGGACTAATATGTCAAGCAAAGGACATGATAACAGGAGCTGCGATGTTGGTCAGAACATACACACATATGCCACAGAATAGAGTCCTTTACCTAGGAAAATAGATAGAAATTGAATTAAATAAGACGACTGGACAGACTCTGCTGATGAGGAACAGGGCATGGCCAGACAAGTATACTGACCAGCAACTCTTTTTGTGTGACTGGCCTTTTTAATCCCTTTGTTCCCTCTGTTTTCCCACACTTGTTCCTCTCCAAACCACTTAGATCCCTCCCTTTCCCCACCTTTGGTTTCTCCTCAAAACATCCCATAATAAATCCCATGCAATCCCCAAATACTCTTCCCCTGCATCCCATAATGTGTCCCATACCCCTAGGCAGTGGTCCCTCTCCGTCCAAAAGGTGCTCCAGTGTTGACTCATCTTGATGGGTTTCACACCTGAACAATGAGGCCAATTGCTTTCCTGGGACAGACCTGGGAGGAACCCAGACAAGGTGTCACTTCCTCTGATTGTAATTTGGGTTCCCCACCTGCCATTGTGCCTCTGTACTCCTCTGGGCTTGTGGAGATGGGCCTTTGATGGGCTGATAGCTCTCCTGTGATGGGCCTGGGACTAGCCAGGGGCAAGGTATTATTCGGGCTCCCTCACCTAAGTTGAACGTGGAATCATAGAATATCTTGAGTTGGAAGGGACCCACGAGGATCACTGAGTCCAACTCCTGACTCCACATAGGGCAACTAAAAAGTTAAACCATGTATCTGAGAGTGTTGCAAATATTATGATAAAAGTTAAAAACTTAATTTTGAAATAAAGTGAGTTAGCCTTGATCAAAAGTAAATTGTAGAACATAGGAGTATTAAGAATCAATGGTAGTCACGGGAATTGTAGCCTTAGAGGTTTAAGTTTTGTTTAAAATCGGTTAACCACGGAGATTTTAATAAAGAATAATTGACTTGTAGCATTGTGTTTTAGGAAACTAAGGAAACCATTATGGACACCAGGTTGCTGCTAGGAAACCCTCTACCCTTCCCATCTCGATCTGGGTATCGAGGATTCCAATCAGTAGAGCTAAGTGAGATTAACCAATGATTGCTTTAATATAAGAATAATATGATTTTTGATAATTAAATATCAATATGAGGTAATTCTTGCTAACTGTAGTCACACAGGTTAAATTTTATATGAAATCTATTTGTCCTTAGAGGGAACGGGGAGTCTTAGGACTGTTACAACATTTCGTTTGTTAGAAGTCAACCTAGCATGTCTGGGGTAATTAAGAAGAGTGGCAGAACAATGGTAGGCCCCAAACACCACCTGTAGAAAATAGGCCCTGAGCCATCACTTTGGAGCCAGAAAAATCAAGGACAATGCGACCTTGTTCTCAAGACCATATATGGAGATTTTAAGGAGAGGTTCAATCAGCGAATTCGAGGAGGGAGCGCTCTGACAACCCCCAAGACCACCAGAAGACCCTCAACTCAAAAGACTGAGCATGTGCAAGTGGGTGGAGGAATATTATAATGACTTCTAGGAAAATTAATGTTTATGTATAATATTTCTCAGAAATCTAGTGAATATGTATAACAGGTGTGTATTTAACCTGCGTTGTTGGATAGAACAGGTGCGCACGCTAGGTGGAGCAATCCCCCGTGTGCCCAGCGCTGCAATAAAGGAGTGCCTGCTTCTTAACT
This sequence comes from Chlamydotis macqueenii, assembly GCF_036417535.1. Taxonomy (NCBI): domain Eukaryota; kingdom Metazoa; phylum Chordata; class Aves; order Otidiformes; family Otididae; genus Chlamydotis; species Chlamydotis macqueenii. Next base: position 15,258,645 of record NC_141592.1, on the reverse strand, counting down.
TCTCATTGCTGTTAAGGAGTTTTATTCCGGATTTTGGTAACAAGAGCGTTGTCCAAATGCTTCTTGAACACAAACAGGCTTGGGGCCATGACCGCTTCCCTGGGGAGCTTGTTCCAGTGCTTGACCAGCCTCTCAGTGAAGAACTTTTTCCTAATATCCAATCTGAACTTCCCCTGACATAGCTTTAAGCCATTCCTTCAGGTCCTATCACTGGACACCAGAGAGAAGAGATCAGCACCTCCCTCTCTGCTTCCCCTCATGAGGAAGTTGCAGACAGCAATGAGGTCACTCCTCAGTCCCCTCTTCTCTAAGCTGAACAAGCCTAGTATCCTCAGCCGCTCCTCATAAGTCAGACCCTCTAGTCCTTTCACCACCTTTGTTGCCCTCCATTGAACACATTCTAATATTTTTATATCCTTCTTATATTGTGGAGCCTAAAAATGCACTCAGTACTCGAGGTGAGGCTGCACCAGTGCTGAGTATAGTGGGACAAGAACTTTCGACCGGTTAGCTATACTGTGTTTAATGCACCCCAGGATGCAGTTGGCCCTTTTGGCCGCCAGGGCACATTGTAGACTCATATTGAGCTTAACATCATGTATTTCAAGTGTTTTTCAATAACTCCTAGAATAACCTTCTTCATAATTTTACCAGGCACCAAAGTGAGACTGACAGGCCTATAAATACCAGGGTAATCTCTCTGTCCCTTCTTGAAAATGGGAATAACATTTGCTAGCTTCTAGTCAACTGGGACTTCTCCAGATTCCCAAGATCATAAATAAATAACTGAGAGGTGTCTCGCAATAATATCAGCCAACTCTTTCAGTACTCTAGGATGAATCCCATTGGGCCCCATAGATTTATGTGCATTCAGTTGCAGCAGCAAATCCCATATGAATTCAAAATCAACCGGGAGCTTATCACTCCCCTAGTCACAGCCCTCCAACCCAGTGCTCCGGGGGTCCCAGGGCCCATCATTGGTGTTAAAGACAGAGGTGAAGAAGGCATTAAATGTCTCTGGTTTTTCTTCATCCCTATTGGTAAGGTGACCAACCTCATCAAGTAATGGATCAATGTTTTCTTTAGTCCTCCTTTTGCTGTTAACATACTTTAAAAAGCCTTTTTTTGTTATCCACCACAGTACTGGCCAGCTTCAACTCCAATTGAACTTTGGTCATATGAATTTTCTCTCTACAGTGGCAAACAGTATCTCTGTAGTCCTCCTTTGTAGCCTGACCTTGCTTCCAAAGTCTATACATTTTCTTTTTCCACCTAAGTTCCAGAAGGAGATCCCCGTTCAGCCAAGTTGGCCTTCTGCCTTGCTTGCTTGACTTCCCACACATTGGAATTGCCTGCCTCTCTTAAAGATGGGTCTTAAAAAGTCACCAGCATTAATAGACTCCAATACCCTCAAAAGCAGATTCCCAAGGGACCTTACTAACTAGCTCCTTGAACACCCTAAAGTCTGTTCTCCCACAATCCAGGGTAGCAGCTCTGCTTTTTTTCTGTTTTTTTTTTCTCATATTACCAAAGATTTTTAACTCAACCATCCAATATGAGTCAGCAGCGTGTCCTTGCAGCAAAGACCCAATGCATCCTGGGCTGTATTAGAACTAGTGTAGCCAGCAGGTGCAGGGAGGTGGTCCTTCCTCTCTTTTCAGCACTTGTGAGACTGCATCTGGAATATTGTGCCCACTTTTGGGATCCCCATTACAAGAAAGACACTGACCTACTAGAGGGAGTCCAGTGGAGGGCCACTAACAGGTCGGGCAGCTGGAGAACTTGACATCCAAGGTGAGACTGAGAGAATGGGGCCTGTTCAAATTGGAGATGAGAAGACTAAGGGGAGACCTTACTGATGCATACATGTATTGAGTTTATATGGCAAGGTATTCATAGCAGGTGGGGGCTGCAGAGGTGGTTTCTGTGAGAAGAGACAAGAAGTTGCCCCCATGTAGGACACAGCTGGTTCCAGCTGGCTCCATAATGGATTCACTGCTGGACAAAGCTGAGCCAGTCAGCGAAGCTGATGGCATCTCTTTGATAACATATTTAAGAAAGGGTAAAACATGCTGTGGAACAATGACTAAGGGGAGGAAATTAATTTCTCTAAGGTTTATCCTAATAGAAGAACTTCTAGGGTAAAATGCAGTTGCTACTTCCAGGATAAAATGCGTTTGGCATGCTCGCTACAGCAGTTCCCTAAGCAACACACCCTGCCTCCCTTAGCACATGCTAAGGCGAGCAGAATGAACAGAACGGAGGGTGGAGCAGAGTGGAGACACTGCGGCCAAACTCTGTTACACTCCCTGCAGGGATGGGAACTTCATGGTACCTGGTGGCTAGTAGGCCGTATAGTAGCTGATAAAAAGCATTGCAATTGTCAAACAAGAATACCAGTTGCTGAGCCAAGAATTGTGGTGAAATCGTGTTCTTTAGATGAACTTTGCTCATTATAATGTCATTATAACACTAAAACACACCTCCATGTCAAAAGCTACCCACCTCCAAGGTGCGACCACCCCTCACTGAGCAGGCGTTCTGAATTTCTTTTAGTCTGTACTTTTAAAAGCAAAGCAAGGAAAATTTACACCAATCCTAACAAAAATATGTATGACTAGAGTTGCTCAAGCTCCACCTAGAAGTAAAAAACAGAATAAAAATGACTTAAGAGAAGGGAAATATTGAGGAAGAGCTCTATCGGAACATCGGGGACCAGTCGACAGGCTGACCCTCTCTTTCCCCCCCATAGGGACACCTATTGGGTAAGAGCTCTGTGTTATGCACGCTTAGATACTAACAACTTGCTAGCTATTAAATCTTATTATACATACTGTTTAAGCTTGTTTTCGCAGTCAGTATCTTATCACCAGCTATCTTTGAACCTTTATCTTGTCACAAACATATATAATAAAATTTGTCTATCTGTAAATATAAGTTTCCAGAAACTTTAATAATTGATATAGGGGATATAAGGGATTTATCTCAGTGTTGCTGCCCATGAAGAGCCCTGAATAGGTTAGATGAACACCCTCTGACCTTGCAAGCTGTCCAGAGGGATTTGTCCCAGTGACGCTGTCAGCATAAGCCTGACAGGCTGGTCAAATTGCAAAGGGTTCGAGGAAACCCCTCTTCTTCTTAAACGGAGTGTGGCAGGCTGGTCGGATACAAGGGTCTCGTCTTTCTTGGGAAACTGTCAGGCTGGTCAAATTGAAAAGGGTTCGAAGTAACCCCCCTCCCTGTATCGACACAATATCGTGTCTTATTGTGACACATGCTGCACAGCAGCTGTGACAGGGAGAAGTGAGAAAAAAATGTGAGAGAAACAATTCTGCAGACACCAAGGTCAGTGCAAAAGGAGAGGGAGGAAGTCCTCCAGGCACAGTAGCAGACATTCCCCTGCAGCTCATGGTGAAGACCATGGTAAAGACCCAGGTTTTACCTCTGCAGCCCATGGAGGACCCCACGCCGCAGCAGGTAGATATGCCCTGAAGGAAGCTGCAGCCCATGGAGAGGAGCCCATGCTGGAGCAGTCTATCCCTGAAGGACTGTACTCTGTGGACAGGACTTATGCTGGAGGTGTTCTTGAACAACTGCAGCCCATGGGAAGAACCCACGTTGGAGCAGTACCTTGGGAGGTACCCTATGGTAGGACTCTGTCCAATGCAATCTCTTTATATTTAAGCACAAACGTGTGTTTAATTCACCTCAAGGAGTAGAATAAAAATTCCCCAACACAGCTCAGGCCTGGGCCTTCAGTTCCTATCTCAGCTATGTTTTAGGTGTGTTTGTCTGCAACTCCATCATAGCAATGCTTGTGCCTAGCCATGGACTTAGTGATCCAGACCCTGACCCATGGACTTACTTCCTGACTTGGTTTTCGATGTGCTTCATCACTGTGAATCTGCCTGGTGATCCCTGGAGTGTGTCCCACTCAGGTTACCCTCAGTGGACCTGATCCTGACTTGACTTCCAAGCTTGACCTCAGAACTGCCTCATCACCATGGGCTTGCCTGAGGATCTGGACTCATGGCTGACCCTTGCCACCATTCTCAAGCCTGCACCCTTGCTTGAGGGCTTTTGGACAGAACTCTGGCTGGCAAGGCCCTTGCCCTGCCAGCTGTGTTATCACGCTTGGCTCCCAGCTCCCCATTCCTTACAGAGAAGCTGGACCTTGATACTCCCTGACAGACATGCAAGCCACAGTAGGCTGAGGAAGACCTCACACCATCAGCCCCACCAGCAGAAAATTCCTCTTACACCATTCACCTTGAAGTGATACAGGGAATTAACTGTCTGCTAATTATTGCTCAATATAGGGGACTAACTGTCTGCTAGATAATGCCTAACAATCCTGTTTGCCTTGAAACACACTTAAACTTACCAGGGACTGGTATTTGTCAATGTGATGGTTTAGCCCAAATCACCACACAGTTTCTCGCTCACTCTCCCCCTCCCCAAGGGGATGGGGGAGAGAATTGGGAAGGAAGGAGAACTCGTGGGTTGAGATGAAGACAATTTACTAAAATAAAAGGGAAAACTACAATAATAGCAGAATATAAGGATATTAAAAATATACAAAGTGAACAATATGTGTTTTCTCACCACCCGATGTCCCAATGACCGATACAGCCCGTCCCGAGCAGCGATCACGGAAACAAAACCGAGCAGCAAGCAAAGGAGCAAAAGGGAGCCAGCAAGGTAGGGGGAACGATGCCAGCAAAAACAAGCAGGAAGGATGGATGCCAGGAAGGCAGATACCCACCCTCGCCTGCCCCCACTTATATACTGAGCATGACGTTGATGGCATGGAATACTCTCTTTGGCCAGTTTGGATCAATTATGCTGTCTGTCTTTCTCCCAGCTTCCTGCATCTGCAAATTAGCGAGACTTGGAAAGCAGGACGGTGTCCTTGGGCTCATTCACAACAACTGGTATCATCAGGGTGTTTATGAACATTCTTCACACACAAAATCCAAAACATACCAGCTACTGAGAGGAAAAATTAACTCGACCCCTGCTGAAATCAGGACAGTATCCACCCCTTATTCCATACCATCTACGTCATGCGTATACATATACACACACATAGATGTAACTCCTTCAATCTATGGGCTATCCCTCCAAAGTCTGTTGAGTTCATTTAGTCCATGACTTTGGGTTCCATATGTCATACAGTCTTTCAGGACAAGAGAGATGGTATGTAGTATGGGACTGTTGCATGCTACATCTGGAACTCGCAGTTGGTACATCTGGCGTGGCTGGTGTATCATGTCCATGGTCTGCAAGTTGAAGATGTTGATCTTGAGGAAATTGTTGGGCGCCAGTTCCTGTTCCATCATCGTTGCATCTCTCTTGGTTTTATTGAAGCTCATTCTTCACTGATCAGGGTGTTCTTGCTGCAATACCTTTGATATGACATATAAGAACTATGGAAATGATTATATACAGTTCAAATTATTGACTGTTCTCACCTAAAATCAGATCTCCTTGAGGTACACATCGGACTTCCCCATCCTCCCGCATCACCCACCAAGTACATCCAGGTCCTTGAGCAAAAGCAATCCCACGGGTGGGTTTGCCTTTGCCCAGGGGAGGAATAACCCAGGCCGTCTTTCCTAACATATTCCTTAGATGCACTACAGGGACTTTATCACCCTCTACAATATGTAACAGTTCTGACTGGGCAGGGTAAGCTCGATTGATGGATCCCCGACTGTTGACTAACCAAGTGGCTTTTGCTAAACGTTTATCCCATTTTTTGAAGGTTCCACCACCCATTGCTCTCAGTGTAGTTTTCAGCAGTCCATTGTACCGTTCAATCTTTCCAGAGGCTGGTGCGTGATAGGGGATGTGATATACCCACTCAATGCCATGCTCTTTGGCCCAGGTATCTATGAGATTGTTTCGGAAATGAGTCCCGTTGTCTGACTCAATTCTTTCTGGAGTACCATGTCGCCAGAGAACTTGCTTCTCAAGGCCCAGGATGGTGTTTCGGGCAGTGGCATGGGGTACAGGATAGGTCTCTAGCCACCCAGTGGTGGCTTCCACCATTGTAAGCACATGGCGCTTACCTTGACGGGTTTGTGGGAGTGTGATGTAATCAATTTGCCAGGCCTCTCCATACTTATACTTCAGCCATCGTTCCCCATACCAAAGAGGCTTTAACCGCTTGGCCTGCTTAATTGCAGCACATGTTTCACATTCATGGATAACCTGTGCAATGGTATCGATGGTCAAGTCCACACCTCGATCACGAGCCCATTTGTATGTTGCATCTCTTCCTTGATGGCCCGAGGTGTCATGAGCCCACCGAGCTAAAAATAGTTCACTTCTGTGTTGCCAGTCTAGGTCCACTTGGGAACCTTTAATCTTAGCAGCCTGATCCACCCTTTGGTTATTTTGGTGTTCTTCTGTGTCTCGACTCTTGGGTACGTGGGCATCTACGTGACGTACTTTTACAACGAGATTCTCTAACCGGGCAGCAATATCTTGCCACAGTGTGGCAGCCCAGATGGGCTTGCCTCTGTGCTGCCAGTTGCTCCGCTTCCATTGCTTTGACCACCCCCACAGAGCATTTGCCACCATCCATGAGTCAGTGAAGAGATAGAGTTTTGGCCATTTTTCCCGTTCAGCGATGTCCAAAGCCAACTGGATGGCCTTCACCTCTGCAAACTGACTCGATTCACCTTGGCCGTCAGTAGCTTCTGCAACTCATCGTGTAGGACTCCACACAGCAGCTTTCCACTTTCTATGTTTTCCTACAATACGACAGGACCCATCAGTGAACAGGGCATATCTCTTCTCATCTTCTGGTAAATTATTATATGGTGGGGCTTCTTCAGCACGTGTCACCTCTTCCTCTGGTGGCATTCCAAAATCTTTGCCTTCTGGCCAATCTGTGATCACTTCTAAGATTCCTGGGCGATTGGGGTTTCCTATTCGGGCTCGCTGTGTGATCAGTGCAACCCATTTACTCCACGTGGCATCAGTTGCATGATGTGTAGAGGGGACCTTCCCTTTGAACATCCAGCCCAGCACTGGCAGTCGGGGTGCCAGGAGGAGCTGTGCTTCTGTACCAATCACTTCTGAAGCAGCTCGAACTCCTTCGTATGCTGCCAGTATCTCTTTTTCAGTTGGAGTATAGCAGGCCTCAGATCCTCTATATCCCCGGCTCCAAAAGCCTAGGGGTCGACCTCGAGTCTCCCCTGGTGTTCTCTGCCAAAGACTCCAGGTAGGGCCATTCTCCCCGGCTGCGGTGTAGAGGATGTTTTTAACATCTTGCCCTGTCCGGACTGACCCAAGGGCTACTGCATGAACAATCTCCTGTTTAATTTGTTCAAAGGCTTGTCGTTGTTCAGGGCCCCATTTAAAATCATTCCTCTTTCGAGTCACTTCATAGAGAGGGCTTACAATCATACTGTAATTTGGAATATGCATTCTCCAGAAACCCACAACGCCAAAGAAAGCCTGTGTTTCCTTTTTGTTAGTCGGTGGAGCCATAGCTGTTATTTTGTTGACCACATCCATTGGAATGTGACGACGTCCATCTTGCCATTTTACTCCTAAAAACTGGATCTCTTGTGCAGGCCCCTTGACTTTGCTTTGTTTTATGGCAAAACCGGCTTTCAGAAGGATTTGGATTATTTTCTCCCCTTTCTCAAAAACTTCTGCTGCTGTGTTGCCCCATACAATGATGTCATCAATATATTGCAGGTGCTCTGGAGCTCCACCCTTTTCTAGTACAGTCTGGATCAGTCCATGGCAAATGGTGGGGCTGTGTTTCCACCCCTAGGGCAATCGATTCCAGGTATACTGGACACCCCTCCAAGTGAAAGCAAACTGTGGCCTGCATTCTGGTGCCAAAGGGATGGAAAAGAACGCATTGGCAATATCAATGGTGGCATACCACTTGGCTGCCTTGGATTCTAGTTCATACTGAAGTTCTAACATGTCTGGCACAGCAGCACTCAGTGGTGGTGTTACCTCATTCAGGCCACGATAGTCCACTGTTAGTCTCCATTCTCCGTTAGATTTTCTCACTGGCCATATGGGACTGTTCAAGGGTGAACGGGACTTGCTGATCACTCCCTGGCTCTCCAGTCGACGAATCAGCTTGAGGATGGGGATTGTGGAGTCTCGGTTGGTGCGGTATTGCCGCCGGTGCACTGTGGTGGTAGCAATTGGTACCTGTTGTTCCTCAACCTTCAGTAATCCCACAACAGAAGGATCCTTTGAGAGCCTGGGCAAGGTGGCCAGCTGTTTATTCTCCTCCGTCTCCACAGTGGCTATACCAAAAGCTCACCGGTACCCTCTTGGGTCTTTGAAATACCCACTCCTGAGGTAATCTATACCAAGAATGCAGGGAGCATCTGGGCCAGTCACTATGGGGTGCTTTTGCCACTCATTTCCAGTCAAACTCACTTCAGCCTCCAATACAGTCAGTTCTTGGGATCCTCCTGTCACTCCAGAAAGACAAATGGGTTCTGCCCCTTTATAGCTTGATGGCATTAGGGTACACTGTGCACCAGTGTCTACTAGAGCCTTATACTCTCATGGGTCTGATGTGCCAGGCCATTTAATCCATACAGTCCAATAAATTCTGTTGTCCCTCTCCTCCGCCTGGCTGGAGGCAGGGCCCCTCTAATCCTGTTCATAATATTCATCGCTCACTTCCTGTGAATATGAATCAGAATTCCCTTCCATAGGATCATAAGTAAGATCAGCCCTTCTATTCCGTCTGGGGAACTGTCCACTGGAGACCGGAGCAGCAGTTTTCCGGGGAGAACCTCTATTTGCAAATGTTTTTCCCCGCAGCTCACGTACCCGTGCCTCTAGGTCTGAGGTAGGTTTCCCATCCCACTTCCTCATGTCCTCTCCTTGGTCACGCAAGGTAAACCACAGGATACCTCGCCGTGTGTACTGTCTCTCTTGAGCAGGGAAACGTTTACTCCTAATAGCTGAAATACTGGTCTGTATGGGCGGGGAGTAGGACCTATCCTCTTTTAACTGCTGGACCTCCCGAGACAGTTTCTCCACAGCTGAGACAAGGGAAGAAGAGAGAGTGTCTTCATATTGCCGGAGCTGAGTAGCCAATTCATCTATTGTTGGTCCCTCTCCCTCTTTCCAGAGCATAATTGCCAATGAATTGGCATACGATGATGGTACACTCCGTAGAAACTTCCGCCACATGAGCCGTGTGCACCGGACTTCATCTGGATCTTGGGGTGACTCCTCACTGTCTAGGTCACTATAAATGGCTTCCAGCACAGCTAATTCCCTTAGGTACTGGATACCTCTCTCTATAGTGGCCCACTTGCCTGGATGATAAGTAATATCTTCCTTGAAGGGATATCTTTCCTTCATACTTGACAGGAGTCGCCTCCAGAGGCTGAGAGCTTGTGCACCTCTTCCAATCACTTTGTCAATGCCTGCTTCCCTAGAAAGGGATCCCAACTGTTTAGCTTCCTTACCTTCTAATTCCAGGCTACTGGCCCCATTATCCCAGCATCGGAGCAGCCAGGTGAGAAAGTGCTCGCCTGGACGGCGGCCAAAATCTTTTCGTATGTCTCGCAACTCATTCAGGGATAAAGATCGGGTGGTTTCAGTCTCATTTATGAGTTCCTCTCTCATGAGTTCCTCTCTCATGAGTTCCTCTTCTTCTTCCTCTGTTCGTGATGGTCCTGGTTTTCCCTCATCCCTTACTAAACAAGCTGACTTTCGCTTCCAAGATTTCTTCTTCTGTACAGGGGCGACTGATACTGACACAGGTTGGTTCTCTGATTCGGCTGCAGTGCCAGTAGCTAGAGTTGGAGTAGCCGCAGTGCCTGTCATTGGGGCTGGAGTAGCCACAGGGCCGGTAGCTGGGGCTGGAGCAGCTGCAGTGCCAGTAGCCGAGGCTGGAGTAGCCACAGGGCTGGTAGCCAGGGCTGGAGTAGCCGCAGGGCTGGTAGCCGGGGCTGGAGTAGCCATGGTATCGGTCGGTTGATTTTTTCTCCCTTCTTCCTGAGGGTGCTGCACGTTAAGCAGTGTTTGGTAGATACTAGCCAGTGCCCAGCACAAAGCGGTAAGCTTTGCCTCTTTAGAATAGCTATGGCATTTTTCTTTCAAATATTCGATCACTTCATCTGGATTCTGTAGTTGTTCGGGAGTGAAGTTCCAGACCATTGGAGGTGAGAAGTTCTCTAGGTACCTGCCCATCTTCTCCCACATACCATGCCACCCCTGCCCCTCCAACCTCAAGGTAGATCTCCAGGTGAATTTTGTAAATAATTGTTTTATCCTAAACAACATCTGAAACCCATTTAGGACACAGAGCAATAGGAGTATGCTGGCTTGCACATCCCAAGGATATTCAAAATTCTCGAGAGCTGATGTGACTCGCTCAAAAGAAAAAGGGAAGGTAAAGGAGTATGGGAAGGTACCCTCCTCTGACTTCCCCATAGATTGGTTCTCTGGGGAGAAAAAGAAAAATGTGCGATTATTAATAATTCTTACCAAATGGCATCCAAAGTACGGAGTTGCCAGCAATGCCGAAAACAAGGACCAGACTAATTTCATGACCAGTGATGATACCATATCATAAGCCAGTAGTGCCCAGTAAATCAAAATGAGAATTCTCATCCATTTCCGAGAAGTGATAAACAGCATCAAAGGAAATATGTGATGCAACTTAGGACAGACATAACACAACCATGTGAACATGTAGTACAACATTGTGACCAGGGACTCAAATAAAATAATGAGCACTTGTAACAACTTTAACACACTCTAGTCAGATCTCTCCTTACCTCAACCCTTCCAGCCCCACGTTGGGCGCCAAAATGACTGTGATGGTTTAGCCCAAATCACCACACAGTTTCTCGCACACTCTCCCCCTCCCCAGGGGGATGGGGGAGAGAATTGGGAAGGAAGGAGAACTCGTGGGTTGAGATGAAGACAATTTACTAAAATAAAAGGGAAAACTACAATAATAACAGAATATAAGGATATTAAAAATATACAAAGTGAACAATATGTGTTTTCTCACCACCCGATGTCCCAATGACCGATACAGCCCGTCCCGAGCAGCAATCACGGAAACAAAACCGAGCAGCAAGCAAAGGAGCAAAAGGGAGCCAGCAAGGTAGGGGGAACGATGCCAGCAAAAACAAGCAGGAAGGATGGATGCCAGGAAGGCAGATACCCACCCTCGCCTGCCCCCATGAGCATGACGTTTATGGCATGAAATACTCTCTTTGGCCAGTTTGGGTCAATTATTCTGTCTGTCTTTCTCCCAGCTTCCTGCATCTGCACATTAGGGAGACTTGGAAAGCAGGACGGTGTCCTTGGGCTCATTCACAACAACTGGTATCATCAGGGTGTTTATGAACATTCTTCACACACAAAATACAAAACATACCAGCTACTGAGAGGAAAAATTAACTCCATCCCTGCCAAAACCAGGACAGTCAAGGACTAATATGTCAAGCAAAGGATGTGATAACAGGGGCTGCAGTGTTGGTCAGAAGTCCTTAAGAAACTGCTGAAATCACCAAGTGAAAGGAGAGCATGGGTGAATGACTAAAGTTCATCTAGAGGAAGTTAAGACCCTCTGAAGAAGTAAACGACCACCAGAGACAGAAATGCTAATGCAAGTGTTTTTTTTTTTTAATAACCCCGCCTCACTTATGCATATGTATGTCTGTATTGTACAATCCTATGAATATGTATACCTGCACCATATAAATTTTTGGTAAAACGTGCTGTCGGTGTGCGTGCTTTTGGAGGAGCGATCCCCCACGCACCCGGCGCCGAATAAACATGCCTGCTTTATAACTCTCTCCGAGTGGTAGAGTTTGATCCGCGCATCAATTTGGCGACCCAGATGGGACCCTCTCTGCTCGACTGTAGGACCGGCTGAGAGGGGGACGTCTTTGGTGCGTCAGAAGAACTGGCTTTCATAAAACTCAAAGAGGTTACCAAAGAGGGAGGCTCTGCACATGGTCAGGTCAGGGAAAAAGATAATGAGGATGATGAAGATATTTTGACATTGAAGAGGTCACAACTGGCGGTAGCCAGGGCTGGAAAGTATAGTCAGAACCCTAAACCTTTAGGAAAGTGGACTTGCAGTTGTTAAAGGGATGAGTGAATGAGACCCCCTGTGAAACTGCCCTCAGGGATAAAGGAAGAGGAGAGAGCTGGCAGCTATTTAGACATTTTTCATAGAGCACAAGAACTATTGATTCCCATGTGCAAGAAATCAGGTGAGAAAGTCAGGATATTAAAGACTAACTCTGAAACTTACCTAACATAAATTAAGTCTTAATTAACTTAAATTAATTAATTAAAGTTTAAAAAATGGCTGGATGGCTGAGCCCAGAGAATGGAATAAGGGGTGGATGATGTCCTGGTTCTGGTTAGGATAGAGTTAATATTCACCTGAGCTGGGAGGGGAACTGGAGCTGGTGGCCCCTATGGCTGGGGCACCCAGCTGGGATAGGTTACTAATTAGCTAACAGCTGGGGCAAGTTTACCCAAATTAGCCAAAGGGCTCTTCCATCCCATGTGACATCATGCTCAGTATATAAGTGAGGAGGGTGCTGAGGAGAGTTTCCTGCCATGTGGGAAGAACCTGGGTGTTGAGATTTGTTGTAAGCCATTGTACTGTATTTGTTTTCCATCACTGTTTTGTTTTCAAGTTTATTTTTTTTTGTTTCATCTCAACTCATGTGTTTTTTGCTGCCTTTTGTTTACCAATTCTCCCTTCTGTCCCACTGGAGGGTGGGGGGAGTGAGAGAGAGACTGTGTAGTCTGGTCCCGATTAGAGCTAAACTACAACATGCAGTTAGTGTCTTGCCTTTTGCAATTTAAAGAAAAAATTTTGCATAATTGATAGATGAGATTGTAAAATTATTATCATGATTTAGTAAGTGCAGCCAATGATGCACTTCTTCCTTTGGATCTACATCTATTTCTGAGGTAACTTTTTCAACTATGACAACCATTAAAACCAAGTATCAAAATAAACTGAACTTAGAACTACACCTTCAAATCACTGTATTACAGTGATAAATCAAGATTTTAAGTAGTAATTAAGTATTGCATTGCTCTTACTGAAAAACTTTTTTTTTTGTCATCTCTTGTCATCTTTATCTCATCCTTTCTAAATTTCTATCTTTTCTATGTTTTATGATGTACATAATATATTAGTACAGGAGTACATGTATATAAATTAGAAATAGATATACCCATATTTGGGGGTGCATACTCAGAAGTTTTTTGTTGGTAGGGATGTGTGATCAAAAAGACTTGGAGATCACTGCCCTAAGGAACTCCCCCTAAGGGATCCAAGCATGATAACAAGGCTGGGAGGGCAGGAACCTCTACAGCTAGGGCCCTGTCCCGCAATACCCAAGAAAGGCGAGCGTGGGGATGGGAGCTGAGATTAACTGAGAACCTATATCACCAGACAAGTTTGTGGTGATGAATGAGGTCCAAAGTCAGGCTGGGAAATCATTCTATAGGTCAAGGTTCATAGACAGACATAGCTATAATAAAACTGGAAACCAGTAGTCCCTCAATGTATCTTAAGCAGGAAGTAAAGGCCTATGCTTGAGTTTAAATGGAGCTTTTGGTGCCATGGGCAGGGGTTATGGGGTAGAGGTCTCAGATGAGGCTGATCAAGGCAATTAAGGCCTAAGGAAAATGTGATCCCACAGTTCAATGGGACAGGGGACCTAGTGAACAAGGACATGGAAAAGACTGAGGTACTCATTGCCTTTTTTTGTCTCTGTTTTCACTGTCTTCAGGTCCCTGAGCCTAGTGGCAGAATCTTGAACAGTGAAGTATTACCCAGAGTAGAGGAAGATCAAGTTAAAGAGCACTTAAGCCAATTGGACATTGTCAGGGTTTAGGTCAGATGAGAATAAGCGCATGCTTTAATTATAGCACAGTAATTGGATCCATGTGAAGGAGTTTAGATATTTGTTGTCTCTGTAAATGAGTGATTAATGATGTGAATAGCACTACAAAGTTACAGAAAGCTGATTATCTCTACTTCCCTTCTCCTTGCTGACAGGAGTGGCAGTTGTCAGTAGTCAGGAGGAGTAGGGTGTTGAGTGTGATGGTTCCAGCTATGTGAGCTTGGTTCCAGGCATCCCTGAGGTCCTCCATGATCATGTGTCCCTAAAGGTAGAGATATGTGGTTCCCCTTTGGGCTGAGATGGATGAGTTTTACGAAGTAGAGAGCATCTTCCAGATTGTTTGATCTTTACTGGTTGGTGGATCATTTCAAGCTATTAGTTGTTGATTGGTACAGCAAGTCACCAAGCAAATATTGTTGTATAAGTTTATTTCTGCTATTTCTGCCAACTACATTTTTTTTTTTCTTAATACCCACTTTATCTAACAAAAGTTACATCCCTAACAACTACATCGCAACATACTGAAGGTCTATGGGTCTCTGACATCACCCTAACTACTCAAGTGATGTCAGCTCAGTAGGCCAGGATACATTCCACTTATTGCTCTAAACCTCTATAACTCTCTCTCATCTAATTATATGTAGTGGGAGGTTACTTGCATCATAAATAATAAATAACATCGCAATATATACCCGTACACCCGCTACGCACGCAAACGTACCCGCCCCCTATGCCCATGTACCTATCCGCACCTAGCACGAGGCATTGTGTCAGCACGCCCACGAATCGTTGCGGTCCGTTCTTCCTGTGTACATCCAGCCCCGCTCGTAGCCTTGTTGCTGCCTTGCAGGGCCCCGCATAAGACTATAACAACAATGGTAAAGATTATAAGTGCCCCCAACAATACAACAATAGGGTGAGTGAGGAGGTGGAACAAGGAATTACCATTTGGGCTCCAACCAGAGATTGTATTATAGCAATGTACTTCATCTGCAGTGACTACGCTGTGAGTAGGCTTAAGTATATTCCCATTGTCACCAGACACTATGGAGACAGGCAGGTTATTTAGGGAGCCTTAGTAGAATGAGGACTGGCCACAGGGTTGTGGTTATAATTAGAGCTTTGTTATAACATAGTAATTTTAACAATCAGCATAGCTTATTGTTATGTATAATTTCTATCAGTTAGCATAGCTTATTGTTACACAGAATTTTTAGCAATTAGCATAGCTTACAATTAAACAATTTCTAGTAATTAGCATAGCTTTCCTATTATGTAGAATTTTTAGTTACATAGACTTTTTAGTCACCTGAACCCTCTGCAAATCAGGTAAATTTTTAGAATCATAGAATAGTTTGGGTTGGAAGGGACCTTTAAAGGTCATCTAGTCCACCCCCCCCTGCAATGAGCAAGGACATCTCCAACTAGATCAGATTGCTCAGAGCCCCGTCCAACCTGGCCTTGTATGTTTCCAGGGATGGGGCATCCACCACCTCTCTGGGCAACCTGTTCCAGTGTTTCACCACCCTCACTGTAAAAAATTTTTACCTAATGTTTAGTCTGAATGTACCTCTCTATTTTAAAACCATTACCTGAGTAGGTATGGGCCCTACCCATCCGGGTAGGATCGAGTGGTCCATGTCTCTCCAGTTTAGAGAGAAGGATGTTGTGTGGGACAGTGTCAAGTCCAGGTAGATGGCATCAGTTGGTCGTCCCTTATCCACCAATGCTATAACCCCGTCATAGAAGGCCACCAAATTGGTCAGGCATGATTTGCCCTTAGTGAAGCCATGTTGGCTGTCACCAACCACCTCCTTGTTTTCTGTGTGCCTTATTGTTTTCCACGTGCCTTAGCATGGTTTCCGGGAGAATCTGCTCCATGACCTTGCCAGGCACAGAGGTGAGACTGACTGGCCTGTAGTTCCCCAGGTCTTCCTGATTTCCCTTGTTTTCAACTTACCAGATGGAAATACAATACAGCAGAGAGGAAACAGTCTAGGAGGTTCCTGGAAGATAACTTCCTGACATAGCTAGTGAGTGAGTCAACTAGGGAAGGCACCCTGCTGGACTTATTGTTTGTGAACAGAGAAGGACTTTTGGGTGATGTGATGGTTGAAGGCTGTCTTAGGCATAGTGATCATGAAAAGAGTTTTTGATTCTCATAGAAGTAAGGAGGGTAGTTAGCAGAACTGCTGCCTTGGACTACCAGGCAGATTTTGACCTGTTTAGGGGCTTGTAGCCGGTTCGTAGGATTCCTATGCACAAAGTTCACCCAGCATATGATATTTAAAAGCACAACAGTATTTATTGCTCTATTATAGCCTTGCATAAGCAGTTCCTAGCATAAGCAGTTACCAGAGTATTGTTTTCCCTTTGTGAGAGTCTTACCACCCCGACTAAGCCGGAGACACCGCCGAGCAGGAGGATAATGGTCAGCGGGGTCAGAGCAGAGAAGGGAGGTAGGCACAGCACCTTCAGGGCATCCCCTGTTGTTCGTAGAGTGTGCTCTGGGTCCTTTCTCTCTCTCCCTCTGCTCCGAGCCGCCTCTGTTTATCCCCTCAGCAGATTCAGTGGCAGAGTACTGACCAGGCGTTGATGCACGCGTGGCCAGCGCATGCAGCAAGGCCTGCCAAGTACGTGCCCTGCTGGCTAACAGCAGTTCCTGGACAGCAGCAACATCCTGCTCAATAACAACCCTTCTAGCTCCCCTCTCCGAGGTCGCGTTCTCACAGCTGTGTGCAGCTTGTAGTTTCTCACAGTGGCCCTACACGGACCATCACTGAAATCCCTCACACAGGGCTACCTGACAGATTCCCTTGGGAGGCAATCCTGAAGAGCAAAGGATTCCAGGAAAGCAGGACATTCTTCAAGAAGGAAATCTTAAAGGTGCAGGAGTAGGCTATCCCTATGTGCCGAAAGACGAACCAGCATGGAAGAAGATTGGCCTCGCTGAACAAAGAGCTTTGATTGGAATTCAGAAAAAAAAAAAAGAGAGTTTATTACCTTTGGAAGAAGGGGCAGGCAACTCAGGAGGACTACAAGGATGTTGTGAGGTTATGCAGGGAGAAAATTAGAAGGGTCAAAGCCCAACTAGAACTTATTCTGGCTACTGCAGTAAAAGACAATTAAAGATGTTTCTATAAATACATTAACAGCAAAAGGAGGGCTAAGGAGAATCTCCATCCTTTATTGTATGCAGGAGGAAACATAGTGACAAAAGATGAGGAAAAGGCTGAGGTACTTAATGCCTTCTTTGTCTCAGTCTGTAATAATAAGTGCAGTTATTTTTGGGGCATCCAGCCCCCTGAGCTGGGAGACAGGGATGGGGAGCAGGATGAAGCCCCCATAATCCAAGGGGAAATGGTTAGCGACCTGCTACACCACTTAGACATGCACAAGTCTATGCGGGTGGATGTGATCCACCCAAGGGTACTGAGGGAGCTGGCGAAAGTGCTCACCAAGCCACTTTCCATCATTTATCAGCAGTCCTGACTAACCGGGGAGGTCCCAGTTGACTGGAGGTGATCGGGCCCAGTCAGCATGGGTTCATGAAAAGCAGGTCCTGCTTGACTAACCTGATCTCCTTCTATGACCAGGTAACCTGCCTAGCGGATGATGAGAAGGCTGTGGATGTGATCTACCTGGACTTCAGCAAAGCCTTTGACACTGTCTCCCACAGCATTCTCCTGGAGAAACTGGCTGCTCATGGCTTGTACTGGCGTACTCTTACGTACGGGGTAAAAAACTGGCTGGACAGTTGAGCCCAGAGAGTTGTGGTGAATGGAGTTAAATCCAGTTGGCAGCTGGTCACAAGTGGTGTTCCCAAGGGCTCAGTTTTGGGGCCAGTTCTGTTCAATATCTTTATCAATGATCTGGATGAGGGGGATCAAGTACACCCTCAGTAAGTTTGCAGATGACACCAAATTGGGCAGGAGTGTTGCTTGAGGGTAGGAAGGCTCTGCAGAGGGACCTGGACAGGCTGGATCAATGGACTGAGGCTAATTGTATGAGATTGAAAAAGGCCAGTGCCGAGTCCTGCACTTGGGTCACAACAACCCCATGCAATGCTACAGACTTGGGGAAGAGTGCCTGAAAGCTGCCTGGCGGAAAAGGACCTGGGAGTGTTGGTCAACAGCTGGCTGAATATGAGCCGCCAGTGTGCCCAGGTGGCCAAGAAGGCCAATAGCATCCTGGCTTGCATCAGAAATTGTGTGATCAGCAGGATTAGGAAAGTGATCATCCCTTTGTACTTGGCACTGGTGAGACCACACCTCAAATACTGTGTTCGGTTTTGGGCCCCTCACTACAAGTTGGCCAAGTTGGCCAGGCAATTCATCCCCCATTGGTTCCTCTCCATCTTTCCAGGTCATTACTATCAATGAGTTGGCATACAACAATGGTGCGCTTCTGCCACACGGATCATGTGTACTGGACTTCATCTGTATATTTGGACAACTGCTCGTTGTCCAGGTCACTGTAAATGCCTTCTGGCACGGTTAATGCCCTCAGGTACTGGATTCCTCTCTCCATGGTGGTCCACTTGCCTGGGTGACATATAACATCCTCCTTGGAAGGATACCTTTCTTTCACACCTGACAGGAGTCACCTCCAGAAGCTGAGGGCTCTTGTGCCTTTGACAAAGCGCTTTGTCAATGCCCCCTTCCCTAGATAGGGATCCCAGCTGTTCAGCTTCCTTACCCTCTAATTCCAGGCTACTAGACCCATTATCCCAGCACAGGAGCAACCAGGTGACTATGTGCTTGCCTGGACAGTGGCTGAAATCCTTTTACATATCTCACAGCTCACTCAGGGAAAGGGATCAGGTGGTTACTGTCTCATTTACAAGTTCTTCCTCTTACTCCAAGGAAGAGGAGGAGCTCTCCCACCAAGTTTGCCCTTGGGGGGAAAGCAGGTAATTCTTCCTCCTGTTTTTGTGATGGCCCTGCTTCAGCGTAGTCTGCCTCTTCACTGACATGGCAGTATGCTTCTTCCTCCTGCTCCTTCTTCAGAGAAGCTTCTTCATCCCTTAACAAACGAGCTGACTTCTACATCCAGGTTTTCTTCTTGCATACAGGAGCAACTGATACCAGGACGGGTTTGTTCTTTGGTTCAGCTGCAGCACCTACCACGGGGATTTGAGTAGCCACAGTGCCTTTCGGTCTGTTTTCCCTCTCTTCTCCTTGAGGGTGCTGCATAATATCAAACAGTATTTGGTAAATACTGACCACGGCCCTGCACAGTGTGGTAAGTTGTGCCTCTTTAGAATAGCCACAGCATTTTCCCTTCAAATATTCTGTCCCTTCATCGGTGTACTGTAGTTGTTCAGGAGTAAAATTCCAAACCACGGTAGGTGTTCTCTAGATACCTGCCCATATTCCCCACATGCCATGCCACCCATGATCATCTTGCCTCAGGGCAGATCTCTGGGTGGTATTCCTAAAAAGTGTTTTTGTAATCCTAAACAAGACCTGGGACACATTCAGGAGACATAATGATAAGAGCATGATGGCTGGAACATCCCAAGGATATTAAAATTTCTCAAAACTTGTTTTAAGTAGCCTGGAGGTGAAAGAATGGGGGAAATCATACACATACAGATACCAACTTAACCTCAAGACCATTGATGTTATCATAAATTGATATAGCGTTGTACAACAAAATGATAATTCTCATCATTCTCCCCAAAGAAAGAAACAGCACCACAAGGAAAACAGAGTATATATAAGAGTGTACATAACACAACCATGCAACCAACCAAAGCAACAGCTATTTAATTAATTTAATAATATTTTTGGGGAATAAAAACAGTTCAACAAAACAACAAAGAAAAAAATAGAAAGGAATAACAAAAACAGAACAGACTTCAGCATGTAGTTTACAGCACTCTCACAATGGATTGTAACACACAGCTCTCACCCAAGAAGCAAAATCATGCCCTTTCCCCCCATCCTCACTTGATATATTGAGCATGATGTCACATGTTATCTAACAGCCCTTTGGCTAATCTGGGTAAACTATCCCAGCTGTGTCCCCCAGCCACAGGTGCCACCAGCTCCAGCTCCTCTCCCAGCTCAGGTGAAAATTAACTCTATCCTATCCAGAACCAGGACACTCATCTAATAGGGAGTATTTAAATTCTACTCAGCTAAGGGTTGAGCTTGGTTCATAAGTTAACACAATGGTCTACATAGATCTCTGTTTTGCAGGATGTGTTTTCTGCTTTCTGTATAGTGTTCCTGTCCTGGTTTTGGCTGGGCTGGAGCTAATTTTCTTTTCAGTAGCTGTTGTGTTTTGGATTTAGTATATGAAGAATGTTATTAATACACTGATGTTATGAGTTGTTGCTAAAGAGACCAAGGACACTTTCCACCTTCCCAGGTTTTGCTAATGTGCAGGTGCAGGAAGCGGGGAGGGATATAGCCAGAACAGTTGACCCAAACTGACCAAAGAGAGTATTCCATGCCATAAACTTCATGCTTAGTATATAAGTGAGGATGGGCCAGGGACCTGGCTTGCTTTTTTCTTGCTGTTTGGAATCGTTCCAGAATTGTTTGCAGGGTTTTTTTTCATTCTGTGATTGCTACTTGTGATGGGCTGTATTGGTCATTGGGTAGTCAAGCGGTGAGAAATTGTGCATTACTCATTTTGTATATTTTATTATTCCTATTGTAATTATTTTTATGTGTATATAATTATGTCTTTCTTTGCTATCCTAGTAAACTGTCTTTATCTCAACCCATGAATTTTCTTTTCTTTCCGATTCTCTTTCCCATCCCCGGGGGGAGGGGGAGTGAGTGGCTGTATGGTACTCGATTGCTGACTGTAGCTAAACCATGTTAGTTCTTTTTGGCACCTAACGTGAGGCACAAAGGGTTGAGATAACAACAGATCTGACCAGAATGCGTTAAAGTTGTTACAAGCACTCATTATATTAAGAGTCCCTGTTTACCATGTTGTATTATTTGTTCGCATGCTCGTGTTATGTAAATCCTCAGTTGCATCACATACTTCTTGTGGTGCTGTTTATCACTTCTCAGAAATGGATGTACTGGGCAATACTGGCCTATGATATGATGACATCACTGGTCGTGAAATCAGTCTGGTCCTTGTATTCGGCATTGCTGGCAACTCCGTAACTCGGGCACCATTTCACAAGAATTAATAATAATCACACTTTTAACTTTTTCTCTATGAAGAAACAATCTATAGGGAAGACAGAGGAGGATACTTTCCCCTACTTTTTTACCT
The DNA here is from genome assembly GCF_036417535.1 of Chlamydotis macqueenii. NCBI lineage: Eukaryota > Metazoa > Chordata > Aves > Otidiformes > Otididae > Chlamydotis > Chlamydotis macqueenii. Next base: position 15,237,493 of record NC_141592.1, on the reverse strand, counting down.
TCCCTTTTTCCTTCAAGCTAGTTGTCGTAGTTCAGCCCCAATGGGGACCAGACTACGCAGTCTCTCTCTCGCTCCCCCCACCCTCCGAGAGAATAGGAGGAGATGATATAAGAAAAACGGCTCAAGGTTTGAGATAAGGACGGGGAGAAATCCTTAAAGTTACCGTCACGGGCAAAACAGACTTGACTTGGGGAAAACTATTCATTTATTTCTAAAATTAGCAGGAGAATGAGACAGGGAACAAGATAACCTCCCCCCACCCCTCCCTCTTCCCGGGCTTAACATTATCTCTACTACCTCCCCTCCCGAGTGGCACGGGGGGGAAAAAGGGAATGGGGGTCGCGGTCAGTTCATCACGCGTTGTTTTACGCCGCTGTATCATCGTCGGGGGAAGAACTCCTCACATTCTTCCTCTGCTCCAGCGTGGGGTCCCTCCCATGGGCCACAGTCCTTCATGAAACTGCTCCGGCGTGGGTCATCTCTTCCACAGGGTGCAGTCCCTCTAGAACAGCTGTCCCAGCGGGCCCTCCACGGGCCACAGCCTCCTTCAGGCATCCACCTGCTCCGGCGTGGGGTCCTCCACGGGCTGCAGGTGGATCTCTGCCCCTCCGTGGCCCTCCATGGGCTGCAGGGGGACAACCTGCTCCGCCATGGTCTTCACCACGAGTTGCAGAGGAATCTTGGCCAGGAGCCGCATTACTCCTCCCCCTCCTTCTTCACTGACCTTGGCGTCTGCAGCCGTTCCTCACAACAGGCTGGCAGACGCCTCTCAGGATCCTTTTTACATCTTATTCACTTCTCATCTCCTCTCCACTTCTTGCAGCCGGGCCGGGCCGAGTTGGGCCCAGTCGGCTGCCGGGCGGGAGGCCAGAGGGAGAGGCCTGCAAGGCCCACAAGGCTCGTGCCTCCCCCTCTCTGCGCCCGCTCAGCTGCTTCACATCTTCTCCTCCTCTTTTTCTGTTTTCCCCTTCTTAAATACATTATCGCAGAGGCCTTATCATGGGGCGTTCTACTACCAATCGTCTCGGCCTTGGCCAGCAGTGGGTCTGCCCTAGGCCCGGCCAAGTCCACTAAACAAAGGGGAGCGACTTCTAGCAGTTTCCTACAGAAGCTACCACCTTAGGCCCCCCCTCACTAACAAAACCAGAACAGAAATAATCACACTTTTAACTTTTTCTCTATGAAGAACCAATCTATGGGGAAGACAGAGGAGGATACTTTCCCCTACTTTTTTACCTTCCCTTTTTCCTTCAAGCTAGTCACATCAGCTCTCGAGAATTTTGAATATCCTAGGGATGTGCAAGCCAGCATACTCCTATTGCTATGTCTCCTGAATGTGTTTCAGGTTTTGTTTAGGATTAAACAACTATTTAAAAAAATCACCCGGAGATCTGCCTCGAGGCTGGAGGGGCAGGGGTGGCATGGCATGTGGGAGAATATGGGCAGGTACTTAGAGAGCTTCTCACCTCCAATGCTCTGGAACTTCACTCCTGAACAACTACAGAATCCTGATGAAGTGATTGAATATTTGAAAGGAAAATGCCATGGCTATTCCAAAGAGGCACAACTTATCGCACTGTGCTGGGCACTAGCTAGTATCTACCAAACACTACTCAGCATTACGCAGCACCCTCAGGGAGAAGGGGAAGGAAAATCAACCAACAGATACTGGGGCTACTCCAACCCCCGCGACAGGTGCTGCAGCTGAATCAGAGAACCAACTTGTGTCCGTATTGATCACCCCTATAGAGAAGAAGAAATCTTGGAAGTGAAAGTCAGCTCGTTTAGTAAGGGATGAGGAAAAACCAGGACCATCACGAACAGAGGAGGAAGAGGAACTCATAAATGAGACTGAAACCACCCAATCCCTATCCCTGAATGACCTGCGAAATATGTGAAAAGATTTCAGCCATAGTCCAGGCGACCACCTTGTCACCTGGCTGCTCCGATGCTGGGATAGTGGGGCCAGTAGCCTGGAATTAGAGGGTAAGGAAGCCAGGCAGCTGGGATCCCTTTTGAGGGAAGGAGACATTGACAGAGTGATTGGAAGAGGTGCACAAGCCCTCAGCCTCTGGAGGCGACTCCTGTCAAGTATGAAGGAAAGATATCCCTTCAAGGAAGCTGTTACCTATCACCCAGGCAAGTGGACCACCATGGAGAGAGGTATCCAGTACCTGAGGGAATTAGCCATGCTGGAAATCATTTATAGTGACCTAGACAGTGAGGAGTCACCCAAAGATCCAGATGAAGTCCAATGCGCACGGCTCATGTGGTGGAAGAAGCGCTCCATTGTCGTATGCCAACTCATTGGCAATAATGACCTGTAAAGATGGAGATGGACAAATGGTGGATGAATTGGCTGGCCAACTCTGGCAATATGAAGAAAGTCTCTCTTCCTCCCTACGGGCCTGCGTCTCAGCTGTGGAGAAACTGTGTCGGAAGTTCCAGCAGTTCAAAGAGGATAGGTCCTACTCCCCACCGGTACAGACCAATATTTCAGCTCTTAGGAGAAAATGTTCCCCTGCTCAAGAGAGACGGTACACGTGGCAAGGTACCCTGTGGTTTACCTTGCGTGACCAAAGAGAGGACATGAGGAACTGGGATGGAAAGCCTACTTTGGCCCTAGAGGCACAGGTAAGTGAGTTGTGAGGAAAAACAATCACAAAAGGAGGTTCTTCCAGGAAAATTGCTGCTCCAGTCTCCAGTGGGCAGTTCCCCAGACAGCGTAGAAGGGCTGACCTCACCTCTGATCCTATGGAAGGGAATTCTGATTCATATTCACAAGAAGTGACCAGTGAATACTATGAACAGGACCAGAGGGGCCCTGCCTCCAGCCAGGCGGAGGAGAGGGACAACCAAGTTTACTGGACTGTATGGATCAGATGGCCTGGCACATCAGACCCACGAGAGGCTATAAAGCCCTAGTGGACACCGGTGCACATTGTACCCTAATGCCATCAAGCCATAAAGGGGCAGAACCCGTTTGTATTTCTGGAGTGACAGGAGGATCCCAACAGCTTAACTGTATTGGAGGCTGAAGTGAGTTGAACTGTGAGTGAGTGGCAAAAGCACCCCATAGTGACAGGCCCAAATGCTCCATGCATCCTCGGGATAGATTAGCTCAGGAGAGCGTATTTCAAGGACCCAAAAGGGCACCGATGGGCTTTTGGTATAGCCACTGTGGAGACGGAGGAGAATAAACAGCTGGCCACCTTGCCCAGTCTCTCAGAGGACCCTTCCGTTGTGGGGATGCTGAGTGTCAAAGAACAAAAGGTACCAATCACTACCACCGTGGTGCATAGGCAGCAATTTCGCACCAACCGAGATTCCTTGATCCCCATTCATAAGCTGATTCATCAACTGAAGAACCAGGGAGTGATCAGCAAGTCCTGCTCACCCTTGAACAGTCCCATATGGCCAGTGCAAAGATCTAGTTGAGAGTGGAGACTAACAATGGACTATCATGGCCTGAATGAAGTTAGGCCACCAGTGAGTGCTGCTGTGCCGGATATGCTACAACTTCAATATGAACTGGAGTCCAAGGCAGCCAAGTGGTATGCCACCAGTGATATCGCCAATGCATTTTTTTCAATCCCATTGGCAGCAGAATGCAGGCCACAGTTTGCTTTCACTTGGAGGGGGGTCCAGTACACCTGGAATCGACTGCCCCAGGTGTGGAAACACAGCCCCACCATTTGCCATGGGCTGATCCAGACTGCACTGGACAAGGGTGAAGCTCCAAAACACCTGCAATACATGGATGACATCATTGTATGGGGGAATACAGCAGCAGAAGTTTTTGAGAAAGGGGAGAAAATAATCCAAATCCTTCTGGAAGCCAGTTTTGCCATAAAACAAAGCAAAGTCAAGGGGCCTGCACAAGAGATCCAGTTTTCAGGAATAAAATGGCAAGATGGACATTATCACATTCCAATGGATGTGGTCAACAAAATAACAGCTGTATCTCCACCAACTAAAAACAGGAAACACAAGCTTTCTTGGTCCTTGTGAGTTTCTGGAGAATGCATATTCCAAATTACAATGACCCAAAATAATTATTTTAAATGGTGCCCTGAGCAAGAACAAGCCTTTGAACAAATTAAATGGGAGACAGTTCATGGAGTAGCCCTTGGGCCAGTCTGGACAGGACAAGATGTTAAAAATGTGCTCTACACCGCAGCTGGGGAGAATGGCCCTACCTGGAGTCTCTGGCAGAAAGCAACAGGGGAGACTTGAGGTCGACCCCTAGGGTTCTGGAGCCAGGGATACAGAGGATCTGAGGCCCACTATACTCCAACTGAAAAAGAAATATTGGTAGCATATGAAGGAGTTCGAGCTGCTTCAGAAGTGGTTGATATGGAAGCATAGCTCCTCCTGGCACCCTGACTGTCAGTGCTGGGCTGGATATTCAAAGGGAGGGTCCTCACTACACATCATGCAACTGATGCTACTTGGAATAAGTGGGTAGAACTGATCCCATAGTAAGCTCGAATGGGAAACCTCAGTCATCCAGGGATCTTAAAGGTGATGACAAACTGGCCAGAAGGCCGTACCAAACCTTGAACGACCCACGGACTATTATCCACTGCTAGTGTTTTACATGTGCGCCAGTGATGCAGCCAGGAGCAGTCTGAGGAGTATCAAGAAGGGTTACAGGGCCCTGGCCCTGGGAGCAACAGTTAAGGACTCCGGGGCGCAGGTAGTCTTTTTATCTATCCTCCCGGTGAAAGGGAAGGGACCTGAAAGAGACAGTCAAATCTAGCAAGTCAACAAGCAGCTACAGTAATGGTGCCACAGCCAGGGGTTTGGATACTTAGACCATGGGACTTGCTTTGAGAAGCCTGGTCTACCAGGGGCTGATGGGGTCCACCTAACTGAGAAGGAGAAGAGTATATTTGACCAAAGGCTTGCCAGGCTGGTGAAGAGGGCTTTAAACTAACGTTGCCGGTAGAGGGGAAGCACAATCCATCCCACCACTGTCAGTATGGTGCCAGTGCCAGCAACAGGTGCCCAGAACCTGGGGAAGGATCACAGGTAAGTATGAGAACACCTAAAGTGCAGCTCAAGGGAATGCCAGCTGCTCCAGCCAGCAAGTCGGCTTCATTGAGGGCCCAGCTTAAGTGCCTCTATGCCAACGCACGAAGCATGGGGAACAAACAGGAAGTATTAGAGATGTGTGCATGCCTGCAGGGCTACGACATTGTTGGCATCATGTGTTGGGGACGACGAGTATCAGAAGCCATGAGAATGAGAAACAAGAAGCCATGGGAATGAGAAACAAGGGACTTTCCAACAGAAGGAAAACAAGATAAAGGATACCTGGTGGTGGTTGGGCAATCGGAGGGTATATAAGCACATAAGCTGTAACAATAAATGATTTTTGCTTAGCATGCAGCGGGGGTCCGTGACTACGTTCCCACAAATGGCGCCTGAACAGGAACTTGTTAGAAGTAGTGAAGCTTAGAAGATTGTGATTCTGGTGGGAATGCCCGGCCAATTGGTAGGAAGCCTGCGCAGTGAGTTCGTTACCTCGAGGAAGGGAGGTAAGCGGCCGGGAACGAGGGGGAGCGATGCTCCAAAAAGAAACCTAGCCGAACTGGGGAAGTCTGCGCAGTATTCGTTACCTCGACTAAGTACAGCTTCCAAGGAACATAGATCAATTTTAACAATTCTAACAAAAGCGTTAGAGGAACAGAACTGTGCTATTAATAACACTGACCTGAAGAGTTTGTTGGTTTGGGTGTCCACTCACGTATCAGATGCTAACACCTCTAATATATATACAGTGGGCACCTGGGACAGTATAAGTGTTGAACTATGGGACTGTGCAACATGGAGTGACCATGCTGCTCAAAAGTTATTACCAGCATGACGTGTAATGTTTGAAGCCTTAAAGAATCACGCGCAGAAAGGCGATCTAACAGCACCTGTTACCCCGTCCACTCCTCTGCCTGTGGAAACAAAGACTAACAGTGAGCTGGAAAATCCCTTTGATCCAGGTGCCATAGATCCGGAAAAGGAGCCTTCAGTCTTTGGAGCTTCCTCGTTATAGAGGTGGCGTGTTTGTGTGTGTGTCCTTTGTGTTGAGGATGTCGTGCTTTCTCTTTGTGTTTGTGTGTCCTTTGTGTCAATGGTGTCATACTTTTGTTATTGTTTGGTGTTGTTGGTGTGGATGTAAGCTTATTCCAGCTGATCTATATTTGTGCTACAGCTGAGTGTTCTGGTGTGTGTGCTGTTGCAGGTCGACCCCGTTGGAACAAGTAATACAACCAGGTTGATATTGTTGCCATGCAAGGTGGAGCGTTAATTTATAAGATATTTAAGTGGAAATGGACAGGCAGTGCGAACAGACGAATTAATGGATTATAGTCCAGAGGAAATTTAAAATTTCCTAGACAGGTATAAGCAATCTGTGTGTATATGTATAAGCATTAAGTAAATGGTATGGAATAAGAGGTGGATACTGTTCTGGTCTTGGCAGGGATGGAGTTAATTTTCCTCTCAGTAGCTTTGGATTTTGTATGTGAAGAATATTGATAAAAACACTCTGTTAATGAGACCAAGGACACTGTCTGGCTTTCCAAGTCGCGTTAACGTGCAGGTGCAGGAAGCTGGGCCAAAGACAGAGTATCGTTCATTTGGACATTGGGTGATGAGAAATTGCACAAAGGATATGCTTGTGTCTCTACAGGAGCAGTAAACAAGTGGATCCCTGCACGATGGGTACGACCAGCGCTCCAAGCTGTCTTGCGTTCATCAGATTGTTAACAAGCTGTGTGGCAGCTCCATGGACATCAGTCACGGAGGGAATAAACGTGTGGGTAACTATGGCTAAAGCCACAGGACAGGACACCACTTGTCTGTCTGTATCATCTGCAAATAACCCTTTCAGAACATGCTTGGGCAATCTGCCAGATAACGGTAGGATGGCAACTCTGTGTAAAACAACAGCAGCCGCGAGTGCTGAGTGCTGAACTACAAGAGATGGAACTTTTGGGATCAGTAAAGATGGACTTCTGTCTATTTTTTTTAACTATTCAGGAGCTAATGTTACTAGAGGGGTAATGATTGTAAATGCTTTAAGACCTATACATCGCAATGACACAGCATGGTGTAATCACGCAAGCACTAACATATCAAAATCTAGACAGCATAAAAGACGTAAACGAAGCATACATAGCTTTGAATCTGATTGCCAAAATAATATAGAATTTTGGAAACCAAGTGAAATTATTGCTGCTTCAATCTTTGCACCTGGTGTGGCAAGTGCCCAGGCATTAGCTACGCTAAATAAATTGGGCTGTTGGCTTGCTAAGTAAACAAATGCAATTGCATCGGCACTATCAACGCTGCTAACTGATGCAGATTCTATACGCTACGCTACTTTACAAAACAGAACCGCTGTTAGCCTGCAGAGCACATATCTTGACAGGCCTTGTTGCATGCGCTGGCCACGCATGCAGCAACGTCTAGTCAGTACTCTTCCACTGAATCTGCTGAGGGTGTAGATAGAGGTGGCTCAGAGCAGAGAGAAGGGACCCAGAGCACACTGTACGAACAATAGGGGATGCCCTGAAGGTGCTGCGCCTGCCTCCTTTCTCTGCTCTGACCCCACTGATAATCACCCTCCTGCTCAGTGGTGTCTCCAGTGTAGTCGGGTTGGTAACAGAATAGAGCAGCAATAGATTTTTTATTATTAGAACAAAATCATGGTTGTCAGGATTTTGATGGGCTTTGCTGCATGAATCTGTCTGATTATTCAGAATCTATTCACAAAATATTCAAAACTTGCAAAAAGGAGTACAGAAACTGCAACAAAGTGATGGTTTTGATATATTCAGAAATCTTTTTGGTGGATTGATAAAAAGCTTATTAGAAATAGGTGTAGGATGCTTATTCATTCTTTTATACATGTATTTTGATCTGTATTCCGTGTGTGTTGAAATGTGTGCAGACTTTAATAGATAAAGTGTTGAAACAGGCATCTTCTCATAAACAAAGAAGGGGGAGATGTGGGTATTTCACTGAGCCAGTACGGTGTCAGAGAAAGCACACCGACCTTGGGAGAGGGATACAGTCATGCTTTTTGGAAGAAAGCCATGGAATGAGAAGGGAAGCTTTAAGATACAAGACATTGTTAGCAGAATTTATGGCTTGTTTCAACAGAGGCTTGCAAAAAACTAGTCACTGGCTTTGTAGACAAGAAGGTTGCTGGAGTTGGTATGTCTGTAATAGTAGAAGAATGCTGTAGTAGAAAATTACTAGAAAGTAGTGAAACTTAGTTTTGCTTAGCAATCATGAATATGTCTAGTGTGTGATCAGTAATTTTATTGGCTAAGCTTGATGTGGCATAACTGTTGATTGGAAAAGAAGGAATAAGGATGGATTATGTTATTGTTGACCATGGCATGTGTTCTCCCTTGTATTTTACGATGTCTACAAGAAGCCCTCACAAGAGCTTTTGATAGAAGTGCATATGCTGTGCTGTTAAAACAAGAAGGGGGAATTGTTGGGGACGACGAGTATCAAAAGCCATGAGAATGAGAAACAAGAAGCCATGGGAATGAGAAACAAGGGACTTTCTGAGAGAAGGAAAACAAGATAAAGGACACCTGGTGGTGGTTGGGTGACCAGAGGGTATATAAGCACATAAGCTGTAACAATAAATGAAATTCGCTTGGCATGTAGCGGGGGTCCGTGACTACGTTCCCACAGTCATGGAGACGTGGTGGGATGACTCCTATGAGTGGAGAGTTGGGATGGAGGGATCTAGGCTCTTTAGGAAAGACAGGCAGAGGAGACTAGGAGGGGGTGTCGCCCTCTCTGTCAATGACCAGCTGGAGTGCATGGAGCTCCACCTGGGGATGGAGGAGGAGCTGACAGAGAGCTTATGGGCCAGGATTAAATAGAGGGCAGGGACAGGTGACATTACAGTGGGTTTTGCTACAGGCCACCTGACCAGGAGGACTGAGCAGATGTGGCCTTCTGTAGACAAATAGGAGCAGCCTCATGGTCACAAGCCCTGGTCCTCCTGGGGGGACTTGAACCACCCCAGTATCTGTTGGAAGGACAACACAGCAGGGCACAGGCAGTCCAGGAGGTTCCTGGAATGCATGGATAATAAATTCCTCCTGCAGGTGATAGAGGAGCCAACAAGGAGAGGTGCTATGCTCGACCTTGTTCTCACCAACAGGCAGGGGCTGGTGGGGAATGTGAGCTCATGGGTAGCCTTGGCTGCAGGGACCATGAGATGGTGCAGTTCAAGATCCTATAAGGGCAGTGAGGAAGATGTGCAGCAAGCTTTCTAGCCTGGACTTCAGGAGGGCAGACGTTGGCCTCCTCAGGGATCTGCTGGGTAAAGTGTCATGGAATACAGCCCTGGAGGGAAGAGGAGTCCAGGAAAGTTGGTTAATATTCAAGGATCACCTCCTCCAATCTCAGGAGCAATGCATCCCAATGAAGAGGAAGTCGAGCAAAAACTACAGGAGGCCTGTGTGGATGAACAGCGAGCTCCTGGACCAACTGAAAAACAAAAAGGAAGCCTACAGAGGGTGGAAGCAAGAACAGGTAGCCTGGGAGGATTACAGAGAGGTTGTCTGAGTGGCCAGGGATCAGATGAGGTAGGCTAAAGCCCTGACAGAATTGAATCTGGCTAGGGACGTCAAGGGCAACAAGAAAAGCTTCTACAGGTACACTGGGAACAAAAGGAAGTCCAGGAAGAATGTGGGCCCTCTCCAGAAGGAAACGGGTGACCTGGTTACCTGGGACATGGACAAGGCTGAGGTGCTTAATGGTTTCTTTGCCTCAGTCTTCACTGGTGAGGGCTCTAGTCACATGACCCAAGTTGCAGAAGGCAAAAGCAGGGACTGGGAGAATGAAGAATTGTCCACTGTAGGAGAAGAGCAGGTTCGAGAATATCTAAGGAACCTGAAGGTGCACAAGTCCATGGGACCTGACGAGATGCATCCATGGGTCCTGAGGGAACTGGCGGATGAAGTTGCCAAGCCACTGTCCATATTTGAGAAGTTGTGGCAGTCTGGTGTGGTTTCACTATGACTGGAAGAGGGGAAATGTAACCCTCATTTTTAAAAAAGGAAACAAGGAAGACCCAGAGAACTATAGGCCGGTCAGCCTCACCTCTGTGCCTGGCAAGGTCATGGAGCAGATTCTCCTGGAAACCATGCTAAGGCACATGGAAAGCAAGGAGGTGACTGGTAACAGCCAACATGGCTTCACCAAGTGCAAATCATGCCTGACTAATTAGGTGGCCTTCTATGATGGAGGTACAGCATTGCTGGACAAGGGACGAGCAACTGATGTCATCTACCTAGACTTGTACGAGGCATTTGACACTGTCCTGCATGACATCCTTCTCTCTAAACTGGAGAGGTGTGGGGTAACATTAGCAGGGCTGCATGTATGCAGGAGGGGCGGTCCGTGGCGATTCACGCACTGGACATGGATGAGTCCACAAGTGCAGGGGGCAGGTGCGTCCACGTACGTGGTGGGCACGGATAAGTCCATGGGCGCAGGGGCAGGTGCGTGGTGGGCACGGATAGATCCATGGGCACAGGGGGCGGGTGCGTTCGCGTGCATAGAGGGTGTACAGGTATTTAACCCTGTGTTGCGCAGCATTAAATTGAAGGCTTAGCTTGATGGTATCCGTGTGATCCCCTGCTTTCCCTGGGGCGGGGCTCCGGTGCGTCCTGGGTTGGTTTGCTGGCAAGAGAGCCAGCAGAGAGGCACGGATTTGATGGACGGACCACTCAGTGGATAAGGAATTGGCTGGATGGCTGCACTCAGAGAGTGGTGGTCAACGGCTCAATGTCCAAATGGAAACAGGTGACGAGTGCCATTCCTCAGGGGTCCGTATTGGGCCCGGCCCTGTTCAACATCTTTGTTGGCGACATGGACAGTGGGATAGAGTGCACCCTCAGCAAGTTTGCCAACAACACCAAGCTGTGTGGTGCAGTTGACACACTAGAGGGGAGGGATGCCATCCAGAGGGACCTGGACAGGCTGGAGAGGTAGGCCCATGCCAACCTCATGAAGTTCAACCAGGCCGTGAGCTCAGGTGAGCTGAGAATTAGCAGCTCTTGAGGACAATCTGGCATGCAGGTTCATCTGTCCCCTCCATCTCCCCCACCAGGGCCTCCGTATTTTTCAGCAAAAAGAATGATGGAGATTTCTGCCCCTGCATAGAATACAGGGGGTTGAATGATACAATGGTTAAAAAGCGTCACCCTCTTCCTCTCATCCTGAAGCTCTTGGTACGTCTGCAGGAGGCTCGTTGGTTCACAAAGTTGGTCCTGAGAGGATCCTACAACTTGCTCGAAATCCATCAGGGGGATAAATGGAAAATTGCTTTCCACACCAGATAAAGCCACTATGAGTATCTTGTGATGCCATTTGGTCTCTGCAATGTTCCAACCACCTTCCAACATTTTATAAATGATGTCCTGAGGAACTTGCTTGATAACTCTGTCATGGCATACCTGGATGACATACTGACTTTTTCAGCCACTCAAGAGGCTCACGTAGACTATATGCAGGAAGTCTCAAGTGACTTGCAACAGAAGCATCTCTATGCCAAACTGAATAAATACTCCTTTAAGAAAATGAAATGAGTATTCACTACGGTTCCATTCCTAGACTACTCAGATGGCCTTTCGCTAAAGAAGTGGATGCCTTAGATGGAGCCGTAGGGGTCATCCTCTCTCAGAAGGTCAGCCCTAAGCGGGAGCTCCACCCCTGTGCCTTTTTCTCTCAGCAGCTCGCTCCCACTGAGACAAATTACAACATCTGGGACAAGTTGCTCCTGGCAATCAAAGCTGCCTTTCACCTCCTCAAGGGGGCAAAAGATCCAACAGTGTTGCTGACCGACAACTATAGCCTGGAATACTACTGAGGGATGACGTGTCTCTCTCCCAGCCTTGTCCTCTAGGCCTCTTTCTTTTTGCACTTTCACTTCATTTTTACCTAATAGAATAGCAAGGCCAATGCCTTGTCATGGAAGGGGGACTCAGACACTTCATCACCACCACAGTAGAGGATGAGCTCACTGCAGTAGTTAGAGAAACCACTGCAAATGGTGCACTTCTAGCAAGGCATTGTGCTGGCATAGCCTAACTCAGCCTGCAAAAAAAAGGACAGCTCCCTGTATTGGGGAAAGAAGCTCTACATCCTGCAGAGACTGCTGCAAGCACAGGTACTCCATCAATGCCACCATGTACCTGCAAGCAGATGCATGGGCTGATGGAAGATACAACACCTGATTACCTGGACCTACTGGTGGCCCACAGTATGGGCCACAGTCCGTGGACTTCATAGTAGACCTGCCCCTCCTCCCCTCTCGCAGGGCAACACAGCCATACTACTGAACACCTGTGTTCATACCAAAAGGCCTCTGCAAGGAACACAGGGTCTCTTGCAGACCCTCCTCACTCCTAACCAGCCTTGGCAGTTGGTGTCCATGGAGGTCACAGTAGACCTGCCCCCCTCACAGGGCAACACAGCTGTCCTAGTGACTGTGGATCTCTTCACTAAGATGGTGTGTTGGATTAATTTAGTGAGAGGGGGCTATGGTGGCAGCTTCTGTAAGGAACTGCTAGAAGTAGTTTCCCCTTTGTTCAGTGGACTCGGCCGGGCCTAGGGCGGACTCACTGCTGGCCAGGGCCAAGCCAATTGGTAGCAGAATGTTCCCTGATAACACCTCTGCGATAATGTATTTAAGAAGGGGGAAAACAGGGAAAAAAAAAAAGAAGAGAAGATATGAAGAAGCTGGAGCAGGGGCAGAGAGGGGGAGGCGCGAGCCTTGTGGGCCTTGCGGTCCTCATCCTCTGGCCCCCCATTCCCTCTTCCCCGCTGAGCCGCTCGGGAGGGGGAAGGAGGTAGAGATAATGTCGAGCCTGGGAAGAGGGAGGGGTGGGGGGAAGTTATCTTGTTCTCTGTCTCATTATCCTGCTAGTTTTAGGAATAAATGAATAGTTTTCCCCAAGTCAAGTCTGTTTTGCCCGTAACAGTAACTGTAAGGATTTCTCCCTGTCCTTATCTCAAACCTTGAGCCGTTTTTCCTTATATTATCTCCCCCTGTTCTCTTGGAGGGTGGGGGGAGTGAGAGAGAGACTGTGTAGTCTGGTCCCGATCGGGGGCTGAACTACGACATTGCCCTTCATTTTTAACTCTTTCTTTTTTTTTTTTTTTCCCTCATAGAGCAGTTCTGCTCTTGCTTCTTCTCATCAATAATAGTGTGAGAAGTTACAGGCAGTGCCATGAGGGATGTCTGGATTTCATATGGAGCTAAGGAGGAGACACATAAGGGGAGCATCAGGGGCCTTTTGGGGAGTGGAATCTTGCAAGGCCAGCAGTGCTTGGGTAACTGTATCAGTAATATATGGTCATGAATGCCTTGGAACTGGTATCAGAAATATCAAATTTGGGTACAGATGTAGAAAAACTGAAGCCAATGGGGAAAGTATGATTAGAGGTGATTGTTTATATGGGAGAAGAGGGGCATTAAGTGAGGGAATCCACACGACCATCTCTTGGCAAAATGGCTTGGATATCAATAGCTGATAAGAGAGGAATGTGAGTGTAAATAGTGTGCATGAATATAATAGAATCATAGAATCATAGAATGGTTAAGGTTGGAAGGGACCTTCAAAGGTCATCTACAAGGAGCAGGGACATCTCCAACTAGATCAGGTTGCTCAGAACTTCATCCAACCTGGCCTTCAATGTTTCCAGGGATGGGGCATCCACCACCTCTCTGGGCAACCTGTTCCAGTGTTCCAAAACCCTCAGTGTAAAATTTTTTTTCCTAATATCTAATCTAAGTCTACCTCCCTCTATTTTGAAACCATTACCCCTAGTCCTGTCACAACAGGCCCTACTGAGCAGTCTCTCCCTGTCTTTCCTGTAGGCCCCCTTGAGGTACTGGAAGGCTGCTATAAGGTCTCCCCGGAGCCTTCTCTTCTCCAGGCTGAACAGCCCCAACTCTCTCAGCCTGTCCTCATAGGAGAGGTGCTCCAGCCCTCTGATCATCTTCGTGGCCCTCCTCTGGAATCTCTCCAACAGATCCACGTCCTTCTTATGTTGGGGGCTCCAGAACTGGACACAGTATTTCACGTGGGGTCTCACCAGAGCAGAGTAGAAGGGCAGAATCACCTCCTTTAACCTGCTGGCCATGCTCCTCTTCATACCGCCCAGGATGCATTTAGCCTTCTGGGCCACAAGGGCGCATTGCCTGCTCACGTTGAGCTTCTCATCCACCATCACTCCCAAATAACCCAAACTGTTTGAGAGAGTGTTTGCCCAAAAGCTGATGAGGCTGAAGAGGAAGTTTGCTTAAGATGACCATGAGACAAATTAAGCAGTAGCCAGTGAATTAGAAAGAGACTTTTGAAAAAAAAAGGTGTCACCTTGAAAATAAGTATAAAAGAAGCATGAAAATTTGTAACAGTGGGGAGAAAGAAGTGGGAACAAAGCAGGAATCAGAACCCGGTTTGACACTGCCAAAAGTCACCCTGCAGACATCATGACCTTTGCCTAGGCCTGACAGAGCAACCTCCCTCTGGGACGCTATGAGTAGTTGGTCTAGTTTCGGCAGGGATAGAGTTATTTTTCCTCTCAGTAGCCAGTGTGTTTTGGATTTCGGATGTGAAGAATGTTGATAAACACCCTGATGATATGAGTTGTTGCTAATGAGACCAAGGACACTGTCCAGCTTTCCAAGACTCGCTAATGTGCAGATGCAGGAAGCTGGGAGAAAAACAGATGGAATAATTGACACAAACTGGCCAAAGAGAGTATTCCATGCCATAAACGTCATGCTCAGTATATAAGTGGGGGTTGTCCATGGGAGGGGGCATCCATCTCTGGCATCTTTTGCTCGCTGGCATTGTTCCCTCTACCTTGCTGGCTCCCTTTTGCTCCTTTGCTTGCTGCTCGGTTTTGTTTCCATGATCAATGCTCGGGATGGGCTGTATTGGTCGTTGGGATATTGGGTGGTGAGAAATCATGCATTATTCATTTTGTATATTTTAGTATTATTGTATTCTGTTATTATTGTACTTTTCCTTTGCTATTCTAGTAAACTGTCTTCATCTCAACCCATGAGTTTTCCTTCCTTATCAATTTCTCTCTCCCATCCCACTGGGGAGGGGGAGGGTGAGCGAGAAACTGTGTGGTGACTAGTGTTAAACCACCACAGTCTTTTTGGCTCCCAACATGAGACACGGAGGGGCCTCACTAGATTAGTTGGCAGATTGTCAGACTTTAATCTGAGAATCCAAGGTTCGAGCCCCCGGTAAGTCCCAAAGGCTTGAGATAAGGACAGGTTTGAACACAGTGTGTTGAAAACAGATTTGTTAAAAGCATTCACTATGTGGGTTTGGTCATCGCTGGCCACAATGTTGTTTTATTTGCTCTCGGAGTTGTTTTTAGAGCTGTATTGGGCAGCACCCTACTTGCTGCTGTTTGTCAGTGTTTATGCGTGACTTATCTTTTCTGGGATTAAAAGTATTGTTCTTCTATGCTATGTAGCACTGGCTTGTTTGGTGAGATCACTGGTAATGGGATCAGTTTCATACTTGTATTCAACAGCAGTGGGCAGTGCGCAGAGTGAAGCAGCAGCAGAGGCTCCATCCAGATATTTTGGGAGCCATCTCATGGGTGTTGTTTGGAATTATACCTCTTGTTTTGGTTGGGGAAGCCAGGTAGCAGGGGGGGACATCTGTTTACAGCTTCCCCCACTTTGCCAAGCTAATTTCAACAGCTTTTGAGAATTTTGAATACCCTTGGGATACCTGAACCATTGTGTGCATATTGGCAGGTTTCTTGCAGCTATCTCAGATCTTGATCTTGATATTAAATTTAAATAACTGTTTAAGAACACTGTGGCTGCCATAACCCTGGCAGCAGGCATTGTGGATACTCCAGTCCCAACTACAGACACTGTGGCTACTCCAATTCCTGCTGCAGATGCTGCAGTCACTTTAGTCCCCATGACAGGCAACGCAGCTATCCCTGATTCCCACTAAGGCACTGAAGTTACTTCAGCCCCTATGGCAGGCACTGTGGCTACCCCAGTTCCCGCTACAGCACTGTGATTGCTTCAACCACCACAACAGGCACTGTGACTACTCCAACCCCAGCAAGCAGCACCGCAGATGAACCAAAAAAACAACCTGTGCCAGTATCAGTTGCCCCTGTACAGAAGAAATACACAAAAAAAAACAGTTCGCATAGTGAAAGACAATGAGGAACCAGGAACATCTCAAGAACAGGGAGAGGCAGAAGCAGAGGATGTCATCCAATCCCTATCCCTAAGTGAGCTGCGAGATATGTGAAAAGATTTCAGCCATAATCAAGGAGAGCAACTTGTCACCTGGTTGCTCCGATGCTGGGACAGCGGGGCCAGTAGCCTGGAATTAGAAGGCAGGGAAGCCAGGCAGATGGGATCCCTGTCTAGGGAAGCAGCCATTGACAGGGCGATTGGAAGAGAGTCAGCAGCCTGCAGCCTCTGGAGGCGACTCCTGTCAGGCGTGAGAGACAGATATTTCTTCAAGGAAGATAGAATATGCCACCTAAGCAAGTGGACCACCATGGAGAGAGGTATCCAGTTTCTGAGAGAATTAGCTGTTTGGGAGCTGATTTATCGTAACCTGGATGACCCACGGACATCCGTGGATCCAGATGAAATTGAATGTTCCCGACTCATGTGGCAGAAGTCTGTACAGAGTGCACCATCCTCGTATGCAAACTTATTGGCAGCAATGAGTTGGAAGGATGATGAAGCACCACCGGTACGTGCAGTGGCTAACCAGCTCTGACAATATGAAGACAATCTCTCTTCCCCGCTACGGACCTGTGTTGTGGCTGTGGAAAGACTGACTGAAAGATCTGAAAGCCTTTCTGAAAAACTGTTTGAAAAACTATCCCAGGAGTTCCAGAAATGCGAAAACAATAGGTCTTAATCTCCAGCTGCACAGACCAGTATCTCAGCTATTAGAAGACCTCCTCCTGCTCAAGAAAGACAGTACACGTGTCAAGGTACCCTGTGGTTTACCTTGCGTGACCAAAGAGAGGACATGAGGAAGTGGGATGGGAAACCTACCTTGGCCCTAGAGGCACAGGTAAGTGAGTTGTGAGGAAAAACAATGGCGAACAGAGATTCTCCCAGGAAAATCGCCGCTCCAGTCTCCAGTGGGCAGTTCCCCAGACAATGTAGAAGGGCTGATCTCATCTCTGATCCTATGGAAAGGACTTCTGATGCATATTCACCAAAAGTGACTAGAAAATATGATAAACAGGACTAGAGGAGCCCTGCCTCCAGCCAGGCAGAGGAGAGGGACAACTGAGTTTACTGGACTGTATGGATTAAATGGTCTGGCACATCAGACCCACAAGAGAATAAGGACATAATAATAAGTGGACACTGGTGCACAGTGTACCCTAATACCAACAAGCCATAAAGGGGCAGAACCCACTTGTATTTCTGGAGTGACAGGAGGATCCCAACAGCTAATTGTACTGGAGGTTGAAGAGAGTTTAACTGGGAATTAGTGGCAAAAGCACCCCATAGCGACTGGCCCAGATGCTCCATGCATTCTTGGTATAGATTACCTCAGCAGCAAGTATTTCAAATACCCAAAAGGGTATGGGTGGGCTTTTAGTATAGCCACCGTGGAAAATACATAAATTAAACAGATGTCTGCCTTGTCTGATCTCTCGGAAGACCCTTCCGTTGTGGGGATCTTGAGGGTCAAAAAACAACAGGTACCAATCACTACCACCGTGGTGCATAGGCAGCAAATTCGCACCAACTGAGACTCCATAATCCCCATTCATAAACTGATTCGTCAACTGGAGAACCAGAAAGTGATCAGAAAGACTCACTCACCCTTGAACAGTCCCATATGGCCAGTGAGAAAATCTAGTGGAGGGTGGAGACTAACAGTAGACTATCATGGCCTGAATGAAGTTACGCTACCAGTGAGTGCTACTGTGCCAGACATGCTAGAACTTCAGTATGAACTGGAGTCCAAGGCAGCCAAGTGGTATGCCACCAGTGATATCACCAATGCATTCTTCTCCATCCCATTGGCAGCAGAATGCAGGCCACAGTTTGCTTTCACTTGGAGGGGTGTCCAGTACACCTGGAATCGACTGCCCCAGGTGTGGAAACACAGCCCCACCACTTGCCATGGACTGATCCAGACTGTACTAGAAAAGGGTGGAGCTCCAGAACATCTGCAATACATTGATGACATCATTGTATGGGGCAACACAGAAGCAGAAGTTTCTGAGAAAGGGGAGAAAATAATCCAAATCCTTCTGAAAGCGGTTTTTGCCATAAAACAAAGCAAAGTCAAGGGGCCTGCACAAGAGATCCAGTTTTTAGGAGTAAATGGCAAAATGGACGTTATCACATTCCAATGGATGTGGTCAACAAAATAACAGCTATGGCTCCACCAGCTAACAAAAAGGAAACACAGGCTTTCTTGGTCCTTGTGAGTTTCTGGAGAATGCATATTCCAAATTACAGTATGGTTGTAAGCCCTCTCTATGAAGTGACCTGAAAGAGGAACGATTCGAAATGAGGCCCTGAGTAATAACAAGCCTTTGAACAAATTAAACAGGAGATTGTTCATGCAGTAGCCCTTGGGCCAGTCCAAACAGGACAAGATGTTAAAAATATGCTCTACATCACAGCTGGGAAGAACGGCCCTACCTGGAGTCTCTGGCAGAATGCGTCACAAGAGACTCGAGGTCGACCCCTAGGGTTTTGGAGCCGGGGATATAGAGAATGTGAGGCCCGTTATACCTCAAATGAAAAGAGATACTGGCAGCATATGAAGGAGTTCAAGCTGCTTCAGAAGTGGTTGATATGGAAGCACAGCTCCTCCTTGAACCCTGACTGCCAGTGCTGGGCTGGATGTTCAAAGGGACAGTCCCCTCTACACATCATGCAACTGATGCTACATGGAGTAAGTGGGTCACACCGATCACACAGCGGGCTCAAATAGGAAATCCCAATTGTCCAGGAATCTTAGAAATAATCATAGACAGGTCAGAAGGCAGAGATTTTGGAATGCCACCAGAGGAAGAGGTGACGCATGCTGAAGAGGCCCCACCGTACAATAATTACCAGAAAATGAGAAGTGACATGCCATGTTCACTGATGGGTCTTGTATTGTAGGAAAACATCAAAAGTGGAAAGCTGCTGTGTGGAGTCCTACACAAGGAGTCGCAGAAGCCACTGAAGGCCATTCAGGTGAAAGCCATCCAACTAGCTTTAGATATTGCTGAAAGGGAATGATGGCCTGTGCTTTATCTCTACACTGATTCATGGATGGTGGCAAATGCTCTGTGGGAGTGGTTAAAGCAATGGAAGCAGAGCAACTGGCAGCGTAGAGGCAAACTCACCTGAGCTGCCACACTGTGGCAAGATATTGCTGCCTGGTTAGAGAATCTGGTTGTAAAAGTACGTCACGTAGATACCCACGTACCCAAGAGTCGAGCCACTGAAGAACATCAAAACAACCAGCAGGTGGATCAGGCTGCTAAGATTAAAGTTTCCCAAGTGGACCTAGACTGGCAACACAGGGGTGAACTATTTTTAGCTCGGTGGGCTCACAACACCTCGGGCCATCAAGGAAGAGATGCAACATACAAATAGGCTCGTAATTGTGGGGTGGATTTAACCATGGACACTATCACACAGGTTATCCATGAATGCAGCAATTAAGCAAGCCAAGTGGTTAAACCCTAAATATGGAGAGGCCTGGCAGACTGATTACATTATACTCCAACAAGTCGCCAAGGCAGGTGCCATGTGCTTACAATGGTGGAAGCAACCACTGGGTTGCTAGAGACATCTCCCGTACCCCATGCCACCACCTGAAACGCTATCCCGGGCCTAGAGAAGCAAGTTCTCTGGTGACATGGCACTCCAGAAAGGATTGAGTCAGACAATGGGATTCATTTCCAAAACAACCTCATAGACACCTGGGCCAAAGAGCATGGCACTGAGTGGGTATATCACATCCCACCAGCTTCTCGAAAAATTGAACAGTACAATGGCCTGCTGAAAACTACACTGAAAGCAATGGGTGGTGGAACCTTCAAAAATTGGGATAAACATTTAGGAAAAGCTACTTGGTTAGTGAACAGTCGAGGATCCACCAATCGAGCTGATCCTGCCCAATCAGAACTTTTACATACTGTAGAAGGGGATAAAGTCCCTGTGGTGCATGTAAGGAATATATTGGGGAAGACAGTCTGGGTTATTCCCTCCTGGTCAAAGGCAAATCCATGCATGGGATTGCTTTTGCTCAAGGATCTGAGTGTACTTGGTGAGTTATGTGGGAAGATGGGGAATTCCGATTTGTACCTCAAGGAGATCTGATTTTAGGTCAAAATAGCCAATTATTTGAACTGTATATAATAATTTCTGTAGTTATTATATGTCATATCAAAGGTATTGCAACAAGAACCCCCCCGATCAGTGAAGAATGAGCTTCAATGAAACCAAGTGACATGCAGAAGTGATGCGGAACCAGAACTGGCATTCAACAACTTCCTTGAGATAAACATCTTCAACTCGCAGACCATGGACATGATACACTAGCCATGCAAGATGTACCAACTGCGAGCTGCAGATGCAGCATGCAACAACCCCAAACTACATACCATCTCTCTTGCCCTGAGAGACTGTTATGACAGATGGAGCCCAAAGTCCTGGACTAAATGAACTTAACACACTTTGGAGGCATAGCCCATAGACTGAGGGAATGATATCAGTTTGTATACATATAAGCATGACGTAGATGGCACGGAATAAGGGATGGATACTGTCCTGGTTTTGAAAGGGATGGAGTTAATTTTCCTCTCAGTAGCTGGTGTGTTTTGGATTTCGTATGTGAAGAATGTTAATAAATACACTGCTGACATAGAATCATAGAATCATTAGGGTTGGAAGGGACCTTCAAAGGTCATCTAGTCCAACCCCCCTGCAAGGAGCAGGGACATCCCCGACTAGATCAGGTTGCTCAGAGCCCCGTCCAACCTGGCCTTGAACGTTTCCAGGGATGGGGCATCCACCACCTCTCTGGGCAACCTGTGCCAGTGTTTCACCACCGTCATTGTAAAAAATTTTTTCCTAATATGTAATCTAAATCTACCTCCCTCTATTTTAAAACCGTTATCCCTCGATTTTTCACAACAGGCCTGTCATAGTTCAGCCCCGATCGGGACCAGACTACGCAGTCTCTCTCTCACTCCCCCCACCCTCTGAGAGAATAGGGGGAGATGATATAAGGAAAAACGTCTCCAGGTTTGAGATAAGGACAGGGAGAACATCCTTAAAGTTACCGTTAAGGGCAAAACAGACTCGACTTGGGGAAAACTATTCATTTATTACTAAAACTAGCAGGATAATGGGACAGGGAACAAGATAACCTCCCTTCCCCCCCCCTCTTCCTGAGCTTAACAGTATCTCTACTACCTTCACCCCCCGAGCGGCACAGGGAGGAAGAGGGAACGGGGGTTGCGGTCAGTTCATCACGCCTTGTTTTACACTGCTGCTTCATGGTCGGGGGAAGAACTCCTCGCATTCCTCCCCTGCTCCATTGAGGGGTCCTTCGTGAAACTGCTCCGGTGTGGGTCATATCTTCCACGGGGTGCAGTCTCTCCAGAACAGCTGCCCCAGCGGGCCCTCCACGGGCCACAGCCTCCTTCAGGCATCCACCTGCCCCAATGTGGGGTCCTCCACAGGCTGCAGGTGGATCTCTGCTCCTCCATGGACCTCCATGGGCTGCAGGGAGACAACCTGCTCCACCATGGTCATCACCACAGGCTGCAGGGGAACCTTGGCCAGGAGCCACATTACTCCTCCCTCTCCTTCTTCACTGACCTTGGCGTCTGCAGCTGTTCCTCTCACAAGAAAAGTTCTTCACAACAGGCTGGCAGATGCCTCTCAGAATCTCTTCACATCATCCATCTCATCTCCTCTCCACTTCTTGCAGCCGGGCCGGGCCCAGTTGGGCCCAGTCTGCTGCCTGGCAGGAGGCCAGAGGGTGAGGCCTGCAAGGCCCATGAGGCCTCCGCCTCCCCCTCTGCGCCTCTGCCCCTGCTCAGCTTCTTCACATCTTCTCTCCCTTTTTTTTTTTCTGTTTTCCCCTTCTTAAATACGTTATCACAGAGGCGTTATCACAGAACATTCTGCTACCAATTGGCTCGGCCTTGGCCAGCAGCGGGTCCACCCTAGGCCCGGCCGAGTCCACTGAACAAAGGGGAGCAACTTCTAGCAGTTTCCTACAGAAGCTACCACCTTAGCCCCTCCCTCACTAAACAAAACCACAACAAGGCCCTACTGAAGAGTTTTTCCCCATCTTTCCTGTAGGCTCCCTTTAGGTACTGCAAGGCTGCTAGTTCAGTTGTTGCTAATGCCACCACACTGCCTCTAGTGCTGTGAAACCGTGCCCTGTTGGTGAGGTCATTGCTTGGCCTGTGTTGTGGCTGCCCACAGCTTCTGGCTCGCCTTCCTTGCTGCTCCCTGACAGGTGTTTCAGTACCTAAGGCAGTCTCTTAAAGGTTAAAAAGTGACCCCACTTGATGAGTAGGTAGTCTAAATGATCAATTTAAGGTTGGCAGGGCTTTAGCAATGATAAAGGATGCCCATTCATGTCATCATGCCATTACACACTAGCTTACATACATGGTCAGTTCTGCTCCCTCTCATTTCTTATATGAGAGAGGATAGGAAATTGTCACGGAACAGTAAGAGTGACTGCTTTGTGAGGGAGGTCAAGCTGGGAGACAAGGGTGACAGCAAGGCAGGTCAGGGCAGTGACCTCACTTACAAGGTGTGCAGCTCCACTCTCATAGTGCAGTGAGGGCTGGCTGCTCCCTAAGGGAAGAGGACCCAGGAGCTGAGCATGATAACAAGGCCAGCAGAAGCAGTGACGTTGCCAGCAAGGGCCCAGTCCCACAGTACCTGAGTAAGGCAAGCAAGGCAGGCCCGGGGATGGTATCCGGATTCAACCAAAAGTTCCAATTGCCAGGAAAGTCTGTGGTGATGAGGTAGGTCTGAGGCCAGGCTGGGAAGTCTGTCCCCAGGTGAGGGCCTTCATCAGTGGGGTTCTCATAGTTTATCCCTGCTCGGGACAAAGCTACGCGGTCTCCCACTCACTCCTGCCACCCTCCGAGAGAACAGAGGAGAGAAAATATAACAAAAAGCTCATGATTTGATATAAGGACAGGGAGAGTTCATTGAAGTTACTGTTACGGGCAAGAAATAACTCAACTTGGGGAAAACTATTTCTTTATTACTATTAATAAAATCAAAGCAGGATAATGAGAAAGAGAACAAAAAAAAAAAACTTCCTCCCACCCCTCCCTCTTCCCAGGCTTAATTTCATTTCAATTTCAATTATTTCTACCTCGTTCCCTCCCTCCCCGAGCAGCACAGGGGGGAATAGGGAATGAGAGTTGTGGTTAGTTCATTACATGTCGCTTTACACCGCTCCTTCTTCCTCAGGGGAAGAACTCACATTCCTCCCCTGCTCCAGCGTGGGGTCCCTCCCACGGGCTACAGTCCTTCATGAACTGATCCGGCGCAGGTCCTTTTTCGCATGGGGTGCAGTCCCTCCAGAACCGGCTGCCCTAGCGCAGGCACTCCACGGGCCAGAGCCTCCTTCAGGCATCCGCCTGCCCCAATATGGGGTCCTCCATGGGCTGCAGGGTGGATCTCTGCTCCTCCGTGGACCTCCATGAGCTGCAGGGGGACAACCTGCTCCACCATGGTCTTCACCACGGGCTGCAAGGGAATCTCAGCAGGAGCAACATTACTCCTCCCCCTCCTTCTTCACTGACCTTGGCATCTGCAGTCATTCCTCTCACAAGAAATTCTTCCCAATCAGGCTCAGGCAGACACCTCTCAGGTTCTCTTCACATCTCATCTCCTCTCCACTTCTTGCAGCCGGGCTGTGCTGAGCTGTGCCCAGATGGCCACCCCACAGGAGGCCAGACGGTGAGGCCTGCAAGGCCCACAAGGCTCACGCCTCCCCCTCTCTGCTCCCACTTCAGCTTACTCACTTCTTTTTTTTTTTTCTTTCCTGTTTTTCCCCTTCTTAAATACGTTATCGCAGAGGCGTTATCAGGGAACATTCTGCTACCAATTGGCTCGGCCCTGGCCAGCAGCGGGTCCGCCCTAGGCCTGGCCGAGTCCACTGGACAAAGGGGGAACTAGTTCTAGTAGCTTCTTACAGAAGCTGCCACCGTAAGCCCCCTCACTAAATAAAACCAACACATTATCTATTCAACTACAAAGAGCAACTGAAGAGTTTTTAATATTGGATTCAAGTCACTTACATAGTTAAATATGTCTACATTGTTGCTTTTAGACACGACAGCTACATTTTGCTGCATGTCATTGCATTTCACTGAATTGAGGCTGTACTGAACACCAAGTTATCATTATTATGTCTGTTATCAGCCACTGTAACTGAAACAGAATTACTAGACATATCCTCATAAAAAAAAATATAATATGTTAGGCCTGAATTGCCTTTCAACTGCATATAGGCAAATCCAGGGCATTTTCAGTAGTGTTTAATACACTGATACCAACAGAAAAATCAGGACAGATGACGAGATGATGGCATATGCGTGCGCATCTCCAGTTGTGTGTATGCAAGTGTGAGTGTCTTCCTCTGCGTGTATGTGTATATGTATGCATCTCAGTGTCTCCTTCTGTGAGAGTGTACACATGCATGTCTCCCTGTGTGTGAGTACGCATCAGTATCTACCAATGTGCATGTGTGTACATGCACAAGTATCTCCGTGTCCACATGCATACTCATGACTGTCTCCCTATATATGTATGTATGTATCTGTCTCCCTGTGTCTGTGTAGAATCTTAGAATCATAGAATGGTTAGGATTGGAAGGGACCTTCAAAGGTCACCTAGTTCAACCCCCCTGCAAGGAGCACGGACATCGCCAACTAGATCAGGTTGCTCAGAGCCTCATCCAGCCTGGCCTTGAATGTTTCCAGGACAGGGCATCAACCACCCGTCTGAGCAACCTGTTCCAGTGTTCTACCATCCACAGTGAAAACAATTTTTTTTCCTAATATCTAATCTAAATCTACCTCCCTCTATTTTAAAACCATTACCCCTAGTCCTGTCACAACAGGCCCTGCTGAAGAGTCTGTCCCCGTCTTTCCTGTAGGCCCCCTTGAGGTACTGGAAGGATGCTATATGGTCTCCCTGGAGCCTCCTCATCTCCAGGCTGAACAGCCCCAACTCTCTCAGCCTGTCCTCATAGGAGAGGTGCTCCAGCCCTCTGATCATCTTTGTGGCCCTCCTCTGGACCCTCTCCAACTGGTCCATGTCCTTCTTATGTTGGGGGCTCCAGAACTGGACACAGTACTCCAGGTGGGGTCCCACCAGGGCAGAGTAGAGGGGCAGAATCACCTCCCTCGACCTGCTGGCCACATTCCTCTTGATGCAGCCCAGGATGCGGTTGGCTTTTCAGGCTGCAAGGGTGCATTCCTGGCTCATGTTGAGCTTCTCGTCCACCAGCACTCCCAAGTCCTTCTCCTCAGGGCTGCTCTCAACCCATTTTCTGCCCAGCCTGTATTTGTGCCTGGGATTGCCACAACCCAGGTGCAGGACCTTGCACTTGGCCTGGTTGAACTTCATGAGGTTGGCACGGGCCCACCTCTCCAGCCTGTCAAGGCCCCTCTGGATGGCATCCCTCCCTTACAGTGTGTCGACGGCACCACACAGCTCGGTGTCACTGACGAACTTGCTGAGGGTGCACTCTATCCCACTGTCCATGTCACCAACAAAGATGTTGAACAGGGATGGGCCCAATACAGACCCCTGAAGAATGCCACTCGTCACTGGTCTCCACCTGGACGTTGAGCCATTGACCACCACTCTCTGAGTGCGGCCATCCAGCCAACTCCTTATCCACTGAGTGGTCCGTCCATCAAACCCATGTCTCTCTAGTTTAGAGAGAAGGATGTCGTGTGGGACAGTGTCAAATGCCTTGCACAAATCCAGGTAGATGACATCAGTTTGTCATCCTTTGTCCACCGATGCTGTCACCCCATCATAGAAGGCCACCAAACTGGTCAGGCATGATTTGCCCTTGGTGAAGCCATGTTGGCTGTCACCAATCACCTCCTTGCTCTCCATGTGCCTTAGCACGGTTTCCAGGAGAATCTGCTCCATGACCTTGCCAGGCACAGAGGTGAGGCTGACCAGCCTGTAGTTGCCCAGGTCTTCCTTGTTTCCCTTTTTAAAAATGGAGGTTATGTTACCCCTTTTCCAGGTAGTGGGAACTTCACCAGACTGCCACGACTTCTCAAATATGATGGACAGCGGCTTGGCAACTTCATCCGCCATTTCCCTCAGGACCCATGGATGCATCTCATCAGGTCCCATGGACTTGTGTACCTTCAGGTTCCTTAGATGTTCCCGAACCTGCTCTTCTGCTATAGTGGGCAGTTCTTAATTCTCCCAGTCCCTGCTTTTGCCTTCCACAGTTTGGGTGGCATGTCTAGAGCCCTTATCGGTGAAGACTGAGGCAAAAAAGTCACTGAGCACCTCAGCCTTCTCCATGTCTTGGGAGTTGGTCAAATACTGGAACAGGTTGCCCAAAAAGGTTGTAGTATCTCCATCCTTGGAGGTGCTCAAGGCCCTGAGCAACTTGATTTAATTAGACTTGTTCTGAGCAGGAGGTTGGACTAGATGACCTCTGGAGGTCCCTTTCAACCTAAATTATTCTATGATTCTATGAGTGGCCATGTGTCTGTGCGTGTAAGTGCATCTCTGTGTCTATCTCTGTGGACACTGCTTATATGTTTAGCTGTTTCTGTTCAGTTACTCACAAAATTTGAAGAGGGTTTAATAATATAGTCTTGATCATGATATTTTACCTTTTTTCAAAAATGGAAAACTTCACTAACTAACAGGATTTTCAGCAACATCCTGATTCCACAAATAGGTGCATGACTCATTCTCTGGTAGCAAATATTTAAATGCACTAAATAGATTTTCACAGATCCAAGATGGTCTTTTCCCAGGGTAGAGGGTGAGATAGGAATCATTTCCTCTCCCCCATCTACACACTACCTGATTTGGTCTGTAAAATATCTACATTTTCTTAACACTAGATTAATCACAGATCATAATACACATACACTTTATATAAGTTTGAAATTATAACTAACAATGAACTTTCATCTACTATGAGGATCCGAACACACTGTGAAGCCTAATGCTGTGGTTTAACCCCAGTCAGCAATTGAGTACCACGCAGCTGCTTGCCCACCCTCCCCCTCCCCAGCAGGATGGGGGAGTGAATTGGGAAGAAAGGAAAACTTGTGGGTTGAGATGAAGACAGTTTAATAGGATAGCAAAGGAAGATGATAATAATAATAAAATATAGGGATAATAAAATATACAAAACAAACAATGCATAATTTCTCACCACCCAATTACCGATACA
The DNA here is from genome assembly GCF_036417535.1 of Chlamydotis macqueenii. Taxonomy (NCBI): domain Eukaryota; kingdom Metazoa; phylum Chordata; class Aves; order Otidiformes; family Otididae; genus Chlamydotis; species Chlamydotis macqueenii. The sequence continues at coordinate 15,209,969 of NC_141592.1, read as the reverse complement.
GCCTGTCCCCAGCAGTGATCACGGAAAGAAACTGGAAGCAGTCATGGAACGATCCTGAGCTGCGAGAGAAGGAGCGAGAGAGCTGCCCACTGGCCAATCCCCACTTATATACTGAGCATGACGTTTATGGCATGGAATACTCTCTTTGGTCAGTTTGGGTCAACTGTACCGCTTATACCCCTCCCAGCTTCTTGCACCTTAACATTAGTGAAATCTGGGAAGCTGAGAAAAGTCCTTGGTCTCTTTAGCAACAACTCATAACATCAGTGTATTATCAACATTCTTCACATACCAAATCCCATACTAAATCCAACACACAGCAAATACTGGGGGAAAAATTAGCTCCATCCCAGCCGAAACCAGGACATCTAACCATTTAATTTTGGTACCCAAAGGAGCTAAACTCTTTGAACAAACTGGTCCTAAGTGTTCCAAATGTCATAGTTGCAAACAAGCTTTTCTGACTGCAACATCATCTCTAACAGAGATTGCTCAAAAACAGAATGTTTAGCACAGGATCTGCATTAATGAAGAATAAAACTTTTGAACAACCCACCAAAGCTCCATCCCTTTTTAGACAAAAGACAAGAAAGAAAGTGAACTCCCCCTAATCTAATGGCAAGATCATGGTACACAGTTACCAGGACTGTGATGAACTGAACAAGAGATAAAGGTTCTATTTCTTTACTGTATCTAAGAGTTTCCAAGTCACAGGCAATGTAAAACCTTTTATTTCACAGCAATACAATAAGTCAATTTTATGATGAGATTATCAGAAGTGTGGGAAAGCTAGGAGATGATTTGAGATCAGACTTCAATCTGAGCTGTTCAACTACACCAGGAATGTCCAATTTCTAAACAGCAGAATTGAAATTAACTTTTGTCAAGTAAAACTTCTCTTCCTGAGATCACTTGTATCTGGAGAAGATTTTTTTTTTCCTGTTAAATATCATCTTTTGTGAAAGGCCCACATAACTGGGGAGGAGAGACAGCTATATAAGAAGTGATCTCCAATACACATACACAGATATTTCTGCAATATGTAAACCAATTCAAATGTAAAAATTATAATTCTTTCTAAATTTTTAACATGGTATTCCTTTAAAACATTTCCAACCACAAATTCCAAGGGAAAGTGGTGAATCCTGTTGTGTATAAAATATATCTCATTTTAGAGTAAGATTTCTAACAATGTAAACATCCATACTACAGACTTCCATAAGTCATCTAATTAACTCCCCAAGACATAAGCACGGTTACAAATATATTCTAGGAAAGGACTAATTAGTCTATTTCTCCACACTCCAATCTCAAAGAATGATCTCTCATTGTTTGCTGTGCTCCCTGCACCAATGCATAATTACTGACTTCATATATAAAAAACGTATGTTATAGATATGGTTACTATATGTATTTATATAGTTATAGATATAGAGTTTTAATATATATAAAATAGTTATTATTGTCATATGCAAACAATGGTGAAAAAACATCTAAAACCCCAATTCTGAAAGGACAGTTGTGTTTAAAATTTAATCATGTGGGAAATCCCAATGCAGTCTAGAACTCCCACATTTAAACATAAACACATAAACTTAAGTGTTAGGGTCTCAGTCTTGAAAACATCATAGCTCCAAAATAAAAGTGAATTGAGTGATCAAAAGCTGTTCTTCAGAGGGACATCCTCATGTAACCATTTTTAACAGGAAATTGACCTGACACTTAAAAAATCAGGTGTCAAATGGCCAATATACAGAGATTATTAGGAAGAAAGATAGGGTTTCCATAAGATTATGTTTTCCCAGAATTTTTGAGTTACGAACATATACAAGAATTTAATAAGTCATATCAATCTTAATAATAATTTCAAAAGATGCTGACAGTAAAGAAAAAAAGTAGTCAATCAGCTAGGGGCTGCTTTGGATTTATATACACATGTAATTTTGGAACTGAATGCCACTCCTGAAGGACTGTAAGTTTCCCCACAAAATAAATAAAATCAAACACATGATGCTTACAAAAGTGTATCAGTTCACTTTCCAATACCAATAAAGCCAAAGGGCAGTAAGAAGGCAAGCAGCCAGCTACTCATTAAGGAAATAAATAAGAGTACATCACTCATACACTTATGCTATCTACTACATTTATCAACAGATTAGCTGTATTAGGGGGTTGTTTCTTTACCAAAGAAATCAGAGCTAACCATAGACAGTCACTGAATCTCACATAATATTTTGGAGGATCAGCTAAACAGAGTAACTACAGTCAAAGTTATACAGCCCTGGTATTATTCAGAATACAACAAAAGTTCATATGATAGTACAGACATATTTAAAGGTAATCTCAAATTAGAAAAAAAACAACATTATACCAACAGGTTAGGAAATACAAAACCAGCACTGATACTATATTAACAATGATTATACTAAGAACAAATGTGCCCTCTCAAATTTAACTACAGCATTTCTTCTCCAACAGCATAATTTATAATGACACATCTGATGCTAAGAAAAAAAAAAAATATGAAAGATCTCAAAGGATGGAATAACTTTAAATGCTTCTATCCTAACACCTAACTCGGGCTCTGTGGCAAGACCCATGCGCCCCTTTGAGCCACACGGAGCAAGAGAGTTCAGAAACTTTCTCCAGCAGTCCAGTCCACTCAACGATTCCAACACCAGAAATACAAGGAGAGAATACACAGAGAAGGAAATGGCTTCTCAACACAGTCCTGAAGACTCCACAAACCCCTGGTCTTGGTGAGTCTGTTTCTCTTCCCCCCCCCCCCATACACTCCAAAGTTTCAGCTGTTCGCCAGGAGGTACAAAACTTGAACAAGAGCCCCAACAAGTTGATTTGTTTGGGTATAACCCTAGCAGAGTTTTTTCTCAGTCCCTTTTCCGGGAACCCCGACTTCTCCCCCGTGTGCGCTGCTGCTTTCATATCACCCCCGGGGACTCAGCATCCTCCGGGCCGCGAGGTGACCACTCAAGGTCACAAGCTCTGACGGCAGAGACACCCCAAAGGAGATGGAGGGCGATACCACGACTCTGGTCTCTCCCCCATCCCCGCGTGTTTTACGGCCCGGCGCCCAGACACCCGTCGTGTCTTCCCGTGAGGACTCATACCCGGCGGGGCGGGCATAACTCCACTGAAGTGTTGCGAAGGGTGTCGACTTCTGGGACCTTTAAGGGAGAAGATGAACAAAGGGGTAGTCCGGGGGGGGGGGGGGGGGGGCAAGAAAGAGGGAATAGCCTTCTCCGCCCCAAAATACTTCCCCGCCTCACACGCACCGCTTACCTGACATAGGGGCTCTGGTGCCCGGGGCGGCGATGTGTCTGCCTCTGCCCTGGCTCTGATTTCCTTGCTCCGGGAGGCTCGGCCTACGTAGGGGTGGTGGCGGCTGCTGCTGGCAGAGGGTGGGGGAAGGCGGCTGCTGGAAATGAGCGGCTCCCCCGTTCATGGCGAAGCTGAGGAAGCTGGAATGGATTCGGGGGAGCTCCAAGAGGAGGAAGGGAGCTAGGGAGGAGGCGACAGCTGCGGCAGCGATGGGGAGAGGGGGAGGAGCAGAAGGCAGGGGGCGACAGCACAGGAGGAGCGGGGAGGGAGACGGCGGAAGGAGCCACCAATCTGCTGGTTGAGCCCAGCTCTCCTACCCGCTTCTCCCACCTGGCGAAGGGGATCCGATCGATCTTCAACGCCGTCCTCCCTGGACTTTGCGGATTCCCGGTCGTGGTTCTGCGGGCAGGCGGAAGGAAAGAGGCGGGAGTGGCGCTGCACAGCGCAAGGTTGCGAGTTGGCGGCGATCGGCATCACTTCCCCCCGCCCGCCCCCAAGCAGTTATCAGCAGACGGGGTCCCAACTGCCCAGACAGCGCACGAGGGGTGGTGGGCACGGCCACAAACTTCCTTTCGGTCTCCTCTCCCCTGCGAAGTAGCAGCGGTGGGGCAAAGGGGCTGCCACCGCTCGTTGTCCCCCGGTACGGGCTCAGGGGCACTAGGCGGGGGCTGAGCCTGCTAGCTCGGCAGGGGATGCGATTAGCTGTGTCTCACGGCTCAAAGGGCTAGGGCTCAGTGCAAGAGAGAAAACAAAGGCAGCATAGAAGGCTATTATACCTCCCCCCTCCCCCCCGCCTCCGCCCTGGAAACAATAACAGCACTACGCCAGGGGAGCGAAAGAAAAGGTATCCGAATCAGTGAAGTCCGTACCCCCTCGCCCTTCCATCTCGGGGACTTCCTCTGCCGTCTTGGCCTCCCCTCGTAGTAGACGGCAAGGTCCACTTCTCAATCCCGGCCCTGACCGGAAGAGGGGGGTGATTCCCCGCGGGTGCCTGTTCATGTTTTAGATCCGCCTTTGTGTGTGTGCGCTTTCCCCTCTCCCAGTGTAGGAAAGGGGCAAGTCCTCTATCCCCTAACGCTGGTCTGGCTGCTCTCAGGAAAAAAAGTTGCTTCCTTACTCCTCTGCCATCGGTCTCACTAGCCCAGTAAAAATTATACACGGTGAAAAAGAAGAGTTCTCAGCTCGCAGCCAGCCCTGCATCTTCCTGCTTCCATACCAACTCTGTCCACTTGGATCCCAAGGCAGCAGAGGGGGGCAGTGCCTTTCTGGAACACCAGCTCTCGCACAGGACAGAACGTGACAACTAGGGGAGGGCCTCATCCCCACCAGACACACAAACTTTTCTCCCCTTGTTTTGTTCTCCCCTCTCCTTCATTTTTCCACTTCTTTTCCTTCCATCCCACTCCCATTGCCAGCATTGAGCTGCACGAGCGGGTCTCAGCCCAACCACCTTGGGTATCTCTTGGCCATTGCTGGAAGGGGAAAGCTGTTCTGCATCATACAGCACTTGAGATGCTAGGGCACATCCCTCTCCCAGGCCTTGTTCCCTCCTTTCCCCAGACTCTACTTGCCCCCAGTCCCAGCAGCGGCAGTGACAGATGTCTCAGAAGTCAAGAGCCTGATGCTGAGCTCAGGCAGAGTTCCGCTCATCTTTTTTTTCCCTTCTCCTTTAAAAAGCTTATGACCAAAGCATACAAGCAATGGAGGGAGGGCAGCCCCACATGGATTGCCACATGTGCACACAGAAAATAGAAAGCCACTAGATAGCAGTACTGCCTGTACTGCTAGGCATATACTGGAGCATCTCAATATCAGGAAAGGCTGAGAGAGCTGGGGCTGTTCAGCCTAGAGAAGAGAAAGCTCAGAGGGGCTCTCATCAATGTATACAAATATCTGAAGGGAGGGTGTAAAGAAGACAGAGCCAGGCTCTTTTCAGTAGTGTCCAGTGACAGGACAAGAGGCAATGGACACAAAGTGAAACACAGGAGGTTCCATCTGAACATCAGGAAACACTTCTTTACTGTGAGTGTGACCGAGCACTGGGACAGGTTGCCCAGAGAGGTTGTGGAGTCTCCCTCCCTGGAGATAATGCAAAAGCCATCTGGACATAGTCCTGGGCAACTGGCTCTCAGTGGCCCTGCTTCAGCAGGAGGAGGTTGGACCAGAAGACCTCCAGAGATCCCTTCCAACCTCAATTATTCTATGATTCTATGTATGTGTGTGCACACACACGGCTATAAACTCAACAGGGAAGGCTTGATAGACTTTTCCAGCCCTGGCTCCTTGCCATCCATGCACTTTCAATTAAATGAGCCTTTGTCTTACCAGGGTGGCCCTGGTTCCTGGGAGATCTGCACAAAGCCAGGAAGTCTCTGCTTGCAATAAATATGCAGCAATCAATTATGTTGGAAAGCCCTGAGCAGACCAGACAAATTAAACCTGCAATCATCATTGCCCCCTTTGCACTGTTTCATTGATTAGGACTCAAGTATGTCCTTTATGCTCCAGCTACCCCTAGTTTCTCCCATTGCTCCAATTCAGAAGCACCTACAAGCATCTCCACACCTTCCTCCCTGCCCCCCCTCGCCCTCCCACATGCAGTGAGTTAGCAGGGAGCTGCAGGAAATGTCTGTAACTGCAAAGGCCTCTTCAGCAACAGGACTGCCTTTCCAGTGATGTATTTCTCTCCCTCTCAGCCAAATGCTTTGTGGGCGGGTGTGGTGGTTTAGCCCGGATCACCACACAGTTTCTTATTCACCCTCCCCCTACCTAGTGGGACAGGGGAGAGAAATTGGGAAGAAAGGAAAACTCGTGGGTTGAGATAAAAACAGTTTACTAAAAATACTAAAAACTACAAAGCTAACAGGATATAAGGATATTAATATCTACAAAATATACAAAATGAACAATGTACAATTTCTCACCACCCGATGTCCGAATGACCGACGCAGCCCGTCCCGAGCAGCGATCACAGGAACAACACCGAGCAGCAAGCAAAGGGGGGAGAGCAAGCTAGCAAGGTAGAGGGAACGATGCCAGCAAGCAAGAGAGAAGAAAAGAATGCCAAGGGTGCCTGAACGGATACCCGACAAGAATGTCCGAAAAGAAAAGGAATACCAGAAAATGATGCCCTCTCCCATGGGCAACCCCCACTTATATACTGAGCATGACGTTTATGGCATGGAATACTCTCTTTGGCCAGTTTGGATCAATTATTCTGTCTGTCTTTCGCCCAGCTTCCCGCATCTGCACGTTAACGAGACCTTAACGAGACTTGGAAAGCCAGACAGTGTCCTTGGTCTCATTAACAACAACTCGTATCATCAGAATGTTTTTATCAACATTCTTCACACACAAAAGCCAAAACACACCGGCTACTGAGAAGAAAATTAACTCCATCCCTGCTGAAACCAGGACAGTATCCACCCCTTATTCCATACCATTTACGTCATGCTTATAGATATACACACAGATATCACTATCTCAATCTATGAGCTATCCCTCCAAAGTCTATTGAGTTGATTTGGTCCATGACTTTGGGCCCCATCTGTGATAGCAGTCTCTCAGGGCAGGAGAGATGGTATGCAGTGTGAAGTTGTTACATACTGCATCTGGAACTCGTAGCTGGTACCTCTGGCGCGGCTGGTGTATCATGTCCATGGTCTGCGAGTTGAAGATGTTGATCTCGAGGAAGTTGTTGGTCGCCAGTTCTGACTCCATCACTGCTGCACATCGCTCGGTTTCATCAAAGCTTGTTCTTCACTGTTGAGTGTGATTCTTGCTGCACTACCTCTGGTAGAACATAAAAGAACTACAGACATGATTATATCCAGTTCAAATTATTGGCTATTTTCACCTAGAATCAAATCTCCTTGAGGTACACATCGGACTTCCCCATCCTCCCGCATCACCCACCAAGTACATCCAGGTCCTTGAGCAAAAGCAATCCCACAGATGGGTTTGCCTTTGCCCAGAGGAGGAATAACCCAGACTGTTTTCCCCAACATATTCCTTACATGCACCACAGGAACTTTATCATCATCTACAGTATGTAAAAGTTCAGATTGGGTAGGGCCAGCTCGATTGATGGATCCCCGAGTGTTGACTAACCAAGTGGCTTTTGCTAAATGTTTGTCCCAGTTTTTGAAGGTCCCACCACCCATTGCTTTCAGTGTAGTTTTCAGCAGTCCATTGTACTGTTCAATCTTTCCAGAGGCTGGTGCATGATAGGGGATGTGATATACCCACTCAATGCCATGCTCTTTGGCCCAGGTATCTATGAGGTTGTTTCGGAAATGAGTCCCATTGTCTGACTCTATTCTGTCTGGAGTGCCATGTCGCCAGAGAACTTGCTTCTCAAGGCCCAAGATGGTGTTTCGGGCGGTGGCATGGGGTACGGGATATGTCTCTAGCCACCCAGTGGTTGCTTCTACCATTGTAAGCACATAGCGCTTGCCTTGGCGAGTTTGTGGGAGTGTGATGTAATCAATCTGCCAGGCCTCTCCATATTTATACTTCAGCCATCATTCCCCATACCACAGAGGCTTTAGCCGCTTGGCTTGCTTAATTGCAGTGCATGTCTCACAGTCGTGGATAACCTGTGCAATGGTATCCATGGTCAAGTCCACCCCTCGATTACGAGCCCATTTGTATGTTGCATCTCTTCCTTGATGACCTGAGGTGTCATGGGCCCACCGAGCTAAAAATAGTACACCTCTGTGTTGCCAGTCTAGGTCCACTTGGGAAACTTTAATCTTAGCAGCCTGATCCACTTGCTGGTTGTTTTGATGTTCTTCAGTGGCTCGACTCTTGGGTACGTGAGCATCTACGTGACGTACTTTTACAACCAGATTCTCTAACCGGGCAGCAATATCTTGCCACAGTGCGGCAGCCCAGATGGGGAACAGAGCATATCGCCTCTCATTTTCTGGGAGGTTGTTGTATGGTGGGGCTTCTTCAGCACGTGTCACCTCTTCCTCTGGCGGCATTCCAAAATCTTTGCCTTCTGGCCAATCTGTGATTACTTCTAAGATTCCTGGGCGATTGAGGTTTCCTATTCGGGCTCGCTGTGTGATCAGTGCAACCCATTTACTCCACGTGGCATCAGTTGCATGATGTGTAGAGGGGACCTTCCCTTTGAACATCCAGCCCAGCACTGGCAGTCGGGGTGCCAGGAGGAGCTGTGCTTCTGTACCAATCACTTCTGAAGCAGCTCGAACTCCTTCATATGCTGCCAGTATCTCTTTTTCAGTTGGAGTATAGCGGTCCTCGGATCCTCTATATCCCCGGCTCCAAAAGCCTAGGGGTCGACCTCGAGTCTCTCCTGATGTTCTCTGCCAAAGACTCCAGGTAGGGCCATTCTCCCCGGCTGCGGTGTAGAGGATGTTTTTAACATCTTGTCCTGTCCGGACTGGCCCAAGGGCTACTGCATGAACAATCTCCTGTTTAATTTGTTCAAAGGCTTGTCGTTGTTCAGGGCCCCATTTAAAATCATTCCTCTTTCGAGTCACTTCATAGAGAGGGCTTACAATCATACTGTAATTTGGAATATGCATTCTCCAGAAACCCACAACGCCAAAGAAAGCCTGTGTTTCCTTTTTGTTAGTCGGTGGAGCCATAGCTGTTATTTTGTTGACCACATCCATTGGAATGTGACAACGTCCATCTTGCCATTTTACTCCTAAAAACTGGATCTCTTGTGCAGGCCCCTTGACTTTGCTTTGTTTTATGGCAAAACCGGCTTTCAGAAGGATTTGGATTATTTTCTCCCCTTTCTCAAAAACTTCTGCTGCTGTGTTGCCCCATACAACGATGCCATCAATGTATTGCAGGTGTTCTGGAGCTTCACCTTTTTCTAGTACAGTCTGGATCAGTCCATGGCAAATGGTGGGGCTGTGTTTCCACCCCTGGGGCAGTCGATTCCAGGTATACTGGACACCCCTCCAAGTGAAAGCAAACTGTGGCCTGCATTCTGGTGCCAAAGGAATGGAAAAGAACGCATTGGCAATATCGATGGTGGCATACCACTTGGCTGCTTTTGACTCCAGTTCATACTGAAGTTCTAGCATGTCTGGCACGGCAGCACTCATTGGTGGTGTAACCTCATTCAGGCCACGATAGTCCATTGTTAGTCTCCATTCTCCATTAGATTTTCTCACTGGCCATATGGGACTGTTAAAGGGTGAGCGGGACTTGCTGATCACTCCCTGGCTCTCCAGTCGACGAATCAGCTTGAGGATGGGGATTATGGAGTCTCGGTTGGTGCGATATTGCCGCCGGTGCAGCGTGGTAGTAGCAATTGGTACCTTTTGTTCTTCAACCTTCAGCTTTCCCACAACGGAAGGGTCCTTTGAGAGCTTGGGCAAGATGGACAGTTGTTTATTTTTCTCTGTCTCCATGGTGGCTATACCAAAAGCCCACCGGTGCCCTTTTGGGTCTTTGAAATACCCACTCCTGAGGTAATCTATGCCAAGAATGCATGGAGCATCTGGGCCAGTCACTATGGGGTGCTTTTGCCACTCATTTCCAGTCAAACTTACTTCAGCCTCCAATACAGTCAGCTCTTGGGATCCTCCTGTCACTCCAGAAATACAAATGGTTTGTGCCCCTTTATAGCTTGATGGTATTAGGGTACACTGTGCACCAGTGTCTACTAGAGCTTTATACTTCTGTGGGTCTGATGTGCCAGGCCATTTAATCCATACAGTCCAATAAACTCTGTTGTCCCTCTCCTCCGCCTGGCTGGAGGCAGGGCCCCTCTCGTCCTGTTTATAATATTTTCTATTCACTTTCTGTGAATATGAATCAGAAGTTCCTTCCATAGGATCAGAGGTGAGATCAGCCCTTCTACGCTGTCTGGGGAACTGCCCACTGGAGACTGGAGCAGCAAATTGCCTGGAAGAACCTCCCTTTGTGATTGTTTTACCTCGCAACTCATGTACCTGTGCCTCTAGGGCCGAGGTAGGCTTTCCATCCCACTTCCTCATATCCTCTCCTTGGTCACGCAAGGGAAACCATAGGTCATCTCGTTGCGTGTACCGTCTCCCTTGAGCAGGAGGAGGATGACGTCTTCTTCTAATAGCTGAGATATTAGTCCGTGCAGGTGGGGAGCAAGAATCTTCGAGTTTCTGACACACCTCGGATAGTTTTTCTAACAGTTTTTCAAACTGGCTTTCAGATTTCTCAGTCAGTCTTTCTATAGCTGAGACACAGGCCCGCATCGGGGAAGAGAGATTGTCTTCATATTGTCGGAGCTGGTTAGCCACTGCACGTACTGGTGGCATCTCATCATCTTTCCAACTCATTGCTGCCAATGAGTTGGCACACGATGATGGTGCACTCTGTACAAATTTCCGCCACATGGGTCGGGTACATTCAATTTCATCTGGATCTACAGATGTCCGTGGGTGTTCTGGTTTTGTTAGTGAGGGGGGGCCTAAGGTGGTAGCTTCTGTAGGAAACTGCTAGAAGTCGCTCCCCTTTGTTCAGTGGACTCGGCCGGGCCTAGGGCGGATCTGCTGCTGGCCAAGGCTGAGCCAATTGGTAGCAGAATGTCCCGTGATAACGCCTCTGCGATAACGTATTTAAGTAGGGGAAAACAGGAAAAGGAGGAGAAGATGTGAAGCAGCTGAGCGGGGGCAGAGAGGGGGAGGCGCGAGCCTCATGGGCCTTGCAGGCCTCACCCTCTGGCCTCCCGCCGGGCAGCCGACTGGGCCCAACTCGGCCCGGCCCGGCTGCAAGAAGTGGAGAGGAGATGAGAAGTGAATAAGATGTAAAAAGGATCCTGAGAGGCGTCTGCCAGCCTGTTGTGAGGAACGGCTGCAGACGCCAAGGTCAGTTCAGAAGGAGGGGGAGGAGTAATATGGCTCCTGGCCAAGATTCCTCTGCAACTCGTGGTGAAGACCATGGTGGAGCGGGTTGTCCCCCTGCAGCCCATGGAGGTCCACGGAGGGGCAGAGATCCACCTGCAGCTCGTGGAGTACCCCACGCCAGAGCAGGTGGAGGCCTGAAGGAGGCTGTGGCCCGTGGAGGGCCCGCTGGGACAGCTGTTCTAGAGGGACTGCACCCCGTGGAAGAGATGACCCACGCCGGAGCAGTTTCACGGAGGACTGTGGCCCGTGGGAGGGACCCCACGCTGGAGCAGAGGAGGAATGCGAGGAGTTCTTCCCCTGACGATGATACAGCGGCGTAAAACAACGCGTGATGAACTGACCGCGACCCCCATTCCCTTTCCCCCCCCGTGCCGCTCAGGAGGGGAAGATAGTAGAGATAATGTTAAGCCCGGGAAGAGGGAGAGGTGGGGGGAGGTTATCTTGTTCCCTGTCTCATTCTCCTGCTAATTTTAGAAAATAAATGAATAGTTTTCCCCAAGTCGAGTCTGTTTTGCCCATGACGGTAACTTTAAGGATTTCTCCCCGTCCTTATCTCAAACCTTGAGCCGTTTTTTTCTTATATCATCTCCCCCTATTCTCTCGGAGGGTGGGGGGAGCGAGAGAGAGACTGCGTAGTCTGGTCCCGATCGGGGCTGAACTACGACAGTGGGTCTTCCAGGTTATGATAAATCAGCTCCCGAACAGCTAATTCTCTCAGAAACTGGATACCTCTCTCCATGGTGGTTCACTTGCTTGGGTGGCATACAATATCTTCCTTAAAGTAATACCTGTCCCTCACACCTGACAGGAGTCGCCTCCAGAGGCTGCAGGCTGCTGACTCTCTTCCAATCGCCCTGTCAATGGCTGCTTCCCTAGACAGAGATCCCAGGTGCCTGGCTTCCCTGCCTTCTAATTCCAGGCTACTGGCCCCGCTGTCCCAGCATCGGAGCAACCAGGTGACAAGTTGCTCACCTTGATTACGGCTGAAATCTTTTCGCATATCTCGCAGCTCCCTCAGGGATAGGGACCGGGTGACTACCTCCCCTTCTGTGTCTCCCTGATCATGTGATGGGCCTGGTTCATCATCATCTTTCACTATGTGAACTGATTTTTTGGTGTATTTCTTATGTACAGGGGCAACTGATACTGGTGTAGATTGCTTTTTTGGTTTCTCTTTGGTACTGCTTGCTGAGGTTTGAGTAGCCACAGTGCTTGGCGTGGGGGCTGAATCAATCGCAGTGCCCATAGCAGGGGCTGGGGTAGCTGCAGCGCCTGCCGTAGCGGCTGAAGTAGCTGCAGTATTTGTAGCAGCAGTTTGAGTAGCCACAGTGTCTGTTGCGGGGATTGGAGGAGCCATAATACTTTTAAAAAACTGTTTAAACTTCATCAATATCAAGATCTGAGATAGCTGCAAGAGACTTGTCACCATGAACACGGTGGTAGGGGTATCAAAAGGGTATTCAAAATTCTCAAAAGCTGTTGAAATTAGCTTGGTGAGGTGGGGAAAGCTGTAAACAGATGTTCCCCCCGCGGCCTGGCTTCCCGGAACAAAACAACAGGTATAGTTCCAAACAACACCCACAAGATGGCTCCCGAAATACCCGGGTGGAGCTGCCTCTGCCTCCTCGCTCTGCACACTGCCCGCCGCCATTGAGTACAGATATGAAAATGGTCCCATTACCAGCAATCTCACTAAACAAATCAGTGCCGCATAGCACAGCAGAACGATACCTTTGATCCAACACACATCATTGATAAAGCGTGCACAAACACCGACAAACAGAAAATACGGCAAGTAGGGTGCTATCCAATACAGCTCTAAAAACAACTGCGAGAACAAATAAAACAACATTGTGACCAGCGATGACCAAACCGGCTTAATGAACACTTGTAACAAATCTGTTTTCAACACACTGTGTTCAAACCTGTCCTTATCTCAACCCTTCGGGACTGACCGGGGCTTGAACCTTGGATCCTCAGACTAAGGTCCGATGATCTCACGACTGATCTAGTGAGGCCCCTTCGAGCCCCACGTTGGGCGCCAAAAAGACTGTGGTGGTTTAGCCTGGATCACCACACAGTTTCTTATTCACCCTCCCCCTACCTAGTGGGACAGGGGAGAGAAATTGGGAAGAAAGGAAAACTCGTGGGTTGAGATAAAAACAGTTTACTAAAAATACTAAAAACTACAAAGCTAACAGGATATAAGGATATTAATATCTACAAAATATACAAAATGAACAATGTACAATTTCTCACCACCCGATGTCCGAATGACCGACGCAGCCCGTCCCGAGCAGCGATCACAGGAACAACACCGAGCAGCAAGCAAAGGGGGGAGAGCAAGCTAGCAAGGTAGAGGGAACGATGCCAGCAAGCAAGAGAGAAGAAAAGAATGCCAAGGGTGCCTGAACGGATACCCGACAAGAATGTCCGAAAAGAAAAGGAATACCAGAAAATGATGCCCTCTCCCATGGGCAACCCCCACTTATATACTGAGCATGACGTTTATGGCATGGAATACTCTCTTTGGCCAGTTTGGATCAATTATTCTGTCTGTCTTTCGCCCAGCTTCCCGCATCTGCACGTTAACGAGACCTTAACGAGACTTGGAAAGCCAGACAGTGTCCTTGGTCTCATTAACAACAACTCGTATCATCAGAATGTTTTTATCAACATTCTTCACACACAAAATCCAAAACACACCGGCTACTGAGAAGAAAATTAACTCCATCCCTGCTGAAACCAGGACAGCGGGGCGAGAAGCAGGTTGGGGTGGGGGTGGGAGAAGAGGGAACTGCTGCGGTCATTTGATTGGGCAGCTGGGCTATTGCACTAGGGCTGTGTGTAGCCGGTTCATAGGATTCTTATACACAAAGTTCACCCAGCATATGATATTTAAAAGCACAACAGTATTTATTGCTCTATTATAGCCTTGCATAAGCAGTTCCTAGCATAAGCAGTCACAGTTCCTAGCATAAGCAGGTACCAGTGTATTGTTTTCCCTTTGTGAGAGTCTTACCACCCCGACTAAGCCGGAGACACCACCGAGCAGGAGGGTGATGATCAGCGGGGTCAGAGCAGAGAAGGGAGGTAGGCTCAGCACCTTCAGGGCATCCCCTGTTGTTCGTAGAGTGTGCTCTGGGGCCTTTCTCTCTCTTCCGCTCCGAGCCGCCTCTGTTTATCCCCTCAGCAGATTCAGTGGCAGAGTACTGACCAGGTGTTGATGCACGCGTGGCCAGCGCATGCAGCAAGGCCTGCCAAGTACGTGCCCTGCTGGCTAACAGCGGTTCCTGGATAGCAGCAACATCCTGCTCAATAACAGCCCTCCTAGCTCCCCTCTCTGAGATAACAACCCTCCCAGCTCCCCTCTCCAAGGTCACGTTCCCACAGCTGTGTGCAGCTTGTAATTTCCCACAGTGGCCCTACACAGACCATCACTGAAATCCCTCACACATGCCACCGTTTGGTCCATAGTTGGGACACTGAGGTATTCCACAACCCGTGCCCTTAAGCAATGTAAAGCTGTATCAACGATAGTCCAAACGACACTAACTAGACATGGTATAAAACAAACCAGGCATGGCAAATAAATACCATCTACACACAAGATCAACAACAGCTGTTTTAACCAACCCCACCCCCATGTCCATCCAGCAAACAGGTTCCATCCAGTTGCTTCCACTAATTGCTGGTTCAATCAGCATATCTCTTGCAATTGTGCATGGATGGACTTTGAGTGGTCACTTAAGTTCATGCAACACAAACCATCCAAGTCTTCACATCCATGTCCATAAGCTAGGAGTAAAAAGTCAATAGGAGTGCGATTTTGAAGCGTAGCATGGCGTATGCTATCTACAGCAAGTAACAAATCAGAAAAAACAACACTTGTAGCGTCACTAGTATATTTGAAATAGGTACAGTTGTCTGCGTCCCATGTTCCCAGGATTCGAAGTTCTTGTGGGGGTAATGCAGGTGATTTACCCAGATATGGCAGCCAGCTGTCCCACTGGTTTATAAGTTCAGGCAACCCCTGGTGTTTTTACGAGTTTGGGCAACTGTGTAACTGTGTCAGTGAACTCACTTGCGGTGAGGGGTACTCCTACCAAGCTCGTTGTAAGTGGGTTCCGGGGAGTCGCTGTGCTGAGACCAAGGGTATCTTGTCCGGCCACCTATGCCAGTGTCACCCATACGTTTTACTCACAGGGGAAATGTGTGTGCATAAACCTGTCAAAACAAAAAAAAGACAAAAACAAGGTTAACATCCCCCCCCCACCCCCCACTTTTGTCTTGTTTTTTTTCATTCTCTGCATCGCAATTGCTGCACAGGTACATGCAACCTGTTTGATTCACCAGTAAGGGCCATGGTGAGGGCCTGGCTGCCCAGGGGGGTGATACCAAACACGTGCACCTGCAAACATTTGCGATACAGGGTTGGGTTCTATGTGGAGTGGGGGCATCATCCAGAAATACACAGGTGCCAAAAGGCCTGCAGGGATCAGAATAAAGAGATCAGAATCCCCACTCGGTGGTCAATGCAAATTGAGTGCCACTCAGAGTATTGCACCAGAGTGAGTGGTACTCCCTGGCTCTCCAGTCGACGAATCAGCTTGAGGATGGGGATTGTGGAGTCTCGGTTGGTGCGGTATTGCCGCCGGTGCACTGTGGTGGTAGCAATTGGTACCTTTTGTTCTTCAACCTTCAGCTTTCCCACAACGGAAGGGTCCTTTGAGAGCTTGGGCAAGGTGGCCAGCTGTTTATTCTCCTCCGTCTCCACAGTGGCTATACCAAAAGCCCACCGGTACCCTCTTGGGTCTTTGAAATGCCCACTCCTGAGGTAATCTATACCAAGAATGCATGGAGCATCTGGGCCAGTCACTATAGGGTGCTTTTGCCACTCATTCCCAGTCAAACTTACTTCAGCCTCCAATACAGTCAGCTCTTGGGATCCTCCTGTCACTCCAGAAAGACAAATGGGTTCTGCCCCTTTATAGCTTGATGGCATTAGGGTACACTGTGCACCAGTGTCTACTAGAGCCTTATACTCTCATGGGTCTGATGTGCCAGGCCATTTAATCCATACAGTCCAATAAACTCTGTTGTCCCTCTCCTCCGCCTGGCTGGAGGCAGGGCCCCTCTAATCCTGTTCATAATATTCATCGCTCACTTCCTGTGAATATGAATCAGAATTCCCTTCCATAGGATCATAGGTAAGATCAGCCCTTCTATTCCGTCTGGGGAACTGTCCACTGGAGACCGGAGCAGCAGTTTTCCGGGGAGAACCTCTATTTGCAAATGTTTTTCCCCGCAGCTCACGTACCCGTGCCTCTAGGTCTGAGGTAGGTTTCCCATCCCACTTCCTCATGTCCTCTCCTTGGTCACGCAAGGTAAACCACAGGATACCTCGCCGTGTGTACTGTCTCTCTTGAGCAGGGAAACGTTTACTCCTAATAGCTGAAATACTGCTCTGTATGGGCGGGGAGTAGGACCTATCCTCTTTTAACTGCTGGACCTCCCGAGACAGTTTCTCCACAGCTGAGACAAGGGAAGAAGAGAGAGTGTCTTCATATTGCCGGAGCTGAGTAGCCAATTCATCTATTGTTGGTCCCTCTCCCTCTTTCCAGAGCATAATTGCCAATGAATTGGCATACGATGATGGTACACTCCGTAGAAACTTCCGCCACATGAGCCGTGTGCACCGGACTTCATCTGGATCTTGGGGTGACTCCTCACTGTCTAGGTCACTATAAATGGCTTCCAGCACAGCTAATTCCCTTAGGTACTGGATACCTCTCTCTATAGTGGTCCACTTGCCTGGATGATAAGTAATATCTTCCTTGAAGGGATATCTTTCCTTCATACTTGACAGGAGTCGCCTCCAGAGGCTGAGAGCTTGTGCACCTCTTCCAATCACTTTGTCAATGCCTGCTTCCCTAGAAAGGGATCCCAACTGTTTAGCTTCCTTACCTTCTAATTCCAGGCTACTGGCCCCATTATCCCAGCATCGGAGCAGCCAGGTGAGAAAGTGCTCGCCTGGACGGCGGCCAAAATCTTTTCGTATGTCTCGCAACTCATTCAGGGATAAAGATCGGGTGGTTTCAGTCTCATTTATGAGTTCCTCTCTCATGAGTTCCTCTCTCATGAGTTCCTCTTCTTCCTCCTCTGTTCGTGATGGTCCTGGTTTTCCCTCATCCCTTACTAAACGAGCTGACTTTCGCTTCCAAGATTTCTTCTTCTGTACAGGGGCGACTGATACTGACACAGGTTGGTTCTCTGATTCGGCTGCAGTGCCAGTAGCTAGAGTTGGAGTAGCCGCAGTGCCTGTCGTTGGGGCTGGAGTAGCTGCGGTGCCAGTAGCTGGGGCTGGAGTAACCACAGGGCCGGTAGCTGGGGCTGGAGTAGCCGCAGGGCTGGTAGCCAGGGCTGGAGTAGCCGCAGGGCCCGTAGCCGGGGCTGGAGTAGCTGCGGTGCCAGTAGCTGGGGCTGGAGTAGCCATGGTATCGGTCGGTTGATTTTTTCTCCCTTCTTCCTGAGGGTGCTGCACGTTAAGCAGTATTTGGTAGATACTAGCCAGTGCCCAGCACAAAGCGATAAGCTTTGCCTCTTTAGAATAGCTATGGCATTTTTCTTTCAAATATTCGATCACTTCATCTGGATTCTGTAGTTGTTCGGGAGTGAAGTTCCAGACCATTGGAGGTGAGAAGTTCTCTAGGTACCTGCCTGTCTTCTCCCACATACCATGCCACCCCTGCCCCTCCAACCTCAAGGTAGATCTCCGGGTGAATTTTGTAAATAATTGTTTAATCCTAAACAACATCTGAAACCCATTTAGGACACAGAGCAATAGGAGTATGCTGGCTTGCACATCCCAAGGATATTCAAAATTCTCGAGAGCTGATGTGACTCGCTCAAAAGTAAAAGGGAAGGTAAAGGAGTATGGGAAGGTACCCTCCTCTGACTTCCCCATAGATTGGTTCTCTGGGGAGAAAAAGAAAAATGTGTGATTATTAATAATTCTTACCAAATGGCATCCAAAGTACGGAGTTGCCAGCAATGCCGAAAACAAGGACCAGATTAATTTCATGACCAGTGATGATACCATATCATAAGCCAGTAGTGCCCAGTAAATCAAAATGAGAATTCTCATCCATTTCCGAGAAGTGATAAACAGCATCAAAGGAAATATGTGATGCAACTTAGGACAGACATAACACAACCATGTGAACATGTAGTACAACACTGTGACCAGGGACTCAAATAAAATAATGAGCACTTGTAACAACTTTAACACACTCTAGTCAGATCTCTCCTTACCTCAACCCTTCCAGCCCCACGTTGGGCGCCAAAATGACTGTGATGGTTTAGCCCAAATCACCACACAGTTTCTCGCTCACCCTCCCCCTCCCCAGGGGAATGGGGGAGAGAATTGGGAAGGAAGGAGAACTCGTGGGTTGAGATGAAGACAATTTACTAAAATAACAAGGGAAAACTACAATAATAACAGAATATAAGGATATTAAAAATATACAAAGTGAACAATATGTGTTTTCTCACCACCCGATGTCCCAATGACCGATACAGCCCGTCCCGAGCAGCGATCACGGAAACAAAACCGAGCAGCAAGCAAAGGAGCAAAAGGGAGCCAGCAAGGGAGGGGGAACGATGCCAGCAAAAACAAGCAGGAAGGATGGATGCCAGGAAGGCAGATACCCACCCTCGCCTGCCCCCACTTATATACTGAGCATGACGTTTATGGCATGGAATACTCTCTTTGGCCAGTTTGGATCAATTATGCTGTCTGTCTTTCTCCCAGCTTCCTGCATCTGCAAATTAGCGAGACTTGGAAAGCAGGACGGTGTCCTTGGGCTCATTCACAACAACTAGTATCATCAGGGTGTTTATGAACATTCTTCACACACGAAATCCAAAACATACCAGCTACTGAGAGGAAAAATTAACTCCATCCCTGCCAAAACCAGGACACATATTCATGCAGCAAAGCCCATCAAAATCCTGACAATCATGATTTTGTTATTAGTACAAAAATCTATTACTGATCTACTCTGTTACCAACCCTACTATGCCAATAACACCACCGCCGAGCAAGAGGATAATTATCAGCTGGGTCAGAGCAGAGAAAGGAGGCAGATACAGCACCTTCAGGGCGTCCCCTGCTATTAATAAAGTGTGCTCCGGATCCTCTCCCCACCTCCGCCCCGAGCCACCCCCGTTTTACCCTCAGCAGATTCAGTGAAAGAGTAGCCACTAGACGTTGCTGCATGCGTGGCCAGCACATGCAACAAGGTCTGTCAAATATGTGCTCTGCAGGCTAACAGCAGTTCTGTTTTGTAAAGTAGTATAGCATATAGAACCTATATCAATTAACAGTGTTAATAGTACCGATACAATTGCATGTGTTTACTTAGCAAGCCAAAAGCCCAATTTATTTAGCATAGTTAACGCCTAGGCACTTGTCGAATCAAGTGCAAAGATTGAAGCAGCAATAATTTCACTTGGTTTCCAAAACTCTATATTATCTTGGCAACCAGATTCAAAGCTATGTGTACTTCGTTTAGGTCTTTTATGCTGTCTGGATTTTGATATGTGCTCGCGTGATTACACCATGCTGTGTCGTTGCAGTGTATAGGTCTTAAAGCATTTACAATCATTACCCCTCTAGTAACATTAGCTCCTGAATAGTTAAAGGAAATAGGCAGAAGTCCATCTTTACTGATCCCAGAAGTTCCATCTTTTGTAATTTAGCACTCAGCACTCGCGGCTGCTGTTGTTTTACACCGGGTTGCCGCCCCACTGTTATCTAATATGGCAGATTGCCCAAGCATGTTCTGAAAGGCTTATTTGAAGATGATATAGACAAACAAATGGTGTCCTGTCCTGTGGCATTAACCATAATTACCCACACATTTGTTCTTTCCATAACTGATGTCCATGGAGCTGCCACACAGGTTGTTAACAATCCGACGAACGCAAGGCAGCTTGGAGCACTGGTTGTAGCCATCGTGCAGGGATCCATTTGTTTACTGTCCCTGTGTTAGTGATTTGAAAAAGAAGCTTAACACATATTTAATAGGATATTATCACGAAGGAAAGATTCACTCGGGCATCGAACATGCATCTGAACCCTTTACTGCTGGACGAATCCATTTAGCAGGCACCCATCGAGGACCACTCGCAGTTTGCACACATGCATAACCTCGGCCCACTTGCAGTTGTGGTACCGGCCCGCGCCATTCTAAAGTGACTGGGTCACGGAAGCACACTGGAGCAGCTTCCGCTAAGCAGGAAGACAATGTAGACGAAAAATGCTGGGAAATTTGGGATATCTCTGTTCCAGTCATTTGATTGATTATTACCAGAGCTCTTGTTAGGAACTCATAATGCCCCCCAGGGGACACTCTCTCCCCGCCTCTAACCCGATCAAGCTGACGCTTGATGGTTTGATGTGCCCGTTCCACTATAGCTTGGCCACCACTATTGCCTGGGATGCCAGTACGGTGTTCCACTCCCCAGTTCTGTAAGAAATTGTTATACAAGCTGCTTTTATAGCAAGGCCCATTATCTGTTTTTATCTGTTGAGGTACCCCCAATGTAGCAAATGCAGCACAACAATGTCGGATAGCAGCACGTGCATTAGTTTTGATTTCTGTGGTAGCATAGATGCAACCGCTACAAGTATCCACACTTACATGAAGATATTTAAACCGTCCGAAGGGGGGATATTCTGTAATATCTTGCTGCCAGATCTGGTTTGCTTGAAGGCCCCGCGGATTAATACTTATTGCTATGGAAGAGGCATAGGGCAAGCAGCGATAATTGCTCGCGCGTCTGCTAAGGACACTTTGAAAGTTCTGGCCAGAGCTTGAGCCCCTTGATGAAAGAACTGATGAGATAACTGGGCTTGTTTTAGAGCAGGAACCCCCACTGCTGCTATCTACCTATCATCTACCTGGACTTGTGCAAAGCTTTTGACACTGTCCCGCATGACATCCATCTCTCTAAACTAGAGAGACATAGGTTTGATGGACGGACCACTCGGTGGATAAGGAGTTGGCTGGATGGCCGCACTCAGAGAGTGGTGGTCAACGGCTCAGTGTCCATGTGGAGACCGGTCACGAGTGGTGTCCCTCAGGGGTCCGTGCTGGGCCCAGCCCTGTTCAACATCTTTGTCAGCGACATGGACAGTGGGATAGAGTGCAGAAAGTTCGCCGATGACAC
The DNA here is from genome assembly GCF_036417535.1 of Chlamydotis macqueenii. Taxonomy (NCBI): domain Eukaryota; kingdom Metazoa; phylum Chordata; class Aves; order Otidiformes; family Otididae; genus Chlamydotis; species Chlamydotis macqueenii. Next base: position 15,188,523 of record NC_141592.1, on the reverse strand, counting down.
CAAGTTGTGTGGTGCTGTCGACACACTGGAAGGGAGGGATGCCATCCAGAGGGACCTTGATAGGCTGGAGAGGTGGGCCCGTGCCAACCTCATGAAGTTCAACCAGGCCAAGTGCAAGGTCCTGCACCTGGGTCATGGCAATCCCAGGCACAAATACAGGCTGGGCAGAGAATGGATTGAGAGCAGCTTAACATGAGCAGGCAATGCGCCCTTGCGGCCCAGAAGGCCAACCACATCCTGGCCTGCATCAAGAGGAGTGTGGCCAGCAGGTCGAGGGAGGTGATTCTGCCCCTCTACTCTGCCCTGGTGAGACCCCACCTGGAGTACTGTGTCCAGTTCTGGAGCCCCCAGCACAAGAAGGACATGGACCAGTTGGAGAAGGTCCAGAGGAGGGCCACGAAGATGATAAAAGGGCTGGAGCACCTCTCCTGTGAGGACAGGCTGAGAGAGTTGGGGCTGTTCAGCCTGGAGAAGAGGAGGCTCCGGGGAGACCTTATAGCAGTCTTCCAGTACCTCAAGGGGGCCTACAGGAAAGATGGGGAGAGGCTGTTCAGTAGGGCCTGTTACGATAGGACAAGGAGTAATGGTTTTAAAATAGAGGGGGGTAGATTTAGATTGGATATTAGGAAAAAATTTTTTACAATGCAAGTTATAGAACACTGGAACAGGTTGCCCAGAAAGGTGGTGGAAGCCCCATCCCTGGAAACGTTTAAGGCCAGGCTGGATGAGGCTCTGAGCAACCTGATCTAGTCGGGGATGTCCCTGCTCCTTGCAGGGGGGTTGGACTAGATGACCTTTGAAGGTCCCTTCCAACCCTAACCATTCTATGATTCGATGATTCTGTTATTATTGTAGTTTTCCCTTGTTATTTTAGTAAATTGTCTTCATCTCAACCCACGAGTTCTCCTTCCTTCCCAGTTCTCTTCCCCATCCCGCTGGGGAGGGGGAGGGTGAGCGAGAAACTGTGTGGTGACATCACAACAGGCCTGCAAAATCCCACAACCCCCAGAAATCCAGTAAGTTGGGTTTTTTTTGTTCGAGGGCAAGGCATGTCTAGAATTGCCCTTACCCATTCTGGATTGATTAACATGTGCCCTTCTTTTAAAATGAACCCTAAATACTCTACCTCTTTTTGACACAGCTGAAGCTTGGATCGGGATGCACGATGCCCTTTTTCTGCAAGAGCAGTACAGATAAAAACAGTGTCTTTTAAGCACATTTAACAATCTTTGCTTGCTAACAATATCATCCACATATTGTATGAATACTGATCGTCCTGGAAGCTATAATATCCACAAGATCATTTTTAAGTATTCACAAAAAGATAGTTGGAGACCCAGTGAACCTCTGTGGCAACCTAGTGCACGTTAATTGTTGTCCCTTCCATGTGAAGGCAAAAAGATCTCGGCTGTCTTCAGCCACTGGTATAGTAAAAAAGGCTGCTGTTAAATTGATCACAGTGAAACAAGTTGCCGAATGGGGTATTTGCAATAATATAGTCAGGCACTACTGGGTGTGGGACAAGCACATGTTGGTTAATAACTCATAAGTCTTCAAAAAATTGATACTCTGGGTCGCTGTGTGTATTTCTTGAGCCAGTTCGATGGCGTCAGTGAACAGAGACTGACCTTGGGAGAAGGATACAATCATGCTCGTTGGAAGGAAACCATGGGAATGAGAAGGGAAGCTTTAAGATACGGAACATTGTCAGCAGAATTTATGGTTTGTTTCAACAGATGTTTACAGAAAGACTAGTCACTGGCCTTGTAGATAAGAAAGTTGCTAGAGTCGCTATGTCTGTAATAGTAGAAGAATGCTGCTGTGGAAAATTACTAAGAAGTATTGAAACTTAGTTTTGCTAAGCAATCATGAATATGTATAGCGTGTGATCAGTGATTTTATTGAGTAAGCTTACGCATGACATAACTGTTGATTGGACAAGAATGAAATGAGGAAGTTAATGCTTAAGAAGGGAAACGTATAAAAACCCACTTGTAAAAATAAACTTGGTCTCGCTTACTCCACAAATCGAGTCCATGTGTCAATATGCCACAGGTCGCCATCAGAATCCAATCTAATCAATTATTTTGAACTGGCAAAACTGGAGTGTTGTATGGGTGTTGGATACCTGGAGTATCAGGGACACTTAGTGAACAATCCAGACCAAATGGAATTGTTATATTTGTGAGCAGCAGGCCTCAAGGACATCACTGAAGCTGCTTGTGAGAAAGTACTGAAGCCGCCTGTAAGAAAGTACTGAAGCCACCTGTGAGAAAATAATGAGGCCGCCTGTGAGAAAGTAATGAAGCCACCTGTGAGAAAGTAAATGAAGCTTCCTGTGAGAAAGTAAACGAAGCAACCTTGAAGAAGATCGCAAACAACTTTGAGAAAGTGAAAACATGAAAAGTACGGGACTTTCCAGGTTAATGGGACTTTCCAGATTAGCTAACTGCAAGTAGGAGGGATATGCAAATGTAACCATTAGAGCTTAAGCCAATCACGCAATGACTAGTAGGCATATTTTGTCTTAGCAATATAAATATGTGCACCCGGGACTAATAAATCGAACTACGCTTATTACTCATATTGAGTCCTTGTCGTACGTTCCTCCGTTGCTCGCATATGGGGATTCACAGATTCGAAGGATACACTTACAGGCTCTTGAGGAAGGACAGGCAGGGTAGACGAGGAGGGGATGTCGCCCTCTATGTCCAGAATCAGCTAGAGTATATGGAGCTCTGCCTCGGGATGGATGAGGAACTGACCAGAGCTTATGGGTCAGGATTAAAGGAAGGGCAGGGACAGTGGACATTATACTGCGGATCTGCTACAAGCCACACGACCAGGAAGACCGAGTGGACAAGGGCCTTTATAGACAGATAGGAGTAGCCTCAGAGTCACAAGTCCTGGTCCTCCTGGGGGACTTGAACCACCCTGACATCTGCTGGAGAGACAACATGGCAGGGCATAAGCAATCCAGGAGGTTCCTGGAATGCATTGATGATAACTTCCTCCTGCAAGTGATAGAGGAGCCAAGAAGGAGAGGTGCTATGCTCGACCTTGTTCTCACCAAGAGGCAGGGGCTGGTGGGGAATGTGGAGTTCAAGGGCAGCCTTAGCTGCAGTAACCATGACACGGTGGAGTTAAAGATCCTTAGGGCAGTGAGGAGGGCGCACAGCAAGCTCTCTGCCCTGGACTTCAGGAGGGCAGACGTTGGCCTCCTCAGGGATCTGCTGGGTAAAGTGTCATGGATTACAGCCCTGGAGGGAAGAGGGGCCCAAGTAAGCTGGTTAATATTCAAGGATCATCTCCTCCAAGCTCAGGAGTGATGCATCTCAACAAAGAGGAAGTCAGACAAAAACATCAGGAGGTCTGCAAGGATGAACAAGGAGCTCCTGGATGAACTAAAAAACAAAACAGAAGCCTACAGAGAGTGGAAGCAAGGACAGATAGTCTGGGAGGAATACAGAAAAATTGTCCGAGCAGCCAGGGATCAGGTAAGGCAGGCTAAAGCCCTGGCAGAATTAAATCTGGCTGGGGACATCAAGGGCAACAAGAAAAGCTTCTATAGGTGCATCAGAGTTGAAAAGAAACAATAGGGAAAATGTGGGCCTTTTCCAGAAGGAAACGGGAGACCCGATTACCCAGGACATGGAGAAGGCTGATTTACTTAATGACTTTTTTGCCTCATTCTTCACTGGCAAGGGCTTTAACCACACTGCCCAAGTCACAGAAGGCAAAAGCAGGGACTGGGAGAATGAAGAACTGCCCACTGTAGGAGAAGAGCAGGCTCGGGACCATTTAAGGAACCTGAAAGTGCACAAGTCCATGTGACCTGATGAGATGCATCCGTGGATCCTGAGGGAACTGGCGGATGAAGTTGCCAAGTCACTGGCCATCATGTTTGAGAAGTTTTGGCAGTCTGATGAGGTTCCCAATGACTGGAAAAGGGGTAACATAACCCTCATTTTTAAAAAGGGGAACAAGGAAGACCCGGGCAACTACAGGCTGGCCAGCCTCACCTCTGTGCCTGGCAAGGTCATGGAGCAGATTCTCCTGGAAACCATGCTAAGGCACATGGAGAGCAAGGAGGTGGTTGGTGACAGCCAACATGGCTTCACTAAGGGCAAATGGTGCCTGACCAATTTGGTCAATGAATCAATGTCAAAGTGGAGATCAATGATGAGTGGCATTCCTCAGTGGTTGGTATTGGGACTGCCGGCTCTCTTGCCAGCTAACCTACCCCGCACGCACCGGAGCCCCACCCCGGGGAAAGCAGGGCATCACACGGATACCATCAAGCAAAGCCTTCAATTTAATGCTGCACAACACAGGGTTAAATACCTGTACACCCGCTACGCAGGCGAACGCACCCGCCCCCTGCGCCCATGTGCCCGCCACACACCTGCCCCTGCGCCCATGGACCTATCCGCGCCTAGCGCGTGAATCACCGCGGACTGCCCCTCCTGCATACATGCAGCCCTGATAACGTTACCCCACAGGGACCAGCCCTGTTCAACATCTTTGTCAGCGACATGGACAGTGGGACAGAGTGCATCTTCAGCAAGTTTGCTGACAACACGAATCTGTGTGGTGCCATCGACACGCTGGAAGGGAGGGATGCCATCCAGAGGGACCTTGACAGGCTGGAGAGGTGGGCACATGCATACCTCATGAAGTTCAACCAGGCCAAGTGCAAGGTCCTGCACCTGGGTCGTGGCAATCCCAGGCAAATACAGGCTGGATGGAGAATGGATCGAGACCAGCCCTGTGGAGAAGGACTTGGGAGTGCTGGTGGACGATAAGCTCAACATGAGCCAGCAATGCACCCTTGCAGCCGAGAAAGCCAACCGCATCCTGGGCTGCATCAAGAGGAATGTGGCCAGCAGGTTGAGGGAGGTGATTCTCCCCCTCTACTCTGCCCTGGTGAGACCCCACCTGGAGTACTGCATCCACTTCTGGAGCTCCCAACATAAGGACATGGACCAGTTGAAGAGGGTCCAGAGGAGGGCCACAAAGATGATGAGAGGGCTGGAGCACCTCTCCTATGAGGACAGGCTGAGAGAATTGCGGCTGTTGAGCCTGGAGAAGAGGAGGCTCTGGGGAGACCTTATAGCGGTCTTCCAAGTACATAAGAAAGATGGGGAGAAACTCTTTAGCAGGATCAATTGTGATAGGACACCTGTAATTATTTTAAAATAGAGGGAGGTAGATTCAGACTGGATACAAGGAAGAAATTTTTTACACTGAGGGTGGTAGAACACTGGAACAGGTTGCCCAGAGAGGTGGTGGATGCCCCATCCCTGGAAACATTGAAGGCCAGGTTGGATGAGGCTCTGAGCAACCTGATCTAGTCGGGGATGTCCCTGCCCCTTGCATGGAGGTTGGACTAGATGACCTTTAAAGGTCCCTTCCAACTCTAACTATTCTATGATTCTATGATTAGCACCTGCATCTAATAAAAAAGGTATTTCTTGACCTTTTTTTTCCATTACTTGACCTTTAAAATCCAAATGTACATTCCGTGAATTTACCCTCATCTCTGCAGTATCTTCTGAATCTCCTACCTCCTGTCATTGTGAATCTTGTGAAAATTGTCTTATCTTGCTTCCAGTATTTAATGGCCTTATGTCATCTCTCCAGTGTCTTACTGGACACTCCTGTCTCCCATGTCCCTGTTCCCCACAGCAGTTACAGTAGTCATCAATTCTCAGATGTGCATTACAGCCCCTTCCATCTGTCTCCTGCAGCTCTCCCTCAGCCCCTTTCCCTAGTTTTTTTAAGCTCTTGTATTAACACTGCAGCAAGCAAACTTACTTCTTCCTTTCTCTGTTTTTTTTTTCCTCTTTTTTCTTTCTCCTGACTATTGTGTACAATTGTGGCTCAACGCACTATTTCACCCATAGTTTGCGGATGTTTGGTCCACAAAAATAGAAACTATTAATGATCTATTAGCTTCTGCTTCCAGGTCTACTCCTCCCCCAAACATCCTAATTAGTTTATACCATCTAGAAAGAAAAGTCAAGGGATGTTCCTCTGGCTGTTGTTGACACTCTCTTTTCTTGGACCAATATGCAATCCTTTGTCCTGCCAGGCATATTGCTACTTCTATATCCTGCCTGGCTAATTGCAGCTGTCTGTAATCTGCTTCTGCATTATAATTCCACCTGGGATCTGCCCCCGGCCACATAGTTTTGTCAGCTGGAGTCCCCCTTCTTCACTCCAGCTGATAGTTCACATTCAAAATTGCGTTTTTCTCATCTGTGGTGAACAAAGATTCAAGTAGTATTTGCACATTCCCCCAAGTAGGGTTGCATGCTTGCAGTATTCCTTTTACTATCTGTAATACCTTCTCCAAGTCTTCTCTAAGCCTGGGGGTCTGCTGACTACAAGTAATCAAATCTTGGGGCCCCAAGGTCACTAGCAGCTACCTGGGGTACTCCATGATTTGGCACAGCCACCCCTGGCATGGACACCACTTGTAAAGGGGCCTGGAAAATAGGAATAGAAGGAGGGAGGGTATGAAGAAGCTGAAGTAAAGGGTGAAGTGGAGGGCAGAGTATAGGGCGAAGTAGATTCCACAAGCGGTTTAGCAGGAATAGCAGTGGTTATACTCATATTATTCTGAGAAGTTTTCCCCTTTTTTCTAGGTGTCTCTTTTTGCCTAGCAAATGCTCAATTATCCCATATATACTAAAAATCCATTTCTCCAGGGAATCTCTCCTCTAAATATTGTTGTAGGAAGTTTAACTGTTGCTGGTCAAAGGTTCTCTGTGGTGGCCACATTTCTGTTGGATTGTCCTCCTGTGTAAGAAGCGGTCAATCCTCCTGACATAATGTTACTAATTTCTTTTTTCCTAATCCTTTGGTACCATTGACTTTCCTCGAGTTTTACAACACCTCGGCTAAGGGCATCATCTTCTCTACGCCAATGTGGTGATTTAGCCCGTCACCACAAAGTTTCTCACTCACCCTCCCCCTCCCCAGTGGGATGGGGGAGAGAAATGGGAAGAAAGGAAAACTCATGGGTTGAGATGAAGACAGTTTACTAGAATAGCAAAGGAAAACTAGAATAATAACAGAATACAAGGACACTAAAATATATAAAATTAACAATACACAATTTCTCACCACCCGATGTCTGAATGACTGATACAGTCCGTCTCAAGCAGCAATCACGGAAATGAAAGCGAGCAGCAAGCGAAGGAACAAAAGCGAGATAGCAAGGTAGAGGGAACGATCCCAGCAAGCAAGAGAGAGGTGAAAGAAGATGCACCCCTCATTGTGGGCAGCCCTCAATTATATACTGAGCATGACGTTTATGGCCTGGAATACTCTCTTTGGCCAGTTTGGGTCAATTATTCTGTCTGTCTTTCTCCCAGCTTCCTGCACCCACACATTAGTGAGACTTGGAAAGCAGAACAGTGTCCTTGGTCTCATTAGCAACAACTCATATCACTGGTGTGCTTATCAAGATTCTTCACATCCAAAATCCAAAACACACTGGCTACTGAGAAGAAAATTAACTACATCCAGGACAGTATCCAACCCTTATTCCATACCATCTACGTCATGCCTATTCATGCTTATATATATATAAACAGATATAATTCCCTCAGTCTATGAGATACCCCTTCAAAGTCTGTTGAGTTCATTCAGTCCATGACTTTGGACTCCATCTGTCATAACAGTCTTTCAGGGCAGGAGAGATGGAATGCACTGTGGGGTTGTGGCATACTGTATACGGAGCTCGCAGCTGGTGTATCATGTCCATGGTCTGTGAGTTGAAGATGTTGATTTTGAGGAAGTTGTTGGGTGCCAGTTCTGATTCCATCACTGCTGCATGTCGCTCGGTTTCATCAAAGTTAATTCTTCACAGATCAGGGTGATTCTTGCTGTAATACCTTTGACATAACATATAAGAACTACAGAAATAATGACATACAGTTCAAATTAATGGCTATTATCAGATCTCCTTGAGGTACACATCGGACTTCCCCATCCTCCCGCATCACCCACCAAGTACACCCAGGTCTTTGAGCAAAAGCAATCCCACAAGTGGGTTTGTCTTTGCCCAGAGGAGGAATAACCCAGACTGTCTTTCCCAGTATATTTCTTACATGCACCACAGGGACCTTAACGCCTTCTACAGTAGGCAAAAGTTCAGGTTGGGCAGGGCCAGCTCAATTGGTGGATCCCCGAGTGTTGACTAAGCAGGTGGCTCTTGCTAAATGTTTATCCCAATTTTTTGAAGGTTCCACCACCCATTGCTCTCAGTGCAGTTTTCAGCAGTCCATTGTACTGTTCGATTTTTCCAGAGGCTGGTGCATGACAGGGGATGTGATATACCCACTCAACACCGTGCTCTTTGGCCCAGGTGTCTACGAGGCTGTTTCAGAAATGGGTCCCTTAATTCTTCCTGGAGTGCCATGTAGCCAGAGAACTTTCTTCTCAAGGCCCAGGATGGTGTTTTGGGCAGTGGCATAGGGTACAGAATATGTCTCTAGCCACCCAGTGGTTGCTTCCACCATTGTAAGCACATGGCACTTGCCTTGGTGGGTTTGTGGGAGTGTGATGTAATCAATTTGCCAGGCCTCTCCATACTTATACTTCAGCCATCATCCTCCATACCAAAGAGGCTTTAGCCGCTTGGCTTGCTTAATTGCAGCACAACTGGCACATTCATGAATAACCTGTGCAATGGTGTCCATGGTTAAATCCACCCCTCGATCACGAGCCCATTTGTATGTTGCGTCTCTTCCCTGATGGCCCGAGGTGTCATGGGCCCACCAAGCTAAAAATAGTTCACTTCTGTGTTGCCAGTCTAAGTCCACTTGGGAAACTTTAATCTTAGCAGCCTGATCCACTTGCTGGTTGTTTTGATGTTCTTCCATAGCCTGACTCTTGGGTATGTGGGAATCTACGTGACGTACTTTTACAACCAGATTCTCTAGCCGAGCAGCAATATCTTGCCATGGTGCGGCAGCCCAGATGGGCTTGCCTCTGTGCTGCCAGTTGCTCTGTTTCCATTGCTTTAACCATCCCCACAGAGCGTTTGCCACCATCCATGAGTCAGTGTAGAGATAGAGCTTTGGCCATTTTTCCCGTTCAGCAATGTCTAAAGCCAGCTGGATGGCTTTCACCTCTGCAAACTGACTCGATTCACCTTGGCCTTCAGTGGCTTCTGCGACTCGTTGTATAGGACTCCACACAGCAGCTTTCCACTTTTGATGTTTTCCTACAATACGACAGGACCCATCAGTGAACAGGGCATATAACCTCTCATTTTCTGGTTTACTTTTTGTTAGTTGGTGAAGACGTAGCTGTTATTTTGTTGACCACATCCATTGGAATGTGATAACGTCCATCTTGCCATTTTACTCCTCCAAACTGGATCTCTTCTGCAGGCCCCTTCGTTTTATGGCAAAACCGACTTTCAGAAGGATTTGGATTATTTTCTCCCCTTTCTCAAAAACTTCTGCTGCTGTGTTGCCCCATACAACGATGCCATCAATGTATTGCAGGTGTTCTGGAGCTTCACCTTTTTCTAGTACAGTCTGGATCAGTCCATGGCAAATAGTGGGGCTGTGTTTCCACCCCTGGGGCAGTCGATCCCAGGTGTACTGTATCCCCCTCCAAGGGAAAGCAAACTGTGGCCTGCATTCTGGTGCCAAAGGGATGGAGAAGAACGCATTAGCAATATCAGTGGTGGCATACCACTTGGCTGCCTTTGACTCCAATTCATACTGAAGTTCTAGCATGTCTGGCACGGCAGCACTTAGTGGTGGCGTAACTTCATTCAGGCCACAATAGTCCACTGTTAGTCTCCATTCTCCAATAGATTTTCGCACTGGCCACATAGGACCATTAAAAGGTGAGCGGGACTTGCTGATCACTCCCTGGCTCTCCAGTCGATGAATCAGCTTGAGGATGGGGATTATGGAGTCTCGGTTGGTGCACTATTGCTGCCCGTGCACTGTGATAGTAGCGATTGGTACCTGTTGTTCTTCAACCTTCTGCATCCCCACAACGGAAGAGTCCTTCGAGAGACTGGGCAAGGTGGACAGCTGTTTATTTTTTTCTTTCTCCACGGTGGCTATACCAAAAGTCCATCGGTGCCCTTTAGGGTCCTTGAAATACCCATTACTGAGGTAATCTATACCAAGAATGCATGGAGCATCTGGGCCAGTCACTATGGGGTGCTTTTGTCACTCATTCCCAGTCAAACTCAATTCAGCCTCTGTGGGGTAATGTTATCAGGGCTGCATGTATGCAGGAGGGGCGGTCCGCGGTGATTCGCGCACTAGGCGCGGATAAGTCCATGAGTGCAGGGGGCAGGTGTGGTCGCGTGTGTGGCGGGCAGGGATAGATCCATGGGCGCAGGGGGCGGGTGTGTTCGGGTGCGTAGTTGCTGTACGGGTATTTAACCCTGTGTTGCGCAGCATTAAAGAGAGGGCTTGGCTTGGCGGTGTCCGTGTGGTGCTCTGCTTTCCCCCGAGTGGGGCTCCGGTGCATGCGGGGTGGTTTGCTGGCAAGAGAGCCGGCAAGTGGTGACACCGACGAGTCTCCCCAGGATGGGATCCCGATAGAGGGAGGGTCTGTAAATTGTCATGCAGCGACAACCGGTGACCCCCGATGTGTCAGAAGGTAACGCGTGGCCGCGGGGCGGTTGTGGTCCGGACAGGTTTGAGTCGTGGCCGCGGGGCGGTCGTGCCTGCCTTCTGTTAGGATGGCATCCATTCAGGTTACAGTAAAGGCGTTGGGAAAAGAGGGAAATTGTCCGGTGCATACGGCACCGTTGACGAAGGGCTTGATTAGCAAGCCGGGAGAGGTGATGAACATGCTTTTCGCCGTCCTGGCCCTCGTCCTCGCCTCCATCTTCGTGAGGCTGCGGAGGGGCGGCGGAGAGCGGACGGCGGAGCGGTCCCGTGACCTGGTAGCGGCCGAGCCAAGCCCCGGCGCCGGGAGAGAAGCGGCGGAAGGGATGAGGAGTGGCGCTCCGGTGGTCTGCCCGGTTCGGCCGAGAGCCTCTGACAGTGATAAAGGGGCGATGGAGTTTGGGTGTGCTCCCCCGTGTGTTGCGCCTTGCTTGCCGGGGGGACCTGGGCCGAGGGGGTGACCCCCCGGATGTGAGGACGCGGGGGTGCCCTCTGTCTCTCCTTCTACCCTGTCGGCTCCACCGCTTGTGGATTCGCGGAGGGGCGAGATCGGCTTGCCACCTCTCCCTGAGGATTCCTGGGTTGCGGACAGGGGAGGGGGCAGCGAAGCGGGAGTAGTGGACGCTTTAATCCGAAGGTTCCAGCGGTTGGCGGCGGACTTAGAAAAAACACTGAGTAAAGTAGAGGGGTCCGCGCGGAAAGCGGGGGCAGCGGCTGAACAGAAAACAGGTAGTGGATTAACGGATTGGACATTGATTGCTAAGAATTGCGTATTGGAAGGGGTATCTCTAGGGCCATCAGATGGAGACGGGGGTATAATGGTGTGCCCAGTGTCACAGGGGCAGCAGGGTCGGCAGCGGAGCCCGTTGGATTACAAGTTATTCAGGGAATGGCAGAAGGCGGTGAAGGAGGAAGGTGTTAATGGGGTGGCGGCTCGAGCGATCTTGGATGTGATCTGGGCAGCAAACCCACTTCCTTTTGATTGTAGGCAGCTGGCTAGAGCGGTTTTTACAACCCCTCAAATGGTGCTGTGGGAGGCTGCATTAAAGGAGGAAGTGGACAAGGTGGTTTTAGAAGCTTTAGATCTGAATCACCCCTTGCACGGGATTACTGTGGAAAGGATTCTAGGGTCAGGTGACTTTGCTGATCCGGCCGCACAGGCTAATATGCGGGGCAGGGATATCCACGCCGCCGTGCAGGTGGCGCGGGTGGCGTTCGCAAAAATGGGTAAATATGAGGGCAAAAGGCAGCCGTACACTCAGGTGAGGCAGGGCGTAGGGGAGTCGTATACCTCTTTCCTGGAAAGGCTACAGAAGGCGATTGAGAATTCTGATTTACCAGAGAATGTGAAACCTATAGTCGCGAAAGAGTTAGCTAAACAGAATGCAAATGAGGTAACTCAACAAGTTTTGGTGCAATTGCCTGGGGATGCAGGTGTGGCGCAGATGATGAAGCGGGTTATGGAGGCAGAAGCATTGCAGCAATCAAAACCGCTCATTGCAGCAGTTTCTGCTATGCGATCACCCCCCGCAGGCCCCACCTGCTTTGGTTGTGGGGGTGTAGGACATTTCAAGTGGCAGTGTCCTTCGGGGACTGATCAGGGGATAGAACTTACAGGTGGCCAGAACAGGAGATATTTTCGATGTGGGCGGGGTGGACATCTTGCCAAACAGTGTCTGCAGCCACGCTTGGCCAGAGGGCAGTCAGCTGAGCTGGGACCGCCGCCACCGCGGGCGAGCGGGGAGAGGCTCGGCGGTGGCTGCCCCTCAGGCGAGCCCGGTGCCGGGAGAAACGGCGGGCGGAGGCCGGTTTCTGTCACGGTTGCTGTGGGCGGGCTCGCCCGGTGACTCGGCGGATCTGGGTATATGCTTCAGAGATGTCCAGCAAGCTGAAAAGCCATCCTGCTGAAAATGGAGAGCATCCCAAGAGAAAAACGGAAAACGGAACGGACAGCATGGCTGCCTCAGCTCTTAGCACCCACACCCCAGAAGAAATGGTACAGCAGATGAAAGAGCTCATCACTGAGAGCAGTGAGTTAAAAGAAGCCATGAAGTTGCATAACCAAGCTATGAAGGACTGGTACGAGGAACTTTCCATCTGTCGAGAGAAGCAGAAAGAAGAACGAGAATTTCATGAGTTAAAGTTTAAGGAAGTTAAGCAGTGCTCGCTAGACAAGTGCATGGAAAATGAAAAGCTACAACAACACCTTCAGAACTTAAAGGAAAGAGAAGGAGCTGAAATGGAGGGCTGCATGGCTCCTGAGAAGGAAATGAGGCAGCTGATATCCCAGGTGCAACGGCTCCAGGCTGAGAAGGCCAATATGCTAGGCATCATTTCAGAACTGCAGGTCAAGCTGAACATCTCAGCAGAGGATTCCTTTGTGGAGACTGGGATGAACGAAGGAGAAATAAATAGAACTGCAAAGGAACATCAAGAGAATAGTGGTGAAATGACCAGTAACGTTGATATCTACGGCAGGAGCAAAACTGCCGACGAATCAAAGAATCTGCAGTCTGAGGAGCTAATTGTAAGCCAACTGCTCTACTGCCTTAGAAATGAAAGTCAGAAGAGGGAAGAACTTGAGAAGGAGCTGCAGAATCACAAAGAGAGACTGTCAAAACTGGAGAAGAAAACCAGCAACTGCCTGAAGAGTGGGACACAAACTGAACAGCAAGCAGAGGAGAGTTCAGAGGCTGTTGGCAGTGAAGTAGAAACTCTGAGTTTGCAAGTTTGTGCTCTGTTTCAAGAGCTTCAGGAAGCCCATGAGAAGGTAAAAGAAGCAGAATTGATTCAGAAGAAGCTTCAAGAAAAGTGCCAAGTACTGGAAAGAAAAAGCTCAGCTGCTGCATCAGAACTGGAGGAGAAGCAGCAGCTAATATACACCATCAAGAAGCTGGAACTTCAGGTGGAGAGCGTGCAGGCAGAGGTCAAGCTGGAACAAGCCAAGGCACATGAAGAAAAGGCGAGATATAGTAGCTTGCAGGATACAAATAGCAAACTCCTTCCTGAACTCACCAAGGCAATGAAAGCCATGGATGAAATGAAACTCAAAGAGCTGCACAGAGCGGATAAAGTTGTGGTGGAACAACTGAATGCAAAGGTGGAGTTGGCAGAACAAGCGCCTGCGGCAAAGCAGCTCCAGATAGATGAAATGAAGCAGATAATTGCTAATTATTTGTTATTGACTGTGCCTTTTGATTTGAAAAACATTTATTTTTTCTATGATGCTTTCAATTTAATTACTTGGGAAACACACCCATCAGTTTACTCGGGAATACAGCATAAGACTTTTGGCTATGTACTTAATAGAACTATAGATCAGTGGTTTAAGAAAATTTTATATTTTGTTTTGGAAATTTCAACTTTAGGCTAGAATGATTCAGCATGGGGGGGGGGGGGTGTGTGGGGAGAGGTTGTCTTGTTCCCTTTCTCATTGTCCTGCTTTGGTTTTGGTAATAGATAGTTTTCCCCAGGTCGAGTCTGTTTTGCCTGTGACGGTGGCTTTAAGGATCTCTTGCCGCGGCCACCGCCAGGCGCCCCCCCGCACCCGCCCCCATCCGGCGAGGTGGGGGCAGCTTACCCAAAAACTGCCATGGTTACAGATACTCCCGTCTGGGTCGACCAGTGGCCTTTAGCAAGAGAAAAGCTGCACCATTTGAATGAGTGAGCTGACCAACGATTACAACTTGGACATACAAAGCCAACAGACAGTTCCTAGAATACACCTGTGTTTGTAATACAGACAAATCGGGTAAATGACGACTCTTATTGGATTTAAGGGCAGTAAATTCAGTAATTGAGGATATGGGACCTTTGCAACAGGGGTTACCATCTCCTTCGAGGTACGAACTTTGTGTAAGTGAAAAGATGAATCCCTCAATATTGTCTCAGATTCTGCCTATGTGGTCAACGTAATACAATGCGCTGAATGGACAATGTTAAAGGAAATTAATAATCTTTTGTTGTATGACCAGTTTAAAAAAAAAAAATGCTGGAGTGAAAATAAGAATCTGGAAACAGGTAATTGGGAAGGACCATTCCCTCTTATGACGTGGGGGAAAGGATATGCTTGTGTCTCTACAGGAGCAGCGAACAAGTGGATCCCTGCACGATGGGTACGACAAGCGCTCCAAGCTGCCATGCGTTCGTCGGATTGTTAACAAGCTGTGTGGCAGCTCCATGGACATCAGTCACGGAAAGAACAAACGTGTGGGTAACTATGGCTGGTGCCACAGGGTGGGGCGCCATTTGTCTGTCTGTATCATCTTCAAATAAGCCTTTCAGAACATGCTTGGTCAATCTGCCAGATCAGATAGCGGTAGGACGGCAACTCTGTGTAAAACAACAGCAGCCGTGAGTGCTGAGTGCTAAATTACAAGATGGAACTTTTGGGATCACTAAAGATGGACTTCTGCCTATTTTCTTTAACTATTCAGGAGCTAATGTTACTAGAGGGGTAATGATTGTAAATGCTTTAAGACCTATACATTGCAACGACACAGCATGGTGTAATCACGCGAGCACATATCAAAATCCAGACAGCATAAAAGACCTAAAAGAAGTACACATAGCTTTGAATCTGGTTGCCAAGATAATATAGAGTTTTGGAAACCAAGTGAAATTATTGCTGCTTCAATCTTTGCACTTGATGTGGCAAGTGCCTAGGCATTAGCTACGCTAAATAAATTGGGCTTTTGGCTTGCTAAGCAAACGCATGCAACTGCATCGGTACTATCAACGCTGCTAACTGATGTAGATTCTATGCGCTATACTACTTTACAAAACAGAACTGCTGTTAGCCTGCAGAGCACATATTTGACAGGCCTTGTTGCATGTGCTGGGCACACGTGCAGCAACGTCTAGTCAGTACTCTTTCACTGAATCTGCTCAGGGTATAAACAAAGGTGGCTCGGAGCGGAGGAGGGAGAATGGACGCAGAGCATACTCTATTAACAACAGAGGATGCCCTGAAGGTGCTGCGCCTGCCTCCTTTCTCTGCTCTGACCCAGCTGATGATCATCCTCTTGCTCGGTGGTGTCTTTGGTGTAGTCGGGTTGGTAACAGAATAGATGAGTAGTAGATTTTTTGTTATTAGCACAAAATCATGGCTGTCAGGATTTTGATGGGCTTTGCTGCATGAATCTGTCTGATCATTCGGAATCTATTCACAAAGTATTCAAAACTTGCAAAAAGGAGTACAAAAACTGCAACAAAGTGATTATTTTGATATAGTCAGAAAACTTTTTGGTGGATTGATATAAGCTTATTACAAATAGCTGTAGGATGCTTATTCATTCTTTTTATATATGTATTTTGATCTGTATTCCGTGTGTGTGTTGAAATATGTGCAGACTGAAAATCGGAATTGTGATATAGGCATCATACTAGGTATAATCATTAACATTTTGTGCTTGGTCACCTGTCTACAAAATGATACAGAGAGTACTACATCAGGGTGCACACGCCATACGACGTCAGTTCCGACTGCCCACCTCACAGGTTCGGACTATAGTGGCAGCCTGTCCAGCATGTCAAGCAGCAAAGCCGAACCAGCCCTTATACTACCCAGGCATTAACCCCGGGGGTATGCTCCAAACTAGGTATGGCAAGTGGATATCACAGACTATGCGCTATTTGGCTGTCTCAAATACATTCATGTTGCGGTCGACACTTGCTCTGACCTCTCTTCGCGTGTCCATTCATGACGTCCACGCGCAGAAATCCATCCTACACCTGGACCGGGCTTTTGCCTGCCTAGGGGTACCTTGGGAGATAAAGACCGACAATAGGCCAAATTATCGATCACGGGTATTTCGCCACTTCCTGCAGACGTGGGGAGTCCGCCATACGTTTGGCATTCCTCTGAACAGCACCGGGCAGGCGATTGTAGAAGGCACACACAAAACCCTGAAAGCACAGCTAATCTGCTTGAGAGAGGGGGAAAAGAGGGGTTCACCAGGAGTCTTGGTCAGTGAAGTACTTGTGGTACTGAATCATATGTCCTTTGCTAACCCCCAATCCGTTTCCCCTATCCAAAACCATTTTTCCTCGCGTCAGCTGCTGTTTGGGGGCAAGGCGCTCCCAGGGGTCTGGTACCGCCTGCCAGAAAACCCACGTTGGGAAGGTCCTGCTGATCTGCTAACATGGGGACGAGGGTATGCTTGTATCTCCACAGATACGGGGACCCGGTGGATCCCAGCCCGGTTGGTACAGCCGTGGCTGGAGGATCGGCAGGGTAACCGAGCGGCGTGGCGCTCTCCAGCTCACCCTAGTGGGACTGATCCTGATTGTGAGTCTTCCAACGCCAATGATAACGACTAATTCCTGGGAGCGGTTCACGAACTGCGCCGACTCTACTCAGGTTTGCATAGCGCGTGGCATGTTGGGCTCTTGGGAATGCCAACCGCACAGCCCTCGCCATATCTGAACCGGCGACTGCTTTAGCAGCACACGACGAAGGACTGACACAAATGAAGTTGGCATTAGATTATGCCCTTGCGAGGCCTGGCATTGGTTGCAGTGACCTAGAGGGAGTCCTAGGTCTCCAGGGTTCCTGCTGTTTGGACTTCAGCAAGAACACCTCCTCGGCCTTGGAGAAGACGCATGCGCATGCTGCCCAGTCGGTATTCAACGTCAAAGCCCTAAAAGGACTGGGGGTAGTTTCCAGACCTGTTCGGTTTATCTAGATGGCTAGGAAATATTGTGTCTATAGGTTTGACGATCCTAGCAGTTGCTTTGATAATGCTTTGTTTGTTTCTGTTATTGTTACGTTTCTTGCATGCTATGATTAAGGGGTCACTAGGCGACTATCCATGATCAACTATGTTATGGCGGCATCCGCACCAGAGTACCAGCCATTAGACGAGGATGATTTAGCATAGAGGGGGGGAATTGTGGGGTAATGTTAGCAGGGCTGCATGTATGCAGGAGGGGCGGTCTGCGGTGATTCGCGCGCTAGGTGCGGATAAGTCCATGAGTGCAGGGGGCAGGTGTGGTTGCGTGTGTGGCAGGCACGGATAGATCCATGGATGCAGGGGGCGGGTGCGTTCGCTTGCGTAGTTGCTGTACGGGTATTTAACCCTGTGTTGCGCAGCATTAAAGAGAGGGCTTGGCTTGGCGGTGTCCGTGTGGTGCTCTGCTTTCCCCCGAGTGGGGCTCCGGTGCGTCGTGGGGTGGTTTGCTGGCAAGAGATACGGCAAGTCTCCAATACAGTCAGCTCTTGGGAACCTCTTGTCACTCCAGAAATATATATGGGTTCTGCCTGTTTGTAGCTTGATGGTATTAAGGTACTCTGTGCACCAAGTATCTAGTAGAGCCTTATACTTTTTTGAGTCTGTTGTGCCAGGCCATCTAATCCATATAGTCCAGTAAACTCTGTTGTCCCTCTCCTCCATCTGGCTGGAGGCAAGGCCCCTCTAGTTCTGTTTATAATATTTGCTGCTCACTTTCTGTGAATATGAATCAGAATTCCCTTCCATAGGATCAGAGGTGAGATCAGCCCTTCTATTCTGTCTGGGGAACGGCCCACTGGAGACTGAAACAGCAATTTTCCTGGGAGAACCTCCCTTTGTAATTGTTTTCCCTTGTTACTCACGTACATGTGCCTCTAGGGCCAAGGTAGGTTTTCCATCTCACTTCCTTATGTCCTCTCCTTGGTCATGCAAGGTAAACCACAGGTCACCTCATCCTGTGTGCCGTCTCTCTTGAGCAGGAGGAGGATGAGGTTGTCTTCTAATAGCTGAGAAATTAGTCCATGCAGGTGGGGAGTAAGACCTTTCCTCTTCGACTTTCTGAAACCCCTTGGATAGTTTTTCAAACAGGCTTTCAAATCTTTCATTCAGTCTTTTCACAGCCAAGACACAGGCCCGTATCGAGGAAGAGAGATTGTCTTTGTATTGTTGGAGTTTGTTAGCCAATGCACGTACTGGTGATGCTTTATTGTCTTTCCAGCTCATTGTTGCAAATGAGTCGGCATACAATGATGGTGCACTCTCTACAAACTTCTGCCATATGGGTTGGGTACATTCAATTTCATCTGGATCTACAGTTGTCTGTGGGTCATCCAGGTTATGATAAAGCAGCTCCCAAACAGCTAATTCCCTCAGAAAGTGGATACTTCTCTCCATGGTGGTCCACTTGCTTGGGTGGCATACGATATCTTCCTTGAAGAAATACCTGTCCCTTACACCTGACAGGAGTCGCCTCCAGAGGCTGAGAGCTTGTGCACCTCTTCCAATCACTCTGTCGATGTCTGTTGGATACCTGGAGTACCAGGGGCACTTAGTGAACAATCCAGACTGAATGGAATTGTTATGCTTGTGAGCAGCAGGCCTCAAGGACATCACTGAAGCCGCTTGTGAGAAAGTACTGAAGCTGCCTGTAAGAAAGTACTGAAGCCACCTGTG
Source organism: Chlamydotis macqueenii (assembly GCF_036417535.1). Taxonomy (NCBI): domain Eukaryota; kingdom Metazoa; phylum Chordata; class Aves; order Otidiformes; family Otididae; genus Chlamydotis; species Chlamydotis macqueenii. Next base: position 15,169,460 of record NC_141592.1, on the reverse strand, counting down.
AGAAAATAATGAGGCCGCCTGTGAGAAAGTAATGAAGCTTCCTGTGAGAAAGTAAACGAAGCAACCTTGAGAAGAAGGAAAACAGCTGGCATACGTGACTGGGGGCTGAACGTGAAGCAGGGTGCAGGTGGAGAGGGCCGTGCGCGTGAACATAGAGACTTAACGAATCATATTTTAGCTAGGAGCGCGTGCATGATATAGTTAACCAATTAGTAGAGAGCTTGCGCATGATACGGAATTAGAAGGGCTATATTAACCGGGATGTATCAACAATAAATCGGCATTTGCTTGATCATATTGGTCGTCAGCAGTGTCCGTTACTTCCGCGTCAACAGGTGGCGCCCGAACAGGGACCCTCAGATCGGCGTTGGACATCCCGACGGAACCGAAATAGGAAAAGAAGAGGGGGCGGAAGCCGGTCGAAGGCGAGTGCTGCCCCGGCACTCGGGAAGTCGCTATAGCGCAAAAAGGTACAAAAGGTACAGAGGGAATCTCGTCTTGGCCAGGCGAGCGGCCGGGGAGGAGATGGGGTCCACACTGACCAAAGAGGAGTCAGCAGTGGTTAAGCTCCTCCAACATATGCTCTCTATGAGAGGACTGAGTTATGACTCGGCCGTCCTAGAAGCTTTGCTGCAGTGGGCAAAGAAAAGGGAATTAATCTCCACAGTTGATGCTGCTTTTGAACTCCCGACATGGGAGAAGATAGGAAAAGAGCTGTGGGATGAAAAAAGTAAAGGATCAAAGGAGGCGAGCAAACTCTCCACCGTGTGGAGGCTAATTAACGAAACATTGATAAGCATGAAAGCCGAACGTTCAGTTGCCACATCTGCTTTTGCGGCCTTAACTCCAGCCGGCAGGTCCACCTCCGCTACTAGCATGCCGTTCTCGGGTTTAACGAGCCCTGCCGCCGCCCTGGCTCGTGCTGAGGGTGGGGGGGTTCGAGCCCCAGCAAGGACTCCAGGAAATGCAGCCACAGCCCCTATAACTATAGATATGCGGGCACCAGAGGGAAAAACTGCCAAAGGCTTTTCACCACCATCAGATGTACCACCGCCAGGCACCCCGCCACGCTGCGCCAGTGCAGGCTCAGAGTCACGAGCCTTTTCGCCGGCACCAACAGCTCCGGTTTATCCCCCGTTACCACCTTCTTCCCTGCCATCACGGCGTGAGGAAGAGAGGGATGAACATTCATCCGGCTTGAAGGACGCACAGCTGCAAGAGATGCTAAAAAGGCTGGAAGCCCTAGAGGTTCGCCTAGAAGCGTCGCTGGGAAACTTGTCAACTCCTTCGCCTGTGCCACATCGAGACCTGTCAGCATCCAACCTATTCGTTCCGAACGGAGCATCGGGTGAGATCAGTCTTTTTGCACCTTTGCAAGGGACGCCGGCGGGAGGGGCCGGGGTTTTGAATCCGATAGTGCAGTGGAAAGAGGTCATTCGAGATGCTTTGACAGAAGGAGAGCCTTTGCCCATGGCATTTCCAGTTGTGAACAATAATACTGGGAGAAGTGTGTGGCAAGCATTAGACTGGAAAATATTGACGGAAGCTAAAAATGCAGTTACTCAGTATGGGCTAAAATCATCATATACTCAATCTGTGTTGCAGCATATTTTTTTTGTCACAGTTGTTAACTCCTTATGATATTAGAATGATTGTCCCGATGCTTTTGCTACCGTCGCAGCAGCTGCAGTTCTTTCAGTACTGGCAGGCTGCTTGTGATAGGGCAGCTGCAACGCCTCGACAACAGGGTGATCCATTATTCGGGGTGCAAACTCAAATGCTGATGGGAGCGGGACCCTACACACGATCTGATTGGCAAGCGCAATTTGCTACCAAAGTGTTACAACTGGGCCAAGATTTGGCTTATAGAGCGCTTGCTAGGGTGTATGATGAAAAGTCCGGACCTGTCGTTACGTCAGTAAGGCAAGGTCCCACAGAACCATATGGGAAATTTATTGATCGGTTGCACACCGCAATTATGGCTCACCCTGATCTGGATGATGACATGAAAGCAAAGTTCTTAGATATGCTTGCCTTTAATAATGCTAATGAAAAAAAAAAAAAAAAAAAAACAACCAAAAATAAAAGCCTAAGAGAGCCCTTAAGAGCCCTTAGTGTGCTGCCAAAAGGATCTAGTACAGGGCAACTGCTGGAAGCTGTCGAGCGAATGTTAGAACAAGAAAAGGCTCCGGTCATGGTTGCTGCTGTAGGTGCAGCCGTTAAACCGTTGATATCAATAAAGCAGTGCGTGATTAACTGTCTGTAACCCCCATTCCCTCTTCCCGCCCGCCATCCCTGTCCCGCTCAGGGGGCAGGGGAGGGAGGTAGAGATGGTGTTAAGCCCGGGAAGAGGGAGGGGTGGGGGGAGGTTGTCTTGTTCCTTTTTTCATTATCCTGCTTTGGTTTTAGTGATGGTCTGTTTTTTGCCTGTAGCGGTGGCTTTAAGGATCCCTCCCTATTCTTGTCTTAAACCTCGGGTTTTAGTTTTCTTTCCTCCTATATGCCCGGGGCCACAGCCGCCGCCAGGCGCCCCCACCCCCCCGCCCCTGACGTGGTTAACAGATACTCCTGTCTGAGTTGAGCTTTGTATAAGTGGAAGGACCGTTCCCTCTTATAACATGGGGGAAGGGATACGCTCATGTCTTTACAGGAGCAGTAAACAAGTGGATCCCTGTCTGTCTCGTCTGCGGGTATTTCAGAACATGTTTGATTGACCTGCCAGATACCGGTAGGACAGCAACGCTGTGTAAAACAGCAGCAACCACGAGTGCTGAGTGCTAAAACTACAAAATATGGAACTTTTTGGGATCAGTAAAGATGGACTTCTGTCTATTTTTTAACTATTCAAGAACTAATGTTTCTAGAGGGGTAATGATTGTAAATGCTTTAAGATCTATACATTGCAACGACACAGCTTGACGTAATCATGCGAGCACATATCAAAATCCAGACAGCATAAAAGACCTAAACGAAGCATACATAGCATTGAATCTGATTGCCAAGACAATACAGAGATTTGGAAACTAAGTAAAATTATTGCTGCTTCAGTCTTTACACCTGGTGTGGCAAGTGCCTAGGCGTTAACTACGCTAAATAAATTGGACTGTTGGCTTGCTAAGCAAATAAATACAACTGCATCAGCACTATTAACGCTGTTAACTGATGTAGATTCTATATACTATGCTACTTTACAAAACAGAACCGCTGTTAGCCTGCAGAGCACATATTTTGACAGGCCTTGTTGCATGTGCTGGCCACACATGCAGCAACACCTAGTCAGTACTCTTTCACTGAATCTGCTGAGGGTATAAACAGAGGTGGCTCGGAGCGGAGGGGAGAGGACGGACCCAGAGCACACTTTATTTACAACAGGGGACGCCCTGAAGGTGCTGCGCCTGTCTCCCTTCTCTGCTCTGACCCGGCTGATAATCATCCTCTTGCTCAGCGGTGTCTTTGGCGTAGTTGGGTTAGTAACAGAATAGATCAGCAATAGATTTTTTTTATTATTATTAGCACAAAATCATGATTGTCAGGATTTTGATGGGCTTTGCTGCATGAATCTGTCTGATCATTCGGAATCTATTCACAAAAGTATTCAAAACTTGCAAAAAGGAGTACAAAAACAGCAACAAAGTGATGGTTTTGATATATTCAGAAATCTTTTAGGTGACTTGATAGAAGCTTGTTACTAATAGTTGTAGGATGCTTATTCATTCCTTTTATAGATGTATTTTGATCTATATTCTGTGTCTTAAAATGTGTGCAGACTTTAACAGATAAAGCATTGAATCAAGCCTCTTCTCATAAACAAAGAAAGGGGAGATGTGGTATTTCGCTGAGCCAGTATGGTATCAGTGAAAGCACACCGACCTTGGGGGAGGAATGCAATCATGCTCTCAGGAAGAAAGCCATGGAATGAGAAGGGAAGCTTTAAGATACAAAACATTGTTAGCAGAATTTATGGCTTGTTTCAACAGAGGCCTGCAGAAAACTAGTCATTGCTCTTATAGATAAGTTACTGGAGTTGTTATATCTATAATAGTAGAAGAATGTTATAGTAGAAAATTACTAGAAGGTAGTGAAACTTAGCTTTGCTTCGTAATCATGAATATGTATAACGTGTGATCAGTAATTTTATTAACTAAGCTTGTGTGTGGCATAATTGGGTGGTTGCTGTCCTTGGTTAAAATCGGAATTGTGATACTAGGCATCATACTAGGCATAATCATTAACATACCATGCTTGCAAAAAATGATTAACAACTCAATACAGACAATCTGGCTAAAAAAAAAAAAAAAAAAAAAAAAAACAACCCCACAACCATGAACCTAGTTGATATTGTAGTCCATACGAGGACCATGTTATTTTGGAAAATTGATAATGTTTCCTCCATCTATGAGAACATTACAGAATCATACTCAAGCAAGAAGATGCTAAAAGTATTGACTCCCCATTGTGACAGCAATTTAACCCTGTTGGGTACAGCTGAGCGGATAGCATTATCTTTATTTGTTCCTTGGGCAGCAACTGCAAAAACTTTAGCTAACTTAAATAAATTAGCTTGTTGGGCACAAAAGCAAATGAATTTAACTTCTAGCATGTTATCAGGATTATTAGAAGACATGGATAGCATGTGTCATGATATTTTTGCAGAATCTAGCAGCCATTGATTTTTTGTTATTAGCGCATGGACATGGATGTGAAGATTTTGAAGGTATGTGTTGCATGAATGTTTCTGATCACTCTAAGTCGATACGCTATCAGTTGGCAGAGTTATGATGCAACATGCATGCAATACAAGTGGAAAGCAGGTTAACAGACTGGTTGAAATCCTTGGGGGTCACAGGCTGGCTAAAAGATTTGATAGTTTATGGGTTGGTATTATTGACGGGTTTGCTGTTGACACTGATGATTTTGGGGTATATTTTAAAATGCTTTGTGAAAGCTATGGAACGTATGATGAAAGTGGGTCTGGATTGTTCAAAACAAAAAGGGGGATTTGTTGGATACCTGGAGTACCAGGGGCACTTAGTGAACAATCCAGACCGAATGGAATTGTTATGCTTGTGAGCAGCAGGCCTCAAGGACATCACTGAAGCCGCTTGTGAGAAAGTACTGAAGCTGCCTGTAAGAAAGTACTGAAGCCACCTGTGAGAAAATAATGAGGCCGCCTGTGAGAAAGTAATGAAGCTTCCTGTGAGAAAGTAAACGAAGCAACCTTGAGAAGAAGGAAAACAGCTGGCATACGTGACTGGGGGCTGAACGTGAAGCAGGGTGCAGGTGGAGAGGGCCGTGCGTGTGAACATAGAGACTTAACGAATCATATTTTAGCTAGGAGCGCGTGCATGATATAGTTAACCAATTAGTAGAGAGCTTGCTCATGATACGGAATTAGAAGGGCTATATTAACCGGGATGTATCAACAATAAATCGGCATTTGCTTGATCATATTGGTCGTCAGCAGTGTCCGTTACTTCCGCGTCAACAGATGTCTCCTTCCCTCAAAAGGGATCCCAGCTGCCTGGCTTCCCTGCCTTCTAATTCCAGGCTACTGGCCCCACTGTCCCAGCATCGGAGTGTCACAGTCCACTCAGGACTCATGGTGGTTCTTTTACTGCGATCTCAAGGTGTAAAATTAAGGCAAACACACCAAAGGGGTTGGTTTCAATCAAACAGTACAAACTTTATTATTTTGCCCATAAAGCGGCACGTGATAGATAAAAGGGAGTGGAAAGGAAAGATAAGTAAAGATAGGAAATAGGATAATAGCGACCACTATGGGTCCAAGGCGTCCCTATTGTCCCAGATCCAGGCAGCGTCCCACTAGTCTTCACGATCAGTCCCTGCTCTAGGAGTCCTACGCCTCATTCAGTTCGCGTTCCAGGAGCATTACACCTCTTGCTTCCACAGAAACCACACTCCACCCATGGTAGCAGCAACCAAGGCTTCCAGCAACTCATCTATGGAAACTGCATTCCACTCATAGGAACAGCAACTGCATCTCAGGCAGACTGCTTACAGCAACTCATGTCAAGTTGTGAGCCTAAATTTTAGGCCACATCAAATCCATAGTCCAACTGCAGGCCTCATGTCCCCAATGGGCCGTGTCCTTGATGACAAGGTTGAGACAATGCTGATCTTCTGACCGACTTTTATACGGAGCAATCAGGTGACAAGTTGCTCACCTTGATTATGGCTGAATTCTTTTTGCATATCTTGCAGCTCACTCAGGGACAGGAATTGGGTGACTGCCTCTGCTTCTGCATCTCCCTGTTCTTGGTATGTCCCTGGTTCCTCATCGTCTTTCGCTATGCAAACTGATTTTTGTGGTGTATTTCTTATGTACAGGGGCAACTGATACTGATGCAGGTTGTTTTTTTGGTTTATCTGTGATACTGCTTCTCGAGGTTTGAGTAGCCACAGTGCCTGTTGTAAGGGCTGAAGCAATCGCTGTGCCTGTAGAGGGAATTGTGGTAACTGCAGTGCCTGTCGTGAGGGCTAAAGTGACTGCAGCATCTGTAGCAGGAGGTAGAGTAGCCACAGTATCTGTAATGGGGCTTGAGTAGCCACAGTCTCTGTTGCTGGGGTTGGAGTATCTGCAGTGACTGCTGCTAGGGTTATGGCAGTCACAATATTCTTAAATAGTTGTTTACAATTAATCACGATCAAGATCTGAGATAGCTGCCAGAGACCTGTCAACATGAACATGGTGGCTGGAGTATCCCAAGGGTATTCAAAATTTTCAAAAGCTGTTGAAATTAGCTTGGTGAAGTGGGGGAAGCTGAAAAAAAAAGATGTTCCCCCATGCGGCCTGGCTTCCTAGACCAAAATAAGAGGTATAATTCCAAACAACACCCACGAGATGGCTCCCGAAATACCTGGGTGCAGCTGCCTCTGCCTCCTCGCTCTGCACACTGCCCATCACCATTGAATACAAATAGGTCCCGTTACCAGTGATCTCACCAAACAAATCAATGTTGAATAGCACAACAGAATGATACCTTTAATCCCAGAAAAGATAAGCCGCGCATAAACACCAACAAACAGCAGCAAGTAGGGTGCTGCCCAATACAGCTCTAAAAACAACTCCGAGAGCAAATAAAACAACATTGTGACCAACGATGACCAAACCCACATAGTGAATACCTGTAACAAATCTGTTTTCAACACACTATGTTCAAATCTGTCCTTATCTCAGCCCTTTGGGACTGACCGCGGGCTCAAACCTTGGATCCTCAGATTAAAGTCTGACAATATCCCGACTGATCTAGTGAAGCGCCTTCATGCCCCACATTGGACGCCAAGACTGGTGGTTTAGCCCTAGTCACCACACAGTTTCTCGCTCACCCTCCCCCTCCCCAGCAGGAATAAGGGAGAGAATTGGGAAGAAAGGAAAACTCGTGGGTTGAGATAAAGACAGTTTACTAGAATAGCAAAGGAAAATGGCAATAAAATATAAGGATACTAAAATATACAAAATGAACAATGCATGATTTCTCACCATTTGATGTCCCAATGACCAATACAGCCCGTCCCAAGCAGTGATCATGGAAATGAAACCGTGAAGGCAGCAAAGAAGCGAAAGGGAGCCAGCAAGATATAGAGAGCGATGTCTCCCTCCTTGGGCAACCCCCACTTATATACTGAGCATGACGTTTATGGCATGGAATACTCTCCTTGGCCAATTTGGGTCAATTATTCTGTCTGTCTTTCGCCCAACTTCCTGCATCTGCACATTAGTGAGACTTGGAAAGCCAGACAGTGTCCTTGGTCTCATTAACAACAACTCATATCATCAGTGTTTATCAACATTTTTGACATCCAAAATCCCAAACACACCAGCTACGGAGAGAAACACTAACTCCATCTCAGCTGAAATCAGGACACCTCATATTGTCTTCTTTCCCACTTTTGGATTATTAGTGCAACATGTTGGACATTTCTTTATCACTTGGCATTTTTGGTCCTATAACATAATTTTTAGCAGCAAGAACTAGTGCATCAGACCCCATATGTGTTTCTTGGTGCAATTTCTTTAGTACGAATTCCATTGTTCTTTCAGGGAGTAGAAGTGGTTTTAAAGGTGTTATCCACCATCCCTGTTTGATTTTTGTACAGTCCAATTGTTCAGCTAATTGATTTTCTTTCTCTGTATATTGAGGTGGAGACAAATCTAGATGACATTCTGGGATCAGGGCTCTTTTCACTTTCAGCATTTTCAGAGATGCGTCTTTTTCAGCTGTATCTGCTCTCCAGTTTCCTCTGACTATATCACTGTTCCCTTTTTGGTGTGCCTTGCAAAGAATTATTGCAACTTTCTTTGGCTGTAATACAGCCAGCAAAAATTTCATAATTTCAGCTCCATATTTAATACGAGTTCCTTGTGAGTTTAAAAGTCCCTATTCTTTCCAAATTGCTACATGAGCATGAAAAACTCCAGAAGCACATTTTGAATCTGTGAAAATATTAGCTCTCTTTCCACTGCTTATTTCTAGAGCTTGACTTACAGCAATAAACTCTGCTTTCTGGGCTGATGTGTTATGAGGCAAAGGTTCAGCTTTTAAAACACTATCTCTGGTCACTACTGCATATCCAGCACATCATTTTCCTCTGGACATGAAATCACTTCCATCTGTATATAAGTCAAAGTCGGTGTTCTGGTTTTATTTAGTGAGGGGAGGGCTACAGTGGTAGCTTCTATAAGAAGCTGCTAGAAGTTGTTCCCCTTTGTTCAGTGGAATCAGACGGGCCTAGGGTGGACCCGCTGCTGGCTAAGGCCGAGCCAATTGGTAGCAGAATGTTCCCTGATAACGCCTCTGCGATAACGTATTTAAGAAGGGCGAGGAAAAAAAAAAAAAAAAAGAAGAGATGATGTGAAGACATTGAGCAAAGGCAGAGAGGAGGAGGCGCGAGCCTTGTGGGCCTTGCAGGCCTCACCCTCTGGCCTCCTACTGGGTGGCCATATGGGCCCAACTCGGCCCAGCACAGCTGCAAGAATCGGAGAGATGAGATGTGAAGAGATCCTGAGAGGTGTCTCCCTGCCTGTTGTGAAGAATTTTTCTTGTGAGAGGAATGGCTGCAGACGCCAAGGTCAGCGAAGAAGGAGGGGGAGGAGTAATGCTGCTCCTGGCCAGGGTTCCCCTGCAGCCTGTGGTGATGACCATGGTGGAGCAGGTTGTCCCCCCTGCATCCCATGCAGGCCCATGGAGGAGCAGAGATCCACCTGCAGCCCATGGAGGACCCCATGCTGGGGCAGGTGGATGCCTGAAGGAGGCTGTGGCCCATGGAGGGCCTGCTGGGACAGCTGTTCTGGAGGGACTGCACCCCGTGGAAGAAATGACCCATGCCAGAGCAGTTTCACGAAGGAATGTGAGGAGTTCTTCCCCTGATGACGAAGCAGCGGCGTAAAATAACATGTGATGAACTGACCATAACCCCCATTCCCTCTTCCCCTCTGTGCCGCTCGGTGTGGGGGAAGGTGGTAGAGATAATGTTAAGCCTGGGAAGAGGGAGGGGTGGGGGGAGGTTATCTTGTTCTCTGTCTCATTATCCTGCTGTTTGTAGTAATAAATGAATAGTTTTCCCCATGTCGAGTCTGTTTTGCCTGTGATGGTAACTTTAAGGATTTCTCCCTGTCCTTATCTCAAACCTCAAGCCTTTTTCTTGTATTATCTCTCCCTATTCTCTCAGAGGGTGGGGGGAGTGATGTCACCGCGTGACAACGAACCGACCCCCCCTACTGGGATCCCATCCCAGGGAGAGAGACACAGACACGGATGCCGTGGAGTCAGCTCTCAATTTACTGCTGCGTCACATCGCAATATATATTCGTACACCCGGTACGCAAGTCCGTACACCCGCTATGCACGCGAATGCACCTGCCCCCTACGCCCATGTACCTATCCGCGCCTAGCACAAGGCATTGTGTCAGCAAGCATGCAAATCGTTGTGGGCCGCCCTTCCTGTGTACGTGCAGCCCTGCTCGTAGCCTTGTTGCTGCCTTGCAGGGCCCCATATCTCCCCCCTCTCTTTGCTCTTTATACCTGTGCATCCTGCTGCTGAAGGGGCTGGTACCCCTGAGTGAATGCTGTCATAGTGAGGTTGACTGTGAATATTCGCCTAGAGACTCCATCAACAATGCTGTGTATAAACCGTAACAACAGCGGAAACAAGCAGAGTGCTATTAAAGCAACAACTATGATAGTTAAACCCATAAACATGATATTTCCCAGCCACTGGGGCAAACCGAACAGCCCTGAGAACCACCCCCAGTCCTTTAGGATCCTGATGTTGAATACTGACTGGGCAATACTTGCAGCATGCGCACACGCCTTCTCCAAGGCTGAGGTGGTGTTCTTGCTGAAGTCCAAACAGCAATAGCCCTGAGTGGATTTTGTGTAATGTGTGAACCGCTCCCAGAAATTAGTCGTTATTACTGGCATTGGAAGACTCACCCGGCGGAATGACCACTTGTTTCACCGCCGAGGCGACTGCAAACGCTAACGGTTCCGCGTCCCTCGCTCTCTCAGCTCTAATGCATGCTTCAGTCATATGGCCCAACCCAGAACCTGCCGGCAATCCCTGGATCGCCTTTTTACAGACATCATTTGCATTCAAAAAGGCGAGGTCTTTCCCCAAAGGACCTTTAGTGGTACTGGGCAGGCCGGACACCTCAAGGCTCTTGTTAAGGCGATCTAAGAAATCCAGTTAAGGTTCGTTGGCCTTCTGTTTAATCAAGGTGTATGGCGGGCTCTTCGTGTCCATCCGAGCAACCGCCTTCAATGCTTTCCTGGCTAGGAGGCCAACCTGTTGGAGGATGGCAGGGTCCCAGGTGCATTGGCGGCGAGGATCGACGAGGGCCCCAACACCACGCGACTGGTCTGCCCCCACCCCAAAACATGGGTGATTTGCAGCGGTAGTGAAGCCATGGCGGCATCCACCGCGAAACCCTCCCACTTGCTTTCAAAAGCCACCAGCTGTGCGGGCATAAGAATAGCCTTGCACAGATTATGCCAATCATAAGGCGTGAAGGCACTGGGCTCAAGTACATCCAACAAAGCTTCACAGGCGGGGCTGCTTAACCTCGAGGTGGCTACCGTGTTACGGATTTCCTTAGCAATCTTCCAGTCGATGGGCTTCCACCTAGCCCCACTGGGACCCCTCACCACCGGGAAGGCCATCAGGTCTCCCTCCTGGGGGACATCCGGTGAAATTGAAGTCACATGAGCTACCCCTTGGAGGGCGCAGTTCTTAATGACAAACCACCAGTGGGTGGCGGGGTCAGGGCCCAGCGAGGACTCGTCCAGACCCGAGGGGAGGGGCGGACCCTCGGCCGGGTCCAGCGGCGATGACCGTCTCACCAGCTCCTGGGCCAGCCTCCCCGAATTAACTGCCAAACGACGGACTTCCAAGAGCAAACGGTGCACTAAGTCCTCCCCCGATCCCAACGATGATTGCGGACCCACCGATGGGGGTAGGGGAACGTTCTCCGGCTGGACCGAGGGCATGCTCGCGTCTGCGGGCGAGCCCTCATAGGCTGGTGGCGCAGAGGGCAGAGGCCCCGCCCAGGCAGGCATCACCAGAAAATCGCCCCCGAAGAACGAATCAGCCGCGGCGTCCAGCTTATAAGCTGGATCCCCTTTCCCCACTGGGAAGGCGCTAGGACCCCGCGTCCCACAGCTCCTCGGGCGCCACCTCAAAACTAGCTCCCGCCTCACTATCACTCCACGTATCACTACTAGCCCGACCGTCGGAACCCGAGTCGGGTCGCCTTTCACTCAGTGGATCCCCGCAAACCACTGAGGCCGCGGCTTGCCAGACACCCCAAACATTGCGGACCTTCTCAAGGCACCTCTTGACCACCTCCCACTCGGGAATAAGGGACAGGGCAGTCTTGTTCCCCACGGCGGCAGAAGCTAACAGCTCCCCCTCACCGCTACTACTTTTTCCAGATCCATCACCTGCAAAGACTGTTGGATCATCCCCTTACGTATCATCCATTGGATGAGATCCTCCGTACCGCTAGAGGAGACCTTCTCGCCTACCTCCGTAGCCAGTACCTTCAGAACCTTCACCATTTCCTTGACGGATACCGTCGACATGATGAGGTCTGGATTACCCCGAGCCCCGCTTGCTTTGGTGCGCCGAAAACCCGATCCGTCAGATCACATCGGGGTCACCACTTGTCACCGCGTGACAACTAACCAACCCCCCCTACTGGGATCCCATCCCAGGGAGAGAGACACAGACACGGATGCCGTGGAGTCAGCTCTCAATTTACTGCTGCGTCACATCGCAATATATACCCATACGCCCGCTACGCAAGCCCATACACCCGCTACGCACGCGAACGCACCCGCCCCCTACGCCCATGTACCTATCCATGCCTAGCACAGCAAGCACGTGAATCGTTGCGGGCCGCCCTTCCTGTGTACGTGCAGCCCTGCTCGTAGCCTTGTTGCTGCCTTGCAGGGCCCCATAGAGTGAGAGAGAGACTGCGTAGTCTGGCCCCGACTGAGGCTAAACTATGACAATCAGAAAGGGGAGTATCCTGTAGATCTGGTTGGCTGAAATAAACTTGCTTGATTGTTGTCAGACAATCGTGTTGTAATTCATTTCGTTCCGAGGTCGACAGCAGTAGAGTTGCAGGATTTAAAGTGGCAGATATTGCAAGGGTGACATCAGCCTGGTATTTGGCCAACCTGCTAGGAGAAATCCAATAGTATCCATTATTTTCTAGAAGAGATCACAGCATGGGGTACACACACAGTTATAGGTTGTCCCAAGGTCAGTTTCCTGGTCTCTTTATCAAAATCATTGCTATAGCCACAGTAGCAATGTTTAGAGAAGTACCTCATAAGTCTCTTCCAGCTTTCCAGTATTTGAGTTAGAACTTTTAAAGCCATTTGTTGCATCTTATGCACATACAGCTGAAAGGGTTTTTCTAAGTTTGGAAGTTCTAATGCAGGAGCTTCCATAAGTCTTTTCTTGATTTCATTAAACCCCTTCTGGCACTTCACAGTCCATTCCAATAATCCTTCAGGACCTTTGGTAGCAGCATATAGTGGTTTAGCAATCAGTCCAAAATTGAGGATCCACAGCTGACACTATCCAGTCATATCCAAGAATTCACTTAACTGTTTTTTTTCATGCGAGTACAGCAATTCTACAAATTGCCTCCTTTCTCTCTGCACTCACTTTCCTCTGTCCCTGCATAATTTCAAATCCCAGGTACTGCACTTTATTCTTTGCTATTTGTGATTTTTTTTTTTGTTCAAAACATGATATCTGACAAGTCTTAAAAATTTCAATAAACTAATTGTAGCTTCAAGACATTCATTGTAATTATTTGAATCATAGAATACTTTGGGTTGGAAGGGACCTTTAAAGGTCATCTAGTCCAACCTCCCTGCAGTGAGCAGGGAAATCCCCGACTAGATCAGGTTGCTCAGAGCCCTGTCCAGCCTGACCTCGAACGTCTCCAGGGATGGAGACATCCACTACCTCTCTGGGAAACCTGTTCCAGTGCTTCACTACCCTCATTGTAAAGAATTTCGTCCTTATATAAAGTCTAAATCTACCCTTCTAGTTTAAAATCATTGTTCCTTGTCCTATCGCTACAGAGCCTGTTAAAGAGTTTCTCTCCATTTTTCTCATAAGCCCCCTTTAGGTACTGGAAGGTCGCAATAAGGTCTTCCTGGAGCCTTCTCTTCTCCAGGCTGAACAACCCCAGCTCTCTCAGCCTGCCTTCATAGGGGAGGCTCTCCAGCCATCTTACCATTTTTGTGGCACTCCTCTGCACCTGCTTCAACTGCTCCTTGTCTTTCCTGTGGTGAGGACTCCAGAGCTGGACACAGTACTCCAGGTGGAGTCTCCTCAGAGCGGAGTAGAGGGGCAGGATCACCTCCTTCAACGCACTGATAACATTTCTTTTGATACAGCCCAGGATACAATTGGCCTTCTGGGCTGCGAGTGCACATTGTCGGCTCATGTCCAGCTTTTCATCCACCAGTACCCTCAAGTCTTTCTTGGCAGGGCTGCACTCACACTCAATCCTTTCATTCTCCAGTCTGTATTGATACTGGGGGTTGTTCCGACCCAGGTGCAAGACCTTGCACTTGGTCTTATTGAACCTCATGAGATTCGCATGGCCCCACTTCTCGAGCTCGTTGTCATAGTTTAGCCTCAACCAGGACCAGACTATGCAGACTCTCTCTCACTCCCCCCACCCTCCGAGAGAATAGGGAGAGGTAATAGAAGAAAAAAGGCTCGAGGTTTGAGATAAGGACAGGGAGAGATCCTTAAAGTTACCATTACAGGCAAAACAGACTTGACTTGGGGAAAACTATTCATTTATTACTAAAACCAAAGCAGGATAATGAGATAGAGAACAAGATAACCTCCCCCCACCGTTATTTTACGCCACTCCTTCCTCCTCAGGGGAAGAACTCCTCACATTCCTCCCCTGCTCCAGCGTGGGGTCCCACCCACAGGCTGCAGTCTTTTGAGACACTGCTCTGGCATGGCTCATTTCTTCCACGGGGTGCAGTCCCTCCAGAACAGCTGTCCCAGTGGGCCCTCCATGGGCCACAGCCTCCTTCAGGCATCTGCCTGCCCCAGCGTGGGGTCCTCCACGGGCTGCAGGTGGATCTCTGCTCCTCCGTGGACCTCCATGGGCTGCAGGGGGACAGCCTGCTCCACCATGGTCTTCACCACAGGCTGCAGGGGAATCTTGGCCAGGAGCAGCATTACTCCTCCCCCTCCTTCTTCACTGACCTTGGCATCTGCAGCCATTCCTCTCACAAGAAATTCTTCACAACAGGCAGGGAGACACCTCTCAAGTTCTCTTCACATCTCATCTCCTCTCCACTTCTTGCAGCTGTGCTGGGCTGAGTTGGGCCCATATGGCCACCCAGCAGGAGGCCAGAGGGTGAGGCCTGCAAGGCCCACAAGGCTCACACCTCCCCCTTTCTGCCCCTGCTCAGCGTCTTCACATCATCTCTTCTCTCCTTTTCTTTTTTTTCTGTTTTTCCCCTTCTGAAATACGTTATCGCAGAGGCCTTATCAGGGAACATTCTGCTACCAATTGGCTCAGCCTTGGCCAGCAGCAGGTCTGCCCTAGGCCCGGCTGATTCCACTGAACAAAGGGTAACAACTTCTAGCAGTTTTCTTACAGAAGATTCCACGATAGCCCCCCCCCCCCCCCCCCCCCCCCCCAATAAAACCAGAACACTTGTCCAGGTCCCTCTGGATGGCATCCCGTCCCTCAGGTGTGTTGATTGCACCACTCAGCTTGATGTCCTCTGCAAATTTCCTGAGGGTGCACTCAATCCCACTATGTCATTGATGAAGATGTTAAACAGTACTGGTCCCAGTATGGACCCTTGAGGGACACCACTTGTCACTGACCTCCATCTGGACATTGAGCCATTGACGACTACCCTTTGGATGTGACCATCCAACCAATTCCTCATCCACCAAACAGTCCACCCATCGAATTCATGTCTCTCCAATTTAGAGAGAAGGATGTTGTGGTGGACTGTATCAAAGGCTTTACAGAAGTCCAGGTAAATGACATCTGTATCTCTTCCCTTTTCCACTGATGTAGTTACTCCATCACAGAAGACCACTAGAGCCAATTAATAAAACATCAACATACTGCAACAAGGTTATATGTCTGTTATTATCTTATCATTGTTCTTATTCTTTTGCCAATATATTATCAAACAACGTTGGGCTATTTTTGAATCCTTATTGTAGTACAGTCCTACATAATTGAGTTTTTATCCAGTGGTTGGGTTTTCCCATTCGAAAGCAAAGATGAGTTGACTCTGTTCATCCACCAGAATGCAATAAAGTGTCTTTTAAATCTAGAACTGTAAAATACATGTTATTTTCAGAAATGGAAGCAAGTAACATATACAGGTTTGGCACTACAGGGTGGACATCAACTGTTTGAGAGTTAATTTCCCGCAAGTCCTATACCAACCTATATTCCTGAGTGTTAGGTTTTCTTACCAGTAAAATGAGTGTATTAAACTGCGATTGAAATTCTTCTAAAAATTCATAATCAAAAAAAAAGGATTAATGAGTGATTCCAGTTCCCTCCACGCTTCCAATTTGATAGGATATTTTTTCTTTCTTACTGGTTGGGCTCCAGACTTCAGCTCAATTTTAATTGGGGTGACATTTTTGGTTTATCCTAGTTTTCCCGATGCCCATACCAATGGTACTACTGCATTCAATATTTTGTCAGGAATGTCTGCATCCTTATCCTTTTTCAGCTTGAGTCAGCAAACACATCCAGGTGTTTTCTGAGGCAATGTGTAACTGTACCAAATTTTCAGAAAAAAAAAGTTATTTGTGCATTTAATTTACATAACAGATCTCGACCCAGCAGTGGCAAAGGACACTGGCACACAGAGAAATGAATGAGTTACCATAGTATATCCAATAGTACACTCCATTGGTTGTAAAAATTATCTCAATGTTCTTTTCCCGGTGGCACAAATTACATAAGTGTTAATTTTATTTAAGAATCCCTTGCAATCAGTTTATGTACTGAGTGAGTTGTTCCACTATCTATTAAAAAAAATCTATTGTTTCATTCTCCAGCTTCACTGGAACCAGAGGATCGGCTAGGGAAACTTTAATAGATTCCTCTGATCCTCTTCAGTCTAATCCTCTCTCTGCCAAAATCTTGGCAGCTGCCTCCGTACCCTTTGTGGACATTCCTTTTTCCAGTGTCCTTCTTGTCTACAATAAGCACACTGATTTGCTCCTAATGGAGTACCACAAGGACCTCTTCTAGCGTTTCCATGGTTTCCTCCTTTTTCTTTAGATTCTCTTCTAAATTCTCTCTACGTCTTCCTCTGCCTCTTCCTTGTCCTTCTGACAAGGCAGCCAACAATGCAGTTTGTAATTTTGATTGCCTTTGTTTTTTCTTTTCCTCTGTTTTATTCTGGTTATTATAGACTTTGTAAGGAATCGGTAATAATTGGGATATCGTCATACCATCAGCACTCTCCACTTTCTGTAGTTTCTTCCTAATGTCAGGTGCTGCCTGACCAATGAACAGCACATTAAGAAGTCTAAAATTATTTTCATCTTCAGGGTCTAAATTAGTCCATTTTCAAGTTGTTTCACATAATTTTTCATAAAAGATTGATGGAGGTTCTTTATCTCCCTGTCATATTTCATAAAGTTTGCCCAATTTAGTGGTTTATGCATACTATGTTGAATTCCATATAAAATAATTTTTTTTGTATTCTTTTTTTCTTTGTAACCCCCTTCCAACATTCAGATCCCACCCAGGGTCCCCCCTTGGAAGGCAGAGATTCATATTAAGCACCTCCTCGTGTTTCTGAAGTACCCCTTCCTTAGCTTTCTCTGTCATGGTTCTTCATTTCTCAGTAGTAAACAAATATTCCAATAAAGCCTGAATGCTGCTCAAATTTGGATTGTGTGTCATCATCACAGTTTTAAGAGTATTATACATCCCTTCCAGATTGTCCCAATACAATCCTACTGCTTGTTTCCAGTTTAACAAACCTGAAGTAGTAAATGGAACATGTACATAAACAGGACCACCATCGGGACCAACAGCCTGTCTAAGAGGGGCTTGTACACTAGGTTTTTGGCCCCTTGTTTTTCCAGCTATCGGACTACTGACTTCATCAACATCCGAACCCTCAGAACGAGTTTTAGGAGACATATTTTTGGAGGCACAACTAACAACTGAATTTCCTCATCATTTCCTCTGTATCATTTTCTTTTGTTTTATAGTTTGTTCAGCAAGAATCACTATTCTTCTTTTTGATCTAATAAATACCATTTTGATGTTTAGAATCCACCAGTCCACATTTCTCACTGTTAAAACAGTGTGTAGAAATAATATATTTATGCTACTGCTGCATATCTTCTTTGATACGTCTTATGTAGAGCCCAGATGGGACAAAAACATCCCCAAATGCTTACTACTCCCCAAAAGAACTTTCCCTTTTCCCTTACTTATCTAGCACAAAATACCTCTTTTCCAGTATCATTGCACCATTGTGTCACTTACCACCCGACTGCAGAAGAGGAGCCGATGGAGCCCATGATCAACAGATCGGTGCATGCTGGAATCTGCTCAGTTCTCCCTTCCCATCGGGTACAGCAAGACAAACGAGGCAATGCTGTCAGTGTGGTCCCTCCAGCTCGCCAAAAACTGTTGTCCCAAAACTTGGGTCTGTCACCCAGTGTGCAAAGAGTCAATCCACACACACAGTGGACATATTTCCTTTTATTGCATACATGCACAGGTATTGGTGCCTGTCCCAAGACAGCACGTCAAAGCTACAAATCGCCTGTTATTTATACACAAAATATAAACATATTCAACTTTCTAATACATATGCATTGTTATTTTATTAAATGATTGGTCAGAGTCTCTTCACCTAGCATGTAAATTAGCATGCATGTTCAGTTCTGTTACTCTGCCTACTTCTTTTGAGTTGGTGGTATAATTTGGGTAGAGGGTCCGCGAGTCCACACCAGCTACTGAGAGGAAAATTAACTCTATCACTGCCGAAACCAGGAGAGCAGGTCCCACCACCCATTGCTCTCAGTGTAGTTTTTAACAGTCCATTGTACCGTTCGGTTGTTCCAGAGGCTGATGCATGATAGGACATGTGATATACCCACTCTATGCCATGCTCTTTGGCCCAGATGTCTATGAGTTCTTTTCAGGAATGAGTCCTGTTGTCTGACTCTATTCTTTCTGGAGTGCCATGTCACCAGAGAACTTGCTTCTCAAGGCCCAGGATGGTGTTTTGGGCGGTGGCATGGGGCACAGGACATGTCTCTAGCCATCTTGCGTTTGCTTCCACCATTGTAAGCACATGGCAGTTGCCTTGGCAGGTTTGTGGGAGTGTGATGTAATCAACCTACCAGGCCTCTCCATATTTATATTTCAGTCATCATCCTCCATACCACAGAGGCTTTAACTGCTTGGCTTGTTTAATTGCAGCACATTTCACATTCCTGGATAACCTGTGCAATAGTGTCCATGGTTAAATCCACCCCTCGATCACAAGCCCATTTGTAGGTTCCATCTCATCCTTGATAGCCTGAGGTACCATGGGCCCATTGAGCTAAAAAGAGTTCACCTCTGTGTTGCCAGTTTAGGTCCACTTGGGAAACTTTAATCTTAGCAGCCTGATCCACCCGTTGGTTGTTTTGATGTTCTTCAGTGGCCCAACTCTTGTGTACGTGGGCATCTATGTGACTCACTTTTACAACGAGATTCTCTAACCAGGTAGCAATATCTTGCCACAGTGCGGCAGCCCAGATGGGCTTGCCCCTACGCTGCCAGTTGCTCTGCTTCCACTGCTTTAACCACCCCTACAGGGCATTTGCAACCACCCATGTGTCAGTGTAGAGATAAAGCACAGGCCATTTTTCCCATTCAGCGATGTCCAAAGCCAGCTGGATGGCTTTCACCTTTTGAAACTGTCTTGATTCACCTTGGCCTTCAGTGGTTTCTGTGACTCCTCATGTAGGACTCCACACAGCAGCTTTCCACTTTCTATGTTTTCCTACAACACAACAGGACCCATCAGTGAACAGAGCATATCGCCTCTCATTTTCTAGTAGGTTATTATACGGTGGGGCCTCTTCAGCACACGTCAGCTCTTCATCTAGTGGCATTTCAAAATCTTTGCCTTCTGGCCAATCTGTGATCACTTCTAAGATTCTTGGGCAACTGGGGTTTCCTATTCGGGCCAGCTGTGTAATCAGTACGACCCACTTACTCCATGTAACATGAGTTGTGTTATGTGTAGAGGGGACCCTCCCTATGAACATCCAGCCCAGCACTGGCAGTCGGGGTGCCAGGAGGAGCTGTGCTTCTGTAACAATGACTTCTCAAGCGGCTCAAACTCCTTCATATGCTGCCAGTATCCCTTTTTCAGTTGGAGTATAGCAGGCCTCAGATCTTCTGTATCCCTGACTTGAAAAGCCTAGGGGTTGACCTTGAGTCTCCCCTGGTCTTCTCTGCCAGAGACTCCAGGTAGGACCATTCTCCCCGGCTGCGGTGTAGAGCACGTTTTTCACATCTTGTCCTGTTCGGACTGGCCCAAGGGCTACTGCATGAACAATCTCCTGTTTAATTTGTTCGAAGGCTTGTCATTGCTCAGGGCCCCATCTGAAATCATTCCTTTTTCGGGTCACAACCATACTGTAATTTGGAATATGCATTCTCCAGAAATCCACAAGGACCAAGAAAGCTTGTCTTTCCTTTTTGTTAGTCGGTGGAGCCATAGCTGTTATTTTGTCGACCACATCCATTGGAATGTGACGACGTCCATCTTGCCATTTTGCTCCTAAAAACTGGATCTCTTGTGCGGGCCCCTTGACTTTGCTTTGTTTTGTGGCAAAACTGGCTTCCAGAAGGATTTGGATTATTTTCTCTCCTTTTTGAAAAACTTCTGCTGCTGTGTTGCCCCATACAATGATGTCATCCATGTATTGCAGGTGTTCTGGAGCTTCACCCTTTTCCAGTGCAGTCTGGATCAGCCCATGGAAAATGGTGGGGCTGTGAGCAAGTCTTGATGATCAGTCCCTGGCTCTCCAGTTGACAAATCAGCTTATGAATGGGGATCAGGGAGTCTCAGTTGGTGCGATATTGCCACTGGTGCACAGTTGTGGTAGCAATCGGTACCTGCTCTTCTGCGACCCTCAGCATCCCCACAATGGAAGGGTCCTCTGAGAGACCAGGCAAGGTGGACAGCTGTTTATTTTCCTCCATCTCCACGGTAGCTATACCAAAAGCCCACCAGTGCCCTTTTGGGTCCTTGAAATATCCTCTCCTGAGGTAATCTATACCAAGAATGCATGGAGCATCTGGGCCAGTCACTATGGGGTGCTTTTGCCACTCATTTCCAGTCAAACTCACTTCAGCCTCCAATACAGTCAGCTCTTGGGATCCTCCTGTCACTCCAGAAAGACAAATAGGTTCTGCCCCTTTATAGCTGTGCACCGGTGTCTACTAGAGCTTTATACTTTTGTGGGTCTGATGTGCCAGGCCATCTGATCCATACAGTCCAGTGAACTCGGTTGTCCCTCTCCTCTGCCTGGCTGGAGGCAGGGCCCCTCTAGTCCTGTTCATAGTATTCACTGGTCACTTCTTGTGAATATGAATCAGAATTCCCTTCCATAGGATCAGAGGTGAGATCAGCCCTTCTACGCTGTCTGTGGAACTGCCCACTGGAGATTGGAGCAGCAATTTTTATGGGAAAACCTGGCCTACAGGAAAGACGGGAGAAACTCTTCAGCAGGGCCTGTTGCGATAGGACGAGGGTTAATGGTTTTAAAATAGAGGGAGGTAGATTTAGATTAGATATCAGGGAAAAATTTTTTACAATGAGGGTGGTGGAACACTGGAACAGGTTGCCCAGAGAGGTGGTGGATGCCCCATCCCTGGAAACATTCAAGGTCATTTTAGACAGGGCTCTGAGCAACCTGATCTAGTTGGAGATTTCCCTGCTCCTTGCAGGGGAGTTGGACTAGATGACCTTTAAAGGTCCCTTCCAACCCAAAGTATTCTATGATTCTAAGACTTCGAAACTCCAGAGGGGGTCTTGGTTCTGGTACTGGAAATTTGTGTTGCTGTGTTGTAGTGGTAGTGGTGCACCCATTGCCTACGGAGTGTGTAGGTGCGGACAATATGTAAACAGGGGAGAAATAGAGGAGAGTCAGGGAGGGGACGAGAGAGAGCTCCTGCCTGATGGGAAGGCAGTTGGGAAGAACTTGGACAGGTCCCTCTCCAAGCCCATGTCCCAGTCGCCTGGAGCCTGGACCATCATCATGTGTGGATCCAAAAGCATTAGACTGGGAGCTGCATACGGGCTGTGCTGAATGTGAGATGCCTGGAGAAAAGTGTGCTGCTCTGCTGTGGGGGTGCACTGGGGCTTGCTATGTGCTCCAAAATGGAAGCCCTTGGTCACAATTTAGCAACTACTAGCACTGAAATGGCCACGTGGAAAGCTGTGCACAGAACTGCCCAGGCTGCTATAGGAGCAGCCAGAGAGCTTAAAGTGTCTGCCCCGGAGTGGGACTCCAACACCTGGGATGGGGAAATTGGGGACTCTGATGGTGACTTAAAAACCAATCCCTTTCAGGCCACCCCAGTTACCGTGAGTAAGCAGACCTATGGAAATGGGAGCACTACTCCCCAGAGTGCTACCATTGAGCAATCCTTTACTCAGAGCACCTACAGCTGCCACCCTAGGGAGATGTTCCTGCAGTGGCTATGGCGTTACTGGGAAACTGGGGACATTGGGATACAGTTGATGGCTCAAGAGAGTGTTGCTTTGGGGAGTTTGGGGCCTATGCCACTTGTAAATGCTGCTCTGCACAAGAGAGGAAGGCTTTGGGATCAGCTGATGGAGGGATACTGACGGAGCGGCACACAACATATTAATTAAGAATAATCGTGGAAACACAGAGATCTGAGCAGGCCACATGGGATAACAGTTATTGTGTGCATGAGTGTATGAAAGGGTCAGGCTGGAAAACCACCTGAAGCATCTGGATGATTGTACGTGACTGAAAACAGTCACGAGGGATGATTGTGTTAAAAATAACTCTCGGTTTTAGGGAGTATCAGCAATGAAGGAAACATCCTGCTTGGCCTCATGGCTCAGATCCGCACCTGTGGATATAAATATATGCTCATTACTGCTTTGAGTAGTTCTGCTTTTTTCACTTGTTTGCTTGCTTGCTTGCTTGCTCACTTTATTGCTTGGCTTCGGAATAAAGGATCCTATTGATCAAGGAGTGATCTATATGTACTGTACTGGGAGGAACATGATGGAAGGCAGGTGTAAGACTATCAGCATAGCCAAGAATGATGCAGAGAGTCCAGTAGCATGGGCAAATTCAAAAAAGGTGCCAAGAAGAGTTGAAAATTTTCCATATCCCCATCCTACATGCTGGGACTTATGGATGCTCCTGAAGGAAAAGGGGGAGGATATGATGAAGTGGGGCAGAAAGTCTGTCCTAGTTTTGGCTGGAATGGAGCTAATTTTCTTCCCAGTAGCTGCTGTGTTTTGGATTTAGTATGGGATTTGGAATGTGAAGAATGTTGATAATACACTGATGTTATTGGTTGTTGCTAAAGAGGCCAAGGACCTTTTTCAGCTTCCAGGGTGTCGTGGTTTTGTTAGTGAGGGGGGGCCTAAGGTGGTAGCTTCTGTAGGAAACTGCTAGAAGTTGCTCCCCTTTGTTCAGTGGACTCGGCCGGGCCTAGGGCGGACCTGCTGCTGGCCAAGGCCGAGCTGATTGGTAGCAGAATGTTCCGTGATAACGCCTCTGCGACAACGTATTTAAGAAGGGGAAAACAGAAAAAAAAAAAAGAGAAGAGAAGATGTGAAGAAGCTGAGCGGGGGCAGAGGCACAGAGGGGGAGGCGCAGGCCTCACGGGCCTTGCAGGCCTCACCCTCTGGCCTCTCGCCAGGCAGCCGATTGGGCCCGACTCGGTCCAGCCTGGCCGCAAGAAGTGGAAAGGAGATGAGAAGTGAATAAGATGTAAAAAAAGATCCTGAGAGACATCTACCAGCCTGTTGTGAGGAACGGCTGCAGATGCCAAGGTCAGTTCAGAAGGAGGGGGAGGAATAATGCGGCTCCTGGCCAAGATTCCCCTGCAGCCTGTGGTGATGACCATGGTGGAGCAGGTTGTCCCCCTGCAGCCCATGGAGGTCCACGGAGGAGCAGAGATCCACTTGGAGCCTGTGAAGGACCCCGTACCGGGGGAGGTGGATACCTGAAGGCAGCTGTGGCCCGTGGAGGGCCCGCTGGGACAGCTGTTCTGGAAGGACTGCACCCGTGGAAGAGATGACCCACGCCAGAGCAGTTCCACGAAGGACTGTGGCGTAGGGGTGGGACCCCACAACGGAGCAGGGGAGTAATGCAAGGAGTTCTTCCCCCAACCATGAAGCAGCGGCGTAAAACAACGTATGATGAACTGACTGCAACCCCCATTCCCTCTTCCCCCCTATGCCGCTCGGGAGGGGAAGGTAGTAGAGATAATGTTAAGCTCGGGAAGAGGGAGGGGTGGGGGGAGGTTATCTTGTTCTCTGTCTCATTATCCTGCTGTTTGTAGTAATAAATGAATAGTTTTCCCCAAGTTGAGTCTGTTTTGCCCGTGACGGTAACTTTAAGGATTTCTCCCTGTCCTTATCTCAAACCTCGAGCCGTTTTTCCTTATATTTTCTCTCCCTGTTCTCTCGGAGTGTGGGGGGAGTGAGAGAGAGACTGCGTAGTCTGGTCCGATCGGGGCTGAACTACGACACAGGGTCTCGCTAATGTGCAGGTGCAAGAAGCTGGGAGGGGTATAGACAGTACAGTTGACCCAAACTGGCCGAAGGAAGTATTCCATACCATAAACATCATGCTCAGTATATAAGTGGAAGTTGGCCAGTAGGCAGCTCTCTCACTCCTCTCGCTGCTCGGGATCATTCCGTGATCACTTCTGGTTTTGTTCCATGATTGCTGCTCGGGATGGGCTGTATCAGTCATAGAGTCTCACTGAAATTGTGCATTGATCGTTTTGTATATTTTATTATCCCTATATTTTATTATTATTGTCATCTTCCTTTGCTGTCCTAGTCAACTGTCTTCATCTCAGCCCACGAGTTTTGCTTTCTTCCCAATTCTCTCCCCCATCCTGCTGGGGAGGGGGAAGGTAAGCAAGCGGCTGCGTGGTACTCAATTGCTGACTGGGGTTAAACCACAACAAAGCCCTTCAGAGATCTCAAGTTGCGAGTTAGAAATTAGAAGTGCAGGGGAAAGGTCAGAACTCAGTTAATGCTGTTAGAGGATGTGGAACATGCTCTAGGAGATCAAAGCCATTTGGTGCAGCATCTTACTCCCCAAATAAGGAAATGCTCCTACTGCCATCAAGACAAGACTGATCACCATCCATTTTGGGTCTGGATGGAGCTCTACAGCAATTGAAGTCATGAACTTATTGGTACCGCTAATGGTGGTGCTACCCGTTGCTCATAGTATCTTAATAATTTGCTTGTAGGCTAAAGTGCAGTGAATATTCAAAGAGCTGTAATGTTCTTGGCTGTGTGTTTTGCAGGGACAAGGCCTGAAGTTTGTAATAAGAGTTCAGATTATTATGAGGTTAAACCAATTAATCTAATCTGTAGAGACAAGGGGTAGAGTTTGCAATGGATATATGTTCAAAGTGTTGTAACCTTATAGGTTTTTGTGTTTTGCAGGGGAAAGGGGTGGAGTTTTACTGAATGTACATACTGTGGTGGGTTAGCCTTGGCTAACAGCCAAACTCCCACCCAGCTGCACACTCACTCCCCCTCCTCAGCAGAACAGGGGAAGAAAATCGGAAAAAATAAGAAGGAGAAAGCTCGTGGGTCGAGATAAAGACAGGGAGATCACTTACCAGTTACTGTCACAGGCAAAACAGACTCGACTTGGGAAAAAATAATTTCATTTACTACCAATTAAAATAATTTGGATAGCGTGTGAGGGATTTCAGTGATGGTCCATGTAGGGCCACTGTGGGAAATTACAAGCTGCACACAGCTGTGAGAACGCGACCTTGGAGAGAGGAGCTAGGAGGGTTGTTATCTCAGAGAGGGGAACTAGGAGGGTTGTTATTGAGCAGGATGTTGCTGCTATCCGGGAACCGCTGTTAGCCAGCAGGGCACGTACTTGGCAGGCCTTGCTGCATGCGCTGGCCACGCGTGCATCAACACCTGGTCAGTACTCTGCCACTGAATCTGCTGAGGGTATAAACAGAGGTGGCTCAGAGTGGAGAGAGAGAAAAAGGACCCAGAGCACACTCTACGAACAACAGGGGATGCCCTGAAGGTGCTGAGCCTACCTCCCTTCTCTGCTCTGACCCCGCTGATCATCATCCTCCTGCTCGGCGGTGTCTCCGGCTTAGTCGGGGTGGTAAGACTCTCACAAAGGGAAAACAATACTCTGGTAACTGCTTATGCTAGGAACTGTAACTGCTTCTGCTGGTAACTGCTTCTGCAAGGCTATAATAGAGCAATAAATACTGTTGTGCTTTTAAATATCATATGTTGGGTGAACTTTGTGCATAGGAATCCTACAAACCTGTTACAGATAGTGAGAAACAAAGATAAAAAAAAAATTAAAACAACACCCCCCCCCCCCTCCTTTTCCCAATCTCAAATTTCACTCCTTCACTCCTGACTCCTCTGCCTGCCCCCAGAGTGGTGCAGGGGGGATGGGAAATGGGGGGGGGGGGGGGGGGGGGGGTGTTTCTGGTCAGTTCCTCTGTGCCTCTCCTTCCTCCTCATGCTTTTTCCCTGCTCCAGCATTGGTCCTCTCCACAGGCTGCAATCCTTCAGGAAAAAATCTGCTCCAGTGTGGGTCCTCTCCATGGACTGCAGTTCCTGTCAGGAAAATCTGCTCCTGCGTGGGCTCTTCCATGGGCTGAAGTCCTGTCAGGAACAATCTACTTCAGTGTGGATCCTCCATAGGCCACAATTCCTTCAGGAAACATCCAACTGCTCCAGTGTGGGTCCTCCACAGGCTGCAGTGTGAATACCTGCTCCAGCATGGTCTCCTCCACGAGCTGCAGGGCAATATCTGCTCTGACATCTAGAGCACCTCCTCCTCCTCCTTCTCTGACCTTGGTGTTTGCACTGCTGTTTCTCACACTATTTTTCTCTCCTTTTCTGCCTGTCTGGTGGTTTTGCCCTTTTTAAAATATGTTTTCACAGAGGTGCCACCAGCTTCGACCATTGGCTCCACATTGGCCTGTGGTGGGTCCGCTGGTGAGCTGGATGGAATCAGTTGTATCTGGTACAGGGCAGCCCCTGACATCTTCTCATGGAGGCCACCCCTGCAGCCTCCTTCCCTCCCACCTCCCCTACAAAAAACCTTGCCACATACACCCAATACGCTCACTGCACTAGGGTAAGATTCTCCCCCAGGCTATAGCAGAGAGAACTATTGCTCCACTCTGGGGTGACCCAGATGTGGGAACAGAGAGTGCAGCACAGCTGTCTGATATTGAAGAATTTGAGCTATGTCCTTGAACACCACTTGCTCAATAACAAAAAACAGCAATTAGAACAAGATAAGTAAATACCAAAGGCAAAAATAGTAAAGACAACTAAAAATCTATAACCAATCCAAATGAAGTTTAAGGCGCGTGAACAGTATATTGCTACCAATTGAATTAGATGATTAAGCGCATGCATTCCGCGTGTAACTGAGAAAAGATATGAAAGACTTAGGTGGACGAACAATAGAGGTCTCCGGTACACCATCCACGGGGTCCGTGTCCTTATTGCAACATATGGCGCCCGAACAGGGACCTTGACTCGCGGAAAGACAGCAACTGGTGGCACCCCGGGCTGAACAAAAAAGTAACGGAGAAAAGAGTTGCAAGCCGCGGAGGTAAGAGACACGGTCCCTGAGACCAAGGATAAAGCAGCGGAGGTAAGAGACGCGGTCCCCGAGACCAAGGATAAAGCGGCGGTTAAAGAGCCGCAGTCCACGTGACCAGGGAAAAAACGGCGGGAAAAGAGCCGCGGTCCATGAGACCAGGAGAGAGCGGCGGGTAAAAAGCCGCGGTCCCCGAGACCAGGAGAGAGCGGCGGGTAGAGAGCCGCGGTCCCCGAGACCAGGAGAGAGCGGCGGGTAGAGAGCCGCGATCCACGAGACCAGGAGAGAGCTGCGGGTAGAGAGCCGCGATCCACGAGACCAGGAGAGAGTGGCAGGTAGAGAGCCGCGGTCCACGAGACCAGAACGACGAGAAGCACTGCTTCAAAGGAACATAAATCAGTTTTAACAATTCTAACAAAAATGTTAGAGGAACAGAACTGTGCTATTAATAACACTGACCTGAAGAGCTTGTTGATTTGGGTGTCTGCCCACGTAGCAGATGCTAACATCTCTAATATCTGCATGGTGGGCACCTGGGACAGTGTAAGTGTTGAACTGTGGGACTGTGCAACGTGGGGTGACCCTGCTGCTCAAAGATTATTACCGGCATGGCATGTAATGTTTGAAGCCATAAAGAATCACACGCAGAAAGAGGATCCAACAGCACCCATTACCCCGTCCGTTTCCTGCCCCTAGAAACAAAGACTAACAGCGAGCTGGGAAAATCCTTTTGATCCAGGTCCCATAGATCCGGAAAAGGAGCCCTCAGTCTTTGGAGCTTCCTCGTTATAGAGGTGGTGTGTTTGTGTGAGTGTTCTTTATGTCAAAAGTGTCGTGGTTTGTGTTTGTGTGTCCTTTGTGTGGACAGTGTCATATTTTTGTTACTGTTCAGTGTTGTTGGTGTGGACGTAAGCTTATTCCAGCTGATTTATATTTGTGCTACAGCAGAGTGTTCTGGTGTGTGCAGTGTCGCAGGTCGACCCCATTGGAATAAGTGATACATCTAGATTGATACTATAGCGTACAAGGTGCAGTGTTAAGTTATAAGATCTTTAATAGGAAACGGATAGGCAGTGCAAACAGAGAAATTAACAAATTATAGGCCGGAGGAAAGTAAAAAATTTCCTAGACAGGTATAAGCAGTCTGTGTGTGTGTGTATAAGAATGAAGTAAATGGTATGAAATAAGGGGTGAATACTGTCTTGGTTTTAGCAGGGATGGAGTTAATTTTCCTCTCAGAAGCTTTGGATGTTGTATGTGAAGAATGTTGATAAAAATGCTCTGATGATAAGGGTTGTTGTTAATGAGACGAAGGACACTGTCTGGCTTTTGAAGTCTCGTTAACAAGCAGGTGCAGGAAGCTGGGCCAAAAAACAGACAGAGTATCGGTCATTTGGACACCAAGTGGTGAGAAATAGTACATTGTTCATTTTGTATATATTAATGTTCTTATATTTTGTTATTATTGTAGATTTCCTCTTAGTAAACTGCAGCATAAGGTAACGTGTGATTGGCTGACCGTGGCCCCCATTCCCTCCCCGCCCACCCCGTCCCGTCCCGCTCAGGGGGTGAGGGAAGGAAGTAGGAAGATGGTGTTGAGACCGGGCAGAGGGAGGGGTGGGGAGAGGTTGTCTTGTTCCCTTTCTCATTGTCCTGCTTTGGTTTTAGTAATAGATGAGTGTTTTTTTTTCCCAGGTCGAGTCTGTTTTGCCTGTGGCAGTAGCTTTAAGGGTATTTCCTTGTTTTTGCGGCCGCCGCCAGACGCCACCCCCCGCCTCCCCCCCTCCATCCGGCGGGGCGGGGGCAGCTTACCCGAAAAAAAAAAAAAAAAAAAAAAAAAGCTGCAACATCTACTGTACATGATGTCATCCGAGGGCTAGATCCGGTGATGGTAAAGAATCTGGAAACAGGTAATTGGGAAGGACCATTTCCTCTTATAACGTGGGGAAAAGGATATGCTTGTGTCTTTACAGGAGAAGTAAAAAAAAAAAAAAAAAAAAAAAAAGTGGATCGCTGCACAATGGGTACGACCAGTGCTCCAAGCTGCCTTGCGTTCATCGGACTGTTAACAAGCTGTATGGCAGCCCTATGGACATAAGTCACGGAAAGAACAAATGTCCTGCAAGACAACGGTAGGACGGCAACTTTGTGTAAAACAACAGCAGTTGCGAGTGCTGGGTGCTGAACTTCAAGAAATGGAACTTTTGGGATCAGTAAAGATGGACTTCTGTCTATTTTTTTTTTATTATTAACTATTCAAGAGCTAATGTTATTAGAGGGGTAATGATTGTAAATGCTTTCAGATCTATACATTGCAACAATACAGCATGGTATAATCATGCAAGCACTAACACATCAAAATCCAGACAGCATAAAGGACCTAAACGAAATTCACATAACCTTGAATCTGATTACCAAAATAATATAGAGTTTTGGAAACCAAGTGAAATTATTGCTGCTTCAATCTTAGCACCTGGTGTGGCAAATTCCCAGGCGTTAGCTACGCTAAATAAATTGGGCTGTTGGCTTGCTAGGAAAACACATACAACTGCATTGGTACTATCAACGCTGTTAACTGATGTAGATTCTATACACTAAGCTAGTTCACAAAACAGAACCGCTGTTAGCCTGCAGAGCACATATTTAACAGGCCTTGTTGCATGTGCTGGCCACGCGTGCAGCAACGTCTAGTCAGTACTCTTTCACTGAATCTGCTGAGGGGTTAAACTGAGGTGGCTCAGGGCGAGGGGGAGAGGGAGGACCCACAGAGCACTCTGTGAACAACAGAGGACGCCCTGAGGGTGCTGCGCCTGCCTCCTTTCTCTGCTCTGACCCAGCTGATCATCATCCTCTTGCTCAGCGATGTCTTTGGCATAGTTGGGTTGGTAACAGAACAGATCAGCAACAGATTTTTTATTATTATCACAAAATCATGGTTGTCAGGATTTTGATGGGCTTTGCTGCATGAATCTGTAAACTGCAACAAAGGGATGATTTTGATATATTCAGAATTTTTTTTTTTTTGTGGATTGATATAAGCTTATTACAAATAGCTGTAGGATGCTTATTCATTCCTATTTTGATCTATATTCTGTGTATTAAAATGTGTATTCTGTGTGTTAAAATATGTGTAAACTTTAATAGATAAAGCGTTGAAACAAGTCTCTTCTCATAAACAAAGAAGGGGGAGATGTGGGTATTTTGCTGAGTCAGTACGGTGTCAGTGAAAGCACACCGACCTTGGGAGAGGAACGCAATCATGGTTGCAGGAAGAAAACCATGGAATGAGAAGGGAAGCTTTAAGTTACAAAACATTGTTAGCAGAATTTATGGCTTGTTTCAACAGAGGCCTGCAAAAAATTAGTCACTGGCCTTGTAGATAAGAAAGTTACTGGAGTTGTTATATTTATAATGGTAGAAGAATGCTGTAGTAGAAAATTATTAGAAGGTAGTGAAATTTAGTTTTGCTTAAATAATCATTAATATGTATAACATGTGGTCAGTAATTATCTTGACTAAGCTTCTGTGTGGCATAACAGGGTGGTTGCTATCTTTGGCTGAAATTGGAATTGAGATATTTGGTATCTTAGTAAGGATAATCATTAACATTTTGTGTTTGATTCACCTGCCTACAAAAATGATACAGAAAATACTACATCAGATATTGATAGTAGAAAAACAAAAAGGGGGAAATGTGGGAACAGAGAGTGCAGCACAGCTGTCTGATATTGAAGAATTTGAGCTATGTCCTTGAACACCACTTGCTCAATAACAAAAAACAGCAATTAGAACAAGATAAGTAAATACCAAAGGCAAAAATAGTAAAGACAACTAAAAATCTATAACCAATCCAAATGAAGTTTAAGGCGCGTGAACAGTATATTGCTACCAATTGAATTAGATGATTAAGCACGTGCATTCCGCGTGTAACTGAGAAAAGATATAAAAGACTTAGGCGGACGGACAGTAGAGGTCTCCGGTACACCATCCACGGGGTCCGTGTCCTTATTGCAACACCCAGACACTATTTAAACCAATGGAAAGACTCTGCTGGAGTGAAGATTCAAAGGGTCTATGCAGTAAAAGAAGAATGTTTCCCATCTCAACACACTAGGCACAGCCAAGGGAAGAGCCTCTCTGTGGTGGTTTAGCCCGGATCACCACACAGTTTCTCACACACCCTCCCCCTACTCAGTGGGACGGGGGAGAGAAATTGGGAAGAAAGGAAAACTCGTGGGTTGAGATAAAAACAGTTTACTAAAAATACTAAAAACTACAAAGCTAACAGGATATTAATATCTACAAAATATACAAAATGAACAATGTACAATTTCTCACCACCCGATGTCCGAATGATCGACACAGCCCGTCCTGAGCAGCGATCACAGGAACGACACCGAGCAGCAAGCAAAGAGTGGGGGGAGAGCAAGCTAGCAAGGTAGAGGGAACGATGCCAGCAAGCAAGAGAGAAGAAAAGGATGCCAAGGGTGCCTGCAAAGAATGCCCGAAAAGAATGCCCCCTCCCAGGGGCAACCCCCACTTATATACTGAGCATGACGTTTATGGCATGGAATACTCTCTTTGGCCAGTTTGGATCAATTATTCTGTCTGTCTTTCTCCCAGCTTCCAACATCTGCATGTTAATGAGACTTAAACGAGACTTGGAAAGCCAGACAGTGTCCTTGGTCTCATTAACAACAACTTGTATCATCAGAGTGTTTTTATCAACATTCTTCACACATGAAATACAAAACACACTGGCTACTGAGAAGAAAATTATCACCATCCATGCTGAAACCAGGACACACTCTCACACAAGCAGTCTCAATCAATAGCTTCATGCACAGGTACAGGGGAAGTACAGGGTTTGGGGACAGTGCACAGAAAGTAGAGATGCCAGGAGGGTCATCTACCTAGAGCCCTCCATGCTCTGTTGAGAACCATTCTCAAGGTATGGCTTACCCTTTGTCATAGTTCAGCCCCGATCGGGACCAGACTACGCAGTCTCTCTCTCACTCCCCCCACCCTCCGAGAGAACAGGGGGATATAATATAAGAAAAACGGCTCAAGGTTTGAGATAAGGACAGGGAGAAAATCCTTAAAGTTACTGTCATGGGCAAAACAGACTCGACTTGGGGAAAACTATTCATTTATTACTACAAACAGCAGGATAATAAGACAGGGAACAAGATAACCTCCCTCCACCCCTCCCTCTTCCCAAGCTTAACATTATCTCTACTACCTTCCCCCCTCCGAGCAGCACAGGGGGGAAGAGGGAATGGGGGTTGCAGTCAGTTCATCACACATTGTTTTACGCCGCTGCTTCATGGTCGGGGGAAGAACTCCTCACATTTCTCCTCTGCTCCGTTGTGGGGTCCCACCCACGGGCCACAGTCCTTCGTGAAACTGCTCTGGCGTGGGTCATCTCTTCCACGGGGTGCAGTCTCTCCAGAACGGCTGTCCCAGCAGGCCCTCCACGGGCCACATCCTCCTTCAGGCATCCATCTCCCCCGGTGTGGGGTCCTTCATGGGCTGCAGGTGAATCTCTGCCCCTCCGTGGACCTCCATGGCCTGCAGGGGGACAACCTGCTCCACCATGGTCATCACCACAGGCTGCAGGGGAATCTTGGCCAGGAGCAGCATTACTCCTCCCCCTCCTTCTTCACTGACCTTGGCGTCTGCAGCCGTTCCTCACAACAGGCTGGCAGATATCTCTCAGGATCCTTTTTACATCTTATTCACTTCTCATCTCCTCTCCACTTCTTGCGGCTGGGCCAGACCAAGTCGGGCCCAGTCGGCTACCCGGCGGGAGGCCAGAGGGTGAGGCCTGCAAGGCCCATGAGGCTCACACCTCCCCCTCTGC
This sequence comes from Chlamydotis macqueenii, assembly GCF_036417535.1. NCBI lineage: Eukaryota > Metazoa > Chordata > Aves > Otidiformes > Otididae > Chlamydotis > Chlamydotis macqueenii. The sequence goes on along the minus strand of NC_141592.1, from coordinate 15,136,165 downwards.
ACCTCTGCCCCTGCTCAGCTTCTTCACATCTTCTCTTCTTTCTTTTTTTTTTCTGTTTTCCCCTTCTTAAATACGTTGTCGCAGAGGCGTTATCACGGAACATTCTGCTACCAATCGGCTCGGCCTTGGCCAGCAGCAGATCCGCCCTAGGCCCGGCTGAGTCCACTGAACAAAGGGGAGCGACTTCTAGCAGTTTCCTACAGAAGCTGCTACCTTAGGCCCCCCCTCACTAAACAAAACCACAACACCCTTCAAATCAAAACCTGAGAATAACACCCACTGCCACCACTGAGGCATTTCTCTCTTCCTGTTCTCTCCTATGCCTCACAGCCAGCCATCCCCATGGACCATGCTCTGGCTTTTCTAATCACTTGACAAGTGTTGCCTTGGACATGGAGGCTGAACTTGCCTCCTCTTAAAGGGTCAAGCACAGTGTGATACAATTATTATACATTTGACATAATCTCTACCACTCCCTACCTGCTGCAGCCTCAATATCCCACAGGACTGAAGAACTCGCAAGCCATGGTCAGACATAAACAACAAAAAAGGTGATTGGGAACAGCCAGCATGTATTTGCCAAGGGCAAATCATGCCTGACCAACCCGATTGCCTTCTACAATGAAGAGACTGGCTATGTGGGTGAGGGCACAGCAGTGGATGTGGTTTACCTTGACTTCAGCAAGGCCTTTGTCATGGTCTCCCATAGGATCCTTATAGTCAACTTAGTGAAATATGGACTGGATAAGTAGACTACAAGATAGTGCAGCTGATTTTCTGTCTACTAGGCTCAAAGGGTTGCATTGCACAATACAAAATCCAACTGTCAGCTGGTTACTACTGGCATTCCTTGAGGTCAACACTATTAGGTAGCATCAAGGGCCAGCTGTTCCTTAAGGAACAGGGAGCCAGGAGCCAAGCACAATAACACATGTGGCAAGGCAGGACCCTCGCCAGTCAGGGCCCAGTCCCACAGTACTGGGGCAAGGCAAGCAAGACAGACCTGTCTTGATAGCCAGGTTCAACCAAGAGTTCCAACCATCAGGCAAGTTCATGGTGATGAGGCAAGTTCATGGTGATGAGGCAAGTCCAACGTTAAGCCACGAAGTCAGTCCTCAGGTCAGATCCAGCAACAGTAACTAGGGGCAGAAATAGCCCAGAAATAGCCCAGGCAAATCCACAGTGACAAGACAGGTCCAAGATCAAACCAGGAAACTAGTCTGCAGATCAGGGTCCAGATCAACAAGGTCCATGACCAAACACAGGCATTGTTGTGACAGCACCACAGACAAATGCACCTACAACATCACTTAGAAAATGAAAGTCCAGGCCTGAGCTTAAACGGAGCCCCTGGGAGGAAAGAGGGTGTGGAGGCTCCAGGGGAGGCTGGTCAGAGCAATTCAGGCCTATTAATGCCCTCAGGGCACTGACAGCAGCCTCCCCTCCCAGCAAGGTGTGTCCTCACACCTTACAGAGATCTGGGTTCCGAAGGGGCTTGTTGTAGAGTGATTTCATTGTTATGGGTTGTCATCGAACTATTTCAGGGGACATAGAGCTAGGGCAGGGACAGGAAACTGGAAATGACATGGCATGGGAGATGTCCCTTGGGAGCCCCGGAGGACAGGCAGACTTAGGGGCTGGGGGTGGTGAGGGGATTGACCTTGGATTTAGCTTGTTCCCTTTATCTGATGGTCACTGGGCTCCTAATAGGACTGGTTGCTATCACCACCTTGCTCTACTCATCTGCCTCTGGTGCTATGAGACTTCACCCTGTCGGTGAGATTGTTGCCTGGCTAGTATTGTGGCCACCCTTAACTTCCTGCTCACCTTCCCTTAGGAAACAGCCCCAGAGAGAAACAGCTGCAGACATCAAGGTCAGTGAAGGAGGTGGAGGAGTAAAGTTGCTCCTGACAAGATTGCCCTGCAGCCTGTGGTAAAGACCCTGGTGAAGCAGGCTGTCCCCCTGCAGTCCATGGAGATTCACAGTGGAGCAGAGATCCACTTGCAGCCCGTGGAGGACCCCACACTGGAGCAGGTGGATATGCCTGAAGAAGGCTGTGGCGTGTGTAGGGCCCATGCTGGGGTAGCCTGTTCCTGAATGACTGCACTCCGTGGAAAAGGATCCATGCTAGAACAGTTCATGAAGGACTGTCCCCATGGGAGGGAGCCCACGCTGGTACAGAGGAGAAATGTGAGGTGTTCTTCCCCCAAGGAGGAAGGAGCGGCGGAAAACGAAATGTGATGAACTAAGCTTTAGGTACGTCGGGGAAAACGGAAGACCAGGGAGAATGTGGGGCCTCTCCAGAAGGAAACGGGAGACCTGGTTACCCGAGACATGGAGAGGACTGAGGTACTCAATGACTTTTTTGTCTCAGTCTTCACTGGCGAGGGCTCTAGCCACATCGCCCAAGTCACAGAAGGCAAAAGCAGGGACTGGGAGAGAGAACTGCCCACTGTAGCAGAAGAGCAGGTTCGAGACCATCTAAGGAACCTGAAGGTGCACAAGTCCATGGGACCTGATGAGATGCATCCATGGGTCCTGAGGGAACTGGCGGATGAAGTTGCCAAGCCACTGTCCATTGTGGGGTAACGTTAGCAGGGCTGCATGTATGCAGGAGGGGCAGTCTGAAGTGATTCGCGCGGATAGGTCCATGGGCGCAGGGGGCAGGTGCGTCCACGTACGTGGTGGGCACGGATAAGTCCATGGGTGCAGGGGCAGGTGCGTGGTGGGCAGGGATAGATCCATGGGTGCAGGGGGCGGGTGCGTTTGCGTGCGTAGTGGGTGTATGGGTATTTAACCCTGTGTTACGCAGCATTAAATTGAAGGCTTGGCTTGACGGTATCCATGTGATGCCCTGCTTTCCCCGGAGCGGGGCTCCGGTGCGTGCGGGGTAGGTTAGCTGGCAAGAGAGCTGGCAAGTGGTGACCCCGACGTGTGACAGGTCCGGACAGTTTTGAGCTGGGGCCACGCGGCGGTCGTGCCTGCCTGCTGTTAGGATGGCATCCATCTCTGATACAGTGAAGGTATTAAAGGCGTTGGGTAAAGATTTGCATTGTCCGGTGCATAGGGCACCGTTGACAGAGTTCATCCTATGGATGCAGAAAAGGGGCTTGATTAACAAGCCGGGAGAGGTGATGGAATTGGCGCAGTTACAGGCGGCAGGGAAAGAGTTACTGGAAGAAGGTGGGGTCGGAACAAAGGGTGTGGTGACGCGGCTGGAAATGTTAGGTTCGGTGAAAAGACTGCTGGCTAAGGCTCGAGAGGCGCGCCAAGTGTGGGTTGCGGCTTTAATTGCAATCAAAGAAGGGAGACGAACGGGGTCGAGACGGCGCGGAGGGGACAGGGTTTGGCGCTCCGGTGGTCTGCCTCGTTTGGCCGGGAGCCTCTGATGGTGGTAGAGGGGCGATGGAATTTGGGTGTACTCCCCCGTGTATCACACCTTCCTTGCCGGAGGAGCCTGACCCGAAAGAACAACCCCCAAATACGAGGACACAGAAATGCCCTCTGTCTCTCTTTCTGCCCCATTGGCTCCACTGCTTGTGGATTCGCGGAGGGGTGATAGTGAGGCGGCAGCCAGTTTCGAGGTGGCGCCCGAGGAGTCGCGGGGCGCGGAGCGGGGTCCTAGTGCTTTCCCGGTGGGGAAAAGAGCCGCGGTCCCCGAGATCAAGGATAAAGCGGCGGGTGATAGAGCCGCGGTCCTCCAGACCAGAACGACGAGAAGCACTGCTTCAAAGGAACATAAATCAGTTTTAACGAGTCTAACAAAAATGTTAGAAGAACAGAACTGTGCTATTAATAACACTGACCTGAAGAGCTTGTTGACTTGGGTGTCCGCTCACGTATCAAACGCAAACCTCTGTAATATCTATACAGTGGGCTCCTGGAACACCATAGGTATTAGACTGTGGGACTGTGTAACGCGGGGTGACCCTGCTGTTCAAAAGTTATTACTGGTGTGGCGTGTAATGTTTGAAGCCTTGAAGAATCACACGCAGAAAGGAGATTCAACAGCACCCGTTACCCCGTCCGCTCCTTTGTCCATGGAAACAAAGACTAACAGCCACCCGGAAAAATCCCTTTGATCCAGGTCCCATAGATCCAGAAAAGGAGCCTTCGGTCTTTGGAGCTTCCTTGTTATAGAGGTGGCGTGTTTGTGTGTGTGTGTATAAGCATGAAGTAAATGGTGTGAAATAAGGGATGAATACTGTCTTGGTTTTAGCAGGGATGGAGTTAATTTTCCTCTCAGAAGCTTTGGGTTTTGTATATGAAGAATGTTGATAAAAATGCTCTGATGATAAGGGTTGTTGTTAATGAGACCAAGGACACTGTCTGGCTTTCCAAGTCTCGTTAATGAGCAGGTGCAGGAAGCTGAGCCAAAAAAAAAAAAAAAAAAAAAGAAAAAAAAAAAAGAAAATAAGAATCTGGAAACAGGTAATTGGGAAGGACCATTCCCTCTTATGACGTGGGGGAAAGGATATGCTTGTGTCTCTACAGGAGCAGTGAACAAGTGCATCCCTGCACGATGGGTATGACCAGCGCTCCAAGCTGCCTTGCGTTCGTCGGATTGTTAACAAACTGTGTGGCAGCTCCATGGACATCAGTCACGGAAAGAACAAATGTGTGGGTAATTATGGTTAATGCCACAGGACAGGACATCATTTGTTTGTCTATATCATCTTCAAATAAGCCTTTCAGAACATGCTTGGTCAATCTGCCAGATCAGATAGCGGTAGGACAACAATTCTGTGTAAAACAACAGCAGCCGCGAGTGCTGAGTGCTAAATAACAGAAGATGGAACTTTTGGGATCCCTAAAGATGGACTTCTGCCTATTTTCTTTAACTATTCAGGAGCTAATGTTACTAGAGGGGTAATGATTGTAAATGCTTTAAGACCTATACATTGCAACGATACAGCATAGTGTAATCACGCGAGCACATATCAAAATCCAGACAGCATAAAAGACCTAAACGAAGTACACATAGCTTTAAATCTGATTGCCAAGATAATATAGAGTTTTGGAAACCAGGTGAAATTATTGCTGCTTCAATCTTTGCACTTGATGTGGCAAGTGCCTAGGCATTAGCTATGCTAAATAAATTGGGTTTTTGGCTTGCTAAGTAAACACATGCAATTATATCAGTACTATTAACACTGTTAATTGATATAGGTTCTATACGCTATACTATTTTACAAAACAGAACTGCTGTTAGCCTGCGGAGCACATATTTGACAGGCCTTGTTGCATGTGCTGGCCACACATGCAGCAACGTCTGGTCAGGCCTTGTTGTATGTATTGGCCACGCATGCAGCAACGTCTGGTCAGGCCTTGTTGTATGCGTTGGCCATGCGTGCAGCAACGTCTAGTGGCTACTCTTTCACTGAATCTGCTGATGATAAAACGGGGGTGACTCGGGGTGGGGAGGGGACCCAGAGCACACTTCATTAACAACAGGGGACGCCCTGAAGGTGCTGCGCCTGCCTCCTTTCTCTGCTCTGACCCTGCTGATAAACATCCTCTTGCTCGGCGGTATCTTTGGCATAGTCGGGTTGGTAACAGAATAGATCAGTAGTAGATTTTTTATTATTATCACAAAATCATGGTTGTCAGGATTTCGATGGGCTTTGCTGCATGAATCTGTCTGATCATTCGGAATCTATTCACAAAAGTATTCAAAACTTGCAAAAAGGAGTACAAAAAACTGCAACAAAGTGATGATTTTGATATATTCAGAAATCTTTTTGGTGGATTGATATAAGCTTATTACAAATAGCCGTAGGATGCTTATTCATGCTTTTTATATATGTATTTTGATCTGTATTCCGTGTGTGTGTTGAAATACGTGCAGACTTTAATAGATAAAGCGTTGAAACAAGCCTCTTCTCATAAACAAAGAAGAGAGAGATGTGGGTATTTCTTGAGCCAGTACGGTGTCAGTGAAAGCAAACTGACCTTGGGAGAGGGATACAATCATGCTCGCTGGAAGAAAGCCATGGAATGAGAAGGGAACTTTAAGATACAAGACATTGTTAATGGAATTTATGGCTTGTTTCAACAGAGGCCTGCAAAAATTAGTCACTGGCTTTGTAGATAAGAAAGTTACTGAAGTTATTATGTTTGTAGTAATAGAGAATATCATAATAGAAAATTAGTAGAAAATAGTGAAATTTAGGGTTTTTTAATATATATATAAGGTGTCATTATTAATCTTATTAGCTTGTGTAGGGCATAGCTACGTGGTTGCTATCCTTAGCTAAAAAATTGTGATACTAGGCATCATACTAGGTATAGTCATTAACATTCCGTGCTTGGTCACCTGTCTATAAAAGTGATACAGAGAATAATACATCAGAACGCACACGCCATATGACGTCAGTTCCAACTGCCCATCTCACACGGTTGGGCTGTAGTGCCAGCCTGTCCAGCATGTCAAGCACCTAACCCGAACCAGGCCTTATATTACCCAGGCGTTAACCCCGGAGGTATGCTCCGAACCAGGTACGACAACTAGATATCACAGACTATGCGCTATTTGGCTGTTTCAAATACATTCATGTTGCGATCGACACTTGCTCCCGAGCTCTCTTCGTGTGTCCATTCACGACGTCCAAAACACAAAATCCATCCTGCACCAGAGCTGGGCTTTTATTTGCCTAGGGTACCTCGGAAAATAAAGACTGACCGTGGGCCGTCACAGATATTTCACCACTTCCTGCAGACGTGGGGAGTCCGCCATACGTTTGGCATTCCTCTGAACAGCACCGGGCAAGTGATTGTAGAACACGCGCACAAAACCCTGAAAGCACAGCTAATCTGCTTGAGAGAGGGGGAAAAGAGGGGTTCGCCAGGAGTCTTGGTCAGTGAAGTACTTGTGGTACTGAATCATATGTCCTTTGCTGACTCTTAACCCGTTTCCCCTATCCAAAATCATTTTTCCTCATGTCAGCTGCTGTTTGGGGGCAAGGCACTCCCGGGGATCCGGTACCGCCTGCCAGAAGACCCACGTTGGGAAGGTCCTGCTGATTTGCTAACATGGGGATGAGGGTGTGCTTGTATCTCCACAGGTGCGGGGACCCGATGGATCCCAGCTGTGGCTGGAGGATCAGCAGGGTAACCGAGCAGTGTGGCACTCTCCAGCTCATCCTAGTGGGATTGATCCTGATTGTGAGTCTTCCAGTGCCAGTGATAACGACTAATTTCTGGGAGCGGTTCACGAACTACATCAACTTTACTCAGCACGCGACGAAGGACTGACACAAATGAAGTTGGCATTAGATTATGCCCTTGCGAGGCCTGGCATTGTTTGCAGTGACTTGGAGGGAGTCCTAGGTCTCCTAAGCTACTGCTGTTTGGACTTCAGCAAAAATGCTTTCTTGGCCTCGGAGAAGACACGTGCGCATGGTGCCCAGTTAGTATTCAATGTCAGGGCTCTAAAAGACTGGGGGTAGTTTTCGGACTTCCTCAGTTTACCTAGATGGTTAAGAAATATTGTGTCCATAGATTTGACGATCCTAGTAGTTGCTTTGATAAGGCTTTGTTTGTTTCTGTTATTGTTACCTTTCTTGCATGCTATGATTGAGGGGTTACTAGGCAACTATTCGTAATCAACTATGTTATAGCGTCATCCGCCTCAGGGTACCAGCCATTAGACTAGAATGATTTAGCATAAAGGGGGGAATTGTGGGGTAATGTTAGCAGGGCTGCATGTATGCAGGAGGGGCAGTCTGAAGTGATTCACGCGCTAGGCGCGGATAGGTCCATGGGCGCAGGGGGCAGGTGTGTCCACGTACGTGGTGGGCACGGATAAGTCCATGGGTGCAGGGGCAGGTGCGCGGCGGGCAGGGATAGATCCATGGGTGCAGGGGGCGGGTGCGTTTGCGTGCGTAGTGGGTGTACGGGTATTTAACCCTGTGTTGCGCAGCATTAAATTGAAGGCTTGGCTTGACGGTATCCGTGTGATGCCCTGCTTTCCCCGGAGCGGGGCTCCGGTGCGTGCGGGGTAGGTTAGCTGGCAAGAGAGCCGGCAGTCCATCACGTTTGAGAAGTCGTGTCAGTCTGGTAAGGTTCCCACTGACTGGAAAAGGGGTAACATAACCCCAATTTTTAAAAAAAGGGGAACAAGGAAGACCCGGGGAACTACAGGCCAGTCAGCCTCACCTCTGTGCCTGGCAAGGTCATGGAGCAGATTCTCCTGGAAACCATGCTAAGGCACACAGAAAGCAAGGAGGTGGTTGGTGACAGCCAACATGGCTTCACTAAGGGCAAATTGTGCCTGACCAATTTGGTGGCCTTCTATGATGGGGTTACAGCATCAGTAGATAAGGTTTCTCCAGAGGTCCGTATTGGGCCCGGCCCTGTTCAACATCTTTGTTGGTGACACGGACAGTGGGATAGAGTGCACCCTCAGCAAGTTCGCCAAGGACACCAAGCTGCATGGTGCTGTCAACAGGCTGGAGGGGAGGGATGCCATCCAGAGGGGCCTTGACAGGCTGGAGAGGTGGGCCCGTGCCAACCTCATGAAGTTCAACCAGGCCAAGTGCAAGGTCCTGCACCTGGGTCATGGCAATCCCAGGCACAAATACAGGCTGGGCGGAGAATGGATTGAGAGCAGCCCTGAGGAGAAGGACTTGGGAGTGCTGGTGGATGAGAAGCTCAACATGAGCCGACAATGCACGCTTGCAGCCTCGAAAGCCAACCGCATCCTGGGTTGCATCAAGAGAAGCGTGGCCAGCAGGTCGAGGGAGGTGATTCTGCCTCTCTGCTCTGCCCTGGTGAGACCCCACCTGGAGTACTGTGTCCATTTCTGGAGCCCCTAACATAAGGAGGTCATGGACCAGTTGGAGAAGGTCCAGAGGAGGACCACGAAGATGATCAGAGGGCTGGAGCACCTCTCCTATGAGGACAGGCTGAGAGAGTTGGGGCTGTTCAGCCTGGAGAAGAGGAGGCTCCGGGGAGACCTTATAGCAGTCTTCCAGTACGTCAAGGGGGCTTATAGGAAAGATGAGGAGAAATTCTTCAGCATGGCCTGTTGTGATAGGACGAGGGTAATGATTTTAACATAGAAGGAGGTAGATTCAGACTTGATATAAAGAAGAAATTCTTTACAATGAGGATGGTGGGACACTGGAACAGGTTGCCCAGAGAGATGGTAGATGCCCCATCCCTGGAACCATTCAAGGTCACATTAGATGGGGCTCTGAGCAACCTGATCTAGTTGAAGATGTCCCTGCTCCTTGCGTGGTGGGAGTTGGTGTACATGACCCTTGAAGGTCCCTTCCAACCCTAACTATTCTATGATTCTATGACCGCAACCCTCATTCTCTGTTCCCCTTGTGCTGCTTAGGGGACAAGGAGGTAGAGACAATTTGAAATTAAGTTAAGCCCAGGAACAGGGGAGGGATGGGGGAAAGTTGTTTTATTTTTCTGTCTCATTTTCCTGGTTTGGTTTTAATAATAAATAAATAGTTTTCCCCAAGTTGAGTCTGTTTTGCCCGTAACAGTAACTTGAATGATCTCTCCCTGTCATTATCTCAAACTTTGAGCTCTTTGTTCTATAATTTCTCCCCTATTCCTTCAGAGGGTGGCAAGACTGAGTGACAAACTGCGTAGCTTGGTCCTGAGCGAGGCTAAACTATGACACAGCCCTTGCACGCTGCTTTAGCATCCTCTGTGCCCAACGCATCACCTGCCCCCCCAGCTTCCTAAACCTTTCCATGAGATTTGAGCAAGTCTATGGGAGTTTTAGTTGGATGCAGCCAATGCTGCTTATCCAGGGGCCTACCAAACTGATATTCACTGCTGGAGCAGAGGAGGAATGTGAGGAGGTCTTCCCTTGAGGAGGAAGGAGCAGCAGAAAGTGACACGTGATGAACTCATCATAACCCCCATTCCATATTCCCGCCCTGTGCCAATCTGGGGGAACAGGAGGCAGAGATAATTTGAAATGAAGTTAAGCTCGGGAAGAGGGAGGGGTGGGGGGAAGTTGTTTTTGTTCTCGTCCTCATTATCCTACTTTGTTTTTATTATTAATAATAATAATAGTAAATAAATAGTTTTCCCCAAGTTGAGTCTGTTTTGCCCATAACGTTAACTTCAATGATCTCTCCCTGTTCTTATCTCAAATCTTGAGCCTTTAAGTTATAATATCTCTGTCCTATTCCCTCAGAGGGTGGCAGGAGTGAGTGAGAGACTGCATAGCTTGGTCCCAAGTGGGACTAAACTACCGCATATGCTAAGGCACATGGAGGACAGGTAGGTGATTCAAGACAGTTAGCATGACTTCACCAAGGGCTAGTCTTGCCTGATCAACTTTCTATCACAGAATGACCACATCAGAGGACAAGGGACAACCAACTGACATCATCTACCTGGACTCCTGTAAAGCCTTTGACACAGTTCCCCACAACATCCTTCTGGGAACGTTGCCACCAGGGATGAGGAAAAGGCTGAGGTACTTAGTGCCTTCTTTGCCTCAGTCTTTAACAGTAAGACCAGTTGTTCTCAGGGTACCCAGCCCCTGAGCTGAAAGACAGAGATGGAGAGCAGAATAAACCCCCCATAATCCAGGAGGAAGCAGTTAACAATCTGCTATGCCACCTGGACACTCACAAATCTATGAGGCTGGATGGGATCTACCTGAGAGTACTGAGGGAGCTGGCAGAGGAGCTTGCCAAGCCACTCTCCACCATTTATCAGCAGTCCTGGTTAACAGGGGAGGTCCTAGATGACTGGAGGCTTGCCAATGTGATTCCTATCTACAAGAAGGGCTGGAAGAGCCCTTGCAGGGAGCTACAGGCTACAGCAGTTCATCTTGAGTGCACTCACCTGGCATGTGCAGGACAACCAGCGGATCAGGCCAAGCCAGCGTGGGTTCCTGGAGGGCAGGTCCTGCTTGACTAACCTGATCTCCTTCTATGACCAGGTGACTCCTCTAGTGGATGAAGGAAAGGCTGTGAATGCTGTTTACCTGGACTTCAGCAAAGACTCTGACATAGTCTCCTAGAGAAGCTGGTGGCTCGTGGCTTGGACAGGTATACTCTTTGCTGGGTAAAAAGCTGGCTGGATGGCCGAGCCTAGAGAGTTGTGGTGAACAGAGTTAAATCCAGTTGGTGGCCGGTCACAAGTGGTGTTCCCCAGAGCTCAGTGCTGGGGCCAGTCTTGTTTAATATCTTTCTCAATGATCTGGATGAGGGGATTGAGTGCACCCTCAGTAAATTTGCATATGACACCAAATTGGGTGGGAGTGTCAATCTGCTCGAGGGTAGGAAGGCTCTGCAGAGGGATCTGGACAGGCTGGACTGATGGACCAAGGTGAACTGTATGAGGTTCAACAAGGCCAAGTGCCGGGTCCTGCACTTGGGTCACAACAACCCCATGCAACGCTACAGGCTTGGGGAAGAGTGTCTGGAAAGCTGCCTGGTGGAAAGGGACCTGGGAGTGTTGGTCAATAGCCAGCTGAACATGAGCCAGCAGTGTTTGCCCAGGTGGCCAAGAAGGCCAACAGCATCCTGGCTTGTATCAGGAACAGTGTGGCCAGCAGGAGTAGGGAGGTGATCATGCCCCTGTACTTGGCACTGGTGAGGCCACACCTCAAATACTGTGTTCGCTTTTGGGCCCCTCAGTACAAGGAAGACATTGAGTTGCTGGAGTGCATCCAGAGAAGGGTAATGAAGCTGGTGAGGGGTTTGGAGAACAAGTCTTATGAGAAGCAGCTGAGGGAACTGGGATTGTTTAGTCTAGAGAAGAGGAGGCTGAGGGGAGACCTCATTGCTCTCTACAACTTCCTGAAAGGAGGTTGTAGGGAGGCGGGTGTTGGTCTATTCTCCCAAGCAACTTGTGATAGGACAAGAGGAAATGGCCTCAAGTTGCATCAGGAGAGGTTTAGGCTGGATATTAGGAAACACTTCTTTACTGAAAGAGTGGTCAGGCACTGGAACAGGCTGCCCGAGGAAGTGGTGGAGTCACCATCCCTGGAGGTGTTAAAAAAATGTATAGACGTGGCACTTCAGGATGTGGTTTAGTAGGCATGGTGGTGTTGGGTTGACGGTTGGACTTGATGATTTTAGAGGTCTTTTCCAACTGTAATCATTCTATGATTCTCTCCCTCGTCCCCTGGGGAGGGTGATTGAGCAGCTGTGTGGTACTTGATTGCTGACTGTAGCTAAACCACAGCAGTTCTTTTGGCACCACATGTGGTGCTCAAAGGGTTGAGGTAATGACAGATCTGACTAGAGTGTGTTAAAGTTGTTACAAGTGCTCATTATTTTTGTTTAAGAGTCCCTGGTCACAATGTTGTACTATTTGTTTGCATGCTTGTGTTATGTAAATCCTCAGTTGCAGCACATCTTTCCTTTGGTGCTGTTTATCACTTCTCAGAAATGGATCAGAATTCTCATTTTGTTGTACTGGGCACTACTGAATTATGATATGATGACATCACTGGTCATGAAATCAGTCTGGTCTTTGTATTCGTCATTGCTGGCATCTCCATACCTCGGGCGCCATTTTGCAGGAATTATTAATAATTGCCATTTTTACTTCTTGAGTAACCAATCTATGGGGAAGACAGAGGAGGATACTTTCCCCTACTCTTTTAACTTCTCTTTTTTCTTCAGGCTAGTCACATCAGCTCTTGAGAATTTTGAATATCCTACTCCTATTGCTATGTCTCCTGAATACATTTCAGGTTTCGTTTAGGATCAAACAACTATTTAAAAATATCACCCAGAGATCTGCCTTGAGGCTGGATGGGCAGATGTGGCATGGCACGTGGTAGAATATGGGCAGGTACCTAGAGAGTTTCTCACCTCCAATGCTCTGGAACTTCACTCCCAAACAACTACAGAATCCTGATGAAGTGATAGAATATTTGAAAGGAAAATGCCATGGCTATTCAGAAGAGGCACAGCTTATCGCTTTGTGCTGGGCACTGGCTAGTATCTACCAGACACTGCTCAGCATTATGTAGCACCCTCAGGGAGAAGGGGAGGGAAATCAACCCTAGTGCTGCGGCTACTCCAGTCTCTGTGACAGGCGCTGTGCCTAGCCCAACCCCCGCAACACACACTGCAACTGAATCAGAGAACCAACTCGTGTTGATATCAGTTGCCTCTATAGAGAAGAAGAAATTTTGGAAGCGAAAGTCAGCTCGTTTAGTAAGGGATGAGGAAAGACCAGATCCATCACAAGGAGAGGAGGAGGAAGAGGAAGAACTCATAAACGAGACTGAAACCACTCCTATACCTGAGTGAGTGTTCTGGTTTTGTTTCGTGAGGGGGGGCCTAAGGTGGTAGCTTCTGTAGGAAACTGCTAGAAGTTGCTCCCCTTTGTTTAGTGGACTCGCCGGGCCTAGGGCGGACCTGCTGCTGGCCAAGGCCAAGCCAATTGGTAGCAGAATGTCCCGTGATAATGCCTCTGCGATAATGTATTTAAGAAGGGGAAAACAGGAAAAAAAAAAGGAAAGAAGATGTGAAGCAGCTGAGCAGGGGCAGAGAGGGGGAGGCGCGAGCCTCGTGGGCCTTGCAGGCCCCACCCTCTGGCCTCCCGCCGGGTAGCCGACTGGGCCAAACTCGGCCCGGCCCGGCTGCAAGTGGAGAGGAGATGAGAAGTGAATGAGATGTAAAAAGGATCCTGAGAGGCGTCTGCCAGCCTGTTGTGAGGAACGGCTGCAGACGCCAAGATCAGTGAAGAAGGAGGGGGAGGAGTAATGCGGCTCCTGGCCAAGATTCCCCTGCAGCCTGTGGTGATGACCATGGTGGAGCAGGTTGTCCCCCTGCAGGCCATGGAGGTCCACGGAGGAGCAGAGATCCACCTGCAGCCTGTGGAGGACCCCATGCCAGAAGAGGTGGAGGCCTGAAGGAGGCTATGGCCCATGGAGGGCCCGCTGAGGCAGCTATTCTGGAGGGACTGCACCCCGTGGAAGAGATGACCCACACCAGAGCAGTTTCATGAAGGACTATGGCATATGGGTGGGACCCCACGATGGAGCAGGGGAGGAATGCAAGGAGTTCTTCCCCGGACAACAAAGTAGCAGTGTAAAACAACGCGTGATGAACTGACCGTGACCCCCATTCCCTCTTCCCCCCCTGTGCTGCTCGGGGTGGGGGGAGGTAGTAGAGATAATGTTAAGCTCAGGAAGAGAGAGGGGTGGGGGGAGGTTATCTTGTTCCCTGTCTCATTCTCCTGCTACTTGGAAGAAACTAGGTGTTGGGATTTGTTGTGAGCCATTATACTGTATTTGTATTCCATCACTGTTTTGTTTTCTTCTGTTATTGCTGTTAAATTTACTTTTTGTTCAATCTCAACCCACGTGTTTTTGCTGGGTTTTTTTTTTTGTTTACCAGTTCTCCCTTCTGTCCCACTGGAGGGTGGGGGGAGTGAGAGAGAGACTGCATAGTCTGGTCCCGATCGGGGCTGAACTACGACAGTGAGCTGCGAGATATGCAAAAAGATTTCAGTCGTCATCTAAGCGAGCACCTTGTCACCTGGCTGCTCCAGTACTAGGGTAGTGAGACCAGTAACCTGGAGTTAGAGGGTAAGGAATCTGAACAGCTGGGATCTCTTTCTAGGGAAGGGGGCATCGACAAAGCTGTCCTGGTTTTGGCAGGGATGGAGTTAATTCTTCTCTCAGTAGCCAGTGTGTTTTCCATTTCAGATGTGAAGAATGTTGATAAAACACCCTGATGATACGAGTTGTTGCTAATGAGACCAAGGACACTGTCTGGCTTTCCAAGTCTTGCTAATGTGCAGATGCAGGAAGCTGGGAGAAAGACAGACAGAATAATTGACCTAAACTGGCCAAAGAGAGTATTCCATGCCATAAACGTCACGCTCAGCACTTAAGTGGGGGATGGGCCAGTGAACTGGCTCTCTTTTTTTTTCTCTCGCTGTTCGGAATCTTTCCGGGATCATTTACAGGTTTGAGTTTTTTTTATTCCATGATTGCTGCCTGGAACGGGCTGTATCAGTCAGGCAGTGAGAAATTGTGTGTCATTTGGGTTTTTTGTTTGTTTTGGAGGGTTTTTTTGTTTGATTATTATTACTATTATTTTTCTTACTATTGTTTTTTCTATTATTATTATTATCATTGTTTTATGTATATATATTTAAATAAGTCTTTTTTACTATCCTAGTAAAGTGTCTTTATCTCAACCCACGCTTTTTTTTTTTTTTCCTTCCCAGTTCTCTCCTCTGTCTTTTGGGGAGGGGGAGGGTGATTGAGCAGCTATGTGGTACTCGATTGCTGACTGTAGCTAAACCACGACATGGGGGAATATAAAACGAGGAATAATGCCCGAGGAATACTGGCAAATGAATTTTTCAGAGTTGCCTAGATGTAACCAATATAAATATTTGTTGATTTTGACAGATGATACTTATTTGTCCTGGTTTCAGCAGGGATGGAGTTAATTTTCTTCTCAGTAGCCAGTGTGTTTTGGATTTTGTGTGTGAAGAATGTTGATAAAAACATTCTGATGATACAAGTTGTTGCTAATGAGACCAAGGACACTGTCTGGCTTTCCAAGTCTCGCTAACGTGCAGATGCGGGAAGCTGGGCGAAAGACAGACAGAATAATTGATCCAAACTGGCCAAAGAGAGTATTCCATGCCATAAACGTCATGCTCAGTATATAAGTGGGGGTTGCCCCTGGGAGGGGGCATTCTTTTCGGGCATTCTTTGCAGGCACCCTTGGCATCCTTTTCTTCTCTCTTGCTTGCTGGCATCGTTCCCTCTACCTTGCTAGCTTGCTCTCCCCCCACTCTTTGCTTGCTGCTCGGTGTCGTTCCTGTGATTGCTGCTCAGGACGGGCTGTGTCGATCATTCGGACATCGGGTGGTGAGAAATTGTACATTGTTCATTTTGTATATTTTGTAGATATTAATATCCTTATATCCTGTTAGCTTTGTAGTTTTTAGTATTTTTAGTAAACTGTTTTTATCTCAACCCACGAGTTTTCCTTTCTTCCCAATTTCTCTCCCCCGTCCCACTGGGTAGGGGGAGGGTGAGTAAGAAACTGTGTGGTGATCCGGGCTAAACCACCACATTATTCTACTTGGCCTCAAGACAAGTAATCAAGGTAATGTTAAAAGAAATTATTCCTAGATTTAATATCCCAGAAGGAATATCTTCTGACAATGGACCTCATTTCATAGTGAAAGTTGTGCAGGGAGTATCAAAGATTCTAAAAATCAAATGGCACCTCCATACCCCATGGATACCTCAATTCAGTGGTAAGGTAGAGCAAATGAATCAGACCCTTAAGAGACAAATTTCAAAATTATGTCAAGAAGCTCACCTCAAATGGATAGATGCCCTACCTTTAGCCTTATTGAGAATTAGGGTGACCCCAAGAATTAGAGAAAGAGTAAGCCCCTTTGAGATAATGTATGGGAAACCATATCCAATTAGTGCACCTACAATAAGGGAGGATCAGAAGCACATAAAAGGACAAGAAACAATCAAAGAGTATTTAATTTCTCTTTTGCAGGTTTTATCTTCTTTACATAAGTATTTGAATCAGAAGGCATTGTTGCCATTAGATACTCCTGTTCATCATTTTCAGCCGGGAGACCTAATCTACATTCACACTTGGAAGAATGAGCCACTAAAGGAAACGTGGAAAGGGACATATACTGTGCTGTTAAGAACTTATACCTCAGTAAAAGTGGACAGAATAGACTCCTGGATTCATTATAAGATAGTCAAAAAAGCACCATCCCCAGAGCAGAAACAATAGACCTCTAAAGAAACAGGACTCCTGAAGTTAACTTTTTTATGTTCTTAATGAATTATACTAGGAATTTTAGAAAATCTCAGCAAGGAATTGAAAAAAGGAATTTTAATAGTTGTGATAATAATACTCATTGGTTTAGTTATAGTGTCTTATATACTGAAAACTAGTAATACGTTTTGTACAAGCAAATTTAATCATGATAAGGTTAAAGATTACATTTTTTTCTTACTGATTTGTCAGTACCTGAGCATATGCCACAGCAATCTGGTTCTGCAACTTATCCGATCTTTTGGGAGAATCCACAATGTTAGTCAGATTACAGCGTGTCTACCATTACTGAAATCCACTGCTTGCCCTTTAGATTAGGGAATTCTAACTCTAGATTTAAATCGAACTTTGGACGCCATGGTAACAAATGGGATAGGAATACTACAATTCAATTTAAAGAAAGAAAAAGTATTTGGGCTAGGAAAATGGAAAATCTGTGGAAATTAATCTAAGAATTTATGTTGGCGTATCAATGAGATTCAACAGCCAGGGGAGATTGAAGAAGCAGAACCTTGTGACCAATTCCCTTGGGGAATGCAATTTCCCCCTGTTTGGAAAACTGCTAAGCAAGGAGAATGGTATTATATACAGTCGACTCCTTGGTGTATTGATTGGATAGGAGAACAATCAAGAGAAAAAATAAAAAGGTTAATTTTACCTTCAAATTTGACTGAGAGTAGAATAGAGGTTCCTAATACTTATAATTGGAACTGCATTTAGGTTTTTAATTGTTCAACAGATATATCTGAAATTCAAAGAATAGGACCATTAGCTAGAGCTTTACGATTAGAATGTTTATGTTGAAATTATTCAACACTTATAAATGATACTTGGACAGGAACGATGATAAAAGATGTAGTCCTAAATTGTGAACGGGAAACTATTCTCCCCATAGGTCACACTGTTTGGGTAAATAGTCATGGAACTTGGTCAACACAATTATCCTTAGAAGGACCAAGAAAACAAATTACCCTAGGAATGTTAACTTTATGTCTCCCCTTATGTCTCCCCTTAGTGAGAGTGTCTGCTCTCATGTTACCTTCTGTGACAGGTCCTGGAAGCAGGGCGTGAGCTCTCAAATGTACAATAAACTAAGGATGATTCCGCACATGTAATACCGATAATAGCTGTTGAAACTGATCATACAACAAAGGATTATTAATTTCCTTTAACATTGCTCGTTCAGCGCATTGTACTACATTGACCACATAGGCAGAATCGGAGACAATATTGAGGGATTCATCTTTCCACTTATACAAAGCTCGTACCACTGCCGCAAGTTCTACAATTTGGGTTGAACCTTCTACCAATTGTACGTCATGATGCCACTCATCATTTTTCTTCCACACAATTACAGATTTGTGCGGTTTTCCTGATCCATCTGTAAATATTGTTAAGGCATTTTCTATGGGAGTGTAACTTTGATGAGTTGCTGGATACAACATTAGTTCTCCTAAAAATTGCAGCATTGGTTGCTTGGGCCGAGGAATGGAAATCTGTAGCAAAACTGTTTGCAATGCCGTTTGTGCTTCTGGAGTGAGTCTCCTTTAAGTATTTGGAATAGTGGAGAAAGCAATTCTGTAGAGAGGCCTAATACCAGGCGTACCCAGTTGATAGCTCCCAGCAATTTCTGCAAATCGTTTAAGGTAAACACTGTTTGAGGGATTTTTAACTTTTGTGACGTAATTGTTCTTTCCATAATTTGTCAGCCGAGATACTGCTAGGGACATACCTTTTTTAATTTTTTCTTGAGCAATAACCAGTTTAAATCGGGATAATGCATTGGTGATATCATTAAGAACTCTGTTCACCAGAGAATCATCGGGTGCTGCAATCAAGATATCATTCATATAATGATAAATGAGGCTATTCTTATGTAAGCGCCTTACTGGTGCCATGGCCTGCGCAACGTACCATTGGCAGATGGTTGGACTAATTTTCATACCTTGCAGAGGTACCGTCCAATGATATCGCTGACTGGGTTCTCCCATATTGATTGAAGGCACAGAAAATGTGAATCGTGGAGCATCCTCAGTATGTAAAGGTATAGTGAAAAAACAATCTTTTAAATCAATTAATGATAATATTCCAATGTCGAGGTACCACTGAAAGAGATGGTAACCCCTGTTGCAAAGGTCCCATATCCTCAGTTACTGAATTTACTGCCCTTAAATCCTGTAAGAGTCGCCATTTACCTGATTTTTTCTGTATTACAAACACAGGTGTATTCCAGGGACTGTCTGTTGGCTGTATGTGTCCAAGTTGTAATTGGTTGTCAACTAACTCATTCAAATGTTGCAGCTTTTCTCTTGCTAAAGGCCACTGGTCGACCCAGACGGGAGTATCTGTTAACCATGTCAGTTTTTGGGTAAGCTGTCCCCGCCCTGCTGGATGTGGGGGGTGCCTGGCAGCGGCCACGACCCCGGCACGTAAGAAGGGAAAAAAAAAAAAAGGCCTGAGGTTTGAGACAAGAACAGGGAGAGATTCTTAAAGCTACCGTTACAGACAAAACGGACTCAACCCGGGAAAAACTATTCATTCATTACTAAAACCAAAGCAGAATAATGAAAAAGGGAACAAGATAACTTCCTCCCACCCTTCCCTCTTCCCGGGCTTAATACCATCTCCATCTCCTTCCCCCTCCCTGCCCCAGCAGGACAGGGTGGGGGGACGGGAAGAGGGAATGGGGGTTACGGTCAGTTAATCACACGTCACTTTATGCTGCAGTTTACTAAGAGGAAACCTACAATAATAACAAAATATAAGAACATTAATATAAACAAAATGGACAATGTACAATTTCTCACCACTCAATGTCCAAATGACCAATACTTTGTCTGTCTTTGGCCCAGCTTCCTGCACCTGCACGTTAACGAGACTTGGAAAGCCAGACAGTGTCCCTGGTCTCATTAACAACAACTCCTATGATCAGAGTGTTTTTATCAACATTCTTCACATACAAAACCCAGAGCTACTGGGAGGAAAATTAACTCCATCCCTGCTGAAACCAAGACAGTATCCACCCCTTATTCCATACCATTCACTCCATGGCCATACACACACACACAGACTGCCTATACCTGTCTAGGAAACTTTTCATTTCCTCCAGACTGTAATCAGTTAATTTGTCTGTTTGCACTGCCTATCTGTCTCCACTTAAACATCTTATAACTTAACGCTGCGCCTTGCACGGCAACAATATCAACCTGGATGTATCACTTCTTCCAACGGGGTTGACCTGCAACACCGCACACACCAGAACACTCAGCTGTAGAACAAATATAGATCAGCTGGAATAAGCTTAAGTCCACACCAACACCACCGAATAGTAACTGTTCTGGTTTTGTTTAGTAAGGGGGGGCCTAAGGTGGTAGCTTCTGTAGGAAACTGCTAGAAGTCGCTCCCCTTTGTTTAGTGGACTCGGCCAGGCCTAGGGCGGACCCACTGCTGGCCAAGGCCGAGCCAATTGGTAGCAGAATGTCCCATGATAACGCCTCTGCGATAACGTATTTAAGTAGGGGAAAAAAGGAAAAAAGAAGGAGAGAAGATGTGAAGCAGCTGAGCGGGGGCAGAGAGGGGGAGGCGCAAGCCTCGTGGGCCTTGCAGGCCTCACCCTCTGGCCTCCCGCCAGGCAGCTGACTGGGCCCAACTCAGCCCAGCCTGGCTGCAAGAAGTGGAGAGGAGATGAGAAGTGAATAAGATGTAAAAAGGATCCTGAGAGGCGTCTGCCAGCCTGTTGTGAGGAACGGCTGTAGACGCCAAGGTCAGTGAAGAAGGAGGGGGAGGAGTAATGCTGCTCCTGGCCAAGATTCCCCTGCAGCCCGTGGTGAAGACCATGGTGGAGCAGGTTGTCCCCCTGCAGCCCATGGAGGTCCACGGAGGGGCAGAGATCCACCTGCAGCCCGTGGAGGACCCCACGCCGGAGCAGGTGGAGGCCTGAAGGAGGCTGTGGCCCATGGAGGGCCTGCTGGGACAGCTGTTCTAGAGGGACTGCACCCCGTGGAAGAGATGACCCATGCCGGAGCAGTTTCAAGAAGGACTGTGGCCCGTGGGAAGGACCCCACACTGGAGCAGAGGAGGAATGTGAGGAGTTCTTCCCGCGACAATGAAGTAGCAGTGTAAAACAACGCGTGATGAACTGACCGCGACCCCCATTCCCTTTTCCCCCCCCGTGCCGCTCGGGAGGGGAGGTAGTAGAGGTAATGTTAAGCCTGGGAAGAGGGAGGGGTGGGGGGAGGTTATCTTGTTCCCTGTCTCATTCTCCTGCTAGTTTTAGGAATAAATGAATACTTTTCCCCAAGTCGAGTCTGTTTTGCCCGTGACGGTAACTTTAAGGATTTCTCCCTGTCCTTATCTCAAACCTTGAGCCATTTTTCTTATATCATCTCCTCCTATTCTCTCGGAGGGTGGGGGGTGTGAGAGAGAGAATGCGTAGTCTGGTCCCGATCGGGGCTGAACTACAACAGTAACAAAAATATGACACTGTTGACACAAAGGACACACAAACACACAAAAAAAGGTATGACACTGTTGGCATAAAGGACACACACACAAACACGCCACCTCTATCACAATGAGTCAAAGCTCCAAAGACTGAAGGCTCCTTTTCCGCATCTATGGCACCTGGATCAAAGGGATTTTCTGGCTCGCTGTTAATCTTTGTTTCCATGGACGGAGGAGCAGATGGGGTAACAGGTGCTGTCGGATCCCCTTTCTGCGTGCGATTCTTTAAGGCTTCAAACATTACACGCCACACCGGTAATAGCCTTTGAATAGCAGGGTCACCCCATGTTGCACAGTCCCACAGTTCAACACTTATACTGTCCCAGGTGCCCACTGTGTATATATTAGAGGTGTTAGCGTCTGATATGTGAGCGGACACCCACACCAACAAGCTCTTCAGGTCAGTGTTATTAATAGCACAGTTCTGTTTTTCTAACACTTTTGTTAGAATCGATAAAATTTATTTATGTTCCTTTGAAGTGGTGCTTCTTGTCGTTCCTAGCAACAGATGCAGCTGCATCTCATTGTACTTTAACACACATCTCCCAAGGATTTTGACAAAAATGCTAACAATAGATTTCTCCTCAGCTGACATTGAAGACCCCATCTCCCCTGGCTGCTCACCTGCGTTCATTGCACAGATTTAGGTCTCGGGGACGGCAGCTCCTGTCTCCACCGCTTTATCGTTGGTCTCGGGGACTGCGGCTCTTATCTCTGCCGCTTGCAGCTCTTGTCTCCACTGCTTTTTCATCCAGCCAGGAGCTGCCACCGGTCACTCTCTTTCCATGAGTTAAGGTCCCTGTTTGGGCGCCATTTGTGGCAGTAAAAACACGGACTTTGTGGATGGTGTTCCAGAGACCTTTATTGTTAGTCAGCGTTAGTCATTTATAGTCTAAGTTACACATGAAGCGCACACACTTAATTATCTAATTTGATTGGTAGCAATATACTATTCACGCACCTTATGCTTCATTTGAATTGGTTACAGTTTTTTGGTTGTCTTTCCTATTTTTGCCTTTGGTATTTCCTTATCTTGTTCTAGTTGTTGTTTTTTATTATTGAGCAAGCGGTGTTCAAGGACATAGCCTAAATTCGTCAATGTCAAACAGCTGTGTTGCACTTTCTGCCTCCACAGTGAGACACCCAGAGAAGCTGTGGATGCCCTATCCCTGGAATTCTTCCAACTAAAGTTGGAGAGGGCTTTGAGGAACCTGATCTACGGAAAGATGTCCTCACCCATGGCAGGGGGGTTGGACTAGATGATGTTCAAAGGTCCCTTCCAACTCAAAACATTTTATGATTCTATGATCTGGATCTTTCAAAAGAGAAAATATAATTCCAGGGCTGTTTTTAACTGAAAGATTTTGCCAAAATTGTCACAAATTTTCAAAAATACTTTAATGATGTTGAAACTACATTCTTTGTGAAAACAAGTTTTAGAATCATAGAACAGTTAGAGGTGGAAGGGACCTTTAAAGGTCATCTAGTTCAAACCCCCTGCAAGGAGCAGGGACATCTCCAACTAGAGCAGGTTGCTCAGAGCCCCGTCCAACCTGGCCTTCAATATTTCCAGGCGTGGGGCATCTACCACCTCTCTGGGCAACCTGTTCCAGTGTTCCAATACCCTCATGGTAAATTTTTTTTTTCCTTATATCTAGTCTGAATCTGCTTCCGTCTATTTTTTAAAACCATTACTCTTGTCCTATCATAACAGGCTGTACTGAATAGTCTCTCCCCATCTTTCTAGTAGGCCCCCTTGAGGTACTGAAAGACTGCTATAAGGTCTCCCCGGAGCCTCCTCTTCTCCAGGCTGAACAGCCCCAACTCTCTCAGCCTGTCCTCATAAGAGAGGTGCTCCAGCCCTCTGATCATCTTTGTGGCCCTCCTCTGGACCTTCTCCAACTGGTCCATGTCCTTCTGATGTTGGGGGCTCCAGAACTGGACACAGGACTCCAGGTGGGGTCTCACCAGGGCAGAGTAGAGGGGGAGAATCACCTCCCTCGACCTGCTGGCCACGCTCCCCTTGATGCAGCCCAGGATGCGGTTGGCTTTCTCGGCTGCAAGCGCACATAGCCGACTCATGTTGAGCTTTTCGTTCACTCCCCCCAGTCCTTCTCCACAGGGCTGGTCTCGATCCATTCTCTGCCCAGCCTGTATTTGTGCCTGGGATTGCCACGACCCAGGTGCAGGACCTTGCACTTGGCCTGGTTGAACTTCATGAGGTTGGCACAGGCCCACCTCTCCAGCCTGTCAAGGTCCCTCTGGATGGCACCCCTCCCCTCCAGCATGTCGACTGCACCACACAGCTCGGTATCATCGGCGAACCTGCTGAGGGTGCACTCTATCCCACTGTCCGTGTCACCAACAAAGATGTTGAACAGGGATGGGCCTGATATGGACCCCTGAGGAATGCCACTCGTCACCAGTCTCCACATGGACATCGAGCCATTGACCACCACTCTCTGAGTGCAGCCATCCAGCCAATTCCTTATCCACCGAGTGGTCCGTCCTTCAAATCCATGTCTCTCCAGTTTAGAGAGAAGGATGTCATGCGGGACAGTGTCCAAAGCTTTGCACAAGTCCAGGTAGATGATGTCCGTTGCTCGTCCCCTGTCCACTGATGCTGTCACCCCATCATAGAAGGCCACCAAATTGGTCAGGCATGATTTGCCCTTAGTGACCTCCTTGTTTTCCATGTGCCTTAGCATGGTTTCCAGGAGAATCTGCTCCATGACCTTGCCAGGCACAGAGGTGAGGCTGACTGGCCTGTAATTCCCTGGGTCTTCCTTTGTTCCTTTTTTAAAAATGGGGGTTATGTTTCCCCTTTTCCAGTCAGTGGGAACCTTACCAAACTGCCATTACTTCTCAAACATGATAGACAGTGGCTTGGCAACTTCATCCACCAGTTCCCTCAGGACCCACGGCTGCATCTCATCAGGTCCCATAGAATTGTGCATCTTCAGGTTCCTTAGATGTTCCCGAACCTGCTCTTCTGCTACAGTGTGCGGTTCTTCATTCTCCCAGTCCCTGCTTTTGCCTTCTGTGACTTGGGCGATGTGGCTAGAGCCGTCGCCGCCGAAGACTGAGGCAGAAAAGTTGTTGAGTACCTCAGTCTTCTCCACACCCCAGGTAACCAGATCTCCCGTTTCCTTCCAGAGAGGGCCCACATTCTCCCTGGTCTTCCTTTTATCCTTGATGTACCTAAAGGAGCTCTTCTTATTTTGGCTGGTAATGTTTCCCAGTTCCTCAGTAGATACAGCAAACTTCTTCGGAAGTGTGGTGGGTTGACCTTGGCTGGATGCCAGGTGCCCACCAGGCTGCTTGATCACTCCCCCTCCTCAACTTGACAGAGGAGAGAAAAAAAAAAAAAAATACTTAAGGCTTATGGGTTGAGATAAGGACAAGGAGATCATTCAGCAATTATCGTCATAGGCAAAACAGACTTGACTTGGGGAAATTAATTTAATTTATTGCCAAATAATTCTAACATGGTAGGATAGTGAGAAGTGAAACAAAATCTTAAAACACCTTCCACTCATCCGCCCCTTCTTCCTGGTTTCAGCTTCACTCCCAACTTCTCTAACTCCTCCCCACGAGCAGTGCAGGGGGTTGGGGAACGGGGGTTTGGACATTTCATAACACTTCTTCTCTGCTACTCATGATCTTTCTCTGCTCCAGTGTGGGATTCCTCCCACGGGACATAGTCCTCCATGAACTTCTCCAACGTGAGTCCTTCCCATGGGCTGTAGTTATTCATGAACTGCTCCAGTGTAGGTCCTTTCCATAGGGTGCAGTCCTTCAGGGACAGACTGCTCCAGCATGGGTCCCCCACGGGGTCACAGGTCCTGCCAGCAAATCTGCTCCAGGGTGTGCTCCTCTCTCCACAGATTCACAGGTCCTGTCAGAAACCTGGTCCAGCACAGGCTCTTCACTGGGTCACAGAGTCCTTAAGGTGCATCCACCTGCTCCGGCGTGGGGTCCTCCACAGGCTACAGGTGGATATTTGCTCCACTGTTAACCTCCATGGGCTGCAGAGGGACAGCCTGCCTCACCATGGTCTTCTCCACAGGGGAATCTCTGCTCTGGTGCCTGGGTCATCTCCTCCCCCTCCTTCTTCACTGACCTTGGTGTCTGCAGGGTTGTTTCTCTCACATATTCTCATTCCTCTCTTCTGGCTACTGTCACGCAGCAGATTTTTACCCTTTCTTAAATATATTATCACAGAGGTGGTACCGCCATCACTGATTGCCTCAGCTTTGGCCAGCAGTGGGTCCATTTTGGAGATGGCTGGCATTGGCTCTATTGGACATAGGGGAAGCTTTTAGCAGCTTCTCCCAGAAGCCACTCCTGTAGTTCCCCAGCTACCAAAACCTTGCCACACAAACCCAATATCGGAAGTGAGTCTTATCACATATGGAGATTGCTTCTTCCTTGACAAGGCTGTAGACCTCTTTCTCTCTTATCCCAGACCACAATGACAATTTGCTGCTGTAAGGTGGATTTACTTCACTGAAGAGAAAATATATCCATTGTTCCCTGTAGACAATATTTTTTTCAAGTAGCTTTTCTCAGTTAGTTAAAATTTTACATTGCAGTAAAAAAGCACCAGTCAGTAGGGTACTGCATATATTTCATTTTTGTTCAGGTTTCTAATTTCTAATGTTATTATATTTTATCCATTATTATAGCATTAAATGTTAAAAAAAAATTATTCTTTCCTCTCTCCCATTGAGAGCCAAAGCTGCTTGAGATGGACTGCAGATCTTTCAATTGACTCAGTCATAATTTAAGCCAGTATATATAGAACCTGTCTATGAACCTAGTAAAACCTGGAGCTTCTATACCTGTCTTCCATCTTTCCATATCTAAGGCATCCATTACATAATCATATTCTCATCACCACAGTCTTCTTGCAGAAAAAGGAAATTCCTTAATCTATACAGAGCTAAATCCCAACTCACTCCATGTATACCCATATACTCTCCCAGAACTACCTGAGAACATCTGCCCTTTAGTCCCTAATGTCCTTCTTTTCAACTCACCCACCCTCCCCACTCCCTGGCAAATCAAATCAGTCTGCCAACACCTGGAAGTGATTTTCCATAATAATGGAGATGGGCTATACCTGCATAGGTCTTTGTAAAGCCCAGGCTGCTTTCCTCTCTCAATTTCATTGTAGTGGAGTGCTCTCTAAGTTAGAAACTCACCCCTCAAGAGGGCTAGTCTAGCCTATATTCCATGATAGGACTCATGTAGGCTTTCTTTGATGCGTCTGGCTTTCTATGGATTCCTCTACAGGGGAAATTTGCCATTCTCTTCCTGCTATTTCTCTGTGTTAGCTACCAAGTTCTCCTGGTGGCTTTGAATGCACTTTTCCAGCTTGGGCTAAGCAAGTTCACAGTTTTTGATGAATGGTGAACAGCAATTGGTGGCAGAAGCAGAGAATGATACATTGATTGAACATTCTCAGCAAGCCTATGAATTGATTGCATCCTGTATGAGAGTGTTGGGGATGGCGAATATCAGAAGCCCTGGGACTGAAAAATAAGGGACTTTCTAAGAGAAGCAAAATCGAGGACACCTGGTGGTGGGAAAAAGATAAGGGACACCTGGTGGCGGTTAGAGGAACTATGGGTATAAAAGAACGGAAACGGTAGCAGTAGGTGTCTCTATGCCTAGCATGCACTAGGGTCTGAGATTATGCTTTAGCAACTGGACTATGTACTGACATGAGTAATTGGGTTCTCCCTTCCCTCATGGTCGTGCATGCACAAAATGCCATCAGTACATGATGTGTGGGAGTGACTGTCGTAAACAGTTATAGGAAGCAAACAAAATATACTCAGAATATGAGTCAGGCAGATATTATGTGGTGGGGACACAGATGATTCTCTGTCATGTCCTGACTGAAGGAATCCACAGAGACCTCATAATTCCTAGATAAACTCTAAAGGATGGTTAGTGAGCAAGATTTTAAAAGTCCTAATGTTCCTTTGGCCTGGGTTTCTCTGTTCCTCAAAATGCTTCTATAGCCTCTGTCAGACTTAGCGTCCCAGGGACTCACTCCAGGACTTCTTTGGTTAGCCCTTATTTACCCAGGAGAGGAAGAGAAACTACTCATACCAGTCTTAGCAACATCACTGTGAAGCTGGAGTGTCTTCACTTCAGGAGAGTGGGTCATCTCTAGGTTTCTAGTGATGTAATAAGAAGATAGAAATGAGTCCCAAGTGACCTAGGAGCCCAGTCAAGACTGAAACTGAGCTGGAGTGCCAGTGCAAGTCCTCAGCACCATGCTGCTGTGTCCTGGGGATGACTGTGGGCATGTATTGTACATGTACCTTGGGATCCGCAGACATATATCATAGCCTCTGCCTGCAGCTCTATACTATGGGAAGCGTATGGGATTTTCTTTAAAGACACCATGTGTCGTAGTTCAGCCCCAATCGGGACCAGACTACGCAGTCTCTCTCTCACTCCCCCCACCCTCCGAGAGAATAGGGGGAGATAATATAAGAAAAAAACGGCTCGAGGTTTGAGATAAGGACAGGGAGAAATCCTTAAAGTTACCATCACAGGCAAAACAGACTCGACTTGGGGAAAACTATTCATTTATTACTACAAACAGCAGGAGAATGAGACAGAGAACAAGTCGCCGAGGCAACAGCTTTGGAGTCGGCACGATTCGCAGCGGCGCAGCACAGCCAGGGGATTCCCGAGGCAGGGAAGCTCAGGGGGGAGCGGAGCGAGGCGCCAGGAGCCCGCAGCTCGCGCGAGAGTGGCTGACGAGACGTGGGCGGAGCCAGGGGGCACCGGCGGTCCGGCCCCTCTCCCCGCATAGAGCAGGGCCTAGGGAGCACCAGCGATCCCGAGCGCGGCGAACAGGATGGGCAAACAGGGCGTGGCGCGTCAGGAAGGGCGTGGCACGGCAGTTAGCGCGGCAGTTCGCACAGGGAGGGCGCTGCCCTGGGGCACTTGGTGATTCACGCCTCTCAGGGCGACATGGCCAACACCCGCCTGAGAACAAAGGCTTCACCTCCGGCCGGAAGGTCTGCACCGGCACCCCCTGCGGTGGTCGATGCCTCCGTGCAGACGGAGCAGCCGAGGAGGGAGGCTGCAGTGCAGACCTCGGGCTGCAGGCACTGCCTGGACCCTACTCCCGGGGCAGGCGGCAGCCCTGACTGCAGAAGGTGTGCCCAGGTGGAGGAGCTCCTGCGGCAGGTGGCTGAGCTGCAGGAGGCGGTCAGGAGGCTGTGTGACATCAGGGAGGCTGAGAGGGAGCTGGATACTTGGTTCCAGGCACAGGCTGCACCGGAACCGCAGCACCCAGTGAACCAATCAACCCCCCCCCCGCAGTGACACACGACGTGAGCAAGCAGGCAGAAGATGCCACTGAATGGAAAGCTGCAAGGGCAAGGCGCAGGAGGAAGAAGCAGCAGCTTCCCCAGAACCCCGAGGTGCCCCTGCAGAACCGCTTTGCTGCTCTGCAGACTGAAGAAGTAAGACCCAGCACCTCAGGGGAGGCACGGGAGCCGTGCGAGGTAGCGTGCCCAGCTCGTGTAATAACTAGCGCTACCAAGAAAAAGAGACGAGTGGTAGTAGTGGGTGACTCCCTCCTGACAGGTATGGAGGCACCCATCTGCCGCCCCGATGCGGTCTCTCGGGAGGTATGCTGTCTCCCGGGGGCTCGTATCAGGGATGTCACTGAGAGACTACCTAGCCTCATAGGGCCCACGGACTATTATCCACTGCTGGTGTTTCATGTGGGGGCCAGCGACACAGCTGGCAGCAGTCTAAAAAACATCAAAAGGGATTTCAGGGCTCTGGGTTCAACAGTCAAAGGCTCTGGGGCGCAGGTGGTCTTCTTGTCAATCCTCCCGGTCGAAGGGCAGGGACCTGAAAGGGCCAGACGTATCTGGCAGGTTAACTCGTGGCTCAGGGAGTGGTGCTACAGCCAGGGCTTTGGGTATCTAGATCACGGGGCGTGCTTTGAGAAGCCCGGGCTGCTAGGGGTGGATGGCGTGCACCTAACCAAGAGGGGGAAGAGTGTGCTTGGACAAAGACTTGCCAGGCTCGTCCGGAGGGCTTTAAACTAGTGTTGCTGGGGGAGGGGGAGCACAGTTCAGCCCACTGCTGTCAGCATGGCACCAGTGCCAGCACCGAGGGTCCAGAAGCTGAGGAAGGATCACAGATAAGTTGAAATGAATCTAAACTGCGGTGCAATAGCACCCCTGTACCTCCAGCCAGCAAGTCGGCTTTGTCGGGGGCCCAGCTGAAGTGTCTCTATACCAATGCACGCAGCATGGGGAATAAACAGGAAGAGCTGGAGATGCTTGCACACGAGCAGGGCTACGACCTCATTGGCATCACGGAGACGTGGTGGGGTGACACATACGACTGGAGCGTCAACATGGAGGGGTATAGGCTTTTTAGAAAAGACAGGAAGGGGAGACGAGGAGGGGGTGTCGCTCTCTATGTCAGCAACCGGCTGGAGTGTGTGGAGCTCTGCCTGGGGATGGAGGAGGAGCTGACAGAGAGCTTATGGGTCAAGATTAGAGGATGGGGACGGACAGGGGACGTTACGGTAGGGGTCTGTTACAGGCTGCCTGGCCAGGAAGACAGAGCAGATGAAGTGCTCTATAGGCAGATAGGAGCAGCCTCACGGTCACAGGCCCTGGTCCTCATGGGGGACTTCAACCACCCTGACATCTGTTGGAGAGACAACATGGCAGGGCACAGGCAGTCCAGGAGGTTTCTGGAATGCGTGGATGACAACTTCCTCCTGCAGGCGATAGAGGAGCCGACAAGGAGGGGTGCCATGCTCGACCTTGTGCTCACCAACAGGGAGGGGCTGGTGGGGGATGTGAAACTAAAGGACAGCCTTGGCTGCAGCGACCACGACACGGTGGAGTTCAAGATCCACTGGGCAGCAAGGAAACTACGTGGCAAGCTCTCTGCCCTAGACTTCAGGAAGGCGGACTTCGGCCTCTTCAGGGACCTGATGGGCCAAGTGCCATGGGAGGCAGCCCTGGAGGGAAGAGGGGCCCAGGAAAGTTGGTCCATATTCAAGGAGCACCTCCTCCAAGCTCAGCAGAGGTGCATCCCGATGAAGAACAAGTCGGGCAAAAAGGCCAGGAGGCCAGCGTGGATGAGCAAGGAGCTCCTGGACCAACTGAAAGTAAAAAAGGAGGCCTATAGAGGGTGGAAGTGGGGACAGGTAGCCTGGGAGGACTACAAAGAGGCTGCGCGAGTGGCCAGGGATAAGGTAAGGAAGGCCAAAGCCCTGGCAGAACTGAATCTGGTCAGGGATATAAAATGTAACAGGAAGAGCTTTTATAGGTACGTAGGGGACAAAAGAAAGTCCAGGGAAAATGTAGGCCCCCTCCGGAAGGGAACTGGTGTCCTGGTTACCCAGGACATGGAGAAGGCTGAGGTTCTCAATGACTTTTTTGCCTCAGTCTTCACCGACAAGAGTTCCTGTCCCACCGCCCAAGCTGTAGAAGGTGCAAGCAGGGACTGCGAGAATGAAGAACTGCCCGTTGTACTGGAAGAGCAGGTTCGGGATCATCTGAGGAACCTGAAGGTGCACAAGTTCATGGGACCTGATGAGATCCATCCGCGGATCCTGAGGGAACTGGTGGATGAAGTTGCCAAGCCACTGGCTATCGTATTTGAGAAGTCGTGGCGGTCTGGTGAGGTCCCCGATGACTGGAAGAGAGGGAACATAACCCCAATTTTTAAAAAGGGGAATAAGGAAGACCCAGGTAACTCCAGGCCGGTCAGCCTCACCTCTGTGCCTGGCAAGGTCATGGAGCAGATTCTCCTGGAAACCATGCTAAGGCACATGGGGAGCAAGGAGGTGGTTGGTGACAGCCAACAGGGCTTCACCAAGGGCAGATCGTGCCTGACCAATTTGGTGGCCTTCTATGACAGGGTGACGGCATCGGTGGACAAGGGACGAGCAACTGACGTCATCTACCTGGACTTGTGCAAAGCTTTGGACACTGTCCCGCATGACATCCTTCTCTCTAAACTGGAGAGACATGGGTTTGATGGATGGACCACTCGGTGGATAAGGAGTTGGCTGGATGGCCGCACTCAGAGAGTGGTGGTCAACGGCTCAATGTCCATGTGGAGACCGGTCACGAGTGGCATCCCTCAGGGGTCCATGTTGGGCCTGGCCCTGTTCAACATCTTTGTCGGCGACATGGACAGTGGGATAGAGTGCACCCTCAGCAAGTTTGCTGACGACACCAAGTTGTGTGGTGCCGTCGACACGCTGGAAGGGAGGGATGCCATCCAGAGGGACCTGGACAGGCTGGAGAGGTGGGCCCGTGCCAACCTCATGAAGTTCAACCAGGCCAAGTGCAAGGTCCTGCACCTGGGTCATGGCAATCCCAGGCACAAATACAGGCTGGGCGGGGAATGGATTGAGAGCAGCCCTGAGGAGAAGGACTTGGGAGTGCTGGTGGATGAGAAGCTTAACATGAGCAGGCAATGTGCCCTTGGGGCCCAGAAAGCCAACCGCATCCTGGGCTGCATCAAGAGAAGCGTGGCCAGCAGGTCGAGGGAGGTGATTCTCCCCCTCTACTCTGCCCTGGTGAGACCCCACCTGGAGTACTGTGTCCAGTTCTGGAGCCCCCAACACAAGAAGAACATGGACCAGTTGGAGAAGGTCCAGAGGAGGGCCACGAAGCTGATAAAAGGGCTGGAGCACCTCTTATGAGGACAGGCTGAGAGAGTTGGGGCTGTTCAGCCTGGAGAAGAGGAGGCTCCGGGGAGACCTGATAGCGGTCTTCCAGTACCTCAAGGGGGCCTACAAGAAAGATGGGGAAAGGCTGTTTAGTAGGGCCTGTTGCAATAGGACGAGAGGTAATGGTTTTAAAATAGAGGGGGGTAGATTTAGATTGGAAATTAGGAAAAAATTTTTTACGATGCGAGTTATAGAACACTGGAACAGGTTGCCCAGAAAGGTGGTGGAGGCCCCATCTCTGGAAACGTTCAAGGCCAGGCTGGATGAGGCTCTGAGCAACCTGACCTAGTCAGGGATGTCCCTGCTCCTTGCAGGGGGGTTGGACTAGATGACCTTTGAAGGTCCCTTCCAACCCTAACCATTCTATGATTCTAAGATAACCTCCCTCCACCCCTCCCTCTTCCCAAGCTTAACATTATCTCTACTACCTCCCCTCCCGAGCAGCACAGGGGGGAAGAGGGAATGGGGGTTGCAGTCAGTTCACCACACGATGTTTTACGCTGCTACTTCGTCGTCGGGGGAAGAACTCCTCGCATTCCTCCTCTGCTCCAGTGTGGGGTCCCTCCCATGGGCCACAGTCCTTTGTGAAACTGCTCCAGCATGGGTCATCTCTTCCACGGGGTGCAGTCCCTCTAGAACAGCTGTCCCAGCAGGCCCTCCATGGGCCACAGCCTCCTTCAGGCCTCCACCTGCTCTGGCGTGGGGTCCTCCATGGGCTGCAGGTGGATCTCTGCCCCTCCGTGGACCTCCATGGGCTGCAGGGGGACAACCTGCTCCACCATGGTCATCACCACAGGCTGCAGAGGAATCTTGGCCAGGAGCCGCGTTACTCTTCCCCCTCCTTCTTCACTGACCTTGGCGTCTGCAGCCGTTCCTCACAACAGGCTGGCAGACGCCTCTCAGGATCCTTTTTACATCTCATTCACTTCAACTTCTCATCTCCTCTCCGCTTCTTGCAGCTGTGCTGGGCCGAGTTGGGCCCAGTCAGCTGCCTGGCGGGAGGCCAGAGGGTGAGGCCTGCAAGGCCCACGAGGCTCGTGCCTCCCCCTCTCTGCCCCCCGCTCAGCTGCTTCACATCTCTCCTTCTCTTTTCCTGTTTTCCCCTACTTAAATATGTTATCACAGAGGCATTATCATGGGACATTCTGCTACCAATTGGCTCGGCCTTGGCCAGCAGCAGGTCCGCCCTAGGCCCGGCTGAGTCCACTGAACAAAGGGGAGCAGCTTCTAGCAGTTTCCTACAGAAGCTATCACCTTAGGCCCCCCCTCACTAACAAAACCAGAACACCTAGGAAGACAAACGCCATCACTCTGAGCATCCCTCCCTTCCTTCTTCTTCCCCTCCACTTTATATGGTGAGCATGACAACATATGGCATGGAATATCCCTTTGGTCAGTTGGGGTCAGCTGTGTCCCCTCCTAAATTCTTGTGTCCTGGTTGCGGCAGGGATAGAGTTAATTTTCCTCTCAGTAGCCAGTGTGTTTTGAATTTCATGTGTGAAGAAAATTGATTGTGGGAACAGAGAGTGCAGCACAGCTGTCTGATATTGAAGAATTTGAGCTATGTCCTTGAACACCACTTGCTCAATAACAATGAAACAGCAATTAGAACAAGATAAGTAAATACCACAGGCAAAAATAGTAGACAACTAAAAATCTATAACCAATCCAAGTGAAGTTTAAAGTGCGTGAACAGTATATTGCTACCAATCAAGTTAGATAATTAAGTGTGTGCGCTTCATGTGTATCTTAGAGTATAAAAGACTAACGCTCACTAACAATAAAGGTCTCTGGAACACCATCCACGGAGTCCATGCCCTTATTGCAACATATGGTGCCCGAACAGGGACCTTGACTCGCGGAAAGACAGCAACTGGTGGCAGCCTGGGCTGAACGAAAAAGCAACGGAGACAAGAGTTGCAAGCGGCAGAGGTAAGAGATGCGGTCCCCGAGACCAAGGATAAAGCAGCGGAGGTAAGAGACGCGGTCCCCGAGACCAAGGATAAAGCGGCAGTTAAAGATCCGCAGTCCACGTGACCAGGGAAAAAAACGGCGGGAAAAGAGCCGTGCTCCACGAGACTGGGAGAGAGCGGCGGGTAAAGAGCCGCGGTCCACGAGACCAAGGAGAGAGCGGCGGGTGATAGAGCCGCGGTCCCTGAGACCAAAGAGAGAGCTGCGGGTAAAGAGCCGCGGTCCCCAAGACCAAGGATAAAGCGGCGTGTGATAGAGCCGCGGTCCCCGAGACCAGAACGACGAGAAGCACTGCTTCAAAGGAACATAAATCAATTTTAACGATTCTAACAAAAATGTTAGAGGAACAGAACTGTGCTATTAATAACACTGACCTGAAGAGCTTGTTGATATGGGTGTCCACTCACGTAGCAGATGCTAACATCTCTAATATCTGCACGGTGGGCACCTGGGATATTGTAAGTGTTGAACTGTGGGACTGTGCAACGCGGGGTGACCCTGCTGCTCAAAGGTTATTACCGGCGTGGCGTGTAATGTTTGAAGCCATAAAGAATCACACGCAGAAAGAGGATCCAACAGCACCCGTTACCCCGTCCGTTTCCTGCCCATGAAAACAAAGACTAACAGCGAGTCGGGAAAATCCCTTTGATCCAGGTGCCATAGATCCGGAAAAGGAGCCCTCAGTCTTTGGAGCTTCCTCGTTATAAAGGTGGCGTGTTTGTGTGTGTGTCCTTTGTGTCAAAAGTGTCGTGCTTTTGTGTGTGTGTTTGTGTGTCCTTTGTGTGGACCGTGTCATATTTTTGTTACTGTTCAGTGTTGTTGGTGTGGACGTAAGCTTATTCCAGCTGATTTATATTTGTGCTACAGCTGAGTGTTCTGGTGTGTGCGGTGTCGCAGGTCGACCCCATTGGAATAAGTGATACATCTAGATTGATACTATTGCATACAAGGCGCAGCATTAAGTTATAAGATCTTTAATAGGAAACGGATAGGCAGTGCAAACAGAGAAATTAACAGATTATAGGCTGGAGGAAAGTAAAAAATTTCCTAGACAGGTATAAGCAGTCTGTGTGTGTGTGCGTATAAATGGTATGAAATAAGGGGTGAATACTGTCTTGGTTTTAGCAGGGATGGAGTTAATTTTCCTCTCAGAAGCTTTGGATTTTGTATGTGAAGAATGTTAAAAATGCTCTGATGATAAGGGTTGTTGTTAATGAGACGAAGGACACTGTCTGGCTTTCCAAGTCTCGTTAACGAGGAGGTGCAGGAACCACCTGGTTCAAACCACCTGGGCCAAAAAACAGAGTATCGGTCATTTGGACACCGAGTGGTGAGAAATAGTACATTGTTCATTTTGTATATATTAATATTAATGTTCTTATATTTTGTTATTATTGTAGATTTCCTCTTAGTAAACTGCAGCATAAGGTAACATGTGATTGGCTGACCGTGGCCCCCATTCCCTTCCCCCCCCACCGCCCTCCCCGTCCCGCTCAGGGGGTGAGGGAAGGAAGTAGGAAGATGGTGTTGAGACCGGGCAGAGGGAGAGGTTGTCTTGTTCCCTTTCTCATTGTCCTGCTTTGTTTTTAGTAATAGATGAGTGGTTTTCCCCAGGTCGAGTCTGTTTTGCCTGTGGCAGTGGCTTTAAGGATATTTCCCTGGCTGCCGCCAGGCGCCACCCCCCGCCCCCAGCAGCTTACCCAAAAAAACAAAACAAAAAAAACCAAAACAAACCAACAAAAAAAAAACCTGCCATGGTTACAGATACTCCCGTCTGAGTCGACCAGTGGCCTTTAGCAAGAAAAAAAGCTGCAACATTTGAGTGAGTTAGTTGACGAGCGATTACAACTTGGACATATAAAGCCAACAGACAGTTCCTAGAATACACCTGTGTTTGTAATACAGACAAATCGGGTAAATGACGACTCTTACAGGATTTAAGGGCAGTAAATTCAGTAATTGAGGATATGGGACCTTTGCAACAGGGGTTACCATCTCCTTCAATGATATCTCGAGATTGGAATATTATCATTATTGATTTAAAAGATTGGTTTTGTTTTTTTCACTATGCCTTTACATCCTGAGAATGCTCCACGATTCGTATTTTCTGTGCCTTCAATCAATATGGGAGAACCTAATCAGTGATATCACTGGACGGTACTTCCGCAGGGTATGAAAAATAGCCCAACCATCTGCCAATGGTACGTCGCACAGGCCATAGCACCGGTAAGGCGCTTGCATAAGAATAGCCTCATTTATCATTATATGAATGATATCTTAATTGCAGCACCCAATGATGCTCTGATGAACAGAGTTCTTAATGATATCACCAGTGCATTATCCAGATTTAAATTGGTTATTGCTCAAGAAAAAATTCAAAAGGTGTGTCCCTAGCAGTATCTCGGCTGACAAATTATGGAAAAAATAATTAGGTCGCAAAAGTTAAAAAAATCCCTCAAACAGTGTTTACCTTAAACGATTTGCAGAAATTGCTGGGAGCTATCAACTGGGTATGCCTGGTATTAGGCCTCTACAGAATTGCTTTCTCCACTATTCCTAATACTTAAGGGAGACTCAGATTTAACCTCTCCTAGGAGACTGACTCCAGAAGGCATTACAAACAGTTTTGCTATAGATTTCCATTCATTTGCCTAAGCAACCAATGCTGCAATTTTTAAGAGAATTATTGTTGTATCCAGCAACTCATTTAAGTTGCACTCCTGTTGGGTACCTGGAGTATCAGGGACACTTAGTGAACAATCCAGACCAAATGGAATTGTTATGTTTGTGAGCAGCAGGCCTCAAGGACATCACTGAAGCCACTTGTGAGAAAGTAATGAAGCCACCTGTGAGAAAGTACTGAAGCCACCTGTGAGAAAGTAATGAGGCCGCCTGTGAGAAAGTAAATGAAGCAACCTTGAAGAAGATCGTAAATAACTTTGAGAAAGTGAAAACATGAAAAGTACAGGACTTTCCAGGTTAACGGACTTTCCAGGTTAACTAACTGCAAGTAGGAGGGATATGCAAATGTAACCATTAGAGCTTAAGCCAATCACACCATGACTAGTAGGCATATTTTATCTTAGCAATATAAATATGGGCATCCGGGACTAATAAATGGAACTACGCTTATTACTCGTATTGAGTCTTTTGTCGTACGTTCCTCCGTCGCTCGCAAATGGCGCCCGAACAGGGACTACTAGAAGACACTGCTATCGGAGCAGCGGAGGCAGAGAAGCACCGGGAGCAGCGACCGGGGGGCAAGATCGACTACGCATTTGTCCTTCAGATGTGACAATCCGGAGCCTGAACCGTTGAAACAGGGGTTCGCCGTCTGCCAGGGCTACAGGACAAGCTGCAAAAAAGGGGTGCCTTAATCAGGGAGCACCAATTGTGAGCACTTAATCAGGGAAAAAAGGGGTGCCTTAATCAGGGAGCACCAATTGTGAGCACGTAATCAGGGAAAAAGGGGTGCCTTAATCAGGTAGCACCAGTTGTGAGCACATAATCAGGGAAAAAGGGGTGCTTCAATCAGGGAGCACCAGTTGTGAGCACGTAATCAGGGAAAAAGGGGTGCCTTAATCAGGGAGCACCAATTGTGAGCACGTAATCAGGGAAAAAGGGGTGCCTTAATCAGGGAGCACCAATTGTGAAACTGCCGGCAATAATGGAAACGGAGGTAGCCCTAGAATTATTATGCTCTCTATGAGAGGACTGAGTTATGACTTGGCCGTCCTAGAAGCTTTGCTGCAGTGGGCAAAGAAAAGAGAATTAATCCCCACAGTTGATGATCCTTTTGAACTCTCGACATGGGAAAAGATAAGGAAAAAAGCTGTGGGATGAAATAAGTAAGGGATCTCCACTGTGTGGAAGCTAATTAACGAAACATTGATAAGCATGAAAGCTGAGCGTTCAGTTGCCGCATCTGCTTTTGCGTCCTTAACTCCAGCCGACGGGTCCACCTCCGCTACCAGCATGCTGTTCTTGGGTTTAACGAGCCCTGCCGCCGCCCCGGCTTGTGCTGAGGGTGGGGGGGTTCGAGCCCCAGCAAGGACTCCAGGAAATGCAGCCACAGCCCCTATAACTATAGATATGTGGGCACTAGAGGGAAAAACTGCCAAAGACTTTTCACCACCATCGGACGTACCACCGCCAGGCACCCCACCACGCTGTGCCAGTGCAGGCTCAGAGTCATGAGCCTTTTCGCCGGCACCAACAGCTCCGGTTTATCCCCCGTTACCACCTTCTTCCCTGCCATCACGGCGTGAGGAAGAGAGGGATGAACATTCATCCGGCTTGAAGGACGCACAGCTGCAAGAGAAGCTAAAAAGGCTGGAAGCCCTAGAGGTTCGCCTAGAAGCGTCGCTGGGAAACTTGTCAACTCCTTCACCTGTGCCACATCAAGACCTGCCAGCGTCCAACCTATTCGTTCCAAACGGAGCATCGGGTGAGATCAGTCTTTTTGCACTTTTGCAAGGGATGCCAGTGGGAGGGGCCGGGGATCCGAATCCAACAGCGCGGTGGAAAGGGGTGATTCGAGATGCCGTGATAGAAGGAGAGCCTTTTCCCATGGCATTTCCAGTTGTGACTGATAATACTGGGAAAAGTGTGTTGAAAACATTAGACTGGAAAATATTGAAGGAAACTAAAAGTGCAGTTACTCAGTATGGTCTAAAATCATCATATGCTCAATCTGTGTTGCAGCATATTTTTTTGTCACAGTTGTTAGCTCCTTATGATATTAGAATGATTGTCCAGGTCGCAGCAGCTGCAGTTCTTTCAGTACTGGCAGGCTGCTTGTGATAGGGCAGCTGCAACGCCTTGACAACAGCGTGATCCATTATTCGGGGTGCAAACTCAAATGCTGATGAGAGCGGGACCCTACACACGATCTGATTGGCAAGCGCAATTTGCTACCGAAGTGTTACAACTGGGCCAAGATTTGGCTTATAGAGCGCTTGCTAGGGTGCACGATGAAAAGTCCGGACCTGCCTTTATGTCAGTAAGGCAAGGTCCCACAGAACCATATGGGAAATTTATTGATCGGTTGCACACTGCAATTATGGCTCACCCTGATCCGGATGATGACATGAAAGCAAAGTTCTTAGATATGCTTGCCTTTAATAATGCTCATGAAAAAAAAACTAAGAGAGCCCTTAGCGTGCTGCCAAAAGGATCTAGTACAGGGCAACTGCTGGAAGCTGCCGAGTGAATTTTAGAACAAGAAAAGGCTACAGTCATGGCTGCTGCTGTAGGTGCAGCAGTTAAACCGTTGATATCAATAAAGCAGTGCGTGATTAACTGTCTGTAACCCCCATTGCCTCTTCCCGCCCCCCCGCCCCCCATCCCTGTCCCTCTCAGGGGGCAGGGGAGGGAGGTGGAGATGGTGTTAAGCCTGGGAAGAGGGAGGGGTGGGGGGAGGTTGTCTTGTTCCTTTTTTCCTTATCCTGCTTTGGTTTTAGTGATGGTCTGTTTTGCTTGTAGCGGTGGCTTTAAGGATCTCTCCCTATTCTTGTCTTAAACCTCGGGTTTTAGTTTTCTTTCCTCTTACATGTTCGGGGCTACAGCCGCCGCCAGGCGCCCCCACCCCCCCCGCCCCTGACATGGTTAACAGATACTCCTGTCTGAGTCGAGCTTTGTATAAGTGGAAGGACCGTTCCCTCTTATAACATGGGGGAAGGGATACGCTCATGTCTTTACAGGAGCAGTAAACAAGTGGATCCCTGTCTGTATCATCTGCGGGTATTTCAGAACATGTTTGGTTGACCTGCCAGATACCGGTAGGACGGCAACTCTGTGTAAAACAGCAGCAGCCACGAGTGCTGAGTGCTAAAACTACAAAAGATGGAACTTTTTTGGATCAGTAAAGATGGACTTCTGCCTATTTCCTTTAACTATTCAGGAGCTAATGTTTCTAGAGGGGTAATGATTGTAAATGCTTTAAGATCTATACATTGCAACGACACAGCATGACGTAATCATGCGAACACATATCAAAATCCAGACAGCATAAAAGACCTAAACGAAGCATACATAGCATTGAATCTGGTTGCCAAGATAATACAGAGTTTTGGAAACTAAGTAAAATTATTGCTGCTTCAGTCTTTACACCTGGTGTGGCAAGTGCCTAGGCATTAACTATGCTAAATAAATTGGACTGTTGGCTTGCTAAGCAAATAAATACAACTGCATCGGCACTATCAACGCTGTTAATTGATGTAGTTTCTATATACTATGCTACTTTACAAAACAGAACCGCTGTTAGCCCGCAGAGCACATATCTGACAGGCCTTGTTGTATGCGCTGGCCACGCATGCAGCAACACCTAGTCAGTACTCTTTCACTGAATCTGCTGAGGGTATAAACAGAGGTGACTCGGAGCGAAGGGGAGAGGACGGGCCCAGAGCACACTTTATTTACAACAGGGGACGCCCTGAAGGTGCTGCGCCTGTCTCCCTTCTCTGCTCTGACCCGGCTGATAACCATCCTCTTGCTCGGCGGTGTCTTTGGCGTAGTTGGGTTAGTAACAGAATAGATCAGCAATAGATTTTTTTTTTATTATTATTAGCACAAAATCATGGTTGTCAGGATTTTGATGGGCTTTGCTGCATGAATCTGTCTGATCATTCGGAATTTATTCACAAAGTATTCAAAACTTGCAAAAAGGAGTACAAAACCAGCAACAAAGTGATGATTTTGATATATTCAGAAATCTTTTGGTGACTTGATATAAGCTTGTTACTAATAGCTGTAGGATGCTTATTCATTCCTTTTATATATGTATTTTGATCTATATTCTGTGTCTTAAAATGTGTGCAGACTTTAATAGATAAAGCCTTGAAACAAGCCTCTTCTCATAAACAAAGAAGGGGGAGATGTGGTATTTCGCTGAGCCAGTACGGTGTCAGTGAAAGCACACGGACCCTGGGGGAGGAATGCAATCATACTCTCAAGAAGAAAGCCATGGAAGGAGAAGGGAAGCTTTAAGATACAAAACATTGTTAGCAGAATTTATGGATTGTTTCAACAGAGGCCTGCAGAAAACTAGTCACTGGCCTTGTATTTAAGAAAGTTACTGGAGTTGTTATATCTATAATAGTAGAAGAATGTTATAGTAGAAAATTATTAGAAGGTAGTGAAATTTAGTTTTGCTTAAGTAATCATTAATATGTATAACATGTGGTCAGTAATTATCTTGACTAAGCTTCTGTGTGGCATAACTGGGTGGTTGCTGTCCTTGGTTAAAATCGGAATTGTGATACTAGGCATCATACTAGGCATAATTATTAACATACCATGCTTGCAAAAAATGATTAACAACTCAATACAGACAATCTGGCTAACCAAAAAAAAAAAAACCCAAAACAAAACAAAAAAAAACCCCAAAAAAACAAAAACAAAAACAAACACCCCCCAAAAAAAACAAAAACAAAACCAAAAACAAAAAAACAAACAAACCCAAAAAAAACCAAACAAAAAAACAAACCCAAACAACCATTAACCTAGTTGATATTGTAGTAAAATAAGGTCAGGAGTACCAAAAAGGGCTATAGGAGGACCATGTTA
The DNA here is from genome assembly GCF_036417535.1 of Chlamydotis macqueenii. Lineage (NCBI taxonomy): Eukaryota > Metazoa > Chordata > Aves > Otidiformes > Otididae > Chlamydotis > Chlamydotis macqueenii. The sequence goes on along the minus strand of NC_141592.1, from coordinate 15,094,593 downwards.
TTTTGGAAAATTGATAATGTTTGCTCCATCTATGAGAACATTATGGAATCATACTCGAGCAAGAAGATCGCTAAAAGTATTGACTCCCCATTGTGACGGCAATTTAACCCTGTTGGGTACAGCTGAGCAGATAGCATTATCTTTATTTGTTCCTTGGGCAGCAACTGCAAAAACTTTAGCTAACTTAAATAAATTAGCTTGTGGGGCACAAAAGCAAATGAATTTAACCTCTAGCATGTTATCAGGATTATTAGAAGACATGGATAGCATGTGTCATGATATTTTTGCAGAATCTAGCAGCCATTGATTTTTTGTTATTAGCGCATAAGTGGGTCTGGATTGTTCAAAACAAAAAGGGGGATTTGTTGGGTACCTGGAGTATCAGGGACACTTAGTGAACAATCCAGACCGAATGGAATTGTTATGTTTGTGAGCAGCAGGCCTCAAGGACATCACTGAAGCCGCTTGTGAGAAAGTAATGAAGCTTCCTGTGAGAAAGTACTGAAGCCACCTGTGAGAAAGTAATGAGGCCGCCTGTGAGAAAGTAAACGAAGCAACCTTGAAGAAGATCGTAAACAACTTTGAGAAAGTGAAAACATGAAAAGTACAGGACTTTCCAGGTTAACGGACTTTCCAGGTTAACTAACTGCAAGTAGGAGGGATATGCAAATGTAACCATTAGAGCTTAAGCCAATCACACCATGACTAGTAGGCATATTTTATCTTGGCAATATAAATATGGGCATCCGGGACTAATAAATGGAACTACGCTTATTAATCATATTGAGTCCTTGTCGTACGTTCCTCCGTCGCTCACACACTCCCATAAAAAAAATGCTTTGACAGTATTTACAGATGGATCAGGAAAAACACACAAATCTGTAATTGTGTGGAAGAGAAATGATAAGTGGCATCATGACGTACAATTGGTAGAAGGTTCAACCCAAATTGTAGAACTTGCAGTGGTGGTACAAGCCTTGTATAAGTGGAAAGATTAATCCCTCAGTATTGTCTCTGAATCTGCCTATGTGGTCAATGTAATACAATGCGCTGAATGGACAATGTTAAAGGAAATTAATAATCCTTTGTTTTATGAACAGTTTCAAAAAAAAAAAAAGAAAAAAAAAAAGGAAAGGTAGGAACATCTGCAAACAAAAAGCTAGCAAAAGCAATGTATGTGCTCAATTTTCTAAATCGATGGAGTGACAATTCTTCCCCAATACAGAAACATTTTGGATCATCTACTGTACATGATGCCATCCGAGGGCAAGCTCCAGTGATGGTTAAGAATCTGGAAACAGGTAATTGGGAAGGACCATTTCCTCTTATAACATGGGGAAAAGGATATGCTTGTGTCTCTACAGGAGCAGTAAAAAACGTGGATCCCTGCATGATGGGTACGACCAGCGCTCCAAGCTGCCTTGCGTTCATCGGTCTGTTAACAAGCTGTATGGCAGCCCTGTGGGCATCAGTCACGGAAAGAAAAAACGTCCTGCCAGACAACGGTAGGACGGCAACTCTGTGTACAACAACAGCAGGCGCGAGCGGTGAGTGCTGAACTTCAAGAGATGGAACTTGTTGGATCAGTAAAGATGGACTTCTGCCTATTTTTTTTTTTAACTATTCAGGAGCTAATGTTTCTAGAGGGGTAATGATTGTAAATGCTTTAACATCTATATATTGCAATGATACAGCATGGTATAATCACGCGAGCACTAACACATCAAAATCCAGACAGCATAAAGGACCTAAACGAAATTCACATAACCTTGAATCTGATTACCAAAATAATATAGAGTTTTGGAAACCAAGTGAAATTATTGCTGCTTCAATCTTAGCACCTGGTGTGGCAAATTCCCAGGCGTTAGCTACGCTAAATAAATTGGGCTGTTGGCTTGCTAAGCAAACGCATGCAACTGTATCGGTACTATCAACGCTGTTAACTGATGTAGATTCTATACACTAAGCTAGTTCACAAAACAGAACCGCTGTTTGCCTGCAGAGCACATATTTGACAGGCCTTGTTGCATGTGCTGGCCACGCGTGCAGCAACGTCTAGTCAGTACTCTTTCACTGAATCTGCTGAGGGTATAAACTGAAGTGGCTCAGGGCGAAGGGGAGAGGACGGACCCAGAGCGCACTCTGTGAACAACAGAGGATGCCCTGAGGGTGCTGTGCTTGCCTCCTTTCTTTGCTCTGACCCAGCTGATCATCATCCTCTTGCTCAGTGGTGTCTTTGGTGTAGTTGGGTTGGTAACAGAACAGATCAGCAATAGATTTTTTTATTATTTCCACAAAATCATTGCGGTAAGGATTTTGATGGGCTTTGCTGCATGAATCTGTAACCTGCAACAAAGGGATGATTTTGATATATTCAGAATTTTTTTTTTTTTTTGTGGATTGATATAAGCTTATTACAAATAGCTGTAGGATGCTTATTCATTCTTATTTTGATCTATATTCTGTGTATTAAAATGTGTATTCTGTGTGTTAAAATGTGTGTAAACTTTAATAGATAAAGCGTTGAAACAAACCTCTTCTCATAAACAAAGAAGGGGAGATGTGGGTATTTCGCTGAGCCAGTACGGTGTCAGTGAAAGCACACGGACCCTGGGGGAGGAATGCAATCATACTCTCAAGAAGAAAGCCATGGAATGAGAAGGGAAGCTTTAAGTTACAAAACATTGTTAGCAGAATTTATGGCTTGTTTCAACAGAGGCCTGCAGAAAACTAGTCACTGGCCTTGTAGATAAGAAAGTTACTGGAGTTGTTATATCTATAATAGTAGAAGAATGTTATAGTAGAAAATTATTAGAAGGTAGTGAAATTTAGTTTTGCTTAAGTAATCGTTAATATGTATAACATGTGGTCAGTAATTATCTTGACTAAGCTTCTGTGTGGCATAACAGGGTGGTTGCTATCTTTGGCTGAAATTGGAATTGAGATATTTGGTATCTTAGTAAGGATAATCATTAACATTTTGTGTTTGATTCACCTGCCTACAAAAATGATACAGAAAATACTACATCAGATATTGATAGTAGAAAAACAAAAAGGGGGAAATGTGGGAACAGAGAGTGCAGCACGGCTGTCTGATATTGAAGAATTTGAGCTATGTCCTTGAACACCACTTGCTCAATAACAAAAAACAGCAATTAGAACAAGATAAGTAAATACCAAAGGCAAAAATAGTAAAGACAACTAAAAATCTATAACCAATCCAAATGAAGTTTAAGGTGTGTGAACAGTATATTGCTATCAATTGAATTAGATGATTAAGCACGTGCATTCCGCGTGTAACTGAGAAAAGATATAAAAGACTTAGGCTGACGGACAATAAAGGTCTCCGGTACACCATCCACGGAGTCCGTGCCCTTATTGCAATAACTGATAAAAAAACACCCTGATGATACGAGTTGTTGTGAATGAGACCAAGGACACTGTCTGGCTTTCCAAGTCTCGCTAATGTGCAGATGCAGGAAGCTGGGAGAAAGACAGACAGAATAATTGACCCAAACTGGCCAAAGAGAGTATTCCATGCCATAAATGTCATGCTCAGTATATAAGTGGGGGTTGGCCAGGGCGGGGACATCCTATTCTTCTTCCATCTCTCTCTCGCTTGCTGGCATGGTTCCCTCTACCTTGCTGGCTCGCTTTCGCTTCCGTGATCGCTGCTTGGGACGGGCTGTGTCGGTCATTTGGACATCGGGTGGTGAGAAATCGTGCATTGTTCATTTTGTATATATTAATAACCTTATATTCTGTTATTATTGTAGTTTTCCTTTGCTATTTTAGTAAACTGTCTTTATCTCAACCCACAAGTTTTCCTTTCTTCCCAATTTCTCTCCCCCATCCTACTGGGAAGGGGGAGGGTGAGCGAGAAACTGTGTGGTGACTCAGGCTAAACCACCACAACCCCCAGCTTACTTGCTGATGGGGTGATGTGAGAAGCAGAAAAGGCCTTTACTCTGTGTAAGAACTGCTCAGCAATAACTAAAACATCCCTTTATTATCAACACTGGTTTCAGCACAAATCCAAAACATAGCCCCATACTAGTTACTATGAAGAAAATGAACTATATCCCAGCCAAAACCAGCATAACACTTGTTAGTTTTTCTGCACACCACAAGGGAAACTTACCTTAATACCAAACAAGCTGGTAAACATGAGTTGAGCCTCCAAAGAAAACACCAATGAATGGACAGTGCAAGTTGTTAATGGCTTTTTACCTGCAGCAGAGAATCCATATGGTGTCATCAAACTGTGGGTGGAACATGGGGCTCACCACCTGCAAGGTATCCTCCCATCTTATTGAGTCAGGACTGAGTTGTCCCTCTGTTCTGGTTGTGGCAACTTATACACAGATCTGCAGTAACAGCCATGGGACAGGCTAAAGCAAATGGAAGCCATTCAGTTGGTATCTTTGTGTCTCAGTGATGGGAGAAGGGATGGCTTTCCACATAGAGCGTGCACTGAGTGATGGACTGTTTTTAAAGCAGGGCAGGATTAATGAAGGGGCTTGTTGTTTAACCACAAGGGAACAATAGATCAAATTCTATACTCCTCCTTTCTAGTACAGGGAGGTACATGTACACATGCCTTCACATACAAACATGCACATCCTGGACAGTCGATACCTCACATTTTTTTTATGAGTCTGGACTGACCATTAAGTAGTGCTCTCAAGAAGTATATATAGGCTCAGGAATAGCTGGAGGAAATCATGAGGCATTTATGCAGCATTCATTTAGTTTACTTTCAAATATATCTGTACTATTTATCTGCCTAAGGGCTGTGATGGCAATAGCAGGGCTGATGGCTTTCTCTCCCACTTTCCTCTCTCTCTCTTTATCTCATTTGGCTCTCATTCCTTCCTGCCTCTCCTCTTTCTCCTCTTTTTTTTTTTTTTTTTGGATAGCTGATGGATATATCAAGTATGTAGGAAGAAGCAAGCAATACTGCCATTGAAGTGATAGTGTTCAGTGACTCCTCAAGGTCCTGGCTGATCTGTACTTGCTCCCAGTCCCTGCTTTTGCTTTCTGCAACTTGGGTGACGAGGCTAGAGCCCTTATCGGTGAAGACTGAAGCAAAAAAAGTCATTAAGCACCTCAGCCTTCTCCATGTCCCAGGTAACCAGGTCACCCATTTCCTTTCAGAGAGGGCCTACATTCTCCCTGGACTTCCTTTTGTCCCTGACTACCATTATTCCAATCCCAGGCTATGCCAGGTCCAGATGGTTCCATGGTAACTATGGTGCTTAGTTATTGGCTGGGGTTAAACCACAACACCTATGCCCCTTTATGTCTCTAAAAATATAAAAATAACTTGCTATCTACCCAAAATGGAGCTTGTCTCGATTTTCTCCTACGAGAACTGTTCTATGCAAATCTCCTGGACAAACTGGACTCTTGCAGGGGACTCCTGGCTGACTCTGAACTCTGTCAAGTGGATCATCTATGAAGAGAGACTTTCTGTTTTCAATTAGCCCCACTCCTGGGTGCGATTTTGTAAGTGCTGTACCGGTTATACTTAGAAAGTTTATATTATAGGTGTGCATACAAGTAAATAATCATAAGTATATACTTGGTTTACTAGTAGTAATTTGTAAAAACTTGCAATAGATTATCCCAAAATAAAAAAAAAACCTCTGTGTCCTTGTGTATTATGGAATCCTACAAGCTCACCATTGTGATCATTGCACACTCACAGGACGGGTAAATTTATAGGTTGTGACAGGTGTTTGCCCAAAATTGATCATGTTAAAGAGGAAGACAACCATCAGCCAGAAGGAGTCAGTCTGAGAAGAAGTATAAAAGCAGCATAAAAATTTGTAACACTGGGGAGAGAACTTAGAGAGGAAACAGCAATAGTCAAAACCTGGTTTGATACTGACAGAAATCACAGGATAATAGGCTAATTTAGGTTAGAAGGGACCTCAGGAGGTTTCTAGTAAAATCTCCTTTTCATAACAGGGTTAGCTATGAGTATAAACCAGATTATTTGGGGTTTATCCAGTCTAGTCTTTAAAATCTCGTTGCTTGACTGTTATCTACATGGAAGCCAGTGCATATTTTGCTGTGGCATATTGAGTCACTTTGACCAAGACAGTCATTGAGAAAGAGCTTTGTCAAACAGGCAGACACGTATCTGCTCCAGTGATGGAGAAACTGCCCTGAGCTTTCTTCTTTAGTCTGGTTAGACACTGGTAAGAGAGACAAGCAAGGATGAGATAGTAAAATAAGTTTTCAGGCATTAACTGCCTGTCTAGGAATGTTACCGAAATCCGGAACAAAACTCCTTAACAGCAATGAGAAGTTAAGAAGCAGGCACTTCTTTATTGCAGCGCTGGGCGCACGGGGGATCGCTCCACCTAGCGTGCGCACCCATTTGATCAACAGCACGGTTTAAATACACATTAATTATACATATTCATTAAATTCCAAGAAACAATATGCATAAACATAAATTTTCTGAGAAACCATTACATCATTTCCCCCCCCCCACTCACGCATGCCCAGTCTTTTGAGTCGAGGGTCTTTTGGTGGTCTCGGTGGTCGTCAAAACGCCCCCTCCTCAAATTCGCTGGTCAAACTCCTCCTTGAAATCTCCATATATGGTCTTGAGAACAGGTCGCGATGCTCCTTGGTTTTCCTGGCTCCAAAGTGATGGCTCAGGGCCTATTTCTGCAGGTGGGGTTTGGGGGGGTTTGGGACTTACCATTGTATTAAAGATATGCTAGGCTAGCTTCTAACAAATGCGTATTATAAGATCTCTAGGGTCCCACTCCCTATGCGGCTACAGTTCTACAATTAATAAAATTATCTCATTAATCTCCCTTATCTCTATTGCCTCGATTCCCAGATCGAGATGGAAAGGGTAGGGAATTTCTAGCAGCAAATTGGTGTCAGTGGCAGTTTCCTTATTTTAAGGTTATAATTTGTAATTACTGTTGATTCTTAACACTTCTATATTCTATGATTCATTTTAACTCCTAATATCTGCAACATTTCCCCCCTTTGAAAGTTCTGAAAATTATTTCAAAACTTTCACTCTATTGATTGTCTATTGTAAATCATTATAAGCTGGAGGGGTACTCTCCGGGATTGATTGTTCGCTTCGGTGTCTTGTCACCGCTTGGATGATCATGTGATTAAAAGAGGTCCTACGACTAATCTGTCTTTTTAGACAACAGTAGATTAGTATGATCCCCAAAAGAACTATTAATAAAATGAAGGCCGTGTTAATCAATGATCTAATCCAGGAACTCAGACTCCAACCTAGTCTTTTAAAGATCTTATCTAACCATGTATCTTGTATATCCTGTCGCAGTTCTTGCGTCTCCTTTTCAATCTTTCCCAATAATTCCAAATCATATTCTACATCTTGAGTCACATTTGGGATGTGTATGCAGCAATGATCTATCCTGTCTCTTAAGTATCCGCACACTCCATGTTCTTTGAGTAAAAGCATATCTAGAGCCATCCTATTCTGTAAGGTCATTTTGGAAGTGGCCTGTAATTGTAGATTTAGATCTCTAAATCCTTTTCTTGTCACATTAGCCAATTTCTCCACCTGCCCTGTTAGTTGGTATAACCGTTCTCGATTTCTATATATGGCCAAAGGGGTTAACAAGGATTCTAGGGCCCAACCAATTCTGACTCCAGTACTGGGTTCATTCCATTCATCATCATCTTCTTCCGATCTTTTTACTCGTTTTATCCTCAAATTTTCTAAAGGTCCTTTAAAAGGAGACTTTTTCCAAAGCGGGCATAACGTTGGCATTCCTAAAGTAATTTGCTTTACCTTTCCATCCATAGGTAAATGAGTCGTCCAGGTTCCATCACTCATTGCCCAAACTAAGTGTCCTGGGCTTCGAATGGTAGCTCTCCTGCAACTAAAGAACGTTCCCCTTTTTGGTTTAAATGTTTCTGTCAATTGGAGGTCATTTCTAAGTCCTCTACACAGGCAACCATATTTCAGGGCTGTGGCTAAAGGGGGAATCTCCTGAATTGCCATATCTTTAGTACTACAATTGTATATTTTCTCACATTTCCACCAGGACACTTGACTTTCCTTTTCTCGTAATGTGCTCCCTTTGTCATTTACTAGTGGCCAGGTTGTAAAGATTGAGCCATCCCAAGTAAAACACCAAGAAGTTTTGGCCATATATTGGAATCGAGATAGTATGGACATTGTCCATATTGAGTCCCAACTAATTGTTTGTTTTGCATCACATTTCCATTCCTTGATCAATCGAGTTATATTTCTTGCCATCAAACTGTCGTTAACAGGAGGAGGATTCATTAATTTCTCACAATCTGCCCCATGTTCCAAATTAGTCAGATTCATCGTTAGAATTCCCCATGGGATGGACTCACCGACTGCTCTAGGTATGGGTAAACATGCGGTAATTTGTGTTAGATTCTGTAAATTGGCAAATCCCTTGATCAATCCTACCATCAAATTTTCCTCTTGGGATTTCTTTGGAAGGTATATCACCTGTTCGTCGCCTGTCCCTCTTATCAATTCAGTTTGTGACTCAGTTACAACTTTTGACCAAACTCCCACCATCACTCCCCAGATTAGAATCCATTTTCCCAGAGTCTCAGGATAATACCTATGATTAAACATGTCTCAGAGTTAGTTTCAAAGTTTTAGGATCCCTATTTACAACTTGCCAGGGTGTTGGAGCCCTCTTTACTCAGGTATAATGAATCCATGCATCAGATTCGGCGATCTTAACTGCAGTGAAAGTAGTCAACAGTACTTGAAAGGGTCCTTTCCAACGTTCCTGGAGAGGTTCAGAAGTCCACGTCTTCACATAGACATAATCACCTGGTTGGAAATCATGCACTGGATTCTCCAAAGACAGAGGTCTGTTCCAGACAACTGCACTCCGAAGTGCGGTTAGAGTTTTCCCTAAAGAAAGCAGATAATTATAGACATCTTGTTTCCCTTTCAAATGCATATTCAAATTTGGCTCTGGAGATTCGTAAGGTTTCCCATATAATAGCTCATAGGGACTAATTGATGTTCCACTTTTTGGTTGAACCCGAATTCGTAAAAGAGCTAATGGGAGCGCTTGGGGCCATTTCAAATTGGTTTCTTGGCATATTTTACTAATTTGCCTTTTCATTGTTTGATTCATCCGCTCCACCTTTCCACTAGACTGTGGTCTCCATGGTGTATGCAAATCCCAGGTAATTCCCAGAATTTTGCTAACACCTTGGACCACCTCTGCAACAAAATGGGGACCTCTGTCAGAAGAGATTCCAATTGGTACTCCAAATTTCGGGATAATCTCTTGCAGCAACCATTTAATGACTTCTTTTGCCTGATTGATGCGACAAGGAAAGGCTTCTGGCCATCCTGTAAAAGTATCAACCCCTACCAGAATGTACTGATACCCATTTTGTCGAGGAAATTCTGAAAAATCTACTTGCCAATAGTCTCCTGGCTCTGTTCCTGATTTTAATTTTCCCATTCGAACCTTTTTCTTTACAACTGGATTGTTTTGCAAGCATATCTCACATTTTGCAGTTGTCATCTTAGCCATCTCTAGCATCTTTAGTGACAGTACTTGTCTCCTTAATAAAGCCACTAATGCCTCTGCCCCCCAGTGACATTCCTTATGTTTTGTCTGTATTATCTCCCTCATCAACAATGGCGGAATTATTACTTGGCCTGTTGCAGTAACCCACCATCCTGCTAGATTTTTCTTAGCATTTAATAATTTTCCTAATTTCTCATCTTCTTCTGAATATTTAGGCCTTTCTTTTGGTAGTGTAACGGTTTTAGTAGGAATCACCGCCAATTGCCAGGCATTTCTTTTGGCTATATTTTTAGCTGTCTTGTCTGCTAGCCTGTTCCCTACAGCTTCTTTCGCACTTCCTGGTTGATGTGCTTTACAGTGCATGATTGCTACTGCAGTCGGTTTTTGGACTGCTTGCAGCAGATGCAAGATTTCCTCTTTATATTTAATGTCAGATCCTTGCGAGGACAATAATCCTCTCTCTTTCCACAAAATTCCATGGACATGTACCACACCAAATGCATACTTCGAATCAGTCCAGATGTTCACTCTCTTCCCTTCGCTTAATTCCAAGGCTTTGGTTAAAGCTACCAGTTCTGCTTTCTGAGCTGAGGTGGTGCTGGGTAAAGCATTTGCTTCTATAACAGATTTCTCAGTTGTAACCACATATCCTGCGTAGCGAGTTCCGTTTTCAACAAAACTGCTACCGTCAGTGTACAATTCCCAGTCTGGATCGTCCAAAGGTACGTCCTTCAGATCCTCCCTACTGGAATACACGTATTCAATGGTAGCCAGGCAGTCGTGTTCCAGTTGTCCTTCTTCCTGTACTGAACTCAAAAAGACTGCAGGATTAATCAAGTTAGTGGCTTTCAATATTACATCATCCTGTTCCATCAAAACCACTTGATATTTCATCATTCTGCTCGGGGATAACCAATGACCCCCCTTTTGTTCCAACACTGATATCATCATGTGTGGCACATATACCACCATCGTTCTTCCCAAAGTCAATTTTTGAGCCTCCTGTATTAGCATCACAGTAGCTGCAAACCGCTCTCAGACAAGCAGGCCAGCCTTTACTTACAAAGTCCAGTTGTTTGGAAAAATATCCCACTGGTCGTTTCCAACTTCCCACCTTCTGAGTCAGCACTCCCAAGGCGATATGTTGTCTCTCATATACAAACAGCTGGAAGTCCTTGGTCAAATCCGGAAGTCCCAAGGCTGGTGCTGTCATCAAAGCCTCTTTTAAGCTTCGAAAGGCTCTTCGCTGGTCTGGACCCCATTCGAATGGTGGACCTTTAAGAGCTTCATATAATGGCTTAACCAACAAACCATAGTTCATTATCCACAGCCGACACCACCCAGCCATTCCCAAAAATGTTCTCAACTCGTGGGTATTCTTTGGCTCCGGAATACTGCAAATTGCTTCTTTGCGATCTGTCCCCAATTGTCTTTGCCCTTGTGAAATTTCAAAACCCAGATATATTACAGTTTGTTTTGCTATCTGAGCTTTAGTCCTGGAAACTTTGTATCCGCTTAGCCCCAGAAAGTTTAAAAGGTCAATTGTTACCTTTATGCACGCTGGTCTTCCTTCCGTCGCTATCAGTATGTCGTCTACATACTGTAGAAGTAGATGAGCAGGTTTAGGGCCATCCTGTTTCCACATCTCCAGTTCTTTTGCCAATTGGCTTCCAAAAATTGTTGGACTATTCTTCAATCCTTGTGGTAATCTGGTCCATGTCAATTGTGTTCTTCGTCCTGTGTGGGGATTCTCCCACTCGAAAGCAAACAACTTTTGACTTTCTTCTTCCAAAGGTATGCAAAAGAAAGCATCTTTTAAATCAAGCACTGTAAACCATTGATAATTCTCTCCTAAAGCTGTCAGGAGTGTGTATGGGTTGGCTACCACAGGGTGTATATCTTTCACTATCTGATTTATTGCCCTCAAGTCCTGCACTAATCTGTATTCCCCAGATGGCTTTTTCACAGGTAAAATTGGAGTATTATATTCAGATTCACATTCCTCCAAAATCCCATATTTCAAGAATTTATCAATTAATTTCTTTATCCCCATTTTAGCCTCAGTTTTAATTGGGTACTGCTTCAATCTTACTGGCTTCACATTCTCTTTTAAGTCCACTTTTACAGGTTGTGCTGCTTTAGACTTTCCAGGTACCTCTGTGTTCCAAACTACAGGCATTACAGCATCATCAACTTCTTTCGGAATTTCCTGAATTTGAACCTTTTCTTGAATCATTAATATTTCTCCTGCCTTTGACTCTGGTATCTTCAAAAAAATTTCTCCCCCTTCAAAAACTATTTGTGCATTTAATTTAGATAGCAAATCCCGACCCAGCAAGGGTATTGGGCATTCTGGCACATACAAAAATTCATGTGTAATTGCCTTATTTCCAAACTTCAAATTAAGGGGTTGAAGGAATGGTCTATTTTCTTCTTTCCCTGTCGCTCCAACTATGGTTGCGGTTTTATTCCCTAGTTTCCCTTTACAAGTATTCAAAACAGAATACACAGCTCCAGTATCCACTAAGAATTCAACTTTATCATTTCCCAGCTTAATTACAACCAGAGGTTCAGCTGGGTTCCCCTCCGGTCCCCTTCAGTCATCTAAAACCATCATGTTCATAACCCCTTGCTGATTTGCTTGCAGCTTTGGACATTCCCTTTTCCAGTGTCCATTCTCTTTACAGTATGCACACTGATTTATTCCTAGAGGTGCATTAGATTCTCGTGTACCAGAGTTTCTAAAATTTCCTTTTCCCCGAACTCGTCCCCTCCCTGCTGCTGCGCTTCCTGTTAAAACAGCAATAAGCCTATTGTCTCTCACCCTTTTCCTCTCTTCTTCCTCTCTCTCCCGATTATTATAAACTTTCCATGCTGTTTCTAGCATTTTAACCAAACTTCTCGAGTCCTCTCCCTCCAATTTTTGAAGCTTTCGCCTTATGTCAGGTTGTGACTGTGCCATAAAAATTAAAGCTAATTGTTGTTCTTCTGCCTCTGTTTCCAATTTTAAATCAGTATATTTTCTAGAGGCTTCTTTCAATCTTTCCATGAATGCAGAAGGCGACTCAGTTTTGTCTTGTTTTATTTCATATAATTTAGACCAATTCAGGGCTTTTGGCATTGCATGTTTTACTCCATACAATACCCATTTTTGGTAACGAGTTAGCCTTTCCCGATGTACCGGGTCATTCGGATCCTACTGGAGGTCTGCCGAAGGAAAATTCTGTTCCAGTGTTCCCGAGAACACTCCACCCACACCTGTCGCCTCTGCTTGTGCTTTTCCAACCTTTAAAACCATCTGCTTCTCCGTGCTATCCAACAAATTATCTAATATCACTTGTAAATCATTCCAATCAGGATCCTGAGTTCTAATAATTGTTTCAACCACTCTCCCTACCTTTTCTGGGTCCTCTCTATAAACCCCTGCTGCCTGTTTCCATGCCATGAGATCTGTGATAGAAAATGGTGTTTTAACGTATACTGGTCCATTTACTCCCACTCCTTGCCTTAAGGGAGCCAGCATCTGGGTTTGCTGACGAGTTCGTCTAGACACCGGAGTATGAACTACTACCTCTGATATTTCATCAGTTTCCTCCCTTGTACTATCCGGTTCTATTCGCCCCGACTCACTCCTTCCTTGTGAGGAGAGAGACTCCGCTCCCCCCCTTTCCGGTGGGGCTACATCTAAGTCTAATTCCATTTCGTCCTCTTTTGGCACCGTACACGTAATGCACCTCTTCCCAGTATCACAAGCTGAGCAACAACTCTTAGTTCTCTTAGTTTTCTGATTTTCTGAAGTTAATGCCATCACCAAATTATCTCGACTTATCAACTTACACTCGTTCTGCCAATCTGTCCTTTGTCTCAAGTAAAAGAACAAATCCACATACGGCACCTCACTCCATTTACCTTCTCTTCTACAGAACAGCATTAACTGTAAAATAGTATTAGAGCTCAAAGTCCCATTAACTGGCCACTTCTCCTGATCTTCTAGGACGTATAAAGGCCACCAATGATTACAATATTCAATCATTTTACTCCTGCGTAAATCATCATGCAGCTCACTCCAATGTGCCAACAAACATCCTAACGGTGATGTTTTCGGTATCTTTTCATTAAGACTTCCCGTACTATTACTCTTACTCTTAAACAACTTAAACAAGGACATTATAACAAGTAACAAGTATAACGAATACAGCAAATATAGCAAATATAGCAAGGATAGCAAAGATAGCAAGTATAGCAAGTACAGCAAGTATAGCAAGAATAAACGTGTATATATATCAGAGTACCAGGTGTTTCCAAAAACCAAATGCCGTATTCCATATATCAGTTACCGTGTTCCAAGTCCAAATATATCAAATGCCAGATACCAAATAATGCAAATGACAATTGTCCCCAAATACACAAATGTCCAACCCAGCAATAGCTTTCGCTTATGACTTACGGGCAGACGCCTAGGCTCCCAAACCAAACGGGTACCCTCTGAGCCCCAACCCTGCGAAGCTTTCGCGGCGCCTTATGGGCAGGCTATCCAAATTCCAAATAAAAGAAGTGCCTTACCCTAATCCCAGGGGTCTTGCTTCGAGCCCTTCGGTCCGGGCATCAGAGGCTCTCCCCGAGAATCCCTTGGTGCGCGCTGGAGGTCCCGCGATCCCTCGGATCCGTCGAGGTTCAGAAGTGGTGTCCCATCTGGGTCGCCAAAACTGTTACCGAAATCCGGAACAAAACTCCTTAACAGCAATGAGAAGTTAAGAAGCAGGCACTTCTTTATTGCAGCGCTGGGCGCACGGGGGATCGCTCCACTTAGCGTGCGCACCCATTTGATCAACAGCACGGTTTAAATACACATTAATTATACATATTCATTAAATTCCAAGAAATAATATGCATAAACATAAATTTTCTGAGAAACCATTACATCATTTCCCCCCCCCCACTCACGCATGCCCAGTCTTTTGAGTCGAGGGTCTTTTGGTGGTCTCGGTGGTCGTCAAAATGCCCCCTCCTCAAATTCACTGGTCAAACTCCTCCTTGAAATCTCCATATATGGTCTTGAGAACAGGTCGCGATGCTCCTTGGTTTTCCTGGCTCCAAAGTGATGGCTCAGGGCCTATTTCTGCAGGTGGGGTTTGGGGGGGTTTGGGACTTACCATTGTATTAAAGATATGCTAGGCTAGCTTCTAACAAATGCGTATTATAAGATCTCTAGGGTCCCACTCCCTATGCGGCTACAGTTCTACAATTAATAAAATTATCTCATTAATCTCCCTTATCTCTATTGCCTCGATTCCCAGATCGAGATGGAAAGGGTAGGGAATTTCTAGCAGCAAATTGGTGTCAGTGGCAGTTTCCTTATTTTAAGGTTATAATTTGTAATTACTGTTGATTCTTAACACTTCTATATTCTATGATTCATTTTAACTCCTACTATCTGCAACAGGAAGACTTTATTACTGACAAGTCGAAAATGACCACTGCAAGTGAGTCAAAAGCAAATAGCACATACAGAACTGAGGCAGGCTCAGAAACATTTGTACCTATAAGCCATGCAGGAATTTTTGAAATCACCTTCTCTGACATCCCTTGCTCTCATCTCAACCAGGCCAAGTGCAAGGTCCTGCACCTGGGTCATGGCAATCCCAGGCACAAATACAGGCTGGGCGGAGAATGGATTGAGACCAGCCCTGAGGAGAAGGACTTGGGAATGATGGCCGACAAGAAGCTCAACATGAGCCAGCAATGCGCCCTTGCGGCCCAGAAGGCCAACCGCATCCTGGGCTGCATCAAGAGAAGTGTGGCCAGCAGGTCGAGGGAGGTGATTCTCCCCCTCTACTCTGCCCTGGTGAGACCCCACCTGGAGTACTGCATCCACTTCTGGAGCCCCCAACACAAGAAGGACATGGACCAGTTGGAGAAAGTCCAGAGGAGGTCCACGAAGATGATAAAAGGGCTGGAGCACCTCTCCTATGAGGACAGGCTGAGAGAGTTGGGGCTGTTCAGCCTGGAGAAGAGGAGGCTCTGGGGAGACCTTATAGCGGTCTTCCGATACCTCAAGAGGGCCTACAGGAAAGATGGGGAGAGACTGTTCAGTAGAGCCTGTTGTGACAGAACTAGGAGTAATGGTTTTAAAATAGAGGGAGGTAGATTTAGATTAGATATTAGGAAACAATTTTTTACACTGAGGGTTGTAGAACACTGGAACAGGTTGCCCAGAGAGGTGGTGGATGCTCCATCCCTGAAAACGTTCAAGGCCAGGTTGAATGAGGCTCTGAGCAACCTGATCTATTTTAGGCTGCTCACATTCCTCCCCTGCCCCATTGTGGGGTCCCACCCACGGGCTGCAGTCTTTTGAGACACTGCTCTGGTGTGGGTCATTTCTTCCATGGGGTGCAGTCCCTCCAGAATGGCTGCCCCAGTGCAGGCCCTCCACGGGCCACAGCCTCCTTCAGGCATCCACGGGCTGCATGAGGGAGAACCTGCTTCACCATGGTCTTCACCACAGGCTGCAGGGGAATTCTGGCCAGGAGCCACATTACTCCTCCCCCTCCTTCTCCACTCACCTTGGCATCTGCAGCCATTCCTCTCACAAGAAATTCTTCACAATCAGCTTAGGCAGATGCCTCTCAGGTTCTCTTCACATCTCATCTCCTCTCCACTTCTTGCAGCCGGGCAGGAGACCAGAGGGTGAGGGCCGCAAGACCCACAAGGCCCACGCCTCCCCCTCTCTACCCCTCACTCCAGCTTCTTCACATCTTCTTTTTTTTCCTGTTTTTCCCCTTCTTAAATATGTTATCACAGAGGTGTTTTCAGGGAACATTCTGCTACCAATTGGCTCGACCCTGGCCAGCGGAGGGCCTGCACCACATGGAAAAATGATCCACGCCGGAGCAGTTCATGAAGGACTGTAGCCCATGGGAGGGACCTCACAATGGAGCAGGGGAGGAATATGAGGAGTGGCTTTATGCCATGTGATGAACTGACCACAATCCTCATTCCCTCTTCCCCCTTGTGCCGCTTGAGTGGGGAAGGAGGTAGAGATAAAGTTAAGCTCATGAAGAGGGAGGGGTGGGGGGGTAGTTACTTAGTTCTCTTTCTCATTATCCTGCTTTGGTTTTAATAATAAACAAATAGTTTTCCCCAAGTCGAGTCTGTTTTGCCTGTAATGGTAACTTTAAGGATCTCTCCCTGTCCTTATCTTTTTCTTATATTATCTCTCCCTGTTCCCTCGGAGGGTGGGGGGAGTGAGAGAGAGATCGCGTAGCTTCGTTCTCAACAGGGCTAAACAATGACTCCTTATTTCTTTTTAATTATTAAAATGTCTTTATCTCAACCCACGAGTTTTTATCATTTTACCCTTCTGATTCTCCTCCCCATCCCGCTGGATGGGGGAATGAGCGAGCAGCTATGTGGTGCTTAGTTGCTGCCTGAGGTTAAACCATGACACCCACCACAATAGTATTTACTTTCCCTCTATTGTTTGTTCATGAGTCTGTACTGCTACAGGGAATTATGGGTGCATGTTATGGAAACAGCAGAACAGCTCAGTTTGCTTATTGCAGTAGCTATTGGGAGCTATTTGCTTTTGATAAAGGAAGATCTGGGGAACTACAGGTCAGTCAGTCTCACCTCTGTGCCTGGCTAGATCATGGGACAGATCTTCCTGGAAACTATGCTAAGGCACATAGAAAACAAGGAGGTAATTGATGACAGTCAACACAGCTTCACTAAGGGCAAATCGTGCCTGACCAGTTTGGTGGCCTTTTCTTCTTGGATAACGGCTCGACGTCCAAATGGAGACTGGTGAAAGTGGTGTTCCTCAGGGGTCCGTGTTGGGCCCGGCCCCGTTTAACATCTTTGTTGGCGACATGGACAGTGGGATAGAGAGCACCCTCAGCAAGTTGGCTGACAACACCAAGCTGTGTGGTACTGTCCTGGTTTCGGCAGGGATGGAGTTAATTTTCCTCTCAATAGCCAGTGTGTTTTGGATTTCGTGTGTGAAGAATATTAACACTCTGATGATACAAGTTGTTGTTAATGGGACCAAGGACACTGTCTGGCTTTCCAGGTCTCGTTAAAGTCTTGTTAATGTGCAGATGCAGGAAGCTGGGCAAAAGACAGACAGAATAATTGATCCAAACTGGCCAAAGAGAATATTCCATGCCATAAACATCATGCTCAGTATATAAGTGGGGGTTGCCCATGGGAGGGGGCATCCATTCGGGCATCCATTCTGGCATGCATCCTTGGCATCCATCTTCTTTCCATCTTGCTTGCTTGTTGGCATCATTCCCTCTACTTTGCTAGCTTGCTCTCCCTCCTTTTGCTTGCTGATTGGTGTCGTTTCCGTGATCGCTGCTCGGGATGGGCTGTGTCGGTCATTCAGACATCAGGTGGTGAGAAATCGTACATTGTTTATTTTGTATATATTAATATCCTTATATTCTGTTATTTTTGTATTTTTAGTATTCTAGTAAACTGTTTTTATCTCAACCCACGAGTTTTCTTTTCTTCCCAATTTCTCTCCCCCGTCCTGCTGGGTAGGGGGAGGGTGAGTGAGAAACTGTGTGCTGACTCGGGCTAAACCACCACAGGTGCAGTCAACACGCTGGAGGGAAGGAATTCCATCCAGAGGGACCTTGACAGGCTGGAGAGGTGGGCCCGTGCAAACTTCATTAAGTTCAACAAGGCCAAGTGCAAGGTCCTGTCAAAGAAGAAGACAAACAATTTCAGAAAAACTTATAGAAAACACACAAGCTTCTCTCCAGACACCCTTCCCCTCCTTTCCTTGTCTCGAATCTCTTTGTCACATGTTACGCTCAGTCCCTTTGGTGAGGAGACAGATGACACTGGAGACTGGAGTCAGAGCATAGTGATCTGTTTTCTTTTGTTGCTTCTTGTTTATCACGCAACTGCTCTCGTGTGGATTCAATCCATGGGCTGCAGTCCCTTTGCAGGTTGTACCTGCTCTGGCAAGGATTCTTCCATGGACCACAGTCCCTTTAGAGGTGTACCTCCTCCTGTGTCTCCTCACCCCTCCTAGAGCATCTCCTTAGCCGTGTTCAGGCATATTCTCTTTGCTCTGCCCTGCTCATGTATTTTCTTTTGTGCCTTCTTTTTCTACTATTGTGTGTTGATCTGCTTGAGCATCTTCTGCCCCTGCTTGGGCATTTCCTCTTTGCTCTGGGGTCTCTCTTGCTCCTGCTTGGACATCTCTTTTCTCTGCCCTTGCTCAGTTGTCTCTTCTTGTGTTTCATTTCACTCTTGTCGCACTCCAGTGTCTCCTCCCCAGTGGCTATTGTCTGTGTGAGGGATTTCAGTGACGGTCCATTGTCCTGGTTTTGGCAGGGATGGAGTTAATTAACTCCATCCCTGCCAAAACCAGGACAGTATCCACCCCTTATTCCATACCATCTACGTCATGCGTATACATATATATATAGAATCATAGAATCATAGAATGATTAGGGTTGGAAGGGACCTTCAAAGGTCATCTAGTCCAACCCCCCTGCAAGGAGCAGGGACATCCCCAACTAGATCAGGTTGCTCAGAGCCTCATCCAGCCTGGCCTTGAACGTTTCCAGGGATGGGTCTTCCACCACCTCTCTGGGCAACCTGTTCCAGTGTTCTATAACTAGCATTGTAAAAAACTTTTTCCTAATATCTAATCTAAAACTACTCCCCTCTATTTTAAAACCATTACTCACACAGAAGTAACTCCTTCAATCTATGGGCTATCCCTACAAAGTCTGTTGAGTTCATTTAGTCCATGACTTTGGGTTCCATCTGTCATAACAGTCTTTCAGGACAAGAGAGATGGTATGTAGTATGGGTCTGTTGCATGCTGCATCTGGAACTCGCAGTTGGTACATCTGGCGTGGCTGGTGTATCATGTCCATGGTCTGCAAGTTGAAGATGTTGATCTTGAGGAAATTGTTGGGCGCCGGTTCCTGTTCCATCATCATTGCATGTCTCTTGGTTTTATTGAAGCTCATTCTTCACTGATCAGGGTGTTCCTTGCTGCAATACCTTTGATATGACATATAAGAATTATAGAAATGATTATATGCAGTTCAAATTATTGGCTGTTCTCACCTAAAATCAGATCTCCTTGAGGTACACATCGGACTTCCCCATCCTCTCGCATCACCCACCAAGTACATCCAGGTCCTTGAGCAAAAGCAATCCCATGGGTGGGTTTGCCTTTGCCCAGGGGAGGAATAACCCAGCCTGTCTTTCCTAACATATTCCTTAGATGCACTACCGGGACGTTATCACCCTCTACAATATGTAACAGTTCTGACTGGGCAGGGCCAGCTCGATTGGTGGATCCCCGAGTGTTAACTAACCAGGTAGCTTTTGCTAAACGTTTATCCCAATTTTTGAAGGTTCCACCACCCATTGCTTTCAGAGTAGTTTTCAGCAGTCCATTGTACCGTTCAATCTTTCCAGAGGCTGGTGCATGACAGGGGATGTGATATACCCACTCAATGCCGTGCTCTTTGGCCCAGGTATCTATGAGATTGTTTCGGAAATGAGTCCCGTTGTCTGACTCAATTCTTTCTGGAGTGCCATGTCGCCAGAGAACTTGCTTCTCAAGGCCCAAGATTGTGTTTCAGGCAGTGGCGTGGGGTACGGTGCTGACGCGGAAGTCACGGACACTGCTCACGACCAATATGATCAAGCAAATGCCGCTTTATTGTTGATACATCCCGGTTAATATAGCCCTTCTAGTTCCCTATCATGCACAAGCTCTCTACTAATTGGCTAACTATATCATGCACGTGCTCCTAGCTAAAATATGATTCGTTAAGTCTCTTTGTTCACACGCACGGCTCTCTCCACCTGCACCCTGCTTCACATTCAGCCCCCAGTCACATATGCCAGCTGTTTTCCTTCTTCTCAAGGTTGCTTCTTTTACTTTCTCACAGGAAGCTTCATTACTTTCTCACAGGCGGCCTCATTATTTTCTCACAGGTGGCTTCATTACTTTCTCACAGGCGGCTTCATCGATGTCCTTGAAGCCTGCTGCTCAAAAACATAACAATTCCATTCGGTCTGGATTGTTCACTAAGTGCCCCTGGCTCTCCAGGTATCCAACAAATCCCCCTTTTTGTTTTGAACAATCCACACCCACTTTCATCATATGTTCCATAGCTTTCACAAAGCATTTTAAAGTATACCCCAAAATCATCAGTGTCAACAGCAAACCCGTCAATAATACCAACCCATAAAATATCAAATCTTTTAGCCAACCTGTGTCCCCAATGATTTCAGCCAGTCCGTTAGTCCATTTTCCACTTGTATTGCATGCATGTTCCGGCATAACTCTGCCAAATGATAGTGTATTGATTTAGAGTGATCAGAAATGTTCATGCAACACATACCTTCAAAATCTTCACATCCATGTCCATGTGCTAATAACAAAAAATCAATGGCTGCTAGATTCTGCAAAATAGCATGACGCATACTATCCATGTCTTCTAATAATCCTGATAACATGCTAGAGGTTAAATTCATTTGCTTTTGTGCCCAACAAGCTAATCTATTTAAGCTAGCTAAAGCTTTTGCAGATGCCGCCCAAGGAACAAATATAGATAATGATATACGCTCAGCTGTACCCAATAGGGTTAAATTGCCGTCACAGTTGGGAGCTAATACTTTTAGTGATCTCCTTGCTCGAGTACGATTTCGCAATACTTTCATAGATGGAGCAAACATTATCAATTTTCCAAAATAACATGGTCCTCCTATAGCCCCTTTTGGCACTCCCGACCAGGCCCGATCCCCACAAATTAAGAACTATCCCGGGGGTATGGCCTTGGCCGTGTCATTCACCCAAAGAGGCATCTTTGACCCTTTGATTTCTGCTCCCACTGCTCCGTTACAATAATCTCCTGAGCTGCTTTGATAAGTATACACAAGTTTTCCTTGGGCATCAGTCATTTTACTGGTCACATCAGTCCATTGGTTCCTGTTCCATACTGTATTCACCCCCTTTCCTGTAAAAAGGGGACCTCCCAGCATAAAACAAGACCCTGAACCATTTAAGGATCCCATTAGATCTAACTCTTGTGGATCCCAAGGCAAACTACGATTTAAATGCCTAATCACCAATGCTGCAGCTATTCCAATTTGATTGCTATTCCCAGAACAACACACCGGTTTCTGTCCAGGGCGGAGGCTGGCACACTCCATCTTTGCGTGGCATGTTTGATTCACCACAGTCTCATTCAAAACAGTGTGATTATTGACCCATCTTTTCCAGTCATCCAGATTCCAATAGGGAGTACCAATCAGACATGTACGAAAAGGGTCAGCAGGAGTAGCCATTGACACACAAAATGATGATTGGTTTGTAATGTTGGCAAATGTCAGCCACACGTTTGGTCTGGGGTCAATACGATGTAAATCCACAGTCTCACCGACACACCCAGTTACCAGCATCAGGAGGACGATGATGATGCATCCTGCTGTCCCAGGTCTTCCTTCCAAGGTTTCACCCATCGACTTGGAACCCATCGTGGTCTTTCATCTGTCAAAACACAAACATAACCTCGACCGGTCATTTTCACTTCTGCCGGACCTCTCCATTCCCCAGTTTTTAAATCCCGGTACTGCACCTTCACCGAATCACTTTTCTGCAGTCCAGATTGCAATGACATATGATGAATTACAATTGGAGGAGATTCGTGGTCTCCTGTTAATCTCAAATAATTTAGCACATAAAGCGCTTTTGCAAGCCTTTCAGAGGGTGCCGGCTCTCCCCCTTTTTGTTTTTGCAAAAGCGATTTTAAGGTGGCATGTGCACGCTCTACAATGGCTTGGCCTGTAGGGGAGTGAGGAATACCTGTTACTCTGCAAATACCCCACAGTTGGCAAAAGCGTACAAACGTTTGCGAAACATATGCAGGGCCATTGTCAGTTTTGATTTCTTGAGGAGCTCCTAGTGCGGCAATGGCAGCATGCATATGCTTCAGAACATGTTTGGCTGTTTCCCCTGTTTGAGCAGTGGCCCATATCACATGCGAGTAAGTGTCAATACTGACATGCACATACTTCTGACGTCCGAATTCTGCAATATGAGTAACATCCATTTGCCATAATTGCAAGGTGCCTAAACCTCAAGGGTTGACCCCAAGGCCTAGACCAACTCCCGATTTTTGACAAGCAGGGCAGGACTGCACTATTCCTCGAACATCTGAGAATTTTAAATCAAATTGTTTCGCTAGCACTTTAGCAGATTGATGTAAGAAATTATGAGATAAGCGAGCCTGCTCAAACAGGTTAACTGTTTGATTTTTCCATGCAGCAGCAACTAGCTTGTCTACTATGTTGTTTCCTATAGACAAGCCTTGTTTGAACTGATGACTGCGAATGTGTGTTACAAAATAAGGTTCTCTGCGTTGATTTAGCAAAAACAACAGCTGCATCAATAACATATACAAAGTATTATTTTTTACTGTTTTTATCATGGCACGTTCTAAACGCTGTGTCGTGCCCACCACATATAATGAATCTGAAACAACATTTAGAGGCTCATCCTGCCACTGTTGAAAAGCCCACACCACTGCTCTCAGTTCGAGTGTCTGCAGTGAGTCCGTGATGTAACCTGTAAGAATTTGATGATTCCATTGGTTGTTACTGTACCAAGCGATGGCAGCTCGTTTAGATTTCCTCCCAGCATCTGTAAATACCGTGAGTCCTTCTACTGGTACTTTTGACCTGCGAGGGACTTCCTCAAAGTCTTGGTTTTGCAACAGCGACAAAAGTTTGGCTGATGGATAATGATTAGTTATAGCACCTGGATAGTCAGCTAAAGCGACTTGAAGTGTCTCTGAAGTTACTAACAGCCAGTCCAAATAATTTTGAGCTATTGGTACAAACAGCCTTGTAGGTTCTTGAGCTGACAGTTCCAAAATCCTTCTTCTGCCTTTTATAATCATGTTAGCTAACAGCTCGACCCTTGTACAAACTGTTTGTTTGGGTTGATAAGATAGAAATACCCATTCCAAAATTCTAATATGCTGTTCGTTGTTGGATACCTGGAGTATCAGGGGCACTTAGTGAACAATCCAGACCGAATGGAATTGTTATGTTTGTGAGCAGCAGGCCTCAAGGACATCACTGAAGCTCCTTGTGAGAAAGTACTGAAGCTGCCTGTAAGAAAGTACTGAAGCCACCTGTGAGAAAATAATGAGGCCGCCTGTGAGAAAGTAATGAAGCTTCCTGTGAGAAAGTAAACGAAGCAACCTTGAAGAAGATTGCAAACAACTTTGAGAAAGTGAAAACATGAAAAGTACGGGACTTTCCAGGTTAACGGGACTTTCCAGATTAGCTAACTGCAAGTAGGAGGGATATGCAAATGTAACCATTAGAGCTTAAGCCAATCACGCAATGACTAGTAGGCATATTTTATCTTAGCAATATAAATATGCGCACCTGGGACTAATAAATCGAACTATGCTTATTACTCATATTGAGTCCTTGTCTTACGTTCCTCCGTCGCTCGCAGTTGGTCAGTTTGCACTATGAGCCCTATTAAATGTTGTCGCTTGTGTGACGAATTAACAATCAAAAACTGTAAAGGTAAAGCATTAATTTTTCTTTGTGTAGTAGCTGTTAGAATTTTTTCTACAATCTGGTCTAACACCTGTTTCTGTTCTACTGATAAGCTTCACCATTCATTGGGTTTGGTCGTAGTTCCCAGCAGGGGCATTAAAGGAGCTAAATCATTATTAGTGATTCCAGTGATGGATCTTACCCACTGTATGTCTCCCATCAATTTCTGAACATCTGAGAGGTTCTTAATGTCTCTATGAATTTGTATTTTTTGCGGTCGCACAGTGCTTCCAGTAATTACCCAGCCTAAATATTGCCATGGGCCTTTACGCTGTACTTTTTCAGGGGCTATTTTTAGTCCTTTTGGCTCTAAAGTTTTTATTAGCTCTTGGAATGTTTTTTCCGCATTCATTTTTTCACCTCCTATTAAGATGTCATCCCTATAATGATAGATTAACAAAGACTGATGCTCTTGCCGAAATGGCTGCAGAGCCCATGCGACAAAATTCTGACACATTGTGGGGGAATTTTTCATGCCTTGGGGTAGCACCACCCATTGATACCTTTTAGCAGGTTCCTGCTTGTTAACTGCTGGTACTGTGAAAGCAAATTTTTCTGCGTCTTCTGGATGTAAAGGAATGGTGAAAAAACAATCTTTTAAATCAATAATAAGTAAATCCCAATTTTCAGGGATCATTACAGGGGAAGGTAATCCCGGCTGTAAAGTTCCCATATCCTGCATGACAGTGTTTACTGCATGTAAATCATGCAGCAGTCGTCATCTACCTGATTTTTTGGGAACAGTAAAAACGGGGGTGTTCCAAGGGCTTATAGAGGGCACAATATGACCTGCTTCCAATTGCTCATGTACTAGGCTCTGTAATATTTGCAGCCTCTCCTGCTTTAGCGGCCACTGGTCTACCCACACTGGGGTCGCCGTAGTCCAGGTGAGTTTTAAAATAGGCTGCTTGACCATGGCCGCCCCTAAAAAGGTTGGGTTACAAGCTGGGCTCTCATTTGGGACAGCACATCTCGACCTAAAAGAGCTATAGACATGTGCATTACATACGGCCTTGTGGTAACTACTGTACCATCTTGAAAATTAAACGACACTGTTGATTTACTGATCATTGTGCGGCTGTGCACCTCCCACCCCTACCACAGTGGTAACTGCCAGTACCAGTGGCCAATTACAGGGCCACTTTGTTGCAGGAATAATGGTAACATCTGCACCCGTGTCAATTAGCATTGACAGCGCCAAGGATTGTCCATTTGGATGTTTAATTGTGACCTTTTCTTCTGGCTTTTCCCTGGTGATATCAATTGCCAATAAGACGTTTGGCACGCCGGTGGACCCAAAGCCTCCCCGGCCACGGACGACCGAGTGTGCCCTAGGAACACATGCGCAAAAAGGTACCAATTGTGCTATCTTTGATTGTGCTGGTATGGTAAGGGGTGGTGTTAGTGTATACACCATAATCTTTATTGTCCCGCAATAAGCTGCATCAATAATTCCAGGCACTATAAATATGCCTTTTCGAGACACTGATGAACGGCCTATAAGTAATGCACTTAACCCATGCCCTAATGGTCCTTGCTAATGGATTCAAATCCCCGGCCCCTCCCGCCAGCGTCCCTTGCAAAGGTGCAAAAAGACTGATCTCACCCAATGCTCCGTTCGGAACAAATAGGTTGGACGCTGGTAGGTCTCAATGTGGCACAGGCGAAGGAGTTGACAAGTTTCCCAGCGACGCTTCTAGGCGAACCTCTAGGGCTTCCAGCCTTTTTAGCGTCTCTTGCAGCTGTGTGTCCTTCAAGCCGGATGAATGTTCATCCCCCTCTTCCTCACGCCGTGGTGACAGGGAAGAAGGTGGTAACGGGGGATAAACCGGAGCTGTCGGCGCCGGCGAAAAGGCTCGTGACTCTGAGCCTGCACTGGCGCGGCGTGGCGGGGTGCCTGGCAGTGGTACATCTGATGCTGGTGAAAGGCTTTCGGCAGTTTTTCTCTCTGGTGCCCGCATATCTATAGTTATAGGGGCTGTGGCTGCAGTTCCTGGAGTCCTTGCTGGGGCTCGAACCCCCCCACCCTCAGCACCAGCCGGGGCTGCGGCAGGGCTCGTTAAACCCAAGAACAGCATGCTAGTAGCAGAGGTGGACCCGCCAGCTGGAGTTAAGGCCGCAAAAGCAGATGCGGCAACTGAATGCTCGGCTTTCATGCTTATCAATGTTTCGTTAATTAGCCTCCACACGGTGGAGAATTTGCTCGCCTCCTTTGATCCCTTACTTATTTCATCCCACAGCTCTTTCCCTATATTTTCCCATGTTGGGGCTTCAAAAGCAGCATCAACTGTGGAGATTAATTCCCTTTTCTTTGCCCACTGCAGCAAAGCTTCTAGGACGGCCGAGTCATAACTCAGTCCTCTCATAGAGAGCATATGTCGGAGGAGCTTAACCACTGCTGACTCCTCTCTGGTCAGTGTGGACCCCATCTCCTCCCCGGCCGCTCGCCTGGCCAAGACGAGATTCCCTCCGTACTTTTTGTACCTTTTTGCGCTATAGCGACTTCCCGAGTGTCGGGGCAGCACTCGACTTCCTTCTTCGGCTTCCTCGGAATGTCCAACACTGGATCTGAGGGTCCCTGTTCGGGCGCCACCTGCTGACGCAGAAGTCATGGACACTGCTGACGACCAATATGGTCAAGCAAATGCGGATTTATTGTTGATACACCCCGGTTAATATAGCCCTTCTAGTTCCCTATCATGCACAAGCTCTCTACTAATTGGTTAACTATATCATGCACGTGCTCCTAGCTAAAATATGATTCGTTAAGTCTCTTTGTTCACACGCACGGCTCTCTCCACCTGCACCCTGCTCCATGTTCAGCCCCCCCAGTCACGTATGCCAGCTGTTTTCCTTCTTCTCAAGGTTGCTTCTTTTACTTTCTCACAGGAAGCTTCATTACTTTCTCACAGGCGGCCTCATTATTTTCTCACAGGTGGCTTCATTACTTTCTCACAGGCAGCTTCAGTACTTTCTCACAAGCAGCCTCATCAATGTCCTTGAAGCCTGCTGCTCAAAAACATAACAATTCCATTCGGTCTGGATTGTTCACTAAGTGCCCCTGGCTCTCCAGGTATCCAACAGTATGGGATAGGTCTCCAGCCACCCAGTGGTTGCTTCCACCATCGTAAGCACATGGTGCTTACCTTGACGGGTTTGTGGGAGTGTGATGTAATCAATTTGCCAGGCCTCTCCATACTTATACTTCAGCCATCGTCCTCCATACCAAAGAGGCTTTAACCGCTTGGCCTGCTTAATTGCAGCGCATGTTTCACATTCATGGATAACCTGTGCAATGGTATCCATGGTCAAGTCCACCCCTCTATTACGAGCCCATTTGTATGTTGCATCTCTTCCTTGATGGCCCAAGGTGTCATGAGCCCACCAAGCTAAAAATAGTTCACCCCTGTGTTGCCAGTCTAGGTCCACTTGGGAAACTTTAATCTTAGCAGCCTGATCCACCCTTTGGTTATTTTGGTGTTCTTCTGTGGCTCTACTCTTGGGTACGTGGGCATCTACGTGACATACTTTTACAACCAGATTCTCTAGCCGGGCAACAATATCCCAGATGGGCTTGCCTCTGCGCTGCCAGTTGCTCTATTTCCATTGCTTTAACCACCCCCACAGAACGTTTGCCACCATCCATGAATCAGTGTAGAGATAGAGTTTTGGCCATTTTTCCCGTTCAGCGATGTCCAAAGCCAACTGGATGGCCTTCACCTCTGCAGACTGACTCAATTCACCTTGGCCGTCAGTGGCTTCTGCGACTCGTCGTGTAGGACTCCACACAGCAGCTTTCCACTTCCAATGTTTTCCTACAATAGGACAGGACCCATCAGTGAACAGGGCATATCTCTTCTCATCTTCTGGTAAATTATTATATGGTGGGGCTTCTTCAGCACGTGTCACCTCTTCCTCTGGTGGCATTCTAGAATCTTTGCCTTCTGGCCAATCTGTGATTACTTCTAAGATTCCTGGGCGATTGGGGTTTCCTATTCGGGCTCGCTGTGTGATCAGTGTGACCCATTAACTCCACATAGCATCAGTTGCATGATGTGTAGAGGGGACCTTCCCTTTGAACATCCAGCCCAGTACTGGCAGTCAGGGTGCCAGGAGGAGCTGTGCTTCAGTACCAATCACTTCTGAAGCAGCTCGAACTCCTTCATATGCTGCCAGTATCTCTTTTTCAGTTGGAGCATAGCAGGCCTCAGATCCTCTATATCCCCGGCTCCAAAAGCCTAGGGGTCGACCTCGAGTCTCCCCTGGTGTTCTTTAACAAAGACTCCAGGTAGGGCCATTCTCCCCGGCTGCGGTGTAGAGAATGTTTTTAACATCTTGCCCTGTCCGGACTGGCCCAAGGGCTACTGCATGAACAATCTCCTGTTTAATTTGTTCAAAGGCTTGTCGTTGTTCAGGGCCCCATTTAAAATCATTCCTCTTTCGAGTCACTTCATAGAGAGGGCTTACAATCATACTGTAATTTGGAATATGCATTCTCCAGAAACCCACAACGCCAAAGAAAGCCTGTGTTTCCTTTTTGTTAGTCGGTGGAGCCATAGCTGTTATTTTGTTGACCACATCCATTGGAATGTGACGACGTCCATCTTGCCATTTTACTCCTAAAAACTGGATCTCTTGTGCAGGCCCCTTGACTTTGCTTTGTTTTATGGCAAAACCGGCTTTCAGAAGGATTTGGATTATTTTCTCCCCTTTCTCAAAAGCTTCTGCTGCTGTGTTGCCCCATACGATGATGTCATCAATGTATTGCAGGTGTTCTGGAGCTCCACCCTTTTCTAGTACAGTCTGGATCAGTCCATGGTAAATAGTGGGGCTGTGTTTCCACACCTGGGGCAATCGATTCCAGGTGTACTGGACCCCCCTCCAAGTGAAAGCAAACTGTGGCCTGCATTCTGGTGCCAAAGGGATGGAGAAGAATGTATTGGCAATATCGATGGTGGCATACCACTTGGCTGCTTTCGACTCCAGTTCATACTGAAGCTCTAGCATGTCTGGCATGGCAGCACTCAGCAGTGGCGTAACTTCATTTAGGCCACGATAGTCCACTGTTAACCTCCACTCTCCATTAGATTTTCTCACTGGCCATATGGGACTGTTAAAGGGTGAACGGGACTTGCTGATCACTCCCTGGCTCTCCAGTCGACGAATCAGCTTGAGGATGGGGATTGTGGAGTCTCATTTGGTGCGATATTGCCGCCGGTGCACTGTGGTGGTAGCAATTGGTACCTGTTGTTCCTCAACCTTCAGTAATCCCACAACAGAAGGGTCCTTTGAGAGCCTGGGCAAGGTGGCCAGCTGTTTATTCTCCTCCGTCTCCACAGTGGCTATACCAAAAGCCCACCGGTACCCTCTTGGGTCTTTGAAATACCCACTCCTGAGGTAATCTATACCAAGAATGCAGGGAGCATCTGGGCCAGTCACTATAGGGTGCTTTTGCCACTCACTCACAGTTCAACTCACTTCAGCCTCCAATAGTCAGCTCTTGGGATCCTCCTGTCACTCCAGAAAGACAAATGGGTTCTGCCCCTTTATAGCTTGATGGCATTAGGGTACACTGTGCACCAGTGTCTACTAGAGCCTTATACTCTCGTGGGTCTGATGTGCCAGGCCATTTAATCCATACAGTCCAATAAACTCTGTTGTCCCTCTCCTCCGCCTGGCTGGAGGCAGGGCCCCTCTAATCCTGTTCATAATATTCATCGCTCACTTCCTGTGAATATGAATTAGAATTCCCTTCCATAGGATCATAGGTAAGATCAGCCCTTCTATTCCGTCTGGGGAACTGTCCGCTCTAGACCAGAGCAGCAGTTTTCCGGGGAGAACCTCTATTTGCAAATGTTTTTCCCCGCAGCTCACGTACCCGTGCCTCTAGGTCTGAGGTAGGTTTCCCATCCCACTTCCTCATGTCCTCTCCTTGGTCACGCAAGGTAAACCACAGGATACCTCGCCGTGTGTACCGTCTCTCTTGAGCAGGGAAACGTTTACTCCTAATAGCTGAAATACTGCTCTGTATGGGCGGGGAGTAGGACCTATCCTCTTTTAACTGCTGGACCTCCCGAGACAGTTTCTCCACAGCTGAGACAAGGGAAGAAGAGAGAGTGTCTTCATATTGCCGGAGCTGAGTAGCCAATTCATCTATTGTTGGTCCCTCTCCCTCTTTCCAGAGCATAATTGCCAATGAATTGGCATACGATGATGGTACACTCCGTAGAAACTTCCGCCACATGAGCCGTGTGCACCGGACTTCATCTGGATCTTGGGGTGACTCCTCACTGTCTAGGTCACTATAAATGGCTTCCAGCACAGCTAATTCCCTTAGGTACTGGATACCTCTCTCCATGGTGGTTCACTTGCCTGGATGATAAGTAATATCTTCCTTGAAGGGATATCTTTCCTTCATACTTGACAGGAGCCGCCTCCAGAGGCTGAGAGCTTGTGCACCTCTTCCAATCACTTTGTCAATGCCTGCTTCCCTAGAAAGGGATCCCAGCTGCCTGGCTTCCTTACCTTCTAATTCCAGGCTATTGGCCCCACTATCCCAGGATCAAAGCAGCCAGGTGAGAAAGTGCTCGCCTGGACAGTGGCCAAAATCTTTTCGTATGTCTCGCAACTCATTCAGGGATAGGGATCGGGTGGTTTCAGTCTCATTTATGAGTTCCTCTTCTTCCTCCTCTGTTCGTGATGGTCCTGGTTTTCCCTCATCCCTTACTAAACGAGCTGACTTTCGCTTCCAAGATTTCTTCTTCTGTACAGGGGCGACTGATACTGACACAGGTTGGTTCTCTGATTCGGCTGCAGTGCCAGTAGCTAGAGTTGGAGTAGCCGCAGTGCCTGTCATTGGGGCTGGAGTAGCCGCAGGGCCAGTAGCTGGGGCTGGAGTAGCTGCAGTGCCGGTAGCTGGGGCTGGAGTAGCCATGGTATCGGTCGGTTAATTTTTCCTCCCTTCTTCCTGGAGGTGCTGCACAACGTTAAGCAGTGTTTGGTAGATACTAGCCAGTGCCCAACACAAAGCGATAAGCTTTGCTTCTTTAGAATAGCCATGGCATTTTTCTTTCAAATATCAGATCACTTCATCAGGATTCTGTAGTTGTTCAGGAGTGAAGTTCCAGACCGTTGGAGGTGAGAAGCTCTCTAGGTACCTGCCCATCTTCTACCACATACCATGCCACCCCTGCCCCTCCAACCTCAAGGCAGATCTCCAGGTGAATTTTTTTAATAGTCGTTTAATCCTAAACAACATCTGAAACCCATTCAGAGCAATAGGAGTATGCTGGCTTGCACATCCCAAGGATATTCAAAATTCTCGAGAGCTGATGTGACTCGCTCAAAAGAAAAAGGGAAGGTAAAGGAGTATGGGAAGGTACCCTCCTCTGACTTCCCCATAGATTGGTTCTCCGGGGAGAAAAAGAAAAATGTGTGATTATTAATAATTCTTACCAAATGGCATCCAAAGTACGGAGTTGCCAGCAATGCCGAAAACAAGGACCAGATTAATTTCATGACCAGTGATGATACCATATCATAAGCCAGTAGTGCCCAGTAAATCAAAATGAGAATTCTCATCCATTTCCGAGAAGTGATAAACAGCATCAAAGGAAATATGTGATGCAACTCAGGACAGACATAACACAACCATGTGAACACGTAGTACAACATTGTGACCAGGGACTCAAATAAAATAATGAGCACTTGTAACAACTTTAACACACTCTAGTCAGATCTGTCCTTACCTCAACCCTTCCTGCCCCACGTTGGGCGCCAAAAAGACTGTGATGGTTTAGCCCGAATCACCACACAGTTTCTCGCTCACCCTCCCCCTCCCCAGGGGGATGGGGGAGAGAATTGGGAAGGAAGGAGAACTCGTGGGTTGAGATGAAGACAATTTACTAAAATAACAAGGGAAAACTACAATAATAACAGAATATAAGGATATTAAAAATATACAAAGTGAACAATATGTGTTTTCTCACCACCCGATGTCCCAATGACCGATACAGCCCATCCCGAGCAGCGATCACGGAAACAAAACCGAGCAGCAAGCAAAGGAGCAAAAGGGAGCCAGCAAGGTAGAGGGAACGATGCCAGCAAAACGAGCAGGAAAGATGGATGCCAGGAAGGCAGATACCCACCCTTGCCTGCCCCCATGAGCATGACGTTTATGGCATGGAATACTCTCTTTGGCCAGTTTGGATCAATTATTCTGTCTGTCTTTCTCCCAGCTTCCTGCATCTGCAAATTAGCGAGACTTGGAAATCAGGACGGTGTCCTTGGTCTCATTCACAACAACTCATATCATCAGGGTATTTTATCAACATTCTTCACACACGAAATCCAAAACATACCAGCTACTGAGAGGAAAAATTAACTCCATCCCTGCCAAAACCAGGACATCCATGTAGGGCCACTGTGGGAAATTACAAGCTGCACACAGCTGTGGGAACGTGACCTTGGAGAGAGGAGCTAGGAGGGTTGTTATCTCAGAGAGGGAAACTAGGAGGGTTGTTATTGAGCAGGATGTTGCTGCTATCCAGGAACCGCTGTTAGCCAGCAGGGCACGTACTTGGCAGGCCTTGCTGCATGCACTGGCCACACGTGCATCAACACCTGGTCAGTACTCTGCCACTGAATCTGCTGAGGATATAAACAGAGGCAGCTCAGAGCAGAGGGAGAGAGAAAGGCCCCAGAGCACACTCTACGAACAACAGGGGATGCCCTGAGGGTGCTGTGCCTACCTCCCTTCTCTGCTCTGACCCTGCTGATCATCATCCTCCTGCTCGGCGGTGTCTCCGGCTTAGTCGGGGTGGTAAGACTCTCACAAAGGGAAAACAATACGCTGGTAACTGCTTATGCTAGGAACTGTGACTGCTTATGCTGGTAACTGCTTATGCAAGGCTATAATAGAGCAACAAATACTGTTGTGCTTTTAAATATCATATGTTGGGTGATCTTTTTGCATAGGAATCCTACAAACTGGTTACGCTGTCCTTTCTGAAATATGTTTCTGCAGAGATGCCATATAATTCACTGATTCATTCCAGCTTTAGTGTATGGTAGATCTGTTTTATCTGTTGTTGAGCTTGCTGGAACCAGTTGTGACTGGCACAGGGCGGTCCGTGACCTCCTCCTACACATGTCACTTCCACAGTGCCCCTCTGCTCCGCTACCAAAACCCTGCCAATTATGAGCAATACAGGCCTGGGGAAAGTCAACGAAAGAGAAGACCTACTTCTCTAAGTTAGAGTTGGGATGCCTAGTTGTGGTGGGCTGACCTTGGCTAGCTGCCAGAACCCCACTCAGCTGCTCTCTCACTTCCCCTCCTCAACAGGACAAAGGGAGAATACAAGATTTAAAAGCTCATGGGTCGAGATAAAGACAGGGACAGCACTGACCAATTACTGTCACAGGCAATACAGACTCGCCTTGGGGAATATTAATTTCATAGAATCATAGAATCCTTTAGGTTGGAAATGGCCTTTAAGATTATCAAGTCCAATCGCAAACCTAACACTGCCAAGTCCAGCACTAAACCATGTCCCTAAGTATCACATCTATCCATCTTTGAAATACCTCCAGGGATGGTGACTCAACCACTTCCCCTGGGCAGCCTGTTACAATGCTTGACAACCCTTTTGGTGAATAAATTTTTCCTAATATCCAATCTAAATCTCCCCTGGCACAACCTGAGGCCATTTCTTCTTGTCTTATCACTTGCTACTTGGGAGAAGAGACCAACACCCACCATGCTACAACCTCCTTTCAGGTAATTGTAGAGAACGATAAGGTCTCCCCTCAGCCTCCTTTTCTCCAGATTAAACAACCCCAGTTCCCTCTGCCGCTCCTCACAAGACTTCTTCTCCAGACCCTTCACCAGCTTCGTTGCTCTTCTTTGGACACACTCTAGCACCTCAATGTCTTTCTTGTAGTGAGAGGCCCAAAAGTGAACACAGTATTCAAGGTGCAGCCTCACCAGTGCTAACTACAAAGAGACAATCACTTTCCTAGTCCTGCTGACCACACTATTTCTGATACAAGCCAGGATGCTGTTGGCTTTCTTGGCCACCTGGGCACACTGCTGGCTCATATTCAGCTGGCTGTTGACCTGTCCTGGTTTTGGTGAGGATGGAGTCAGGATTAGAGGAAGGGCAGGAACAGGGGACATTACAGTGGGGGTTTGCTACGGGCCACCTGGCCAGGAGGACAGAGTGGACGAGGTCCTCTACAGCCAGATAGGAGCAGCCTCATGGTCACAAGCCCTGGTCATCCTGGGGGGACTTGAACCACTCTGACATCTGTTAGAGAGACAACACAGCAGGGCACAGGCAGTCCAGGAGGTTCCTGGAATGTGTGGATGACAACTTCCTCCTGCAGGTGAAAGAGGAGCCAACGAGGAGGGGTGCCATGCTCGACCTTGTGCTCACCAACAGGGAGGGGCTGGTGGGGGATGTGAAACTGAAGGACAGCCTTGGCTGCAGCAACCACGACACGGTGGAGTTCAAGATCCACAGGGCAGCAAGGAAGCTATGCAGCAAGCTCTCTGCCCTGGACTTCAGGAGGGCAGACTTTGGCCTCTTCTGGGACCTGATGGGCCAAGTGCCATGGGAGGCAGCCCTGGAGGGAAGAGGGGCCCAGGAAAGTCGGTTGACATTCAGGGATCACCTCCTCCAAGCTCAGGAGCGATGCATCCCGATGAAGAGCAAGTAGGGCAAAAAGGCCAGGAGGCCCGTGTGGATGAGCAAGGAGCTCCTGAACCAACTGAAAGTAAAGAAGGAAGCCTATAGAGGGTGGAAGCGGAGACAGGTAGCCTGGGAGGATTACAGAGAGGCTGTGTGAGCGGCCAGGGATCAGGTAAGGCAGGCTAAAGCCCTGACAGTATTTAATCTGGCCAGGGACGTCAAGGGCAACAAGAAAGGCTTCTATAGGTATGTAGGGGACAAAAGGAAGTCCAGGGAGAATGTAGGCCCCCTCCAGAAGGAAATGGGTGACCTGGTTACCCGGGACATGGAGAAGGCTGAGGTACTCAATGACTTTTTTTCCTCAGTCTTCACCGATAAGGACTGATCCAGTGACGTCATCCAAGTTGTGGAAGGCAAAAGCAGGGACTGAGTGAATGAGGAACCGTCCACTGTAGCAGAAGAGCAGGTTCAGGAACATATGAGGAACCTAAAGGTGCACAAGTCCATGGGACCTGATGAGATGCATCTGCGGGTCCTGAGGGATGAAGGTGCCAAGTAACTGGCCATCGTATTTCAGAAATCGTGGTGGTATGGTGACGTCCCTGATGACTGGAAGAGAGGGAACATAACCCCCATTTTTAAAAAGGGGAACAAGGAAGACCCAGGTAACTACAGGCCAGTCAGCCTCACCTCTGTGCCTGGCAAGGTCATGGAGCAGATTCTCCTGGAAACCATGCTAAGGCACATGGAGAGCAAGGAGGTGGTTGGTGACAGCCAACATGGCTTCACCAAGGGCAGATCGTGCCTGACCAATTTGGTGGCCTTCTATGATGGGGTAACAGCGTCAGTGGACAGGGGATGAGCAATGGACATCATCTACCTGGACTTGTGCAAAGCATTTGACACTGTCCCGCACGACATCCTTCTCTCTAAACTGGAGAGACATGGGTTTGATGGACGGACCACTCGGTGGATAAGGAATTGGCTGGATGGCCACACTCAGAGAGTGGTGGTCAACGGCTCAATGTCCAAGTGGAGACCGCTGACAAGTGTTGTCCCTCAGGGGTCCATGTTGGGCCCGTCCCTGTTCAACATTTTTGTCGGCGACATGGAGAGTGGGATAGAGTGCACCCTCAGCAAGTTCGCCAACGACACCAAACTGTATGGTGCCATCAACACGCTGGAAGGGGAGGGATGCCATCCAGAGGGACCTGGACAGGCTGGAGAGGTGGGCCTGTGCCAACCTCATGAAGTTCAACCAGGCCAAGTGCAAGGTCCTGCACCTGGGTCGGGACAATCCCAGGCACAAATACAGGCTGGGCGGGGAATGGATTGAGAGCAGCCCTGAGGAGAAGGACTTGGGAGTGATGGTGGATGAGAAGCTCAACATGAGCCAGGAATGCACCCTTGTGGCCCAGAAGGCCAACCGCATCCTGGGCTGCATCAAGAGGAGCGTGGCCAGCAGGTCGAGGGAGGTGATTCTCCCCCTCTACTCTGCCCTGGTGAGACCCCACCTGGAGTACTGCATCCATTTCTGGAGCCCCCAACACAAGAAGAACATGGACCAGTTGGAGAGAGTCCAGAGGAAGGCCACAAAGATGATCAGTGGGCTGGAGCACCTCTCCTATGAGGACAGGCTGAGAGAGTTGGGGCTGTTCAGCCTGGAGAAGAGGAGGCTCCTGGGAGACCTGATAGCGGTCTTCCAGTACCTCAAGGGGGCCTACAGGAAAGATGGGGAGAGACTCTTCAGTAGGGCCTGTTGTGACAGGACTAGTGGTAATGGTTTTAAAATAGAGGGAGGTAGATTTAGATCCAACCATTCTATGATTCTATGATTCATTCTGCTCCCCAACCCTGTCTTCCAGCTCATGGGGCTGGGAGTACCCTGAGAACAACTGGTCTTACTGTTAAAGACTGAGGCAAAGAAGGCATTAAGTATTTCAGCCTTTTCCTCATCCTTTGTCACTATGTTTTCCCTTGCATCCAAAAAAGGTTGCCCTCCTTCTGTACTTAATATATTTATTAAATCGTTTTTAGTTGTCTTTTACTGCAGTAGCCAGATTAAGTTCTAGTTGGGATTTGGCCCTTCTAATTTTCTCCCTGCATATCCTCACAACATCCTTGTAATCCTCCTGAGTTTCCTGCCCCTTCCTTTAAAGGTCATAAACTCTCTTTTTTTCCCTTGAATTTCAACCAAAGCTCTCTGTTCATTGAGGTCAGTCTTCTTTCCCGTCGGCTTGTCCTTCAGCACATGGGGCCGACTTGCTCCTGCACCTTTAAGGTTTTCTCCTTGAAAGGAGTCCAGCCTTTCTGGACTCCTGTGTCGTTCAGGACTGCTTCCCAAGGGACTCTGTCAGCCAGGCCCCTAAACAGGCCAAAGTCTGCCCTCTGGAAGTCCAAGGTGGCAGTTCTGCTAACCATCCTCCTTACTGCGAGAATCAAAAACTCTGTCATTTCATGATCGCTATGTTGAAGATGGCCTCCAACCATCACATTGCCCACAAGTCCTTCTCTTTTCGCAAACAACAGTTCCAGTGGGGTGCCTTCCCTAGTTGGCTCACTCACCAGCTGTTTCTGGAAGTTAGCTTCCACACACTCCAGAAACCTCCTAGACTCTTTCCTCTCTGCTGAGTTGGATTTCCAGCAGACATCTGGCAAGTTGAAATCCCCCATGAGAACAAGGGCTAGCAATTGTGAGACTTCTCGCAGCTGCTTATAGAATATTTCATCTGCCTCTTCATTCTGGTTGAATGGTCTATAACCCCCATTCCCTATTTTCCTCCCTGTGCCACTCAGAGAAGTGAAGGATGTAGAGATAATTGAACATAAAATTAAGTCCAGGAAGAGGGAGGAGTGCGGGGAAGCTACTTAGTTCTCTTTCTCATTATCCTACTTTGGTTTTAATAATAGAATCATAGAATGGTTAGAATTGGAAGGGACCTTCAAAAGTCATCTAGTCCAACCCCCCTGCAAGGAGCAGGGACATCCCCAACTAGATCAGGTTGTTCAAAGCCTCATCCAACCTGGCCTTGAACGTTTCCAGGGATGGGGCTTCCACCACCTCTCTGGGCAACCTGTTCCAGTGTTCTACAACCCTCATTGTAAAAAATTTTTTCCTAATTTCCAATCTAAATCTACCTCCCTCTATCTTGAAACCATTACCCATTGTCCTATTGCAACAGGCCCTACTGAACAGCCTCTCCCCATCTTTCTTATAAGCCCCCTTGAGGTACTGGAAGACCGCTATCAGGTCTCCCCGGAGCCTCCTCTTCTCCAGGCTGAACAGCCCCAACTCTCTCAGCCTGTCCTCATAGGAGAGGTGCTCCAGCCCTCTGATCATCTTTGTGGCCCTCCTCTGGACCTTCTCCAACTGGTCCATGTCCTTCTTGTGTTGGGGGCTCCAGAACTGGACACAGTACTCCAGGTGGGGTCTCACCAGGGCAGAGTAGAGGGGGAGAATCACCTCCCTCGACCTGCTGGCCACATTCCTCTTGATGCAGCCCAGGATGCGGTTGGCCTTCTGGGCTGTAAGGGCGCATTGCCTGCTCATGTTAAGCTTCTCATCCACCAGCACTCCCAAGTCCTACTCCTCAGGGCTGCTCTCAATCCATTCTCCGCCCAGCCTATATTTGTGCCTGGGATTGCCATGACCCAGGTGCAGGACCTTGCACTTGGCCTGGTTGAACTTCATGAGGTTGGCACAGGCCCACCTCTCCAGCCTGTCCAGGTCCCTCTGGATGGCATCCCTCCCCTCCAGCGTGTTGACGGCACCACACAACTTGGTGTCGTCAGCGAACTTGCTGAGGGTGCACTCTATCCCACTGTCCATATCGCCGAGAAAGATGTTGAACAGGGCCGGGCCCAACACGGACCCCTGAGGGATGCCACTCGTGACCGGTCTCCACATGGACATTGAGCCATTAACCACCACTCTCTGAGTGCGGCCATCCTTGCAATGTTCCCTGGAAAAGGGTAAGGCATTTATTTTCTGAAATCTGTCTATCTGGATAGCCTGCCCATAAGGCGCAGCAAAAGCTTCGTAGGGTTGGGGCTTTGAGGGTACCTGTCTGCCCTGGAAGCCTAGGCGTCTGTCCATAAGTCATAAGCAAAAGCTATTGCTGGGTTGGACTCTGTGTATCTGAGACAATTGTCGTCTGCATTTGTTTAATATTTGGTATTTGAATATATAAGTATAATGGCAATAACAAAATTATTTAAGAGTAAGAGTGCAGGAAATCTGACATCGGATGAGAAGATACCAAAAACATTGCCAGTGGGGTGCTAATTGGCACATTGGGGTAAACTGCATGATGATTTACGTAAAAATCAGATGATAGAATATTGTAATCATTGGTGGCCTTTGTATGTTTTGGAGAATCAAGAAAAATGGCCAACAAACGGAACTTTGAGTTATAATACTATATTGCAGTTAATATTGTTTTGTAGGAGAGAAGGTAAATGGAGTGAAGTACCGTATGTAGATTTGTTCTTTTATTTGAGACAACAAACAGATTGGCAAAAGGAATGTAAGTTAATTAGTCAAGATAATCTGGTGATAGCATTAACTTCGGAAAATAAGAAAGCTAAGAGTTGTTTTTCAGCTTGTGATATTGGGAAGAGGTGCATTAGATGTATGGTACCAAGGGAGGATGAAATGGAGTTAGAATTAGAGATAGCCCAGCCCCGGGAAGAGCGAGATCCCCCTCCTTCACATGCATGACAAAGGGGCACTGAATCAGGAGGAATGGAACCAGATAGTAGTGGAATGGGGGATGGGGCAGAAGAAATATCAGAAGCAGTGATTCATACTCCGGTGTCTCGGAGAACTAGACAACAATCTCAGTTGTTAGCCCCCTTGAGACAGGGAGTAGGACAACAGCGGCCAGTATATGTAAAAGTGCCATTTTCTATCAAGGATTTGATGGCATGGAAACAAGCAGCAGGGGTGTATAGAGAAGATCCGGAGAGGGTAGGAAGAGTTGTAGAGACAATTATTAGAACTCAAGATCCTCATTGGAATGACTTACAGGTAATATGGGATAATTTATTGGACAGTATTGAAAAACAGATGGTGTTAAAAACTGGAAAAGCACAGGCAGAGGCAGCACATATGAGTGAAATGCTCTCTGGAACTTTGGGACAGAATTTCCCTTTGGGAGATCCCCAATGGGATCCAAGTAACCCGGAGCACAGAAGAAGGTTGAACCAAAACCAAAAATATGTGTTGTATGGAGTAAAGCATGCAATGCCAAAGGCTTTGAATTGGTCTAAATTATATGAAGTAAAGCAAGGTAAGAATTAATCTCCTTCTGTATTCTTAGGAAAATTGGAAGAGATTGCCAGAAAGCATACTGATTTAAAATTGGAAACTGAGGCACAACAACAATTGTCTTCGATTTTTATGGGACAATCGGCACCTGACATAAGACAAAAGCTCCAAAAATTAGAGGGAGAGGACTCAAGAAACTTAAATAAAATGTTAGAAACAGCATGGAAAATTTTTAATAATCAAGAAAAGGAAGAAGAACAAAGAAAATAAAAGAATGAAAAGGTTAAAGAAAATAGATTAATAGCTGTTCTAACAGGGTATGTAGCAAGGAGAAGAGGACGAGCTAGAGGAAGAGATGGTTTTAGGAACTTTGGTGACCAGGAACCTAATGTACCTCTAGGGATGAATCAGTGTGCATACTGCAGGGAGGAAGGAGATTGGAAAAAAGATTGTCCTAAAAAGAAAACAAGTCACCAAGAAGCTGCAAAGATGATGACTTTAGATGAATGAAGGGGACTGGAGGGGAACCCAGCTGAACCTCTGGTTGCAATTAAGCTGGGAGATGATAAAGTTGAATTTTTAGTAGATATGGGGGCAGTATATTCTGGTTTGAACACTTGTAAAGGGAAATTGGGAAATAAAACAGCTAATATAATTGGACTGACTGGGAAACAGGAAAATAGGCCATTCCTACAACCTCTAGATTTAAAAGTTGGAAATAAGGTAATTATACGTGAATTTTTATATGTGCCAGATTGTCCGATACCTTTGTTGGGACGAGATTTGTTGTCCAAATTAAATGCACAAATAGTTTTTGAAGAAGGAGAAATCCTTTTGAAAATACCAGAATCAAAGACAGGGGAAACATTGATGATACAGGAGAAAGTCAAGGAGCAAATACCACAGGAAGTGGATGAGGCTGTTATACCTACGGTGTGGAATACAGACATACCTGGTAGGTCAAAGATGGCACAACCTGTCAAAATAGAGTTGAAAGAACAGGCAAAACCAGTAAGAACCAAACAGTATCCCATCAAGCTAGAGATTAGACAAAGAATTTAAAAGTTGATTGATAAAATTTTGGAATATGGGATTCTTTAAGAGTGTGAATCAGAATATAATACTCCAATTTTACCAGTAAGAAAACCTTCAGGTGAATATAGATTAGTTCAAGATTTAAGAGCCATCAATCAGATAGTTAAAGACATATATCCTGTAGTTGCAAATCCATACACACTTTTAACAGCGCTGAGAGAGAATCATCAGTGGTTTACAGTGCTTGATTTGAAGGACACTTTCTTTTATATACCCTTGGAAAAGGAAAGTCGAAAATTATTTGCTTTTGAGTGGGAAAATCCACAGACAGGACGAAAAATGCAGCTAACATGGACAAGACTACCACAAGGATTTAAGAACAGTCCAACAATTTATGGAAACCAATTGGCGAGATAACTTGAACAGTGGAAACAAAATGAATCAAAACCTAAACCTGGACACCTGCTTCTGCAATATGTAGACGACATTTTGATTGTAATGGAAGAAAGATCGACCTGCATAAAGGTAACAATAGATCATTTAAATTTTCTTGGACTAAATGGCTATAAAGCATCTAGAAATAAGGCTCAAATAGCGAACCAGACTGTAATACATCTGGGCTTAGAAATTTCCAAAGGACAAGGACAATTGGGAACAGACCATAAGGAAGCGATCTGTAATATCCCTGAGACAAAGACTGTTCATGAATTAAGAGCCTTTATCGTAGTTCAGGCCTGATCAGGACCAGACTACGCAGTCTCTCTCTCACTCCCCCCACCTTCCGAGAGAATAGGGAGAGAAAATATAAGGAAAAACGGCTCAAGGTTTGAGATAAGGACAGGGAGAAACCCTTAAAGTTACCGTCACGGGCAAAACAGACTCGACTTGGGGATGTCCCGCACGACATCCTTCACTCTAAAATAGAGAGACATGGGTTTGATGGACAAACCACTCGGTGGATAAGGAGTTGGCTGGATGGCTGCACTCAGAGAGTGGTGGTCAACGGCTCAATGTCCATGTGGACACCGGTCACGAGTGGCGTCCCTCAGGGGTCCGTGCTGGGCCCG
Source organism: Chlamydotis macqueenii (assembly GCF_036417535.1). Lineage (NCBI taxonomy): Eukaryota > Metazoa > Chordata > Aves > Otidiformes > Otididae > Chlamydotis > Chlamydotis macqueenii. The sequence continues at coordinate 15,052,355 of NC_141592.1, read as the reverse complement.
GCCCTGTTCAACATCTTTGTCGGCGACATGGACAGTGGGATAGAGTGCACCCTCAGCAAGTTCGCCGACGACACCAAGTTGTGTGGTGCTGTCGACACGCTGGAAGGGAGGGATGCCATCCAGAGGGAACTTGACAGGCTGGAGAGGTGGGCCCGTGCCAACCTCATGAAGTTCAACCAGGCCAAGTGCAAGGTCCTGCACCTGGGTCATGGCAATCCCAGGCACAAATACAGGCTGGGTGGGGAATGGATTGAGAGCAGCCCTGAGGAGAAGGACTTGGGAGTGCTGGTGGATGAGAAGCTTAACATGAGCAGGCAATGCGCCCTTACAGCCCAGAAGGCCAACTGCATCCTGGGCTGCATCAAGAGAAGCGTGGCCAGCAGGTCGAGGGAGGTGATTCTCCCCCTCTACTCTGCCCTGGTGAGACCCCACCTGGAGTACTGTGTCCAGTTCTGGAGCCCCCAGCACAAGAAGGACATAGGCCAGTTGGAGAAGGTCCAGAGGAGGGCCACAAAGATGATAAAAGGGCTGGAGCACCTCTCCTATGAGGACAGGCTGAGAGAGTTGGGGCTGTTCAGCCTGGAGAAGAGGAGGCTCTGGGGAGACCTGATAGCGGTCTTCCAGTACCTCAAGGGGGCCTACAAGAAAGATGGGGAAAGGCTGTTTAGTAGGGCCTGTTGCAATAGGACGAGAGGTAATGGTTTTAAAATAGAGGGGGGTAGATTTAGATTAGAAATTAGGAAAAAATTTTTTACGATGCAAGTTATAGAACACTGGAACAGGTTGCCCAGAAAGGTGGTGGAGGCCCCATCTCTGGAAGCGTTCAAGGCCAGGCTGGATGAGGCTCTGAGCAACCTGACCTAGTCAGGGATGTCCCTGCTCCTTGCAGGGGGGTTGGACTAGATGACCTTTGAAGGTCCCTTCCAACCCTAATCATTCTATGATTCTATGATTCTATAAAACTATTCATTTATTACTACAAACAGCAGGATAATGAGACAGAGAACAAGATAACCTCCCTCCACCCCTCCCTCTTCCCAAGCTTAACATTATCTCTACCACCTTCCCCTCCCGAGCGGCACAGGGGGGAAGAGGGAATGGGGGTTGCAGTCAGTTCATCATACGTTGTTTCACGCCGTTGCTTCATGGTCGGGGGAAGAACTCCTCACATTCCTCCCCTGCTCCAGCGTGGGGTCCCTCCCATACACCACAGTCCTTCGTGGAACTGCTGCGGCGTGGGTCATCTCTTCCACGGGTGCAGTCCCTCTAGAACAGCTGTCCCAGCGGGCCCTCCACAGGCCACAGCCTCCTTCAGGCATCCACCTCCCCCGGTGTGGGGTCCTTCACGGGCTCCAAGTGGATCTCTGCTCCTCCGTGGACCTCCATGGCCTGCAGGGGGACAACCTGTTCCACCATGGTCATCACCATGGGCCGCAGGGGAATCTTGACCAGGAGCCGCATTACTCCTCCCCCTCCTTCTGAACTGACCTTGGCGTCTGCAGCCGTTCCTCACAACAGGCTGGTAGATGTCTCTCAGGATCTTTTTTTACATCTTATTCACTTCTCATCTCCTTTCCACTTCTTGCAGCCGGGCTGGACCGAGTCGGGCCCAGTCAGCTGCCTGGCGAGAGGCCAGAGGGTGAGGCCTGCAAGGCCCATGAGGCCTGCGCCTCCCCCTCTGCGCCTCTGCCCCTGCTCAGCTTCTTCACATCTTCTCTTCTGTTTTTTTCTGTTTTCCCCTACTTAAATACGTTACCGCAGAGGCGTTATCACGGGACATTCTGCTACCAATTGGCTCGGCCTTGGCCAGCAGTGGGTCCCCCCTAGGCCTGGCCAAGTCCCCTGAACAAAGCGACTTCTAGCAGTTTCCTACAGAAGCTACCACCTTAGGCCCCCCCTCACTAACAAAACCACGACAGCTTCTTAGGGAATGGCTGGGTGGTGCCAACTTGGGATAATGAATTACTGTCTAATAGCTAAACTGTTATATGAAGCCCAAAAGGTCATACCATTTGTATGGCATCCAGAGCAATGAAGAGCCTTTCGAGACTTAAAACGGGCTTTGATGGCGGCACCAGCACTGAGACATGCACATTTAACCAAGGACTTTCGGTTGTTTGTTCATGAAAGGCAACATCTCGCACTTGGAGTGCTGACCCAGAAAACGGGGAGCTGGAAAAGACCGGTGGTGTACTTAAAATCATAGAATCATTGAATGCTTAGGGGTGGAACGGACCTTCAAAGGTCATCTAGTCCAGCCCCCCTGCAAGGAGCAGGGATATCCCCGACTAGATCAGGTTGCTCAGAGCCTCATCCAACCTGGCCTTGAATGTTTCCAGGGATGGGGCATCCACCACCACTCTGGGCAACCTGGTCCAGTGTTCTACAAACCTCAGTGTAAAAAATTTCTTCCTAATGTCCAATCTAAATCTACCTCCCTTTATTTTAAAACCATTACCCCTCGTCCTATCACAACAGGCCCTACTGAAGAGTTTCTCCCCATCTTTCCTGTAGGCCCCCTTGAGGTACTGGAAGACTGCTATAGGGTCTCCCGGGAGCCTCCTCTTCTCCAGGTTGAACAGCCCCAACTCTCTCAGCCTGTCCGCACAGGAAAGGTGCTCCAGCCCTCTGATCATCTTCGTGGCCCTCCTCTGGACCTTCTCCAACTGGTCCATGTCCTTCTTGTGTTGGGGGCTCCAGAACTGGACACAGTACTCCAGGTGGGGTCTCACCAGGGCAGAGTAGAGGGGGAGAATCACCTCCCTCGACCTGCTGGCCACGCTCCTCTTGATGCAGCCCAGGATGCAGTTGGCCTTCTGGGCCACAAGGGCACATTGCTGGCTCATGTTGAGCTTCTCGTCCACCAGCACTCCCAAGTCCTTCTCCTCAGGACTGCTCTTGATCCATTCTCCGCCCAGCCTATATTTGTGCCTAGGATTGCCACGACCCAGGTGCAGGACCTTGCACTTGGCCTGGTTGAACTTCATGAGGTTGGCACGGGCCCACCTCTCCAGCCTGTCAAGGTCCCTCTGGATGGCATCCCTCCCCTTCCAGCGTGTCAACGGCACCATGCAGCTTGGTGTCATCGGCAAACTTGCTGAGGGTGCACTCCATCCCACTGTCCATGTTGCCGACAAAGATGTTGAACAGGGCCAGGCCCAACACGGACCCCTGAGGAACGCCACTCGTCACCAGTCTCCACCTGGACATTGAGCCATTGACCACCACTCTCTGAGTGCGGCCATCCAGCCAATTACCTATCCACCGAGTGGTTTGTCCATCAAACCCATGTCTCTCTACTTTAGAGAGAAGGATGTCGTGCGGAACAGTGTCAAAAGCCTTGCACAAGTCCAGGTAGATGATGTCTGTTGCTCGTCCCTTGTCCACCGATGCTGTCACCCCGTCATAGAAGGCCACCAAATTGGTCAGGCACGATCTGCCCTTGGTGAAGCCATGTTGGCTGTCACCAACCACCTCCTTGCTCCCCATGTGCCTTTGTCGGAAGACGGGAACGGAATAATCACGAACTCCTCATGGAGGTAAGCATGATCTTCGTTTATTGAGGGCTTTGCTCACACAGTTATAGGATTTTCAGGGTTGCACGCGGGGGTAGGCTTATTACTATTGGGTACAGGGTTCGCAGCACACGCTGATACTGTGTGACTGATTGGATATATGCAAATAAGCACAAGCATCTACGTCTTATTCTCCTCCCCTGCTTGCGGTTAGCGCATCCTGTTCAACATCCTCTTTCCTGATTTCAACACGGCTGTTTACCACTTACTTGCCCTTCAAGAAGACCTCAAGGTCACTGGTACTGTAACAGCAAGCCGGGTTGTGCAGACAGGCCTCAGATAGCACATTATGCCCTTGTTCAGCGAGGATATTCTCTACATGCCTTAGCATGGTTTCCAGGAGAATCTGCTTCATGACCTTGCCAGGCACAGAGGTGAGGCTGACCAGCCTGTAGTTGCCCAGGTCTTCCTTGTTCCCCTTTTTAAAAATGGGAGTTATGGTTCCCCTCTTTCAGTCATCGAGGACCTCACCAGACCGCCATGACTTCTCAACTACAATAGCCAGTGGCTTGGCAACTTCCTCCACCAGTTCCCTCAGGACCCGCGGATGCATCTCATCGGGTCCTACGGACTTGTGCACCTTCAGGTTCCTCAGATGGTCTCAAACCTGCTCTTCTGCTATAATGAGCAGTTCTTCATTCTCCCAGTCCCTGCTTGTACCTTCCACAACTTGGGTGGCGTGACAAGAGCCCTTATTGGTGAAGGCTGAGGCAAAAAAGTCATTAAGCACCTCAGCCTTCTCCATGTCCCGGGTAACCAGGTCACCCATTTCCTTCTGGAGGGGGCCTACATTCTTCCTGGACCTCCTTTTGTCCCCTACATAACTATAGAAGCCTTTCTTGTTGCTTTTGATGTCCCTGGCCAGATTCAGTTCTGTCAGGGCTTTAGCCTGCCTCATCTGGCCACTCGCACAGCCTCTTTGTAGACCTCCCAGGTTACCTGTCCTCGCTTCCACCCTCTATAGGCTTCCTTTTTCACTTTCAGTTGGTCCAGGAGCTCCTTGCTCATCCACGCCGGCCTCCTGGCCTTTTTGCCTGACTTGTTTTTCATCGGAATGCACCTCTGCTGAGCTTGGAGGAGGTGCTCCTTGAACATTGACCAAGTTTCCTGGGCCCCTCTTCCCTCCAGGGCCGCATCCCATGGCGCTTTGCCCATCAGGTCCCTGAAAAGCCCAAAGTCTGCCCTCCTGAAGTCCAGGGCAGAGAGCTTGCTGCGTAGCTTCCTCGCTGCCCCATGGATCTTGAACTCCACTGTGTCATGGTTGCTGCAGCCAAGGCTGTCCTTCAGTATCACATCCCCCACCAGTCCCTCCCTGTTGGTGAGCACAAGGTCGAGCATGGCACCCCTCCTTGTCGGCTCCTCTATCGCCTGCAGGAGGAAGTTGTCATCCACGCATTCCAGAAACCTCCTGGACTGCCTGTGCCCTGCCATGTTGTCTCTCCAACAGATGTCAGGGTAGTTAAGTCCCCCATGAGGACCAGGGCTTGTGACCGCGAGGCTGCTCCTATCTGGCTATAGAGCGCCTTGTCCGCTCTGTCCTCCTGGCCAGGCGGCCTGTAACAGACCCCCACCGTAACGGCCCCTGTCTGTCCCCATCCTCTAATCTTGACCCATAAGCTCTCTGTCAGCTCCTCCTCCATCCCCAGGTGGAGCTCCACACACTCCAGCTGGTTGTTGACATAGAGAGCGACACCCCCTCCTCATCTCCCCTGCCTGTCCTTTCTAAAAAGCCTATACCCCTCCATACCGATACAACTTCTCCAAACAGCTAGACACTGTAAGTTAAGGATGGCCTACTTGCCTCCGAGCAGTTGCTGGTACAGTGATTTTAACATATAAAGCTCGAAAACTAACTCTGGGAAGAATGACAACAGTATACGTACCACATATGGTAATCACTGTTTTAGAACAAAAGGAGGTCATTGGCTGTCCCCTAGCAGAATGATGAAGTACCAGGTAGTTCTGACAGAACAAGATGATGCGATTCTGAAAACAACTAACCTGGTGAATCCTGCAGTCTTTTTGAGTCCTGTACAGGAAGAAGGACAACTAGAACATGATTGTCTGGTGACCATTGAACATGTTTATTCCAGTCAAGAGGACTTAAGAGATAAACCGCTGGATGATCCTGATTGGGAGCTGTATACAGATGGCAGCAGCTTTGTGCAAAAGGGAATTCGTTACGCAAGATATGCGGTGACAACTGAAAATTCTGTTATAAAAGCCAATTCTTTGCTTTTTGAGCTGAATTTGTGCAAGGTAGAACTGATTGCCTTGACAAGGGCATTAGAGCTAAGCACAGAGAAGGAAGGAAATATTTGGACTGATTCAAAATATGCCTTTGGTGTAGTACATGTCCATGGAATTCTGTGGAAAGAAAGAGGGTTATCATCCTCTCAAGGAACAAGTATTAAATACAAGGAAGAAATTTTACAATTAATACAAGCAGTTCAAAAGCCAACTCAGATGGCAATCATGCACTGTAAAGCACATTGTCGTAGTTCAGCCCTGATCAGGACCAGACTACACAGTCTGTCTCTCGCTCCCCCCACCCTCCGAGAGAATAGGAGGAGATGATATAAGAAAAAACAGCTCAAGGTTTGAGATAAGGACGGGGAGAAATCCTTAAAGTTACCGTCACGGGCAAAACAGACTCGACTTGGGGAAAACTATTCATTTATTTCTAAAATTAGCAGGAGAATGAGACAGGGAACAAGATAACCTCCCCCCACCCCTCCCTCTTCCCGGGCTTAACATTATCTCTACTACCTTCCCCTCCCGAGCGGCACGGGGGGGGAAAAGGGAATGGGGGTCGCGGTCAGTTCATCACGCGTTGTTTTACGCCGCTGTATCATCGTCAGGGGAAGAACGCCTCGCATTCCTCCTCTGCTCCAGCGTGGGGTCCCTCCCACGGGCCACAGTCCTTCGTGAAACTGCTCCGGCGTGGGTCATCTCTTCCACGGGTTGCAGTCCCTCTAGAACAGCTGTCCCAGCGGGCCCTCCACAGGCCACAGCCTCCTTCAGGCCTCCACCTGCTCTGGCGTGGGGTCCTCCACAGGCTGCAGGTGGATCTCTGCCCCTCCATGGACCTCCATGGGCTGCAGGGGGACAACCTGCTCCACCATGGTCATCACCACGAGTTGCAGAGGAATCTTGGCCAGGAGCCGCATTACTCCTCCCCCTCCTTCTTCACTGACCTTGGCGTCTGCAGCCGTTCCTCACAACAGGCTGGCAGACGCCTCTCAGGATCCTTTTTACATCTTATTCACTTCTCATCTCCTCTCCACTTCTTGCAGCCGGGCCGGGCCGAGTTGGGCCCAGTCGACTGCCTGGCGAGAGGCCAGAGGGTGAGGCCTGCAAGGCCCATGAGGCCTGCGCCTCCCCCTCTGTGCCTCTGCCCCCGCTCAGCTTTCTTCACATCTTCTCTTATCTTTTTTTTTCCTGTTTTCCCCTTCTTAAATACGTTATCGCAGAGGCGTTATCACGGGACATTCTGCTACCAATTGGCTCGGCCTTGGCCAGCAGCAGATCCGCCCTAGGCCCGGCCGAGTCCACTAAACAAAGGGGAGCGACTTCTAGCAGTTTCCTACAGAAGCTACCACCTTAGGCCCCCCCCCCACTAACAAAACCAGAACAGGTAATTAAGAGGGATGGTAGAACAAAGGTAGGCCTTGAGGATGGAGTGTAAAACAGGCCTCGAGCCAGTACCTTGGAGACAGAAAAAATCGAGGAACACTGTGACCTGTTCTCAAGACCATATATGGAGATTTAGAGGAATATTCAACCAGGGAATTCGAGGAGGGGGTGCTCTGATGACCCCTAGGACCACCAGACAACCCTCAACTCAAAAGATTGAGCATGCACAAGTGGGTGGGGAATATGATAATGATTTCTAGGAAAACTAATGATTATGTATCAAAATTCCAGGAATTGCTGATAATTATGTATGATATTACTGAATATATTCTGTCTGGATTTTTAGACCGGCATGCACGCTAGGTGGAGCAATGCCCCGTGCATCCGGAGCCACAATAAAGAATGCCTGCTTCTTAATGCTACATTGGTGTTAAGTAGTTTCATTCCTGACTTCGGTGACAGAAGCATCCATATGATTTAGAATAGCCCTTAACTTTATTATTTGCTAAGAAATCCACACAAGAGAAACAATCCTAAAAAAAGTTCACACTTCCAAGTTTCCAGTTTCTTTCAGTTCTTGTCTTAGCAAAGTATCTCAGTCTTTGTTTTTTAAAGCTGTATTTCCACAAAAAGCAGTTTTCTAAGCAAAGTCTTCATCAAGAAACAAGTCTTAGGGAATCCCAATTTAAACATTCTTATCAAGATATTAAATGATCAACATTTATCTCTCGCAAATATGTTGTCCATCACCCGGTGTGCAAAGAGCCTATCCAAACACACAGTGGAGGTATTTTCTTTTATTACTGTCATAGTTTAGTCCCGCTCCGGACCAAGCTACGCAGTCTCTCTCTCTCACTCCCCCCACCCTCCGAGGGAATAGGGGAGACATAATATAACAAAAAGGCTCGAGGTTTGAGATACGGACAGGGAGAGATCCTTGAAGTTACCCTTACAGGCAAAACAGACTCGACTTGGGGAAAACTATTTATTTACTATTAATAGTAAAACCAATGCAGGATAATGAGAAAAAGAACAACGCAACTTCCCCCCACACCTCTCTGTTCCTGGGCTTAACTTTATGTTCAATTATCTCTACCTCCTTCTCCCATCCCAAGTGGCACAGGAGGGAAGAGGGAATGAGGGTTATGGTCAGTTCATCACATGTCACTTTTCCACCACTCCTTCCTTGTTGGGGGAAGAACTCCTCACAGTCCTTCCCTGCTCCATTGTGAGTTCCCTCCCACGGGCTACAGTTCTTGACGAACTACTCTGGTGCAGGTCATTTTTCCACAGGGTGCAGTCCCTCAGGAATGGCTGCCCCAGTGTGGACCCTCCATGGGACATAGCCTCCTTTAGACATCCACCTGCCCCAGCGTGGGATCCTCCACGGGCTGCAGGTGGATCTCTGCTCCTCTGTGGACCTCCATGAGCCACAGGGGGACAGCGTGCTTCACCATGGTCTTCACCATGGGCTGCAGGGGCATCTCTACCAGGAGCAACATTACTCCTCCTCCTCCTTCTGAACTGATGTCTGTAGATGTTTCTCTCACAAGAAATTCTTCATAGACTCAGGCAGATGCCTCAGGTTCTCGTCACATCTCCTTTCTTCACTTCTTGTGACTGGACTGGGCTGAGTCAGGCCCAGAGGGCTGCCCGGTGGGAGGCCAGAGGGTGAGGCCCTCAAGGCCCACATGGCTCGCACCTCCTTCTCTCTCCCCCCACTTCAGCTTCTTCACATTTTTTTTTTAATTTTTCCCCTTCTTAAATACATTATCACAGAGGCGTTATCAGGGAACATTCTATCACCAATTGGCTCGGCCCTGGCCAGCGGCAGGTCTGCCCTAGACACAAATACAGCATAATGGCTTACAACAAATCACCACACCTAGTTTCTTCCAAGTAGCAGGGAGACTCCCTTCAGCACCCTCCTCACTTATATACTGAGCATGATGTCACATGGGATGGAATAGCCCTTTGGCTAATTTGGGTAAATTAACCCCAGCTGTTAGCTAATTAGTTAACTATCCCAGCCATAGGGGCTACCAGCTTCAGTTCTCCACCCAGCTCAGGTAAATATTAACTCTATCCTAGCCGGAACCAGGACATTATCCACCCCTTATTCCATACCATCTACATCATGCCCAGATCCTACACTTTCTGATTAATCATCAACTTTTTCTTGCTTTTATCTACTTGTATGCAGACACACAGATGTAACTCTTAGTCCATGGTCCACCCCTTCAAAAGGTCTGTTGAGTTTATCCAGTCCATAACTTTGGGCTCCATCTGTCATAACAGTGTCTCAGCATAGGACAGACAATGCAGTGTTTCCTGAGGTAGTCTATCTGGTACAAGTGATTTAGCAAGTTCATAGTCTGCAGACTGAAGATCTGTTGGTAGGTGCTAGTAGCAAGAGCCAGTTCTGGTTGCATCAGAGCTGCAACTTTTCCTGTTTTAATAAAGTTCATTCTTTGTTGGTATAGATGATTTTACTATAATACTTTTGACACAACATAAGTCTCTCAGGGCGTGGAGCAGGAAGAAGCAAGGAGGGACATATAACAGATAGATCATGACATACAGTACTGTATAGTAACCGACATCAAGCACTTCAAATTATTGGCTCTTTTCACCTAGAATCAAATCTCCTTGAGGTACACATCAGACTTTCCCATCCTCCTGCATTACCCACCAAGTACACCCAGGTCCTTGAGCAAAAGCAATCCCACAGGTGGATTTGCCTTTGCCCAGGGGAGGAATAACCCAGACTATCTTTCCTAGCATATTCCTTACATGCACCACAGGGACTTTATCTCCTTCAACAGTACATAGAAGTTGTGATTGGGCAGGGCCAGCTAGATTGATGGATCCCTGAGTGTTGACTAAACAGGTGGCTTTTGCTAAATGTTTGTCCCAGTTTTTGAAGTTCCCACCACCCATTGCTCTCAGCTTAGTTTTCTGCAGTCCATTGTGCCGTTCAATCTTTCCAGAAGCTGGTGCACGATAGGAGATGTGATATACCCACTCGATGCCGTGCTCTTTGGCCCAGGTGTCTACGAGGCTGTTTCAGAAATGAGACCCATTGTCTGACTTAATTCTTTCTGGAGTGCAAAGTTGCTTCTCAAGGCCCAAGACAGTGTTTCAGGCAGTGGCATGGGGTATGGAACATGTTTCTAGCTATCCTGTGGTTGCTTCCACCATTGTAAGCACATGGCGCTTGCCTTGGCAAGTTTGTGATGTAATCAATCTGCCAGGCCTCTACCTATTTGTATTTCAACTATCGTCCTCCATACCACAGAGGTTTTAACTGCTTCGATTGCTTAATTGCAGCACGTTTCACATTCATGAATAACCTGTGCAATAGTGTCCATGGTTAAGTCCACCCCTCGATCACAAGCCCTTTTGTATGTTGTATCTCTTCCCTGATGGCCTGAGATATCACAGGCCCACCGAGCTAAAAATAATTCACCCTTCTGCTGCCAGTCCAGATCCATCTGAGCCACTTCAATCTTAGCAGCCTGATCCACTTGCTGGTTGTTTTGATGTTCTTCAGTGGCTCGACTCTTGGGTACATGGGCATCTATGTGATGTACTTTTACAACCAGATTCTCTAGCTGGGCAGCAATATCTTGCCACATTGTGGCAGCCCAGATGGGCTTGCCCCTACGCTGCCAGTTGCTCTGCTTCCACTGCTTTAACCACTCCCACAGAGCATTTGCCACCATCCATGAGTCAGTGTAGAGATAAAGTACAGGCCATTTTTCCCATTCAGCGATGTCCAAAGCCAACTGGATGGCTTTCACCTCTGCAAACTGACTTGATTCACCTTGGCCTTCAGTGGCTTCTGTGACTCCTCATGTAAGACTCCACACAGCAGCTTTCCACTTTCTATGTTTTCCTGCAATATGACAGGACCCATCAGTGAACAGGGCATATCGTCTCTCATTTTTTGGTAGATTATTATACAATGGGGCTTCTTCAGCACATGTCACCTCTTCCTCTGGTGGCATTCTAAAATCTTTGCCTTCTGGCCAGTCTGTGATTATCTCTAAAATTCCTGGGTGATTGGGGTTTCCTATTCGAGCCCTCTGTGTGATCAGTGCAACCCATTTACTCCACATAGCATCAGTTGCATGGTGTGTAGAGGGGACCTTCCCTTTGAACATCCAGCCCAGCACTGGCAGTCAGGGTGCCAGGAGGAGCTGTGCTTCAGTACCAATCACTTCTGAGGTAGCTCAAACTCCTTCGTATGCTGCCAGTATTTCTTTTTCAGTTGGACTGTAATGGGCCTTGGATCCTCTATATCCCCAGCTCCAAAACCCAAGGGGTCGACCTCAGGTTTCCCCTGGTGCTTTCTGCCAGAGACTCCAGGTAGGGCCATTCTCCCCAGCTGCGGTGTAGAGCACGATTTTTACCTCTTGTGCTGTCCAGACTGGCCCAAGGGCTACTGCATGAACAGTCTCCTGTTTCACAGGGCCCCTTTTAAAATCATTCCTCTTTTGGGTCACTTCATAGAGAGGTCTTACAATCATACCGTAATTTGGAATATGCATTCTCCAGAAACCAACAATGCCCAAGGCAGTTTGTGTTTCTTTTTTGTTAGTTGCTGAAGACATGGCTGTTATTTTGTTGACCACATCCATTGGAATGTGATGACGTCCACCTTGACATTTTACTCCTAAAAACTGGATCTCTTGTGCAGACCTCTTGACTTTGGTTTGTTTTATGGCAAAATCAGCTTTCAGAAGGATTTGGATTATTTTCTCCCCCTTTTCAAAAGCTTCTGATACTGTGTTGCCCCATACAATGATGTCATCCATGTATTGCAAGTGTTCTGGAGCTCCACCATTTTCCAGTGCAGCCTGGATCAATCCACAGCAAATGGTAGGGCTGTGTTTCCACCCCTGGGGCAGTCGATTCCAGGTGTACTGGACCCCCCTCCAAGTGAAAGCAAACTGTGGCCTGCATTCTGCTGCCAATGGGATTGAAAAAAATGCATTGGCGATATCACTGGTGGCATGCCACTTGGCTGCCTTGGACTCCAGTTCATATTGAACTTCTAGCATATCCAGCAAAGCAGCACTCAGTGGTGGTGTAACTTCATTCAGGCTGCAATGTTCCACTGTTAGTCTCCGCTCTCCACTAGATTTTCTCACTGGCCATATGGGCCTGTTAAAGGATGAGCGAGTCTTGCTGATCACTCCCTGGTTCTCCAGTTGATGAATCAGCTTATGAATGGGAATTAGGGAGTCTTGGTTGGTGCAATATTGCTGCCGGTGCACCATGGTGGTAGTGATTGGTACCTGTTGTTCATCAACCTTCAGCATCCCCACAACGGAAAGGTCCTCTGAGAGATTGGGAATGTTTGCAGCTTTTTAATTTCCTCCATGTCCACAGTGGCTATACCAAAAGCCCACCGGTGCCCTTTTGGGTCTTTGAAATACCCATTCCTGAGGTAATCTATACCAAGAAATCACAGAGCATCTGGGCCACTTACTATGGGGTGCTTTTGCCACTCATTCCCTGTTAGGCTCACTTCAGCCTCCAATACAGTCATCTGTTGGGATCCTCCTGTCACTCCAGAAATAAAAATGGCTTCTGCCCCTTTATAGCTTGATGGCATTAGGGTACACTGTGCACCAGTGTCTACTAGAGCTTTATACTCTCATGGGTCTGATGTGCCAGGCCATCTAATCCATACAGTCCAATAAACTCTGTTGTCCCTCTCCTCCGCCTGGCTGGAGGCAGGGCCCCTCTAATCCTGTTCATAATATTCAACGCTCACTTCCTGTGAATATGAATCAGAATTCCCTTCCATAGGATCATAGGTAAGATCAGCCCTTCTATTCCGTCTGGGGAACTGCCCACTGGAGACCGGAGCAGCAGTTTTCCGGGGAGAACCTCTATTTGCAAATGTTTTTCCCCGCAGCTCACGTACCCGTGCCTCTAGGTCTGAGGTAGGTTTCCCATCCCACTCCCTCATGTCCTCTCCTTGGTCACACAAGGTAAACCACAGGATACCTCGCCGTGTGTACTGTCTCTCTTGAGCAGGGAAACGTTTACTCCTAATAGCTGAAATACTGCTCTGTATGGGCGGGGAGTAGGACCTATCCTCTTTTAACTGCTGGACCTCCCGAGACAGTTTCTCCACAGCTGAGACAAGGGAAGAAGAGAGAGTGTCTTCATATTGCCGGAGCTGAGTAGCCAATTCATCTATTGTTGGTCCCTCTCCCTCTTTCCAGAGCATAATTGCCAATGAATTGGCATACGATGATGGTACACTCCGTAGAAACTTCCGCCACATGAGCCGTGTGCACCGGACTTCATCTGGATCTTGGGGTGACTCCTCACTGTCTAGGTCACTATAAATGGCTTCCAGCACAGCTAATTCCCTTAGGTACTGGATACCTCTCTCTATAGTGGCCCACTTGCCTGGATGATAAGTAATATCTTCCTTGAAGGGATATCTTTCCTTCATACTTGACAGGAGTCGCCTCCAGAGGCTGAGAGCTTGTGCACCTCTTCCAATCACTTTGTCAATGCCTGCTTCCCTAGAAAGGGATCCCAACTGTTTAGCTTCCTTACCTTCTAATTCCAGGCTACTGGCCCCATTATCCCAGCATCGAAGCAGCCAGGTGACAAGGTGCTCGCCTGGACGGCGGCCAAAATCTTTTCGTATGTCTCGCAACTCATTCAGGGATAAGGATCGGGTGGTTTCAGTCTCATTTATGAGTTCCTCTCTCATGAGTTCCTCTCTCATGAGTTCCTCTTCTTCTTCCTCTGTTCGTGATGGTCCTGGTTTTCCCTCATCCCTTACTAAACGAGCTGACTTTCGCTTCCAAGATTTCTTCTTCTGTACAGGGGCGACTGATACTGACACAGGTTGGTTCTCTGATTCGGCTGCAGTGCCAGTAGCTAGAGTTGGAGTAGCCGCAGTGCCTGTCATTGGGGCTGGAGTAGCCACAGGGCCGGTAGCTGGGGCTGGAGCAGCCGCAGTGCCGGTAGCCGAGGCTGGAGTAGCCACAGGGCCGGTAGCCAGGGCTGGAGTAGCCATGGTATCGGTCGGTTGATTTTTTCTCCCTTCTTCCTGAGGGTGCTGCACGTTAAGCAGTGTTTGGTAGATACTAGCCAGTGCCCAGCACAAAGCGATAAGCTTTGCCTCTTTAGAATAGCTATGGCATTTTTCTTTCAAATATTCGCTCACTTCATCTGGATTCTGTAGTTGTTCGGGAGTGAAGTTCCAGACCATTGGAGGTGAGAAGTTCTCTAGGTACCTGCCCATATTCTCCCACATACCATGCCACCCCTGCCCCTCCAACCTCAAGGTAGATCTCCAGGTGAATTTTGTAAATAATTGTTTAATCCTAAACAACATCTGAAACCCATTTAGGACACAGAGCAATAGGAGTATGCTGGCTTGCACATCCCAAGGATATTCAAAATTCTCGAGAGCTGATGTGACTCGCTCAAAAGAAAAAGGGAAGGTAAAGGAGTATGGGAAGGTACCCTCCTCTGACTTCCCCATAGATTGGTTCTCCGGGGAGAAAAAGAAAAATGTGTGATTATTAATAATTCTTACCAAATGGCATCCAAAGTACGGAGTTGCCAGCAATGCCGAAAACAAGGACCAGATTAATGATGATTAATCTATGATTAATTTCATGACCAGTGATGATACCGTATCATAAGCCAGTAGTGCCCAGTAAATCAAAATGAGAATTCTCATCCATTTCCGAGAAGTGATAAACAGCATCAAAGGAAATATGTGATGCAACTTAGGACAGACATAACACAACCATGTGAACACGTAGTACAACATTGTGACCAGGGACTCAAATAAAATAATGAGCACTTGTAACAACTTTAACACACTCTAGTCAGATCTGTCCTTACCTCAACCCTTCCTGCCCCACGTTGGGCGCCAAAATGACTGTGATGGTTTAGCCCAAATCACCACACAGTTTCTCGCTCACCCTCCCCCTCCCCAGGGGAATGGGGGAGAGAATTGGGAAGGAAGGAAAACTCGTGGGTTGAGATGAAGACAATTTACTAAAATAAAAGGGAAAACTACAATAATAACAGAATATAAGGATATTAAAAATATACAAAGTGAACAATATGTGTTTTCTCACCACCCGATGTCCCAATGACCGATACAGCCCGTCCCGAGCAGCGATCACGGAAACAAAACCGAGCAGCAAGCAAAGGAGCAAAAGGGAGCCAGCAAGGTAGGGGGAACGATGCCAGCAAAAAAAAGCAGGAAGGATGGATGCCAGGAAGGCAGATACCCACCCTCGCCTGCCCCCACTTATATACTGAGCATGATGTTTATGGCATGGAATACTCTCTTTGGCCAGTTTGGATCAATTATGCTGTCTGTCTTTCTCCCAGCTTCCTGCATCTGCAAATTAGCGAGACTTGGAAATCAGGACGGTGTCCTTGGTCTCATTCACAACAACTGGTATCATCAGGGTGTTTATGAACATTCTTCACACACAAAATCCAAAACATACCAGCTACTGAGAGGAAAAATTAACTCCATCCCTGCCAAAACCAGGACACTCCTTCTTTCAAAACCTCTCAGTGGGCGATCGCCATGAGGGTTTGTCTTAGCAGTTCTTTTATCCCTGCTCAAGGGCTGCAGTTTCTGATCACCTTCTCCACATTTCTGTACATTTGCACATACTTCACAATTCATGGACCCACTCTTCACACAATTGTTACATGCAGTTGTGCTTATCTTATCCAACATCTTATCCAGAGTTGCTCACTTGGCCAAGCAATCTTCTGAGACAAAGGCTCTGCAGTTCAGTCTTTTGTATGCAAGCAAACTTTGAGACAGAAGTCCCACAATTCAGTCTCTCACACTGGGACAGAGTTCATTTTCTTCACAGCAGCTCATATGGTGTTGTGCTTTGTATTTGTGACCAAAATAGTGTTGATAATTGTCCTGGTTCTGGCTAGGATAGAGTTAATATTCACCTGAGCTGGGTGGAGAACTGGAGCTGGTAGCCCCTGTGGCTGGGGCACCCAGCTGGGATAATTAACTAATTAGCTAACAGCTGGGGTTAATTTACCCAAATTAGCCAAAGGGCTCTTCTATCCCATCTGACATCATGCTCAGTATATAAGTGAGGAGGGTGCTGAGGAGAGTCTACTGCCATGTGGGAAGAAACTGGGTGTTAGGATATGTTGTAAGCTATTATACTATATTTGTATTCCATCACTGTTTTGTTTTCTTCTGTTATTGTTTTTAAGTTTATTTTTTTTTGTTTCATCTCAACCCATGTGTTTTTGCTGCCTTTTGTTTACCAATTCTCTGTTTTGTCCCACTGGAGGGTGGGGGGAGTGGGAGAGAGATTGTGTAGTCTGGTCCCAGTCAGGGCTGAACTATGACAATAATATACTACTGTTTTACCTATTGCTGAACAGTGCTTACACAGCATAAAGGCTGTCTCTTTTTCTCACTCTACCCAGCAGTGTGTAGGCTGGGGGTGGGCAACAACTTAGGAGGGAACACAACACAGACAACTGGCCCGAGTTGACCAGAGGAAAATTCCATACCATATAACATCATGCTCAACAATAAAATTGAGGCAGGGGATGGTCCAAAGTAGCTGTTGCTCGGGGACTGGCTGGGCATTGGTTTGCTGGTGATGAGTGCTTTTGCATCACTTGTTTTTATGTTTCTTCTTTTTCTTCTCTTATTAAAATGTCTTTATCTCAATCCATGAGGTTTTTTTCCTCACTTTTCCCCTTTCAGTTCTCTCCACTATCCCACTATGGAGAAGTGAGTGTGTGACTAGGTAGGGGTTTACTTGCCAGCTGGGGTCAACCCACCACAATCTAATATCCAGCTCATTATGTTTCATTTATCAACCTCATGTGCTAAAAAAAAGTAATCTAAATGTTATTGTAAACCATACCTAAATAATACCATGTATAGTCCTCATCGTGAATGCTGGTGATAATGAAAATAGAATATAAAATATAAACACTTGTAGTAAACTTTTTATTTTAGTCTTTTCAGTAAAGCTTTTTGATACATTTTCACTATTGCATTAGTTTACAAAAAAAACCCCACCTAAAATCTCATTAGTAATCTATACTGTTTTCAGAACAGAATTCCTCAGAAATCCACTTAATCAACTTTACTGTAAGACCTCCTGTACATAATTCCACTCTCATTAGAATTTTACACTGTTAAGCATTTACATAAAATATCCTAATAAGATGTCTGATCAGCATATACTACCTTGATTACAACAATATGTGAGGACTTTCCCTTCTTAAGACAGTAAATAACCAAGATGTGATAATTATAAGCATCACTGAAGTACATTATGGAAATGATATCAGCCCTTAAGCCATTGTTATATTGATATAATTGTAATATTGGGAAAGAACATTTTACTTAATTGCTCTTAAGTGATCTATCTTTACAGAAATATACTAAGTGAGAAGCTAAAATAAAGTATTTACAGAGTGAGTTTCATGCCAGAAGTGATATGGCTTGAATTACTATTTAAAGATGCAGAAGTATAACAACTTTTGTCTTTAGTGATCACTGTCAGGGGGCAAAATGTGACTAATTTGCATTGCTGGATATCAGTTCTTTATATCCATATATTGTAAACTGAAGAACAATTGGCCCAGTTCATATGAGTATGAAGATGCATGTGACAGTACTTGTTGACAGAACTTTCATCTTGTTTTTTTTCTGCCATCAGTTGCAACATTTAGTAGAAGGTTATTCAGTGGTGAACATAACAGAGGAATCTGAAACATAGTTCACTGGGGCTCCAGAAATCTATCATTTTCACACACTCAGATGAATGCCTGCCGGCTCTCTTGCCAGCTAACCTACCCCGCACGCACCGGAGCCCCACCTCGGGGAAAGCAGGGCATCACACGGATACCGTCAAGCCAAGCCTTCAATTTAATGCTGCGCAACACAGGGTTAAATACCCGTACACCCGCTACGCATGCGAACGCACCCGCCCCCTGCGCTCATGGATCTATCCGTGCCCACCACGCACCTGCCCCTGCGCCCATGGACTTATCCGTGCCCACCACGTACGTGGACGCACCTGCCCCCTGCGCCCATGGACCTATCCGCGCCTAGCACGCGAATCACCGCGGACTGCCCCTCCTGCATACATGCAGCCCTGCTAACGTTACCCCACAATTCCCCCCTCTATGCTAAATCATCCTGGGCTAATGGCTGGTACCCTGGGGCCGATGCCGCCATAACATGGTCGTCTAGGGACCCCCTCAATCATAGTATGCAAGAAACATAACAATAACGGAAACAAAGCATTATCAAAGTAACTGCTAGGATCGTCAAACCTATAGACACAATATTTCCTAGCCATCTAGGTAAACCGAACAGGCCTGAAAACCACCCCCAGTCCTTTTAGGGCTTTGACGTTGAATACTGACTGGGCAGCATGTGCACGCGTCTTCTCCAAGGCCGAGGAGGCGTTCTTGCTGAAGTCCAAACAGCAGGAACCCTGGAGACCTAGGACTCCCTCTAGGTCGCTGCAACCGATGCCAGGCCTCACAAGGGCATAATCTAATGCCAACTTCATTTGCGTCAGTCCTTCGTCATGTGCTGCTAAAGCAGTCGCCAGTTCAGATATGGTGAGGGCTGTGCGGTTGGCATTCCCAAGAGCCCAACAGGCCACGCACTATACAAACCTGAGTAGAGTTTGTGTAACGTGTGAACCTCTCCCAGAAATTAGTCGTTATCACTGGCATTGGAAGACTCACAATCAGGATCAATCCCACTAGGGTGAGCTGGAGAGCGCCACGCCGCTCTGTTACCCTGCCAATCCTCCAGCCACGGCTGTACCAACCGGGCTGGGATCCATCAGGTCCCCGCACCTGTGGAGATACAAGCATACCCTCGTCCCCCTATTAGCAGATCAGCGGGACCTTCCCAATGTGGGTTTCCTGGCAGGTGGTACCAGACCTTTGGGAGTGCCTTGCCCCCAAACAGCGGCTGACACGAGGAAAAATGGTTTTGGATAGGGAAAACGGATTGAGGGTTAGCGAAGGATATATGATTCAGTACTACAAGCACTTTATCGACTGAGATCTCTGGCGAACCCCTCTCTCCCCCCTCTCTTAAGCACGTTAGCTGTGCGCCCTGATGTAGTATTCTCTGTATCATTTTGTAGGCAGGTGACCAAGCATGAAATATTAATGATTATACCTAGTATCACAATTCCGATTTTAGCCAAGGACAGCAACCACCCAGTTATGCCATGCACAAGCTTAGCCAATAAAGTTACTGATCACACGTTATACGTACTCATGACTGCTAAGCAAAACTAAGTTTCACTACCTTCTAGTAATTTTCTACTACAGCATTCTTCTACTATTACAGACATAACAACTCCAGTAACTTTCTTATCTACAAGGCCAGTGACTAGTTTTTTGCAAACCTCTGTTGAAATAAGCCATAAATTCTGCTAACAATGTCTTGTATCTTAAAGCTTCCCTTCTCATTCCATGGCTTTCTTCCAACAAGCAGGACTGTATCCCTCTCCCAAGGTCAGTTTGCTTTCACTGACACCGTACTGGCTCAAGAAAAACCCACATCTCTCTCTTCTTTGTTTATGAGAAGAGGCTTGTTTCAATGCTTTATCTATTAAAGTCTGCACACATTTCAACACACACGGAATACAGATCAAAATACATATATAAAAAGCATGAATAAGCATCCTACAGCTATTTGTAATAAGCTTATATCAATCCACCCAAAAGTTTTCTGAATATATCAAAATCATCACTTTGTTGCTGTTTTTGTACTCCTTTTTGCAAGTTTTGAATGCTTTTGTGAATAGATTCCAAATAATCAGACAGATTCATGCAGCAAAGCCCATCAAAATCCTGACAACCATGATTTTGTGCTAATAATAAAAAATCTACTACTGATCTATTCTGTTACCAACCCAACTACGCCAAAGACACCGCCAAGCAAGAGGATGATGATCAGCCAGGTCAGAGCAGAGAAAGGAGGCAGGCGCAGCACCTTCAGGGCGTCCCCTGTTGTTAATAAAGTGTGCTCTGGGTCCATCCTCTCTCCCCTGCTCTGAGCCACCTCTGTTTATACCTTCAGCAGATTCAGTGAAAGAGTACTGACTATACGTTGCTGCACGCGTGGCCAGCACATGCAACAAGGCCTGTCAAATATGTGCTCTGCAGGCTAACAGCGGTTCTGTTTTGTAAAGTAGCGTAGTGTATAGAATCTACATCAGTTAACAGCGTTGATAGTGCTGATGCAGATGTAAGCGTTTGCTTAGCAAGCCAACAGCCCAATTTATTTAACGTAGCTAATGCCTGGGCACTTGCCACACCAGGTGCAAAGATTGAAGCAGCAATAATTTCACTTGGTTTCCAAAACTCTATATTATCTTGGCAATCAGATTCAAAGCTATGTGTACTTCGTTTAGGTCTTTTATGCTGTCTGGATTTTGATATGTGCTCGCGTGATTACACCATGCTGTATCGTTGCAATGTATAGGTCTTAAAGCATTTACAGTCATTACCCCTCTAGTAACATTAGCTCCTGAATAGTTAAAGAAAATAGGCAGAAGTCCATCTTTAGTGATCCCAAAAGTTCCATCTTCTGTTATTTAGCACTCAGCACTCACAGCTGCTGTTGTTTTTACACAGAGTTGCCGTCCTACCGCTATCTGATCTGGCAGATTGACCAAGCATGTTCTGAAAGGCTTATTTGAGGATGATACAGACAGACAAATGGCGCCCCACCCTGTGGCACCAGCCATAGTTACCCACACGTTTGTTCTTTCCGTGACTGATGTCCATGGAGCTGCCACACAGCTTGTTAACAATCTGACGAACGCAAGGCAGCTTGGAGCGCTGGTCGTACCCATCGTGCAGGGATCCACTTGTTCACTGCTCCTGTAGAGACACAAGCGTATCCTTTCCCCCACGTCATAAGAGGGAATGGTCCTTCCCAATTACCTGTTTCCAGATTCTTATTTTTGCTCCGATTTTTTTTTTTTAAACTGGTCATACAAAGGATTATTAATTTCCTTTAACATTGCCCATTCAGCGCATTGTATTACATTGACCACATAGGCAGAATCTGAGACAATATTGAGGGATTAATCTTTTCACTTATACAAAGTTCGTACCTTGAAGGAGATGATAACCCCTGTTGCAAAGGTCCCATATCCTCAATTACTGAATTTACTGCCCTTAAATCCTGTAAGAGTCATCATTTACCCAATTTGTCTGTGTATTCCAGGAACTGTCTGTTGGCTTTATATGTCCAAGAATCGCTCGTCAACTCACTCATTCAAATGGTGCAGTTTTTCTCTTGCTAAAGGCCACTGGTCAACTCAGACAGGAGTATCTGTAACTATGGCAGGTTTTGGGTAAGCTGCCCCCACCCCGCTGGATGGGGGGGGTGGGGAGGGCCGCGCCTGGCGGCGGCCGCATCAAAAAATCCTTAAAGCCAGCATCACAGGCAAAACAGACTCAACCTGGGGAAAACTATCTATTACCAAAACCAAAGCAGGACAAAGAGAAAGGGAACAAGACAACCTCTCTCCACACCCCCTCCCCATGCTAAATCATTCTAGCCTAAAGTTGAAATTTCCAAAACAAAATATAAAATTTTCTTAAACCACTGATCTATAGTTCTATTAAGTACATAGCCAAAAGTCTTATGCTGTATTCCCGAGTAAACTGATGGGTGTGTTTCCCAAGTAATTAAATTGAAAGCATCATAGAAAAAATAAGTGTTTTTCAAATCAAAAGGCACAGTCAATAACAAATAATTAGCAATTATCTGCTTCATTTCATCTATCTGGAGCTGCTTTGCCGCAGGCGCTTGTTCTGCCAACTCCACCTTTGCATTCAGTTGTTCCACCACAACTTTATCCGCTCTGTGCAGCTCTTTGAGTTTCATTTCATCCATGGCTTTCACTGCCTTGGTGAGTTCAGGAAGGAGTTTGCTATTTGTATCCTGCAAGCTACTATATCTCGCCTTTTCTTCATGTGCCTTGGCTTGTTCCAGCTTGACCTCTGCCTGCACGCTCTCCACCTGAAGTTCCAGCTTCTTGATGGTGTATATTAGCTGCTGCTTCTCCTCCAGTTCTGACGCAGCAGCTGAGCTTTTTCTTTCCAGTACTTGGCACTTTTCTTGAAGCTTCTTCTGAATCAATTCTGCTTCTTTTACCTTCTCATGGGCTTCCTGAAGCTCTTGAAACAGAGCACAAACTTGCAAACTCAGAGTTTCTACTTCACTGCCAACAGCCTCTGAACTCTCCTCTGCTTGCTGTTCAGTTTGTGTCCCACTCTTCAGGCAGTTGCTGGTTTTCTTCTCCAGTTTTGACAGTCTCTCTTTGTGATTCTGCAGCTCCTTCTCAAGTTCTTCCCTCTTCTGAGTTTCATTTCTAAGGCAGTAGAGCAGTTGGCTTACAATTAGCTCCTCAGACTGCAGATTCTTTGATTCGTCGGCAGTTTTGCTCCTGCCGTAGATATCAACGTTACTGGTCATTTCACCACTATTCTCTTGATGTTCCTTTGCAGTTCTATTTATTTCTCCTTCGTTCATCCCAGTCTCCACAAAGGAATCCTCTGCTGAGATGTTCAGCTTGACCTGCAGTTCTGAAATGATGCCTAGCATATTGGCCTTCTCAGCCTGGAGCCATTGCACCTGGGATATCAGCTGCCTCATTTCCTTCTCAGGAGCCATGCAGCCCTCCATTTCAGCTCCTTCTCTTTCCTTTAAGTTCTGAAGTTGTTGTTGTAGCTTTTCATTTTCCATGCACTTGTCTAGCAAGCACTGCTTAACTTCCTTAAACTTTAACTCATAAAATTCTCGTTCTTCTTTCTGCTTCTCTCGACAGATGGAAAGTTCCTCGTACCAGTCCTTCATAGCTTGGTTATGCAACTTCATGGCTTCTTTTAACTCATTGCTCTCAGTGATGAGCTCCTTCATCTGCTGTACCATTTCTTCTGGGGTGTAGGTGCTAAGGGCTGAGGCAGCTATGCTGTCCGTTCCGTTTTCCGTTTTTCTCTTGGGATGCTCTCCATTTTCAGCAGGATGGCTTTTCAGCTTGCTGTACATCTCTGAAGCATATACCCAGATCCGCCGAGTCACCGGGCGAGCCCGCCCACGGCGACCGTGACAGAAACCGGCCTCCGCCCGCCGTTTCTCCCGGCACCGGGCTTGCCTGAGGGGCAGCCACCGCCGAGCCTCTCCCCGCTCGCCCCCCTCACAACTCGCCCATGGCGGCGGTCCTGGCTCAGCTGACTGCCCTCTGGCCAAGCGTGGCTGCAGACACTGTTTGGCAAGATGTCCACCCCGCCCACATCGAAAACATCTCCTGTTCTGGCCACCTGTAAGTTCTATCCCCTGATCGGTCCCTGAAGGACACTGCCACTTGAAATGTCCTACACCCCCACAACCAAAGCAGGTGGGGCCTGCGGGGGGTGATCACATAGCGGAAACTGCTGCAATGAGCGGTTTTGCTTGCTGCAATGCTTCTGCCTCCATAACCCGCTTCATCATCTGCGCCACACCCGCGTCCCCAGGCAATTGCGCCAAAACTTGTTGAGTTACCTCATTTGCATTCTGTTTAGCTAACTCTTTCGCGACTATAGGTTTCACATTCTCTGGTAAATCTCAATCGCCTTCTGTAGCCTTTCCAAGAAAGAGGTATACGACTCCCCTACGCCCTGCCTCACCTGAGTGTACGGCTGCCTTTTGCCCTCACATTTACCCATTTTTGCAAACGCCACCCGCGCGGCGGCGTGGATATCCCTGCCCCGCATATTAGCCTGTGCGGCCGGATCAGCGAAGTCACCTGACCCTAGAATCCTCTCTACACTAATCCCGTGCAAGGGGTGATTTGGATCTAAGGCTTCTAAAACCACCTTGTCCGCTTCCTCCTTTAACGCAGCCTCCCACAGCACCATTTGGGGGGTTGTAAAAACCGCTCTAGCCAGCTGCCTACAATCAAAAGGAAGCGGGTTTGCTGCCCAGATCACATCCAAAATCGCTCGAGCCGCCACCCCATTAACACCTTCCTCCTTCACCGCCTTCTGCCATTCCCTGAATAACTTGTAATCCAACGGGCTCCACTGCCGACCCTGCTGCCCCTGTGACACTGGGCACACCATTATACCCCCGTCTTCATCTGATGGCCCTAGAGATACCCCTTCCAATACGCAATTCTTAGCAATCAATGTCCAATCCGTTAATCCACTACCTGTTTTCTGTTCAGCCGCTGCCTCCGCTTTCCGTGCTGACCCCTCTACTTTACTCAGTGTGTCCCCTCCCCTGTCTGCAACCCATGAATCCTCAGGGAGAGGTGGCAAGCCGGTATCGCCCCTCCGCAAATCCACAAGCGGTGGACCCGACGGGGTAGAAGGAGAGACAGAGGGCACCCCCGCGTCCTCGCATCCGGGGGGTCGCCCCCTCGGCCCAGGCCCCCCGGCAGGCAAGGCGCAACACACGGGGGAGCACACCCAAACTCCATCGCCCCCTTATCACTGTCAGAGGCTCTTGGCCGAACCGGGCAGACCACCGGAGCGCCACCCCCCCGTCCCCTCCGTGCCGCCTCCACCCCGTTCGTCCCCCTCCCCTTCCGACGGCTCTTTCCCTGCCGCCTGTAACCGCGCCACGTCCATCACCTCTCCCGGCTTGCTAATCAAGCCCCTTTTCTGCATTCATTGGATGAACTCCGTCAACGGTGCCCTATGCACCGGACAATTTACCTCTTTTCCCAACGCCTTTACTGTATCCTGGATGGATGGCATCCTAACAGCAGGCAGGCACGACCGCCGCGCGGCCCCAGCTCAAAACCGTCCGGACCTGTCACACGTCGGGGTCACCACTTGCCGGGTCTCTTGCCGGGTCACCCGCCCCCTGTGCCCATGGATCTATCCGTGCCCGCCAGGCACCTGCCCCTGCGCCCATGGACTTATCCGTGCCCACCACGTACGTGGACACACCTGCCCCCTGCACTTGTGGACTCATCCACGTCCAGTGCGTGAATCGCCACGGACCGCCCCTCCTGCATACATGCAGCCCTGCTAAGGTTACTCCACAAATGCCTATTTAGAATGCCAGAAATCTTAATAAATATAATATGTTATGTTAATAAAGAAAATATGTTTCTCAGCATGCATGCAAATAACACTAGTAAGTTCACTGGATTCTTTTCTTACCATTTGCTATGACTCTGGCATCTTTATGGGCATTGTTCCTTCCTGCCGCACAGTTATCTAAATTCTCATTCCACTAGATCCCATGGACTGTGAAAACACAAATGACATAAGCTAACTATTGTTATTGTTAAAGTCCTAACAGTCTTCTTCCAAGTGTTAGAAGTCTTGCATCTAATAGCAACAGTTCATCAGGCAAGTATGATCCTTTGCTGAGTTTTTAAAAGATTTGACTCTTAACATCATATGTGAAAATCTTTTAAAACAGCACCACTGTGCTTAAACCTATAACCCAACACACAAAGCTGATTTCAAGGCCTGTTTATAGGACTCCAGGGATGCAAACCAACATTTTAACCAAACCAGCTAAGCCTGAACCAGGTTAAAGGTTTGCCCCTCTGTGCCAATGTCTGTACTAGACTTAATTAGTGCTTGTACCTTTATTAAGTAAGTCATATTCTGTGTGGAAAACACCAGTCAGTTTAGTGTAGCTTATGTTGATATAAACATTGACTGCAGCTCAAAATGCTTCACCCCACAAAGCTGTTCCACTAGGTTTCATCTGAAAAGTAACCCATTTGTATGCTCTTGGTGGAAAAGACAAAGACCACCACAAGTAAGGAAATATAAATTAATAGATCAATTCTCAAAAAGTCTTTAACAGCCATGCTACATTTATAATGAATCTGGTAGAGCATTTTCCTGTCATTTAGAGTAAGCAGACCAAGAAACTACCAACTTGTTCCCAAAGCACACTATCTCACAGGCACTGGAGTCACAAGAAAAACAGTGAAGTTGTTATATATTTGGAACTAGTTCAAGGGTAAACAAAAGTACAGCTATCCCTGGTGAACAGAAAGCTTTGCACAAAGTCCAACTTAAAGGGAAACAGTTGCCTGAAAATTCAGGCATGTTCAGACTATTCTGTAGAAGCCACAAATGCTTATACACCTTTGTGATATTCAGATGGCTGATGGATAAACCAGGTAAAATAGCTTTTTCTAAGACTAGTGATGTTCTGTGGAATTTTAATTATTTCTGTTTTGGTTTTTTTTTTAAAAAAAAAAAGCACTTTGAATCTTGGCAATAACAATCACAGCAAGGTCTGAAGAAGCAGTCAGGACTAGCTTATCAGCACTGTTATTCCCAAAGGCTGTCTCTTGTTTGTGAAGAAATTGCACAATTTGTTGAATGCTCTAGTCCTGCTGGAAGAAATATTATCCTCTTATTTACAGTCAGATAGTTATTTGCAGACCACAACTGCTGACACTTAAACACAAATCAAGACAGATGGTATGGCAATATACCATTCAGTTTCATTCTCTAGCCATGGACTGGAGAAAAAAAAATATTTCATTTCCATTTTAGATTTTGAGTAATCAGTTACCCATTTCTAACGGAAAATTTGTCTGCTTATAAAATCAATTGCAGCATAATATCTGTTTAATATGTTTATCAACGATCTGGATGAGGGGATTGAGTGCTCCCTCAGTAAGTTTGCAGATGACACCAAATTGGGTGGGAGTGTCGATCTGCTCAAGGGTAGGAAGGCTCTGCAGAGGGATCTGGACAGGCTGTGATACAGGGAGTTAACGGTCTGCTAAATATTGCTTGATTTAGGAGACTAATTGTCTGCTAGAGAATGCCTAACAATCCTGTTTGCCTTGAAACTCACTTAAACTTATCAGGGACTGGTATGTGTAAAGAAACTGGTATTTGTCAAGGACTAATATGTCTAGCAAAGGATGGAATGTTAGTTCCACTGCAAATTCGGTCAGAAATGGGGAAACTGCTGAAATTACCAAGTGAAAGGAGAGCATGGGTGAATGACTAAAGTTCATCTAGAGGAAGATAAGACCCCTGAAGAAGTAAACGACCACCAGAGACAGATCTGAAATGCCAATGCAAGTGGGTTTTTTTAATAACTCCACCTCATTTATGCATATGTATGTCTGTATTGTGCAATCCTATGAATATGTATACCTGTACCATATAAGTTTTTGGTAAAATGTGCTGTCGGCATGCGTGCTTTTGGAGGAGCGATCCCCCACACACCCGGCGCCGAATAAACATGCCTGCTTTATAACTCTTTCCACGTTATAGAGTTTGATCTGCGCATCAGCTGGATCAATGGGCCGATGTAACCGGTTCGTAGGATTCCTATGCACAAAGTTCACCCAACATATGATATTTAAAAGCACAACAGTATTTATTGATCTGTTATAGCCTTGCATAAGCAGTTACCAGCATAAGCAGTCACAGTTCCTAGCATAAGCAGTTACCAGCGTATTGTTTTCCCTTTGTGAGAGTCTTACCACTCCGACTAAGCCGGAGACACCGCCGAGGAGGAGGGTGATGATCAGCAGGGTCAGAGCAGAGAAGGGGGAGGTAGGCGCAGCAGCTTCAGGGCATCCCCTGCTGTTCATAGAGTGTACTCTGGGGCCTTTCTCTCTCCCTCTGCTCTGAGCCGCCTCTGTTTACACCCTCAGCAGATTCAGTGGCAGAGTACTGACCAGGTGTTGCTGCACGCGTGGCCAGCGCATGCAGCAAGGCCTGCCAAGTACGTGCCCTGCTGGCTAACAGCAGTTCCTGGACAGCAGCAACATCCTGCTCAATAACAACCCTCCTAGTTCCCCTCTCTGAGATAACAACCCTCCTAGTTCCCCTCTCCAAGGTTGTGTTCCCACAGCTGTGTGCAGCTTGTAATTTCCCACAGTGGCCCTACACAGACCATCACTGAAATCCCTCACGCAGCCAAGGTGAACTGTATGAGGTTCAACAAGGCCAAGTGCCGGGTCCTGCATTTGGGTCACAAGAACCCCATGGAACGCCACTTGTCACCGGTGTCCACTTGGACATTGAGCCGTTGACCACCACTCTGAGTGCAGCCATCCAGCCAATTCCTTATCCACCAAATGGTCTGTCTGTCAAATCCATGTCTCTCCAGTTCAGAGAAGCATGTTGTGTGGGACAGTGTCAAATGCCTTGCAAAATTCCAGGTAGATGACATCAGTTGCTCGTCCCTTGTCCACCGATGCTGTAACCCCATCATATAAGGCCAACAAATTGGTCAGGCATGATCTGCCCTTAGTGAAGCCATGTTGGCTGTCACCAACCACCTCCTTGCTCTCCATGTGCCTTAGCATGGTTTCCAGGAGGATCTGCTCCATGACCTTGCTAGGCACAGAGGTGAGGCTGACCGGCCTGTAGTTGCCCGGGTCTTCCCTGTTCCCCTTTTTAAATATGTGGGTTACATTTCCCCTCTTCCAGTCATCAGGAACCTCACCAGACTGCCACAACATCTCAAATACGATAGCCAGTGGCTTGGCAACTTCATCCACCAGTTCCCTTGGCACCCATGGATCTCATCAGGTCCCATGGACTTATGTACCTTCAGGTTCCTTAGATGGTTCCGAACCTGCTCTTCTGCTACAGTGGGCAGTTCTTCATTCTCCCAGTCCCTGCTTTTGCCTCCTGCAACTTGGGTGATGTGGCTAGAGGTGTATCTTACATCTGTAAGGTGGGAAAATGTATTTGAAATCAGAGGATGATGATTTAATTCTTTCCAGACAACCACCCCAAGCTTTATGCATCTTAAATCCCACCAAAAAGTAGGATGTCCTGGTTTCGGCTAGGATGGAGTTAATTTTCCTTTCAGTAGCTGATGTTTTTGAATTTCAGATGTGAAGAATGTTGATAAACACACTGATGTTATGAGTTGTTGCTAAAGAGACCTTCAGTGTCTGTCTTCCCAGGTTTCACCCATGTGCAGGTGCAGGAAGCAGGGAGGGATATAGCCAGAAGAGTTGACCCAAACTGGCCAAAGAGTATTCCATGCCATAAACGTCACACTCAGTACTTAAGTTGGTGAGCGCTCTCTTTTTTTTTTTTTTTCTTCTTTCCTCTTTCGCTGTTCGGAATCTTTCTGAGATTGTTTACAGGTTTGTGTTTTTTTTCTTTGTACCGTGATTGCTGCTCGGGACAGGCTGTATTGGTCATCAGGTTGTTGGGTGGTGAGAAATTGCACATCATTTGTTGTTCTTGTTTATTTCAGTGGTTTTTTTTAAATTATTATTCTTAATTTTTTTCTATTAGTATTATTATCATTATTACATATATATATTTTTCTATTTTCTTTTGCTATTATAGTAAACTGCATTTTTCTCAACCCACGAGTTTTCTTTTCTTCCTGATTCTCTCCCCCATCCCCTAGGGAGGGGGAGAGTGATTGAGCAGCTGTGTGGTACTCGATTGCTGACTGTAGCTAAACCACGACATAGGGCATAAGAGATATTCAGTTTGTACATAGGTCTTGGGCTTGTACTCTGGGCAGAAGTGCATTTCACTGAGTGAACAATCTCCCTCTAAATCTTCATAATATCCAAATTGCAATTCCACAGCCACTCAGGCAAAGTATGCTTGCACAAACAGCAAAATTAGAAGTTTCCTCAAATCTTGAAGTGACAGAAATTCATAAATATATAAACCCAGAACTGTTTTGAAATTTCATGATAAATATATCACTTGCAAAACTTTGCTAGGGAAGCATTACCCAGTCTTCCAATATATAAACAGCACATCTGGTAGACTGAAAGTTGACAGCAGAAAACCTAGGTATTAGAAACACACCTTATGTTCATCTGGATATTACAAATTCATTCAGACACCTACAGTACTGTTGTAAACTCTTAAGCTCTTCAATTCCACACCAAATTCCCTTGCACTTCCAATATGTAACCAAACACAACATATCACCAACCAACTTACCCCTTTGACCAAAGCCTTAACCTTAACTACATTAACATTCTCTATAAACACATTTACAGATAAAAAGTGTTATTCTGCATACGGGAAACTATGAAGCAGAGATAAATTTTTTAATATAATTTGAAATGAAAAAAAACCCAAAACATAAGCATTTTTTCTGGTTATACTTAAAAGTGTGAAGGAGATAGCTGTGGAAGCAAAGAGTGAACACATTTGGGTGATTTGGTATCAAGAAAGTCCTCAAAGTTGTAAGCATGTGGAGGAAGTCAGGCTGTTTATTGACTGGCAATTCACTTCTAATTCACAGCTTTATCCAGATGACAAATATCATCAAGAACAAAGCTGTCAGGTGGATGAGACTGCAATATATTACAGTAGGTATACGTGATTATGTTTAGGTGGAAGTCTACATAGGATTTTAGAGACACTCTTATGACTGTTCATATTATTTAATGAGAGCTAGGTGAGAAAAAAGTTTGTGAGGCATCTAGTAAAAAGAGAATATAAGAGCTTCTAAGAGTTCACCTAAACATTTTCCAAATCATCCCTACAAGTAGCACTGTCTTCATTAGGGAAGAGATATGTTTTTCCCCCTTCAAGCCTCTTTGCAAAAACAACTTATTGCAGTAAATCTTTTTATTGGATGCAATATTCCAAATTTAAAATTTGTCATCCAGAAGTTTATATATCTGGTAGAAAAATTGTTTCTTTGGAAAGTTTTGATGAAGAAAAGTTTATTTTCTATGAACACAAACAATAGACTAACATAATACTTATGCAGAAACTTGTTGGAGTTTCCAGGATAAAGACTTGTCTGGAACATAATATGTTTAAATGCAAAGTGTTTGGGGCTATTAGGCAGTTCAGAGTGAACAACGTTAAAGAGTTCGAAACTTTAATTTGTTTTTGCTATCTCAAAAAGGATGAAGAACAGTCCTGAAACTTGGTATACCAGACTTGGGGAAAACTATTCATTTATTTCTAAAACTAGCAGGAGAATGAGACAGGGAACAAGATAACCTCCCCCCACCCCTCCCTCTTCCCGGGCTTAACATTATCTCTACTACCTTCCTTTCCACCGAGCAGCACAGTGGGGAAGAGGGAATGGGGGTCGAGGTTAGTTCATCACACGTTGTTTTACACCGCTGCTTCATCGTCGGGGGAAGAACTCCTCCCATTCTTCCCCTGCTCCAGTGTGGGGTCCCTCCCATGGGCCACAGTCCTTCGTGAAACTGCTCCGGCGTGGGTCATCTCTTCCATGGGGTGCAGTCCCTCTAGAACAGCTGCCCCAGCGGGCCCTCCATGGGCCACAGCCTCCTTCAGGCATCCACCTGCTCCAGAGTGGGGTCCTCCAAAGGCTGCAGGTGGATCTCTGTTCCTCTGTGGACGTCCATGGGCTGCAGGGGGACAGCCTGCTCCACCATGGTCTTCACCACAGGCTGCAGGGGAATCTTGGCCAAAACCAGCATTACTCATTCCCCTCCTTCACTGACCTTGGCGTTTGCAGCTGTTCCTCTCACAAGAAATTCTTTATAACAGGCAGGCAAACACCTCTCAGGTTCTCTTCACATCTCTCCACTTGCAGCTGGTATGGGCCAAGTTGGGCCCAGACGGCCACCTGGTGGGAGGCCAGAGCGTGAGGCCTACAAGGCCCACAAGGCTTGTGCCTCCCCCTCTCTGTCCCCACTCAACGTCTTCACATCTTCCTCTTTTTTTTTTTTTTTTCTTCCTGTTTTTTCTCTTCTTAAATATGTTATCTCAGAGATGTTATCAGGGAACATTCTGCTGCCAATTGGCTCGGCCCTGGCCAGAAGCAGGTCAGCCCTAGGCCCGGCTGAGTCCACCAGACAAAGCGGAAACTACTTAGAAGCTTCTTACAGAAGGTACCACCGTAGCCCCCCCTATTGGGGACGATGCGTATCAGAAGCCATGGGAATGAGAAACAAGGGGCTTTCCAACAGAAGGAAAACAAGATAAAGGACACCTGGTGGTGGTTGGGCGATCGGAGGGTATATAAGCACATAAGCTGTAACAATAAATGATTTTCGCTTAGCATGCAGTGGGGGTCCGTGACTACGTTCCCACACAAATGACGCCTGAACAGGGACTTGTTAGAAGTAGTGAAGATTAGAAGATTGTGATTCCGGTGGGAACGCCCGGCTGATTGGTAGGAAGCCTGCGCAGCGAATTTGTTACCTTGAGGAAGGGAGGTAAGCAGCCGGGAACGAGGTGGGGCACTGCTCCAAAAAGAAACCTAGGCGAACTGGGGAAGTCTGCGCAGTATCTGTTACCTTGACTAAGGGAGGTAACGCGGCTAGGAATGACGAGAAGCACTGCTTCCAAGGAACATAAATCAATTTTAACGATTCTAACAAAAGTGTTGGAGGAACAGAACTGTGCTATTAATAACGCTGACCTGAAGAGTTTGTTGGCTTGGGTGTCCACTCACGTATCAGACGCTAACACCTCTAGAATCTGCATGGTGGGCACCTGGGACAATATAAGTGTTGAACTATGGGACTGTGCAACGTGGGGTGACCCTGCTGTTCAAAAGTTATTACCGGCGTGGCGTGTAATGTTTGAAGCCTTAAAGAATCACACGCAGAAAGGAGATCCGACAGCACCCGTTACCCCATCCGCTCCTCCACCCGTGGAAACAAAGACTAAAAGCGAGCCAGAAAATCCCTTTGATCCAGGTCCCATAGATCCGGAAAAGGAGCCCTCAGTCTTTGGAGCTTCCTTGTTATAGAGGTGGCGTGTTTGTGTGTGTGTCCTTTGTGTTGATTGTGTCATATTTTTGTGTGTGTGTGTGTGTGTGTGTTTGTGTGTCCTTTGTGTCAAGGGTGTAATATTTTTGTTACTGTTCAGTGTTGTTGGTGTGGACGTAAGCTTATTCCAGCTGATCTATATTTGTGCTATTGCTTAGTGTTCTGGTGTATGCGGTGTTGCAGGGCGACCCCATTGGAATAAGTGATACATCCAGGTTGGTATTGTTGCCGTGCAAGGTGCAGCGTTAAGTTATAAGATCTTTAAGTGGAAACGGACAGGCAGTGCAAACAGAGAAATTAACAGATTACAGTCCGGAGGAAAGTAAAAAATTTCCTAGACAGGTATAAGCAGTGTGTGTGTGTGTATAAGCATGAAGTAAATGGTATGAAATAAGGGGTGAATACTGTCTTGGTTTTAGCAGGGATGGAGTTAATTTTCCTCTCAGAAGCTTTGGGGTTTGTATGTGAAGAATGTTGATAAAAACACTCTGATGATACGAGTTGTTGTTAATGAGACCAAGGACACTGTCTGGCTTTCCAAGTCTCGTTAACGTGCAGATGCAGGAAGCTGGGCCAAAGACAGACAGAGTGTTGGTCATTTGGACATCGGGTGGTGAGAGATTGTACATTGTTCATTTTGTATATATTAATGTCCTTATATTTTGTTATTATTGTAGGTTTCCTCTTAGTAAACTGCAGCATAAAGCGATGTGTGATTAACTCACCATGGCCCCCATTCCCTCTTCCTGCCCCGCCCACCCTGTCCCACTGGGGCGGGGGGGCGGGGGAAGGAGGTGGAGATGGTGTTAAGCCCGGGAAGAGGGAGGGGTGGGGGGAGGTTATCTTGTTCCCTTTCTCATTATCCTGCTTTGGTTTTAGTAATAAATGAATAGTTTTCCCCAGGTCGAGTCTGTTTTGCCTGTAACGGTGGCTTTAAGAATCTCTCCCTGTTCTTGTCTCAAACCTCAGGCCTTTTTTTTCTCTTCTTATATGCCCGGGGCCCCGGCCGCCGCCAGGCGCCCCTCCCATCCAGTGGGGCGGGGGCAGATTACCCAAAAACTTTTGTGGTTAACAGATACTCCTGTCTGGGTCGACCAGTGGCCTTTAGCAAGAGAAAAGCTGCAACATTTGAATGAGTGAGCTGACGACCAATTACAACTTGGACACATACAGCCAACAGACAGTCCCTGGAATACACCTGTGTTTGTAATACAGAAAAAAATCAGGTAAATGATGACTCTTACAGGATTTAAGGGCAGTAAATTCAGTAATTGAGGATATGGGACCTTTGCAACAGGGGTTACCATCTCCTTCAATGATACCTCGAGATTGGAATATTATCATTATTTATTTGAAAGATTGTTTTTTCACTATACCTCTATATCCTGAAGATGCTCCACGATTCACATTTTCTGTGCCTTCAATCAATATGGGAGAACCCAGTCAGCGATATCATTGGATGGTACTTCCGCAAGGTATGAAAAATAGTCCAACCATCTGCCAATGGTACATCATACAGGCCACAGCACCAGTAAGGCGCTTGCATAAGAATAGCCTCATTTATCATTATATGTATGATATCTTAATTGCAGCACCCAATGATTATCTGGTAGACAGAGTTCTTAATGATATCACCAGTGCATTATCCCGATTTAAATTGGTTATTGCTCAAGAAAAAATTCAAAAGGTGTGTCCCTGGCAGTATCTCGGCTGGCGAATTAAGGAAAGAAAAATGCCTTAACAATATTTACAGATGGATCACGAAAAACACACAAATCTGTATTTGTTTGGAAGCCGGATGGTGAGTGGCATCATGACGTACAATTGGTAGAAGGTTCAACCCAAACTGTAGAACTTGCGGCGGTGGTACAGGCTTTGTATAAGTGCAAAGATGAATCCCTCAATATTGTCTCCGATTCTGCCTATGTGGTCAATGTGGAAACAGGTAATTGGGAAGGACCATTCCCTCTTATAACATGGGGAAAAGGATATGCTTGTGTCTCTACAGGAGCAGTGAACAAGTGGATCCCTGCACGATGGGTACGACCAGCGCTCCAAGCTGCCGTGCATTCCTCGGAGTGTTAATAAGCTGTGTGGCAGCTCCATGGACATCAGTCACGGAAAGAAGAAATGTGTGGGTAACTATGGCTAATGCCACGGGACAGGACACCACTTGTCTGTCTGTATCATCTGCAAATAAGCCTTTCAGAACATGCTTGGTCAACCTGCCAGATAACGGTAGAGTGGCACTCTGTGTAAAACAGCAGCAGCCACGAACGCTGAGCGCTGAACCACACGAGATAGAACTTTTGGGATCAGTAAAGATGGACTTCTGTCTATTTTGTAACTATTCAAAAGCTAATGTTACTAGAGGGGTAGTGATTGTAAAGGCTTCATACATTGCAATGATATGGTGTGGTTTAGTCATGCGAGCACTAACATCAAAATCCAGCACTACTCCAGTGGGCCTCTCTGATGGTATGCTTTTCATATATGGAGACTTGTGCGTGGGCAGGGATACCCTCCCATATAAAAGGGGGCCCCTGCACCATGGGAACCTTGGAGATGTTTATACCCAATAATACAGTGATTTTACAGCATAAAAGACCTAAATGAAGTACACCTAGCTTTGAATCTGACTGCCAAGACAATATAGAGTCTTGGAACCTAAGTGAGATTATTGCTGCTTCAATCTTTGCACCTGGTGTGGCAAGTGCCCAGGCATTAGCTACGCTAAATAAATTGGGCTGTTGGCTTGCTAAGCAAACAAACGCAACTGCATCGGCACTATCAACGCTGTTAACTGATGTAGTTTCTATATACTATGCTACTTTACAAAACAGAACCGCTGTTAGCCTGCAGAGCACATATTTGACAGGCCTTGCTGCATGCGCTGGCCATGCGTGCAGCAACACCTGGTCAGTACTCTGCCACTGAATCTGCTGAGGGGATAAACAGAGGTGGTTCGGAGCAGAGGGGAGAGAGAGGACCCAGAGCACACTTTATTTACAACAGGGGATGCCCTGAAGGTGCTGCACCTACCTCCCTTCTCTGCTCTGACCCTGCTGATTGTCATCCTCCTGCTCGGCGGTGTCTTTGGCGTAGTCGGGTTGGTAACAGAATAGAGCAGCAATAGATTTTTATTAGTAGTACAAAGTCATGGTTGCTAGGATTTTGATGGGCTTTGCTGCATGAATCTGTCTGATTATTTGGAATCTATTCACAAAAGCATTCAAAACTTGCAAAAAGGAGTACAGAAACTGCAACAAAGTGATGATTTTGATATATTCAGAAATCTTTTTGGTGGATGTCGTAGTTCAGCCCCGATCGGGACCAGATTACGCAGTCTCTCTCTCACTCCCCCCCACCCTCCAATAGGGAGAGATGATATAAGGAAAAACGGCTCGAGGTTTGAGATAAGGACGGGGAGAAAATCCTTAAAGTTACCGTCACGGGCAAAACAGACTCGACTTGGGGAAAACTATTCATTTGTTACTACAAACAGCAGGATAATGAGACAGAGAACAAGATAACCTCCCCCCACCCCTCCCTCTTCCCAAGCTTAACATTATCTCTACTACCTTCCCCCTCCCCAGTGGCACAGGGGGGAAGAGGGAATGGGGGTTGCAGTAAGTTCATCATACGTTGTTTCACGCCGCTGTTTAATGGTCGGGGGAAGAACTCCTCACATTCCTCCCCTGCTCTGTTGTGGGGTCCCTCCCACGGGCCACAGTCCTTCATGGAACTGCTCCGGCGTGGGTCATCTCTTCCACGGGTGCAGTCCCTCTAGAACAGCTGTCCCAGCGGGCCCTCCACAGGCCACAGCCTCCTTCAGGCATCCACCTCCCCCGGTGTGGGGTCCTTCACAGGCTCCAAGTGGATCTCTGCCCCTCCATGGACCTCCATGGGCTGCAGGGGGACAACCTGCTCCACCATGGTCATCACCATGGGCTGCAGGGGAATCTTGGCCAGGAGCTGCATTACTCCTCCCCCTCCTTCTTCACTGACCTTGGCGTCTGCAGCCGTTCCTCACAACAGGCTGGTAGATGTCTCTCAGGATCTTTTTACATCTTATTCACTTCTCATCTCCTCTCCACTTCTTGCAGCCGGGCTGGACCAAGTCAGGCCCAGTCAGCTGCCTGGCGAGAGGCCAGAGGGTGAGGCCTGCAAGTCCCATGAGGCCTGCGCCTCCCCCTCTGCACCTCTGCCCCCGCTCAGCTTCTTCACATCTTCTCTCCTCTTTTTTTTTTTCTGTTTTCCCCTACTTAAATACGTTATCGCAGAGGCGTTATCACGGGATATTCTGCTACCAATCGGCTCGGTCTTGGCCAGCAGTGGGTCCGCCCTAGGCCTGGCCAAGTCTCCTGAACAAAGGGGAGCGACTTCTAGCAGTTTCCTACAGAAGCTACCACCTTAGGCCCCCCCCCCCCCCACTAAACAAAACCACGACAGTGGACTGATAAAAAGCTTATTAGAAATAGCTGTAGGATGCTTATTCATGCTTTTTATATATGTATTTTGATCTGTATTCCATGTGTGTTGAAATATGTGCAGACTTTAATAGATAAAGCGTTGAAACAAGCCTCTTCTCATAAACAAAGAAGGGGGAGATGTGGGTATTTCACTGAGCCAGTACGGTGTCAGAGAAAGCACACCGACCTTGGGAGAGGGATACAATCCTGCTTGTTGGAAGAAAGCCATGGAATGAGAAGGGAAGCTTTAAGATACAAGACATTGTTAGCAGAATTTATGGCTTGTTTCAACAGAGGCTTGCAAAAAACTAGTCACTGGCTTTGTAGACAAGAAGGTTGCTGGAGTTGTTATGTCTGTAATAGTAGAAGAATGCTGTAGTAGAAAATTACTAGAAAGTAGTGAAACTTAGTTTTGCTTAGTAATCATGAATATGTATAACGTGTGATCAGTAATTTTATTGGCTAAGCTTGTGTGTGGCATAACTATTGATTGGACAAGAATGAAATAAGGATGGGTTATGTTATTCTTGAAAGAAGCCATTAGTATAATTATAGTATTGTTGACCATGGCATGTGTTCTCTCTTGTATTTTACGATGTCTACAAGAAGCCCTCACAAGAGCTTTTGATAGAAGCGCATATGCTGTGCTGTTAAAACAAGAAGGGGGAATTGTTTGGGACGACGAGTATCAGAAGCCATGGGAATGAGAAACAAGAAGCCATGGGAATGAGAAACAAGGGACTTTCTGAGAGAAGGAAAACAAGAGAAAGCATACCTGGTGGTGGTTGGGCAATCGGACAGTATATAAGCACATAAGCTGTAACAATAAATGATTTTCGCTTAGCATGCAGTGGGGGTCTGTAACTACGTTCCCACACCCCCCCTCACTAAATAAAACCAGAACACAGAGATAGCCCACAATGAAGAATACAATATAAACTATATTTGTATTCTGAAGCTAAGTCTTGCTTGAAACAATATTTCAGTCATGTCGGAAATCCTGACATCTAAGCTGGCATCTCTGACAAAGAGTTTTGAGAATTATCTTTAAGTTTTCATAGGGGGAAATATTCTTATAGAGAATTGTACATGAAAAATATAAATAGTTTAGTTTCCTTTTCAAGTCTGCAATATTTAGTCAGAAGAGCTTTCACAGAAATTGAGCAATAACCTTACTATGGCACACTTATGTAACTTCCAAAGAGAAACTAAAATAAATGTACATTTAGAATGATGAACTACTCAGTATTTTTGGGGAGGTCAGTTTTCCAGTTTTCACAACAAGAGGTCAAAGCTGTAAGTCAGTCCAAAATCAGCTTTATTAATATATTTTCAGTGTAAACTGATTTTCAAGTACAAGTTTGATATGTACTGGAAATGGTAAGGACAACCTTACATACAAATCACAAAAGTTGTACCAAAATCTAGAGAAATAAAGGCAGTGCATCTCAGAAGAACACCAAAATGAGTCTCTGTTTCCTTAGTGCCTTGCTTTTCCTCCTTTTGCCTTGACATAAATAATGTCCTATTATCTGCTGTAGAGACTTCATAGAAATAAAACTAAGGAAGAAGAGTAAATCTTTAGCAACATAAACCAGATATGGCTATCATTAATCTTAGGCATCATTAACAAAATCCAAGAACCAAATATATTATTTACAGCCATTTTCAATTTTTTCTGATTTTTTTATTTCCAGCATATTTTTATAGTTACGCTTAGAACATAACTTTATATCCTAATCACTAACATAAATCAAACGTCATGGATGTCCTTAAATATTAAAAAAGATTCTTAATCAGTACTAAGCATTTTAGATATAGAATCAGAGAAATATAGGTCTGGAAGGGATTTCAGAAGGTCACCTAAGCCCATCTCTCTGCATACAGGCAATATGAAATATATTTAAGTCCATCCCCGAGAGATGTTTGCTAAACCTCTTCTTAAAATTTCTGTAATGAAAATTTAACAACTCTCATGGG
This sequence comes from Chlamydotis macqueenii, assembly GCF_036417535.1. NCBI lineage: Eukaryota > Metazoa > Chordata > Aves > Otidiformes > Otididae > Chlamydotis > Chlamydotis macqueenii. The sequence goes on along the minus strand of NC_141592.1, from coordinate 15,012,944 downwards.
AAGCATATTTTAGTGTTTCACTACCCTTATAGTTGGAAAGTTTATCTTACCTATCTTTACTACAAATATAGGCTAGTTATGAGGATATTAAGAGAAACTTCCCAATTATAACAAAGTACCTCCAAGACTACCTAGACAAGCCACTATAATTTTCAAAGACATTCTGGTGTTTGATTCGCATACAATTATTTAATTTTAAAATTGAAATCAGAATTTCTTTATATGGATTCAATTTAACTTTAAACTCCTAAATCAACAGGATGTAGATGCAAAGTTGATGTCAACTAAGAATCCTGGATTACGTGGTATACCTTCAAATTAATAATTAAAAATCCAGTAAAAAAAAAAAAATCACATCATTTACAAGAAAGATTTTCTTGCATTTTAAAAACAGAGATGGTGTTCTGTATTCTACTCCAATGCAAAGTCTTGACTTGGAACAAATCGCATAATCTCTCTTTGTCTCTATTTCATCTTTAAAAGGACAATAACATTCATATCAAAGTTTTTGTGAGGACTACTATATAGAAAATATTTTAAATGCTAACATGAGGAGTGCTGTTTGTTTACAAATTCACCAGATGATATAGAAGAATGGCACATCTATAAGAAAATTTTACAGGTGACAAAGAACAGAAGAGCAAATAAGATACCACTTCTTCCAAAAAGATATTTTGGTATTGGCTTTTAAACTAATCTAAATTGATTTCTGGCTGCTGATAGTATCGCATTTCTGCTCATAAACAGTGCATGACTTATGCTGAATTTAAGATAAAATTAGATTCATTTCAATATCAGATGAAGTACAAAAGCCACAAATGTGATACAGTCTGCAACTGTGTTAAAGATACCATAAAGTTAAATTGCTCTATTTCAGTGGTTCCTGAAATCAGAGCATTTTGAATCTTGATTACCAATTATTTAGAATGAAAACTTTTGAATAGTCAAGTTAAGATACAACAAAATTGAGATACCATTTCATGGTTCATTCAAATATACACAAACTGGAAAATGTTATGTTATCTCCTAAGCATTTCTATCTTGAACCAAATCTCATATAAATTCAGGCCATATTTTTAAAAGGTTTTAGCACAAACTATCAAAAAGACTTGATGCAGCAAATGTCCTGGTTTCCATATAAAACTTTTTCTACTATGATAACAAATTTCTTGTCATAGGATTTTTGCAATGTTTTCCCTTGATCATATTTTAAAAATAAATAAAACATTAAGATTTCAAATATAATTAAAGTTTCATCTGTCCTGGTTTCAGTAGGGATGGAGTCAATTTTCTTCTCAGTAGCCAGTGTGTTTTGGATTTCGTGTGTGAAGAATGTTGATAAAAACACTCTGATGATACGAGTTGTTGTTAATGAGACCAAGGACACTGTCTGGCTTTCCAAGTCTCATTAAAGTCTCATTAATGTGCAGATGTGGGAAGCTGGGCAGAAGACAGACAGAATAATTGATCCAAACTGGCCAAAGAGAGTATTCCATGCCATAAACGTCATGCTCAGTATATAAGTGGGGGTTGCCCCTGGGAGGGGGCATTCTTTTCGGGCATTCTTTTCTGGCATCCATTCCATTCGGGTATCCGTTTGGGCACCCTTGGCATCCTTTTCTTCTCGCTTGCTTGCTGGCATCGTTCCCTCTACCTTGCTAGCTTGCTCTCCCCCCTTTGCTTGCTGCTCGGTGTCGTTCCTGTGATCGCTGCTCAGGACGGGCTGCGTCGGTCATTCGGACATCGGGTGGTGAGAAATTGTACATTGTTCATTTTATATATTTTGTATATATTAATATCCTTATATCCTGTTAGCTTTGTAGTTTTTAGTATTTTTAGTAAACTGTTTTTATCTCAACCCACGAGTTTTCCTTTCTTCCCAATTTCTCTTCCCCGTCCCACTGGGTAGGGGGAGGGTGAGCGAGAAACTGTGTGGTGATCCAGGCTAAACCACCACACATCTTATACTCACTATTTCACATTCTACATTATTTTCCTCAATTAAAAGTAATGTTTATAAATAAAAGATTTTTTTAAAAAATCCAGTATTGTTTCAGGCTTGCAGTCATGAAAACAATTATACTGCTTGGCTTCTGGAAATACCCTGCTTTTAGTCGTTATGCACCTGAGATGTGTGAAACAATTACAAATACAGTACAGAAGACCTAGGGCCTGATCCTACAGTGATCATAAGCATCCTACAACAGCCATTTGTCAGTGATAAAGAAGAGATATTGGAGGTGCAAGATTGTGTTGGATCAGGCCTTAAGTGTAAGTGCATTTTACAACACGTTATAAGGTGACATCTCAAAATAAAATACTGTGTTTTTATGTAGTGTAGAAGTAACATATACAATTTATGTATAGTAATAATTTATTCTGAAATGTTCATTTTAGTCTCTGTTGGGATATCACCCATGTCTCATTAACAGAAGAGCAGCCGCCTCACCTCAAGTACCAGAATATATAACAAGTTACAGTACAGCAAAAAAATTCCACTTACTTTAAGATGAAATCTAGTTCAGGTTAAATAATTTTGTTCAAGGTCTTACAGTTACACAGTTGTCCATTTTTTTTTTTGGAGCACAAAGAAAGTGTAAATCATTACACCATAACTATCTACGCACATTATGTGACCACAGAAATGTTAATCATTACTTCTTCAGAAAATGAACCATCAATTCTATTCATGCAGAAAAGCAGGCTGGGAAAGCCTGTTCAGCAGAAACCATAGTACTGTGAATTTCACAGCTACATGATTAATTATTATGTTAGAAGGACTCACAAATACTTCAGTACTGAGTACTGAGTTACTTTTTTGCATAAATAATATCAATTCTTCCCTGATGTAGTTTAGTCAATCTGTAATCCATAAACAAATGATAAAGCAATATGACTGTATAATCTTGTCCTGGTTCTGGCCAGGATAGAGTTAATATTTACCTGAGCTGGGTGGAGAACTGAAGCTGGTAGCCCCTATGGCTGGGATAGTTAACTAATTAGCTAACAGCTGGGGTTAATTTACCCAAATTAGCCAAAGGGCTATTCCATCCCCTCTGACATCATGCTCAGTATATAAGTGAGGAGGGTGCTGAAGGGAGTCTTCCTGCTATTTGGAAGAGACTGGATGTGGAGTTGTGTTGTGAGCTATTGTACTGTATTTGTGTTCCATCACTGTTTTTTTTTCTTCTGTCATTACTGTTAAATTTACTTTTTGTTCAATTTCAACCCATGTGTTTGTTTGTTTTTTTTTTTTCTTCTGGTTTTCTTTTGTTTGCCACATCTCCTCCTATTCTCTCGGAGAGTGGGGGGAGTGAGAGAGAGACTGCGTAGTCTGGTCCCCGTCGGGGCTGAACTACGACAAATCTTTATCTCTAATGATCATGATTTCCAGATAAGCAATGTTTAAGGGATTATGGGATGGGATGCTAATCAAATATGATAAACATACTGTACAAATATAATTGCATGAGCAGTTTTATTCCAAGTTGTCAATTAGGCATTTCTCAAAAATATTACCAGTGAAGACAAAGTATACCATCAAATATGGCTTCCAGAACAAGGACCCTCTAACAAGAATCAAACCTATTTACAAAAGATAAAAACAACAAATAAAACCAACACCCAGTCTTTTAAAGTTTTGTTTGAAACAAAATTTCTAAATAGTTACTGTATGTAATACATCAATTGCATTTATTTTTTAATGTATTTAAACAGAAGTCACCAGGTAAGAGCCGGAATGACGTTTAGGACTCTGAGTTCCGCTGGAGTCTGTAATTTCAGTCTTTGAGTCACGTTTCTTTGTGCTGTTATTTATTGGCATTGGTATTTGTGATGGCCAAGCAGAACTGTTGTCCTCACTAGTCTTTCTGAGACTTGGACTGTAGTTGAAAGGAGTCACTCTTGCTGCAACAGTACCACTAGGGGAGTTATGTTTGCTTGAGCTACTGGAACTGAATGGTGTACGCTCACTAACAGTACTTACATTATTTTCTGGTGTAGGAGCAGGATTATTCTGTACAGGTTTTGCTTTTGTTCCTTTCTTGTCTGAACTGTCTATCTGAAAGAAAGAGTTTGGACAATTTTCTAAACCAATGATATGAACATTTCCATTCCCTGGATTTTGTTTTTCATTTACCTCTTTAGAATCTTTATCATTCGCACTCCCTTCCTCTGAAACACTGTCAATAACAGGGGGAGTATTTCCAGTTGGGGATTTTCCAGATATAGGATTATTAATAGGGCAGTCCTCTATCCTCACCCACACATCCTCTGTCTTAGAGACAGCTGGTGCCATCTGATAAATTAGAGGTTTGGAATCAGAGTCATTTGTTGCACCTGAGGAAGGATACTGAGAATCATTCATTATTTGAGGAATTTCATTTTCTTTTATTTTTCTCCAAGTACCTTTTTCTGGTGCTTGACTTTCTTTACTTTGTTTGTGTCTGGAAACAGAATTTCCATGTTGCTTTTCATCTTCACTTTTTGCCTTTTCACTGGATTCTGAAGAAGCTGACAGAATTGAGGAAGAACTTCCAGTTCTTCGCCAAGTGCTTACACGAGGAAGCGATGATGAATGCTTACTATGTTCACGCTTCAATGTTCCTGATCTATTGATTGGCAATCTAGATGGACTCTCAGAATGAGAACGAGCTATGCCATGATGTTTTGCTGGTCTCCCATCATATTCTACAGAAGGACTCGGATTAGGGGTTAAATTTTGCCAGCCACTAGTCTGGGCAGTTAAATGAGTGGATAAAGACATATCAGGAAGAGATGGACTTAAAACTGGAGTCTGTATTTGGGACCTAGTGGGAGAGTCTGGCCTGTAAGGAGACAGAGATTCAAATGAAGCAGACTCTTCTAATTTCTGTCTTAGAGTTGGACTTGAAGCTTCTTTAATAAAAGTTGACTGACGAACCAGAACAGGTCTTTCAGATCTGTCAGATTCACTTCTGCTAGATTTTGTGGATGACATTCTGGATAGTTCAGCCTTTTTGTTTGATCCACTACTATTGAGAACTTGGTTTAAGCCTTTTGAAGCAGACTCACTTCTGGGAATGCCACTGGTACTCTTAGGTAAGGCAGTTTGCTTTGTAAGGTTTTGCTGGCTCATCTGCCTGCCTGGTGCTGTATATAACATTCTTACTGAACTTGAAGATTTAGTTGAAGCTGTACTAGGAGATGATGTCCTTGGCAACCAAGACAGTTTGTTGGGAGGACTTATACCATTTCTTCCTGGGGAAATTGAATTTCGGCCTGGAGATTGCAGAGGCCTGCTTAATGGCTGCTGTTGAGGTCTAGAAGGAGTGGAGTCTATAGATCCTGATCTAGAAGGTCTTTTACTTGATCCACTCTGTTGAGATGATTGTCTAGTTACAGGAGTTGACTCACATTTCACTGATGACTTGGCTCCTCTTGGAGAACTAACAGAACTTTGGCCTTCACTGGGACTCTTGGAGTTCGTATTTTTTAGTGGGGGGCCTTCTTTGGAAACAGGACTAGTACTTGAGGAACTATTTTGAACTCCTGGAATCATTGTCCTACCACGTGAAATTGAAGTCATACTTATTTGCTGTGGTTGCTTTAACTGGCTTGAAACTTCTGAAGTGGTACAAGCTTTTCCTGTAATTATACTTTTATGTACTTTTTTTCCTCCTTTGATTCCCTTATTTTCAGATTCTACTTTTTTAGACTCCAATGTACTCTTCCCCCCTGGTTTAAGAATTCTTGGACCTTTATTACTAGTAAAAGACTTTTCTTCTTGGTCTGGAGTAAGATGAAATGGTGACCCTAGAGAAATACAAGATTTTAATGAAAGGATGGAGTCAGAGTCTGATGAAGCTTGTCTAGACAGTGATGCAACAGCTGCAGCTTGATGCAAGCTACTAACTATAGAATTTGCACCTTCCTGTATAGCTTTCCAATCAAAGTTCTCTGAATCGAGTGAGAAACCATGTTCTGAATCCGGCCTTTGTACCTCTCTCAAATTCAGTGTTAAATCTTCTGCCAATATATCACCCATACTTTTGGAATTTTTTTTTTCACTTTCACTCTTTGCTTTTGAGGGTTTTTTCTTTTTAGGCATAGCAGAACTAATGCATTCCTGCAACAAATCATCTTCTGAGTCAATGCTAAGAGAACTGAGAGAGCTGTTTCTAGAGAAACAAACAGGAGTATCTTCAACATGAAATGATTTAGGTGCATAACCAGAAGTCTGTGGTTTATTTGATTCTATCTGTGAATCAGGAGCCTCAGTTTGTTTTGTAGGTTCACTTTCTTTGTTGTTGTTTTCTTGATCAATATCACCGAGGGAACTAAGAGATGAATTGCGAGAAAAACATACAGGTGTGTTTTCAATAGCAAAATTCTGCATTTTCTCATCTGTAGCTGCTCCTCTGACTGGAATATCTTTAGTTGACTCAGAGAGAGTTTTAGGTTGGCTTCTGCCTGTTGGATATTTTTTACAAACTTGTGTCCTATTACTTGGTTGCTGAGTTGAAGACTGTTCTGTCTTAATGTAGTCTTCAGTTTCTGTTTCCTTTGCTTTTCCTTTCAGCAATTCTGCCTTCTCCCTTGAAAGGTCAACATCATCATCAAAATCTAAAGAACTTAGAGAATCATTCAATGAAAAACAATAAGGAGTTCCTTCAATAGGTGTGTAATGATGAGGGGAATCAAATGCAAAACTTCCTTTTACATGCTCTTCATTTGGAAGCTTGTCATTAAAATATCTTGAATTATTTTTAAGATTCTGTTTGTTTGTGTCTCTGTTCTCGGAATAGTTTCTTTCAGTATTAATATAGCTTTTAGGCTCTGTGTTTTTTCTTACACATGCTCTATATTCATTATTTTGGGGAATGAGCTTCACTGGTGATGTTGGCTTCTTTTTATCACGTTCTGACTGATTTTTGTTACTTACAGATAAAGATGCTTGTTGAATTTGATCCATTATCTTCACTCTGAAAGGTTTGTGACTTTTTCCTTTTGGCATTGCTGAGTTGATACATTCAGCCAGAATATCACTCTCTCCTGTTTTGTCATCATCCAGTCCTGGGGCAGTCCTAGTTGAGCTTTTTGCTTTCTGAGAGTCATCTGTACTTATACCTTCTGCAGGAATTATGTCTCTCTTTTCAAACTCCCCTGACTCTGCCCTTGTGTCTGCATTCTCTACATTGGTCAACTCATTTGGTAGTGATTCTATTGCGATGTCACTCGAAGATGTAGCTATTGAAAAATTTATTGGTGCATCCTCAACAAAATATACCTGTGGCATATCATCTCCAGGTGTAAAATTCACATGTTTTTGGGATTGCAATTCAGTTTGTGAATGCAAAAGTTTGTAAACTGGCAGTTGGCTTGGCTTTCTGGTTACCGGAGGAGGTATTTTTGAAGCAGATGCTCGAGAAGGCTTTTTGGCTTTATGTGAAGATTTTGTTGGCATTGCAGAAATAATACATTCTTCCAATATTTCAGTATCATCATCATCAGAATCATCCATAATTACTTTTTCTACATCAGTAGGCTTCTCTGCTTTCTTCTCTTGGTTATCCTTTGTATCATCTGTCTGTTCAGGTTCTGCTTCATTTCCATGTTCATTTTCATGTACAGGAGGCATTATTCTTAACTCTACATCTTTCTGTATAAATGGTTCATCAAGACTCAGACCACTTAGGCTAGAAGAGCAAGAAAATCCATCTGGTGTGCTTTCTGTGGCAAAATGTAATAATGTATCAGCATCTGGCAATACCTGAACTCTTTGAACAGCTTCATTTATAGCTACCTGTCTAGGACCAGACTCTCTCTTTTCTGCATTAGGTACTTTGCTTTTAGCTACTTCTCTCTTTACCTGAGCTCCTTGAGCAGGGGGTGGAGTTTTACTTCTGCTTGGAGGCATTGTTTGTCCAGGGCTGTCTGGAAGATCACTGGGACTTATAATACCACTTAGCATTCCACTGCAAGGCTCACTTTGAAATGAACTAGCAATTGAATGGCTTTCGAAACTGTCCAGGGAACTTACAGAAGTACATCTGCTAAACATGAGTGGAGTCTCCTGCACATAATGTTCTGGTGGACTTTTAGGAGTGTGTGCACCACTCTTTGAGGGAGATTTGGCACCTGAAGAAAATTCAACAGCTTTATGTCTAGAAGAGTCAGAAAGAGATAAACTAGGAACCTGAAGTCTGCTAGATTTTGTTCTGATGTGCTGAGATGCTGATGCAACTTCATTTACTGCACCTTCTGTAGACAAAATCCCATTGTTTTCCTTTAGTTTGACTATCTGTAATGTGTTATTAGCATCTGTCACATATGTGGATTGATCATGTCCTATTTCATCTTCAGCTGACGATAAAGATGACAAAGAGCTACACCTTGAAAAACATATTGGTGTATCTTCTACACAGTAAGTTTGTATAGTTTCCTGATTAATAGAGGGAGTCTTACAGGAGGCAATCTTTTGAGCATGATTGCTTCTACTCTGTGCAGAACTTGGGTGAAGCTGATTCTGTCTCTCTGAGCTACCTGAAGGGGTTGATATGTTCCCACAGCTTGAGGAAATATGATCAGTTTTAATGCTTTGCACTGTTGAACTGTTTGAAAAAGTAAAAGATGGCTTCTGAGAAGAGGGAGGAACTTCTGTTGAATATTTTAGACTATAATCAATAGGCCGATCAACATGATGTTCCTCTTCATTGTACTTTATGCTATAATTGGTTGGTCTGTTGTCGTCTTCTTTGTGTTGTTCCTCCTCAGAGTAGTGTTCTCTATAGTTGGTTGGCTTATCATTATCATAATTATCAACCTGGCACAAGGATTGGTTTACTTTCTGATTCATTCCAAGAGGTGAGCCTACTCTGCTCTGCTCTGAACCATTGGATCCTCTTGATTGAAAAGAAGAAACACACTCTTGCTGTCCAAAAGGTGACTGATATTTCATGCGCTTATCATCTCCATTTTCAGTGTACATGGAATAAGTTGCATTTTGGCTCCTTAACTGCCTTTGTTCATTTTGTTTTATTTCATCATCTACTATATGCTTAGGCCTTGCCCATCTTTCATTTTGACAGGGACTTTGCCTTCCAGAATTTAACTGTTCATCTGAATATTTAAGACTATAATTAATAGGAGTGTCTAGCTCTTCATCATTGTCATCCATATGATTTGCACTATGTATCTTATGCGCCAAGTCAGCTGGGTAATGACCATAACTACAAAATTTACTTTCATCTTCTTCTGAGTAAGAGTCAATGGAAGATTTCATTTGGCCTCTTTTACCATAGCCGTCACTACTACTGACACTATTTAAACTATCATTTGAAGCTCTCTTGTATTCCATTTTTGTATAAAGCATAGGATGTGTCCTGTTTGAATTCTCAGATTTAGGAAAGTATGTATTTGAGTGAGTATGGGCAGGAGCTGTTCTTCTTGGGTCATTTCTATCTTCTGTTAAACAGTGCATTTCAGAAGTGGAACAAGAATTTTTGTCGTCTTGTAGAATATGCATGCTTGTTACTTCTTCCATAACTTTGTCAATCTGAGCTGCAGCAGTAATCTGCATTCCTATTCTCTTAGAGGAGTTCCCATTATTCTGTGTAGCTGGATGATAGCTATTTAAACCTACTGCTTCATCCCTATCGAGACTTCTGTCTTTCTCAGATCGAGAGTTTTTTACATTTCCTCTACTAGAGAAAGAGGAGCCAGGCAATACCATAACATTTAAATATGGTGAAAGTACAGTCATATGATCAGTATTAAAACTCTCTGATCTGCAAATCCCATCATTGTGTTGACTGGAATCCAAAACATATTCATTGTATATATTTTGCTTATGTCTCTGCTTATTATGGTGAGATGCTTTTGGGCTTAAATTATCTATGTTGTCAAAAGTCTCTGATAAATGCTGAGCATCTAATTCTGCTTCCAATGCCTTTTGTTTTCTAACATGAAGAGAGGGTAAGCTTGATCCTGGAGACATAATGTTGGCATCCTTGTATTTTGCTGGCCTGTTTGCCATCAGGTTTCTTAGAGCCGCAGCACTGCCCATTGCTATCATTTTGTGTTTTGAGTGGATGAGATTTTTGAGCATGCTCACTGCTCCCATGTCCCACAGTGCCTCCTGATCTTTTGCATTTCGTGCGGAAAGATTCCACAGGGTCCCACATGCATTACTGACTATTGTCAAACTATGTGACTTCAAATGCTGTAACAAGGTTTGTAAGCAGCTGTTCTCTCGCAAGATTTGCCTGATGTTGAGTGATTGAAAACAAAAATAAATAAGTGATATTTCAAAAGGATGAGACAGACAAAGCAAAACAAAAACCTATTATGCTATAGGCAAGTTTAATTCATAGTAAGTATACTTATGAATTCTTCAGTGCAAATTTATCTTACTTTTTCCTTAAATTTTCATCTGAATGTTAATAAAATCCTATAAAAATATCAACAGTTTGCTCCCACACTATCCTCTCCATATAAACCTTTCTAGATGGTTTCCTAAGGCTGATAATAACTTATGAATTTCCTCTCTCTTTCCAGGGAAAGCTTTTAGTAAAATTCATCATTTAACAAGCAGCAGATATATTAATCCTTTTGCATATTCCTGTTATCTAAATTAAATACTTGTCTTATTAAATCCATTAAAAAGTGAATGCTTAATTACTACAATTAAAACATGCATTCATATTAAGACTTGGTCATACAAACTATTAAATATAACTTTGGTACCACTACTGATTCTCAGAAAAATAGAAAGTATATTCACCTGTGGTCCTCATTAGTAGCAATTAAGCTAGAAACATTTCTTAATATTCCTCCTCCACTTTCTATGATGGCTAAAGTGTTTGTTTGGCTCCAGTATGTCAGTGTACCAACTAGAAATGCAAGAGCACCATCAACAGCACATATATCACCTTTGTTCTCAGTACAGTGTGCTGACAAATTCCATAAGGCACTCAAAATACTTTTTAGGGTGGATTCCTAGGAGAATAATATAATGACAGAATTAGAGGGTTTTCAGCTATTCATCATAAGCTCTCAGAAGTATGTAAATTAGCTTCAAGGAGGTAATGACAAACTTGTTTTTCTAGTGCTCATGGATGCAAAGACAGCTTTGAAAAAATGAACCAAGAATAACCTAAAGAAATAATTCCTGCTGAACCTGCACACAGTCTAAAAATACAGCTCAGACACAAACTGCCTCACTTATTCTAATCCAGATTTGCAAATAACAGAATTTATTGACCATAGAATTTCACTTCTTTCCAGTTCACTGCGGAATTTGATTTTTGATTGGCATGAAATCTCTACTGTGTTGTATGTTGATGACCAATGTTTTGCTTTCTGTTTTTCTGCATATACCACTTTCTCTAGCTTTTCTTCACAAATGAGAATTAAGTATGTTTCAGGCTCTGCTTTCTGTGCTGATAAACTAGAGGCAAGCAGCAGTGCACACATAACTACTTCTGTTTGCTTCTCTCTCCTTCCCTCATCTATGGACTTGCTATTGCTTGCCAGAAAGTTTCAGAACTATGGACCACAATACTTGTCAGCTGCCATAAAAGTAAAAAGTTTGTAGATTATCTGACAGAGGACACTGGGATAGAATACAATGTTGTTGGGATATCAAGTAGACATCTCCAGAATGACAAATTCATAAAATCAGAAGATGATTTTATTAAAACTCAAAAATTACAAAAAAGGCTATTAGAATAGCACAGCTGATTAAACTGAAGAGTGAAAGCTATCAATCTTTGTAAATAAAACTACAAAAACACTAGTAGTCTTCAGATGTCATTGCTACATTGTCATCTGCTGCTTAGAAAACTCAAAGCAATTCTCTTCTTCAAAGGAAAGTACCCGAAACACTGCAAATATTTGACTGCTTATGTTTAAAAAAGGATAACAATATTTGTATTTTGTGTAAAATTAATGCAATCTCTCCAAAATTCATCTCATAATCATTTATATATTATACCTTCTTAACTTCTAAAGCACATTCCATCAATGCTTTCACACTTTCAACTTCACGTAGGATCTTTTTACTGTTTACATCTGCTCGCCAGGACAAGTTCCTCAAAACACTTGCAATGACCTGCAAAACATGAAAGAAAAACAATGTATCTTGAAATAGCTACACCTTTATTAGGTTATCAGCATTCCCTCCTGGTTTTCTAAGCACTATAGAATTCATTAACAGTGGCAATGGTCAGCTGCTCAACTAGCTTTTTTGCTGAAATTCACTTTAACTCTATTGCCAGCTGGACTGTCCTATGTCAATATGAAGTTTGATCAAAGGTACTGGCTTTTGTGTATAAAATAAAGATTTGAAAGTAGGTTCCCTGAGGTACTGGAAGACCACTATCAGGTCTCCCCGGAGCCTCCTCTTCTCCAGGCTGAACAGCCCCAACTCTCTCAGCCTGTCCTCATAAGAGAGGTGCTCCAGCCCTTTTATCATCTTTGTGGCCCTCCTCTGGACCTTCTCCAACTGGTCCATGTCCTTCTTGTGCTGGGGGCTCCAGAAATGGACACAGCACTCCAGGTGGGGTCTCACCAGGGCAGAGTAGAGGGGGAGAATCACCTCCCTCGACCTGCTGGCCACGCTTCTCTTGATGCAACCCAGGATGCAGTTGGCCTTCTGGGCCGCAAGGGCGCATTGCCTGCTCATGTTGAGCTTCTCATCCACCAGCACTCCCAAGTCCTTCTCCTCAGGGCTGCTCTCAATCCATTCCCCACCCAGCCTGTATTTGTGCCTGGGATTGCCATGACCCAGGTGCAGGACCTTGCACTTGGCCTGGTTGAACTTCATGAGGTTGGCACGGGCCCACCTCTCCAGCCTGTCAAGGTCCCTCTGGATGGCATCCCTCCCTTCCAGCGTGTCGACGGCACCACACAACTTGGTGTCGTCGGCGAACTTGCTGAGGGTGCACTCTATCCCACTGTCCATGTCGCCGACAAAGATGTTGAACAGGGCTGGGCCCAGCACGGACCCATGAGGGATGCCACTCGTGATCGGTGTCCACATGGACATTGAGCCGTTGACCACCACTCTCTGAGTGCGGCCATCCAGCCACCCTCTTATCCACCGAGTGGTCCGTCCATCAAACCCATGTCTCTCCAGTTTAGAGAGAAGGATGTCGTGCGGGGCAGTGTCAAAAGCTTTGCACAAGTCCAGGTAGATGATGTCTGTTGCTCGTCCCTTGTCCACCGATGCCGTCACCCCATCATAGAATCATAGAATAGTTAGAGTTGGAAGGGACCTTCAACGGTCATCTAGTCCAACCCCCCTGCAAGAAGTAGGGACATCCCTGACTAGATCAGGTTGCTCAGAGCCTCATCCAGCCTGGCCTTGAACGATTCCAGGGATGGGGCATCCACCACCTTTCTGGGCAACCTGTTCCAGTGCTCTACAACTCTCATTGTAAAAAATTTTTTTTCTAATATCTAATCTAAACCTACCTCCTTCTAATTTAAACCCATTACCCCTTGTTCTATCACAACAGGCCCTACTGAACAGCTTCTCCCCATCTTTCCTGTAGGCCCCCTTGAGGTATTGGAAGACCGCTATCAGGTCTCCCCGGAGCCTCCTCTTCTCCAGGCTGAACAGCCCCAACTCTCTCAGCCTGTCCTCATAGGAGAGGTGCTCCAGCCCTTTTATCATCTTTGTGGCCCTCCTCTGGACCCTTTCCAACTGGTCCATGTCCTTCTTGTGTTGGGGACTCCAGAACTGGACGCAGTACTCCAGGTGGGGTCTCACCAGGGCAGAGTAGAGGGGCAGAATCACCTCCCTCGACCTGCTGGCCACGCTCCTCTTGATGCAGCCCAGGATGCGGTTGGCCTTCTGGGCCGCAAGGGCGCATTGCCCACTCATGTTGAACCTCTCGTCTACCAACACTCCCAAGTCCTTCTCCTCAGGGCTGCTCTCGATCCAATCCCTGCCCAGCCTGTGTTTGTGCTTGGGATTGCCACGACCCAGATGCAGGACCTTGCACTTGGCCTGGTTGAACTTCATGAGGTTGGCACGGGCCCACCTCTCCAGCCTGTCCAGGTCCCTCTGGATGGCATCCCTCCCTTCCAGCGAGTCGACAGCACCACACAGCTTGGTGTCATCGGCGAACTTGCTGAGGGTGCACTCTATCCCACTGTCCATGTCGCCAACAAAGATGTTGAACAGGGCCGGGCCCAACACGGACCCCTGAGGGACGCCACTCGTGACCGGTCTCCACTTGGACATTGAGCCGTTGACCACCACTCTCTGAGTGCGGCCATCCAGCCAACTCCTTATCCACCGAGTGGTCCATCCATCGAACCCATGCCTCTCTAGTTTAGAGAGAAGGATGTCGTGCGGGACAGTGTCAAATGCCTTGCACAAGTCCAGGTAGATGATATCTGTTGCCCCTCCCTTGTCCACCGATGCTGTTACCCCATAATAGAAGGCCACCAAATTGTTCAGGCACGATCTGCCCTTCGTGAAGCCCTGTTGGCTGTCACCAACCACCTCCTTGCTCTCCATGTACCTTAGCATGGTTTCCAGGAGAATCTGCTCCATGACCTTGCCAGGCACAGAGGTGAGGCTGACCGGCCTGTAGTTACCTGGGTCTTCCTTATTCCCCTTTTTAAAAATTGGGGTTATGTTCCCTTTCTTCCAGTCATCGGGGACCTCACCAGACCGCCACGACTTCTCAAATACGATAGTCAGTGGCTTGGCAACTTCATCCGCCAGTTCCCTCAGGACCTGCGGATGGATCTCATCAGGACCCATGGACCTCAGATGATCGAAAGATGAGGAGAGACTGTTCAGTAGGGCCTGTTGTGACAGGACTAGGGGTAATGGTTTTAAAATAGAGGGGGGTAGATTTAGATTAGATATTAGGAAAAAATTTTTTACAGTGAGGGTTGTAGAACACTGGCCCAGATTGCCCAGAGAGGTGGTGGAAGCCCCATCCCTGGAAATGTTCAAGACCAGGTTGGATGAGGCTCTGAGCAACCTGATCTAGTCAGGGATGTCCCTGCTCCTTGCGGGGGGGGTTGGACTAGATGACCTTTGAAGGTTCCTTCCAACCCTAACCATTCTATCCTTCTATGATTTTTTGTGATGGGATGTTTAATGGAGGAACCAATGGAGGGGAAAGGGAGAGATCTAGGTGATTTGGGGAGAAACAAGCATGGGAAAATAGAGAAATTATGAAATAAGAGGGGCTGGTTGGTATGCTTGTTTGGCCACACCCTGCTCTTCATCTATCTGATGCCATCTTCTTCTTCCTGTGTGTGTCCTATCTTCTTAATAAATTCCTTTCTAACTCTAACTTTCTAACTACCTGGGTGATGGTCACGGTGGCCCATGTGTCTATGGTGACAGTAACAGGAGTAAGCACAGGTGAGCATCTGAGCACTAGCAAAAATCAAGTTGGACTAGCTGGTAAATAGGTGAAGTGGCCTAGAGGAGCAAGGGGATGAGTGAGTCTCTAAGGGCCAGCTCTGGATGTGAGGTTGCCTGTGTGTCTCTAGGGGTGAAAGCACAGGGGGATCAGCTGTTGGGACCTGGAAAGTCTTGCCCAGCTCTGTGTGTGTGTGTGTGTGCGTGTGCATGTGTGTGAGAGACGGTCTATACCAGCAACTGGAGTGGAGCTGTCGTCCCAGGGGCTCCTATGTCCAGGTGCCAGCAACTGGGGAGACTGCGATCCAGGAGCCAGCTATTGGGCAGACTGAGTGTCTGAGCCCAGCTGCTGGAGGGATCCACCTTGCACATATGCATATATATTCTCTCAGTATGTATCTCCATCCTGCTCAACCAGAGAGGGGAGCAGGATAAGGCTGTTGCTGTGCTTGTGTGAGTGCTCTGCATGTCTTTCTGTGGTCTTTGTGGCCAGTCATATACCTATGTATGTATGTGGTGTATACGTGTCCTCTGTGTGTGTGTGTGTGTCTACTGGGGATACATTTTCAGCCTCACTACTGGTTGAATCTGGAGGCAATGGAGCTGCCAACAGCCTCGTCTCTATTAGGACACCAGATTCAGCCCTCCCTAACAAAGCTTTTTAAAAATATTACTGAACTATTGATCTTGACATTTAATGGTTAATTTGAATTTGTTGGTTTTAATTTCAATTATAAAAATGAGTAACTGGCACAATTTACCTGTGTTACATAATTCCTTATGTTGTTTTACCTCTCTCATGTCCTCATTTGTTTATGACTAAACCAGTCTATTTTTCAGCACTTATAATAGTCAATATAAACATCTTTCAATGTTTAAAATCACTTATTTTATCTATCTCAAATATTTTCTGCATTTTTATAATTATTTCATTAGAAATAAAAAAAAATCCATCTATTGAAAATTATTCTTTGATTTTTTTAAACACTTGCTGCATATTGAGCAGATGCTTTTGTTAACTTGTCACTACAGTGATTTTAAGCTCTTGTTTTAAATGAACTGCAACCATTCAGAAAAGTAGTAATGCATATGAATAGTTGCATTTACTGTTCCAACATACAGTAATTGCCATTTAAATAATGAATTGCCTGTGCTACTTATTTTTAAAAGTTTTATTCACTTCTGGACTTCCTCACAGTCCTCTTTAATCTTGATAAATCTAAATAATTATATAACACTGGCAACCTGTAGTTGACTTCCTTTTCAAGAGTACTAAATATACTTAATAATTGTCCTAATAACAAATCAGACACTGTACCTAGTATCTTTTATTATAATTTTAACTATTTTCTCAACCATAATTACTTAGTTTCTCAACTAGTGGGGAAATTCTTTTTGTCAATAGTGTCTTCAGACAGAAAGTCAATTTTACTTAAAATTGTTCTTTTATCTGTTTTCTGATGATTCACTCAAACTGCAACAAAACCAGGATTTTCCTTTCCAAAAGCTGTTCTGATTTGTTTACATTATCTATTGTCCTCATTCCAGCAAGGATAGAGATAATGTTCACAGGAAGCTGGGAGGGGACACAGCTGAGACAGCTTACCAATTAGCCAACAACTGAGATAGCTTACACAAATTTGCCAAAGGGATATTCGATACCATATGACATCATCCTCAGTATATAAAGTAGGGATGGCACCAAGGGTATTTTTTGCTACTTGGGCTGAGTGGGCTGGATGTCAGGATCCACTGTGAGCTATTGTACTGTGAATCACGGGCTTAGTATATTCTGTTATTGTTTTCCCTCTCTGTTTTCTCTTCCTCTGCTGTTCTGTTAAACTGTTTTTATTCCAACTCATGAATTTTGCCTTTCTTTTTGTCCCGATTCTCCTTATCCTACGGAGGAGGGGCAGGGGAGTGAGTGAGCAGCTGTGTGGTATTTTGGCTGCCAAGTGGGGCTAAACCACAACAGTGCTTTTTGGCGCCCAATGTGGGGCACGAAGGGTTGAGATAACAACAGGTCTGACTAGAGTGAGTTCAAACAAAATTTGTTATATACACTTATTAAATTAGTTGAATAATCGCTGGTCACAATGTTGCTTTAGTTGGTCATGTGATTGTGTTATGTACACTCTTATATGTATTATGTATTCCCTGTGGTGCTGTTTATCACCTCAGGGAGAATGATGAGGATTATTATCATTTTGCTGTACCATGCAATATTGACTTCTGATATGATAACATCAATGGCCATGAGGTATCTGTATGGAGATGATTTCCCCCACTCTTTCACCTCCCCTTTCTGCTTCAGGCTAGTTCAAACAGTTTTTAAGAATGTTCAAGCCAGCATGCTCTTACTACTATGACTCCTGAAAGTGTCCCAGGTCTTCTTTAGGATTACAAAAACACTTATTAGGAATACCACCCAGAGATCTGCCCCGAGGCTGGAAGGTCATGGGTGGTATGGCATGTGGGAGAATATGGGCAGGTATCTAGAGAACGTCTCACCTCCAATGGTTTGGAATTTCACTCCCAAACAACTACAGGACCCTGATGAAGTAATAGAATATTTGAAGGGAAAATGCCATGGCTATTCCAAAGAGGCACAACTTACCACACTGTGCTGGGCCCTGGCCAGTATCTACCAAACAATGCTCAATATTATGTAGCACCTTCAAGGGAAAGAGAGGGAACACAGACTCATAGGCACTGTGGCTACTACAACCTTTGTGACAAGCACCGTAGCTACTCCAACCCCAGCAATAGGCACTGCAGCTGAACCAGAGAACCAACCTAGTATCAGTTGCCCCTATATGCAAGAAGAAATCTTGGAAGTCAGCTCATTTAGTAAGGGATGAAGAAGCTTCTCCTAGGAGGGAGTAGGAGGAAGCAGCATATTGCCCCGTCAGCAAGAAGGCAGAATGCAGGCTACAGTTTGCTTTCAGTTGGAGGGGCATCCTGGAATCGACTGCCCCAGGGGTGGAAACACAGCCCTACCATTTGCCATCGACTGATCCAGACTGCACTGGAAAAGGGTGAAGCTCCAGAACATCTGCAATACATGGATGTATGGCAATACTCCTCTCAGCCTCCTCTTCTCTAGACTAAACAATCTCAGTTCCTTCAGCGGCTCCTCATAAGACTTGTTCTCCAGACCCCTCACCAGCTTCATTACCCTTCTCTGGACTTGCTCCAGCAACAAAACGTCCTTCTTGTACTCAGGGGCGCAAAAGCGAACACAGTATTTGAGGCGTGGCCTCACCAGTGCCAAGTACAGGGGCATGATCACCTCCCTGTTCCTGCTGGCCACACTGTTCCTGATGCAAGCCAGGATGCTGTTGGCCTTCTTGGCCACCTGGGCACACTGCTGGCTCATGTTCAGCCAGCTGTCTACCAGCAACCCCAGGTCCCTTTCCACCCGGCAGCTTTCCAGACACTCTTCCCCAAGCCTGTAGCATTGTATGGGGTTGTTGTGACCCAAGTGCAGGACCCGGCACTTGACCTTGTTGATCCTCATACAGTTCACCTTGGCCCGTCAGTCCAGCCTGTCCAGATCCCTCTGCAGAGCCTTCCTACCCTCGAGCAGATTGACACTCCTGCCCAGTTTGGTGTCATCTGCAAACTTACTGAGGGAGCACTCAATCCCCTCATCCAGATCATTGAGAAAGATATTAAACAGAACTGGCCCCAGCACTGAGCCCTGGGGAACACCGCTTGTGACTGGCCACCAACTGGATTTAACTCCATTCACCACAACTCTCTGGGCTCAGCCATCCAGCCATTTTTTAACCCAGGTACACCTGTCCAAGCCATGAGCCGCCAGCTTCTCTAGGAGAATGCTGTGGGAGATGGTATCAAAGGCTTTGCTAAAGCCCAGGTAGATCACATCCACAGCCTTCCTGTCATCCACTAGGTGGGTCACCTGGTCATAGAAGGAGATCAGATTGATCAAGCATGAACTGCCCTTCATGAATCCATGCTGGCTGGGCCTGATCCCCTGGTTGTCCTGCACATGCCAGGTGAGCGCATTCAAGATGAACCACTCCATAATCTTCCCTGGTACTGAGATCAGGCTGACAGGCCTGTAGTTCCCCAGATCCTCTTTCCGGCCCTTCTTGTAGATGGACATCACATTGGCAAGCCTCCAGTCATCTGGGACCTCCCCTGTTAACCAGGACTGCTGATAAATGATGGAGAGTGGCTTGGCAAGCTCCTCCGCCAGCTCCCTCAGTCCTCTCGGGTGGATCCCATCCGGCCCCATAGACTTGTGCGTGTCCAGGTGGCGTAGCAGGTTGATAACTGCTTCCTCCTGGATTGTGGGGGTTTCATTCTGCTCTCTGTCCCCGTCTTCCAGCTCAGGGGACTGAACACCCTGGGGATAACTGGCCTTACTGTTAAAGACTGAGGCAAAGAAGGCATTAAGTACCTCAGCCTTTTCCTCATCCTTGGTGACAATGTTCCCTACCCCCGCATCCAATAAAGGATGGAGATTCTCCTTGGCTCTCCTTTTGTTGTTAAAGTATTTGTAGAAACATTTCTCATTATCCTTAACAACAGTGACCAGATTGAGTTCTAGCTGGGTTTTTGCCTTTCTAATTTTCTCTCTACATGACCTAACAAGCTCCCTATACTCTTCTTGAGTTGCCTGCACCTTCTTCCAAGAGCAGTAGACTCTCCTTTTTTTCCTGAGTCCCAGCAAAAGCTCCCTGTTCAGACAGGCCGGTTGTCTTCCCTGTTGGTTCGTCTTATGGCACATGGGGACAGCCTGCTCCTGCACCTTTAAGAGTTCCTTCTTGAAGAATGTCCAGCCTTCCTGGACCCCTTTGCCCTTCAGGACTGTCTCCCAAGGGACTCTCTCAACCAGTGTCCTGAGTAGGCCAAAGTCTGCCCTCCGGAAGTCCATGGTAGTGGTTTTGCTGATCCCTCTCCTTCACCAAAAATCGAGAACTCTATCATTTCCTGGTCGCTAAGCCCAAGACGTCCTCTGACCACCACATCTCCCACCAGCCCTTCTCTGTTTGTAAACAGCAGGTCAAGCATGGCACCTTCCCTGGTAGGCTCACTCACCAGCTGTGTCAGGAAGTTATATTCCACACACTCCAGGAACCTCCTAGACTGTTTCCTCTCTGCTATGTTGTATTTCCAGCAGACGTCCAAATATTATGGAGAGTGACTTGGCAACCATATCAGCCAGTTCCCTCAGGACTCTGGGATGCATCTCGTCAGGTCCCATAGACTTATGTAAGTTCAGGTTCCTCAGATGTTCCCGAACCTGCTCTTCCAGTACAGTGGGCAGTTCTCCATTCTCCTAGTCCCTGCTTGTACCTTCCACAGCTTGGGTGGCGTGACAAGAGCCCTTAGCGGTGAAGACTGAGGCAAAAAAAGTCATTAAACACCTCAGCCTTCTCCATGTCCTGGGTAACCAGGACACCGGTTTCCTTCTGGAGGGGGCCTACATTCTTCCTGGACCTCCTTTTGTCCCCTACATAACTATAGAAGCCTTTCTTGTTGCTTTTGATGTCCCTGGCCAGATTCAATTCCATCAGGGCTTTAGCCTGCCTCACCTGATCCCTGGCCACTTGCACAGCCTCTCTGTAATCCTCCCAGGTTACCTGTCCTCGCTTCCACCCTCTATAGGCTTCCTTCTTTACTTTCAGTTGGTCCAGGAGCTCCTTGCTCATCCACATGGGCCTCCTGGCCTTTTTGCCCGACTTGTTCTTCATCAGGATGCATTGCTGCTGAGCTTGGAGGAGCTGCTCCTTGAATATCAACCAACTTTCCTTGGCCCCTCTTCCCTCCAGGGCCGCATCCCATGGCACTTGGCCCATCAGGTCCCTGAAGAGGACGAAGTCTGCCCTCCTGAAGTCCAGGGCTGAGAGCTTGCCATGTAGCTTCCTCGCTGCCCCGTGGATCTTGAACTCCACCGTGTCGTGGTCGCTGCAGCCAAGGCTGTCCTTTAGTTTCACATCCCCCACCAGTCCCTCCCTGTTGGTGAGCACAAGATCGAGCATGGCACCCCTCCTTGTCGGCTCCTCTATCGCCTGCAGGAGGAAGTTGTCATCCACGCATTCCAGAAACCTCCTGGACTGCCTGTGCCCTGCCATGTTGTCTCTCCAACAGATGTCAGGGTGGTTAAGTCCCCCAGGAGGACCAGGGCTTGTGACTGCGAAGCTGCTCCTATCTGCGTATTGAGCACCTCATCTGCTCTGTCCTCCTGGCCAGGCGGCCTGTAACAGACCCCCACCGTAACGTCCCCTGTCTGTCCCTGTCCTCTAATCTTGACCCATAAGCTCTCTGTCAGCTCCTCCTCCATCCCCAGGCGGAGCTCCACGCGCTCCAGCTGGTTGCTGACGTAGAGAGTGACACCCCCTCCTCGTCTCCCCTTACTGTCCTTTCTAAAAAGCCTATACCCCTCCATGTTGACGCTCCAGTCATATGAGTCATCCCACCACGTTTCCGTGATGCCAACAAGTGAGTACAAAAAAAAAGAGAATCAGACTGGGAACATTTCAAAGAGATAGTCTAATTAAAAAAAGAGAAAGCACTCTATGAACAGAGCACTAGAAATCATAGAATTATAGAATCATTTAGGTTGGAAAAGACCTTTAAGATCATCAAGTCCAACTCTTAACCTAAGGATGCCAAGTCCACCACTAAACCATGTCCCTAAGTGCCACATCTACAAGTCTTTTATATACCTCCAGGGATGGTGACTCAACTACTTCCCTGGGCAGCCTGTTCCAATGCTTGATAACCCTTTCAGTGGAGAAATTTTTCCTAATATCCTATCTAAATCTCCCCTGACGCAACTTGAGGTCGTTTCCTCTCATCCTGTTGCTAGTAAGGATGAAAAATAAAAGAGACCAACAGAAAAGAGACCAACACTCACCTCGCTACAACCTCCTTTCAGGTAATTGGAGAGAGGGGTAAGGTCTCCCCTCAGCCTCCTTTTCTCCAGACTAAACAACCCTAGTTCCCTCAGCTGCTCCTCATAGGCCTTGTTCTGTAGACCCATCACCAGCTTTGTTGTTCTTTGGACATGCTCCAGCATCTCAATGTCTTTCTTGTAGTGAGGGGCCCAAAACCAAACACAGTATTTGAGCTGTGGTCTCACCAGTGCTGAGTACAAAGGGATGGTCACTTCCCTAGTCCTGGTGGCTGCACTATTTCTGATACAAGCCAGGATGCCATTGTCCTTCTTGGTCACCTGGGCACACTGCTGGCTCATATTCAGCTGATGTAATGAAAGAAGATACAAATTTAAGCATAAAAATAACTCCTGGAGAGGCCAAAGGAGTGGAAAGAAAGAGGAGCAGAAATACAACATTTTAATACACCTCAATGAAATTGAAGGGATGCAAGACGATGGAAATGTGCAAGTCAAGGAAATATTTCATCTCAAAAGGAAGTACCTGCTGCAAGTCTTCACTTTCAGACTTCAACTGGGCTATGAGAGCTCTCATGCAGTCCTTCATAGAACATAATGTAGCCTGTTAGGAATCAGGAGAAAAAAGAAAATAGAGTATTAAATGACACATTAGGTGGCTTGATTGTGCATAATTCTTTGATAGTTTAAGCTATTCATTTCTGAAGTTCAAAAAAGCTTAGTAAAATGCTTCCAATAACAGATATTTGATCTAAAATTATTAAAATGTTAAGCATAAATATCAGTTTCTATTCTGGAAAATACATAAGTGCTGAAATTGTGCTAAATTTTGTACTTTTGACAACAAGTCTAGGACCAAATCTGGAACACTAATAGTTTAGAAGCCTTCTTCATCACTGTGTCCTAGATATGAAACCAGACACCTGTAAGTTGGCAATGTGTTGTTACCTGTTGTCTATTGAGTCTCAAATAATTATTTTTCTTTCAAATATACATAATATGAAAAGTAATATGACAATTTAAAACTGACAAAAATACAACATTCCTGACTTCTGAAGATCAAATTACTTTTTAAGAATACTAGTAATTGACAGTAAAGCTTACATTAGAAAATGTTTGTGACAAAGCATAATTAAAAATTATTTAAAAACAAACGTATGTTAGAGATGCATTATTCATTAGCTGGATAACACGTACATTTACATCACTGAATAGTTTAGTTTGTGCTATAAATCAAATAACTGCAGTCTTGCAGCAATTACTACTCAGATGATTTTAAGAGGCAATATTTTGTGAAGCACTTCATTTGTAGGAGGGATTTGTTTCACTTTGTTTAAAATTGGGAGCAAAAAGTGAGTAGTATGAAATGTGGTTTTATTTCTGCAGAATCACAGAATGGTTGAGGTTGGAAAGGACCTCCAGAGGTTATCTGGTCCAACCCCCCTGCTCAAGCAGGGCCACCTGGAGTCGGTTGCCCAAGACCATGTCCAGATAGCTTTTAAATAACTCCAAGGAGGGAGTCTCCACAACCTCTCTGGGCAACCTGTTCCAGTGCTCAGTCACCCTCACAGTGAAAAAGTGTTTCTTGATGTTCAGACGGAACCTCCTGTATTTCAGTTTGTGCCCATTGCCTCTTGTCCTGTCCCTGGGCACCACTGAAAAGAGTCTGGCTCTGTCTTCTTTGCATCCTTTCTTCAGGTATTTATATACATTGATGAGAGCCCCTCTGAGCCTTCTCTTTTCTAGGCTAAACAGTCCCAGCCCCCCGCCCAGTGCAGAACAGAAGTACACTGCTAGTTACTGGCCTGCAACTAAACTTTGTGCCACTGTGTGGCAAGGTTTTAGTAGTGGGGGGCAGTACAAAGGTGGCTTCTGTGACAAGATGCTAGAAGCTTCCCCTATGTGCAATAGAGCCAATGCCAGCCAGCTCCAAGATGGACTCGCTGCTGGCCAAGGCTGAGCCAATCAGCGACAGTGGTGGTGCCTCTGTGATAACATATTTAAGAAAGGGAAAAAAAAACTGCGTAAGAAAAACTGCAGCCGGAGAGAGAAGTGAGAATATGTGAGAGGAAAAACTATGCAGACACCAAGGTCAGAGACAAAGGAGGGGGAGGAGATGCTCCAGGCGCCGGAGCAGAGATTCCCCTGCAGCCCGTGGAGAAGACCGTGGTGACACAGATTGTCCCCTTACAGCCCGTGGAGGACCACAGTGGAGCAGATATTCACACTGCAGCCTGTGGAGGACCTCATGCCAGAGCAGGTGGATGCCTGAAGGAGGCTGTGACCCTGTGGGAAGCCCGTGCTGGAGCAGGCTTCTGGCAGGACCTGTGGACCCGTGGAGAGAGAGGCTCACGCTGGAGCAGATTTGCTGGCAGGACTTGTGACCCTGTGGGGGACCCACGCTGCAGCAATCTTTTCCTGAAGGACTGCACCCTGTGGAAGGGACCCATGCTGGAACATTTCGTGAAGAACTGCAGCCTATGGGAAGGACATACTGGAGAAGTTTGTGGAGGACTGTCTCCTGTGAGAGGGACCCCACGCTGGAGCAGGGGAAGAATGTGAGGAGTCCTCTCTCTGAGGAGGATGGAGCAGCCGAAATGTGTGATGAACTGACTGCAACGCCCATTCCCCAACCCCCTGCGCAGCTCAGAGGGAGGAGGTAGAGAATTAAGGAGTAAAGTTAAGCCTGGGAAGAAGGAAGAGATGGGGGGAAGGTGTTTTTAAGATTTAATTTTTTATTTATCATTTTCCTACTCTGATTTGATTGGTAATAATTTGGGTTTTTTTCCCCAAGTAGAGTCTGTTTTGCCCATGACGGTAATTGGTGATTAATCTCTCCCCATCCTTATCCCAACCCATGAGCCTTTCATTATATTTTCTCTCCTCTGTCTATCTGAGGAGAGGAGTGATAGAGCGGCTTTGGTGGGCACCTGGTGTCCAGCCAGCGTCAACTGATCACACACTGATAAACACCCTCTAGGCCTGGCTGTTCAGCCATTCTCAGTCCAACTCACTGTCTACTCATCCAGACCATACTTCATCAGCTTCTCTATGATGATCTGCGTCACCAGGTTCGCATCTCCTTCAGCAGCAGGCCCACATTTTCCCTAGTCTTCTTTTTGTCACCTATGTACTTATAGAAGCCCTCCTTGTTGCCTTTTACATGCCTCACCAGATTCAACTTCAGGTCACCTTTGGCTTTCCTAACCACATCTCTGCAAGCTCAGACAGTGTCTCTATATTCCTCTCAGGTTAACTGTCTCTGCTTCCACCTTCTGTATACCTCCTTTTCATATCTGAGTTTTGTCAGGAGCTCTTTTGTTCATCCATGCAGGCCTCCTGGCATTTTTGCTTGACTTCCTGATTGTTGGGATGGAATTTTCATTCACTCTCAAGTGTCTTCCATTAGAGTAGAAAGATAAAAGTCTTGCCAGAATGAAGTTATTTGAAGATCCATGTCTTGGAAAACTCTGGGACAAGACATTATTAAAACTTTGTATCTTTTGAAAATAAAGTCCTTGGAAGAAATTAGGGAATCTATTTTCTCCAGTCATTCAAAATAGCACCCATTATGAGCCAGACATGCTCCAAACATTTAAGAAAGAGGATCCAGGATAAAGAGATTTGCAAAAATTTGTCAGATAGTAATAATATTAGTAAATAAGTTATAACTTTACAAAATTTGATTAAATTAACAGGTTTAGTTCAAAATCCTCAGAAAAATCTATTATCCGTATTCATTGGTACATTATGGAAAGATTTAGCATATTGTTTAAACAAAAATAAAGCCAATAGATAAAATCTTTACTTTCAGGGACAAAATAGAAGTAACTTAATCTAATATGAAAGGTGATACTATACTTTTATGCATAACATTCAGTTTGTGCTCTGTGTTAGAAACAGGATGGAATGGTAAAGTTTTGGGAGAATTTCTGTGTCGAGTCGAAATGCAATATCCTATCCCAGAGATTTTCATAATCTTTCTGAGAACTACAAGTCAAACACAACTATGAACTGAAAGTGTTCTATGTTTGAAATTGTATTTTTTTTACCTTATTTGCCACATCTCCAAAAGTCAAGTTTGTCAAAGCCATTCCAGCATATCTCCTTAATGTAATACTATAGTGGTCATTTGTAAGTCCATACATGTCACAATCCACTTGCAACAGTTCTGCAACGGCCTGCAAACCTCCTTTAAAAATAAATAAATAATTAAATGAATAATAATAAACAATACTACTACTAATAATACATTTAAATCCTAATCTCAAGTATACAGTATGCACACATCAAGGAGTAAATTGCATTCATATGTACAGAATATGTCTCAAACATCTGAAAACCAAAAGGCTCAGAAAGGTAAACAATTTCTTAAATACAGTGTTAAATATTGACTCTGGATCTTGAATTGTGTGCTTAGCACAAGCTGAAAGGTATGGTAGTATGATGTTGAGATTTTGGGGGAAGATGAGAACAGAAGCATTTATGAAGAGGTAAGAAGAACACTCATCTTTTAATTCCACCCAGTCAAAATTACATTTGACTGATGAACTCACATCAATTACATAAAAGGTTATTCAGTAAATCTGATAATTATTAATTTAATAATAATGATTATGGATTCTTATTATCCCAGAAAAAATACATTTTTTTTCATTGATAATGAGAAGTAGCAAATTAAGGAAACTTGCATGCACAAAATTCACTGAAGATGGACTAAAGCATTCAAGCTGTTATATAGGAACCAATGTGTTTAACTCATGACACAAAAAAAAAAATCAGAAAGTAGTCTCCATTGTAAGTCCAATACTTCTAAATTTGCAAATATTTCCAGGATACGAATACCCTTCCAAAAATATCTGGCTCATGCCAGATATGAAAGTAACTTGCATAACAACCCTTCCACTAGGAAATAGTCTAGTTCATTTAAACTGCATCAATCAGAGTGTAAACTAGTCGTTAATACAAAAAAAAAAAAAAAGCCACATATTCAGTGAGGTATACAAGAAAAGGAATGTCCACATTTTCAGGAAGCATCTCTGTGATGGATTTCAGTGATGGTCTGTGTAGGGCCACTGTGGGAAATTACAAGCTGCACACAGCTGTGAGAATGCGACCTTGGAGAGGGGAGCTAGGAGGGTTGTTATTGAGCAGGATGTTGCTGCTATCCAGGAACCGCTGTTAGCCAGCAGGGCACGTACTTGGCAGGCCTTGCTGCATGCGCTGGCCACGCGTGCATCAACACCTGGTCAGTACTCTGCCACTGAATCTGCTGAGGGGATAAACAGAGGCAGCTCAGAGCAGAGGGAGAGAGAAAGGCCCCAGAGCACACTCTACGAACAACAGGGGATGCCCTGAGGGTGCTGTGCCTACCTCCCTTCTCTGCTCTGACCCTGCTGATCATCATCCTCCTGCTCGGCGGTGTCTCCGGCTTAGTCGGGGTGGTAAGACTCTCACAAAGGGAAAACAATACTCTGGTACCTGCTTATGTTAGGAACTGTGACTGCTTATGCTGGTAACTGCTTATGCAAGGCTATAACAGAGCAATAAATACTGTTGTGCTTTTAAATATCATATGCTGGGTGAACTTTGTGCATAGGAATCTTACGAACCAGTTACAGCATCTCAAAGGAAGTTAGAGAAACACATTTAGTCTTACCAAGCTCATTCATGACATGCCTGTGTTCTTCATCAAATGAAAGTTTCATTAAAACACACAGTGCAGGACAGATTTGATGATCAACTGGAGCTGGCACTGATAAGGAAATAGGTAACTATTAGTATTACTTAGGTGTATAATTTTGTCTAGATTATAAGCTTTCCAAAGAGAACCTAATCTTAAAATAAATAAAGTGCAACTTTTTTCAGGGTTGTTATCTTCCCAGTAACTCAAGAACAGACAGTTAATTAAGAACATTACTAATAAATGTGAGTACACAGAGGCTTGAATATGTGCACATACAACCAGGATTACATATATGTACTAGAAATATACTTGAAACTGAAAAGATTCTTTATGGAAAAGAATTTAGGGAAAATTCTGAATATATGTTTTAAGTAAAAAATATGACTTCAAGTACAAAAATAAATCTAATTAATTTGGAAAAATAATAATCTTAGTGAAACAAATCAGTAAGTTTAAATTTTCTGGCAGCATTAAATAATACACCACCTAAGGTGAAGCAGTTTCTTTGGGTGTTATGTCCTTATGAATGGTTAATTAAGCCCTTTCTTTTATAACAGAACTTTTAAAGTTCATAATTTTGTGAGCTACACTTTCCCTAAAGCACAAATTGTATTGGTACATCTTATTCAGAGACCCACTTCTACATAATGATTCTTGCAGTAAAATCCAACATCCGAAACAGAGCCTGCTGATTTCAGTAGTACTTCTGATATAGATGTCCACAACATATATTTACAAAATGGCAACTTCAATCCTTCCGTACTTCAGAAAAGCAATTATTGAGTAATCCAGAAGGATAAATATATTTTTTTAAAAACAACTGTCATGTGAGAAAACTCCAATTCACTTAAATTGTCACTTCTCTAGTATTTTAACATTGAACTATTTCTTATGTATCACATTCTAAATAATAGTTCACATTATACTGATTAGACTGAGATTATTTAATGTGTGCTCTCTATCCCTTTCCTAGATGAAATTTTTATCTTCTGAACACATCTGAATGAAGAGCAATTTGGGATTATTTATTTACATGTATTTCATTATCCATTCAAATGTGAAATAGCAATGAGTAGAAATTTATGTTTAATTTGTAGATTATAAATATAAAACACTAGAATTATATCTGAAAAACATACCAAAGCCTATGATTTAAAGAACAAGTTTATAAATGAGATATAATATCTATAATAGATAATATTTCCTGATACTACCTCAACTTGAATATACATAAATAAATTAATAAATAAAAAAATAAAAGAAACCTTACATACATTCAACAAGAAATCAGATTAAAGCTGAATTTTTAGTAAATTCGCTGCTTTCCAAATATCTTTTAAGCATCTTTATACAGTTTACAGAACCTACTTGGGTTTTTGTCTTGGTCCACGCCTTCTTCATGTGCCTCCTGCCATTTCCAACACATTTCACAGTAAGCATGGATTTGCTCCAAGAGATGAAGCACACAAATTTCCTGTCTGCCTCGCTTATCATCGGGCTGGGAGAGAATGATGTTATGCAGTGCTGCGCTGGCTCTGGCACGAGTCTCTTTTCTACCACGAGAATTTCCTAACAACACAGAGTCTTTATCATTGCCATGTAAAAGCTGGATGAGGAGAGGAAGACATCCGGACTGACGCATAGCTATGCAGCTGTCTTGGGAGCTAGACATCGCTAGCAATGTTTGTGACATGTCATCTTTATCATGAGTACCAAGCATTGACAATAATGAATACACCATTTCCACCTGCAGGTCAAACGATTTTAAAAATACAATTACAGTTAAAAAATACATATCATATTAAAACAAAGTTCTCAATAGCATGCATGAGAAAAAAATATTTATATAATGATGCAAGAATTTAATAGAATCATAGAACCATAGAATGGTTTAGATTGGAAGGGACCAACTAGTTCCACCCTCCCTGCCATGGGCAGGAACACCTTCCACTAGACCAGGTCACTCAAAGCCCCATCCAACCTGGCCTTGAACACTTCCAGGGATGGGGCATCCACTTCTCTGGGCAGCCTGTTCCAGTGCCTCACCACCCTTACAGTAAAGAATTTCTTCCTTATGTCTAATCTAAATCTACCCTCCAGTTTAAAGCCAAAATATCCTCAAATTGTTTTGAAAACTATACTAATTATATCAGTCCAATAACAAACCAGTTTAAGGCCATTACCCCTTGTCCTATCACTACATGCGCTTGTCAAAAGTCCCTCTCCAGTTTTCTTATAAGCCCCCTTTAGGTACTGGATGGCTGCTATAAGGTCTACCCGGAGCCTCCTCTTCCCCAGGCTGAACAGCCCCAACTCTCTCAGCCTGTCCTCACAGGAGAGGTGCTCCAGCCCTCTGGTCATCTTCATGGCCCTCCTCTGGACCCCCTCCAACTGGTCCATGTCCTTCTTAATGTTGGGGGCTCCAGAACTGGACACAGTACTCCAGGTGGGGTCTCACCAGGGCAGAGTAGAGGGGGAGAATCACCTCCCTCGACCTGCTGGCCACGCTTCTCTTGATGCAACCCAGGATGCGGTTGGCTTTCTGGGCTGCAATCGTGCATTCCTGGCTCATGTTGAGCTTATCGTCCACCAGTACCCCCAAGTCCTTCTCCTCAGGGCTGGTCTCAATCCATTCTCTGCCCAGCCTGTATTTGTGCCTGGGATTGCCACGACCCAGGTGCAGGACCTTGCACTTGGCCTTTTTGAACTTCATGAGGTTGGCACGGGCCCACCTCTCCAGCCTGTCAAGGCATCCCTTCCCTCCAGTGGGGAGCATCACACAGCTTGGTGTTGGCAAACCTGCTGAGAGTGCACTCTGTCCCACTGTCCATGTCGCCGACAAAGATGTTAAACAGTGCCGGTTCCAATACTGACCCCCGAGGAACGCCACTGGTCTCCACCTGGACATTGAGCCGTTGACCACCACTCTCTGAGTGTGGCTATCCAGCCAATTCCTTATCCACCGAGTGGTCTGTCCGTCAAACCCATGTCTCTCCACTTTAGAGAGAAGGATGTCATGTGAGACAGCATCAAATGCTTTGCGCAAGTCCAGGTAGATGACGTCAGTTGCTCTTCCCTTATCCACCAATGCTATAATCCCGTGGTAGCAGGCCACCAAATTGTTCAGGCACGATCTGCCCTTGGTGAAGCCATGTTGGCTGTCACAAATCACCTCCTTATTTTCCATGTGCCTTAGCACAGCACATGAAAATGTGCTCTAATTAAATGTCCTCTAATTAAACTCTATTAGTTCTTCAGCTTTTATAATCTTAATAAATCTCAGTGGTTAAATGGTTAGAATAGCTGGGTGGTAATTATATATATATTGTTTTAATCTGCAAAACTAATGGCAAAGACTTCTAACTTTCCATTGCACACAAGGATTAAGGAAACATACTAATGAAAGTGTTTTAGTTTGGGAATACAGGAATATATTTTAAATTAATTTTATCTCAGAAGAGTATGTTCTGTATGAATCATACTTTCATTAAAAGATAGTCTTCAGTGAAAAATTATTTGATGTATGACTTTAAATACAGTTACTCCAGACAAGATAAGACTGACTACATTAATTTTTAACATACATTGTGCTAAAAAATCTTACACATATTTTAATGTTCTCCATTAAAACTATTTCAAATTAACTGACAAATTTTTGTTATGATGAATGATTTGCTTCTAGTCCAGATTATTTACAGGTAATGCAAAATTGAAGTTAATTTGACACTTTATTCACGTTTACAGGGATAAAACCAATGAAGCAAACAAATGCTCCTTTAATATATACAGTATAAAGTACTAAGAATTTGTCCAACTAAATCAAGCCATGAAAAACCAACATTACACATTTAACTCAGAACAACCAAATTTCAAATTAAAAAATAGCAAATTTTGATGGGTTTTTTTTTGGCTGCCATTTAATATAGTGGTCAATGCACTATTTGTTTTGTCTTTTGCATTCTGTTTTTTTCAGTAATAGTTTTAGATTGAGAAATGTGTTTGGTTCTTTTACTGAACTTTTAGTAGATCAATATGATGTACAAGGTGTCCTGGTTCTGGCTAGGATAGAGATAATTTTCACCTGAGATGGGAAAGGAGCTGGAGCTGGTGGCCCCTGTGGCTGGGGGACACAGCTGGGATAGGTTACTAATTAGCCAAAGGCTAGGACAGTTTACCCAAATTAGCCAAAGGGCTCTTCATTCCCATGGGACATCATACTCAGTATATAAGTGAGGAGAGCAGTGAAGTGAGTGTCTTGTTACTCAGGAGGAAGCTAGGTGTCAGAATTTGTTGTGAGCTATTGTTCTGTAAATTACATGTTTAAGAGTTTTCTGTTATTGGTTTTTTTTTTGTTTTCCATCTCTGTTTTGTTTTCTTTTATTACTCTTTTAATTTATTTATTTATTTTAATCTCAACCATGGAGTTTAGTCTTCTTTTCTTTACCGATTCTCCTCCCTGTCCCACTGGAGGGTGGGGGAGTGAGAAAGAGACTGTGTAGCTTGGTCCTGAGTGGGGCTAAACTATGACACAAGGTAATATTAGATACTATCTAGATAACCCAAACTCCTAAAGCAAATTTCAAAATCATACCACAACATAAAGAAACTGTCAAGGGGAATTGCAGTGTAGCAGTAAGTGTGTTTCTTTAAAATATATCAACTAAGGAAGAAATGAGATTTGCAGACAAAGTTTTCTAATAACTACATTTTTGTACTGGTTACCAGATCAATGAATTATTTTATTTGACTTCCTCAGAGATTATTCTGATGTTTCTGAAGATGAGTATGAGTACTGAGTTATAAAAACATTCCATAGAGGTGGGTAGATTAAGCAATAAGTCTGTTAACATGTGTTGTTTTTTCTAAATACTAGAATTGCTGAAGCAATAGAAATCTTAAAATGTATAAAATTGTATGATCACATGTGAAATCTGCTGAAATACTCTTGGAGTCAATTTTATGACAGCTTAGCATATCAGTTCGTAAATCCTTACTTTCTGGTCTGGGGAAAAAAATGCATTAAGACAATCCACTTGGATTCTTAAATGAGAGTGAATTCAATCTGCTTTAGGCGTGCCTCTTAACAGATGCTTTAAGCAGTAGCTTTAGTCCGTAGTATTTAGATTTGGAAGATAAAGGTGGTTTTTTTCTCAGAGAATAAAGCTATAGAAGCCATCAAAATCTGTCCTCCAGATTTGTGGCACATACAGTACAGGAAAAACTCTAAAGAATATACATATATTCTTTATATATACACTACACACAGAGGTATCTCTTCTTGCATCTGTAAATGCTTAAAATCTCTACTGTTTTCCCTTCTTCTTACGCTTTAGTTTTAAGTTTTTCTTATCCCACAGCACACTAAGATGGACTTCTTTATTTGTGTTTTGCCTTCTACGCTTAATCCCTTTCTGTGCATTCAGGGCCCTTCCCTTGTTTGCACTTCTTGGGAATTCTACACTTTATAATGTGAAGTAGCAAACAGACACTAACTAATGTCACCTCCATTTGGTGCATGCATACAATGAAGGGCAGAAATTACAATATAGTACTGTTTTAAGGCCCAACATAACTTAATACTATGTTAAGGTCCTGCTTCCCAGAAGACTGAGATCAGCACTACATTGATAATATATATATTACTGCTGATGTCAGAGATAATATAAATTCCAGTGGTTCAGGAACTCAATTGTGTGTTACAGATTTGCCCTTTTTCCTCTCTTCATATTGCTCATATATCTTGAGTACACCCTCTATTGTATATCAAGCTTCATCTCTATTTTTTCATTAACTTTTTAGAATACACTGCAGATACATAAAAGCTTGCTTGAAAAGATGGAAAGAGTACATTCTATTTCCACTGAGAAAAAAGAAATTGTAGCTAAGGAGATTTAGTTTAGATATTAAAAATTTTTATAGTAAAAACTGAAAAATTGATAGAGATTGCTTATTAT
The DNA here is from genome assembly GCF_036417535.1 of Chlamydotis macqueenii. Lineage (NCBI taxonomy): Eukaryota > Metazoa > Chordata > Aves > Otidiformes > Otididae > Chlamydotis > Chlamydotis macqueenii. The sequence goes on along the minus strand of NC_141592.1, from coordinate 14,979,042 downwards.
TAAAGTTTTTACCAATAGGTTAGATGGCTTTCACGTGCTGTCAAGAATGCTCTTGATAAAATTAATGCATTACTGGGAGATATATTAGATTATCTCCTCAAAGTCTGTTCACATTTCTTATTTTCAATGATTATTCAATTCAAATATTTTAGTCATGGTGAGCACATTCCATTCTCCATTATTCTATGTCATTATCTGAATTACTATAGAGGCAATGAACAGACATTTATTACCATCAAGGGCTTACGCTTATTTAAATTTCTTAGCAATGCCATCTGTTTTGAGGACTCGGACTCCAGTGAAATATTCCAAGAACTGTTTTAAAAAGAGTTTTCATAATAAATTATTTACCAACATCACAAGTTTTTTAGGTACTCAGTTTCTTGCAATTAAATTTTCCTTATTGATCATTCAGCTAGTATTGGTACTTGGTTGGTAATCTTCGGTTACCTTGGTACCCAGATGATTTGTCAGTCTGCGAGGAATAGAATAATTATTACTAGAGTTCATAACACTGGCTGTCTCATGGTCCATTCGAGCAGCAGAACCCTAAAAATTTAAACAACAACTCAGTATAACACAAAGTCTAACTGCAATACCAACTATTGCCTAAATCAATTTCAGCCTTAAATGATGAAATCATATTTATAATAATGAACTGTCAGCATGTATTTGGGTTAAGTTAGGTCCCCCCACTCTGACATAACTTGGATATCACTGTTAAACTGAGTTTTATTATCCATTTTTCCCTGAAATTCAACCTCAAATAAGTTATATTTTCAATGGAAGCCTTTTATATTTATTTTCACCAAGAAAAAAGAGAACTGGACTTGGCAACAAACTGAATTATGATTTTTAGAGGGGGAAAAAAAGTAGCCGCTACTTTTAGGTCAGATTATATAGTGAGTAGGAATAAGCCTATACTACCTTAAGAACACCATCAGATATGCAGGAATTGACAAGGAAAGAGGTTAATCTTCACAAGGAGTAACCTACTTGAACTTGTCTTTAAAATGGAACAGAAGAGAAGATAGTTGTAAGATGGTACAGAAAAGAATATTACTGAATCCTGAAAAATCCTTCCTTCAATTGGCAATTTTTCAATTAGCATTGCTCATCTGACTACAAAACCAATTAGTCTCAAGTTATTTAGTTAAAACTTTTTGCATTCCACTTAATAGCGATTGCTCAAAGAAAGTATATTGAGCTGATTTATCAGAAATAAATACTGTACCCAATCTATTAAGCCTTCTATCTCTGGACTTGCCCTAAAAGTAAATAATCCCCAGGTATCTCTTGGAATACAGATTCAGGGCCCTGGATCTGTCAGCCTCCAGGAGGAAAGAATACAAATGTTTTAAATATTTTAATGAGGCAAAGTTCAAAATTGCTCAAATCCTAAACATAAAACCTCAAATGAAGAATGAATTGCCTACTTGCATAATGTCTGCCAAGGCAAAAGAGAATCCCTTCTTCCTTCCTTGTAAAATATCTGTTGTCCAGAATAACTCCTGATTCATACAATCAAGAAAGAAAATACAGCCACAATGCATCAATTATTTAAATATATTATGCTTTCAGCCCCAAAGCAGCATTGAATTATTTTTTTCCCAAGCATAACGCTGTCATAAGAATTAGAGTGAGAGCCTCAAGCAACTGTTCAGATACAGCAGAGAGAACTTAATTGAAAATGGTGATCAAATATATTTCAAAAGTAAAAGTATGGGCTATGCTTAATGTTAAATCAAATTAAACACTTAAGACAAACAACAATTTATATTCTTTCTGATAAATCTTCTTGTACAGGATACTTTCAGAAAGATTTAAATAATTCTACTTCCCTAAAGTAGCACAAATATTTTACACATGAATTAGGCAATCAAATTTATACTATGAAGTTTTAAGAGCCCAAATTACTAATGTGAATGTCTCATTTACTATGGGAGATTATGAAGTAAATGAACATTAATTAGTGCATCATAAATAGTTAAAGTATTTTTAGCCAAAGAGGTCTCAAACTTGCAAAAATAATGTAAAAAGATAAGTAACAAAGAATTTAACATAGCCCTCTAAATACAGTGCTAATGTGTTTCACTAATAAAAGGAATGACAATGAAAGATTATTTAAAAGCATTTATATAATCCTTCAGCACACTTCCAAGAGATTCTCATTGATAATACTGCTTCAAAGCTTTATGTAAAACAGTATTAATAAAATATTAATGATAAACCTGACATTTGATTATTTTCATTTTTAAAATCACTGATATTTCAGTGATCATTTCTCAAGTGAAATTTTGAGCAATTTCCCATAATTAAACCATACTTCTAATATTACAGTTCACCTAGAATAAAATACATTTTCTATAGTCATTCCTTTTATTTGTTTCTTAGTATTCAGCTCATTAATCATTTAAATAAAAGAAAATGGCTTCTTGCATTATGGAATATTTACACTTTATCCTATTAAAACTTTTATTTTAATAAATACAATAAATTTGTCACTTCCAGATGGAATGAAGGAAAGTGTAAATCTTAAAAATGAGCAGGCATATAAACACAATAAGGCATATACCAAAATATAAGCATTGTGCATTTCAAGTATTTAATTATACTATCACCATAGAAAATAATCAATTTACCTGACCAGTACCAGTAGTTGCTATGCTGATTTCTGCTGTTCCTTGACTTTCATTGTGGCTCTCTGTATCATAGGAATCCACATCATGCTTACTTTGAGGTGCCCTCTGTTAATCCAAGAGTGTATAAAATTATATACAGAAATTAATTATACTTTAACATTCAAGGCTCTCTTAACTATAAATGCATCAATGCTGTATCTTCACAAAGCCATTGAGTAGTTCTTTGTATTTTGTAACTCTTAGCCTCAATAATTAACAGCTGAGACAGAGTGTCTTAGAAAAATTGCAAGGTAAAAGCAAAGCATGTCCTCTCAGGATTATAGTCCTGCAAGACAAAGGATTTTCTGTGAGATGCAGAAACACCATTCTCTACCAGCTGTGCTCACATCACTATGAGAAACGTAACAGAATTGGAGCAAAAAACTGTCTTCTCTGCAATGTCATGTGATCTGTGCATTTACTTGGAGACAAGGCTAGAACAGTTAAATTAAGATTCCCATTCAAACACAAACACTTTCTGGGTGAACAGAAGGGTACACGTATAGTACAAATCCTTCTACATTTTAATGATAAAAAATGCAGGAGTAACCACTTTGATGCAAATAAAATCTAAATAAACTACTACTGATCAACTTAATAACATTTTATTAAAATGAATGCAAATGATACAGCAACCTAGTACAGACACACGTTCCAGTTTCTTAAGGCGATCAAATTTTTGATACAACTACATGAAAATTAAACTTTTGTCACATCCACTCAGCGAGATCACAAGATCAACACCAAAACTAGGGCTTTATATATTTCATTAATAAAGCAAATAGAATAACTGAGAGGAATACTGTGTAAAGTGTACAACATCATCCCCTAATTTGTTTAAAATCTTCCAGTTTTTCAGAATGACATAAACTGTTCTGTCCTTGGAACTGACTTGAAGTCTGAAATTCAAAAGGTATTACCTTATTGCCAAAGCAGGATTATTCTTATCATGTTAGTTTTGATGCCAAGTCTCATTTTTATGGCTCAGAGGCTACTACTATAACAGACAATACTCTCTTGTATCTCTCTCATTTCATTTGCATAACTACACTTTTTTTTTACAATTTTTATGAGCAATCCAGACTATGACAGTATGTCTGCTTCATCTTGCTTTATACAATTTTTTCTGTAACATCTAGCAGAAACATACTTCTCCTCAATGTACATGTACTAAAACTTATTTCATTATCTGAAAAAATGGTGAACACACTCAAATAGTACCACTGACATGCACTCTTAATTTGTTTTATTCATATAAAAACATTAGTCGCGGATCCAGAAAATATTTAACATTCAATAGGATTTCAGAAACCAGGAACTAACTGATTAAATAAATGTGAAATAAAAATTTAGAAATAAACATTAAAAAATGAAATCTATGAAATGAAATCAGTTTAACTAATGGAAGAAGATACTTCAAAGAACATAGGACCATTACACAAAGTAATAACATGAAAAAATTTAAACTTATAATTAGCAATGTTTTCCTTATAATATTATATTTAAGTATGGAAGATGAATAACCACAAAGAAAAACTCTCAAAATATTTTAGGAGATACAGTGTTGTTATTCTTTTAAGCCTGATCTGTAGTTTTAAAACTTAATATCTCTATCGGTGTGTATGAAATTATATTGTTCTTCCTGCTAATACAATGACTAAAGAAATGTTGGTTCCCAATGCAACACCAGGGCCCAGTCAAGATAAGCCCTGTTGTATTATGCACTGAATATAGTATAAGGACTCTCCCTGTATCAAAATACTTTAAATCTTGAGTATGGTATGGTATGGTGTGGTATGGTGTGGTTGTCATAGTTGAGCCCCAATTGGGACCAGACTGTGCAGTCTTTCTCTCACTCCCGCCACCTTCCGAGGGAATAGGGAGAGATAATATAAGAAAAAGGCTTGAGGTTTGAGATAAGGACAGGGAGAAATCCTTAAAGTTACCATCACGGGCAAAACAGACTCGACTTGGGGAAAACTATTCATTTATTACTAAAACCAGCAGGATAATGAGAAAAAGATAACTTCCCCCACCCCTCCCTCTTCCTAGGCTTAACTTTATGTTCCATTATCTCTACCTCCTTCCCCTTCCTGAGTGGCACAGGGGGGAATAGGGAATAGGGGTTATGGTCAGTTCATCACTTGTCGCTTTATGCCACTCCTTCCTCCTTGTGATGGTTTAGCCCGAGTTACCACACAGTTTCTTGCTCACTCTCCCCCTCCCCAGGGGGATGGGGGAGAGAATTGGGAAGAAAGGAAAATTTGTGGGTTGAGATGAAGATAATTTACTAAAATAGCAAAGGAAAACTACAATAATAACAGAATATAAGGATATTAAAATATACAAAGTGAACAATATATGTTTTCTCACCACCCGATGTCCCAATGACCGATACAGCCCGTCCCGAGCAGCGATCACAGAAATAAAACTGAGCGGCAAGCAAAGGAAAAAAAGGGAGCCAGCAAAGTAGGGGAATGATGCCAAAGAGCGAGAGAGAGGGATGGATGCCAGGAAGGCAGATACCCGCCCTGGCCAGCCCCCACTTATATACTGAGCATGACATTTATGGCATGGAATACTCTCTTTGGCCAGTTTGGGTCAATTATTCTGTCTGTCTTTCTCCCAGCTTCCTGCATCTGCACATTAGCTTGGAAAATTAGACTTGGAAAGCCGGACAGTGTCCTTGGACTCATTAACAACAACTCATATCATCAGGGTGTTTTATCAACATTCTTTACACACGAAATCCAAAACACACCAGCTACTGAGAGGAAAATTAACTCCATCCCTGCCGAAACCAGGACACTCCTCGGGGGATGTTGAGGACGACGAGTATCAGAAGCCATGGGAATGAGAAACAAGGGGCTTTCCAACAGAAGGAAAACAAGATAAAGGACACCTGGTGGTGGTTGGGCGATCGGAGGGTATATAAGCACATAAGCTGTAACAATAAATGATTTTCGCTTAGCATGCAGCAGGGGTCCGTGAATATGTTCCCACACAAATGACGCCCGAACAGGGACTTGTTAGAAGTAGTGAAGATTAGAAGATTGTGATTCCGGTGGGAATGCCCGGACGATTGGTAGGAAGCCTGCGCAGCGAATTTGTTACCTTGAGGAAGGGAGGTAAGCGGCCGGGAACGAGGGGAGCATGGCTCCAAAAAGAAACCTAGGCGAACTGGGGAAGACTGCGCAGTATCCGTTACCTCGACTAAGGGAGGTAACGCGGCTAGGAATGACGAGAAGCACTGCTTCCAAGGAACATAAATCAATTTTAACGATTCTAACAAAAGTGTTGGAGGAACAGAACTGTGCTATTAATAACACTGACCTGAAGAGTTTGTTGGTTTGGGTGTCCACTCATGTATCAGACGCTAACACCTCTAATATCTGCATGGTGGGCACCTGGGACAATATAAGTGTTGAACTATGGGACTGTGCAACGTGGGGTGACCCTGCTGCTCAAAAGTTATTACCGGTGTGGTGTGTAATGTTTGAAGCCTTAAAGAATCACACGCAGAAAGGGGATCCGACAGCACCCGTTACCCCGTCCACTCCTCCACCCGTGGAAACAAAGACTAACAGCGAGCCGGGAAAATCCCTTTGATCCAGGTGCCATAGATCAGGAAAAGGAGTCCTCAGTCTTTGGAGCTTCCTCGTTATAAAGGTGGCGTGTTTGTGTGTGTGTCCTTTGTGTCCACGGTGTCATGCTTTTTTGTATGTGTTTGTGTGTCCTTTGTGTCAAGGGTGTCATATTTTTGTTACTGTTCAGTGTTGTTGGTGTGGATGTAAGCTTATTCCAGCTGATTTATATTTGTGCTATTGCTGAGTGTTCTGGTGTGTGCGGTGTCGCAGGTCGACCCGATTGGAATAAGTGATACATCCAGGTTGGTATTGTTGCCGTGCAAGGTGCAGCGTTAAGTTATAAGATCTTTAAGTGGAAATGGATAGGCAGTGCAAACAGAGAAATTAACAGATTATAGGCCGGAGGAAAGTAAAAAATTTCCTAGACAGGTATAAGCAGTGTGTGTGTGTGTGTGTATAAGCATGAAGTAAATGGTATGAAATAAGGGATGAATACTGTCCTGATTTCGGCAGGGATGGAGTTAATTTTCCTCTCAGTAGCTGGTGTGTTCTGGATTTCGTGTGTGAAGAATGTTGATAAAAACACTCTGATGATACGAGTTGTTGTTAATGAGACCAAGGACACTGTCTGGCTTTCCAAGTCTCGTTAATGTGCAGATGCAGGAAGCTGGGCCAAAGACAGACAGAGTGTTGGTCATTTGGACATCGGGTGGTGAGAGATTGTACATTGTTCATTTTGTATATATTAATGTCCTTATATTTTGTTATTATTGTAGGTTTCCTCTTAGTAAACTGCAGCATAAAGCGATGTGTGATTAACTCACCATGGCCCCCATTCCCTCTTCCCTTCTGCTCGGGGCGGGGGAAGGAGGTGGAGATGGTGTTAAGCCCGGGAAGAGGGAGGGGTGGGGGGAGGTTATCTTGTTCCCTTTCTCATTATCCTGCTTTGGTTTTAGTAATAAATGAATAGTTTTCCCCAGGTCGAGTCTGTTTTGCCTGTAACGGTGGCTTTAAGAATCTCTCCCTGTTCTTGTCTCAAACCTCAGGCCTTTTTTTTCTCTTCTTATATGCCCGGGGCCCCGGCCGCCGCCAGGCGCCCCTCCCATCCAGTGGGGCGGGGGCAGATTACCCAAAAACTTTTGTGGTTAACAGATACTCCTGTCTGGGTCGACCAGTGGCCTTTAGCAAGAGAAAAGCTGCAACATTTGAATGAGTGAGCTGACAAGCAATTACAACTTGGACACATACAGCCAACAGACAGTCCCTGGAATACACCTGTGTTTGTAATACAGAAAAAAATCAGGTAAATGACGACTCTTACAGGATTTAAGGGCAGTAAATTCAGTAATTGAGGATATGGGACCTTTGCAACAGGGGTTACCATCTCCTTCAATGATACCTCGAGATTGGAATATTATCATTAATTGATTTGAAAGATTGTTTTTTCACTATACCTTTACATCCTGAGGTTGCTCCACAATTTGCATTTTCTGTGCCTTCAATCAATATGGGAGAACCTAATCAGCAATATCATTGGACGGTACTTCCGCAGGGTGTGAAAAATAGTCCAACCATCTGCCAATGGTACGTCGCACAGGCCATAGCACCAGTAAGGTGCTTGCATAAGAATAGCCTCGTTTATCATTATAGGGATGATATCTTAATTGCAGCACCTGATGATTCTCTGGTGGACAGAGTTCTTTATGATATCACCAATGCATTATCCCAATTTAAATTGGTTATTGCTCAAGAAAAAATTCAAAAGGTGTGTCCCTGGCAGTATCTCGACTGGCAAATTATAGAAAAAACAATTAGGCCGCAAAAGTTAAACATCCCTCAAACAGTGTTTACCTTAAACGATTTGCAGAAATTGCTGGGAGCTATCAACTGGGTACGCCCGGTATTAGGCCTCTACAGAATTGCTTTCTCCACTATTCCAAATACTTAAAGGAGACTCAGATTTAACCTCTCCTAGGAGACTGACTCCAGAAAAACAAACGGCATTACAAACAGTTTTGCTACAGATTTCCATTCATTGGCCCAAGCAAGCAATGCTGCAATTTTTAGGAGAATTAATGTTGTATCCAGCAACTCATCTGAGTTACACTCCCATAAAAAACACCTTGACAGTATTTACAGATGGATCAGGAAAAACAAACAAATCTGTAATTGTGTGGAAGAAAAATGATCAGTGGCATCATGACGTACAATTGGTAGAAGGTTCAACCCAAATTGTAGAACTTGTGGCAGTGGTATGAGCTTTGTATAAGTGGAAAGATGAATCCCTCAACATTGTCTCTGATTCTGCCTGTGTGGTCAATGTAATACAATGCGCTGAATGGCCAATGTTAAAGGAAATTAATAATCCTTTGTTGTATGATCAGTTTCAACAGCTATTATCGGTGTTACATGTGCGGGATAATCCTTACTTTATTGTACATCTGAGAGCTCACACCTCGCTTCCAGGACCTGTCACAGAAGGTAATAAGAGAGTAGTTGCTCTCACTAATGTGGCCCTCGTTCCAAACACACTCATGCAGGCCAAGCTGTCCCATGAGTTTTATCACCAAAACTCTGCAGCCCTTCAACGACAATTTAAGCTGACATGGGAACAAGCTCGGGCAATTGTGCGTTCCTGTAGCAGTTGCCAAAACACAATTATGCCACCTTTATATGGGGTTAATCCGCGGGGTTTGTGCTCTCAAGAATTATGGCAATCTGATATAACTCATGTCCCATCATTTGGCCGACACAAATATGTACATGTAACCATTGATACCCATTCCAGCTTATTGTTTGCCTCTGCTCGTACAGGAGAACGTGCTCGAGATGTTTGCCAACACTGGATGTCAGCGTTTGCTTTCATGGGGCTTCCCACGTGTATAAAAACAGATAATGGGCCAGCGTATGCTTCTCGCGCAGTCCAAACTTGCTCTTTGGGGCATCGAGTATGTTACTGGTATCCCACATAACCCCACTGGATGGGCAGTCATTGAACGTGCCCATGGCACACTTAAAAATATGCTGTTAAAACAAGAAGGGGGAATGGAAGGGAAATCTGCAAACGAAAAGTTAGCAAAAGCAATGCATGTGCTTAACTTTCTAAATCGCTGGAGTGACAATTCTTCCCCAATACAGAAACATTTTGGGTCATCTACTGTACATGAGGCCATCCGAGGGCAAGCTCCGGTGATGGTTAAGAATCTGGAAACAGGTAATTGGGAAGGACCATTCCCTCTTATGACGTGGGGGAAAGGATATGCTTGTGTCTCTACAGGGGCAGTGAACAAGTGGATCCCTGCACGATGGGTACGACCAGCGCTCCAAGCCGCCTTGCGTTCATCGGATTGTTAACAAGCTGTGTGGCAGCTCCATGGACATCAGTCACGGAAAGAAGAGATGTGTGGGTAACTATGGCTAATGCCACAGGACAGGACACCATTTGTCTGTCTGTATCATCTGCAAATAAGCCTTTCAGAACATACTTGGTAGACCTGCCAGATAATGGTAGGGTGGCACTCTGTGTAAAACAACAGCAGCCGCGAACGCTGAGCGCTGAACCACAAGAGAAAGAACTTTTGGGATCACTAAAGATGGACTTCTGCCTATTTTCTTTAACTATTCAGGAGCTAATGTTACTAGAGGGGTAGTGATTGTAAATGCTTCAGAACTTATACATGGCAATGACACAGCATGGTGTAATCACGCAAGCACTAACATATCAAAATCCAGACAGCATAAAGGACTTAAACGAAGCATATATAGCTTTGAATCTGATTGCCAAGATAATATAGAGTTTTGGAAACCAGGTGAAATTATTGCTGCTGCAATCTTTGCACCTGGTGTGGCAAGTGCCCAGTCGTTAGCTACGTTAAATAAACTGAGCTGTTGGCTTGCTAAGCAAACAAACGCAACTGCATTGGAACTATCAACGCTGCTAACTGATGTAGATTCTATACGCTACGCTACTTTACAAAACAGAACCGCTGTTAGCCTGCAGAGCACATATTTGACAGGCCTTGTTGCATGTGCTGGCCACGCGTGCAGCAACGTATAGTCAGTACTCTTTCACTGAATCTGCTGAGGGTGTAGACAGAGGTGGCTCAGAACGGGGAGAAAGGACCCAGAGCACACTCTACGAACAACAGGGGATGCCCTGAAGGTGCTGTGCCTGCCTCCTTTCTCTGCTCTGACCCGGCTGATCATCATCCTCCTGCTCGGCGGTGTCTCCGGCGTAGTCGGGTGGGTAATAGAATAGAGCAGCAATAGATTTTTTATTATTAGCACAAAATCATGGTTGTCAGGATTTTGATGGGCGTTGCTGCATGAATCTGTCTGATTATTTGGAATCTATTCACAAAAGCATTCAAAACTTGCAAAAAGGAGTACAGAAACTGCAACAAAGTGATGGTTTTGATATATTCAGAAATCCTTTTGGTGGATTGATAAAAAGCTTGTTACTAATAGCTGTAGGATGCTTATTCATTCCTTTTATACATGTATTTTGATCTGTATTCCGTGTGTGTTGAAATGTGTGCAAACTTTAATAGATAAAGTGTTGAAACAAGCCTCTTCTCATAAACAAAGAAGGGGGAGGTGTGGGTATTTCTCGAGCCAGTACGGTGTCAGAGAAAGCACACCGACCTTGGGAGAGGGATACAATCATGCTTGTTGGAAGAAAGCCATGGAATGAGAAGGGAAGCTTTAAGATACAAGACATTGTTAGCAGAATTTATGGCTTGTTTCAACAGAGGCCTGCAAAAAAATAGTCACTGGCTTTGTAGACAAGAAGGTTGCTGGAGTTGTTATGTTTGTAATAGGAGAAGAATGCTGTAGTAGAAAATTACTAGAAAGTAGTGAAACTTAGTTTTGCTTAGCAATCATGAATATGTCTAGTGTGTGATCAGTAATTTTATTGGCTAAGCTTGTGTGTGGCATAACTGTTGATTGGACAAGAAGGAATAAGGATGGATTATGTTATTGTTGACTATGGCATGTGTTCTCTCTTGTATTTTACGATGTCTACAAGAAGCCCTCACAAGAGCTTTTGATAGAAGCGCATATGCTGTGCTGTTAAAACAAGAAGGGGGAATTGTTGGGGATGACGAGTATCAGAAGCCATGGGAATGAGAAACAAGAAGCCATGGGAATGAGAAACAAGGGACTTTCTGAGAGAAGGAAAACAAGAGAAAGCATACCTGGTGGTGGTTGGGCAATCGGGCGGTATATAAGCACATAAGCTGTAACAATAAATGATTGTCTCTCTAAACTAGAGAGACATGACATAGACAAGAGAAGGCTCCGGGGAGACCTTATAGCGGTCTTCCAGTACCTCAAGGGGGCCTATAAGAAAGATGGGGAGAGGCTGTTTAGTAGGGCCTGTTGCAATACGACAAGAAGTAATGGTTTTAAAATAGTGGGGAGTAGATTTAGATTGGAAATTAGGAAAAAATTTTTTACGATGCGAGTTATAGAACACTGGAACAGGTTGCCCAGAAAGGTGGTGGAGGCCCCATCCCTGGAAACGTTCAAGGCCAGGCTGGATGAGGCTCTGAGCAACCTGATCTAGTTGGGGATGTCCCTGCTTCTAGCAGGGGGGTTGGACTAGATGACATGCACAACATGCATAAAAAAGCACATACTTTACTGTCACATGAGTCATCAGCAGGGCTTGAATGTGAAACCTTCAAGTTAACAGAAAATACTTTTTACCACTTTCGTTACTGGAGTAATTTGAAGTGAGAAGCTGTTCACTTTGTGCATACCTACCCAAAGGAGTTAAGAATAACACATAGCCAGCAGATAATTTGTATTTATTGAAAACTGATTCTTCTACTTCTTCTATTTGTCTTGGGAGTCTTCCAATTTACAAGACAGACATGAGGGAAGACCCCGGGAACTACAGACCTGTTAGCCTCACCTCAGTACCTGGAAAAATTATGGAGAAGATTATACTGGGTGCTATTGAAAGGCATTTAAAGGACAATGCAATCATCAGGCACAGTCAACATGGGTTCCCAAAGGGAAAGTCCTGTTTAACTAATTTGATATACTTCTATGATAAGGTCACCTGCCTAGTAGATGAAGGGAAGGTGGTAGATGTAGTTTTTCTGGATTTTAGTAAGGCTTTTGATAATGTCCCTCACAGCATCCTTCTGGACAAGTTGTCTGACTGTGGGATGAGCAGGTACATGGTGTGCTGGGTGAAGAACTGGCTGAAAGGCAGAGCTCAAAGGATTGTAGTGAATGGGACTACATCTGACTGGTGACCGGTCACCAGTGGTGTTCAATTCTAGGGCCCATTCTGTTCAACATATTTATCAATGATCTGCAGGCAGGAGTAGAATGCACCATTAGCAAGTTTGCTGATGATACCAAACTGGGAGGTGCTGTTGACTCTCTCCAAGGGATAATGGGCCTTGCAGAGGGATCTAGACAGATTGGAGCACTGGGCAATCATCAGTGGCGTGAAATTTAACAAGGACAAATTCTGGATTCTGCACCTGGGATAGAGTAATGCTGGACACAAGTATAGACTGGGAGAAGAGTGTCTGGAGAGCAGCCCTGCAGAAAGGGATCTGGGGGTCCGGTTGCTGCTAAGTTCAATATGAGTCAGCAGCGTGCCCTGGCAGCCAAGAGGGCAAACTGCATTCTGGGGTGCATTTAAACACAGCATAACCAGTCGGTCAAAAGAGGTGATTATCTTGCTGTATTTATAATTAGTGGGGCCTCACCTTGAGTATTGTGTGCAGTTCTGGGCCTCACAACTAAAGAAGGATGTTTAGGACCTTGAATGTGTCCAGACGAGAGCAACAAAGTTGGTGAAAGGGCTGGAAGGCATGTCCTGTGAGGAACAGCTGAGGACTCTGGGTTTGTCTAGTTTGGAGAAAAGGAGGCTGAGGGGTGACCTCATTGCTCTCTACAGCTTCCTGAGAAGGGGAATTGGAGAGGGAGGTGCTGATCTCTTCTCCCTGGTATACAGTGACAGGATGCGTGGGAATGTCTCAAAGCTGCATCAGGGGAGGTTCAGACTGAACATTTCTTTACCGAGAGGGTAGCCAAACACTGGAACAGACTTCCTAGAGAGGTGGTCAATGTCCCAAGCCTGTCAGTGTTCAAGAGGCATTTGGACAATGTCCTTGATAACATGCTTTAACTTTTGATCAGCCCTGAATTGGTCACTCAGTTGGACTAGATGATCGTTGTAGGTCTCTTCCAATTGGAACTATTCTACTCTACACACACACACACACACACACATACATAAAGATGACTCAAATATATTTTATATCTTTTTAAAATACAGATATATAACATTGTGGTAAATAAATGAATATTCATCTCTGTCAGACTATAAGGTAGTGCTTAACAAGAAAGCATAACCACTACAAATATGCCCCTTCTTTGCATTATCTTTTAACACTGAAGGTAGGACTTGACCTTGACAGGCTGCAGAGGTGGGCCCGTGCCAACCTCATGAAGTTCAACCAGTCCAAGTGCAAGGTCCTGCACCTGGGTCGGGGCAATCCCAGGCACAAATATAGGCTGGGCGGAGAATGGATCGAGAGCAGCCCTGAGGAGAAGTACTTGGGAGTGCTAGGGGATGAGAAGCTCAACATGGGCAGGAAATGCGCCCTTGCAGCCTAGAAGGCCAACTGCATCCTGGGCTGCATCAAGAGGAGCATGGCCAGCAGGTCGAGGGAGGTGATTCTCCCCCTCTACTCTGCCCTGGTGAGACCCCACCTGGAGTACTGTGTCCAGTTCTGGAGCCCCCAACACAAGAAGGACATGGACCAGTTGGAAAGGGTCCAGAGGAGGGCCATGAAGATGACCAGAGGGCTGGAGCACCTCTCCTATGAGGACAGGCTGAGAGAGTTGGGGCTGTTCAGCCTGGAGAAGAGGAGGCTCCGGGGAGACCTGATAGCAGCCTTCCAGTACCTCAAGGGGGCCTACAGGAAAGATGGGGAGAAACTCTTCAGCAGGGCCTGTTGCGATAGGACAAGGGGTAATGGTTTTAAAATAGAGGGAGGTAGATTTAGATTAGATATTAGGAAAAATTTTTTACACTGAGGGTTGTAGAACACTGGACCAGGTTGCCCGGAGAGGTGGTGGAAGCCCCATCCCTGGAAACATTCAAGGCCAGGCTGGATGAGGCTCTGAGCAATCTGATCTAGTTGGAGATGTCCCTGCTTCTTGCAGGGGGGGGGTTGGACTAGATGACCTTTGAAGGTCTCTTCCAACCCTAACCATTCTATGATTCTATGATTCTATGATTCTATGACTTGAGGATGAAAATATATAGGCTAACAACCACATCAGCTAAAGAACCACAGAATGTAAACAACAGTTTGTAATCTCTATACGTGGTACAGCACCTAGAGAATGGCACAGAGGTCCAGTGTATTAAACAGATGTCCTGGTTTCGGCAGGGATGGAGTTCACATGTGAAGTTCAGATATGAAGAATGTTGATAAACACCCTGATGATATGAGTTGTTGCTAATGAGACCAAGGACACTGTCCGGCTTTCGAGGTCTCGCTAATGTGCAGATGCAGGAAGCTGGGAGAAAGACAGACAGAATAATTGACCCAAACTGGCCAAAGAGAGTATTCCATGCCATAAATGTCATGCTCAGTATATAAGTGGGGGTTGCTCGAGGAGGGGACATCGCTCTCTCCACCTTGCTCTCTCTTTCTCACTCCTTTCCTTGCTGCTCAGTTTCGTTTCCGTGATTGCTGCTTGCTGCCAAGCTAATTTCAACAGCTTTTGAGAATTTTGAATACGCTTGAGATACAAAAACCAATGTGTTCACAGTGGCAGATCTCTTGTAGCTATCTCATATCTTGATCTTGAATAAGTTTAAAGAAGTGTTTAAGAATACTGTGACTGTCATAAGCCTGGCAGCAGGCAGTGCGGGTACTCCAGTCCCCACTACAGATGCTATGGTCACTTAATCCCCTACGGGCAGGCACTGCGCTACCCCAGTCCCTGCTATGGGCACAGCAATTGCTTCAACGCCCATGACAGGAACTGTGGCTACTCAAACTCCAGCAAGCAGCAGCACAGATGAACCAAAAAAACCAACCCACACCAGTATCAGTTGCCCCTGTTCATAAGAAATATGCCAAAAAAAAAAGTTCGCATAGTGAAAGACGATGATGAACCAGGGATATCTCAAGAACAGGGAGAGGCAGAAGGAGAGGTAGTCACCCTATCCCTATCCCTATCCCTGAGTGAGCTGCGAGATATGCAAAAAGGTTTCACCGTAATCAAGGTGAGCAACTTGTTACCTGGTTGCTCTGATGCTGGGACAGTGGGGCCAGTAGCCTGGAATTAGAAGGCAGGGAAGCCAGGCAGCTGGGATCCCTGTCTAGGGAAGCAGCCATTGACAGGGCAATTGGAAGAGTCAACAGCCTGCAGCCTCTGGAGGCGACTCCTGTCAGGCATGAGGGACAGGTATATCTTCAAGGAAGATATTGTATGCCACCCAAGCAAGTGGACCACCATGGAGAGAGGTATCCAGTTTCTGAGGGAATTAGCTGTTCGGGAGCTGATTTATCGTAACCTGGATGACCTGCAGACATCTGTAGATCCAGATGAAATCGAATGTTCCTGACCCATGTGGTGGAAGTTTGTACAAAGTGCACCATCATCGTATGCCAACTCATTGGCATCAATGAGTTTGAAGGATGATGAAGCACCACCAGTACGTGCAGTGGCTAACCAGCTCCGACAATATGAAGACAATCTCTCTTCCCCAATATGGGCCTGTGTCTTGGCTGTGGAAAGACTGACCAAAAGATCTGAAAGCCTGTTTAAAAAACTTCTGGAGAAACTATCTGAAAGGTTTCAGAAACTTGAAGAAGATAGGTCTTACTTCCCACCTGCACGGACCAGTATCTCAGCTATTAGAAGATCTCCCACTGCTCAAGAAAAATGGTACATGCGGCGAGGTACCCTGCAGTTTACCTTGTGTGACCAAGGAGAGGACATGAGGAAGTGGGATGTAAAACCTATCTCAGCCCTAGAGGCACCAGTACGTGAGTTTTGAGGAAAAACAAATTGAGGTTCTCCCAGGAAAATTGCTGCTCTAGTCTCCAGTGGGCAGTTCCCCAGACAATGTAGAAGGGATAATCTCACCTCTGATCCTATGGAAGGGAATTCTAATTCATATTCACAAGAAGTGACTAGGAAATATTATAAACAGGACTAGAGGGGCCCTGCCTCCAGCCAGGTGGAGGAGAGGGACAACCGGGTTTACTGGACTGTATGGATTTGATGGCCTGGCACATGAGACCCACAAGAGTATAAGGCTCTAGTAGACACTGGTGCACAGTGTACCCTAATGCCATCAAGCTATAAAGGGGCAGAACCCATTTGTATTTCTGGAGTGACAGGAGGATCCCAACAGCTGACTGTATTGGAGGCTGAAGTGAGCCTGACAGGGAATGAGTAGCAAAAGCACCCCATAGTGACTGGCCCAGATGCCCCATGCATTCTTGGCATAGACTATCACAGGACTGGGTATTTCAAGGACCCTAAAGGGCACCAGTGGGCTTTTGGTATAGCCACCGTGGAGACGGAGGAAAATAAACAGCTGTCCACCTTGCCTGGTCTCTTGGAGGACCCTTCCATTGTGGGAATGCTGAAGGTCAAAGTACAAAATATACCAATCGCTACCACCACAGTGCACTGGCAGCAATATCGCACCAACCGAGACTCCATAATCCCCATCCTCAAGCTGATTCGTCGACTGGAGAACCAGGGAGTGATCAGCAAGACTCACTCACTTTCTAACAGTCCCATATGGCCAGTGAGAAAATCTATTGAAGAGTGGAGGTTAACAGTGGACTATTGTGGCCTGAATGAAGTTACACCACCACTGAGTGCTGCCGTGCCAGATATGCTAGAACTCCAATATGAACTGGAATCAAGGCAGCCAAGTGGTATGCCACCAGTGATATTGCCAATGCATTCTTCTCCATCCCTTTGGCAGCAGAATGCAGGCCACAGTTTGCTTTCCCTTGGAGGGGCATCCAGTACACCTGGAATTGACTGCCCCAGGGGTGGAAACACAGCCCCACTATTTGCCATGGGCTGATCCAGGCTGCACTGGACAAGGGTGAAGCTCCAGAACACGTGCAATACATTGATGGCATCATTGTATGGGGCAACACAGCAGAAGAAGTTTTTGAGAAAGGGGAGAAAATAATCCAAATCCTTCTGAAAGCCAGTTTTGCCATAAAACAAAGCAAAGCAAAGCCAAGGGGCCTGCACAAGAGATCCAGTTTTTAGGGATAAAATGGCAAGATGGATGTTGTCACATTCCAATGGATGTGGTCAACAACATAACAAATTGAACAAATTAAACAGGAGATTGTTCGTGCAGTAGCCCTTGGGCCAATCCGGACAGGACAAGAGTGTCATAGTTTAGCCTCAATCAGGACCAGACTACGCAGTCTCTCTCTCACTCCCCCCACCCTGTGAGAGAACAGGGAGAGATAATATAAGAAAAAAAAGCTCGAGGTTTGAGATAAGGACAGGGAGAGATCCTTAAAGTTACCGTTACAGGCAAAACAGACTTGACTTGGGGAAAACTATTCATTAATTACATTACTAAAACCAAAGCAAGATAATGAGAATGAGAAAAAGATAACTTCCCCCCACCCCTACCTCTTCCCAGGCTTAACATTATCTCTACCACGTTCCCCCGCAGAGCGGTACAGGGGGGAAGAGGGAATGGGGGTTGCAGTCAGTTCATCACATGTCTTTTCACGCTGCTGCTTCCTCCTTGGGGGAAGAACTCCTCACATTCCTCCCCTGCTCCATAACGGGGTACCTCCCACGAGCTGCAGTCCTTCGTGAACTGCTCCAGCATGGGTCATTTCTTCCACGGGGTGCAGTCTCTCCAGAACAGCTGCCCCAGTGGGCCCTGCACAGGCCACAGCCTCCTTCAGGCATCCGCCTGCCTCAACGTGGGATCCTCCACGGGCTGCAGGTGAATCTCTGCTCCTCCGTGGACCTCCATGGGCTGCAGGGGGACAGCCTGCTCCACCATGGTCATCACCACAGGCTGTAGGGGAATCTCTGCCAGGAACAACATTACTCCTCCCCCTCCTTCTTCACTGACCTTGGCGTCTGCAGCCATTCCTCTCACAAGAAATTCTTCACAACAGGCAGGCAGATGCCTCTCAGGATCTCTTTACATCTCATCTCCTCTCCACTTCTTGCAGCTGGGCTGGGCCGAGTACAGCCCAGACGGCCGCCTGGTGGGAGGCCTGAGTGTGAGTGCCGCAAGGCCCACAAGGCTTGCGCCTCCCCTTCTCTGCCCCCGCTCAGCTTCTTCACATCTTCTCCTTTTTTTTTTTTTTTGGTTTTTTTTTCCCCTTCTTAAATATGTTATTGCAGAGGCGTTATCATGGAACATTCTATCACCAATTGGCTTGGTCCTGGCCAGCAGCAGATCCGCCCTAGGCCCGACAGAGTCTACCGGACAAAGGGGAACAACTTCTAGAAGCTTCTTAGAGAAGCTACCATTGAATACCCCCCCGCCCTCACTAAATAAAACCAGAACAATGAGGTAAAAAACGTGCTCTACACCACAGCCAGGGAGAATGGCCCTATGTGGAGTCTCTGGCAGAGAACATCAGGGGACACTCAAGTCAACCCCTAGGGTTTAAGAGACGGGGATACAGAGGATCTGAGGCCCATTATACTCCGACTGAAAAAGAAATACTGGCAGCATATGAAGGAGTTTGAGCTGCTTCAGAGGTGGTTGATACTGAAGCACAGCTCCTCCTGGCACCCCGACTGCCAGTGCTGGGCTGGATGTTCAAAGGAAGGGTCCCCTCTGTGCATCATGCAACTGATGCTACATGGAGTAAATGGGTCTCGCTTATCACATAGCGAGCTCGAATAGGAAACCCCGGTCACCTAAGAATCTTAGAAGTAATCATAGACTGGCAAGAAGGCAAAGATTTTGGAAAGCCACCAGAGAAATAGGTGAGGTGTGGAAGAGGCCCCACCATAAAATACTCTACCAGAAAATGAGAAGCAGTATGCCCTATTTACTGATGGGTCCTGTTGTATTGTAGGAAAACATCGAAAGTGGAAAGCTGCTGTGTGGAGTCCTACATGACAAGTTGCAGAAGCCACTGAAGACCAAGGTGAATACAGTTCAGTTTGTAGGAGTGAAAGCCATTCAACTGGATTTAGATATTTCTGAAAGGGAAAAATGGCCTGTGCTCTATCTCTACACTGACTCATGGATGGTGGCAAACGCTCTGTGGGGGTGGTTAAAGCAATGGAAACAGAACAACTGGCAGCGCAGACGCAAGCCCATCTGGGCTGCCACATTGTGGCAAGATATTGCTGCCCGGTTAGAGAATCTGGTTGTAAAAGTACGTCACGTAGATGCCCACGTACCCAAGAGTCAGCCCAGTGAAGAACATCAAAACAACCAGCGTGTGGATCAGGCTGCTAAGATTAAAGTTTCCCAAGTGGACCTAGACTGGCAACACAGAGGTGAACTATTTTTAGCTCGGTGGGCCCATGACACCTCAGGCCATCAAGGAAGAGACGCAACATACAAATGGGCTCGTGATCGAGGGGTGGATTTAACCATGGACACTATTGCACATGTTATCCATGAATGTGAAACGTGCTGCAGTTCAGCAAGCCAAGCGGCTAAAGCCTCTGTGGTATGGAGGATGATGGTTGAAATATAAATATGGAAAGGCCTGGCAGATTGATTACATCACACTCCCACAAACCCACCAAGGCAAGCACCATGTGCTTACGATGGTGGAAGCAACCACTGGGTGGCTAGAGACATATCCCATACCCCATGCCACCGTCTTAAACACTATCCTGGACCTTGAGAAGCAAGTTCTCCGGCAACATGGCACTCCAGAAAGAATTGAGTCAGACAATGGGACCCATTTCCAAAACAACCTCATAGACACCTGGGCCAAAGAGCATGGCATTGAGTGGGTATACCACATCCCCTATCATGCACCAGCCTCCAGGAAAATTGAAAGGTACAACGGACTGCTGAAAAGTACACTGAAAGCAATGGGTGGTGGAACCTTCAAAAACTGGGACAAACATTTAGCAAAAGCCAACTGGTTAGTTAACACTCAAGAATCCATCAATCGAGCTGTCCCTGCCCAGTCAGAACTGTTACATACTGTACAAGGGGATAAAGTCCCTGTGGTGCATGTAAGGAATATGTTAGGAAAGACAGTCTGGGTTATTCCTGCCCTGGGCAAAGGCAAACCTATCCATGGGATTGCTTTTGCCCAGGGACCTGAATGTACTTGGTGGGTAATGCAGGAGGATGGGGCAGTCCAATGTGTACCTCAAGGAGATTTGATTTTAGGTGAAAATAGCCAATAATTTGGATCTAGAGCAACCCTGAGGAGAAGGACTCAGAGGTACTGGTGAACAAGAAGCTCAACATGAGCTGTCAGTGTGCGCTTGCAGCCCAGAAAGCCAACCGCATCCTGAGCTGCATCTGAAGAAGCATGGCCAGCAGGTCGCGGGAGGTGGTTTTCCCCTTCAACTCTGCTCAGGTGAGACCCCACCTGTAGTACTGTGTCCAGTTCTGGAGCCCCCAACATAAGAAGGACATGGATCAGTTGCAGAAGGTCCAGAGGAGGGCCACAAAGATGATCAGAGGGCTGGAGCACCTTTCCTATGAGGACAGGCTGAGAGAGTTGGGGCTGTTCAGCCTGGAGAAGAGGAGGCTCCGGGGAGACCTTATAGCGGTCTTCCAATACCTCAAGGGGGCCTACAGGAAAGCTGGGGAGAGACTCTTCAGCAGGGCCTGTTGTAATAAGATGAGGTGTAATGGTTTTAAAATAGAGGGGGGTAGGTTCAGACTTGATATAAGGAAGAAATTTTTTATACTGAGGGTGATGGACCACTGGAACAGGTTGCCCAGAGAGGTGGTGGATGCCCCATCCCTGGAAACACTCAAGGCCAGGCTGGATGAGGCTCTGAGCAACCTGCTCTAGTTGGAGATGTCCCTGCTCCTTGCAGGGGAGTTGGACTAGATGACCTTTAAAGGTCACTTCCAACCCAAACTATTCTATGATTCTAACTGTTCTAATTATTTGCTAGAACCAATGCTCAGCCTTTATAATACATTGCACTTTGACCTTTTTATTGAAATTTCTAGTTAAACTTTTAACTGATATATAATTATTGCTTAAAATTCAGCAGAAGCATATAGAATATTCCAAGTTTTCCATTCTCAATTCATTGGTAACAGAGCAAGTAACATGCTATCAAATTTTATTTCCAAGGTAGCTACAGTCTATGAATATTGACTAATTTATGAACCGTTACATCACTTGCTCATACAAATAATACTGCCCACCAATATACTCAATTAAGTAGATTTGCTTTTTAAAAATTATACATATTCTAATCAAAAGAAGGCAAGAAATGGCTTACTAACCTCTGCTTCAGCTGCTTGTGATTGCAGGAGCTGTCGTATACAAAGAATGTCCTTCTCTATTTGTTGAATTCTCATCACCCTTACCTGAAATGAATTTATTTTAATGTTTCATTTAAAAAAAAATTCCTTATACTTACTGTACAGAATGACAATGAGAAGAGTTCATTGCAAATATAGCTGATTGCAAAAACAGAACTACTTCATTCATGTGGTAATTACACAAATATTCTCGACAGTAAAAAAACAGCCATGATTGCAAAAATTCAAAATATAATGGATAGTTGAGTTTTTCATAAGACAAACACTAATTTGGATATACTATTAAATTGTCATGGAGTACAGGCCCAGGTTTAGAAAAACATTTCAGTAAACTTGCACATTTTTGCTATTTCTGAAACTGACATTCTATGCGGGTTTTTAGCAAATTATTTCATTTTAATCTCAAATGTCAGACTTCTACTTGCCTTACAGATATTTGAGAGATTTGTATTTGCAGAGTGCTTTGAAGGTATAAAATCCTGAATGTCTTCAATTATTTTCAGTTACTACTGATTTGGGAAATTTACCTATGCACAGCCTCTGAATATTTTCTGTTCCTACAAATTCCAATGAATTTACAGGGTTAGTAAAAAGAAAAATACATACTACTTCTTTGGTTTGTCTGGGATTTTATAGATATTTTATAGATAATGCAACTGATGTGAGTCTTTTATAGCTATATCGACACTTCCCACTGCAATCATTCTGTGGTTAGTAAATGGAATGTTGAAAAACTAAACTTTACAGGATACATATACTCCATGTACGTTGTATTGTGGAGCACAGGATGCATTATGAATCTGTGAAACAATAAGTGAATGCAATAAGTTATATATCCCTCTATCAGCTTGCTAATAAATTTACATTATTTGACTTTAAAAGGGGGCAGAAAATAATTAGCCCAATAATATCAGGAAAGAAACAAAACACTGAATTGATTAAACAGGAATTTTTTGGTATGATTTTAGTCCAAAAATTTAGTCCAAATTTTAGTCCGAAGATTTAAACATCAGAACATTCTTTTCTCTGCTTATTCATTATTTGTATTACAGGGGACTTGAGGAGATCTATCAATCATTTTTCACCAAACATTGTACAAGCAGAAAAAAAAGAATATCTTTCCTGCCCCAAAGGGTTTACAGTCCAAAGACAAACATACAACAGCAGAGGTATACAGTCAAAGAAGTACCAATAATCAATAGTAGTAAGTTTGATGAACAGCAGTCAAAACTCTAAGAACTGAAATTAATTTATTCAAAAATGAATCTGAAATGAGCCTAAAGTCAGTAAATCACTGAATGAAGAAGAATTATAGTTTTTGCTATGTAAACACAAAATAACAAAGCATAGCAGTAGGAATAATGCTGAGCTTTACTTAGATTAAGACGATAAGCAGAAGGAAAAAAAAAATGCCCATACTACTGAGTATCTTACAAGAGATCTCAGATTTGCATGGCCAAGAGGTCGAGGGAGGTGATTCTGCCCCTCTACTCCGCTCTCGTGAGATCCCACCTGGAGTACTATGTCCAGCTCTGGTGTCCTCAGTACAAGAAAGACATGAATCTGCTGGAGCAAGTTCGGAGGAGGGCCACAAAAAAGATCAGAGGGCTGGAGCACCTCTCCTATGAAGACAGGCTGAGAGAGTTGGGGCTTTTGAGCCTGGAGAAGAGAAGGCTCTGGGAAGATCAGATTGTGGCCTTCCAATACTTAAAGGGGGCTTATAACAAAGATGGAGACAAGCTTTTTAGCAGGGCCTCTTGCGATGGGACAAGAGGTAATGGCTTTAAACTAAAAGAAGGTAGATTCAGACTAAATATAAGGAAGAAATTTTTTACAGTGAGGGTGGTGTAACACTGGAACAGGATTCCCAGAGAGGTGGTAGATGCCCCATCCCTGGAAACATTCCAGGCCAGGTGGGCCAGGGCTCTGAGCAACCTGATCTAGTTGGAGATGTCCCTGCTCCTTGCAGGGGGGTTGGACTAGATGACCTTTAAAGGGCCCTTCCAACCCAAACTGTTCTATGATCATATGAATACTTTTATAATAATTTAGTACAAATATTTTATTTAATAATTTATTATTAAATAAAATAAGAACATTTTCTCAGTACTCTGCATTATGTGAATGCTATGTCTATTTTTACATTAGTTAAAAATATCATTTGATTACTTGTGCTTTTGCATGTCTAGGAATGAACTTTCAAGTATCTGAATGTATTTAGATATGATTTTAACTTTAAAATCTATACAGGAAGCATCACTTTTTATTCTTATTTGTTCATAGTATATTCCTATTCATTTTTTTAAATTTAATCATCACCATAAGATCTATGGATAAACTATATTTACATTTAAAATTGCAAATTATTTGAATTTCACTGGAAAAATATAATCTTTTCTTCAAATAAAAACACAACATAAAAAGTAGAGAAAAATATTAATGTATTAGTCTGCATTACATTTAAATCAAGACAAATGTACAAATCTAACAGTGCTTGATCTGTGCAAGACTCCAGATGTACTGGATATGTCTGGGATGGAGTTAATTTTGTTCATAGTAGCCCCTGTGGTGCTGTGGTTTTGATCTGTGACCAATACAGTGTAGATTAGATAACACACCAGTGTTTTAGCTATTGCTGAACAGTGCATACAGTGTCAAGGTCTTCTCTCACTCTGCCCCCACAAAGCAAGTAGGCTGGGGATGGGCAAGAAGTTGAGAGGGGACTGTGTGAGGGATTTCAGTGATGGTCTGTGTAGGGCCACTGTGGGAAATTACAAGCTGCACACAGCTGTGAGAATGCGACCTTGGAGAGGGGAGCTAGGAGGGTTGTTATTGAGCAGGATGTTGCTGCTATCCAGGAACCGCTGTTAGCCAGCAGGGCACGTACTTGGCAGGCCTTGCTGCATGCACTGGCCACACGTGCATCAACACCTGGTCAGTACTCTGCCACTGAATCTGCTGAGGGTATAAACAGAGGCAGCTCAGAGCAGAGGGAGAGAGAAAGGACCCAGAGCACACTCTGCGAACAACAGGGGATGCCCTGAGGGTGCTGCGTCTACCTCCCTTCTCTGCTCTGACCCCGCTGATCATCATCCTCCTGCTCGGCGGTGTCTCCGGCTTAGTCGGGGTGGTAAGACTCTCACAAAGGGAAAACAATACTCTGGTACCTGCTTTTGCTAGGAACTGTGACTGCTTATGCTGGTAACTGCTTATGCAAGGCTATAATAGAGCATCAAATACTGTTATGCTTTTAAATATCATATGCTGGATGAACTTTGTGCATAGGAATCCTATGAACCGGTTACAGGGACACAGCCAGGACAGCTGATCCCAATGACCAAAGGGATATTCCACGCCATATAATGTCATGCTCAGCAATAAAATCGGGTGGGGGGGTAGTCTTTCCAAAGTCACTGTTGCTTGGAGACTGGCAATTGACTTTGCATCACTTGCTTCCCCCTCATTTACCCCCTGTCTTCACTTACTCAACTGCCTTTATTTCAACTCATGAGTTTTTCTCACTTCTGCTCTTCTGATTTTCTCCCCCATCTTGTTGTGTTGGGAAGTAAGCAAGCAAGCGGCTGTGTGGGTGCTTATTTGCTGGCCAGGGTCAACCCACAACAGTCCTTTTTGGCTTTTCAGCACCCACTTTGGGGCTAGAGGGGTTTGAGATAGCAATAAATTTGATTGGAGTGTGTTAGATTGAATTCATAGCTGTTATAGCTGTTTAGGTGTTGCTTGGCAGGCTGTTACTTGCTGTTGCTGGTCACGATCTTGACTTGTTTGCTCTCAGTACTGATTTATTTGTTCCCTCACCTGCTCCATGGTGTGCTCCCTTTCTTGCTGTACATCAAACATCAGTGCCAGTTAATGGCTGCTTTCACCTTTTGCTGTTTGCTGTGTAGTTCATCACTTGGTTTTTTTTTTATTACTTTTCCTGGGAGAGCTATAATAAAAGCATGGGCCTTCAGCCTAATCTGATATTTGGGACCTGCAATAGCCCTTGATTTTCTCGAATATCCCAAAATGCTCGTATTGGTGTGCACCACGAATCTGATTTTGGCTTTTCCTGATGTTAACCATTGCCACACAGGGATGTGCTCTGAGATTGGGAACGCCACATGGGGATGTGCCCTGAGGCAGCCAATTCATGGGTGGAAAAGTGTGGGGGAGAATTTGGGTAAGTGCCTAGAATGGTTTTTACCTCCAATGGTTTGGAACTTAACATCCAAACAGGTGCAGAAACCTGTTGAAATGGCAGACCACTTGAAGAAAGGATGCCTTGTCTATACCAGAGAGACATAACTTCTCACACTGTGTTAGTGTCTGGCCTACACCTACCGAGCCTCTGTCCAGCACCCTTAAGGGGATAAGAGGGTCTCTGGATCTGAGGACATACAAACAGATGCTGTGGCTAAGCCACAGACTCAACCCTCAAATGTAACAGTCGCTTCTGTAGTCCAGAAGAAACAATGGCAGCAGTGGTTGACCCAGTTAGTAAGGGAGGAAGATGCTCTTCCTGAGAGGGAGCATGAGGAAGAATAAGAAGAGGCAGCCTGTTCTGCAGCAGAGCAGTCACAAGAACGAGAGGGGGAAGAGACTGAAATCATAAAGGGGTAGAAACCACTCGATCTCTATCCCTAAGTGAGCTGTGAGATATGCAAAAAGATTATGGCCACCAGCCAGGTGAGTGAATTATCAGCCAGTTGTTCCAATGCTGGGATACTGGAGCCCATAGTCAGAAATTAGAGGGTAGGGAAGTCCAGCAGTTGGGATTCCTAGCTAGGAACTGGGGAATGAGAAAAGAGATCATAAAAGGGGCAATAATCTGAAGCTTCCAAAGGTGACTCCTGTCAAGTGTGAAGGCAAAGTAACTCCTCAAAGGAAGATATTGTAAACTACCGAGGCAAGTAGACCACCACTAAGGGAGGTGCCCAGTATCTCAGAGAATTAGTGGTGGTAGAGATGATCTACAGCAACCTGGACAACAACCAGGCCTCCAAAGATCTGGATTAAATTTAGTGCATATGGTCCATGTGGTGGAAGTTTGTACTGGAATACACTGATGTTGTACACCAGCACCCTGGTGAAAATGGACTGGACAGACATTGAGGCACCAACTGTGGATAAACTGGCCTGCTAGCTCTGGCAATTCAAAGAGAAATTCTCATCCTCCCCGACACTATGGGCCTGCAAATCAGCTATGGAAAAATTGTCCCAATAGGTCCAACAATTCAAAGTAAATGTCTTCCTCCTTGTCCCTACAGGGTGGTGTATCCGCTTTCAAGAATGCCGTATGGAATCAGCCTTTTTCTGCTCAAGGGAAAGGGAACTGTGGACCACCCTGTGGTTCTATCTGCATGACCACAGGGAGGACATGAGGAATTGGGATGGTGCACCTACTTCAAACCTAGAAGCTCACACATGAGAATTGCAAGAAAAAGCAGCATCCAAAAAGAGTCCATCCAGGAAGATGACTGCTCTGGTCGATATTGAGCAATTTCGCAGACAGAGTAGAAAGGCTGATCCTACTTCTGCTCCTGATGAATGTACTTCTGCTTTGCAATTACAGGAGTGAGGTAAGGAATGCTCTGATCAGGAATAGAGAAGCCCTGACTCTGGCCAGGAAGAGGAAAGGGAGAACTGAGTTTACTCCGCTATGTGGATTCAGTGGCCTGACACATCAAGTCTTTGGTGGACACTGGTGCACAGTATACCCTAATGTCACCAGGGTATAAGGGCACAGAACCCACCTGGATTTCTGGACTGACAGGGTGATCTCAACAGTTGTCTTGTATTGGGTTTGCATGGTGAGGTTTTGGTAGTGGAGGGGGCTACAGGGGTGGCTTCTGTCAGAAGATGCCAAAAGCTTCCCCCATGTTCGATGGAGCCAACTCAAGCCAGCTCCAAGAGGGACCTGTCACTGGCCAAAGCTGAACCAGTATGCGAAGCTGGTGGCGCCTTTGTGATAACATTTAAGAAAGGGTAAAAAATGCTGCACAACAGCAGCTGGGAGAGAGGAGTGAGAATATGTGAGAGAGAAACAGCTATGCAAACACTAAGGTCAGTGAAGAAGGAGGGGGAGGAGGTACTCAGGCACCAGAGCAGAGATTCCCCTGCAGCCCATATGGATGACACAGGTTGTCCCCGTGCAGCTCATGGAGGTCCACGATGGAGCAGATATCCACCCTGCACCCTGTGGAGGACCCCATGCCAGAGTAGTTGGATGTGCTCTGAGGGAACCTATGATCCCATGGAGAGCCTGCGCTGGAGCAGGCTCCTGGAAGGAACCGTGGCCTCTGTGGAGAGGAGTTCACGCTGGAGCAGATTTTCTGGCAGGAACTGTGGCCTCGCCAGGGACTCACACTGGAGCAGTCTGCTCCTGAAGGACTGCACCCCATGGAAAGGATCCATGCTGGAGCAGTTTGTGAAGAACTGCAGCCCATGGGAATGACTCACATTGGAGAAGTTCATGGAGGACGGTCTCCCATGGGTGGGATGCCATACTGGAGCAGGGGAAGAGCGTGATGAGGAAGGAGGGGAAGAGACAAAGCGGTATGAACTGATCACAACTCCCATTCCCCATCCCCTTGTGCCTCTTGCAGGGAGGAGGTAGAGAAATCAGGAGTGAAGTTGAATCTGGGAAGAAGGGAGGGATGGGGGGAAGGTGTTTTTAGATTTGTTCTTCTTTTCTCACTATCCTACTCTGATTTTGGTTGGCAATAAATTAAATTGATTTCCCCAAGACAAGTCTATTGTGTCCGTGACAGTAACTGCTGAGTGATCTTCCTGTCCTCATCTCAATCCACGAGCCTTTTGTCGTATTTTCTTTCCCCGTCCAGTTGAGGAGGAGGAGTGACAGAACGGCTTGGTGAGGACCTGGTGCAGAGCCAAGGTCAACCCACCACATCTGTGTGGGAGGCTGAGGTAAACTTAACAGGGGACAAGTTGCAAAAGCACCCTATTTTGATCGGCCCAGGGGCCCCGTGTATCCTTAGCATAGGCTACCTCAGGTGAGGGTACTTCAAGGACCCATAGGTAATGATAGACCTTTGGTGTAGTCACTGTAGATGCAGAGAAGATTATTAACCAAGGAAGTTGGTTAATATTCAAGGATCATCTCCTCCAAGCTCCAGTGATGAGTGGAGTTCCTCAGGGGTCAGTATTGGGACCAGTGCTGTTTAAAATCTTTGTCAGTGACATGGATAGTGGGATAGAGTGCACTGTCAGTAAGTTCACTGACAACACCAAGCTGTGTGGTGCCATTGACATGCTGGAAGGGAGGGATGCCATCCAGAGGGACCTTGACAGGCTGGAGAGGTGGGCCCGTGCCAACCTCATGAAGTTCAACCAGGCCAAGTACAAGGTCCTGCACATGGGTCGGGACAATCCCAAGCACAAATACAGGCTGGGTGGAGAATGGATCAAGAGCAGCCCTGAGGAGAAGGACTTGGGAGTGCTGGTGGATGAGAAGCTCAACATGAGCCGACAATGCGCCCTTGGGGCCCAGAAGGCCAACCGCATCCTGGGCTGCATCAAAAGAAGTGTGGCCAGCAGGTTGAGGGAGGTGATTCTGCCCCTCAAGCTTTCCTAGGTCTCGTGGAATTCTGGAGAATGCATATTCCAGGTTACAGTCAGCTTATGAACTCTCTCTATTGAGTGATCTGAAAGAATAACCGTTTTGACTGGGGCCCCAAGCAGCAACAGGCCTTCAAACAGATCGAACAGGAGATGGCTTGTGCAGTAGCCCTTGGGACAGTCTGGACAGGATCAGATGTGGGAAACATGCTCTACACTGCAGCCAGAGAGCATGGCCTCACCTGGAGCCTCTGGCAGAAAGCACCCAGAAGGACTCTGTGTTGACCTCTAGGATGTTGGAACTGGGAGTATCGAGAATCTGAAGTGTACTACACTCTGACTGAAAAAGAGATACTAGTAACATATGAACTGGTTTGGGCCACTTCATTAGTAGTCAGTACAGAAGTACAGATCCTCTTGGCACCGTGACTACCTGTACTACACTGGATGTTCAAAGGAAGAGTCCCCTCTACACATCATGCAACTGATGCTATGTGGAGTAAGCGGGTGGTGTTGATCACTCAACAGGCTCGAATGGTTAACCCCAACTGCCCAGGAATCCTGGAAGAGATCATGAACTGTCCAGAAGACAGAGATTTCAGAGTATCGCCTGAGGAGGTGACTTTTGCCCAAGAAGCCCCACCATGTAATACATTACCAGAAAATAAAAGGAAATATGTTCTGCTACTGACAAGTCCTGTTGTATTGTGGGAAACTATTGGAGGTGGAATGCTCCTGTGTGGAGTCCCATGTGACAAGCCGCAGAAATTGTCAAAGGAGAAGGCAAGGCAAGTCAGTTTGCAGAAGTGAAAGCCTTCCAGCTGGCCCTAGATATTTCCCAAATGGGAAAAGTGGCCAGCATTCTATCTCTATATTGATTCATGGATGGCGGCAAACATCCTATGGGAGTGGCTACAGCAGTGGAAGAAGACCAACAGGCAGCACTGACATAAACTCATCTGGGCTGCTGCATTGTGGCAAGACATTGCTGCCTGGATAGAAAACATCACTCTAAAGGTAGGTCATGAAGATTCTCCAAGAGTTGTGCCAGCCAAGAACATGAAAAGAATGAGCAGGTAGATCAGACTAAGAGAATTGGAGTGGCTCAGGTGGATCAGGACTGGGAATGTAAGTATGAGCCATTCATAGCTTGATGGGCCCATGAAACATTAGGACATCTAAGGAGAGATGCAACATACAGATAGGCTCATGATTGAGAAGTAGACCTGACTACCACCACTATCGCACAGGTTATCCATGAATGTGAAACATGCTTCATAATTAAGTCAAGCAGGTAAAGTCTCTCTGGCACAGAGGATGGTGGCTGAGATATCAGTATGGGGAGGCCTGGCAGATTGATTATATCACCAAGGCAGATACCATGTGCTTACCATGGTGGAAGTGACTACTGGGTGGCTGGAAACATACCCTGTGACCCATACCACTGCCAGAAAGACCATTCTGGATCTTGAAAAACAAGTTCTATGGCAACACAGCACCCCAGAAAGAATAGAGTCAGACAACGTGCTCATTTCTGAAACAACTTAATAGATACCTGGGCCAAGAAACACAGCACTGACTGGGTGTATCACATCCCCTATTCACTCACAAGACTTGGGAAAGACTGAATGATATAATGGATTGGTGAAGACAGTACTGAGAACAATGTGTGCTGGGACATTCAAGCACTGGGAGGAAAATTTAGAATAGAATAGAATACAATAAAATACAATACAATACAATACAATAGACTAGACTAGACTACACTAGACTATTTTAGTTGGAAGGGACCTACAACAATCATCTAGCCCAACTGCCTGACCACTTCAGGGCTGACCAAAAGTTAAGGCACGTTATTAAGGGCATTGTCCATATGCTTCTTAAACACTCACAGGCTTGAGGCATCAACCGCCTCTCTAGGCCCCTTCACCAGCTTTGTTGCCCTCCTCTGGACACATTCAAGGACCTTAACATCCCTCTGTGTTGGTTTTATTTAGTGAGGGGAGGCTACAGTGGCAGCTTCTAAAAGAAGAAGCTACTAGAGGTTTCCCCTTTGTCCGATGGACTTGGCCAGGCCTAGGGCAGCCCCGCCACCAGCCAGGCCCAAGCCAATTGGTAGCAGAATGTTCCCTGATAATGCCTCTGCAATAATGTATTTAAGAAGGGGAAAAAAAGCAAAAAAAATAAAAAAGAAGATGATGTGAAGAAGCTGAAGTGGGGGCAGAGAGGGGGAGGCACGAGCCTTGTGGGCCTTGTGGCCCTCACCCTCTGGTCTCCCGCCGGGCGGACATCTGGGCCTGATTCAGCCCAGCCCAACTGCAAGAACTGGAGAAGAGATGTGAAGAGAACCTGAGAAGCATCTGCCTGCCAATTGTGAAGAATTTCTTGTGAGAGGAATGGCTACAGATGCCAATATGAGTGAAGAAGGAGAGGGAGGAGTAATGCTGCTCCTGGCCAAGATTCCCCTGCAGCCTGTGGTGAAGACCATGGTGGAGCAGGTTGTCCCCCTGCAGCCCATGGAGGTCCACAGAGGAGCAGAGATCCACCTGCAGCCTGTGGAGGACCCCACATCGGGGCAGGTGGATGCCTGAAGGAGGCTGTGGCCCATGGAGGGACTGCGCAGGGGCAGCCGTTCTGGAGGGACGTGACGGTAACTTTAAAGATTTCTCCCTGTCTTTATCTCAAACCTTGAGCCTTTTTTCTTATATTATCTCTCCCTATTCTCTCGGAGGGTGAGGGAGTGAGAGAGAGACTGTGTAGTCTGGTCCCGATCAGGGCTGAACTACAACAGATGTAGTTTGTTTTTTTTTTCCTAGAAGCCCATATGGTGCTGTGTTTTAGATTTGTGACCAATACAGTGTTGATAACACATCAGTGTTTTAGCTATTGCTGAATAGGGCTTGCATAGCATCAAGGCCTTTTCTTTTTCACTCTGCCCCTCCCCAGTGAGTAAGCTGGGGGGTGGGCAAGAGATTGAGAAAGGACACAGCCAGAACAGCTGACCCCAATGACCAAAGGGATATTCCATGCCATATAACATCATGCTCAGCCATAAAACTCGGGGTGGGGGGTAGTCTTTCCACAGCAGCTGTTTCTGGAATACTGGCTGGGCATCAGTCTGCTTGTGGGAGGTGGTGAGTGATTGTCTTTGCATCATTTGCTTTTTTTCCCCCTTTTTTTCCCCTTTACTTAAACTGTCTTTATCTTGACCCACAAGTTTTTCTTGCTTCTACTCCTCCAATTTTCTCCATCCCGCTGTGCAGTGGGAGTTAGCAAGTGGTTGGTGGTTGCTTAGTTGCTGGCCGAAATCAACCTGCACCACAATGCAAGTTTTTTAAAGCTCTTGGAATAAATTCCTACAAGAATGATCTTTTTTTGAGAGAGATTTTAAGAAACTCTAAACCTAATGACATCATTTTTGTTCTGACATGAAGGAAAAATGCACTCTATATGAACATGATTTTAAGTCTTGGAATTAGAATTTATTTTTTATTTTTTAAGATTTTACCGTACTGGGTCTGGTTGTGATGGAGTTAACTTTCTTCATAGCAGCCCCTATGGTGTTGTGCTTTGTATTCATGGCTAAAGTAGTGTTGATAACACACCAGTGTTTTGGCTACTACTGAACAGTGCTTGCACAGCATCATGGCTTTCTCTCTCTTCCCTCCTCCAACAGCAAGGAGGCTGAAGGTAGATAAGAGACTGGGAGGGAACACAGCCAGGACAGTTGACTCCAACTGACCAAAGGGATATCCCATACCATGAGACGTTGTGCTCATCAATAAAAGTTCAGGGAAATGAGGAGAAAGGGGGAGACATTCGTGCTTACGGCATTCATCTTCCCAAGCAACCATTACATGTTTTAAGGCCCTGTTTTTCAGGAAGTGGCTGGACATCTGCCTACTGATGGGAAGTAGTGAATGAATTCTTCTTTTTGCTTTGCTTGCACATGCAGCTTTTTCTTTCCCTATTAAACTGTAATTATTTTGATCTTTTCAACTTCCTTCTATTTTGTTCCCATCCTATGGGAGAGGGCAGTGAATGAGAGGCTGGGTGGGCATTTGGCTGCTGGCTGAGGTCAACTCACCACATTTACAGAAATGAATTTTTACTTCTGCTTATAAGTATTGGACTACAATATTTGAATAGTCAAAATAAAATGTGAAAAAAGAAAAAGATGTAGTTAATCAAACAAGAACTACCATGTGAAGTTTAAAAGAATAAGCTGAAATAAATTGCTAACAATACTAATGCATCTTTGTTAATAACTGTTGGGCATGTGGTTGTATGCAAACTTCATAAAGGATAATGCATAAATAATAAGTTGCTGTGAGCTAACTAATGTACATAGTGTTTCAGAAGAAGGAGGTTAAAGGAAGTAAGTCCCAATGATGACAGATGAGAGAGGGAGGAGGCTATTATTTTACTATTAATTTAAGGTCCAGGAGAAAGGGCAGCTAAAACATTT
Organism: Chlamydotis macqueenii; assembly: GCF_036417535.1. Lineage (NCBI taxonomy): Eukaryota > Metazoa > Chordata > Aves > Otidiformes > Otididae > Chlamydotis > Chlamydotis macqueenii. The sequence goes on along the minus strand of NC_141592.1, from coordinate 14,945,226 downwards.
CTTGGCCAGTGGCAGTTTATGAGCTCTCTCACAGAATAAGTATTTGAGGACTATTAATATAGAGCTGTCTGAAATACCAGTCTTTATATAGCTCAACTTTTCTCTTCCTTCAACTTACATTTGGCATTGTATTCTGTATCACAATCACAGAGGAACAAATATATAGAGCAAAATGAAAGTTGAAAAACTAACAAGTTCACTACACCTGCCAAATATGAAAAGTTCAGTTTTCACATTTGAACATTATAGTGGAATAATCTCGATTTTGCTTTTATGTATTTATACAACAATTAACTTCTACACAGTTTTGGCACCTGTCCTTAGTATAATAAAACCAATGCAGATTATTTATTTCCTATTTTATAATCTTTATATAATCCTAATAGATAGTAATTTCCTAATAGACACTTATACACCATAAGTATATAGTTGTTATATATATGTATAGGGAATAAAATAGTTGTGATAAACCCATGTGCAAACATTAATTCAGAAAACCATAAAAAATTCAGCATCCTCTTGGTAGTGGCCCTCCTTGAAATTAAAACAGAATGTGTAGGAAAATACACATTTAGGGACAACTTAATTACATTCATAGAGGTATAACTACAGTCAAATCTTAGAAATATATGATTTATTCTCTGAGTGCACTTTAAGTTTGGCCAGCTTGTTAGTAAGAAGATATCTTGCTCGGAAGTTCTAGTGTCGATTCATTACTACTTTCTTTCACAACAGGGCTAACCAGACATATTGTCATAGTTTAGCCCAGCTTGGGACCAAGCTACACAGCCTCTCATTCACTTTCCTCACCCTCTGAGGGAAAAGAGGAGAGATAATATAAGAAAAAGGTCGAGGTTTGATATAAGGACAGGGAGAGATCATTCAAGTTACCATTACAGGCAAAACAGACTCACAGAAGCTGCCACTGTAGCCCCCCGCCTCCCCCGCTACACAAAATCAACACACATATGCAGACAATTTTGAGTCTGTTCTGCCTTCATTTGGAGCTGGTTGCACACAAGTAGCACAGTTGTATTACTGCAGGGCAACACCATAGCTAATAAACCTCTACAACACCTCTATATAACCTCTATATGGCTTCTGGATCAGAGCCAGTTATTCAAGCAGCTTAAAACAAGGAAGAGTGAACTTTGGTCTGTCTGAGTACATCAATATAGATCCTTACATGGCCTTAATGTACATACCTCATAGAGTGAGCTCTACAATTAGAGGATGCATATTTTGCTAAAAACTATAACCATAAGAATTTTCTGAAAAGTTCTACTAAATTGCTTGCTTTAGAAAAAGCTGTTTTAAATTTTAATTACAAACAGAATTCATTGGAAATATTTAATATGTAGAATTTTGTGTTGAGGTAAATTTGGTGAAGAAAATGAAGCCTAAAAGAGACTATTTTTATTAAAAGTTGGCTATTAATAAAAAAACTGGCTATTTAACATCTATGGAAATAGATGGCAATATATAATTCAAATTGTCACTCTACTACTGTGGGGGAATATTTTTTTAAAGCCAACATGCAATTGATAATTTCACTTACACACAATTGCATTCTGAATTATACTTCCAAATGTGTGTAACATGATTTGCTCTGTTGGTTTTATTTAGTGAGGGGGGGCCTAAGGTGGCAGCTTCTGTAGGAAACTGCTAGAAGTTGCTCCCCTTTGTTCAGTGGACTCGGCCGGGCCTAGGGCAGACCCGTCACTGGCCAGGACCAAGCCAATTAGTGACGGAATGTTCAGTGATAATGCCTCTGCGATAATGTATTTAAGAAGGGGAAAAAAAAATTTAAAAAAAGAAAAAGAAGTGAAGAAGCTGAAGCAGGGGTTAGAGAGGGGGAGGCGTGAGCCTTGGGGGCCTTGCAGGCCTCACCCTCTGGCCTCCCACCGGGTGGCCGTCTGGGCCCTGACTTGCCCAGCCCGGCCACAAGAAGTGAAGAGAGATGTGAAGAGAACCTGAGAGGCATCTGCCTAAGCGTGATTGTGAAGAATTTCTTGTGAGAGGAATGGCTGCAGACACCAAGGTCAGTTCAGAAGTGAGGGGGAGGAGTAATGGGGCTCCTGGCCAAGATTCCCCTGCAGCCTGTAGTGACGACCATGGTGGAGCAGGCTGTCTCCCTGCAGCCCATGGAGGTCCACGGAGGAGCAGAGATCCACCTGCAGCCCATGGAGGACCCCACACCAGGGCAGGTGGATGCCTGAAGGAGGCTGTGGCCCGACAACCCATGTCGGAGCAGTTCGTGAAGGACTGTGGCCTGTGGGAGGAACCCCACACTTGGAGCAGGGGAGGAATGTGAGGAGTTCTTCCCCCGAGGACAAAGCAGCGGCGTAAAACAACATGTGATGAACTGACTGTAACCCCCATTCCCTCTTCCCCCACTATGCCGCTCAGGAGGGGGAAGGTGGTAGAGATAATTGAAATGAGGTTAAGGCTAGGAAGAGGGAGGGGTGAGGGGAAGTTTTTTATCTTTCTCATTATCCTGATTTGGTTTTAATAATAAATAAATAATTTTTCCCAAGTTGAGTCTGTTTTGCCCGTAATGGTAAATTTAATGATCTCTCCCTGTCCTTATCTCAAACCTTGAGCCTTTTTTTGTTATATTATCTCTCCCTTATTCCCTCAGTTGGTGAGGGGGAAAGTGAGTGAGAGACTGAGTATCTTGGTCCTGAGCAGGGCTAAACTACAACAAGTATTTTGGTGCCCAACGTGGGGCTCGAGGAATTTGGGATAAGGATATTAATTGGGAGCAGTAACGGACAAAACACGAACTGAACTCGGCTAGAGTGTGAAGTGATCATGGGGAATTTATGTTCAATTGTGGTGAAGGGACGAGGTGTTGATTATGTGTAAATTGTCCACTTTCGTTCAGTGTTGTGATGACATTATTTTGATTTTGGTGTGGGGGATTCTTTTTTTTGTTGATGTGTGTGCATTTTAATGATAATTCTTAAATATGTGATTCGCAGAGGCGAGGGGTAGAAGGGGTACATAGCTTGGTCCCGAGCGGGGCTAAACTACGACATTAGCATACAGAATTATACATATACTTTATACATAAAAAATTTACAAGTAAGAATGTAAATTACATTTTGCAGATATATCTCATTTTCAAAGATTATTCCTTGATACATGCTTTCTGGTCAAGGAAACTTAACAAAAGTAACTGGAATTTATTCTAAACTTAAAAGCACAAACTTCAACAACACAACAAACAAAAGAAAGCAGATGCAATTACACTTTTGTTCAAAGATAAAATTGAAATAAATTACAATCAAATGATCAAAAATTACTTTTCTTTCAAGACATTGTCTACTACTCCCACCTACTCACAAGCTTTCTTTTAAACAGGCAGAGAAAGGTCCTTTTTGCTGAGTAGGTATTTTCTATGTTTCGATTCTTATTTTTGTATGTAAAAGGCTAGATAAATGTTCTAAAGCATTCACTGGGCTTACACACAGTTTAAAGATATAAACCACCAATAATTTAATGAAAACATAGGAAAGCCTTTTCCCATTCCTTCTACTAATAAAACAAAAACTATACCTGTGCTCGCTTCTCCATGTCCTGACAAGTACCTAGTTGTTCTTCCATTGCAGCTCTGATTTGCCTTGCCTCATACTCTAACTGCCTTCTGGTTATATCTGTTTGCAAGGAGAACTGAAATTGAAGTACAAAGAAGGCATTTTAAATAACATTGATATAAACTATGTATTTCTCTGAACAAAAGTAAAGCAATTACATTTCCACACCAAACTTCATAATCAAAACATGAAAATAGACCCTTAAAATATTACTACATTGTTAAAAACAAGAACATATAATATTGCTAAATCAACAGGCTACCTGCAAGTCTTGTCAAATAGCTAATAGCAATATATAAACATTGAGACAATATAATTCATTAACATTTTTAAACTAATTTGGTTTTTTTAACATAGCTGCTGAATTCATAACCTACAACATCCCTTAAGGAAAGGTACTCCAACCAATATATTTTTCAAGGTATCAGCAAAGCCAGTATATAATTTGAATGTTTATTTAAAAAAACAGGTCTTTGCAACTAAGGGAAAATACTAAAAATTAGCAAGAAAGTTGATTTAAGTTCAACTCCCTCAAGCTTTATTTTAAAAGACTGTAGAAACATAGAAAAGTCTAGGCTGACAGGGACTTCTGGAGATCACCTGGTCCCACCTTCTGTTGAAAGTAGGGCCTTAGATTAGTTTATCCAGGCCCGAGTCAAGGCAAGTTTTTATATTTCCACCAAGGCAGATTCCACCATTCCATCATATGTACACAGGTTAGTTATTCAAGCATGTGGAAAATAGTAACAGGTCCAGTAAACATGTTTGCTCAAAAGTTAATTAGTTTATACCATCTTTTGATACACGTGATTACCTTTCACTCTAACTGCTCTTGCTAGATGAATACAAATTTAATTTCTTGTCAGGTCAGTGGTTTCAAATACATAGCTATACGACAGTGGCAAGTAAAATGAAATTAATGCCATGGAAGATTAGAAGATCCATCATTTAAATATCAGTGAGAATTGTCTTTCTTGAAGAGGACAACATGAGCTCTTTCAAAAAAGTGATGAGTAAATATGGCAGCTGTACTTAATTTTATGAAGACTTTTCTCTAGTCTGCTCTCCAGCAAAAAGATACTAGGAACTAATTAGACCACAAACCAAAACCAATGACTGCATAAATGTATGAAAAGCAAAATTCAATATTAGGAACAATTATACACAAGTAGAATAAGTGATAAAATTTTAAATCTTTCAGGAAGAAGTTTTACAAAGCACCTAAATACTTGTGGTTGGTTGACCCTAACTAGTTGCCAGGTGCCCACCAAGTCACTCTATCACTCCCCCTTCTCAAAAGGACAGGAGAAGAAAATACAATGAAAAGCTCATGGGTCAAAATAAGGACAGAGAGATTAATCACCAATTACTGTCACAGGCAAAAGAGACTCAATTTGGGGATGATCAATTTAATGTATTGTCAATTAATAACAGAATAGGATAGTGAGAAAAGAAGAACAAATCTAAAAACATCTTCCCTCCACCCCTCCCTTCTTCCCAGATTCAACTTCACTCCTGATTTCTCTACCTCCTCCCTGCAAGAGGCACAAGGGGATGGGGAATGGGGTCAGTTCATATCGCTTTGTCTCTGCTACTCCTTCCTCCTCATGCTCTTACCCTGCTCCAGCATGAGGTCCCACCCACAGGAGACAGTCCTTCATGAACTTCTCCAACGTGGGTCCTTCCCATGGGCTGCAGTTCTTCACGAACTACTCCACCACGGGTCCTTTCCATGGACCACAGTTCCTGCCAGAATACCTCCTCCTGCAGAGAGACAACCTGCCTCACCATGGTCTTCTCCACGGGCTGCAGGGGAATCTCTGCTCCAGCACCTGGAGCACCTTTTCCCCCTCCTTCTTCACTGACCTTGATGTCTGCATAGTTGTTTCTCTCACATATTCTCTCTCCTCTCTTTCCTAGCTGCTGTTGCACAGCAGTTTTTACCCTTTCTTAAATATGTTATCACAGAGGCACCACCAGCTTTGCTGAGCAGTTCAGCTTTGGCCAGCGGCGGATCTGTTCTGCAGTCAGCTGGAACTGACTCTTTCTGACGTGGGGGCAGCTTCTAGTGTCTTCTCGCAGAAGTCGCCCCTGCAGTGACCCCTCCTGAAAACTTTGCAGCGTAAGCCAAATACACTACTATATTTCACCATCAGTCTTAAAACAGTGCTATGGGTGTCACCCTCTATGTCAGAAACCAGCTGAAATGCATGCAGCTCTGCCTGGGGATGGAGGAGGAGCTGACAGAGAGCTTATGGGTCAGGATTAAAGAAGGGCAGGAACAGGCTGTTCAGTAGGGCCTGTTGCGATAGGACAAGGAGTAATGGTTTTAAAATAGAGGGAGGTAGATTTAGATTGGATATTAGGAAAAAATATTTTACAATGCGAGCTGTAGAACACTGGCACAGGTTGCCCAGAGAGGTGGTGGATGCCCCATCCCTGGAAACGTTCAAGGCCAGGCTGGATGACGCTGTGAGCAACCTGATCTAGATGGAGATGTCCCTGCCCCTTGCAGGGGAGTTGGACTAGATGACCTTTGAAGGTCCCTTCCAGCCAGGGAGGCGGCCCTGGAGGGAACAGGGACCCAGGAAAGTTGGTCCATATTCAAGGAGCACCTCCTCCAAGCTTTGCAGTGGTACATCCCGATGAAGAACAAGTCGGGCAAAAAGGCCAGGAGGCCCGTGTGGATGAGCAAAGAGCTCCTGGACCAACTGAAAGTAAAGAAGGAAGCCTACAGAGGGTGGAAGCAGGGACAGGTAACCTGGGAGGACTACAGAGAGGCTGTGCAAGTGGCCAGGGATCAGGTGAGGCAGGCTAAAGCCCTGACAGAATTGAATCTGGCCAGGGATGTCAAAAGCAACAAGAAAGGCTTCTATAGGTAAGTCAGGGACAAAAGGACGTCCAGGGAGAATGTAGGCCCCCTCCAGAAGGAAACGGGTGACCTAGTTACCCGGGACATGGAGGAGGCTGAGGTGCTTAATGACTTTTTTGCCTTGGTCTTCACCAATAAGGGCTCTTGTCACGCCACCCAAGTTTTGGAAGGTACAAACAGGGACTGGGAGAATGAAGAACTGCCCACTGTAGCAGAAGAGCAGGTTTGAGACCATCAGAGGAACCTGAAGGTGCACAAGTCCATGGGACCCGATGAGATGCATCCGCAGGTCCTGACGGAACTGGTGGATGAAGTTGCCAAGCCACTGGCCATTGTATTTGAGAAGTCGTGGTGGTCTGGTGAGGTCCCCGGTGACTGAAACAGGGGAAACATAACTCCCATTTTTAAAAATGGGAACAAGGAAGACCTGGGCAACTATAGGCCGGTCAGCCTCACCTCTGTGCCTGGCAAGGTCATGGAGCAGATTCTCCTGGAAACCATGCTAAGGCACATGGAGAGCAAGGAGGTGGTTGGGGACAGCCAAAATGGCTTCACCAAGGGTAGATCGTGCCTGACCAGTTTGGTGGCCTTCTATGACGGGATGACAGCATCGGTGGACAAGGGACGAGCAGCAGATATCATCTACCTGGACTTGTGCAAGGCATTTGACACTGTCGCGCATGACATCCTTCTCTCTAAACTGGAGAGACATGGGTTTGACGGATGGACCACTTGGTGGATAGGGAATTGGCTGGATGGCCGCACTCAGAGAGTGGTGGTCAACAGCTCAATGTCCAAGTGGAGATCAGTGATGAGTGGCGACCCTCAGGGGTCCTTGTTGGGCCCGGCCCTGTTCAACATTTTTGTCGGCAACATGGACAATGAAATAGAGTGCACCCTCAGCAAGTTCGCCGATGACACCAAGCTGTGTGGTGCCGTAGACATGCTGGAGGGGAGGGATGCCATCCAGAGGGACCTTGACAGGCTGGAGAGGTGGGCCCGTGCCAACCTCATGAAGTTCAACCAGGCCAAGTGCAAGGTTCTGTACGTGGGTCATGGCAATCCCAGGCACAAATACAGGCTGGGCAGAGAATGGATCGAGACCAGCCCTGAGGAGAAGGACTTGGGAGTGTCGGTGGACGAGAAGCTCAACATGAGCAGGCAATGCGCCCTTGCGGCCCAGAAGGCCAACGGCTTCCTGGGCTGCATCAAGAGGAACATGGCCAGCAGGTCGAGGGAGGTGATTCTCCCCCTCTACTCTGCCCTGGTGAGACCCCACCTGGAGTACTGTGTCCGGCTCTGGAGCCCCCAACATAAGGACATGGACCAGTTGGAGGGAGTCCAGAGGAGGGCCACAAAGATGATCAGAGGGCTGGAACACCTTTCCTATGAGGCCAGGCTGAGAGAGTTGGGGCTGTTCAGCCTGGAGAAGAGGAGGCTCCAGGGAGACCTTATAGCAGTCTTCCAGTACCTCAAGGGGGCCTACAGGAAAGATGGGGAGAGGCTGTTCATTAGGGCCTATTCTGACAGGACTAGCGGTAATGGTTTTAAAATAGAGGGAGGTAGATTCAGATTAGATATTAGGAATAAATTTTTTTTACGCTGAGGGATGTAGAACACTGGAACAGGTTGCCCAGAAAGGTGGTGGAAGCCCCATCCTTGAAAACATTCAAGGCCAGGCTGGACGGGGCTCTGAGCAACCTGATCTAGTTGGGGATGTCCCTGCCCCTTGCAGGGGGGTTGGACTAGATGACCTTTGAAGGTCCCTTCCAACCCTAACCATTCTATGATTCTATGATTCCATGTTCTACAGGGACATGGCAGATCTTTTGGTGTTACCATAGCACCACATTATTTATGTTCACTGACAGACGACAAATTACCTTTGCTTCTTTGTTGTAGAGGTTCTCCTGGTATGGAAAAAGCCAGGATACATTTCCAAGCCAGGATACATTAGTCACTGTGTTCCACCAATAATATGCAGAGATCTTATGAAGGCAGAACCCATTACCCTTTTTGTTAAAAAAAATAGTCTTAAAAGAAGGTCAGAAGGAAGCCTTCAGCTATAGACATATGAAAAGAAAGGTAAAGCCTGAAGCACAACCCTAGTGCTCAGCTGTGTTCTACCAGATGCACAGAAATGAGAAGGTTGTGCATTTCAAAGCATGAGACAAAAACATGAGCTGAGCTGAACTGAGAGGCAGAAATGTGAAATTTTGAGGAAACTATGATAAAGTGTAAAAGTTTTATTTATTCTTAGAAAATTAAATGATGGCTGATGTATTTTTTCATTATTGCTATAAATCAACTCTTTCCTGTTTTTTGACAACTATTCATTTTGCAGATAAACAAGTCACCAACAGCAGGTCTCCCAGAAGACTTCACCAAGGTCAATTCAGAAAATCAACAAGAGATATAACAGCCTATAAATATGTAAAACGCTGTTAAAAAAGAATGGGATCTATCCTTACACTGTGGATGGAATAAGTAGCGACGGACATAAATTGCCACAAATGAGATTTAGTATGTTAAGTAAAACATTCTAATAATACAAAGAGCCAAGTTAATTAATTACCTATGAAGTTGAGGAAACTTAATCTTAAAACCATTGACACATTTAGAGTGACACAGATACAACTGACAATGCCTTTGGGAAATGGATTAGTGTCCTGGTTTCGGCAGGGATGGAGTTAATTCTCCTCTCAGTAGTCAGTGTGTTTTGGATTTCGTATGTGAAAATGTTGATAAAAACACCCTGATGATACGAGTTGTTGTTAATGAGACCAAGGACATTGTCTGGCTTTCCAAGTCTCGTTAAAGTCTCCTTAATGTGCAGATGCAGGAAGCTGGGCAAAAGACAGACAGAATAATTGACCCAAACTGGCCAAAGAGAGTATTCCATGCCATAAACGTCATGCTCAGTATATAAGTGGAGACTGTCCATGGGAGAGGGCATCCATTCTGGCATGCATCTTTGGCATCCATCTTCTTTCCATCTCGTTTGCTTGCTGGCATCGTTTCCTCTACCTTGCTGGCTCACTCTCCCCCTCTTTGCTTGCTGCTCGGTGTTGTTCCTGTGATCACTGCTCTGGACGGGCTGTGTTGATCATTCGGACATCGGATGGTGAGAAATTGTACATTGTTCATTTTGTATATTTTGTATATATTAATATTCTTATATTCTGTTATTTTTGTAGTTTTTAGTATTTTAGTAAACTGTTTTTATCTCAATGCATGAGTTTTCCTTTCCCAATTTCCAATTTCTCTCCCCTATCCCACTGGGTAGGGGGAGGGTGAGTGAGAAACTGTGTGGTGATCCGGGCTAAACCACCACAATTCCATTTCCTCAAGGCCCTTTTTCCTTCTTTCTCTCCTTGTCCCTGGTTTTCTGATTAACTTGTCTGTGACTCAGTGTTAGATTTGCTGAAGTCCAGCTGTTTCATCCCTATCATTAGTGTTTCATATTCAATTTCTACTTCCAGGAAGCTGACTAGTTCTGACAGTACTGCATAAATAGAACTAAACAGATTTGTGAACAGATATGACTCTGTAAAGACGGGCAACCAAGTCTTCCCATAACTGTATGTACTAAAGAATGCACTGCAAATATATCCAAGCTGCTGAGGTTTGACAGCAGGTAAACCTGCGTTATCTGGGATATCAGAGATCTTCATTATCCCAGAAAACAAACTTAACTATAGTTTGGAGATGCCAAGGTAAAAGTTTGCAGGGGCATTAATATCTGCATAGGCTATAGCACCACTTTACTCACTGTTCTGAATTAAGAGCTCCTGTGTAAATGGTCTCTTAGGCTAATATTGCTCTCAAAATTAAAAGAATCCATAAAATAACAGAACAGTTAAAGGGGGATACAGTTAAAGAAGAAAACTACTGACATAGAACTCATTTGTCATAAAAACTTTTCAGTGCTCCTCTCTAGCACTGACATTCATACTGATGGGTACGAATTTTAACAGGTAAAATAACGTCTGAAAACCAGGGAATTGCAAAGGAAAATATACATTATTTAGTCTGAATTAACTTTGCATAGTGAACAAAAAAAATTGCTTTAAATGAAACAATAGTAGAGAATGTCCCTAAATTCATAAAATATACACAGCATCTAAACAGAGATCATAGCACCAGATACATAAATGAGCATGTTGTAGTTACTTACATTTTCAGTAAGGGGGATACTATCAATCCTTTTAGTAAGGTCCTGAAGCTGAGCATAATACCAGTCCTTTTCTTTCTCTTCCTTCTCAAGCTCTGCAAGCAACAGAGATCTATCAAAAACAAAAGCCAGAAATGTCTTACTAGTAAGTCTTCATTATCAAATATAACTACAGCAATAAGCATTGATACCTATATAACAGGTGAAATAAGAAATTATGTTTGATGAAGACGGCACTAACAAGAAGTTGAGAAGGTGGGTTCTGTTCCCTGGCCCTAGCTAATCAAACTATCCAACTATGTTGTGCTAAGCAAGTCACTTTAACTTCTTGTATATCAGATTCACATCTGTAAAAGAAAGAATACTTATAGTTCTTTATAAAATCAGTTTGAAATCTACAGCTGAGAGGCATTTTGTGACATCTAAGGAGTTGTTAGTCACATGTTTACTTGCATCCTGCTTCTTTATGACAATATGTTTTATACAATGCAGCAAACTATAACTGCTATTTAAGAAAAGGCTTAGATATTGCAGAAGCATATACACCTCAGAATCCCATTACTAAATTCAGTTATCTTTTCTGCCTTTTGTAGTGCCTCCTCCCTCTGTCATCCATGACAAAACAATGTTAAAGCACACAAAACCATTATTATTAAAAACACTTTCAAAGAGTATTTTTCCATCATATATTATATACAGGATACATTTACAGCTGCTTTACACATTCTAAATGGGTATCATAAGCATATTGCAGACCATATGCTTATGATACCTATTCAGAATTATAAAGATATCAGAATACCAATATAAGGAATTGAAGACATTTATATACAAACTATGAAAAAATATTAGAAGTTTTACATACAATTTTATCAATCCTTTATAAACTACACTTATATAGCTGCAAATTTTATCAATAGTTACATATTGTTTATTGTTATTACACTTTTAAAAAACACATTTTAAAATTTTACAGCCCAAATCCTGCTAGTAGAGGTACACAGACAAGCCACTTTTTTTTTCTTTAAATAAGTTTATTAGTTTCTTGCAAGTGCTTTCTGCAAGCGCTCTTCTTCCTTCTGAAATTTTAATATTGCTCATTAAAAGAAAAGGAAATGCTAAAATCATATTATTTTACAGCCAATATAAAGATAGAGGCACTTAAAAAATTAAATAAGCATAGCATTCATAAACAAAGCTGGACTGATAATGCTTAAGACTTAACTGAAACAGTAACCTAGAGGACAGAAAGCTGCATACAAGTTTGACCAGTATTATTTCCCATCCCTTAACTTCTACATCCTTCTCTCTCTAAACTCAGGCTGTAGTCTTTCTGAGCAAAAGCCACATGAAACTTTGTAAAACACACAAACAAGTCATGGATAATTGCTATAAATATTTTGTTAAGGAACAAAACCAATATACAACAAAAAGAAAAATTCCCCTTGACTACTTTCTTACTGCATCTCAATCATGATATGGAAAGAAGATAATCAAGCTTTCACATGAAAGAATTTAATGTAGGATAAAGAATTTTAAATGCATAATTTAAAGTATCTTAGTTCCTGCTTTTAAAAATATTTCAAATTAGTTTTAATGACTTCAGGTTAATATTCCCTACCCAAAGCAAGTAACCTGAACATTGTTCAAATGGAAAATTAAAATTTCCAGGATCTAGTTTATATTAGTTACTGCTAAACTAATAGCCCTAATTTTTTTCTAGAACACATGGACAGAACTGAGAATAATACTGACAGGATTCAACACATCTTGGAAAAGAAAAAAAAATAATTATTGTAAAAATTCAGATGTATAAAGAAGTAACTGGCATTGCCTATTCTACTGAATCACATTCTTAATGACAGCTACATTACCTATGAAAGACGTTAAGGAAAATCATAGTGTTATACTAACAATTCAGTTATCAGGCTGTTCTCCCTCACTTTAGCTGCAAAAGACTGAAAAACTACACACATCTAAGAAAAACTACACAAACCTAAGAGTGCTGAATGTTTTTAAAAACAGAGCAACAGAACTTCTGACATTTGATTCAACAGCTACATTGAAACAGAACTGTGGAGTTGTTGTTTTGTTTTGTTCGTTTCTTTTTAAAATACAGAATGTCAAGATCACACATTAAGTAATTTACTTGAACAGCTATTATACCAGAGAGGTTTACAATCAAAAATCAGCAAAAAGAAACAAAAACCAATTACCCTACTGTTGCAGATAACTGTAGCAGAATTACAGGATAACTGGAATTCCTCAGTCCCAAGGATGAGTCTGGGCAGGAATTCCCCAAGTCAAGGGCTGTCACCCTGTTGTTGGGACACATTAAAGAATCATAGAATCATAGAATGGTTAGAGTTGGAAGGGACCTTCAAAGGTCATCTAGTCCAACCCCCCTGCTAGAAGCAGGGACATCCCCAACTAGATCAGGTTGCTCAGAGCCTCATCCAGCCTGGCCTTGAACGTTTCCAGGGATGGGGCATCCACCACCTCTCTGGGCAACCTCTTCCAGTGTTCTATAACTCGCATCATAAAAATTTTTTTCCTAATTTCCAATCTAAATCTACCCCCCTCTATTTTAAAACCATTACCCCTTGTCCTATCGCAACAGGCCCTACTGAACAGCCTTTCCCCATCTTTCCTGTAGGCCCCCTTGAGGTACTGGAAGACTGCTAAAAGGTCTCCCAGGAGCCTCCTCTTCTCGAGGCTGAACAGCCCCAACTCTCTCAGCCTGTCCTCATAGGAGAGGTGTTCCAGCCCTCTGATCATCTTTGTGGCCCTCCTCTGGACCTTCTCCAACTGGTCCATGTTCTTCTTGTGTTGGGGGCTCCAGAACTGGACACAGTACTCCAGGTGGGGTCTCACCAGGGCAGAGTAGAGGGGGAGAATCACCTCCCTCGACCTGCTGGCCACGCTCCTCTTGATGCAGCCCAGGATGCGGTTGGCCTTCTGGGCTGCAAGGGCGCATTGCCAGCTCATGTTGAGCTTCTCGTCCACCAGCACTCCCAAGTCCTTCTCCTCAGGGCTGCTCTCGATCCATTCCCCGCCCAGCCTGTATTTGTGCCTGGGATTGCCACGACCCACGTACAGAACCTTGCACTTGGCCTGGTTGAACTTCTCCAGGCCCACCTCTCCAGCCTGTCAAGGTCCCTCTGGATGGCATCCCTCCCTTCCAGCGTGTCAAAAGCACCACACAGCTTGGTGTCACTGGCGAATTTGCTGAGGGTGCACTCTATCCCACTGTCCGTGTCACCAACAAAGATGTTGAACGGGGCCGAGCCCAACACAGACCCCTGAGGAACGCCACTTGTCACCGGTCTCCGCTTGGATATTGAGCCATTGACCACCACTCTCTGAGTGCGGCCATCCAGCCAACTCCTTATCCACCGAGTGGGCCGTCCATCAAACCCATACCTCTCCAGTTGTCGTAGTTCAGCCCCGATCGGACCAGACTACGCAGTCTCTCTCTCACTCCCCCCACCTTCCGAGAAAACAGGGAGAGAAAATATAAGGAAAAACGGCTCGAGGTTTGAGATAAGGACAGGGAGAAATCCTTAAAGTTACCATCACGGGCAAAACAGACTCGACTTGGGGAAAACTATTAATTTATTACTACAAACAGCAGGATAATGAGACAGAGAACAAGATAACCTCCCCCCACCCCTCCCTCTTCCCGAGCTTAACATTATCTCTACTACCTTCCCCCCCCCCCCGAGCGGCACAGGGGGGAAGAGGGAATGGGGGTTGCAGTCAGTTCATCATACGTTGTTTTACGCCGCTGCTTCATGGTCGGGGGAAGAACTCCTCACATTCCTCCCCTGCTCCATTGTGGAGTCCCTCCCACAGGCCACAGTCCTTTGTGGAACTGCTCCGGCGTGGGTCATCTCTTCCGCGGGTGCAGTCTCTCCAGAACAGCTGTCCCAGCGGGCCCTCCACAGGCCACAGCTGCCTTCAGGCATCCACCTCCCCCAGTGTGGGGTCCTTCACGGGCTCCAAGTGGATCTCTGCCCCTCCGTGGACCTCCATGGGCTGCAGGGGGACAACCTGCTCCACCATGGTCATCACCACAGGCTGCAGGGGAATCTTGGCCAGGAGCCGCATTACTCCTCCCCCTCCTTCTTCACTGACCTTGGCGTCTGCAGCTGTTCCTCACAACAGGCTGGCAGACGCCTCTCAGGATCTTTTTTACATCTTATTCACTTCTCATCTCCTTTCCACTTCTTGCAGCTGGGCCGGACCGAGTCGGGCCCAGTCGGCTGCCTGGCGAGAGGCCAGAGGGTGAGGCCTGCAAGGCCCATGAGGCCTGTGCCTCCCCCTCTGCGCCTCTGCCCCTACTCAGCTTCTTCACATCTTCTCTCCTCTTTTTCCTGTTTTCCCCTACTTAAATACGTTATCGCAGAGGCGTTATCACGGGACATTCTCCTACCAATTGGCTCGGCCTTGGCCAGCAGCGGGTCCGACCTAGGCCCGGCCGAGTCCACTGAACAAAGGGGAGCGACTTCTAGCAGTTTCCTACAGAAGCTACCACCTTAGGCCCCCCCTCACTAACAAAACCAGAACACCAGTTTAGAGAGAAGGATGTCGTGCGGGACAGTGTCAAATGCCTTGCACAAGTCCAGGTAGATGATATCCATTGCTTGTCCCTTGTCCACTGATGCTGTCACCCCATCATAGAAGGCCACCAAATTGGTCAGGCACGATCTGCCCTTGGTGAAGCCATTTTGGCTGTCACCAACCACCTCCTTGCTCTCCATGTGCCTTAGCATGGTTTCCAGGAGAATCTGCTCCATGACCTTGCCAGGCACAGAGGTGAGGCTGACTGGCCTGTAGTTGCCTGGGTCCTTCTTGTTCCCCTTTTTAAAAATGAGGGTTATGTTCCCTTTCTCCCAGTTATCGGGGACTTCACCAGACCGCCACAATTTCTCAAATATGATGGCCAGTGGCTTGGCAGACTGAATGAAATGCTCAGGGAAAGTCTGCGAGAGAGTCCCTCTTCTATTTCCCAACTTCCCAAACCTCTGACACATACCCTATCTGCCCGATTTCTGTACATGCAGGCATTCTGCACAGTGTCACAAAATTTTCACAACTGGCCTGTGTCAACTAAGGAGAGAGGCTAGGACAAAAAGTATAGAATTACAAGAGCAATTATTTTTTTCATGTTCCTGAGGTGTCCCATTCAAATTGGGGCACCCCAAATGCAGTTTTACACACTGTTCTTATACCTTTCAAGCATTCAGATACAACATGATTTGACCAATCACTACTTAAGACACATATACTACTGTTTTTCAAAGCAACTATAGTTCTATGGCATCATCATCCAACTGCTTCTCTCTTGAACTAGATGTCCCTGGAGTCGGTCTTGCTACAGTTACTTAACTATGATGCCAGATAATGAGGTTCAGAGAGGTGTTAGAGGGGCTAGGATGCTGGCATTATCTCGGTAGTCCAGGGGTATCATTTATTCTTCAAGATGGGCACTGTCGTCCTCCTTGCAATGATCTGGGGTCCTTTAGTTATGCTGACTTAACCATGACTGTGCAGTATACAATGTAAACTATATATATATTAAGAAAGTTCATACAATTTCATACTATAAAGACTAATTGGTACAATAGTTAGGTGTTGTGGTTTTGTTTAGTGAGGGGAGGCTACAGTGGCAGCTTCTGCAAGAAGCTACTAGAGGTTTCCCCTTTGTCCAATGGACTTGGCCAGGCCTAGGGCGGACCCGCTGCTGACCAAGGCCGAGACGATTGGTAGCAGAATGTTCCCTGATAACGCCTCTGCGATAACGTATTTACGAAGGGGAAAACAGAAAAAAAAGAGAAGAGAAGATGTGAAGAAGCTGAGCGGGGGCAGAGGAACAGAGGGGGAGGCGCAGGCCTTGTGGGCCTTGCAGGCCTCACCCTCTGGCCTCCTGCCGGGTGGCCGACTGGGCCTGACTCGGCCTGGCCCGGCTGCAAGAAGTGGAGAGGAGATGAGATGGATGATGTGAAGAGATTCTGAGGGGCATCTGCCTGCCTGTTGTGAAGAATTTTTCTTGTGAGGAATGGCTGCAGATGCCAAGGTCAGTGAAGAAGGAGGGGGAGGAGTAATGCGGCTCCTGGCCAAGATTCCCCTGCAGCCTGTGGTGATGACCATGGTGGAGCAGGTTGTCCCCCTGCAGCCCATGGAGGTCCATGGAGGAGCAGAGATCCACTTGGAGCCTGTGGAGGACCCCATGTCGGGGCAGGTGGATGCCTGAAGGAGGCTGTGGCCTGTGGAGGGCCTGCTGGGACAGCCGTTCTGGAGGGACTGCACGCCGTGAAAGAGATGACCCACACCGGAGCAGTTTCACCAAAGACTGTGGTGTATGGGTGGGACCCCACAACAGAGCAGGGGAGGAATGTGAGGAGTTCTTCCCCCAACGATGAAGCAGCGGCATAAAACAACATATGATGAACTGACCGCAACCCCCATTCCCTCTCTCCCCTCTGTGCCGCTCGGGGGTGGGGGGGGGTAGTAGAGATAATGTTAAGCTTGGGAAGAGAGAGGGGTGGAGGGAGGTTATCTTGTTCTCTGCCTTATTATCCTGCTGGTTTTAGTAATAAATGAATAGTTTTCCCCAAGTCGAGTCTGTTTTGCCCGTAACGGTAACTTCAAGGATTTCTCCCTGTCCTTATCTCAAACCTTGAGTTGTTTTTTCTTATATTATCTCTCCCTATTCTCTCGGAGGGTGGGGGGAGTGAGAGAGAGACTGCGTAGTCTGGTCCTGATTGGGGCTGAACTATGACATTAGGGAATGAGATTTTTCCTAACAGTCCCTCCTTTTCTTTTGACTGTCAGAGTCACACTATACTATTCCTTATTTTAGTAGTAAGTCAAGTGCATAAGGTAATACAACACTACAAACACACATATATAATTACAAAGCTAAATAAAACAGTGAATGTAACAACTAATATCCTTTTAGTTCACAGTCCTATACCTAAGTCTGGGAGCCAAGAGTTTAACCACCTGAACAGATGTAAGGGAGATCCCTGTCTTATTTCATGTAATATTTTTAAATGAATCTTTATCTTTTTTATATCAGTTTCTTTTTTTCTGGTCTTGATTTACATAAAACCAGTAGCTATTATTCAATAATGCCCATACTCTGTCCTGTGCTGCTAATAGGTACTCCAAGGCTAATCAATTCTGTATTACCACTTGAGATAATGATTTAATCTCTTCCTGTAAGGATACTATACTATCTGCAGTTACATTAAGAGCTTTTTCTACTTTTGCTGATACGTTTACAATAGCTCTTTCTAGTTCAATGATCCCAAACCATGGGAAAAAAGCTCTTAAAAATAGGTGGAACTTAGTGCCACATTCTATCAGAGAGTTGTAACACTTTTTCCCCATATATATCAGTAGTTATGAGCTACAGAGGCAGAAGAGATACTGGTTCTAACCTGTATGGATGGTATTAATGCACTTAGAATACTCTTTTAGCTCAGGTTGAGGGTAAATACTTGAATACCTTTTCTTCACATACCCAATATTGCCCTGGTAGTTGTATAAATAGGGTAGTATAATCTTCAAATAAATCTGAGTCATGTAAACTATTTCCTGCAAAAGGGTTAGCATATGCCAGGTTTGGTTGTTCAGGTAAATCAGTAAAGATTGGACCTGGATTAAAAGACTCAGAGGAATCAGGTTCCTATCGGCCTGTAGTGGAAATTAAAATTTTATAATTATCTTTAGTTTGATTATGGCTTCCTACAGAATACCATGTTAATCTATCTGTGAATATCCACATTGTCTCAGAGTCTGCAGGACCTGATAAATTCCATCCAGGAACAGATCTACAGCATGATGTCTTATTAGAATAGGTTTTATGTAAGGGTTTTTGGAGAATCTCCCTTCCACACTCAGTGGATGTAGTATATAATAAGGTTTTGGAAGAATATCGATTGCCATTAAGCATAGGAACAAATCTATGGAACATTCCAGGCATAAGAGTCCCCTTTTCATCTATGTGCTCCCAAGATCTGAATTGTTCATTTCCATTAATTCTATTAATTTTAAAGATGTACTGGCATTTCCAATTCCCAACTCCTACAAAGTGAGTACGCTTGTCAATAGGTTTGCTCTCCAAATATACCCAGGGGTCTCCTTTTAAACTAGTGACAAACTCTTCTTGGTGGAAGGGCAGTATCCTCCCTTTCTTTAGTGAAGATTCATAACGTATATGCCCATCCTTGTAATGCTGAGTATTCAATGGGACAGAAACCCAGAAGAGTTGATTTCTGGTAGAGGATGAGCTTTTAGTGCATATCCAACAGTCGGGCTTTGTTGGATACCTGGAGTACCAGGGGCAGTTAGTGAACAATCCAGACCGAATGGAATTGTTACGTTTGTGAGCAGCAGGCCTCAAGGACATCACTGAAGCCTCTTGTGAGAAAGTACTGAAGCTGCCTGTAAGAAAGTACTGAAGCCACCTGTGAGAAAATAATGAGGCCGCCTGTGAGAAAGTAATGAAGCTTCCTGTGAGAAAGTAAACGAAGCAACCTTGAGAAGAAGGAAAACAGCTGGCATACGTGACGGGGGGGGGGGGCTGAACATGATACAGGGTGCAGGTGGAGAGAGCCGTGCGCGTGAACATAGAGACTTAACGAATCATATTTTAGCTAGGAGCGCGTGCATGATATAGTTAACCAATTAGTAGAGAGCTTGCGCATGATACGGAATTAGAAGGGCTATATTAACCGGGATGTATCAACAATAAATTGGCATTTGCTTGATCATATTGCTCGTCAGCAGTGTCCGTGACTTCCGCGTCAGCAGGGCTTATTTGCTGCTACTGCTATAGTTTGGACTGTTGCTATGGTCGAATTCTGGAATCAATAATCAATATTCTACCACAGGCTTATGAGAAAGGCTATCATATTAAAATCTAGGCTTCAAAATCACTATTAACAGAAAAAAAAAACCAGACACAAATAGCAAAAAAAAAATCCTTTGAGTGCACTCTAATTCTAATCATAGAATCATAGCATAGTTAGGAAGGGACCTTTAAATGTCATCTAGTCCAACTCCCCTGCAAGGGGCAGGGACATCTCCATCTAGATCAGGTTGCTCAGAGCCCCATCCAACCTGGCCTTGAACGTTTCCAGGGATGGGGCATCCACCACCTCTCTGGGCACACCTGGTCCAGTGTTCCACCATCATCACTGTAAAATATTTTTTCCTAATATCCAATCTAAATCTACCCCCCTCTATTTTAAAACCATTACCCCTTGTCCTATTGCAACGGGCCCTGCTGAACAGTTTCTCCCTGTCTTTCCTGTGGGCCCCCTTGAGGTACTGGAAGACTGCTATAAGGTCTCCCTGGAGCCTCCTCTTCTCCAGGCTAAACAGCCCCAACTCACTCAGCCTGTCCTCATAGGAGAGGTGCTCCAGCCCTCTGATCATCTTCATGCCTCTCCTCTGGACTCCCTCCAACAGGTCCATGTTCTTCTTATGTTGGGGGCTCCAGAACTGGACACAGTACTCCAGGTGGGGTCTCACCAGGGCAGAGTAGAGGGGCAGAATCACCTCCCTTGACCTGCTGGACACGCTTCTTTTGATGAAGCCCAGGATGCAGTTGGATTTCTGGGCTGCAATCATGCATTGCCTGCTCATGTTGAGCTTCTCGTCCACCAGCACTCCCAAGCCCTTCTCCTCAAGGCTGCTCTCGATCCATTCTCCACCCAGCCTGTATCTGTGCCTGGGATTGCCATGACCCAGGTGCAGGACCTTGCACTTGGCCTTCTTGAACTTCATGAGGTTCGCATGGGCCCACCTCTCCAGCCTGTCCAGGTCCCTCTGGATGGCATCCCTCCCCTCCAGGGTGTCGACAGCACCACACAGCTAGGTGTCATCGACGAACTTGCTGAGGGTGTACTCTATCCCACTGTCCATGTCGCCGACAAAGATGTTGAACAGGGCCGGGCCCAACACGGACCCCTGAGGAACACCACTCGTCACCGGTCTTCACTTGGACATTGAGCCGTTGACCACTACTCTCTGAGTGCGGCCATCCAGCCAACTCATTATCCACTGAATGCCACCCGTCAAACCCATGTCTCTCCAGTTCAGAGAGAAGGATGTTGCGCGAGACTGTGTTAAATGCTTTGCACAAGTCCAGGTAGATGACATCAGTTGCTCGTCCCTTGTCCACCAATGCTGTGACCGCATCATAGAAGGCCACCAAATTGGTCAGGCACAATTTGCCCTTAGTGATGCCATGTTGGCTGGCACCAATCACCTCCTTATTTTCCATGTGCCTTAGCATGGTTTCCAGGAGAAATTGCTCCATGACCTTGCCAGGCACAGAGGAGAGGCTGATCGGCCTGTAGGTCCCTGGGTCTTCCTTGTTCCTCTTTTTAAAAATGGGGGTTATGTTACCCCTTTTCCAGCCAGTGGGAACCTCATCAGACTGCCATGACTTCTCAAAAATGATGGACAGCAGCTTGGCAACTTCATCTGTCAGCCCCCTCAGGATCCACGGATACATCTCATCAGGTCCCGTGGACTTGTGCACCTTCAGGTTCCTCTGGTGGTCTCAAACCTGCTCTTCTGCTGCAATGGGCAGTTCTTCATTCTCCCAGTCACTGCTTTTGCCTTCTACAACTTGGGTGGTGTGACAAGAGTCATTATCGATGAAGATCAAGGCAAAAAAGCCATTGAGTACTTCAGCCTTCTCCATGTGCCAGGTAACCAGGTTTCTCCTGTTTCCCACCACCCAAGCTGTAGAAGGTGCGAGCAGGGACTGCGAGGATGAAGAACCGCCCATTGTACTCGAAGAGCAGGTTCAGGATCATCTGAGGAACCTAAAGGTGCACAAGTCCATGGGACCTGATGAGATCCATCCGCGGGTCCTGAGGGAACTGGCGGATGAAGTTGCCAAGCCACTGGCTATTGTATTTGAGAAGTCGTGGCGGTCTGGTGAGGTCCCCAATGACTGGAAGAGAGGGAACATAACCCCAACTTTTAAAAAGGGGAACAAGGAAGACCCAGGTAACTACAGGCCGGTCAGCCTCACCTCTGTGCCTGGCAAGGTCATGGAGCAGATTCTCCTGGAAACCATGCTAAGGCACATGGAGGGCAAGGAGGTTGTTGGTGACAGCCAACATGGCTTCACCAAGGGCAGATCGTGCCTGACCAATTTGGTGGCCTTCTATGACGGGGTGACGGCATCGGTGGACAAGGGATGAGCAACTGACATCATCTACCTGGACTTGTGCAAAGCTTTTGACACTGCCCCGCACGACATCCTTCTCTCTAAACTAGAGAGACATGGCTTTGATGGACGGACCACTCGGTGGATAAGGAGTTGGCTGGATGGCCGCACTCAGAGAGTGGTGGTCAACGGCTCAATGTCCATGTGGAGATCGGTCACGAGTGGTGTTCCTCAGGGGTCCGTGTTGGGCCCGGCCCTGTTCAACATCTTTGTCGGCGACATGGACAGTGGGACAGAGTGCACCCTCAGCAAATTCGCCGACGACACCAAGTTGTGTGGTGCCGTCGACACGCTGGAAGGGAGGGATGCCATCCAGAGAGACCTTGACAGGCTGGAGAGGTGGGCCCGTGCCAACCTCATGAAGTTCAACCAGGCCAAGTGCAAGGTCCTGCACCTGGGTCATGGCAATCCCAGGCACAAATACAGGCTGGGCGGGGAATGGATTGAGAGCAGCCCTGAGGAGAAGGACTTGGGAGTGCTGGTGGATGAGAAGCTTAACATGAGCAGGCAATGCGCCCTTGCGGCCCAGAAGGCCAACCGCTTCCTGGGCTGCATCAAGAGGAGCGTGGCCAGCAGGTCGAGGGAGATGATTCTCCCCCTCTACTCTGCCCTGGTAAGACCCCACCTGGAGTACTGTGTCCAGCTCTGGAGCCCCCAACATAAGAAGGACATGGACCAGTTGGAGAAGGTCCAGAGGAGGGCCATGAAGATGACCAGAGGGCTGGAGCACCTCTCCTATGAGGACAGGCTGAGAGAGTTGGGGCTGTTCAGCCTGGAGAAGAGGAGGCTCCGGGGAGACCTGATAGCGGTCTTCCAGTACCTCATGGGGGCCTACAGGAAAGATGGGGAAAGGCTGTTCAGTAGGGCCTGTTGCGATAGGACAAGGGGTAATGGTTTTAAAATAGAGGGGGGTAGATTTAGATTGGATATTAGGAAAAAACAATTTTACGATGCGAGTTATAGAACACTGGAACAGGTTGCCCAGAGAGGTGGTGGATGCCCCATCCCTGGAAACGTTCAAGGCCAGGCTGGATGAGGCTCTGAGCAACCTGATCTAGTTGGGGATGTCCCTGCTCCTTGCAGGGGGGTTGGACTAGATGACCTTTGAAGGTCCCTTCCAACTCTAACCATTCTATGATTCTATGATTCTATGATTCCTTCCAGAGAGGGTCCACATTCTCCCTGGTCTTCCTTTTATCCCCAGCGTACCTAAAGAAGCTTTTCTTGTTGTCCTTGATGTCCCTGGCCAGATTTAATTCTGTCAGGGCTTTAGCCTTCCTTACCTGATCCCTGTCTGCTCAGACAATTTCTCTGTATTCTTCCCAGGCTACCTGTCCTTGCTTGCACACTTTGTGGGCTTCCTTCTTTTTTTTTCATTTGATCCAGGAGCTCCTTGTTCATCCATGCAGGCCTCCTGGTGTTTTAGCCTGAATTCTTCTTTGTTGGGATGCACTGCTCCTGAGATTGGAGGAGGTGATCCTTGAATATTAACCAGCTTTCATGGGCCTCTCTTTTCTCCAGAGCTTTATCTCATGGTACTCTGAGAATCAGATCCCTGAAGAGGTCAAGGTCTGCTCTCCTGAAGTCCAGGGTAGAGAGCTTGCTGCACTCCTTCCTCGCTGCCCTAAGGATCTTGAACTCCACCACCTCATGGTCACTGCACCCAAGGCTGCCCTTGAGCTCCACAGTCCCCATCAGCCCCTCCCTGTTGGGAGAACAAGGTCCAGCATAGCATCTCTCCCTGTTGGCTCCTCTATCACTTGCAGGAGGACGTTGTCATCCATACATTCCAGGAACCTCCTGGATTGCCTGTGCCCTGCTGTGTTGTCCTTCCAACAGATATCGGGGTGGTTGAAATCCCCCATGAGGACCTGCTCCTGTGACTGTGAGGCTGCTCCTATCTGTCTGTAGAGGGCCTCATTTGCTCTGTCTTGCTGGTCATGTGGCCTGTAGCAGATCCCCATTGTAATGTCACCTGTCCCTGCCCTCCCTTTAATCCTGACCCATAAGCTCTCTGTCAGCTCCTCCTCCAGGTGGAGATCCATGCACTCCAGCTGGTTGCTGACATAGAGGGCAACACCCCTTCCTTGTCTCCCCTGCCTGTCCTTCCCTAAAGAGCCTAGATCCCTCCATTCCAACTCTCCAGTCATAGGAGTCATCCCACCACATCTCTGTGATGCCAGTAAGATCATAGCCCTGCAGGCGTGCACACATCTCTAACTCTTCCTGTTTGTTTCCCATGCTATGTGCATTAGCAGAAAGGCACTTAAGCTGGGCCCCCGATGAAGCCGACTTGCTGTCTGGAGTAGCTGGAATTCCTTTGAGCTGCTGTTCAGGTGCTCTCCTTCGGACCTGTCAACCTTCTCCAGGCTCTGGGCATGTGTTGCTGGCACTGGCATCAAACTGGTAGGAGTGGGATGGTCTGAGGCTCCCCTCCCCAGCAACATTAGTTTAAAGCCCCCTTTCACCAGCTTGTCAAGCCTATGACGGGAGATGCTCTTCTCCTTCTCTAACAGATGGAGTCCATCAGCCCCCTGTAGGCCAGGTTTCTCAAAGTGAGTCCCATGGTCTAAGTAGCCAAACCCCTGGCTGTAGCACCAGTCCTGTAGCCATTTGTTGGTTCGCCGGATTCGACTGGCCCTTTCAAACCCCTTCCCTTTGATCGGGAGGACGGATGAAAAAACTACCTGCACTCCAGAATCTTTTACCACCGCTCACAGGGTCTATAATCCTTCTTGATAGTGTTCAGGCTGTTCCTGGCTGTATCATTAGTGCCATGTGAAACAGCAGCAGTGGATAATAATCAGTGGACTGTATGAGCTTTGGTAGTCTCTCAGTGACATCCCTGATACAAGCCCTCGGTATGCAGCACACCTCTCTAGAGAGTGTGTCAGGTCAGCAAATGAGTGCCTCCATACCTCTCAGAAGAGAGTCACCCACTACTATTACCCTTAGTTAATCTTAGTTGTGCTGGTTGTTATATGGGGAGCAGGTCGGGCTGCCTTACTCAGCTCAAGTTTCTCTCCTGATGTGCTGGGTCTTTCCTCCTCAGTGTGCAGAGCAGTGAAGCAGTTCTGCAAGGGCACCTCAGGCTTCGGGGGAAGTATCTTCCTCCTGTTGGCCCTTGCCATTGTAAGCTTCCATTCTTCTGCATCATTGCCCCCCACCTCCCTTCTGTGTGTGTTGGTGGGGGAGTTTTTTGCTGTTTGGCTGTGGATCCGCTGCAGACTGTGCTTGGAACCAGCTATCTAACTGCTTCTCAGCCTCCTTGATGCTATGCGGCCTTCTCACCACCTTCTGCAGCTCAGCTACCTGCTGCAGGAGGTCCTCCACCTGGGCACACTTTTTGCAGGCAGGGCTGCCACCTGTCCCTGCCCCAGGAGAAAGGTCCAGGCACTGCCTGCAGTCTGAGGTCTGCACTGCAGCCTCTCCCTTCAGCTGCTCCGTCTGCATGGAGACAGCAGCAACTGCTGGGGTAGATGGTGCAGAAGCCCCAGCCAGAGCTACAGCCTTTGCTCAGATGAGTGCCCATTCTGCCTTGAGGGTCAAGTAGGACAAGTGCCCTTGACCTGTGCAGATGGCCACAGAACAGTGCCTGATTGGTGGATTATGTGTACTTCAAGTCTCCCACTCAGACAGTAGAATACCCCTCCTTCAAAGAGGCACCCTTCCACACAAACTGCCGGACCACATCCTGGTCACTGGTATTCCCTAAGGGCTTCTTTTATACGTGGGGGCAGGGCTTGGCCGCCGTTGCTCCTGGACCCATCCAGGTCTTGTCAGCCACTCCCGGGCAAGCTGCGGGCTCCTGGCCGTTCTCTTGGCTCCCCCTGAGCTTCCTCCGTTCGGAAAATCCCTGTGCACCACGCTGAGCTGTTACCTCGGCGTTTAAATCTCCTGCTGTTGCTCCTGGCATCTATGATGCCAGATAATGGGAGGGTTTTACAGAGGTGTTAGAGGGGCTAGGATGCTGGCATTATCTCGGTAGTCCATGGGTATCCTTTATTCTCCAGGGTGCAAGGAGGAGGATGACAGCCCCTAATGAGCTGGGGTCTTTTAGTCATGCTAACTTAACCATGACTATGCAGTATACAATGTAAACCTTAATAAAGTTCATACAATTTCATACTGTAAAGACTAATTGATACAATAGTTAGGGAATGAGATTTTCCTAACAACAGCTTCCCTTTCCCCCCCCCTCCATGTGTGTCCATGCACTGGGTCTGTCCCGTTTATAAAATTAAATTTGCAAAAGTATAATTAATTAAATTCTTATAAAAAGTATTTTTATTTTTAAATGCTTTTTCTAATGGTATGAATCAGATTATTCTCATCTGTTGCTGATCATTGCTGATCATGATTTTGAGGTTAGGAGAGAGTTTAAGGTCGAAGAGCTGTTACTGATCAAAGAAAAATTTTGATGGAAATTATTCCATCTGTTTACACCCCAAGATTGTTTATATCAGTACTTTCACAATATCTAAATATTCTGTTCTCTGCCATACAATGTCAAGTTCATTGAGAATGCAGCAAGGCAAATGAGGTAAGTTTTTTTTTGAACATTATAAAGCTTTTCTGAGGAAAAAAAGGTTTTCAATTTGAACTACTTTTCTACAGGATGAGTATTTTGAAAGACTTGTCCGATGTGTGTGGAGGGTGTTGGTGGCAGTTTGTTTTTTGTGAGGTTTTTTTTTAGTTCCCAACAATAAGTAAAGCTGAACAAATGCAGGATCACAGAAAAGTGGTTTCTTCTTCTGGAATTATTTTTTTTTATAAATATGTCAATATTATTCCCAGTAAGAAGGGTAACAAAATATATGCTACTCTACTTACATTATGTAATTACAATTATAATTAATAATTTCACTTCCATTGGTAGGCCATAAAATGACAAAACCTTGAAAAGGTAACAATTCCTGAACATTACTCTCAAAGCTACCAATATTTTAAACAGTAGCTTTTGGTCAATGCCAGAGGCAAAACAGGTACAATTCTGTTTCAATCAAGCAATACATAAAATAGGAAAATGAAACAGAATTGGCTGCATTTCTTTGAGACAGCAAATTTTGAGGATATGTTAGCTGTTTCTACAGAAAATACTATTAAAATTTTTTAGGTACATGCTTCAGTAACTGAGTAAAACCAAATACATCTGGAATTAGCCAGAGAGAAAGCAGAGTACATTTAATAGGAATTCTATTCTAATCTGGTAACCTAAACACATACACCCTCTTCCCCCCTTTAAACACTTTGGAACTAGAGGAGAGATGAGCAAAAGAGAAATATACAGACAATTTCATTATTTATTCTGGTAAATGAATCCATTTTTTTTTTCCATTCAGAAGATCATTTTGGCCAAACTAAATATCTAGTGAATTTGCCAAATTCACATACTGTTAAAAAATGACTTGGTCCTCGTCCAAACACTCTCTCCCACAAGCAGCATGTATTGTGCCAATGTATTAGATTCCTGGGTGGAAATGTTCCTGTTTCAGGTCTCTGAAAAATGTTAGTTTTCTTTCCAAATTGTTTTAATACTGAGATTTGCAAATTCCATGAGTTCTTTGAAAGTCTGTTTTAATAGAAACAACATAATATTCTAGAAAATAAATATTTGTTAAATATACATTTAGAAATACAGAAACTTATTAAACATGCCAAACAAATTTAAACATAGAGAACAGGAAAATAAATGGTTACTTTTCCTTTGAGAAATGAGTGATTCCAGATGCACTGTCCTGTATCCCCCACACTCAAATTCTGATTCTTTCGGCTCTTCAGGGTCCATGCTGATACCCTAACTGTTCTTTCATGTCTCCTCAAACAGCATAAGGAATAGGACAGTTTTGATTATTATTCATTTCACTAATAATGAAGCCAGATGTTATCTGACCATATCTCTACAGATCATTTTCTCAGCACCACTGATGTGGTTATGAGACACTACATCAGTGAAATCCTCCCAAATTAAAATATCCCTCTCCCTTTTTTTCCCCAGGGTTATTTTAAACAGAGATCAGTTCACTGTTCAAGCTGTCGTTATAATTGAGAAAAACATAAAAAAACCTGTCACTTTAGAATCCACAATAGTGGGAAAGGACCACAGATCATAAACTAGATGTACTAACCACATTGAATAACTCCAGTTGCTATAAATTAATACTCCTTGTTCTGAGTGACCTGGAGTCCATTTGAAGCTTAACTGAAAGCCCCAAGTACACTTAAAGTTTTTACTATCGTGTGGCAGAATACAGCACCAAAAGAATACAATCAAGTACACTGTTTTGTTAAGATGGACATCAAAGACTACTACAAGGTTCTTACTCTGACTAAGAACCAAGGCGCCCCTGTCCCTATGAAATATCATACATTGAGAACTCTCTTCCATTAATCTTGCTAGTACTCTAGTGTTGTGGTTTTGTTTAGTGAGGGGGGGCCTAAGGTGGTAGCTTCTGTAGGAAACTGCTAGAAGTTGCTCCCCTTTGTTCAGTGGACTCGGCCGGGCCTAGGGCAGACCCGCTGCTGGCCAAGGCCAAGCCGACTGGTAGCAGAATGTTCCCTGATAACGCCTCTGTGATAACGTATTTAAGAAGGGGAAAACAGAAAAAAAAAAAAAAAGAGAGAAGAGAAGATGTGAAGAAGCCGAGCAGGGGCAGAGGCGCAGAGGGGGAGGCGCAGGCCTCATGGGCCTTGCAGGCCTCACCCTCTGGCCTCTAGCCAGGCGGCTGACTGGGCCCGACTGGGCCCGGCCCGGCTGCAAGAAGTGGAGAGGAGATGAGCTGGATGATGTGAAGAGATTCCGAGAGGCGTCTGCCAGCCTGTTGTGAAGAACTTTTCTTGTGAGAGGAACGGCTGCAGATGCCAAGGTCAGTGAAGAAGGAGGGGGAGGAGTAATGCTGCTCCTGGCCAAGATTCCCCTGCAGCCTGTGGTGACGACCATGGTGAAGCAGGTCGTCCCCCTGCAGCCCATGGAGTCCACTTGGAGCCCGTGAAGGACCCCACATCGGGGGAGGTGGAGGCCTGAAAGCGGCTGTGGCCCTTGGAGGGCCCGCTGGAGCAGCCGTTCCAGAGGGACTGCACCCCGTGGAAGACATGACCCACGCCAGAGCAGTTTCACGAAGGACTGTGGCGTAGGGGTGGGACCCCACAACAGAGCAGGGGAGGAATGTGAGGAGTTCTTCCCCCGACCATGAAGCAGCAGCATAAAACAACGTGTGATGAACTGACCGCAACCCCCATTCCCTCTTCCCCCCTGTGCCGCTTCAGGGGGGGGAAGGTAGTAGAGATAATGTTAAGCCCGGGAAGAGGGAGGGGTGGGGGGAGGTTATCTTGTTCCCTGTCTCATTATCCTGCTGTTTGTAGTAATAAATGAATAGTTTTCCCCAAGTGGAGTCTGTTTTGTCCATAACGGTAACTTTAAGGATTTCTCCCCGTCCTTATCTCAAACCTTGAGCCGTTTTTCTTATATTATCTCCCCCTATTCTCTCAGAGGGTGGGGGGAGTGAGAGAGAGACTGCGTAGTCTGGTCCCGATCGGGGCTGAACTACGACATCTAGGCACTACAAAGAAAGACCATTTCAATGAAAAACTGGAAGGGAAAAAAAGCCATTAGTTCAAATGGCAGACACATTAGATTCTTAAAGATCGGAATGAGCAAATGGGAAGAGATTCCTAAATTAAGGGGAAATATTCTTATACAACCCTTCATGAACCTAGATTTTATGAGAGGAAGCAAACATGATTAGTGATTTTGACTAGGAAAATGAAAAAACTGAGTGTCTATTAGATGAGGATCAGAACAGACTCATGGGAAATTGCTTCAATTTTATTGATAGGACTGAAAGAAAGGGACCTAGATATAGTATCTTAAAGGAAAAGTATATTCCTTTTAGCTCTTGATTGCAAAAGTTTTACTAAACACCAGGAAAGGCCCTTTAGAGCAGGAGTTTCTAAAGAACTACCCACCAAGCTTTTGTATTATGAATCCAGCAGGCTCCAAGACTGACCCACCACTGGCCAAAGCTGAGCCAATCAGCAACGTAGGTAGCACTTCTGTGATAACATATTTAAGAAGGGGAAAAAAATGCTGCACAGCAGTTGTGAGAGAGAGAGGAGTGAGAAAATATGAGAGAAACAACCCTGCAGACACCATGGTCAGTGGAGGAGGGGGAGGAGGTGCTCCAGGTGCCAGAGCAGAGATTCCCCTGCAGCCCATGGAGGACCACGTAAGAGCAGATAACCACACTGCAGCCCGTGGAGGACCCCACACCACAGCAGGTAGATATGCTCTGATGGAATCTGCAGCCCATGGAGGGCCCACACTGGAGCAGGCTCCTGGCTGGAACTGCAGCCTGTGGAAAGGAACCCACGCAGGAGCAGGTTTTCTGGCAGGATCTGTGACCCTGTGGGAGACTCACACTGGAGCAGTCTGTTCCTGAAGGACTGTATCCCTTAGAAAAGGAGCTATGCTAGAGGAGTTTGTGAAGAACTGCAGCCCATGGGAAGGACCCACGTTGGAGAAGTTAATGAAGGACTGCATCCTGTGGGAGGGACCCCATGCTGGAGCAGGGGAACAGCGTGGGGAAGAAGGAGCAGCAGAGACAAAGCGTTATGATCTGACCACAACCCTCATTCCCCATCTCCCTGCGCCACTCGAAGTTGGGGGAGGAGATAGAGAAGTCGAGAGTGAAGTTGAGCCTGGAAGGAAGAGAGGGGTAGGGGGGAAGGTATTTTTAGTTGGTTTTTTTTTATTTGTCACTATCCTACTCTGTTATTAATTGGCAGTAAAATAAATTTATTTTCCCCAAGTCGAGTCTGATTTGCCTGTGATGATAATGGGTGTGTCATCTCCCTGTCCTTATCTTGACCCATGGACTTTTTCATTGTATTTTCTCCCCTTGTCTTGTTGAGGAGGGGGAGTGAGAGAGCAACTAGGTGAGCACCTGTCATCCAGCCAAGTTCAACTCACCACACATTCCATCCATCAAGTAGCTTTCAATGCCCAAATCTTTAAAAACTCCTATCTTACAGAGAGGCCTCTGAAAACATCTGGGATCTCAGTCAGATTCATTTTAGAATATAAAGAAGCCTTCAATGGAAACAGCTGCATGTCTCTTACTGTGCCTTTTCTTCACAGTTGATTGATATTGTGGGACAACTTTGCAATATGCCCTAGATGTATGTTCTTCATATTACCTTCCAAGAAAAAAAAATTGTCTACGGTTTTGCCAACAGGCAAAACATCATATGGGGATAACATCTTCAAGATGCCATTGTTTAGCAGTCATTTTTGTTAAGAGAAAAGAATCACTAAATAAACGACTCCGAATATTAAGTAACCAATCAACCACCTATGGTAGCTAGAACCATTTGCAAACAAAAGAAAGACTACACCATCACATTGCTACAGTTTCAGCACTTATCAATAGTGGTGATGCAATATGGAGGTGTTTGGTATGCTCCACCCCCTACCTCAAAAAATATTTAAGGTGCTGAAAATCTGCTGATCAAATTAAAATAACCTTCAGCAAACAAATAGTAACAATGAAATACATATATGCAGAAGTTATAGTATGTGTTTTAGGATTTCTGATTTTTTTTGTATTTAAATCTAATGTATATTCCTGGTTTCCTTCCCAGATAAGATAAGTATACCACTGTGGCAGGTACACCCACCCTAAGCTAGGAAGCTTCTAGAACCATGTGGCTGTCATAAAGTGGAGTCTTCAGCCAATGAGAACTGACCTGACCATATATGACCACAGCTCAGATTCAGCTAGGGTATAAATGCCAGAGGGTGACCTTCAATCAGTCCTCCTTGGAGGAGTGGGTCTGCACCACCTAAGGAAACTCCTCAAGGTTGAGAGCCCTCCCTTTGTTAGGTGAGCGATCGCACATTTTGGATCATCGGAATTCCTGAGTGACATTTTGAACCTGTGAACTGTTAATGATATTGGAGTCTTAAAGAAATTTTGGTTAAAGTAGAGCTAAGTTTGGATTTGTTATCCAGTTTGTTGTATGCAATGTATGAGAGAGGGCAGCAAGGAGTGCCGATGGCTGCACCGGTGGACCCCAGCCACCTTAGACCTCTCATTAGAGGGCTACTGGATGCTTTAAAAATACATGTTCAGTCCCTTAGAGAAAGGATCCAGAGAGCCATATAACAAAATCTGCAGAACCCTCAGAATCCACCCGTGGACGTGCTTACTTGGGCAGAGATGTTACATGATATTGTGACTCAGGGGCGTGAGCTGGGATAGACTGATCTGGGCAGTGGCACAGATGGGAATAGGAGGGTCCAATTGGCCCCCCCTCCTGGGAGTCTGAGCCCTCCTGAGGGAAACCAGATCGACCCTATGATCCAGAGAGGAACGACCTTTGGCGAAAGGCACTAGCATTGGGTGAAAGGCACTAGCACTGGGAGTACCCTGGGCCATGCGGCAATCCACCGATTGTATTCAGGAGCTGGTGGAATCGTTAGAGGAAAACACTAGGGAAATGCTGGCAACTGCACTCCCTCAAGGAGGAAAACCTAACCCTTTTGTGACTCTATGAGGGGAATAGGAAGAGTTAAAAAACTAGCAGTCACATTAGGGGCTCAGACCGCCTACTCCGCATAGGGAATTCCTGCCAATGGTCCGCTAGTTCTCGGACTGAGGCTGGATCTGATCTGAGGCTCGATTTTGTGCTTCCTTACAGGACCGTGAAGAAGAGAACTGTCCTGCTGCTCCTACTGGCAGTGGTGATAGTGGCCAACGTGGACAGCAAAGTTATATCCTTCAACTCACCAGTGGGGCCACGGGGTTGAGCGTGAATGGTGCTGTGGCAAGGATAGCATGCCAGTGGAGTGACCCTCCAGAACCAAGCTGCATTGGACCCGATACTGTCGAAGGAAAATTTTTTTACATGCTTGGATTTTCTCTTTCTGGGTGGCTGACTAGCCTCCTTTAATCTTTGCTAATGGTTGTGGTTATAATTGTTGCAGTTTGTGATATGGTGAATTGTATTAAGCCAGTCATAGAGTCTGTTCATGTGACTGATGTTCTAGTATGACCTTAAGCAACTGAGACATGGTGATTCACAGTGAGCATCAAACTCACCAAGACTGCACTCCCTTTTAATCTTGGAAGCAAGAGGTGACTGTACCACCACTCCAAGGAGACCAGTCGAATCATGACTGCGGTCACAGGGTGGATTGTGTGGCAGGTACACCTGCCCTAAGCTAGGAAGCTTCCAGAACCATGTGGCTGTCATAAAGTGGAGTCTTCAGCCAATGAGAACTGATGTGACCATATGTGACCACAGCTCAGATTTGACTAAGGTATAAATGGAGCCTGCCAGAGGGCCAGTCTTCCTTGGAGCAGTGGGTCTGCAATTGGGAACACTATGCTTAGATTAGGACACCACCTAAGGGAACTCATCAAGGTTGAGAGCCCTCCCTTTGTTAGGTGAGCGATTGCACATTTTAGATCATCGGAATTCGTGAGTGACATCTTGAACCTGTAGATTGTTAGTGATATTGGAGTCTTAAAGCATTTTTGGTTAAAGTAGAGCTAAGTTCGGATTTGTTATAAGTTTGTTAAAAATAAATCGCGTTTCAGTTTATCACTTTGTCTAATTTAATTTTTGTGAGTTTCCATGACAACCACCGATCAAAATCCTATGCATAATAGCTACATATTAGATATATAAGTAAATTTTAATGTTAAAAGTAGAAGTCAATGCATACTGAATGAATAAATGAAGAAGTTTACCTCTCTCTTTCTAGCTCTTCTAAATAACCAGGGCTTTCTCTGCTTCTATTCATAAATCCTCTTCTCAGAAATGATCCTATGGGAACAGGACTACGCTCTCCCGAAGGGCTTGACACAGAGCCTTCCCAGCTCCCATATGAACGCATGGACATCTTTGGTCTTAACTTCACTCCAGGGAAGTTACTACTTTCCAAGTTCAGTTCTGGGTAATAAAGAGCAAACATTTTCAGAGCTGAAACTGAGCAGCAAAAATCTAAAATATAATTTCTATCTTAAATTCATACTTGATGAACAAATCTATGACTTTTTTGACAGAAACAGTTAAAATATTTTGCTTTAAGATATAAAAAACATAATGTGAACAAACCCAGTTTAATGGTACAGTTAGAAAATACTAATCTTCTAAATGAGGAGATGCCCAAACTACAATCTTGCCAACCAGAACAGTATCAGGACACCAGTATGCCTGCCTTTTGTTGTACATATTCTGATAAAATAATCAAGATTCAATCAAACAGAAGAGTTAAGTTTGACTAAGAAACTGAAAATTGTAAGGCATAATCTATAAATTAGAATTATTAGGCTTGGAATACATAACTATAGGAACCTCACTAGGAAACTATTACATTTTATATTTTGTTAGGGAATGTAACTAAAGTGATCAGTTCATTGTATGGTCTTTTGAAACTAAGTTAATAGAATCGACGTAGAGATGTGAACGGGGTAGACAATACTTGAATGTTTTGTTTATATGCTGCCATACTCCCAGTACAGCCCCAGCCCATCTTGGCAATAGGTCAAGGGACCTTCAAAGGTCATGTAGTCCAACCCCCCTGCAAGGAGCAGGGACATCTCCAACTAGATCAGGTTGCTCAGAGCCTCATCCAGCCTGGCCTTGAACGTTTCCAGAGATGGGGCATCCACCACCTCTCTGGGCACACCTGGTCCAATGTAAAAAATTTTACACCCTCAGTGTAAAAAATTTTTTCCTAATATCCAATCTAAATCTACCTTCCTCTATTCTGAAACCATTACCCCTCGTCCTGTCACAACAGACCCGACTGAAGAGTCTCTCCCCATCTTTCCTGTAGGCCCCCTTGAGGTACTGGAAGACCACTATAAGGTCTCCCCGGAGCCTCCTCTTCTCGAGGCTGAACAGCCCCAACTCTCTCAGCCTGTCCTCACAGGAAAGGTGCTCCAGCACTCTAATCATCTTTGTGGCCCTCCTCTGGACCCGCTCCAAGTGGTCCATATCCTTCTTATGTTGGGGGCTCCAGAACTGGACACAGTACTCCAGGTGGGGTCTCACCAGGGCAGAGTAGAAGAGCAGAATCACCTCCCTCGACCTGCTGGCCATGCTCCAGGATGCAGTTGGCCTTCTGGGCCACAATGGCACATTGCCTGCTCATGTTAAGCTTCTGATCCACCAGCACTCCCAAGTCCTTCTCCTCAGGGCTTATCTCAATCCATTCTTCGCCCAGCCTTCATTTGTACCTGGAATTGCCACAACCCACGTACAGAACCTTGCACTTGGCCTGGTTGAACTTCATGAGGTTGGCACGGGCCCACCTCTCCAGCCTGTCCAGGTCCCTCTGGATGGCATCCCTCCCCTTCCAGCGTGTTGACGGCACCACACAACTTGGTGTCATTGGCGAACTTGCTGAGGGTGCACTCTATCCCACTGTCCATGTCACCGACAAAGATGTTGAACAGGGCCGGGCCCAGCACGGACCCCCGAGGGACACCACTCGTCACCGGTCTCCACTTGCATATTGAGCTGTTGACCACCACTCTCTGAGTGCGGCCATCCAGCCAACTCCTTATCCACCGAGTGGTCCGTCCATCAAACCCTTGTCTCTCCAGTTTAGAGAGAAGGATGTCGTGCGGGACAGTGTCAAATGCCTTACACAAGTCCAGGTAGATGATGTCCGTTGCTCGTCCCTTGTCCACTGATGCTGTGACCCCATCATATAAGGCCACCAAATTGTTCAGGCACGATCTGCCCTTGGTGAAGCCATGTTGGCTGTCACCAACCACCTCCTTGCTCTCCATGTGCCTTAGCATGGTTTCCAGGAGAATCTGCTCCATGACCTTGCCAGGCACAGAGGTGAGGCTGATCGGCCTGTAGTTGCCCAGGTCTTCCTTGTTCCCCTTTTTAAAAATGGGGGCTATTTTTCCCCTTTTCCAGTCAGTGGACACCTCACCAAACTGCCATGACTTGTCAAACACGATGGCCAGCAGCTTGGCAACTTCATCCACCAGTTCCCTCAGGACCCACGGATGCATCTCATCAGGTCCCGTAGACTTGTGCACCTTCAGGTTCCTCAGATGGTCTCAAACCTGCTCTTCCAGTACAGTGGGCAGTTCTCCATTCTCCCAGTCCCTGTTTGTACCTTCCACAACTTGGGTGGCGTGACAAGAGCCCTTATTGGTGAAGACCAAGGCAAAAAAGTCATTAAGCACCTCAGCCTCCTCCATGTCCGGGGTAACCAGGTCACCTGTTTCCTTCTGGAGGGGGCCTACATTCTCCCTGGACGTCCTTTTGTCCCTGACTTACCTATAGAAGCCTTTCTTGTTGCTTTTGACATCCCTGGCCAGATTCAATTCTGTCAGGGCTTTAGCCTGCCTCACCTGATCCCTGGCCACTTGCACAGCCTCTCTGTAATCCTCCCAGGCTACCTGTCCTCGCTTTCACCCGCTATAGGCTTCCTTCTTTACTTTCAGTTGGTCCAGGAGCTCCTTGCTCATCCACACGGGCCGCCTGGCCTTTTTGCCCGACTTGCTGTTCGTCGGAATGCATCGCTGCTGAGCTTGGAGGAGGTGCTCCTTGAATCTCTGGACCGAGAGTAACCTTGAGGAGAGGGACTTGGGAGTGATGGTGGACGAGAAGCTCAACATGAGCCAGCAATGCGCCCTTGCAGCCCAGAAGGCCAACCGCATCCTGGGCTGCATCAAGAGGAGCGTGGCCAGCAGGTCGAGGGAGGTGATTCTCCCCCTCTACTCTGCCCTGGTGAGACCCCACCTGGAGTACTGCGTCCAGCTCTGGAGCCCCCAACATCAGAAGGACATGGACCAGTTGGAGAAGGTCCAGAGGAGGGCCACGAAGATGATCAGAGGGCTGGAGCACCTCTCCTATGAGGACAGGCTGAGAGAGTTTGGGCTGTTCATCCTAGAGAAGAGGAGGCTCCGGGGAGACCTTATAGCGGTCTTCCAGTACCTCAAGGGAGCCTACAGGAAAGACGGGGGAAAAACTGTTCAGTAGGGCCTGCTGTGACAGGACTAAGGGTAATGGTTTCAAAATAGAGGGAGGTAGATTCAGATTAGATATTAGAAATATTTTTTTTTTACAATGAAGGCGGTAGGAGCACTGGCACAGGTTGCCCAGAGAGGTGGTAGAGGCCCCATCCCTGGAAACGTTCAAGGCCAGGCTGGATGAGGCTCTGAGCAACCTGATCTAGTTGGAGATGTCCCTGCTCCTTGCAGGGAGGTTGGACTAGATGACCTTTGAAGGTCCCTTCCAACCCTAACCATTCTATGAACTACACAATAATGTCAATTGTTAGCCCCCCCTTGAGACAGGGAGTAGGACAACAGCGGCCAGTATATGTAAAAGTGCCAATTTTTATCGCGGATTTGATGGCACGGAAACAAGCAGCAGGGGTGTATAGAGAAGACCCGGATTGGGTAGGAAAAATCGTAGAGACAAGATCCTCATTGGAATGACTTACAGGTAATATGGGATAATTTAATGGACAGTATTGAAAATCAGATGGTGTTAAAAACTGGAAAAGCACAGGCAGAGGCAGCACATATGAGTGAAATGCTCTCTGGAACTTTGGGACAGAATTTCCCTTTGGGAGATCCCCAATGGGATCCAAGTAACCCGGAGCACAGAAGAAGGTTGAACCAAAACCAAAAATATGTGTTGTATGGAGTAAAGCATGCAATGCCAAAGGCTTTGAATTGGTCTAAATTATATGAAGTAAAGCAAGGTAAGAATTAATCTCCTTCTGTATTCTTAGGAAAATTGGAAGAGATTGCCAGAAAGCATACTGATTTAAAATTGGAAACTGAGGCACAACAACAATTGTCTTCGATTTTTATGGGACAATCGGCACCTGACATAAGACAAAAGCTCCAAAAATTAGAGGGAGAGGACTCAAGAAACTTAAATAAAATGTTAGAAACAGCATGGAAAATTTTTAATAATCAAGAAAAGGAAGAAGAACAAAGAAAATAAAAGAATGAAAAGGTTAAAGAAAATAGATTAATAGCTGTTCTAACAGGGTATGTAGCAAGGAGAAGAGGACGAGCTAGAGGAAGAGATGGTTTTAGGAACTTTGGTGACCAGGAACCTAATGTACCTCTAGGGATGAATCAGTGTGCATACTGCAGGGAGGAAGGAGATTGGAAAAAAGATTGTCCTAAAAAGAAAACAAGTCACCAAGAAGCTGCAAAGATGATGACTTTAGATGAATGAAGGGGACTGGAGGGGAACCCAGCTGAACCTCTGGTTGCAATTAAGCTGGGAGATGATAAAGTTGAATTTTTAGTAGATATGGGGGCAGTATATTCTGGTTTGAACACTTGTAAAGGGAAATTGGGAAATAAAACAGCTAATATAATTGGACTGACTGGGAAACAGGAAAATAGGCCATTCCTACAACCTCTAGATTTAAAAGTTGGAAATAAGGTAATTATACGTGAATTTTTATATGTGCCAGATTGTCCGATACCTTTGTTGGGACGAGATTTGTTGTCCAAATTAAATGCACAAATAGTTTTTGAAGAAGGAGAAATCCTTTTGAAAATACCAGAATCAAAGACAGGGGAAACATTGATGATACAGGAGAAAGTCAAGGAGCAAATACCACAGGAAGTGGATGAGGCTGTTATACCTACGGTGTGGAATACAGACATACCTGGTAGGTCAAAGATGGCACAACCTGTCAAAATAGAGTTGAAAGAACAGGCAAAACCAGTAAGAACCAAACAGTATCCCATCAAGCTAGAGATTAGACAAAGAATTTAAAAGTTGATTGATAAAATTTTGGAATATGGGATTCTTTAAGAGTGTGAATCAGAATATAATACTCCAATTTTACCAGTAAGAAAACCTTCAGGTGAATATAGATTAGTTCAAGATTTAAGAGCCATCAATCAGATAGTTAAAGACATATATCCTGTAGTTGCAAATCCATACACACTTTTAACAGCGCTGAGAGAGAATCATCAGTGGTTTACAGTGCTTGATTTGAAGGACACTTTCTTTTATATACCCTTGGAAAAGGAAAGTCGAAAATTATTTGCTTTTGAGTGGGAAAATCCACAGACAGGACGAAAAATGCAGCTAACATGGACAAGACTACCACAAGGATTTAAGAACAGTCCAACAATTTATGGAAACCAATTGGCGAGATAACTTGAACAGTGGAAACAAAATGAATCAAAACCTAAACCTGGACACCTCCTTCTGCAATATGTAGACGACATTTTGATTGTAATGGAAGAAAGATCGACCTGCATAAAGGTAACAATAGATCATTTAAATTTTCTTGGACTAAATGGCTATAAAGCATCTAGAAATAAGGCTCAAATAGCGAACCAGACTGTAATACATCTGGGCTTAGAAATTTCCAAAGGACAAGGACAATTGGGAACAGACCATAAGGAAGCGATCTGTAATATCCCTGAGAGAAAGACTGTTCATGAATTAAGAGCCTTTATCGTAGTTCAGGCCTGATCAGGACCAGACTACGCAGTCTCTCTCTCACTCCCCCCACCTTCCGAGAGAATAGGGAGAGAAAATATAAGGAAAAACGGCTCGAGGTTTGAGATAAGGACAGGGAGAAACCCTTAAAGTTACCGTCACGGGCAAAACAGACTCGACTTGGGGATGTCCCGCACGACATCCTTCACTCTAAAATAGAGAGACATGGGTTTGATGGACAAACCACTCGGTGGATAAGGAGTTGGCTGGATGGCTGCACTCAGAGAGTGGTGGTCAACGGCTCAATGTCCATGTGGACACCGGTCACGAGTGGCGTCCCTCAGGGGTCCGTGCTGGGCCCGGCCCTGTTCAACATCTTTGTCGGCGACATGGACAGTGGGATAGAGTGCACCCTCAGCAAGTTCGCCGACGACACCAAGTTGTGTGGTGCTGTCGACACGCTGGAAGGGAGGGATGCCATCTAGAGAGACCTTGACAGGCTGGAGAGGTGGGCCCGTGCCAACCTCATGAAGTTCAACCAGGCCAAGTGCAAGGTCCTGCACCTGGGTCATGGCAATCCCAGGCACAAATACAGGCTGGGCGGAGAATGGATTGAAAGCAGCCCTGAGGAGAAGGACTTGGGAGTGCTGGTGGATGAGAAGCTTAACATGAGCAGGCAATGCGCCCTTGCGGCCCAGAAGGCCAACCGCATCCTGGGCTGCATCAAGAGAAGCGTGGCCAGCAGGTCGAGGGAGGTGATTCTCCCCCTCTACTCTGCCCTGGTGAGACCCCACCTGGAGTCCTGTGTCCATTTCTGGAGCCCCCAGCACAAGAAGGACATGGGCCAGTTGGAGAAGGTCCAGAGGAGGGCCACGAAGATGATAAAAGGGCTGGAGCACCTCTCCTATGAGGACAGGCTGAGAGAGTTGGGGCTGTTCAGCCTGGAGAAGAGGAGGCTCCGGGGAGACCTGAGAGCGGTCTTCCAGTACCTCAAGGGGGCCTACAAGAAAGATGGGGAAAGGCTGTTTAGTAGGGCCTGTTGCGATAGGACGAGAGGTAATGGTTTTAAAATAGAGGGGGGTAGATTTAGATTAGAAATTAGGAAAAAATTTTTTACGATGCAAGTTATAGAACACTGGAACAGGTTGCCCAGAAAGGTGGTGGAGGCCCCATCTCTGGAAGCGTTCAAGGCCAGGCTGGATGAGGCTCTGAGCAACCTGACCTAGTCAGGGATGTCCCTGCTCCTTGCAGGGGGGTTGGACTAGATGACCTTTGAAGGTCCCTTCCAACCCTAACCATTCTATGATTCTATGATTCTATAAAACTATTCATTTATTACTACAAACAGCAGGATAATGAGACAGAGAACAAGATAACCTCCCTCCACCCCTCCCTCTTCCCAAGCTTAACATTATCTCTACTACCTTCCCCTCCCGAGCGGCACAGGGGGGAAGAGGGAATGGGGGTTGCAGTCAGTTCATCATACGTTGTTTCACGCCGTTGCTTCATGGTCGGGGGAAGAACTCCTCACATTCCTCCCCTGCTCCAGCGTGGGGTCCCTCCCACGGGCCACAGTCCTTCGTGGAACTGCTGCGGCGTGGGTCATCTCTTCCACAGGGTGCAGTCCCTCTAGAACAGCTGTCCCAGCGGGCCCTCCACAGGCCACAGCCGCCTTCAGGCATCCACCTCCCCCGGTGTGGGGTCCTTCACGGGCTCCAAGTGGATCTCTGCTCCTCCGTGGACCTCCATGGCCTGCAGGGGGACAACCTGTTCCACCATGGTCATCACCATGGGCCGCAGGGGAATCTTGACCAGGAGCCGCATTACTCCTCCCCCTCCTTCTGAACTGACCTTGGCGTCTGCAGCCGTTCCTCACAACAGGCTGGTAGATGTCTCTCAGGATCTTTTTTTACATCTTATTCACTTCTCATCTCCTTTCCACTTCTTGCAGCCGGGCTGGACCGAGTCGGGCCCAGTCAGCTGCCTGGCGAGAGGCCAGAGGGTGAGGCCTGCAAGGCCCATGAGGCCTGCGCCTCCCCCTCTGTGCCTCTGCCCCTGCTCAGCTTCTTCACATCTTCTCTTCTGTTTTTTTCTGTTTTCCCCTACTTAAATACGTTATCGCAGAGGCGTTATCACGGGACATTCTGCTACCAACTGGCTCGGCCTTGGCCAGCAGTGGGTCCCCCCTAGGCCTGGCCAAGTCCCCTGAACAAAGCGACTTCTAGCAGTTTCCTACAGAAGCTACCACCTTAGGCCCCCCCTCACTAACAAAACCACGACAGCTTCTTAGGGAATGGCTGGGTGGTGCCAACTTGGGATAATGAATTACTGTCTAATAGCTAAACCGTTATATGAA
Organism: Chlamydotis macqueenii; assembly: GCF_036417535.1. Taxonomy (NCBI): domain Eukaryota; kingdom Metazoa; phylum Chordata; class Aves; order Otidiformes; family Otididae; genus Chlamydotis; species Chlamydotis macqueenii. The sequence goes on along the minus strand of NC_141592.1, from coordinate 14,903,502 downwards.
GCCCAAAAGGTCATACCATTTGTATGGCATCCAGAGCAATGAAGAGCCTTTCGAGACTTAAAACGGGCTTTGATGGCGGCACCAGCACTGAGACATGCACATTTAACCAAGGACTTTCGGTTGTTTGTTCATGAAAGGCAACATCTCGCACTTGGAGTGCTGACCCAGAAAACGGGGAGCTGGAAAAGACCGGTGGTGTACTTAAAATCATAGAATCATTGAATGCTTAGGGGTGGAACGGACCTTCAAAGGTCATCTAGTCCAGCCCCCCTGCAAGGAGCAGGGATATCCCCGACCAGATCACGTTGCTCAGAGCCTCATCCAGCCTGGCCTTCAATGTTTCCAGAGATGGGGCATCCACCACCTCTCTGGGCAACCTGTGCCAGTGTTCTACAACCCTCAGTGAAAAAAATTTCTTCCTAATGTCCAATCTAAATCTACCTCCCTTTATTTTAAAACCATTACCCCTCGTCCTATCACAACAGGCCCTACTGAAGAGTTTCTCCCCATCTTTCCTGTAGGCCCCCTTGAGGTACTGGAAGACTGCTATAAGGTCTCCCGGGAGCCTCCTCTTCTCCAGGTTGAACAGCCCCAACTCTCTCAGCCTGTCCGCACAGGAAAGGTGCTCCAGCCCTCTGATCATCTTCGTGGCCCTCCTCTGGACCTTCTCCAACTGGTCCATGTCCTTCTTGTGTTGGGGGCTCCAGAACTGGACACAGTACTCCAGGTGGGGTCTCACCAGGGCAGAGTAGAGGGGGAGAATCACCTCCCTCGACCTGCTGGCCACGCTCCTCTTGATGCAGCCCAGGATGCGGTTGGCCTTCTGGGGCACAAGGGCACATTGCCTGCTCATGTTAAGCTTCTCATCCACCAGCACTCCCAAGTCCTTCTCCTCAGGGCTGCTCTTGATCCATTCTCTGCCCAGCCTATATTTGTGCCTAGGATTGCCACGACCCAGGTGCAGGACCTTGCACTTGGCCTGGTTGAACTTCATGAGGTTGGCACGTGCCCACCTCTCCAGCCTGTCAAGGTCCCTCTGGATGGCATCCCTCCCCTTCCAGCGTGTCATCGGCAAACTTGCTGAGGGTGCACTCCATCCCACTGTCCATGTTGCCGACAAAGATGTTGAACAGGGCCAGGCCCAACACGGACCCCTGAGGAACGCCACTCGTCACCAGTCTCCACCTGGACATTGAGCAGTTGACCACCACTCTCTGAGTGCGGCCATCCAGCCAATTCCCTATCCACCGAGTGGTTTGTCCATCAAACCCATGTCTCTCTACTTTAGAGAGAAGGATGTCGTGCAGAACAGTGTCAAAAGCCTTGCACAAGTCCAGGTAGATGATGTCTGTTGCTCGTCCCTTGTCCACCGATGCTGTCACCCCGTCATAGAAGGCCACCAAATTGGTCAGGCACGATCTGCCCTTGGTGAAGCCATGCTGGCTGTCACCAACCACCTCCTTGCTCCCCATGTGCCTTTGTCGGAAGACGGGAACGGAATAATCACGAACTCCTCATGGAGGTAAGCATGATCTTCGTTTATTGAGGGCTTTGCTCACACAGTTATAGGATTTTCAGGGTTGCACGCGGGGGTAGGCTTATTACTATTGGGTACAGGGTTCGCAGCACACGCTAATACTGTGTGACTGATTGGATATATGCAAATAAGCACAAGCATCTACGTCTTATTCTCCTCCCCTGCTTGCGGTTAGCGCATCTTGTTCAACATCCTCTTTCCTGATTTCAACACGGCTGTTTACCACTTACTTGCCCTTCAAGAAGACCTCAAGGTCACTGGTACTGTAACGGCAAGCCGGGTTGTGCAGACAGGCCTCAGATAGCACATTATGCCCTTGTTCAGCGAGGATATTCTCTACATGCCTTAGCATGGTTTCCAGGAGAATCTGCTTCATGACCTTGCCAGGCACAGAGGTGAGGCTGACCAGCCTGTAGTTGCCCAGGTCTTCCTTGTTCCCCTTTTTAAAAATGGGAGTTATGGTTCCCCTCTTTCAGTCATCGAGGACCTCACCAGACCGCCATGACTTCTCAACTACGATAGCCAGTGGCTTGGCAACTTCCTCCACCAGTTCCCTCAGGACCCGCGGATGCATCTCATCGGGTCCTACGGACTTGTGCACCTTCAGGTTCCTCAGATGGTCTCAAACCTGCTCTTCTGCTATAATGAGCAGTTCTTCATTCTCCCAGTCCCTGCTTGTACCTTCCACAACTTGGGTGGCGTGACAAGAGCCCTTATTGGTGAAGGCTGAGGCAAAAAAGTCATTAAGCACCTCAGCCTTCTCCATGTCCCGGGTAACCAGGTCACCCATTTCCTTCTGGAGGGGGCCTACATTCTTCCTGGACCTCCTTTTGTCCCCTACATAACTATAGAAGCCTTTCTTGTTGCTTTTGATGTCCCTGGCCAGATTCAGTTCTGTCAGGGCTTTAGCCTGCCTCATCTGGCCACTCGCACAGCCTCTTTGTAGACCTCCCAGGTTACCTGTCCTCGCTTCCACCCTCTATAGGCTTCCTTTTTCACTTTCAGTTGGTCCAGGAGCTCCTTGCTCATCCACGCCGGCCTCCTGGCCTTTTTGCCTGACTTGTTTTTCATCGGAATGCACCTCTGCTGAGCTTGGAGGAGGTGCTCCTTGAACATTGACCAAGTTTCCTGGGCCCCTCTTCCCTCCAGGGCCGCATCCCATGGCGCTTTGCCCATCAGGTCCCTGAAAAGCCCAAAGTCTGCCCTCCTGCAGTCCAGGGCAGAGAGCTTGCTGTGTAGCTTCCTCGCTGCCCCATGGATCTTGAACTCCACTGTGTCATGGTTGCTGCAGCCAAGGCTGTCCTTCAGTTTCACATCCCCCACCAGTCCCTCCCTGTTGGTGAGCATAAGGTCGAGCATGGCACCCCTCCTTGTCGGCTCCTCTATCGCCTGCAGGAGGAAGTTGTCATCCACGCATTCCAGGAACCTCCTGGACTGCCTGTGCCCTGCCATGTTGTCTCTCCAACAGATGTCAGGGTAGTTAAGTCCCCCATGAGGACCAGGGCTTGTGACCGCGAGGCTGCTCCTATCTGGCTATAGAGCGCCTTGTCCGCTCTGTCCTCCTGGCCAGGCGGCCTGTAACAGACCCCCACCGTAACGGCCCCTGTCTGTCACCATCCTCTAATCTTGACCCATAAGCTCTCTGTCAGCTCCTCCTCCATCCCCAGGTGGAGCTCCACACACTCCAGCTGGTTGTTGACATAGAGAGCGACACCCCCTCCTCATCTCCCCTGCCTGTCCTTTCTAAAAAGCCTATACCCCTCCATACCGATACAACTTCTCCAAACAGCTAGACACTGTAAGTTAAGGATGGCCTACTTGCCTCCGAGCAGTTGCTGGTACAGTGATTTTAACATATAAAGCTCGAAAACTAACTCTGGGAAGAATGACAACAGTATACGTACCACATATGGTAATCACTGTTTTAGAACAAAAGGAGGTCATTGGCTGTCCCCTAGCAGAATGATGAAGTACCAGGTAGTTCTGACAGAACAAGATGATGCGACTCTGAAAACAACTAACCTGGTGAATCCTGCAGTCTTTTTGAGTCCTGTACAGGAAGAAGGACAACTAGAACATGATTGTCTGGTGACCATTGAACATGTTTATTCCAGTCAAGAGGACTTAAGAGATAAACCGCTGGATGATCCTGATTGGGAGCTGTATACAGATGGCAGCAGCTTTGTGCAAAAGGGAATTCGTTACGCAAGATATGCGGTGACAACTGAAAATTCTGTTATAAAAGCCAATTCTTTGCTTTTTGAGCTGAATTTGTGCAAGGTAGAACTGATTGCCTTGACAAGGGCATTAGAGCTAAGCACAGAGAAGGAAGGAAATATTTGGACTGATTCAAAATATGCCTTTGGTGTAGTACATGTCCATGGAATTCTGTGGAAAGAAAGAGGGTTATCATCCTCTCAAGGAACAAGTATTAAACACAAGGAAGAAATTTTACAATTAATACAAGCAGTTCAAAAGCCAACTCAGATGGCAATCATGCACTGTAAAGCACATTGTCGTAGTTCAGCCCTGATCAGGACCAGACTACGCAGTCTGTCTCTTGCTCCCCCCACCCTCCGAGAGAATAGGAGGAGATGATATAAGAAAAAACAGCTCAAGGTTTGAGATAAGGACGGGGAGAAATCCTTAAAGTTACCGTCACGGGCAAAACAGACTCGACTTGGGGAAAACTATTCATTTATTTCTAAAATTAGCAGGAGAATGAGACAGGGAACAAGATAACCTCCCCCCACCCCTCCCTCTTCCCGGGCTTAACATTATCTCTACTACCTTCCCCTCCCGAGTGGCACTGGGGGGGGGAAAAGGGAATGGGGGTCGCGGTCAGTTCATCACGCATTGTTTTACGCCGCTGTATCATCGTCAGGGGAAGAACTCCTCGCATTCCTCCTCTGCTCTAGCGTGGGGTCCCTCCCACGGGCCACAGTCCTTTGTGAAACTGCTCCGGCGTGGGTCATCTCTTCCACGGGGTGCAGTCCCTCTAGAACAGCTGTCCCAGCGGGCCCTCCACAGGCCACAGCCTCCTTCAGGCCTCCACCTGCTCTGGCGTGGGGTCCTCCACGGGCTGCAGGTGGATCTCTGCCCCTCCATGGACCTCCATGGGCTGCAGGGGGACAACCTGCTCCACCATGGTCTTCACCACGAGTTGCAGAGGAATCTTGGCCAGGAGCCGCATTACTCCTCCCCCTCCTTCTTCACTGACCTTGGCGTCTGCAGCCATTCCTCACAACAGGCTGGCAGACGCCTCTCAGGATCCTTTTTACATCTTATTCACTTCTCATCTCCTCTCCACTTCTTGCAGCCGGGCCGGGCCGAGTTGGGCCCAGTCGGCTGCCCGGCGGGAGGCCAGAGGGTGAGGCCTGCAAGGCCCATGAGGCTCGCGCCTCCCCCTCTCTGCCCCCCGCTCAGCTGCTTCACATCTTCTCCTCTCTCTTTTTCCTGTTTTCCCCTTCTTAAATACGTTATCGCAGAGGCGTTATCATGGGACATTCTGCTACCAATTGGCTCGGCCTTGGCCAGCAGCGGGTCCGCCCTAGGCCCGGCCGAGTCCACTGAACAAAGGGGAGCGACTTCTAGCAGTTTCCTACAGAAGCTACCACCTTAGGCCCCCCCTCACTAACAAAACCAGAACACACATCAATCAGGAAATACAAAAGAAATTATAGGAAATAAGTTGGCAGATAGAGCAGCTAGGAGAGTAGCAAAAAGAGATGCCTTACAAATGGCATTGATCCCTACTAAGTCTATTGCTCTACCAAGAGATAAACCCTAATATTCTGAGGAAGATGAGAAACTGGGAAAATTATTAAATGCAAAGAAAAATTTGGCAGGATGATGGGTGACACCAAAGGGTCAAGTAGCAATCCCACCACAAATAATGAGGGAAATAATGCAGAGAAAACATAAGGAATGCCATTGGGGAGCAGAAACATTAGTAACTCTCCTAAGGAGACACTTAGTATCAATAAAAATGCTAGAAATAGCTAAAATGACAACTGCAAAATGTGAAATATGTTTGAAAACCAGCCCAGTGATAAAGAAAAAGGTTCAAATTGGAATATTAAAATCAAGAATGGAACCAGGAGATTATTGGCAATTAGATTTTTCAGAACTACCCTGACACAATGGATATCGATACATTCTGGTAGGGGTTGATACTTTTACAGGATGGCCAGAAGCCTTTCCCTGTTGAACCAACCAAGCAAAAGAAGTCATTAAATGGCTATTATTGCAGGAAGTCATCTCGAGATTTGGGGTACCTATTGGAATTTCTTCAGATAGGGGTTCACATTTTGTTGCAGAAGTAGTGCAGGGTGTCAGTAAAATGTTGGGAATCACTTGGGACTTACATACACCTTGGAGGCCACAATCCAGTGGAAAAGTAGAAAGAATGAATGAAACATTAAAAAGACAAATTAGTAAAATATGTCAGGAAACTAATTTGAAATGGCCTCAGGCACTTCCATTGGCTCTATTATGGATTCGGCTTCAACTCAAAATGGAACATTGATCAGTCCTTATGAATTACTGTGTGGAAAACCTTATGAATCTCCTGAACCAAATTTAAATCTACATTTAAAAGGAAAACAAGATTTATATAACTATCTGCTTTCTTTAGGAAAAACTTTAACTGCGCTTCAAAGTGTGATTGTTTGGAACAGGCTTCTGTCTTTGGAGAATCCAGTACATGATTTTCAACCAGGAGATTATGTCTATGTGAAGACGTGGACTTCTGAACCTCTTCAGGAGCACTGGAAAGGACCCTTTCAAGTACCATTAAAATTGCTGAATCTGAAGCATGAATACATTATACTAGGGTGAAGAGAGCACCACCAGCGTGGAAAATGGTCAGTAGGGATCCTAAGACTTCAAAATTGACTTTGAAATGTGTCATCTAATCTGGCATATCATTTTGAAATCTGGGGAGAACGGATATGGTTTTGAAGATTAATGCTAGTGGGAGCCTGGTTTGTGGCAAAAACTGAACAACGAGAAATGACAGTAAACTATGGAGGTACTTTGGGATTGGAATGTAATTCTACTCAAATTCCAGAATTTGATACTGACAAATTAAAGGTGAGTTGGATGGAAGACAAGGAGAAAAGTGAGATAGTACCAAGGCAAAATGAGATGAAGGAAATAAATAAGAGACAAGCTGAACAATTAATTTATCTCCCAAAGAAAACCCAGGAAGAAAATTTGATTATAGGATTGATTAAAGGGTTTGCCAATCTCCAGAATGTGACACAAATTACTGCCTGTTTGCCTATACCAAGGGCAGTTGGTGAATCCATTCCATAGAGAATTTTGACAATGAATTTGACTATTTTAGAACAGAGAAATACAACTACTCACTGTGAAAAAAAGACCAGTAATTGGATAGCAAGAACAAGTAACAAATATTAAGAAACAATGGAAGTTTCCAGGAAGTAGAGCAGACTGCGAAAAATTACTAAACTTTGTTTTTACCAAAATAGAGAGATTCCATAATGTAGGATACTGTACTTATGATGAACAAGTGAAGAAAAACAGAACTCAACTGGTCATGGAATGGAAATGTGATGAGGATAACCAGACTATACCAGAAAGGGCAGTTAGTTGGGATTCAGTATGGTCTATGACTATGTTATCTCAATTCCAATATATGGCCAAAACTCCTTGGTGCTTTACCTGGGATGGGTCAATTTTTACAACTTGGCCATCCGTAAATGATAAAGGGAGTTCATTCCGAGAAAAGGAAAATATAATATCTTGGTGGAAATGTGAGAAAATATACAATTGCCGTACTGTAGACATGGCAGTTTAAAATATTCCCCCTTTAATGGCGGCCTTGAAATATGGCTGCTTGTGCAGAGGACTTTGACATGATCTCCAATTGACTGAAACATATAAACCCAAAAGAGGAAGAATATTTAGTTGTAGAAAATCGACCATTCAAAGTCCGGGACATTTGGTTTGGCAATGAGTGATGGAACACGGACAACTCATTTGCCTCTTGATGGAAAGGTAAAACAAATCACGCTGGAGATGCCAACATTGTGCTCAATTTGGAAAAAGTCTCCTTTTAGGGGGCCTTTAGAAAATTTGAAATTAGAACGAGTTAAAAGAACAACAGATGTTGAAGAGGAGTGGAATGAACCCTCTACGGGAGTTAGAATAAGTTGGGTCTTAGAATCTTTACTGACCCCTTTGGCAATATATAGGAATCGGGATTGGCTATACCGATTAACAGGACAGGTGGAAAGGTTGGCCAATGTGACCAGAAAGGGATTTAGAGATTTAAATTTGCAGTTACAAGCAACCTCAAAGATTACTTTACAAAATAGAACGGCTTTAGATATGCTCTTACTCAAAGGACATGGAGTTTGTGGATACCTGAGGGATAGAACTGATCATTGTTGCATACACATTCCAAATGTAACTCAAGATGCGGAACACAATTTGGACTTACTGGAAAAGACAGAAGGAGACACTCAAAAACTTCAGCAGGACATGCAAGAAAGTTGGATAGATAAGATCTTAATTGGATTGGGATGGAATTTGAGTTCATGGATAAAAACACTGATTAGCACTGCATTAGTCTTGTTGATAATCTTTTTAGCAAGTATTTTGGTTTATTATTGTTTAAAGAAACAAATAAACCACAAGATCACAACTAATCGAATGATTATCCAAGCAGCGGCTAGACAAGAGGATGAAAAAGAATAAATTCCAAGGCTCCCACCAACATATAATGAATGAAACAAAATATTGATAATGCATTATAAAAGATAATAAATTTTTAGAATTAGGATGAAAGTATTGAAATGATTTTTCAAAACTTTCAAAGGGGGGAAAATGTTGCACGTATTCTGATAAAATAATCAAGATTCAATCAAACAGAAGAGTTAAGTTTGACTAAGAAACTGAAAATTGTAAGGCATTGTTCTGGTTTTGTTAGTGAGGGGGGGCCTAAGGTGGTAGCTTCTGTAGGAAACTGCTAGAAGTCGCTCCCCTTTGTTCAGTGGACTCGGCTGGGCCTAGGGCAGACCCGCTGCTGGCCAAGGCCGAGCCAATTGGTAGCAGAATGTCCCATGATAACGCCTCTGCGATAACGTATTTAAGTAGGGGAAAACAGGAAAAAGAGGAGGAGAAGATGTGAAGCAGCTGAGCGGGGGGCAGAGAGGGGGAGGCGCGAGCCTCATGGGCCTTGCAGGCCTCACCCTCTGGCCTCTCGCCAGGCAGCCGACTGGGCCCAACTCGGCCCGGCCTGGCTGCAAGAAGTGGAGAGGAGATGAGAAGTGAATAAGATGTAAAAAGGATCCTGAGAGACATCTACCAGCCTGTTGTGAGGAATGGCTGCAGACGCCAAGGTCAGTGAAGAAGGAGGGGGAGGAGTAACATGGCTCCTGGCCAAGATTCCTCTGCAACTCGTGGTGAAGACCATGGTGGAGCGGGTTGTCCCCCTGCAGCCCATGGAGGTCCACGGAGGGGCAGAGATCCACCTGCAGCCCGTGGAGGACCCCACGCCAGAGCAGGTGGAGGCCTGAAGGAGGCTGTGGCCCGTGGAGGGCCCGCTGGGACAGCTGTTCTAGAGGGACTGCACCCCGTGGAAGAGATGACCCACGCCGGAGCAGTTTCACAAAGGACTGTGGCCCGTGGGAGGGACCCCACGCTGGAGCAGAGGAGGAATGCGAGGAGTTCTTCCCCTGACGATGATACAGCGGCGTAAAACAACGCGTGATGAACTGACCGCGACCCCCATTCCCTTTCCCCCCCCGTGCCACTCGGGAGGGGAAGGTAGTAGAGATAATGTTAAGCTCAGGAAGAGGGAGGGGTGGGGGGAGGTTATCTTGTTCCCTGTCTCATTCTCCTGCTAATTTTAGAAATAAATGAATAGTTTTCCCCAAGTCGAGTCTGTTTTGCCCGTGACGGTAACTTTAAGGATTTCTCCCCGTCCTTATCTCAAACCTTGAGCTGTTTTTTCTTATATCATCTCCTCCTATTCTCTCAGAGGGTGGGGGGAGCGAGAGAGAGACTGCGTAGTCTGGTCCCGATCGGGGCTGAACTACGACAGGCATAATCTATAAATTAGAATTGTTAGGCTTGGAAGAAGTAACTATAGGAACCTCGCTAGGAAATTATTACATTTTATATTTTGTTAGGGAATGTAACTGAAGTGATGGGAACGGGGTAGACAATCCTTTAATGTTGTTTATATGCTGCTATGCTCCCAGTACAGCCCCAACCCATCTTGGCAATAGGTCAGGGAGTAGTTAACCAATTAGAATAGTTGATTTGGGCTAGAATAGAAATAAGGGTGGTCAAGCATATCATAGATACCAGATTTTTGTGGTTAGAGACCATGCACCATGGAGAAGAAAACAACATGCCCATAAGAAGGGGTCAAATAAAGGACACACTTGCACGACCACCAGGAGGCTTGGAAGACCACCGAAGACCCCCAGAGAGACTTAATGAGTATGCGCAGCAAGGCTGAGTTTATGAGAATAATTTCTAAGAATTGTTTTGAATATGCATAATTATTCTGGGAAATATAATGAATATGTATGTTTCTATATGATATAAACTTTATTTCACATGTGATAAGCATGCATGCTAGGTGGAGCAATCCCCCATGCATCTGGCGCTGCAATAAAGAATGCCTGCTTCTTAATGCTACATTGGTGTTGACCGATTTTGGTGACACTTTCATAAAAAATGGGCAGAGTGTGGCATAAATACCATATGAATTGCTCTTGTATCCCACTTCCTAATAGCCTCTTTCTCAGGGATTCCCACAGATGTTCCACCATTACGTAAATAATAACTGTTTCCACCATAGGGGCCTAAATGTAGACATCCTCTACAATATTTCTGATTCTGTGATAGGGATAACAGATGTATGCAGCGAGTCACTGATCTGGGCTTGCTCCGCACATCCCATATAACAGGATGGGTGCATGTTCCACCATATGCTCTAGGGAAGGGGGCATAAATTTTCAGCATGACAGATACAGTTCTAGTAATGTGACAGGGAAAGGGCAGGGCATGTAAATGAGTTCAGAAAATTGGTGGAACTAATCCATCACTAATTTAAACAATTAAAAACAGTTTTTTCATGAAGAAGTGAATAAAGTGTAAGATATATCAAATGCAATTCATATGAAGTCTTGGGGTAACAGTAGCAAAAGAACAAAAGCAACATAAGAACACATTTTTTGAAAATGTGTCTTAAAATAATTGGCAAAAAATAACAGACGCTGAGATTATACCTAACTTCCAAAGTTAGCACTGGAAAGAAGATGCATCTGAGTTGGAAAATTTTATCCTAAAGCAACAATAACTAAGAAACAAATGAACCTACTTAAAGCATAATTCTAAATTTACCTTTAAGTCGTTCCATTAAGTCAATTTGTCCAGAAGATGCCATTGTCTTATCTTCAATACTTCCTTGTAGCTGTTTCAGCACCTCCTATAAGAAATTAAGCATAATTAAGAAATCCTTAAAATAATAAACCAAGGTAAATACATCTTATCCTGTCCTCAAGTACACATTTATGCAACAGCTACGGTGACACTGATGTAAACTATATTTAATGTGAGCAGTGATCAACTGTCATAACTAATTTCCATCAAATATATACTACAGTATTTCCCCAAACACTGTCACAACATAAAGTCTATCATCTTCTCTGATAATACAATTTATCAGGTTATTTAAAAGTTCTTCTCAAAGTGAATATCACTTATCTCTAACTTACAGATGGAGAAATGGAAGCCCAAAGTACAGTCAAATTTCTTCAATCTGTGTTCTTAAAGTTAGTCTTGTAAATATAAAATTTGGATACATAACTAGAAGTTACTAAAGAGTCTTGAATAGTACATTTGTTGAACTTCAAAGATATCAGAAGAAACACTCTCCAGGGTTGTTTTTTTCTGTAGGTTGGTTTGTTGTTTTTTTTTTTTTTTCTTTCTTCCTGCAAGGCCACTGTAGCCAGCAGTCATACTTTTCTTACTACTGCTATCATGCCTATGAGGAAAAGATTTAGGGCTCCTTCAGGGAGTCATATTATTCTGCTTACTACTACTACCATAACACCTATAAGGCAAAGATTTAGGACTCCTTCATTCAATCAAAGCTTCAAAGCCTAGAATATCCCTGCATGCTATGAAAACTACATATGATCAAATTATACAGCTAAAGGAAAATACTTCAAATGCATAAAAAGATCCATGGTAAATAATGAATACTAGACTAAAAGGGGCCTGTAAGCCCCCTGGTCCTAATGCTCAGTGGCCTAAACTGAGGTGGAAAATTAAATTAAAGTTATAGCGAAGGCCTTTTCCATATCATAATAGCAGATACATCAACAGCAAGAATAAATTGAAAAGACTGTCCACAAGGCAAAAAGCCCTTATTATAATTTAAAATATGATTTTTCATATTATAGAAAATAAAATATTTTTAGAAGCAGTAGTCAAGAAAAAACTAAGTAATGAGAGATACTCCATACTTGTCATACACAGACTCTACACATAGAATTGTACATCTATTCAGATCCCAAATCTAATTAATTTTAGGTAATTATAAAAATCTCCACAACACTATTTTACTCTTTTAGGAAACTAGCATGCCTTGCTATCAATGTTATTAATTCTTGCAACCTGTACAGAAGGTACACTTTAAATGCATTTTTGCTCTGTTTGAGGAGAACAAAACCAGCATCTACATGAAGTCAAGATATTCTTCATTTTTTAACAGATATAATATCGAGCCTTTCTGTACTCAAAGTGTTATTACTAGAACAAAACAGAAGTAGAAGGATTCTGAGTAAAGAACTCCAGAAGGTTCTGAGAATATTACCTCCAAGCACTAGAATCAAACACTAGCTGCACAGTCACTCTGCAATCACCCATTATTTAATTTTATGCTAGTACTCCAGGAAGAGGACATCTGGAGTACAGATACATTAACCACGTCTACACTGATTTGTAGAAATAATTCTGAAGGTCAAGCTGAGGTCACGTTTCCTGACTTAAATGTTGCCTGACTCATGGAGTACTGCAAGGGTATGCCTACATCAGTGTTTTAGTTTGGATCAGTTTGAAGCCAGTCTCACAACTGCCCCCACTAATTGTACTTTGGTTCAGATTGTTGAGTGATTGCAGAGTGTAAACTAAACTCCTTTCAGATCAAACTAAGTGAGCAATTACGCTCAGACCATTAATGGGCATTCACTCCATGGGACCAGGCTGGAGCTAGACCAAAAGTAAACCTCCCTGAAACACACAATATGGATAACTGTGTCCTCAATGTAACTTTTCTACAGATCTGTTCATCTACAGCCAGCTGCACAACAGAATGTATTGGGTTTACATGGCAAGGTTTTGGTAGCAGAGGGAGGCTGCAGGGGTAGCTTCCGTGAGAAGAGACCAGAGGCTGCTCCTGTGCTGGACAGAGTTGATTCCAGCCAGCTCCACTGGTCAAAGCTGAGCCAACTGATGAAGCTGGTAGCACCTCTGTGAAAATCTATTTAACAAAGGGTAAAATGCTGCACAGGCAGCGTGTGAGTGTGAGAAGCAAGGAAAAAAAAAAAAGTAAGAAACAATCCTGAGAACACCAAAGTCAATGAAGAAGGAGGGGGAGGAGGTACTCCAGGCACTGGAGTAGAGATTGCCTCTACAGCCTGTGGAGAGGACCACACGACCACACCAGAGGAGATATCCACACTGAAGCCCATGGAAGACTCCATGCCAGAACAAGTGGATATTCCCTGAAGGAAACTGCAGCCCATGAGAAGGAACTACACTAGAGGAGGCTCTCCTGACAAGAACTGCAGACTATGGAGAATCCACACTGGAGCAGGTTTATCCTGAAGGACTGCAATCCATGGTGAAAACTCATGCTAGAGCAAGGGAAAAGTGTGAGGTGGAAGGAGCAGCATAGAACTGTTATGAACTGACTGTAACCCCCCCATTCCTCATCCCCTCTGCACCCTTGAGGGGGGGGGGGGGGGGGGGAATAGAGGAGTTGGGAATGAAGCTGAGCCTGGGAATAAAGCTGGGGCAGGGGGAAGATGTTTTAATTTTTGTCTTTGTTTCTTACTGTGGTGGGTTATCCTTGGCTAGATGCCAGGTACCCTCCATGCTGCTCTATCACTCCCCCTCCTCAGGAAAGAAGGGGGAGAAAAATACAACGAAAGGCTCATGGGTCAAGATAAGGATGGGGAAATCACTCAACAATTACTGTCATGGGCAAAACAGACTCAATTTGGGGAAAATAATTTAATTTATTGCCAATCTAAATCAGAGTAGGATAATGAGAAATAAAACCAACTCATAAAAACACCTTCCCCCCTCACCCCTCCCTTCTTCCCAGGCTCAACTTCACTCCCGATTTCTCTACCTCCTTCCCCCAAGTGGTGCAGGTGTTATATGACATAAAATAATTAAGCAATATAATTTTAAAATAATATTATTTTTGAAAATTGTAGAAATATTAGGCAGGTTTTGCTATCCATATAACTGCAGTCACATAGGCTAGACTTCGTATGCAATCTATTAATCCTTAGAGAGAACTGGTAGTTTAAGGATTGTCAGGAAAATGTATTATTCTGTTTGTTAAAAGTTAGCCTAGCATAGCTGGGGTGATTAAGAGGGATGGCAGAACAAAGGCAGGCCTCGAGGATGGAGTGTAAAACAGGCCCTGAGCCAGTACTTTGGAGGCAGAGAAGATCAAGGAACACTGTGACCTGTTCTCAAGACCATATATGGAGATTTTAAGGAAAGTTAAACCAGCGAATTTGAGGAGGGGGCGCTCTGATGAGCCCTGGGACCACCAGACGACCCTTGACTCAAAAGACTGAGCATGCGCAAGTGGGTGGGGAATATTATAATGATTATTATGAAATCTGATGATTATGTATTAGTGTTTCGAAAGTTATTAATGATTATGCATGAAAACACTAAATATATTCTGTCCAGATTTCCAGACCAGCATGCACACTAGGTGGAAGGATCCCCCATGCATCCGGCGCTGCAATAAAGAATGCCTGCTTCTTAATGCTACATTGCTGTTAAGGAGTTTGATTCTCTATTTCAGTGACACATGGGGACAGGGAACGGGGGTTGTAGTCAGTCCATTACGTATTGTCTCTGCAGCTCCTTCCTCCTCACACTCCTCCTCCTGCTCCAGCGTGGGGCCCCAACCATGGGAGACAGTCCTTCATGAACTTCTGCAACTTGGTTCCTTAGAATGGGCTGCAGAGTGGATATCTGCTCCACTATGGACCTCCATGGGGACAATCTGCTTCACTAGGGTCTTCTCTACAGGCTACAAGGAAGGAATCTCTGCTCTGGCACCTGAAGCACCTCCTCCCCCACCTTCTTCACTGACCTTGGTGCCTGCATAGTTTTTCCTTTCACATATTCTCATTCCTCTCCCAGCTGCTGTTGCAGAGCAGGTTTTTTTTTCCCCTTCTTAAATAGTGATAGTGCTTCTGTGATAACATATCTCCGATTGGCTCAGCTTTGGCCAGCAGCAGGTCCATCTCGGAGTCAGCTGGAACTGGCTTTCTCGGACATGGGAGAAGCTCCTGGCATCTTCTCACAGAAGCCACTCCTATAGTCCCCTCACTATCAGAACCTTGCCATGTAAACCAAATGCACTCACTAGCCTACTCTATTCTTAATTGGCAATGAATTAATTTTCCCAAGTCAAGTCTGTTTTGCCCATGACAGTAATTGGTAAGTGATCTCCCTGTCATTATCTTGACCCATAAGCTTTTTCATCCTATTTTATTCCCCTGTCTTGTTGGGGGGGGGGGGGGGGAAGTGAAAGGACAACCCACCACACTGCATGCTACCTGTTGAAACAGACACAGCCTTTAGGATCAAGTCTGGTATGATAAAAATCACTACTCAGAAAATCTCAGCTGTGCTTGTGCTTTTAACTACATTCAAGGGCATTCTCATTAGCCATAGGGCCCAACCATCTCTGTATGTAACATATGCCCTGTCAGCAATGTCAGACAATCAAATAACCTGAAGGGCTCCCACATTATCTGACATAAGGTCAGATGTCATTTGCAGACAGCAGTCTTAGCTTAAAAGCCTAAAAGGGCAACATTGACATGTAGAGTGGTCTTTGGAGTATTTCAAGCTTCTGAAAGACCTGTCAACTCAGATAAATTTAGAAATACCTAGCAGAATCCTTTCTCCCGAGAACAGCACAGTGATGCAGGAAAAAAAAAAAAATCCCCACACACAAAATCAACCCCAACATCCAACCTTTCCTCCTACTTCCTTCTTAGAAGTTGTCTTCTCACCTCTCTGCATGACAGTGCTGCTATTTCAAAGATCATGTTCAGGATACTTCACGACATTATGACTCCTCTTGCTTCAAGAGACAATATTAATAGCTAAGCAAAAATACTATCACCTTTTCCTGTGTTACCAAATTACATGACTGAATGATGTCCAGATAGCTCAGGACTGCTCTCTCTGAATATGAAGTAACAGCAAGTGCTAAACATCAGCATAGCAGATCACATTTCTCAATTTTCCCTGCTACAATTCCAATTAGTTGTCAATTAGTTGAGGTTTTTACTTATATTTTTTAAATTTTCCACTTCTTTTTTCAACCCTGTATGCCATTTTATTTTTAGTCAACACATAAAACTCTCCATTATTTCTTTTCCATAGAAACACTGTTTAGATAACAACGCCATTATTAGAATCATAGAACAGCTAGTGTTGAAAGGGACCTTCAAAGGTCACCTAGTCCAACCCCCCTGCAAGAGGCAGGGACATCCCCAACTAGATCAGGTTGCTCAGAGCCTCATCCAGCCTGGCCTTGAACGTTTCCAGGGATGCTGCTTCCACCACCTCTCTGGGCAACCTGTTCCAGTGTTCTACAACCCTCAGTGAAAAAAAAAATTTCCTAATATCCAATCTGAATCTATCTCCCTCTATTTTAAAACCATTACCCCTAGTCCTGTCACAACAGGCCCTGCTGAAGAGTTTCTCCCCATCTTTCTTGTAGGCCCCCTTGAGGTATTGGAAGACCGCTATCAGGTCTCCCTGGAGCCTCCTCTTCTCCAGGCTGAACAGCCCCAACTCTCTCAGCCTGTCCTCATAGAAGAGGTGCTCCAGCCCTCTGATCATCTTTGTGACCCTCCTTTGGACTCTCTCCAACTGGTCCTTAGGCTATGTGTTTAGTTTAGAGCTTTACCTTTGTTTGACAATTACAAGTGGTTGTTTTAACCAGAAGGACTTAAATATGTAAAAGTTCTTGCATGGAAAATACATATGCATAAATTGGGTAATACAGACACTTGTTTGGTGGAATAGAAAAAATAAGAAAGTGAATTCTAAACTTTATTCAGTTTAAATTCTGTATTTTGACAGTATATTACCACCCTTATGTTTAACAGATAACAAATACAGGAAAATATATAAGGAAGCAAGTGAAAACTTGTCAGAGAAATTCAGGTATGGTGGTACTTAAGAGTTAAAAGATTTCTCATCTCTCAAGCAATAAATTGAAATAGTAGGGATTATACAGAAAAGCATTGGCTAACAAAGTCCTATTTGCTTGAATCGCTGCAAGAAGGCAACCTATCACAGAGGATCTTAATGATCCACAAACAAACAAGATGTGACCAGCTGACAAACTGATGAGACTGTTGACAGAAGGGAAATCATTTGGGTGACGATGATTTTCATTATCCAAATCTCACGATTACTCTAGTAAAGGAATTATCTTTCTTAAACTGTAATCTGCTTTTGCTTAAAGCCAAAGGGGTCATACCTAGATTTTCCTAATTGCTGAAGAGACAGGAACAGGTTATACATTACAGTTAAAAAAACAGCAATTACATACTCTAGTTAGTTTAGAACTCCTTGATGAATATTACTTCTGACATTTCACTATCTATTTTATCCTTTTGTTCTAAAATTTCTATGTTTGACACTTAAATTTGAGACAGGGCCACAGACATATTCCCTCCCTAAGTACTGAGTCTACAATTACTGTGAAGATTTTACTACACAGTTTTTGGTCCATCAAGAAACTATAATCCACTGTGCTATGTCTGACTTGATTTCTTATCAGAAATTATATCAGATACCTCAGATCAACTACAAATCAGATTTCCAGTAACACTTGTGAAACAATGCTAATATTGTAACGTGTAACAGAACGTACACAGAAATACCTAGCATACTGTTCTGGTTTTATTTAGTGAGGGGGAGACTAAGGTGGCAGCTTCTGTAGGAAACTGCTAGAAGTCGCTCCCCTTTGTTCAGTGGACTCGGCTGGGCCTAGGGTGGACCCGCCGCTGACCAAGGCCGAGCCAATTGGTAGCAGAACGTTCCCTGATAACGCCTCTGCAATAACGTATTTAAGAAGGGGAAAACAGGAGAGAAAAAAAAAAAAAAAAAAAAAAAGAAGAGATGATGTGAAGGAGCTGAGCAGGGGCAGAGAGGGGGAGACGCAAGCCTTGTGAGCCTTGCAGGCCTCAACCTCTAGCCTCTTGCCAGGCAGCTGACTGGGCCTGACTCAGCCCAGCACAGTTGCAAGAAGTGGAGAGTAGATGAGATGTGGAGAGAACCTGAGAGGCATCTGCCTGAGCCTGATTGTGAAGAATTTCTTGAGAGAGGAACAGCTGCAGATGCCAAGGTCAGTGAAGAAGGAGAGGGAGGAGTAATGCTGCTCCTGGCCAAGATCCCCCTGCAGCCTGTGGTGCAGCCCATGGTGGAGCAGGCTGTCCCCCTGCAGCCCATGGAGGAGCAGAGATCCACCTGCAGCCCCTGGAGGACCCCACACTGGGGCAGGTGGATGCCTGAAGAAGGCTGTGGCCTGTAGAGGGCCCACACTGGGGCAGCTGTTCTGGAGGGACTGCACCCCCTGGAAGAGATGACCCACGCCAGAGCAGTTTCACAAAGGACTGTGGCCCATGGGTGGGACCTCACGATGGAGCAGGGGAGGAATGTAAGGAGTTCTTCCCCCGACAAGGAAGGAGCGGCATAAAGCGATGTGTGAGGAACTGACCATAACCCCCATTCCCTCTTCCCCCCTGTGCCGCTCGGGGGGGGGGGGGGGGGGGGGAAAGTGGTAGAGATAATCTTAAGCCCAGGAAGAAGGAGGAGTGAAGGGAGGTTATCTTGTTCTGTCTCATTATCCTGCTGTTTGTAGTAATAAATGAATAGTTTTCCCCAAGTGGAGTCTGTTTTGCCCATAACGGTAACTTTAAGGATTTTCTCCCTGTCCTTATCTCAAACCTCGAGCCGTTTTTCTTATATCATCTGCTCCTATTCTCTCGGAGGGTGGGGGGAGTGAGAGAGAGACTGCGTAGTCTGGTCCCGATCAGGGCTGAACTACGACAGAAACAAACTGAAAAGTTCTGTTATTTGACACAGTACGTATCCCCAGCAAACTGTTCAAGTTTCTGGTACCTTAAATTAAAATGGGTCTCCATTAAATGCACGCATCTACCATCTACCTGAGGAATCTCATATATAAATATACACTATATATGTGTGCATATTGTTAAAGCCTATTGCCATATTGTTGCTGCTCACTGAGTTCGGAATACAGGTTCTCAGTTATGTCCCCTGTGTAGCCCTTATCAAGGTCATCACAAGACTGGTCAAAGCTAATCAGTAGATTAATAGATAGACAGTAGTTGAAAAATTAACCTTTACAGATATGTTTGCTGTGTTAAAGAATAGGAAATCAATCAATTGATCTATGCTTGAGTAAGTGTATTTTGAGTTTTACAGACCACAGGCCTCCAAAGAGAAAGATCATGAGACGTGGTGACCTGAGGATAACTTATTTAAAGCAGAGCAGGAACAAGACAGGAGAAGCTGTGCTGAGGATCTGAATTCTGTGGACATTAAGACTGATGAGTTCCAAGAACTGAAAAGGCCAGATGGAAACTTCTGTGAATTTTTAAACCTTACGTAACCATATAGAAATAGTATATAAGATCATGTATGTAGCGGATTTTGTCACTCACTACTGTGGTGGCCTAACTCTGAGTTGTTGTGATTAAAGAGCATACTTAGGTGTTACCCTGCATATGAAATTTCCTTTTGCACACACACATATATATACTTATATATCTTTTGAATTTTGCCATATATCAGGGATATCTGAAAATGTTAGGCTTCAAATTCTGATTTGCATGCACATGCATTGCCTCACCTCTGGGCCTGGCAATGTCATGGAGCAGATTCTCCTGGAAACCATGCTGAGGCACATGGAGAGCAAGGAGGTGGTTGGTGACAGCCAACAGGGCTTCACCAAGGGCAAATCGTGCCTGACCAATTTGGTGGCCTTCTATGACGGGGTGACAGCATCGGTGGACAAGGGATGAGCAACTGACATCATCTACCTGGACTTGTGCAAGGCATTTGACACTGTCCCGCACGACATCCTTCTCTCTAAACTGGAGAGACATGGGTTTGATGGACGGACCACTCGGTAGATAAGGAATTGGCTGGATGGCCGCACTCAGAGAGTGGTGGTCAACTGCTCGATGTCCAAGTGGAGACCGGTCACGAGTGGCGTTCCTCAGGGGCCCGTGTTGGGCCCGGCCCTGTTCAGCATCTTTGCTGGAGACATGGACAGTGGGATAGAGTGCACCCTCAGCAAGTTCGCCGATGACACCAAGTTGTGTGGTGCCGTCAACACGCTGGAGGGGAGGGATGCCATCCAGAGAGACCTTGACAGGCTGGAGAGGTGGGCCCGTGCCAACCTCATGAAGTTCAACCAGGCCAAGTGCAAGGTCCTGCACCTGGGTCGGGACAATCCCAGGCACAAATACAGGCTGGGCGGAGAATGGATTGAGAGCAGCCCTGAGGAGAAGGACTTGGGAGTGCTAGGGGACAAGAAGCTCAACATGAGCCAGCAACATGCCCTTGCGGCCCAGAAGGCCAACCACATCCTGGGCTGCATCAAGAGGAGTGTGGCCAGCAGGTCGAGGGAGATGATTCTGCCCCTCTACTCTGCCCTGGTGAGACCCCACCTGGAGTACTGTGTCCAGTTCTGGAGCCCCCAGCACAAGAAGGACATGGACCAGTTGGAGAGGGTCCAGAGGAGGGCCATGAAGATGATAAGAGGGCTGGAGCACCTCTCCTATGAGGACAGGCTGAGAGAGTTGGGGCTGTTCAGCCTGGGGAAGAGGAGGCTCCAGGGAGACCTTATAGCAGTCTTCCAGTACCTCAAGGGGGCCTACAGGAAAGATGGGGAGAAACTCTTCAGTAGGGCCTGTTGCAATAGGACGAGGGGTAATGGTTTCAAAATAGAGAGAGGTAGATTTAGATTAGATAATAGGAAGAAATTTTTTATAATGAGGGTTGTAGGACACTGGAACAGGCTGCCTAGAGAGGTGGTGGATGCCCCATCCCTGGAAACGTTCAAGGCCAGGCTGGATGAGGCTCTGAGCAACCTGATCTAGTCGGGGATGTCCCTGCCCCTTGCAGGGGAGTTGGACTAGATGACCTTTGAAGATCCCTTCCAATGATTCTACGGCACTTGAACTACACAAACTATGAATTGAGTAGTCTTTCTCCTGAAGCTTATAAAACTGAAATTATCTCTTGACTGAAGAGAATCTTGCAATGATATCAGATTTTTTTTTCACCCACAGACTCCAATTCCCACGAACATTCCTAAATCATCTTTCAAGTTCAAGATAAGGTAATGCAAGGTTTGAATGCTTTTCAAATCCATCTGAAACAAACAAGGAAAAGAAAGTGTCTCACTTCATGTCCAGGAGCAAATACTCATGAAAAATAGAAGTGGTTGGAATTTTTTCATAGAATGGTGGGTTTAAAAAAAAATAAATAAATAAATATCAAATTAATCTAAACAATCCTCTCCCCCCTCCACTCCAAATTAAGAGAAGCATACTGAGTTTGGTGGAGCTTTTTTAAGAGACATTTCTCAGGTCCGGGAAAGCATTTCAGAAAAAGAAAATATGAAATATCTACTCAAAATATACTAATAAAGACAGTTCTGTGGAGTGCAATAGAATCACTTTGTTTGGTGATCTGCCAGATTTGAAGTAAGGACATAAAGCTGTCTGTCCCACATCCTAAAGTAATGCCCTAGAGATCACCTTATACAGCTGGCCTGTTCCCAAGTCACTGGGAATTCTATTATATACACAAAAGTCAAAAGAAAAAAAAAATATAAATATATGGGGACAAAGAAGAGAAAGAGACTTTTTCTCTGTCCCTTTTTCAAACTATGAGGAAGATCATCTCTACTATTCTTCACTCCTTTATTTTAGATCGCAATCACAAGGAGAAAGGGAGAGTTATTGATAAATTTGTTATCAATAGTCTCTCACTCACTCCCTCCACCCTCCAGTGGGACAGGGAGGAGAACTGGCAAAGAAAAGAAGGCAAAACTCATGGGTTGAGATAAGAAAAAGAAATTAAGAGAATAACAGAAGAAAACAAAACAGAGATGGAAAACAAACAAAACTCAATAACAGACAATACTGAAGCACATAACTTACAGTACAATAGCTCACAGCAAATCCTGATGCCTGACTTCCTCCTGAATAGCAGGAAGACTTCCCTCAGCACCCTCCTCACTGATATACTGAGCATGATGTCACATGGGATGGAAGAGCCCTTGGGCTAATTTGGGTAAACTATCCCAGCCCTTGGCCAATTAGTAAACTATCCCAGCTGTGTCCCCCAGGGGCAGGGGCCACCAGTTCCAGTTCCTCTCCCAGCTCAGGTGAAAGTTAACTCTATCCTAGCTGGAACCAGGACACAGATCTAGCTCAAATTTTCTGAAACATACTTAAGCAAATAAGCAATTCTTTTCAGAGTTGTTAATACCAAATGTAGTTTCAAAAGTAGCTGGTGTAAACGACTATAATTTTACTTCAGTTCAGAAAGCAGAGTCATTTTCATCTTGCAGTGTAATGCAAAGATTTAATATAACTAAAAATATGTAGTTCAAGTGTTGTCATAACTACTGACAGTAATTCAGAACATAAGAAAAAATTGATTATAATGGATATATAGCTCAATCTAGATGCTAGTGGAAAAGGAAGTTCAATTAAAAGTATATTTAAATTGCTACATTCATCAAATCAGCACATTTAATATAAAGTAACAATAAATTATGGTAAAGCAAGGAGACAGGCATACAAATGTTGTTTAAACGTTTAGAGTATGCCTACAATATACAGTAGTATATGCAGAGATACCAAAAATTTCAAAGCCATGTTAGCTTGGGTACCAAAAGCAGACCAGTTTTCCCAGCTGCATCACCAAGAAACACGATTTGTCAGCTCAGGAAAAGCATTACATTAAGGCAGGTATATTGCTTGGGAGATTCTGCCTTGTTCAGTGCCATGTATCACACAAATACAACTGTACCTATAGATGGATTTTGATCAGTAGGAAGATAAATTCCACCTGAGCTTCATGTTTCCTCTTGGATAGATGGCTTCAAAGGCTAGATATAACCTAGCCAATAAACACTAGACACATTTGGGTGAAATTAGTAATTATAAATTTAGGCCTTGGGAGAGACTGAAGACTTGTGGTATTATTTTAAAATGAACTTTTCTTTTTGGGATCTTAAGTAAATATTTTAATAAAACTAAATTTTTTAAACTTACCTTAAAACACTGAAAATCTTCAATCTCATCACTGTTTTCAAAAGCTGAGCAATGCCTGCTTTAACATAAACTATATCAATAGACTGGACTTCCTACTAGGAAGTACAGCAGTGGTAAAATGGTAGGGCTTATCATGACAGAGAAGAAAAGAAGATATGAAAATGGAAAGGTGTGTCTAAGAATTGTTTTGAGATGTTATTTTAGTTTCCAAATTTCAAAAAACTGTTTTCATAATCAAGTAGATTTGATTAATAGTTTTCCCTTATACAGCCTGGAAAGGGATTTCTGTAGGAATCTAAAAGCATATAAAATTTCTTGAGCAACTACCCGTCCATTAAGACACTTACGCATGATCAAAACTAAAAGGCAATAACAGAAAAGGTGATACACACAGACATACAGATTGCAATACCTTCATATTAGATGCCTCAGTTTCCAGTTTTGTTAGGTGATTTGAGTTGTCCTTTAGCTCTTGTCGAAGACTGGAGTTCTCCATCTTTAATGCCTCAACTTGCTTTAACAACTGGTCATATGAAGCTGCAGCCATCCTGGGCTACCCTCAGCCCTGGAAAAATGAGAAAAGATACTAGATTTAATCATTTTAGGAAAAAAAACCAACAAACACACAAAACCAACAAACACACAAAACCAACAAACACCTAAACATAAAACTACATCTCAGTTTTTCCCATTTACCACTAAACTTATTAAACATTTAATTAAATCCAAATTCATTAAACCAAACTATTAATGCCTAGAACTAACATAATTTCAATTGCTTTTCTTTTCAGTAGGCTTCAATTTTATATGATTCAGCAAATGAAAGATGATGATAACAATTGCCTTAGGTATTAGGGGAAGCCAGAATACACAAGGGGAAGTCATACCATTATACAAAAGCATCCTTACTTTTAAGAACTTCAGTCATAACAATAAGAAACTAAGGCTATAATAGATAATATTTAATCTCTTTTGAGTAGTCAACAAGCACTGTCAACCATATCTAAAAGATACTGACTGCCCACATATTTTATGAAGTGAAATATAGAAAATATAGACACAGATGCTCAGCATTCTTTAGAATACAACACACTAATGAAAAAGTGTAAAAGGAGAACAGTAAATACTGAGGAATTTTAACGGAAATGAAGCATCTAATATAATAGTAATCAAGCCTTTTGCAAAAAAAACTCCAGGGCATAAAGACTAAAAATAAATATTTGTATATTTCTAACACAAGAAGTGGAAATACTGCACAGTTAAAGAAACAAATGAAAGGTCATTCTTAATATCAAGATACCCTATATTATAAATACAAAGAGGAAGAGTAGGAAAGATATAGTACATAAATCATGAAATAAAATATTATAGTTATTGTGTTAATAAGCCATACATGCATTTTAAGCAATCTTTATTTTGGGTAATATCGTCACACAGTCCTAAAACATTACCACAATTATTCAGCCATTACAAAGTAACAAGACACACACACACACAAACTTGAATGATAAAACTGAAATTATTTCCTATTTTCCAAATTCAAAACCCAAAGTTATTGTTATTCATATAAATAAGCAACATAAGATAATTAAAGTCTGGGTAACTACGTATGAAGCTCTTTACATTTGAAGCTATCCATTTCTTATTTGAAAAATAAGTCATTCATCAGAGTAACAGGAAACATAGCACTTCTTACACATACAAGTTATCCTGCCAATTTCATAGCAAGAATTTCCTAAGCAAATATGGCACCTGTAACTCAAAAGAGCTTACAGGACAACATTCATTTTTCATTGCTTGTCGTAGTTCAGCCCCAATCGGGACCACAACATTGCTCTATAGTACTTTGGAAATATCAAGCATCTAAAAGCTCATACTTAGTTTTTATTTTATTATGGAACATACCGCAAATACAGTTTGCAAGCTATATTGAAAATTATGCTAACAGAAGAGCAATTTGTGTATTCCCTTTTACCTTTGTAATTACAAGATCAAGTAACTGCTTGTGTAATCACCTTTGCTCCTCCAGACAATTCTTAATTGAATGATCAAACTAATTTAAAAAATAGGTAAAATTATCCAAAAAGGTTGGACTTAGTTCTCCAATATAAATTTTCAAAATTGTTTAATTTTTAAAAATTTCAATTCAATGAAAATATAAACACGAACATCTATTATTAAAGATAGGAACGCTAACAAAAGCTTCACTACATTTGATATAGAAAGTTTATTTCATTTTCAAGAAACAAAACTTCATGTCCTAAACACATCCATCATTAAAGAGGGGCCAAGAAAGAAATCTGCCATTTGTGGAATTGTGACTTCAATAACAGTACAAATGGGGGGGGCACACATGACACCATACCTTAATAAATTGATTTTTCCTAATGCAGTCATGCTAGACAGGAGACCTTACTTTTAGAGAAATGAAGACAATACAAAATATTTATTCTATTCCATGGATTCTTTACTTTTTATAATCAGGCAGTTCCACCTAAAAGGCAGATAGCTGTCAAAGAGTTTTAACAATAACAATATCCAGAAAGGCAAATTGTTTGTGGTCCATTTCATGCATGCATTCATTTGATAAGTACTAGTTTGCCATTCTAATTAATAAAACCAACAGTTCACATTTCTTTTAAGAACATACAATCCTGCCCAAGCAAAGGTGGATAACTTTAAAATGTTTTCACTTCTAAGTGCTATAAAATGACATTGTATCATAATACTGATAGAATCTGTTGGTTTATATGAGGCTCCATGACTACATTGCATAAATAGTAAACCTAATTTTTCATTTGTTGCACCTGACATGTTAGAAATTAACTCAAATATATCACACATTCATTTACATCTAATTGACAGAAGCTGCTGTGTGCCACACTTTACATACATCTCAATTCTAGCTAGAGTACCTTTTTCTTATATGATGTTAATCCATGGTTAGTATGTGTACTGCTTTGGGCTGGGATAGAGTTAATTTTCTTCATAGCAGCTGGTATGGTGCTGTTTTGGATTTGTGATTGTCGTGGTTTTGTTAGTGAGGGGGGGCCTAAGGTGGTAGCTTCTGTAGGAAACTGCTAGAAGTCGCTTCCCTTTGTTCAGTGGACTTGGCCAGGCCTAGGGCGGACCTGCTGCTGGCCAAGGCCAAGCCAACTGGTAGCAGAATGTTCCGTGATAACGCCTCTGCGATAACGTATTTAAGAAGGGGAAAACAGGAAAAAAAGAAAGAGAGAGAAGAGAAGATGTGAAGCAGCTGAGCAGGGGCAGAGGCGCAGAGGGGGAGGCACAGGTCTCATGGGCCTTGCAGGCCTCACCCTCTGGCCTCTCGCCAGGCAGCCAACTGGGCCCGACTCGGTCCAGCCCGGCTGCAAGAAGTGGAGAGGAGATGAGAAGTGAATAAGATGTAAAAAAAGATCCTGAGAGACATCTACCAGCCTGTTGTGAGGAACAGCTGCAGACGCCAAGGTCAGTTCAGAAGGAGGGGGAGGAGTAATGCAGCTCCTGGCCAAGATTCCCCTGCAGCCTGTGGTGATGACCATGGTGGAGCAGGTTGTCCCCCTGCAGCCCATGGAGGTCCACGGAGGAGCAGAGCTCCACTTGGAGCCCGTGAAGGACCCCGTACCGGGGGAGGTGGATGCCTGAAGGCGGCTGTGGCCTGTGGAGGGCCCGCTGGGACAGCTGTTCTAGAGGGACTGCACTCCGTGGAAGAGATGACCCATGCCAGCGCAGTTCCATGAAGGACTGTGGCCCGTGGGAGGGACCCCACAATGGAGCAGGGGAGGAATGTGAGGAGTTCTTCCCCCGACCATGAAGCAGCAGCATAAAACAACGTATGATGAACTGACTGCAACCCCCATTCCCTCTTCCCCCCTGTGCCGCTCGGGAGGGGAAGGTAGTAGAGATAATGTTAAGCTCAGGAAGAGGGAGGGGTGGGGGGAGGTTATCTTGTTCTCTGTCTCATTATCCTGCTGTTTGTAGTAATAAATGAATAGTTTTCCCCAAGTTGAGTCTGTTTTGCCCGTGATGGTAACTTTAAGGATTTCTCCCTGTCCTTATCTCAAACCTCGAGCCGTTTTTCCTTATATTTTCTCTCCCTGTTCTCTCGGAGTGTGGGGGGAGTGAGAGAGAGACTGCGTAGTCTGGTCCGATCGGGGCTGAACTACGACAGTGATCAGTGTTGATAACACATCAATGTTTCAGTTATTGCTGAGCAATGCTTACACAGCATCAATACCTTTTCTGTTTCTCTGATTGGCCCACCAGTGAGTAGGCTGGGAGCGGGCAAGAAGCTGGGAGGGGACACAGCCAGGACAGCTGACTCCAACTGACCAAAGGGATATCCCATACCATATGGCATCATGCTCAGCAATAAAAGCTGGGGGAAACGAGGAGCAAGGAGGGTTATTCAGATGAAGCAGCCCTGCTTTCCTGTAAATGTCTAAACACCTGCCTGTCGATGGAAAGTAGTGAATGAACTCCTTATTTTGCTTTGCCTGTGCATGCAAGTTTTTACTTTACCTATTAAACTGTCTTTATCTCAACCCATGAGTTTTCACTCTGTTGCAACTTCTTATTCTCTTCCCCATCCCACTGTGTGGGGCTTAGCTGCCTACCAGGGTCAAACCAGAACAGTATGAAAGGTCAGATAAAATTAAGAACCCAATATTTTTATCCTTCTGTCAACTGAGAAATTCTCACTTATACATTTCAAGGTTAAAATAATTAGCCACATTAACAACATGTGTAAACACAAAAAAAAGAAAAATGTAGAAAAATGCATGGGGGAGGAGCTACAGTAGAAGAATAGCAATTGATAGCACTGTTGTTTCATATGAAAAATATGCTTAAAAATACTTATATTAAATGAGTAAGGATCCAGTTACTGAAGGGGAGGGGCAAGTAATGCATCTTAAATGAAGTGGCTGTCAACTGTCTACAAAACCAACTTTAAGGCTACATTTCACAAAGAAAAAAGTTTTACTTACTACATACCCAATAATAAAGATTTTTTTTTCCCTTTAAAGAAATGAGCTCCAAATAAAATGCACCAAAATTATCTTAGCTGAAACACTATTAAATGCTTTCAGATAACAAAAATAAGAGGTTTATTCAGCAAATTGTTAATTTAAATCAACTTCATAAGACTCAGAGCAGAATTTAAGGTTGTCTTTAGACAATCTGTTGCTACAGCTCACTTAACATGTGAAAACTGGAAGCAAATCTGAAGAACAATTTTTTTTTTAAATTTATTTTTACCTTCTCCTCCTCTTGATCTAAGTTTCCAAGCACCCTATTCCTTTTGTGATATGTTTGTTGGTTTGGTTTTGTAGTTTGTTTTAGGGTTTTTTGTTGTTGTTGGGTTTTTTTGTTTGTTTTTTTTTTTAATAATACAGAAGTGGGACATCAGTGCTAAGAGAGTATTTTACCTTTGACTAGGAGTCACTTATTGATTTATTCAGATATCAAGTATTAATCCAAAGGTTTTCAGATATATAAAAAAAAACAACCAGAAAAAAACCAATCAACTTTGAATTAGCTGATTGCCACAAGCTGAGTAATCCAAAACATCTCCAATTTTTATTTAATAACAGATGACTAAATGGACAATAAGCTACACTTTGCTCTAGGCCCTCTTCAGACAGACAAGGTTCACAGACATATATTTCCTCATTCACAGCAGAGACCATATAGCTAGTCCAAAGCAAAGCAAGGAATGGTTTACACTTGGCCCTTTAGTCTGAAGCTGTAACACCGCACACATACGCAGAAACATATTAAAGATCCATGGGGCCAGAATCAGTTTAATCAAGAATAAATACAACTCTTCACTCCAGGTATGAAGTCACTATACTGGGGAGTTGAGGGGAAAGGAAATAGGAAGAACTGTTTGTTCTAATACAAATTTCATACTTTATCCAACCCAAAGGAAAATACATGGCACACAGAACACAACCCACCTTCAGTAAGTTCACTATTATGATTGAGAGACAAG
The DNA here is from genome assembly GCF_036417535.1 of Chlamydotis macqueenii. Lineage (NCBI taxonomy): Eukaryota > Metazoa > Chordata > Aves > Otidiformes > Otididae > Chlamydotis > Chlamydotis macqueenii. The sequence continues at coordinate 14,874,314 of NC_141592.1, read as the reverse complement.
CTCCCTTTTATGCTTTACATCTGAGTTTCTTTTTGCAGAGTGGCCCAGATTCAAATGGAAGAACAGAGATATCCCTATTGCTAGATTTACTCCAAGGAATAACTCTGGGCATGTAGGAACTTCACTCCATCAATATAAGAAACACCTAGAATCTAGGTCTCCTAGTTCCCTAACCCATTTTCTCATTCTTAGGAAATGTAGGAGAAGAAATTTCTTACCAAAGTAAAATGAAATTATGACAAGAAATTTCACTATGCTGTACTGAATCAGCAGCTTACATAAATACACATATCCAAGCAGAATTTAAAGTTGGATACAACTCTTTCAGACACTAAAACCAAAATTAATCAGCAGCCTAAATTTATGCAAATGTACTGTTAAGATTTAGACATGCATTTTTCTACATTAAGAAAATTTTATTAGTTATAACTGCGCAGGAAATAGGAATTTAGAGGTGTCATAGTTGAGCCCCAATGGGGACCAGACTACGCAGTCTCTCTCTCACTCCCCCCAGCCTCCGAGAGAATAGGAAGAGATAATATAAGGGGAAGAAAAAAAAAAAAAAAAAACAAAACAAAAACAACCCCCAAAAAAACGGCTCGAGGTTTGAGATAAGGATGGGAAGAAATCCTTAAAGTCACCGTTACAGGCAAAACGGACTCGACTTAGGGAAAACTATTCGTTTATTATTAAAACCAAAGCAGAATAATGAGAAAGAGAACAAGATAACTTCCCCCCCACCCCTCCCTCTTCCCAGGCTAAACATTATATCTACTACCTTCCCCCTCCCGATCAGCACAGGGGGGAAGAGGGAATGGGGATTACGGTCAGTTCATCATGCGATGTTTTACACCGCTGCTTCCTCCTTGGGGGAAAAACTCCTTACATTCCTCCCCTGCTCCGTTGTGGGGTTCCTCCCATGGGCCACAGTCCATCGTGAAACTGCTCCGGCGTGGGTCATCTCTTCCATGGGGTGCAGTCCCTCTGGAATGGCTGCCCCAGTGGGCCCTCCATGGGCCACAGCCTCCTTCAGGCACCCACCTGCCCCAGCATGGGGTCCTCCATGGGCTGCAGGGGGACAACCTGCTTCACCATGGTCATCACCACAGGCTGCAGAGGAATCTTGGCCAGGAGCAGCATTACTCCTCCCCCTCCTTCTTCACTGACCTTGGCATCTGCAGCTGTTCCTCTCAAGAAATTCTTCACAACAGGCAGGCAGACACCTCTCAGGATCTCTTCACATCATCCAGCTCATCTCATCTCCTCTCCACTTCCTGCAGCCGGGCCGGGCTGAGTCAGGCCCAGTCGGCCGCCTGGCGAGGCCCATGAGGCCTGCGTCTTCCCCTCTCTGCCCAGCTCAGCTTCTTCACATCTTCTCTTCTCTCTTTTTTTTTTTCCTGTTTTCCCCTTCTTAAATACGTTATCACAGAGGCGTTATCAGGGAACATTCTGCTTCCAATTCGCTCAGCCTTGGCCAGCAGCAGGTCCACCCTAGTCCACTGAACAAAGGGGAGCGACTTCTAGCAGTTTCCTACAGAAGCTACCACCTTGGGCCCCCCCTCGCTAAACAAAACCACAACAAGAGGTGCTCCTTTTAGTCTGAAATCTTCATAGAGATAGGCAAAATCATCAGTATTTTCTGAAAACTTACAATTTTATATTGATCTGTGTTCTTTATTTGAAATCAATAAAGAATATACTCAACACCCCCTGAAGTGGTTCTGCTTAAGAACCCCAAGCTCAATAATTTATAAAATATTAATTAAATCTTCTTATGGAAATATTTCAGCCTCCATTACTAGGGGTTTTTTTTTCCCAGTCATAAATGCTATTACTACCAGAACTTCCTGTAGAACAAATTAGTCTTTTCAGAACAGAGGTTCAAGAATAATTTAAAATTTAAAACCCTAACATGTCTTTTTATCAACAATATAGATAGAATACTAGCACTGTGTATACATAAACAACATTTTCACTACAATTTATTTGTTTCATCTTTAAAAATCTTCAACTGAACACTTATTCAGTCACACATGGTAACCAATGCTTATTTTTTGTTTTGTTAGTGAATAAGTTGTATAGTCATTTCAGAGAACAAAAATCAGTGGAAAAAACAAAACTATTTTCTCCAGTAAGGCCCAACCCAAATAATACTGAAGTCAACTGGGGCTCCAAGTTCATTACACTGATTTTGGATTATGAATTTTGTTGAAAGAGCAATAAATCAGAGATGTCTGACTCACTAATAAGGAAACAGAATTTAGCATTCTACCACCACCACTACTGGTTAGCAGAAGTGCTAATGACCCAAGACTTTTTCACAGTGCAGTTATTATTCTTAAGATAACAAATTATGATCACTGTGCCTACAGTTCATTAATATCCAGATTATAATTGAGTACTGTTAAAAAGGACTATCAACTCTGATCTCTTTCTACAGCCACAAATTTCACCCAACTATCCTGTGCCAAGCCAAATATCTTATCCTTATTATTCTTTACTATTCTGTCAGTTTCTGTAATTCACTCCCAGGTGACTAATGGGGAATTGTTTCTTCAAGGGCATATCGCACTGAATTCAGGAAAAAACAAACTTATTCGGTACTGTCATTAAAGTATATTTTGAGACTTTAAAATTAGTTTCTTATTAATCCTCGTAACACATTTCAAAACATTTTTTGAAGTACTAAGTCTAAGGGTTCCAACTTGCAAGAGATTACTGCTAATGCTGGGATGGCTGGAACAGTACCTGCCATACCCATCTCTGCAAGGTTCCCACCCAGGGAAGAGAGGAGGGCTCCAGCTGCTCATATAGCAGCTACTGAACCACTGCAGGTTACTGCCTGATTACTAATGTAATCTGAAATAAGCATATGTTTAACTTAATATGCTGGGCCATTAACCACAATGGTTCAGCAGCTATTATACAAGTATTTCCAAAATACAAGCAGGGCTGACAGACAGGGGCAAAAACCCTGCGCGGCTGTTGTAAGGTAAGCCAGTTCTACTCATTATATAGTTACTTATATCAATACACTTAAAACAAAGAAAATAAAGCAAGGTTTATTTTGTCATAATTTTTTTAATATATCAAATCATGCTGATTTGCATTAATTCAATTGCTCTGTTACCCAAATCTTTTATCAGCTTCTCCACTCTTCTGTCTGAAGCTTGACTTCAGGTTAAATGGTTTATATATAGATATCCTTCTGCTTGTCCTTTTTCAAATCTGGCAAAATATCAGCAGTCTTCCAAGTCTTTCTTGGCATTTAAGAATTTATCAAAGTATTAGTGGGACAGAGACTGTCTTATTCAGTTCAGTTTGAGGCAAGTTTTCCAGGCCTGCTAATTTAAAAAATACTTATCCTTCACAGGTTTTAATACTCTCCTTGTATATTCACTGAAAAATACTCCCTCCTCCTCAGGTCATAAAAGCCCATTATCCTGATTCTTTCCAGATAGAGCACAAAAATATTCATGCCTTTTCCAGTATTACACTGAAAAATTACGATATTTCCACCTGGTGACATGCCTAAGCCATACTAAAATGGCTTTTGTTGTAAACCTATTTAATCTTCCTATCCCTACATCCATCGAAGAAAAAACCCCAAAATGCCTACTCAGTAGAAGGGAGGTTATTATGTTTGATTTTTTCCTCATCTGGGCTATGCGGGCACATAGACATAGTGAGGACACTAAAGGGGCTCTAAGGCTTTGGGTATAGTTAAATAGAATTAAGAAAACAGTATGGAATAAGAGTGCCCATAAATGGAACAGCAGTGTTACAGATCTCATACCCTCAGTTCCTGTTCTCATTTGTTTTGCACTAAGTCAGAGACACGTGGAAAGGAGTAGAAAACAGCCATCACTGAAAACTGTTTCTTTGGCTGTTCACAAGCTTGTTGTTTTAGTAACAAGGACTTTGTTGCAAACTCAGTAAGTTAGAGCTTTGTCAAACCTTTTTTGTGCATCATTGCATTTAACAGAACTAAAGAGGAAGAAAAAAAAAAAGTTTTATCAATTTCTTGGAGTGCCCTTACAGAAGCCTGATTCCAGGAAACTATTTTCAGTGCATATATTTGTGTATTTTCAAAGAACTGTAATTTTGATAAAATATTCAGAAATTAAGTGCATTAGAAATAAAAAAGTTAACTAAATAGTAAAAATAAAGTATAAAAATATTAAAGTGCACTTTCAACAGAACAAACAACAGAGGAAGAAAAAAGATTTAAGTTGTAATTAATCTATATTATATTATTCATGTGCACAGCAATTCAGTTTGTATAGAAGTATTTTTATTAAGCTGTACATTTCCTGCTACAGCTTTAAAAGGCATCTTTCAACATATGACTATCCAAACCAGTCTAAATTGAGTTTTGTTTATCCATTGAAAACTAACAAATGAAAAAACGCTCCTTACAGTTCACAGTCAAAGTCCTACACCTAAGTCAACAGAAAGGATTTTAAGTTTTGAATTAAATAGTAGATACAATCAAATAATTCATCAGCATGCATCTTCGAAAAATCTTGGTTTTGCAAAATCATGGTGTATTTTGATGGCAATGACCTAACTACCAGAATAAAAGCTGCATATTTGACAAAGAGAAAGGACCCACCCATTAACATTTCCCAGAGCATTCAGGTTAAATCACAGATCTAAGCATATCTTTGCAACGTTAAAGATATTTTTAAGAAGTCAGAGAATTTCAGGGTTGGTTAAACATACAATGTTCCTCTTATAAGTATCTTCAGTGTTTCTGCTGCTACATAGCTCACAGTTGGCCACCTATCAATGCATTTCTGAGCGCAGCAGTACAGCCCAGCTTCCCGTCCCTTTACAGCTCTCATTTTCCAGCGAAAAAGCTGCTTCAGTGAAGCGCAGAGGCGGCATCGCCGCGTCCTATAACTAACAACGCCAGACTGGTGCCACACGCAAGGGAGCTCCTTACCGTTTCACAACGGGACGTGCATCATCCCCAGAGGAACACATTCATATTCCGACCCCACAGGCAAGGGCTGCGCACCCTGAAATACATGCCTTGCCTCCCCTCCACCTATTGCTGCAGGGCGGCACAGCCACGGCAGAGCACAACCGTAGAAGCTTTGTGACCCTCGCCGGCAGCTACTGCTGTGGCAACACGAGGAGGCAAGATGACCTCAGCCCTGCTCGCCATATATCCCTTCCATTCGTCGTTACCTGACGCTCTTTTCCTTAGATACAGTTTCCCCTCACCCTCCCTTTTTTATATCAACAAGCCTTTTCTCTCTTTCCCCTCCCCCTCTTTTTCTTTTTTTTTTTTTTTTTTTTTGCCTATTTTAACCACAAAAGCTTTTTTTCTCCCTTTCCGGCGCCGCTGCCTCCGTCACAGGCGCGGCTGAGCATCACAGGGAGCCGCCCTCAGTTCCCTCCGCAGCAAAACCACCAAGATCCGGTGATTCTGCGTCACTCACACCCACCTCCGCAACTGCTTGTGCTCCAATCCCGCTACCAACTGCCCCGCTCACGCCCAGCATTTGCGCTAGTGCCGCGACCAATACGCGCCCCACCCCCCCCAGTCACGTGCCGCCCGGCGCCGCCGCACAGCCAATGGGGCGGTGCTCCGGAGACGGTCGTCCGTCTCGTCCTTCCCCCCTCACCGGAAAACAGTTGCGTACTGTGGGCCATCGCCCTAGGTGGGAGGGCTCCGGCAGGAGCCACTTCCTGAAATTGTACGTTTCGCCGCATTTAGCACTTGCTGAAACAACGGCGAGTTGCTGCTTTTGGCACCAGGAACAGCCCTGCCAAACGCAGTATGTGTCGCTGACATTAAAATGCTAAATGCTTCAGAGGGGTTAACGAGCAGCTGTGCGGACTGGACAGCACAGTCACGGGGGGGGGGGGGGGGGGCTGCGCTTCCCCGAGGTGGCTACCGTATTCCTCTTTAACGCAGATTCATCCACAACGTTAAGGGGCAAAAAAAAAAAAATAGTAAAAAAGCAAACTCGCACCACTCGGCCGCCAACAGTGAAAAGCAGGATCCAAGGGTATACCTCTGCCTGAAAGTTAATACAAACGAGGCTAGACAAGTTAAAGCACTAGTTGCATCTGAATAACTGTGCAAAGACGCTTTCATTACAGAATAACAAGGCTGTGTTAATCTCAATCAATATTACAATGCTATGAAAAGGACACACGACTAAGTACTTAAGCCATCTAAAATCTGTTGCCAGTCTGAATACACCTACTATGCACACATTACAGAACACAGAATATAATTTCTGTTAATACACATGACCAGTACCGCCTGCTCCTGACCCCTGTAGCATGGTTAGCATAACCAATGCCATTTTCTAAGACAAACAGCCATAATATGTAAGCATGCTGATCACATATCACCCCCTTCTCTTCTCCTTTTCAGTACTGTGGTTGTCACCAGGATGTGATGACTCTTGTTACAAAACAGATAAAACCCCCCTGTCAGCATTAGGACAAGACTATTTGCCCACCAAGCATCCTTGCCAGGATGTGATGCCACTCGATATGAAACAGGGAAGTGTAACAGTGCATGAGATATTGACTATAAAATCAAGCAGCTGCAAGTCCTAAGTGGGACTTAGACCAGAACTGCTGTTGGATGGCAAAACTCATGATCCCCCAGTGGTCAGGAATGCCTTCACCATTGTCTTCTTCCTCCAAGGACTGACTGACTTGTGTACTTTTAGGTAAAGTCTGAATCTAGATTACGATTACTGTATCACAGGTTGATTAAGAACTTGACACAATCTGGTGACTTAAAAGTCTAGGTAACTAAAAACTCTAGATAGTAAGAAAGCTACACTGATTACTAGAAATTCATTTTAACTGAAAGCTATGCTAATTGCTAGAAATTCTGTGTAACAATAAGCTAATAATCTCTAAAAGAACCTGCCTGTCTCTGTAGTGTTAAGCGACAACATATGCTTGTATTCCAACTTCTGGGTAGGTTTTGAACCACTGCAAGGGCAGCCAAGGTGTTATCATAAATGCAAAAGCATCTCCAATTCTATATTTCAGCATTAATACTTACTCTGTAGTCATGGGTAAGACATTTAAATTCCCCCTGTAGAAAATCTCACAAATATCTGCATCACTCAGGTTGTGAAGATTATAATTCTCTTTCTCCTTTCAATAAAAGGACACAGCATTGATAATATTTGTGTATATAAAAAGAAAAAAAAGGTTCTACGTGTACTAGAACAGCCAAAGCTGGTAGCATCTCTGTGAAAATATATTTTTTAAAAGGTAGAAAACACCAGACAGAGAGAGGAGAAAGGGAACAAAAAAAGTGAGAAACAGAGGGAACACTAAGGCCAGAGAAAGGAGGAGGAAGAGCTCCATGGCAGAGCAGATATTCCCTGCAGCCTATGGAGAAACTATGCTGAAGCAGATGGATATTCCTGAAGGAACTGCTGCCCATGGAGAACCAATGCCAGAGCAGAGGAAAAGAGAGAACAAAAGAGCAGAAGAGAGAAATTGTTATGCACTGACTGTAAACACACATCCATACCCATTCCCCACCTCCCTGCACCATTGGGGGGATTAGAGGAGTTTGGAGTGGAGTGAAGTTGGAGGGGAGGAAAGGTCTTGTTTTAATGTTTGCAATCTTGTTTCTCACTACCCAAATCAATATCTATTTTAACTGTCAATAAATTAATTTCCTTCAAGTTGAGTCTGTTTTTGCAGTAATTGGTAAGCAATCTCCCTTGTCTTTATCTTGACCCACAAGCTTTCTCACTCCTGTTCATCCTATTTCCTCCCATCCCATTGGAGGGGGCGGTAGTGAGCAGCTGAGTGGGAGTTTGTCTTTTAGCCAAGGCTAACCCACCACAACAGGTAATAAGTGGGATATTGTTTAAGCAATCCAGTTCTAATATAAAAGGCAGCTTTGTAAAAACAGCACAATATTAAGGCAGTAGAGTTTTTTTTTAACCTCTGGAAGAAGTATTCTAGAATAAATCAGTGAGCAGTGCAGTCCAACATCTCAGCAAAAGAGTGACTGATAGAATCCATTTAAAAATGCAATGGTTTGAGCAAAGGAAGTGAATGTTGTTCCCTTGTGGCACGTTACAAACTATGAAGATATTTGCTTATGCAAGTGGACATAAGGGTAGATAGCTCATTAAAATATATTCTTAACATGTCAGAGAAAATGTCATTCTTCCTATAATAATTTGATTCATATGAAACAAGTAGGTTCATAATACCTCATGGTTGAGACCAAGTTAAGTGAAAGGCACTACAGGCTTATATAGGAAATATAAGCAATTGCATCACAGATATTTAAATACTACTACTTTCATTTCAGCTGTGTTTTCATGGCTCATTTTTCCAGAGTCATAGAAGACAGGAGTCCACTCTCAAGAAAGATGCTCTTTGACAGTTAAACTTTCAAAGGTCTTCAAGAATGAGGAGATAATATTAGACTATGTTGTCTGCTACTTTCAACAGGGTATCACACTAAGTCCTCTTTGACTTCATCAGTACAGCTAACTATAGAAATCCCATCACATAAGTTGTTATGGTAAACCATAAACAAAGTTAACTGGGCCAGTATTCAAGGAGTGGCTCTCTAGGATGAGGAAAAAGTGTCTCATGCTACTTTTTTTTTTTTTTTGCTACAAGGCTTACATTAATTACAGCAATATTTGACAGCCTCCTGATTTTTGATCCTCTGTTTCCTTTTAGACTCTCGTATACTACATAGACTGTACTATTGAGTTAATAATCCTTCAGCTGTAACAAACTATCACATTACTCCTAACAGTTATAGTTTAGAACCTAATTTTGCATTAGACCAAAAGCCATCTCACTTTGATATACGCCACCATTCCTGCCCTCAAAGAAGGGAAACAAAGTACTCCCAGTTGTTACTGTGCAGCTCTATCTTAAAATTATTTCAGTTAGCATGTAAGCAAAATGAAATTGTAAGTAAAATGTTTCACTAACTTTTTTTTTTTATAATAGAATAGGTCACTATAACCTTTGGAATGTACAGGCATGGCTGGAACCATGCAAGGGGAGAATAGAGAGAAGGTCACCAGATTAAAGGAGCAAATTGTTCAAAGATGCTCCAAGTTGAATAGTTGCTGAACTTAGCTAGATAACAACGGGGTTTTTTTCTTAGATAAGTAGTTCCTTGCTCCAATTTGGACTGGTAGATATTTGGTAACAGGTTTAGGATGTATACTAAGCATGCGCCCAATTTTTAAAAAGGGGAATAAGGAAGACCCAGGTAACTACAGGCCGGTCAGCCTCACCTCTGTGCCTGGCAAGGTCATGGAGCAGATTCTCCTGGAAACCATGCTAAGGCACATGGGGAGCAAGGAGGTGGTTGGTGACAGCCAACATGGCTTCACCAAGGGCAGATCGTGCCTGACCAATTTGGTGGCCTTCTATGACGGGGTGACGGCATCGGTGGACAAGGGATGAGCAACTGACATCATCTACCTGGACTTGTGCAAAGCTTTTGACACTGTCCCACATGACATCCTTCTCTCTAAACTAGAGAGACATGGCTTTGATGGACGGACCACTCGGTGGATAAGGAGTTGGCTGGATGGCCGCACTCAGAGAGTGGTGATCAACGGCTCAATGTCCATGTGGACACCGGTCACGAGTGGCGTCCCTCAGGGGTCCGTGCTGGGCCCGGCCCTGTTCAACATCTTTGTCGGCGACATGGACAGTGGGATAGAGTGCACCCTCAGCAAGTTCGCCGACGACACCAAGTTGTGTGGTGCTGTCGACACGCAGGAAGGGAGGGATGCCATCCAGAGGGACCTTGACAGGCTGGAGAGGTGGGCCCGTGCCAACCTCATGAAGTTCAACCAGGCCAAGTGCAAGGTCCTGCACCTGGGTCATGGCAATCCCAGGCACAAATACAGGCTGGGCGGGGAATGGATTGAGAGCAGCCCTGAGGAGAAGGACTTGGGAGTGCTGGTGGATGAGAAGCTTAACATGAGCAGGCAATGCGCCCTTGCGGCCCAGAAGGCCAACCGCATCCTGGGCTGCATCAAGAGAAGCGTGGCCAGCAGGTCGAGGGAGGTGATTCTCCCCCTCTACTCTGCCCTGGTGAGACCCCACCTGGAGTACTGTGTCCAGTTCTGGAGCCCCCAGCACAAGAAGGACATGGGCCAGTTGGAGAAGGTCCAGAGGAGGGCCACAAAGATGATAAAAGGGCTGGAGCACCTCTCTTATGAGGACAGGCTGAGAGAGTTGGGGCTGTTCAGCCTGGAGAAGAGGAGGCTCCGGGGAGACCTGATAGGGGTCTTCCAGTACCTCAAGGGGGCCTACAAGAAAGATGGGGAAAGGCTGTTTAGTAGGGCCTGTTGCGACAGGACGAGAGGTAATGGTTTTAAAATAGAGGGGGGTAGATTTAGATTAGAAATTAGGAAAAAATTTTTTACGATGCGAGTTATAGAACACTGGAACAGGTTGCCCAGAAAGGTGGTGGAGGCCCCATCTCTGGAAACGTTCAAGGCCAGGCTGGATGAGGCTCTGAGCAACCTGACCTAGTCAGGGATGTCCCTGCTCCTTGCAGGGGGGTTGGACTAGATGACCTTTGAAGGTCCCTTCCAACCCTAACCATTCTATGATGCTATGATTCTATATATATTAGTGTTACATGAATGGTATGGAATAAGGGGTGGATATTGTCCTGGTTTCAGCAGGGATGGAGTTAATTTTCCTCTCAGTAGTCAGTGTGTTTTGGATTTTTTCTGTGAAGCATTTTGATAAAAACACCCTGATGATACAAGTTGCTGTTAATGAGACCAAGGACACTGTCTGGCTTTCAAAGTCTTGCTAATGTGAAGATGCAGGAAGCTGGGAGAGAAACAGACAGAATAATTGACCCAAACTGACCAAAGAGAGTATTCCATGCCATAAACGTAATGCTCAGTATATAAGTGGGAGTTGCCCATGGCGGGGACATGCATCCATTTTTCCATCTCGTCTTTTTCTCTCACTTTCTGGCATTGTTCCCTCTACCTTGCTGGCTCCCTTTTGCTCCTTTGCTTGCTGCTCTGTTTCCGTGATCACTGCTCGGGACAGGCTGTATCAGTCATTTGGACATCGAGTGATGAGAAATTTAACATTGTTCATTTTGTATATTTTAATATCCTTATATTCTGTTATTTTTGTAGTTTTCCTTTGCTATTTTAGTAAACTGTCTTTATCTCAACCCACAAGTTTTCCTTTCTTCCCAATCTCCCCCCCCATCCCACTGGGGAGGGGGAGGGTGAGTGAGAAACTGTGCAGTGACGAGGGCTAAACCACCACAAGAGGTGGCCCCATGCCAACCTCATGAATTTCAACCAGGCAAAGTGCAAGGTCCTGCACCTGGGTCGTGGCAATCCCAGGCACAAATACAGGCTGTGCGGGGAATGGATTGAGAGCAGCCCTGAGGAGAAGGACTTGGGAGTGCTGGTGGACGAGAAGCTCAACATGAGCAGGCAATGCGCCCTTGCGGCCCAGAAGGCCAACCACATCCTGGGCTGCATCAAGAGGAGTGTGGCCAGCAGGTCGAAAAAGGTGATTCTCCCCCTCTACTCTGCCCTGGTGAGACCCCACCTGGAGTCCTGTGTCCATTTCTGGAGCCCCCAACACAAGAAGGGCATGGACCAGTTGGAGAAGGTCCAGAGGAGGGCCATGAAGATGATAAGAGGGCTGGAGCACCTTTCCTATGAGGACAGGCTGAGAGAGTTGGGGCTGTTCAGCCTGGAGAAGAGGAGGCTCCAGGGAGACCTTATAGCAGCCTTCTAGTACCTCAAGGGGGCTTATAGGAAAGACGGGGAGAAGCTTTTTAGCAGGGCTTTTGCAATAGGGCAAGGGGTAATGGTTTTAAAATACAGAGAGGTAGATTCAGACTGTACATAAGGGAAAAAAATTTTACAATGACGATGGTGAAACACTGGAACAGGTTGCCCAGAGAGGTGGTAGATGCCTCATCCCTGGAAACATTCAAGGCCAGGTTGAACAGTGTGGTAGTGCAACCCCCCCCACCCCCCACCCTCGCCAAGTCACTCAGTGCTTGGTACGATTCCTCACATCCTGGGCCTCATGCCAACCTATGCCAAGTCAGGGACAGACTGTGAATACAGTGAACCAGAGAGTTAAGGCACTCCCTTGTCGCACCTGACTCCTGTTTTCCCCCAATACTGAAAACAATGGAAATAGCAATAATGGTCAATCTTCTCCTGGCAACCTAGTACATCTTGGTCCAAGTCAAAACACAGGTGTGTGTACCAGAAACACTAGTGGAAAGCACCAGAATATTTCATCATCCAAGTCAGGCTGGAGTGGAAAAGTACCTGAAAAAAGTCAATTATATTGGACCCTATATAAAGCAACCCTAAGCGAGACTTATTGAGCTCTCCAAACAAAAGGCCAGGGTGAAGTTCGACATCTCGAGGCTCAATTATGGCCTGCTGAGGAATGCTGATGCATTGTGAGCATTTGCCGTAAACTCAAGAAGGAAGAGGGAACTTTTAACTATAGGCTAGTCCCCTCTTGTTGTATTTCAGCCTCATTCGGGGCCAGACTACGCAGTCTCTCTCTCACTCCACCCACCCTCCAAGAGAATAGGGAGAGATAATAAAACGCTTGAGGTTTGAGATAAGGACAGGGAGAAATCCTTTAAGTCACTGTGACGGGCAAAACAGACTCGACTTGGGGAAAACTATTCATTTATTACTAAAAACAAAGCAGGATAATGAGACAGAGAACAAGATAACCTCCATCCACCCCTCCCTCTTCCCAGGCTTAACATTATCTCTACTACCTTCCCCCCCCTCACCAAGCGGCACAGGGGGGAAGAGGGAATGGGGGTTGCAGTCAGTTCATCACATGTTGTTTCACACTGCTGCTTCATCGTTGGGGGAAGAACTCCTCACATTCCTCCCCTGCTCCATCGTGGGGTCCCCCCGCCCAGGCTACAGTCCTTCGTGAACTGCTCCAGTGTGGGTCATCTCTTCCACGGGGTGCAGTCCCTCCAGAACAGCTGCCCCAGCAGGCCCTCCATGGGCCACAGCCTCCTTCAGGCCATCCACCTGCCCTGACTGGGGTTCTTCATGGGCTGCAGGTGGATCTCTGCTCCTCCATGGACCTCCATGGGCTACAGGGGGACAGCCTGCTCCACCATGGTCATCACCACAGGCTGCAGGGGAATCTTGGCCAGGAGCAGCATTACTCCTCCCCCTCCTTCTTCACTGACCTTGGTGTCTGCAGCCGTTCCTCTCACAAGAAAAATTCTTCACAACAGGCTGGCAGATGCCTCTCAGGATCTTTTTACATCTCATTCACCTCTCATCTCCTCTCCACTTCTTGCAGCCGGGCCAGGCCAAGTTGGGCCCAGTTGGCTGCCCCGTGGGAGGCCAGAGGGTGAGGCCTGCAAGGCCCACAAGGCTTGCGCCTCCCCCTCTCTGCCCCTGCTCAGCTCCTTCACATCTTCTCTTCTTCTTTTTTTTTTTTTCTTCTGTTTTCCCCATCTTAAATACGTTATCGCAGAGGTGTTATCACAGAACATTCTGCTACCAATCGGCTCGGCCTTGGCCAGCAGTGGGTCCACCCTAGGCCCGGCCGAGTCCACCAAACAAGGGGGAGCAACTTCTAGCAGTTTCCTACAGAAGCTACCACCTTAGGCCCCCCCTCACTAAACAAAACCAGAACACCTCTGCATAGATATTTAATTGGATCCAAATATCTCTGTGTTTGTGTGTTTTGTGTTTGTATTTATACACATATACATTGATTTAGTATGCTCTGTAGTAAGTTAGTGTGAATCTTGTCATTCTGAAATCTGTAATTAAGTCGCTGTTTTAATCATAACTTGCTTCATTGAATCACTTTCTTAATCTTTAAATCAGTTAATGATTAAGTGCTGCTAAATTCAACTTTAAATTTACCTCACACCATTAATAAATCTTAATTTGTTGCTAAATCATAGCCATGTAAAATATTTCATCTGCGATAGACTGGGCTCTGAGCAACCTGATCTAGTGGAACATGTCCCTCCTCCTTTGCAGGGGGGTTGGACTAGATGACCTTTGAAGGTCCCTTTTAACCCTAACTATTCTATTATTCTCTTACAGAGGTGCCATTAGCTTTGTTGATTGGCTGAGCTTTAGTCAGCAGTGGGTCTGTTCTGGTTGCCTGGCACAGGGGCAACCCACCATCTCTTCTCACAGAGGCCACACGTGCCACCGCCCCACTACCAAAACCTTGCCACTTAAACCCAGTACAAGGGAATATAGAGGCACTGTCTGAGCATGCAGAGACATGTTTAGGAAAGCCAAAGCCCACTTGGAGTTGAATCTGATGGAGTGTCAAGGACAACAAGAGGAGCTCCTATAAGTACACAGATGACAAAAGATAGACTAGGGAAAGTGTGGGCCCACTGATGAATGAGATGGGGGAATCTGATGACACAGAATATGGAAAAGACTGAGGTACTGAATGCCTTCTTTCCTTCAGTCTTTACTAGCAAGACTGGTGTCCTGGTTTTGGCAGGGATGGAGTTAATTTTTCCTCTCAGTAGCCGGTGTGTTTTGGATTTTGTGTGTGAAGAATGTTGATAAAAACATTCTGATGATACGAGTTGTTGTTAATGAGACCAAGGACACAGTCTGGCTTTCCAGGTCTCGTTAAGGTCTCGTTAATGTGCAGATGCGGGAAGCTGGGCAAAAGACAGACAGAATAATTGACCCAAACTGGCCAAGGAGAGTATTCCATGCCATAAACGTCATGCTCAGTATATAAGTGGGGGCAGACCAGGGTGGGTATCTGCCTTCCTGGCATCCATCTTTCCTGCTCATTTTGCTGGCATTGTTCCCTCTACCTTGCTGGCTCCCTTTTGCTCCTTTGCTTGCTGCTCGGTTTTGTTTCCGTGATCGCTGCTCGGGACGGGCTGTATCGGTCATTGGGACATCGGGTGGTGAGAAAACACATATTGTTCACTTTGTATATTTTAATATCCTTATATTCTGTTATTATTGCAGTTTTCCCTTGTTATTTTAGTAAATTGTCTTCATCTCAACCCACGAGTTCTCCTTCCTTCCCAATTCTCTCCCCCATCCCCCTGGGGAGGGGGAGGGTGAGCGAGAAACTGTGTGGTGATTCGGGCTAAACCATCACAACTGGCCTTCAGGAATCCTAGGTCTCAGAGACCAGGAGGAAAAATGTAGAGCAAGGAAAATGTACCCTTGGTGGAAGAGGATCAGATCAGGGAATACTTAAGCAATTTGGACATACGTAAGTCCATGGGCCCTGATGCGATGCACCCATGAGTGCTAGGGGAGCTGGCAGATGTCATTGCAAGGCCATTCTCAATAATTTTTGATCAATTATGGAAATGCCCAAAAACTGGAGGAAAACAAATGTCCTCCTGTCTTCAAGAAGGACCCAGGGAACTACAGTCTAGTCAGTGGCACAAAGTCTAGTTGGATGCCAGTAATTAGTGGTGTACCCCAGGAGTCTATACTGGGTCCAGTGGTGTGAGACCCAGATCATCCAAGGAATCATTTCATGGTAAAGAAATAAGCTTAAGAAAGCAAGAACACTTCTAAAGCAGAAGTTAATCTCAAAATCTGACATTTAATCCTTAAATGTAATGATTAATACATCTATTTGCAGGAAACCTACATGCTGACTACAGATCTGTGAAGGATCTAGAGAACAAGTCTTACGAGAAGCAGCTGAGGGAACTAGGGTTGTCTAGTCTGGAGAAAAGGAGGCTCAGGGGAGATCTTATCACTCTCTACAAGTACCTGAAAGGAGGTTGTAGCTGGGTGAGTGTTGGTCTCTTTTCCCAAGTAAGAAGTGATAGGACAAGAAGAAATGGCCTCAGTTTGTGCCAGGGGAAGTTTAGACTGGATATTAGGAAAAATTTCTTCACTGAAAGGGTTATCAAGCACTCAAACAGGCTGCCCAGGGAAGTGGTTGAGTCACCATCCCTGGAGGTATTTAAAAGACATGTAGACGTGGTGCTTCAGGACATAGTTTAGTGGTGGACTGGGTAGTGTTAGGTTAATGGTTGGACTCTATGATCATAAGGGTCTTTTCCAACCTAAATGATTCTATGATATTTTACTGAATAGTTTCTAACTGCTAGTGATTCAAATTTGTGACTTCCACTACCTTTGCATAGTCATCAACACCAGGGTAAAGACCAAAAAATTTTGCAAAAATAAAAAATGTTTAATTTTCAAAATGCATCTTATTGATTCAGGGTTTTGAAAACTACAGAAGACATTTATTCTGATTAGCATAAATCAGGGCCAATAAACATCAACACAGAGATATTACCAACTTGAGGCAAAGGGGAAATTCTGTGCAAGACTCGCATCAGAATTTAAATCCTTTAAGAGAGTCCTGCTATGATCAGTCTCCAAGAAGGAGCCACTGATTAACACTGTATTTTTATTCAGATACTATACACACTAAACAGAAGATTTTGAACTTGTTTGATTAAACTATTTTACTCCATTTTCAGAAGATATGTCTTGTTTCACAGTTGACTAAGTCTTACCCTATTCCAAGGGATGTTTTACATACGCAAAGCAACGGAGCAATGGAGGTAACTGTGGCCAATAGAAGTGTCAATTAACACTGCTGCAGTTAAAAATTATGCTTTCTAATATTCTCTTTTCAGATGGTTCAAGTCAGCAAGGAATGAGTTGCATTATTAAATAAATCAGAAATATGTTTTTTTATTCTAGAAGAGTTTTTTAAATGCAAAAATATTTCTCTATTTCACAGTCTAACAGCAGTTATCATTCAAGTAAAAGCTGTTTTTCCACACTATTGAAAGAAATCTTGATCATTAAAGTGTCTTTAAAGACCTTTCAGAGTCTATTTGAAGGAAGCAACACTCATAGCATTAACTACACAAATAAAGATTTTATTGATCTCTGCTTTCCAGAAAGTGTGCAACTTTCACAGAATTTAATCTTGTGAACTTAGCCTTGAATGATGTTTTACCATGCCACTGGCATTCACGCTGGAAGGGAGTGATGCCATCCAGAGGGACCTTGACAGGCTGGAGAGGTGGGCCCGTGTCAACGTCATGAAGTTCAACCAGGCCAAGTGCAAGGTCCTGCACCTGGGTCGGGGCAATCCCAGGCACAAATCCAGGCTGGGCGGGGAATGGATCGAGACCAGCCCTGAGGAGAAGGACTTGGGAGTGCTGG
Organism: Chlamydotis macqueenii; assembly: GCF_036417535.1. NCBI lineage: Eukaryota > Metazoa > Chordata > Aves > Otidiformes > Otididae > Chlamydotis > Chlamydotis macqueenii. The sequence goes on along the minus strand of NC_141592.1, from coordinate 14,857,113 downwards.
TGGATGAGAAGCTCAACATGAGCAGGCAATGCGCCCTTGGGGCCCAGAAGGCCAACTGCATCCTGGGCTGCATCAAGAGGAGCGTGGCCAGCAGGTTGAGGGAGGTGATTCTGCCCCTCTACTCTGCCCTGGTGAGACCCCACCTGGAGTACTGTGTCCAGTTCTGCAGCCCCCAACACAAGAAGGGCATGGACCAGTTGGAGAAGGTCCAGAGGAGGGCCACGAAAATGACCAGAGGGCTGGAGCACCTCTCCTATGAGGACAGGCTGAAAGAGTTGGGGCTGTTCAGCCTGGAGAAGAGGAGGCTCCGGGGAGACCTTATAGCAGTCTTCCAGTACCTCAAGGGGGCCTACAAGAAAGATGGGGAGAGGCTGTTCAGTAGGGCCTGCTGTGATAGGACAAGGGGTAATGGTTTTAAAATAGAGGGGGGTAGATTTAGATTGGATATTAGGAAAAAATTTTTTACAGTGAGGGTTGTAGAACACTGGCCCAGGTTGCCCAGAGAGGTGGTGGAGGCCCCACCCCTGGAAACGTTCAAGGCCAGGCTGGACGGGGCTCTGAGCAACCTGATCTAGTCGGGGATGTCCCTGCTCCTTGCAGGGGGGTTGGACTAGATGACCTTTGAAGGTCCCTTCCAACCCTAACCATTCTATGATTCGATGATTCTACTACAGGATAAGAATAAAGAATTCATATCTTAAGAAAAAATAAAACCACACTCACAGCATTAACACAAGCATTGTTGTCCTATTTCACATAAACCTAAATCCTTTTTAAGCTGAATTATCAAGTCCACCTAAGTAAGGTCTATTCTTCTATTAGAGATTAATAGTTCTATCGGTCTGAGATTAAAATGCATCCCTAAAAAAAATATAAACCAACATTACACTTATGAACAATACTTCAAAATGCTAGTTAGCCTCAAAGTTTTGTGTTTTAGTTTACCATTTCAATAGGAATCAAACTATTCATGCTGTAATACAACTATATTAACTAGTTCAAAAAGATGTTCTTGTATACTGAATTTTACTCCTCACCTTCTGAAAATCCATATGACAAAGGCAAAAATAAATTCTCTAGTGTCAAAGCGTTCATACTTTTGAAATTTCTTACTTCCACTAGCAATAATTAATATTTAAACAATCATCCTCTAATGAAGACAAACATACTCATGTAACCCTATTTAATCTTTGACTGTCGAGTCAAATAAGCATAGACAGCCTTATGACTATGTCCAGCAAATAGTATCAGAGATACTATTATAGTAGTGCATGCAGATAAGACAAAGCAAGTATCATTCTTTAAATTTTCCAATTATCTCTCCCGTAAGCTTTAACAGAAAATAGCATCTCCACTCAATACAGGCCTCTGACACTGAGTGAATGCTTATTGCCTAGTGGCTTCATCCTCCAGCTACACCTGATGCAAGTTTTCAACTAAAGCTGAATGATTACCATCCAACAATTAAAACAGAATTCTACTGTTGACGCGGAAGTAACGGACACTGCTGACGACCAATATGATCAAGCAAATGCCAATTTATTGTTGATACATCCCGGTTAATATAGCCCTTCTAATTCCGTATCATGCGCAAGCTCTCTACTAATTGGTTAACTATATCATGCACGCGCTCCTAGCTAAAATATGATTCGTTAAGTCTCTATGTTCACGCGCACGGCTCTCTCCACCTGCACCCTGCTTCATGTTCAGCCCCCAGTCACGTATGCCAGCTGTTTTCCTTCTTCTCAAGGTTGCTTCGTTTACTTTCTCACAGGAAGCTTCATTACTTTCTCACAGGCGGCCTCATTATTTTCTCACAGGTGGCTTCAGTACTTTCTTACAGGCAGCTTCAGTACTTTCTCACAAGTGGCTTCAGTGATGTCCTTGAGGCCTGCTGCTCACAAACATAACAATTCCATTCGGTCTGGATTGTTCACTAAGTGCCCCTGGTACTCCAGGTATCCAACAAATCCCCCTTTTTGTTTTGAACAATCCAGACCCACTTTCATCATACGTTCCATAGCTTTCACAAAGCATTTTAAAATATACCCCAAAATCATCAGTGTCAACAGCAAACCTGTCAATAATACCAACCCATAAACTATCAAATCTTTTAGCCAGCCTGTGACCCCCAAGGATTTCAACCAGTCTGTTAACCTGCTTTCCACTTGTATTGCATGCATGTTGCATCGTAACTCTGCCAACTGATAGCGTATCGACTTAGAGTGATCAGAAACATTCATGCAACACATACCTTCAAAATCTTCACATCCATGTCCATGCGCTAATAACAAAAAATCAATGGCTGCTAGATTCTGCAAAAATATCATGACGCATGCTATCCATGTCTTCTAATAATCCTGATAACATGCTAGAAGTTAAATTCATTTGCTTTTGTGCCCAACAAGCTAATTTATTTAAGTTAGCTAAAGTTTTTGCAGTTGCTGCCCAAGGAACAAATAAAGATAATCCTATCCGCTCAGCTGTACCCAACAGGGTTAAATTGCCGTCACAATGGGGAGTCAATACTTTTAGTGACCTTCTTGCTCGCGTATGATTCCATAATGTTCTCATAGATGGAGCAAACACTATCAATTTTCCAAAATAACATGGTCCTCGTATGGACTACAATATCAACTAGGTTCATGGTTGTGGGGTTGTTTTTTTTTTTGTTTTGTTTTGGTTTGGGTTTTGGGTTTTTTTTGTTTTTTTGTTTTTTTGTTTTTTTGTTTTTTTTTTTTTGAGCCAGATTGTCTGTATTGAGTTGTCAATCATTTTTTGCAAGCATGGTATGTTAATGATTATGCCTAGTATGATGCCTAGTATCACAATTCCGATTTTAACCAAGGACAGCAACCACCCAGTTATGCCACACACAAGCTTAGTTAATAAAATTACTGATCACACGTTATACATATTCATGATTACGAAGCAAAGCTAAGTTTCACTACCTTCTAGTAATTTTCTACTATAACATTTTTCTACTATTATAGATATAACAACTCCAGTAACTTTCTTATCTATAAGAGCAATGACTAGTTTTCTGCAGGCCTCTGTTGAAACAAGCCATAAATTCTGCTAACAATGTTTTGTATCTTAAAGCTTCCCTTCTCATTCCATGGCTTTCTTCCTGAGAGCATGATTGCATTCCTCCCCCAAGGTCGGTGTGCTTTCACTGACACCGTACTGGCTCAGCGAAATACCACATCTCCCCCTTCTTTGTTTATGAGAAGAGGCTTGTTTCAACGCTTTATCTATTAAAGTCTGCACACATTTTAAGACACAGAATACAGATCAAAATACATATATAAAAGGAATGAATAAGCATCCTACAGCTATTAGTAACAAGCTTATATCAAGTCACCAAAAGATTTCTGAATATATCAAAACCATCACTTTGTTGCTGTTTTTGTACTCCTTTTTGCAAGTTTTGAATACTTTTGTGAATAAATTCCGAATGATCAGACAGATTCATGCAGCAAAGCCCATCAAAATCCTGACAATCATGATCTTGTGCTAATAATAAAAAAAAAATCTATTGCTGATCTATTCTGTTACCAACCCAACTATGCCAAAGACACCGCTGAGCAAGAGGCTGTTTATCAGCCGGGTCAGAGCAGAGAAGGGAGACAGGCGCAGCACCTTCAGGGCGTCCCCTGTTGTAAATAAAGTGTGCTCTGGGTCCGTCCTCTCCCTTTCGCTCCGAGCCACCTCTCTTTATCCCCTCAGCAGATTCAGTGAAAGAGTACTGACCAGGTGTTGCTGCATGTGTGGCCAGCACATGCAACAAGGCCTGTCAAAATATGTGCTCTGCAGGCTAACAGCGGTTCTGTTTTGTAAAGTAGCATAGTGTATAGAATCTACATCAGTTAACAGCGTTAATAGTGCTGATGCAGTTGTATTTATTTGCTTAGCAAGCCAACAGTCCAATTTATTTAGCGTAGTTAACGCCTAGGCACTTGCCACACCAGGTGTAAAGACTGAAGCAGCAATAATTTTACTTAGTTTCCAAATCTCTGTATTGTCTTGGCAATCAGATTCAATGCTATGTATGCTTCGTTTAGGTCTTTTATGCTGTCTGGATTTTGATATGTGCTCGCATGATTACGTCAAGCTGTGTCGTTGCAATGTATAGATCTTAAAGCATTTACAATCATTACCCCTCTAGAAACATTAGTTCTTGAATAGTTAAAAAATAGACAGAAGTCCATCTTTACTGATCCCAAAAAGTTCCATATTTTGTAGTTTTAGCACTCAGCACTCGTGGTTGCTGCTGTTTTACACAGCGTTGCCGTCCTACCGGTATCTGGCAGGTCAACCAAACATGTTCTGAAATACCCGCAGACGATACAGACAGGGATCCACTTGTTTACTGCTCCTGTAAAGACATGAGCGTATCCCTTCCCCCATGTTATAAGAGGGAACGGTCCTTCCACCTATACAAAGCTCAACTCAGACAGGAGTATCTGTTAACCATGTCAGGGGCGGGGGGGGTGGGGGCGCCTGGCGGCGGCTGTGGCCCCGGGCATATAGGAGGAAAGAAAACTAAAACCTGAGGTTTAAGACAAGAATAGGGAGGGATCCTTAAAGCCACCGCTACAAGCAAAACAGACCATCACTAAAACCAAAGCAGGATAATGAAAAAAGGAACAAGACAACCTCCCCCCACCCCTCCCTCTTCCCTGGCTTAACACCATCTCCACCTCCCTCCCCTGCCCCCTGAGCGGGACAGGGATGGGGGGCAGGAAGAGGGAATGGGGGTTACAGACAGTTAATCACGCACTGCTTTATTGATATTAACGGTTTAACGGCTGCACCTACAGCAGCAACCATGACCGGAGCGTTTTCTTGTTCTAACATTCGCTCGACAGCTTCCAGCAGTTGCCCTGTACTAGATCCTTTTGGCAGCACACTAAGGGCTCTTTTAGTTTTTTGGGTTTTTTTTTTTTTTTTTTTTTTTTATCATTAGCATTATTAAAGGCAAGCATATCTAAGAACTTTGCTTTCCTGTCATCATCCAAATCAGGGTGAGCCATAATTGCGGTGTGCAACCGATCAATAAATTTCCCATATGGTTCTGTGGGACCTTGCCTTACTGACGTAAAGGCAGGTCTGGACTTTTCATTGTACACCCTAGCAAGCGCTCTATAAGCCAAATCTTGGCCCAGTTGTAACACTTCAGTAGCAAATTGCGCTTGCCAATCAGATCGTGTGTAGGGTCCCGCTCTCATCAGCATTTGAGTTTGCACCCCGAATAATGGATCACCCTGTTGTCGAGGCGATGCAGCTGCCCTATCACAAGCAGCCTGCCAGTACTGAAAGAACTGCAGCTGCTGCGACGGTAGCAAAAGCATCGGGACAATCGTTCTAATATCATAAGGAGTTAACAACTGTGACAAAAAAATATGCTGCAACACAGATTGAGTATATGATGATTTTAGCCCATACTGAATAACTGCACTTTTAGCTTCCTTCAATATTTTCCAGTCTAATGCTTGCCACACACCTCTCCCAGTATTATTGGTCACAACTGGAAATGCCATGGGCAAAGGCTCTCCTTCTATCAAAGCACCTCGAATCACCTCTTTCCACTGCACTATCGGATTCAAAACCCCGGCCCCTCCCGCCGGCGTCCCTTGCAAAGGTGCAAAAAGACTGATCTCACCCGATGCTCCGTTCGGAACGAATAGGTTGGATGCTGGCAGGTCTCGATGTGGCACAGGCGAAGGAGTTGACAAGTTTCCCAGCGACGCTTCTAGGCGAACCTCTAGGGCTTCTAGCCTTTTTAGTGTCTCTTGCAGCTGTGCATCCTTCAAGCCGGATGAATGTTCATCCCCCTCTTCCTCATGCCGTGGTGGCAGGGAAGAAGGTGGTAATGGGGGATAAACCGGAGCTGTTGGCGCCGGCGAAAAGGCTCGTGACTCTGAGCCTGCACTGGCGCAGTGTGGCGGGGTGCCTGGCGGTGGTACATCTGATGGTGGTGAAAAGCCTTTGGCAGTTTTTCCCTCTGGTGCCCGCATATCTATAGTTATAGGGGCTGTGGCTGCATTTCCTGGAGTCCTTGCTGGGGCTCGAACCCCCCCATCCTCAGCACCAGCCGGGGCGGCGGCAGGGCTCGTTAAACCCGAGAACAGCATGCTAGTAGCGGAGGTGGACCTGCCGGCTGGAGTTAAGGCCACAAAAGCGGATGCGGCAACTGAACGTTCGGCTTTCATGCTTATCAATGTTTCATTAATTAGCCTCCACACGGTGGAGAGTTTGCTCGCCTCCTTTGATACTTTAGTTATTTCATCCCACAGCTCTTTTCCTATCTTTTCCCATGTCGGGAGTTCAAAAGCATCATCAACTGCGGAGATTAATTCCCTTTTCTTTGCCCACTGCAGCAAAGCTTCTAGGACGGCCGAGTCATAAATCAGTCCTCTCATAGAGAGCATATGTTGGAGGAGCTTAACCACTGCTGACTCCTCTTTGGTCAGTGTGGACCCCATCTCCTCCCCGGCCGCTCGCCTGGCCAAGACAAGATTCCCTCCGTACCTTTTGTACCTTTTTGCGCTATAGCGACTTCCCGAGTGCTGGGGCAGCACTCGCCTTCGACCGGCTTCCGCCCCCTCTTCTTTTCCTATTTCGGTTCCGTCGGGATGTCCAACACCGATCTGAGGGTCCCTGTTTGGGCGCCACCTGTTGACGCGGAAGTAACGGACACTGCTGACGACCAATATGATCAAGCAAATGCCAATTTATTGTTGATACATCCCGGTTAATATAGCCCTTCTAATTCCATATCATGCGCAAGCTCTCTACTAATTGGTTAACTATATCATGCACGCGCTCCTAGCTAAAATATGATTCGTTAAGTCTCTATGTTCACGCGCACGGCTCTCTCCACCTGCACCCTGCTTCATGTTCAGCCCCCAGTCACGTATGCCAGCTGTTTTCCTTCTTCTCAAGGTTGCTTCCTTTACTTTCTCACAGGAAGCTTCATTACTTTCTCACAGGCGGCCTCATTATTTTCTCACAGGTGGCTTCAGTACTTTCTTACAGGCAGCTTCAGTACTTTCTCACAAGTGGCTTCAGTGATGTCCTTGAGGCCTGCTGCTCACAAACATAACAATTCCATTCGGTCTGGATTGTTCACTAAGTGCCCCTGGTACTCCAGGTATCCAACATTCTACAGCATCACAGGATCAGTTGCTATTGAAGTCACTATCACAGGTTTTTAACACTATTTTAGCAAACTGGTATTTATAGTCATAATCCAAATTAATTAGGACCGAAAAAAAATCCCAGCAGTGTGAGGTACTAAACAGCAGAACACTAGAAAAAGAGTATGTGAATCAGGGGTCAAAGCTAAGTTTATATAGTGCTTTTGCTTTCCTATTTATTTTTGTAATAAAAGAAGATAATATTAATTCAAACAGCAAACTACTGGAAGATCCATTTAAAGATCAGTTACAACTACTGTATTGCCATTTCCAAGCCGAGTCCTCCTACATTCATTTAGTAAGGTCAGGCTGCTTTTTTTCAACCTACAATAGAGACTTCATTAAAAGCTAAATTCAGGTGCATCACAGGATTGTATTTTACCATTCAAAACACTGATATCCTCATTAAAATGAGATTAGTTATGTGTTTTACTTGACAAGTTGTTTATCTATCTATCTGATTTCAGTCCATGCATTCACCACTCATTCAGTCATTGTCATACAAGCTACTAGAAATATATTGTGAAAACATGGTAGTTTGAAATAAAATAAAATAGAGACATTGCTTTATACTGTCCAAATTAAATTGGTACAACTCAAAGGAGAATGATGAGGCCTCAGTTTCAGATGGGGTGAGATAGTTTCCTGGAATTTATGAATTTCTACCATATACAGCTATAAAAAATTCTATAGCATAGTGGTGAAAAACAGCAACTTGCACGTTACACTGAACCAATTGTATGCTCTCACATGTCAGTCATGATATTTCATAACAACTTGCAACCATAAAGTATTTCAAAAAGCATGTATAACACCTGCATGAATAATTCTATTATTACTGAGCTGCCTGAAACAAACAGGATAAGTTAGCTAATATAAAACAATCCAAACTATTTTGGATTTACTCAAAGTAAGAATTTTCAGAGTCTAGACAAAATAAAGTTAGCCAGATCTAGTTTTTTCCTGCTTGATCATTACAGGATTAAAAAAAAAGTTTTATTTAGCATTGATACTGTCATGGAAGGACGCAACTCCCTCAAAAGATTAAGTAGATATAAGAAGGCTCTAGAAGTAATCTAGAAGTCTTCACAAAAGTAAAAAAGTATATACACATGCATATGTGAGTGTGTATATATATAAAAAAAATCTTTTGAAAGCATCCACAAGGTACTGTAAGTGCAAGATACAGGTGTTCACTTGGACTAACAGCTATTAGTTTAGTACTAGTACTGACCAAAACGGTATCTAAAGTTTTGTGCACATGGTAACATAGCACATCTTTGAGAGTGTTAGTTTGATATTCTAAGGAAACTTTGTTATCTTAGTTAGTTGTCAAGCATCGTGTAACATATCTAGGTATAAAAACTTCACATACGCAAGCATGTATTTTATTACATTTGCTATGTATCGTAGTTCAGCCTCGATCGAGACCAGACTACACAGTCTCTCTCTCACTCCTCCCACCCTCTGAGAGAATAGGGAGAGATGATATAAGAAAAACGGCTCAAGGTTTGAGATAAGGACAGAGAGAAATCCTTAAAGTTACCGTTATGGGCAAAACAGACTCGACTTGGGGAAAAACACTCATTTATTTCTAAAACTAGCAGGAGAATGAGACAGGGAACAAGATAACCTCCCCCAACTCCTCCCTCTTCCCGGGCTTAACATTATCCCTACTACCTTCTCCCCCCGAGCGGCACAGGGGGGAAGAGGGAATGGGGGTCGCGGTCAGTTCATCACATGTTGTTTTACACCGCTGTGTCATTGTCGGGGGAAGAACTCCTCGCATTCCTCCCCTGCTCCATCGTGAGGTCCCTCCCACGGGCCACAGTCCTTCGTGAAACTGCTCCGACGTGGGTCATCTCTTCCACGGGGTACAGTCTCTCCAGAACGGCTGCCCCAGCGGGCCCTCCATGGGCCACAGCCTCCTTCAGGCCATCCACCTGCCCTGTCATGGGGTCCTCCACAGGCTGCAGGTGGATCTCTGCTCCTCCATGGACCTCCATGGGCTGCAGGGAGACAACCTGCTCCACCATGGGCTGCACCACAGGCTGCAGGGGAATCTTGGCCAGGAGCCGCATTACTCCTCCCCCTCCTTCTTCACTGACCTTGGCATCTGCGGCCGTTCCTCACAAGAAAAATTCTTCACAACAGGCTGGCAGACACCTCTCAGGATCTCTTTACATCTCATTTACCTCTCATCTCCTCTCCACTTCTTGCAGCCGGGCCAGGCCGAGTCGGGCCCAGTCGGCTGCCCGGCGGGAGGCCAGAGGGTGAGGCCTGCAAGGCCCACAAGGCTCGCACCTTCCCCTCTCTACCCCTGCTCAGCTCCTTCATGTTGTCGTGGTTTTGTTTAGTAGCGGGGGGCCTAAGGTGGTAGCTTCTGTAGGAAACTGCTAGAAGTCGCTCCCCTTTGTTCAGTGGACTTGGCCAGGCCTAGGGTGGACCCACTGATGGCCAAGGCCGAGCCGATTGGTAGCAGAATGTCTCGTGATAACGCCTCTGTGATAACGTATTTAAGAAGGGGATAACAGAAAAAAAAAAGAGAGAGGGGAGAAGATGTGAAGAAGCTGAGCGGGGGCAGAGGTGCAGAGGGGGAGGCGCAGGCCTCATGGGCCTTGCAGGCCTCACCCTCTGGCCTCTCGCCAGGCAGCCAACTGGGCCCAACTCGGTCCATCCTGGCTGCAAGAAGTGGAGAGGAGATGAGAAGTGAATAAGATGTAAAAAAGATCCTGAGAGACATCTGCCAGCCTGTTGTGAGGAATGGCTGCAGACGCCAAGGTCAGTTCAGAAGGAGGGGGAGGAGTAATGCAGCTCCTGGCCAAGATTCCCCTGCAGCCTGTGGTGACGACCATGGTGGAGCAGGTTGTCCCCCTGCAGCCCATGGAGGTCCACGGAGGAGCAGAGATCCACTTGGAGCCCGTGAAGGACCCCATACCGGGGGAGGTGGATGCCTGAAGGCAGCTGTGGCCCGTGGAGGGCCCGCTGGGACAGCTGTTCTGGAGAGACTGCACCCTGTGGAAGAGATGACCCACGCCGGAGCAGTTCCACAAAGGACTGTGGCCCGTGGGAGGGACCCCACAACGGAGCAGGGGAGGAATGTGAGGAGTTCTTCCCCCGACCATGAAGCAGCGGCGTAAAACAACATATGATGAACTGACTGCAACCCCCATTCCCTCTTCCCCCCTGTGCCGCTTGGTGAGGGGGGGGAAGGTAGTAGAGATAATGTTAAGCTTGGGAAGAGGGAGGGGTGGATGGAGGTTATCTTGTTCTCTGTCTCATTATCCTGCTGTTTGTAGTAATAAATGAATAGTTTTCCCCAAGTCGAGTCTGTTTTGCCCGTGACGGTAACTTTAAGGATTTCTCCCTGTCCTTATCTCAAACCTTGAGCCGTTTTTCCTTATATTTTCTCTCCCTGTTCTCTCGGAGTGTGGGGGGAGTGAGAGAGAGACTGCATAGTCTGGTCCGATCGGGGCTGAACTACGACACACATCTTCTCTTCTTTTTCTTTTTTTTTTTTTTTTCTGTTTTCCCCTTCTTAAATACATTATCGCAGAGGCGTTATCATGGAACATTCTGCTACCAATCGGCTCGGCCTTGGCCAGCAGCGGGTCCGCCCTAGGCCCGGCCAAGTGCACTGAAAAAAGGGGAGCAACTTCTAGCAGTTTCCTACAGAAGCTACCACCTTAATCCCCCCCCTCACTAAACAAAACCAGAACACTATGACACGTTCTTATTCTCCATAGTGTTTGCTACTGCACTGTTTAGAAATTAAAAAAACACAATTCATAATCTATACCACCATTTGGATTTCCCAAGTTTAGTTTACTCCTCCCCCCATTATACTACTAAGTAAAAATACTTTTTACCAAGTAACCCATTTATATTTTGGAACCTAAATCATCCAAGAAAGTAAGTACTTGTAATTGCAATGTCCTTTTCATTGAGCAGAATTATTCTATAAATAGCCTTTATCATAACAAGGAAGCTGAAGCATTACAACCACCTCATGACATTCACTTTAACAAGACTAATATTTCTTGAGTGCTTCGGACTGGATGAAACCATTTGGCATACAATTTTTGTCAAACAGATTAAAAATAAGATTACAGCATCTGAAGACAATAGAAGAAAAAAGTTCTGTTCCTTCATCATTTCAATTAGTGGTGTCCTGGTTTCAGCAGGGATGGAGTTAATTTTCTTCTCAGTAGCTGGTGTGTTTTGGATTTTGTGTGTGAAGAATGTTGATAAAAACATTCTGATGATACAAGTTGTTGTGAATGAGACCAAGGACACTGTCTGGCTTTCCAAGTCTCGTTAAGGTCTCGTTAACGTGCAGATGCAGGAAGCTGGGCAAAAGACAGACAGAATAATTGATCCAAACTGGCCAAAGAGAGTATTCCATGCCATAAACGTCATGCTCAGTATATAAGTGGGGGTTGCCCATGGGAGGGGGCATCATTTTCAGTTATTCCTTTTCTTGTCGGGTATCCGTTCGGGCACCCTTGGCATTCTTTTCTTCTCTCTTGCTTGCTGGCATCATTCCCTCTACCTTGCTAGCTTGCTCTCCCACTTTGCTTGCTGCTCGGTGTTGTTCCTGTGATCACTGCTCGGGACGGGCTGCGTCGGTCATTCGGACATTGGGTGGTGAGAAGTTGTACATTGTTCATTTTGTATATTTTGTATATATTAATATCCTTATATCCTGTTAGCTTTGTAGTTTTTAGTATTTTTAGTAAACTGTTTTTATCTCAACCCACGAGTTTTCCTTTCTTCCCAATTTCTCTCCCCTGTCCCACTAGGTAGGGGCAGGGTGAATAAGAAACTGTGTGGTGATCCGGGCTAAACCACCACAAGTGGCAATCTTAATCGACCCTTACAGTAGTCCTAACTTACCAAAGCATTATTTCTAATAGAAATAACGTGTGCCCACAGGAGACAGCCCCTATCCCAGAGAACCGACAATCTAGCCAGACCACAGAAAAATAGAAGGCAAGGGATAGGAGCAGGTGGCTTCAGGAAGAAGCACACATAAGTCTTTGCCAGACTGATGCCTGGTTCAAAGTCATCCTCCCCCCGTCCTGCCTTGCATATCAGCATCTCCAAGGCTGCTACCGCAGAGACTAGCTCGCTCGCCCAATTTTCTGAAGGGACCATTTAGCGAAGAACTACTGTGCTGTCAGCCAGTGCACCCGGGAAGGACAGTCATAGTATAAGTCTGAAGCGACAGCCAGCCAAACCGGAAACAGGTCGGGAGCGGGGAGGGGGGGCGCATAAAGAGCAGGGGCCCAGCAACCACCTCTCCCTCATCGGCGAGAGCTAGTCCCTGACCCGTCTCCCCAGCTCCTCATCCCTCCAGCAAATTCCAGGCAACCTCGACCACCTCACCAGCTTCTATGTGAGCTCAACCCCTACTCGGCAGTAGCATCCCTCAGACACACCCAAGCAAGGACCCACAAATCCAACTCCATAAACACCCCCTCACTCACTTCCTTGGAGTAATATCCTCACCACCATCTTGCACACAATGTGCACACAGGTGCAACCAAGATAACCTCGCCTTCTGCAGCGGACGCGCGTGTGCGAGGGCCTTAACACCTCTGCTCCCTTCTCTTAGCCCTGTTGCGGAGGTGGGTAAAGGGTGTAGGGTGACTGTTATCTGCCATTAGCCACTTTTGTGGCTCCTGGCTGTGGCGTAGGGCTGGAGCAGGCACTGAGTGTGGCGAGCTCCTCTTCTCACAGCGAGATGGGGAAGGGAGCTGTGCCAGATGGTGAGAATTGGGTTTGGTTGGGATGGAGTTAGCTTTCTTCATAACAGCCTGTATGGTGCTGTGTTTTGTATTTGTGGCTAAAACAGTGTTGATAACACATCAGTGTTTTGGCTGTTACTGGATAGTCCTTGCACAACATCAAAGCTTTCTCTGTTTCTCATTTTACCCACCCTGCTCCTCTGCCCCCAGAAAGTGGGCTGGGCAAGAGGTTAGGAGGGGACACAGCTGTGACAGCTCACCTGAATTGGCCAAAGGGATATTCCATACCAATAACCTCAAGCTCAATTAAAAAACAAAACAAAACAAAACAAAACCAAAATGAATGCAAACCACAACAGCAGCAAAACAATGGCAAAGGGGAGAGGTGGTGTATTCTAAGGTAGCTGTTGGTCAGAGACTGGCTGGGCATCAACCTGCTTGTGGGAGGTTGTAAGTGATTGCCTTCTGATTCTCTCCCCTGTGAAAGACAAGATACTAATTGCAATTCTTCTTGCTTAGAATGAACACTACCTGGGACTATGAGCTTTTACCTCAGAGTCTATATGACCCAAAGATGCAACCTAAGCCAGCTCTTGCCAGCTGAGAACACCTCATACCAATGACAAAACAATAGAAGATTAACCCTTCAATGGAACCAGGCATATAACCATGGCCAGAACTGCAATCGACTAGAATCCAGGATAAACTCCCCAACACCTGCACAGGATGTCATTTTAGAACAATGAGAAATAACACACCACTGACCATACATCTGTACCACCTGCACGGGACAAGCATGTACTGATCCCACATGGGACAAGTACATACCAACTATGTGAGCAATAGTAACTGATTAGCCCACTCCTTAACATGAGTAATTTGATTGGTCTACAAAATTGTATTGTAACATATATAAACCCTGCTTTCCTGCATATCGGAGTCCCCCATGCATTAGGCTGGGGCACTTCTATGCGCATAGCTAAAATATAAAAAAATAAATTCCTGTGGAATAAATTATATGCTAAGCATCCTTGTCTCTCTCCTTGGCTGGTGAAGAACTGACTTTTACACCCCATCCTGCTGCAGGAATGAGTAGCTGGTGGGCCAGGATCAACCCACCACACAGCAAAACAGAAGTAATCCCTGAAGGGTTGCCTGACAACCTGAAGGCTGAAGGACAGCCTTGGCTGCAGCGACCATGACACAGTGGAGTTCAAGATCCACGAGGCAGCGAGGAAACTACGCAGCAAGCTCTCTGCCCTGGACTTCAGGAGGGCAGACTTTGGCCTCTTCAGGGACCTGATGGGCAAAGTGCCATGGGATGCGGCCCTGGAGGAAAGAGGGGCCCAGGAAAGTTGATTGATATTCAAGGATCATCAAGGCTGCATGAAGAGGAGCGTGGCCAGCAGGTCGAGGGAGGTGATTCTCCCTCTCTACTCTGCCCTGGTGAGACCCCCCTGGAGTACTGTGTCCAGTTCTGGAGCCCCCAACATAAGAAGGACATGGACCACTTGGAGAAGGTCCAGAGGAGGGCCACGAAGATGATAAGAGGGCTGGAGCACCTTTCCTATGAAGACAGGCTGAGAGAGTTGGGGCTGTTCAGCCTGGAGAAGAGAAGGCTCCAGGGAGACCTTATAGCAGTCTTCCAGTACCTCAAGGGGGCCTACAAGAAAGATGGGGAGAGGCTGTTCAGTAGGGCCTGTTGTGATAGGACGAGGGGTAATGGTTTTAAAATAGAGGGAGGTAGATTCAGATTAGATATTAGGAAAAAATTTTTTACACTGAGGGTGGTAGAATACTGGAACAGGTTCCCCAGAGAGGTGGTGGAGGCCCCATCCCTGGAAACGTTCAAGGCCAGGCTGGATGAGGCTCTGAGCAACCTGACCTAGTCAGGGATGTCCCTGCTCCTTGCAGGGGGGTTGGACTAGATGACCTTTGAAGGTCCCTTCCAACCCTAACCATTCTATCATTCTATGATTCTATGACTTGGTTATGGAGAACGAAGTACTGTTAGGTGGAAGACAAATAGGCTACAAAAAGCCAGTTCACTCTGGCAGAAAGCGATGCGTATACACGTCCATTGAAGTATGGAAGCTGAAGGGTGCCTAAATTGAGATTTATCACAGTGTGTCCCCTTTTCCCGTATACTGGAACCCACCCCCAGCAGTCAATCCAGCAGGTCAGTGAGAAGATAGGAATGGAGCAATACATTTCAGTGTTTGCATGCTTATACTCCAGTACATATTGTAATAATTATATCCATATGAAGCCTTAATATCTGAAATTCAAATAAATATAGAATCATAGAATCACATTCCGTCACATTCCTGGATTGCCTGTGCCCTGCTGTGTTGTCTCTCCAACAGGTGTCCAGGTGGTTCAAGTCCCCCATGAGGACCAGGGCTTGCGACTGCGAGGCTGCTCCTATCTGGCTGTAGAGGGCCTCATTTGCTCTGTCTTCCTGGTCATGTGGCCTGTAGCAGATCCCCATTGTAATGTCACCTGTCCCTGCCCTCCCTTTAATCCTGACCCATAAGGTCTCTCTCAACTCCTCCCCCATCCCTAGGTGGAGCTCCATGCACTCCAGCTGCTTGCTGACATAGAGGACGACATCCCCTCCTCGTCTCCCTTGCTTGTCCTTCCTAAAAAGCCTATACCCCTCCATGTTGATGCTCCAGTCATAGGAGTTATCCCACCACGTCTCCGCGATGCCAACAGGTCATAGCCCTGCATGTGTGCACGCAGATAATACAGTCTACTATTTGGATAGGACATGGTTTTGGTCACCCTGGGTAAGATTCATTTCAGGCATCTGAAGTCACATCAAAGATACCCCATGGGATAATTCATCTAACTTATTTTAGACATTTAAGATAAATTACCCTCTAGAGTTAGGTGTTTTTTTCCACTCATAAAGGGAGTCGATGGACCAACTTAGACTTAAATGTCTAATTTTTAATTGAAACATATAAATCATCTCATATGTCAGTATATAATAAAATACAATACAATAATGCAAGAAATTAATGCAAATGATAAAAGGAAAAAGCATTTAGCAAGCTATCCAAGTATATAGACAAGTAGATGATCTTGTGTAAAGAACATAAGTTTTGTAATTTGAAATTTTGACATTTCTGATTGTTACTATCATCAGTGTACTCTCAGCCGTGTGATTTTTATCTGAGATGCTGCTACCGTTTCCTTGGAAAAAAAAGCTCTGGGGCCTGGATTACCAGATCTAAGCCAGATATAACTCCATTTAAACTAATGTGTCAGTATCAGTGAGGTCAAATGGCTACATCCATGGCCATCTCTATACTAGGTATTCATTCTTTCTGAAAGTCTATAATCATTAGTCCACTGGTAGTAGCGGTATTTACAGTGCTGATGTAAACTTCCAGATAACTATAGTCTCTCTAAGCAGTATTGTCATGGTTTAACCCCAGCCAGCAACTAAGCACTACACAGCCACTCCCTCCCTCCCTCCCTCCCTCCCAGCAGGATGAGAGGAGAGAATCAGAAGTGTAAGTGAGAAAATTCATGGGTTGAGATAAAAACAACTTAATAATTGAAAAAAAAAATAAATTGTAGGGAAAAGGAAAATAACAGAGAGAGAGAAATAAAACTCAAGAAAGACAAGTGATGCAAAAGAAAAAAATTGCTCACCACAAACTGACCGATGCCCATCCAGTCCCCAAGCAGCGGCCCCACCCCCTCCCTATTTTTATTGCTGAGTGTGACATCATATGATATGAAATATCCCTTTGGTCAGTTGGGGTCATCTGTCCCAACTATGTCCCCTCCCAACTTTCTGTGCACCTTCAACCTACTCACTGGTGGGATGGTGTAAGAAAAGGCCTTGACTCTGTGTAAGCATTGCTCAGCAATAACTAAAACATCCTTGTATTATCAATACTGTTTACAGCACAAATCCAAAACATAGCCCCATGCTAGCTACTATGAAGAAAATTAACACTATCCCAGCCAAAACCAGCACAAGTATTTTGGAAAAATCTTTAAAAACTGCCTGAACTAAAAACCCATGAATACAACTACATCACTCATACAGGTGGCAAATTTTGAGGCAAAAATTATATGGTTAGAGTCAAGATGTTTCTTGACAAGCTTAGTGAAAAGTTTTGTGTGGTAGCAAAGCTTCCTTCATTTACTCGATTCATTTACTTAGGGTCATATAATAATCAGTAATTTACAGTGGACATTTATCATAGAAGAGTGTATTAGGGAAAAAAGTATATCTATTTATCCTTGATTTGATCACTGTATCACAACATTATTTGAAACTCTGAAAGAAAGGCACTAACCTACTACAGTTTACACAGTAGTTGAAACACTTGGAATCATCAAGAACCCAGGAGGGCTGGCTGCTCCCTGGGGACTAAAGGATCCAGCAGGGCAGGGCCTCAGTAGCCCTTGTGGGGCCAAGGGACATCAGACTGCAGGTAGGGTTCAGGATCAGACCTGATGAGGGGAACCAGGGTCAGATATAGCCCAATAATCACCAGGCAGATCCATAGTGATGAGGCAGGGCCAGGGTCAGTCTGGGAAGTCAGCCTGCAAGTCAAGGTCCAGATTCAGATTAACAGGTTCCATGGCCAGGCAGAGGCAGGGCTGTGATGCATAATGAGCTGGAGTTCAGGCAGGGGTCAAGCACCAGAGCCTCAGCTGAAAGCGACTCCCATGGAACAGTGTCCAGCCCTGGCTGAGGCCTCCCCACAGCACTGCCTGGAAATCTCTCTCTAAGGTTACCAGGAGGAAGGGAGCAACCTTCAGCTGCACTATGTATCCACCCCTTATTCTATACCATCTATGTCATGCCCAGATCCTACACTTTCCAATTAATTACCAACACTTTTCCTGTCTTTGATATATATAAACACACAGAGATATATCATTCCCTTACTCTTTGGGTCATCCCTCCAAAATGTCTACTGAGTTCATTTAGTCCATTACTTTGGGCTCCATTTGCAGTAACAATTCTTCAGGGCAGGAGAGATGGTGTGTGGTATTGGATTGTCACATGCTGCATCTGAAGCTCATAGCCAATGTATCTGGCATGGCTGGTGTATCACGTCCATAGCCTGCAGGATGAAGATGTTGATCTTGAGGAGGTCGTTGGGTGCCAGATGCTGAAGCCAGTTCTGGTTCCATCACCATTGCACTTTGCTCAGTTTCATTACAGTGCGTTCATCTTCATTGATCTGGGTGATTCTTACTGTAATACCTTTGATATAACATATAACAACTACAGAAGTGATGGCTTACAGTATTATACAGTAATTAACATCATACAGTTCAAATTATTGGATATTTTCACCTAAAATAAAATCTCATAGAGGTACACATTGGACTGCCCCATCCTCCCACATCA
This sequence comes from Chlamydotis macqueenii, assembly GCF_036417535.1. NCBI lineage: Eukaryota > Metazoa > Chordata > Aves > Otidiformes > Otididae > Chlamydotis > Chlamydotis macqueenii. The sequence goes on along the minus strand of NC_141592.1, from coordinate 14,838,772 downwards.
CCCACCAAGTACACCCAGGTCCTGGAGCAAAAGCAGTCCCACAGATGGGTTTGCCTTTACTGAGGGGAGGAATAACCCAGACTGTCTTCCCCAACATAATCCTTACATGCACCACAGGGACTTTATCACCATCTACAGTATGTAACAGTTCTGACTGGGCAGGACCAGCTTGATTTGTGGAACCCTGAGTGTTGACTAACCAGGTGGCTTTTGCTAAATGTTTATCCCAATTTTTGAAGGTCCCACCACCCATTGCTCTCAGTGCAGTTTTCAGCAGTCCATTGCACCTTTCGATTTTCCCAGAGGCTGATGCGTGACAGGGGATGTGATATACCCACTCAATGCCGTGCTCTTTGGCCCAGGTGTTTATGAGATTGTTTCGGAAATGAGTCCCCTTATCTGATTCAACTCTTTCTAGAGTGCCATGTCGCCAGAGAACTTGCTTCTCAAGGTCCAGGATAGTGTTTTGGGCAGTGGCATGGGGTATGGGATATGTCTCTAGCCATCCAGTGGTTGCTTCCACCATTGTAAGCACATGGTGCTTGCCCTGGTGTGTTTGTGGGAGTGTGATGTAATCAATCTGCCAGGCCTCTCCATATTTATACTTCAGCCATCGTCCTCCATACCAAAGAGGCTTTAACCGCTTGGCTTGCTTAATTGCAGCACGTTTCACATTCATGGATAACCTGTGCAATAGTGTCCATGGTCAAGTCCACCCCTCGATCATGAGCCCATGTCATAGTTTAGCCCCGATCAGGACCAGACTACACAGTCTCTCTCTCACTCCCCCCACCCTCCGAGGGAATAGGGAGAGATGATATAAGAAAAAGGCTCGAGGTTTGATGTAAGAACAGGGAGAGATCCTTAAAGTTACCGTGACGGGCAAAACAGACTTGACTTGGGGAAATCTATTTGCTTATTATTAAAACCAAAGCAGGATAATGAGATAGAGAACAAGATAACCTCCCCCCACTCCTCCCTCTTCCTGGGCTTAACATTAACTCTACCTCCTTCTCCCCCAAGCGGCACAGGGAGGAAGAGGGAATGGGGGTTATGGTCAGTTCATCACTTGTCGCTTTACACCGCTCCTTCCTCTTTGGGGGAGGAACTCCTCACATTCCTCCCCTGCTCCATCCTGGGGTCCCTCCCATGAGCTACAGTCCTTCGTGAAACTGCTCCTGTGTGGGTCATTTTTAACACAGGGTGCAGTCCCTCCAGAACAGCTGCCACAGCGTGGACCCTCCACAGGCCACAGCCTCCTTCAGGCATCCACCTGCCCCAGTGTGGGGTCCTCCATGGGCTGCAGGTGGATCTCTGCTCCTCCATGGACCTCCATGGGCTGCAAGGGGACAACCTGCTCCACCATGGTCGTCACCACAGGCTGCAGGGGAATCTTGGCCAGGAGCAGCATTACTCCTCCCCCTCCTTCTTCACTGACCTTGGCGTTTGAGGCTGTTCCTCTCACAAGAAATTCTTCACAACAGGCTGGCAGACGCCTCTCAGGTTCTCTTCACATCATCTAGCTCATCTCCTGTCCACTTCTTGCAGCCGGGCCAGGCCGAGTCGGGCCCAGAAGGCCGCCTGACGAGAGGCCAGAGGGTGAGGCCTGCAAGGCCCACAAGGCTCGCATCTCCCCCTCTCTGCCACTGCTCAACATCTTCACATTTTCTCTCCTTTTTTTTCTGTTTTCCCCTTCTTAAATATGTTATCGCAGAGGTGTTATCAGGGAACATTCTGTAACCAATTGGCTTGGCCCTGGCCAGCAGTGAGTCCACCCTAGGCCCGGCTGAGTCCACTGGACAAAGGGGAACAACTTGTAGCAGCTTCTTACAGATGCTGCCACCATAGCCGCCCCCGCCCCCCCCCCAAATAAAACCAGAACATTATGTTCTCCATGGCGGTCCACTTGCCTGGGTGCCTCAGTCTTCACTGACAAGAGTTCCTGTCCCACCACCCAAGCTGTAGAAGGTGCAAGCAGGGACTGGGAGGATGAAGAACTGCCCATTGTACTCGAAGAGCAGGTTTGGGATCATCTGAGGAACCTGAAGGTGCACAAGTCCATGGGTCCTGATGAGATCCATCCGCGGGTCCTGAGGGAACTGGCGGATGAAGTTGCCAAGCCACTGGCCATTGTATTTGAGAAGTCGTGGCGGTCTGGTGAGGTCCCCAATGACTGGAAGAGAGGGAACATAACCCCAATTTTTAAAAAGGGGAATAAGGAAGACCCAGGTAACTACAGGCCGGTCAGCCTCACCTCTGTGCCTGGCAAGGTCATGGAGCAGATTCTCCTGGAAACCATGCTAAGGCACATGGAGAGCAAGGAGGTGGTTGGTGACAGCCAACATGGCTTCACCAAGGGCAGATCGTGCCTGACCAATTTGGTGGCCTTCTATGACGGGGTGATGGCATCGGTGGACAAGGGACGAGCAACTGACATCATCTACCTGGACTTGTGCAAAGCTTTTGACACTGTCTCGCATGACATCCTTCTCTCTAAACTAGAGAGACATGGCTTTGATGGACGGACCACTCGGTGGATAAGGAGTTGGCTGGATGGCCGCACTCAGAGAGTGGTGGTCAACGGCTCAATGTCCATGTGGACACCGGTCACGAGTGGCGTCCCTCAGGGGTCCGTGCTGGGCCCGGCCCTGTTCAACATCTTTGTCGGCGACATGGACAGTGGGATAGAGTGCACCCTCAGCAAGTTCGCCGATGACACCAAGTTGTGTGGTGCCGTCGACACGCAGGAAGGGAGGGATGCCATCCAGAGGGACCTTGACAGGCTGGAGAGGTGGGCCCGTGCCAACCTCATGAAGTTCAACCAGGCCAAGTGCAAGGTCCTGCACCTGGGTCATGGCAATCCCAGGCACAAATCCAGGCTGGGCAGGGAATGGATTGAGAGCAGCCCTGAGGAGAAGGACTTGGGAGTGCTGGTGGATGAGAAGCTTAACATGAGCAGGCAATGCGCCCTTGCGGCCCAGAAGGCCAACCGCATCCTGGGCTGCATCAAGAGGAGTGTGGCCAGCAGGTCGAGGGAGGTGATTCTCCCCCTCTACTCTGCCCTGGTGAGACCCCACCTGGAGTACTGTGTCCAGTTCTGGAGCCCCCAGCACAAGAAGGACATGGACCAGTTGGAGAAGGTCCAGAGGAGGGCCACGAAGATGATAAAAGGGCTGGAGCACCTCTCTTATGAGGACAGGCTGAAAGAGTTGGGGCTGTTCAGCCTGCAGAAGAGGAGGCTCCGGGGAGACCTGATAGCGGTCTTCCAGTACCTCAAGGGGGCCTACAAGAAAGATGGGGAAAGGCTGTTTAGTAGGGCCTGTTGCAATAGGACGAGAGGTAATGGTTTTAAAATAGAGGGGGGTAGATTTAGATTAGAAATTAGGAAAAAATTTTTTACGATGCGAGTTATAGAACACTGGAACAGGTTGCCCAGAGAGGTGGTGGAAGCCCCATCCCTGGAAACGTTCAAGGCCAGGCTGGATGAGGCTCTGAGCAACCTGACCTAGTCAGGGATGTCCCTGCTCCTTGCAGGGGGGTTGGACTAGATGACCTTTAAAGGTCCCTTCCAACCCTAACCATTCTATCATTCTATGATTCTATGATATGTAACATCTTCCTTTATGCCTGACAGGAGTCGCCTCCAAAGGCTGAGGGATCGTGCTCCTTTTCCAATTGCTTTATCAATGTTTCTTTCCCTAGAAAGTGATCCCAGGTGCCTTGCTTCTCTGCCCTCTAATTCCAGGCTACTGACCCCATTATGCCAGTATTGGAGCAGCCAGGTGACAAGGTGCTCGCCTGCACGATGGCTGAAATCCTTTCGCATATCTCAGAGCTCACTCAGGGACAGGGATCGAGCAGTTACCATCTCATTTATGAGTTCTTCCTCTTCCTCTCAGGAAGAGGAGGAGCCCTCTCACGGAGTTCTTGCTCGAGGGGAAGTGGAGAACTCTTCCTCTTCCTCCTCCAGTTTTCGAGATGGCCCCGCTTCATGCTAGTCTGTCTCCTCGCTGATGGGACAGTATACTTCTTCCTCCTACTCCTCACTAGAAGAAGCTTCTTCATCCCTTACTAAACGAGCAGACTTCCGCTTGTGTCGTAGTTCAGCCCCAACGGGGACCAGACTACGCAGTCTCTCTCTCACTCCCCCCACTCTCCGAGAGAACAGGAGGAGATTTGACAAACAAAAAAAAAACAAACACGCGGGTTGAGATTAAACAAAAAGTAAATTTAACAGTAATGACAAGAAAACAATAGAGTGATGGAACACAAATACAGTATAATAGCTCACAACAGATCTCTACATCCAGTCTCTTCCAACTAGGAGAGCCTCCCTTCAGCACCCTCCTCACTTATATACTGAGCATGATGTCAGATGGGATGGAATAGCCCTTTGGCTAATTTGGGTAAATTAACCCCAGCTGTTAGCTAATTAGTTAACTATCCCAGCCATAGGGGCTACCAGCTTCAGTTCTCCACCCAGCTCAGGTAAATATTAACTCTATCCTGGCCAGAACCAGGACATTATCCACCCCTTATTCCATACCATCTACATCATGCCCAGATTCTACACTTTCCAATTAATCATCAACTTTTTCTTGCTTTTATCTACTTGTATGCAGACACACAGATGTAACTCTCTTAGTCCATGGTCCATCCTTTCGAAAGGTCTGTTGAGTTTATCCAGTCCATAACTTTGGGCTCCATCTGTCATAACAGGCTCTCAGCATAGGACAGATGACACAGTGTTTCCTCAGGTAGTCTGTCTGGTGCAAGTGACTTAGCAAGTTCATAGTCCGGAGACTGAAGATCTGTTGGCAGGTGCTAGTAGCAAGAGCCAGTTCTGGTTGTATCACTGCTGCAATTTTTCCTATTTTATTAAAGTTCATTCTTTGTTGGTATAAACGATTTTACTATAATACTTTTGACACAACATAAGTCTCTCAGGGCGTGGAGCAGGAAGAAGCAAGGAGGGACACATAATAGCTAGATAATGACATACAGTACTGTATAGTAACCGACATCAAGCACTTCAAATTATTGGCTCTTTTCACCTAGAATCAAATCTCCTTGAGGTACACATCAGACTTTCCCATCCTCCTGCATTACCCACCAAGTACACCCAGGTCCTTGAGCAAAAGCAATCCCATGCATGGGTTTGCCTTTGCCCAAGGGAGAAATGACCCAGACTGTCTTCCCCAGTATATTCCTTACATGCACCACAGGGACTTTATCCCCTTCTACAGTATGTAGAAGTTCAGATTGGGCAGGGCCAGCTCGATTGGTGGACCCCCGAGTGTTGACTAGCCAAGTGGCTTTTGCTAAATGTTTATCCCAATTTTTGAAGGTTCCACCACCCATTGCTTTCAGAGTTGTTTTCAGCAGCCCATTATACCTTTCAATTTTTCCAGAGGCTGGTGCGTGATAGGGGATGTGGTATACCCACTCGATGCCATGCTCTCTGGCCCAGGTATCTATGAGATTGTTTCGGAAGTGGGTACCATTGTCTGATTCAATTCTTTCTGGAGTGCCATGTCGCCATAAGACTTGTTTCTCAAGGCCCAGGATGGTGTTTCGGGCAGTGGCATGGGGTACAGGATATGTTTCCAGCCATCCAGTGGTTGCTTCCACCATTGTAAGTACATAGCGCTTGCCTTGGCGAGTTTGTGGGAGTGTAATGTAATCAATTTGCCAGGCCTCTCCATATTTATACTTCAGCCATCGTCCTCCATACCACAGAGGCTTTAACCGCTTGGCTTGTTTGATTGCAGCACATATTTCACATTCAAGGATAACCTGTGCAATAGTGTCCATGGTTAAATCCACCCCTCGATCACGAGCCCATTTGTATGTTGCATCTCTCCCCTGATGGCCTGAGGTATCATGGGCCCACCGAGCTAAAAATAGTTCACCCTTATGCTGCCAGTCCAGATCCACCTGAGCCACTTCAATTTTAGCAGCTTGATCCACTTGCTGGTTGTTTTGATGTTCTTCAGTGGCCCGACTCTTGGGTACGTGGGCATCTACGTGACGTACTTTTACAACCAGATGCTCTAACCGGGCAGCAATATCTTGCCACAGAGTGGCAGCCCAGATAGGTTTGCCCCGACGCTGCCAGTTGCTCTGCTTCCATTGCTTTAACCATCCCCACAGAGCGTTTGCCACCATCCATGAGTCAGTGTAGAGATAGAGCACAGGCCATTTTTCCCGTTCAGCAATGTTTAAAGCCAGCTGGATGGCCTTCACCTCCGCAAACTGACTCGATTCACCTTGGCCTTCAGCAGCTTCTGCAACTCGTCGTGTAGGACTCCACACAGCAGCTTTCCACTTCCGATGTTTTCCTACAATACGACAGGACCCATCAGTAAATAGGGCATACCGCTTCTCATTTTCTGGGAGGTTGTTATATGGTGGGGCCTCTTCAGCACGCGTTACCTCTTCCTCTGGTGGCTTTCCAAAATCTTTGCCTTCTGGCCAGTCTGTAATTACTTCTAATATGCCTGGGCGATTGGGGTTTCCTATTCGGGCCCGCTGTGTAAGTAGTGCAACCCACTTGCTCCATGTAGCATCCGTTGCATGATGCGCAGAGGGGACCCTTCCTTTGAACATCCAGCCCAGCACTGGCAGTCGGGGTGCCAGGATGAGCTGTGCTTCAGTACCAATCACTTCTGAAGCAGCTCGAACTCCTTCGTATGCCGACAGGATTTCTTTTTCGGTTGGAGTATAGCAGGCCTCAGATCCTTTATATCCCCGGCTCCAAAACCCAAGGGGTCGACCACGAGTTTCCCCTGGTGCTTTCTGCCAGAGACTCCAGGTAGGGCCATTCTCCCCAGCTGCGGAGTAGAGCACATTTCTTACCTCTTGCCCTGTCCGGACTGGCCCGAGAGCCACCGCGTGAACAATTTCTTGTTTAATTTGTTCAAAAGCCTGCTGTTGTTCAGGGCCCCATTTAAAATCATTCTTCTTTCGGGTGACTTTATACAGAGGGCTTACAATCATACTATAATTTGGAATATGCATCCTCCAGAAACCCACAACGCCCAGGAAAGCTTGCGTTTCCTTTTTGTCAGTCGGTGCAGCCATAGCTGTTATTTTGTTGACTATATCTATTGGAATCTGACGACGCCCATCTTGCCATTTTATCCCCAAAAACTGTATCTCTCTTGCAGGTCCTTTCACCTTACATCGTTTTATGGCAAGCCCAGCTTTCAGGAGGATTTTAATTATTTTCTCCCCTTTTTGAAAAGCTTCTGCTGCTGTGTTGCCCCATACGATGATGTCATCAATGTACTGCAGGTGCTCTGGAGCGCCACCCTTTTCCAGTGCAGTCTGGATCAGCCCATGGCAGATGGTGGGGCTGTGTTTCCACCCCTGGGGCAGTCGATTCCAAGTGTACTGGACGCCCCTCCAAGTGAAAGCAAACTGCGGCCTGCATTCTGGTGCCAATGGGATTGAAAAGAACGCGTTGGCAATATCAATGGTGGCATACCACTTGGCTGCCTTGGATTCCAGTTCATACTGAAGTTCTAACATGTCTGGCACAGCAGCACTGAGTGGTGGTGTTACCTCATTCAGGCCACGATAGTCCACTGTTAACCTCCACTCTCCACTTGATTTTCTCACTGGCCATATGGGACTGTTAAAAGGTGAGTGGGACTTGCTGATCACTCCCTGGCTCTCCAGCTGATGAATCAGCTTATGGATGGGGATCAGGGAGTCTCGGTTGGTGCGATACTGCCGCCGGTGCACAGTTGTGGTAGCAATTGGCACCTGTTGTTCTTCAACCTTCAGCAACCCCACAACAGAAGGATCCTCTGACAGACCAGGCAAGGTGGACAACTGTATAATTTCCTCCATCTCTAAAGCACCTACACCAAAAGCCCACCGATACCCTTTTGGGTCCTTGAAATATCCCCTTCTGAGGTAATCTATACCAAGAATGCATGGAGCATCTGGGCCAGTCACTATGGGGTGCTTTTGCCACTCATTCCCTGTCAGGCTCACTTCAGCCTCCAATACAGATAGCTGTTGGGATCCTCCTGTCACTCCAGAAATACAAATGGGTTCTGCCCCATTATATCTTGATGGCATCAAGGTACATTGTGCACCAGTATCCACTAGAGCTTTGTACTCTTGTGGGTCTGACGTGCCAGGCCATCGGATCCACACAGTCCAATAAACTCTGTTATCCCTCTCCTCCACCTGGCTGGAGGCAGGGCCTCTCTAATCCTGGCCACAGTATTCATTATTCATTTCTTTTAAATATGCATGAGAGGTCCCTTCAAGAGGGTCAGAACTAAAGCTATTCCTTCTACGCTCCCTATTGGAGACTGGTGCAACAATTTTCCGGGGAGAACTTCTATTTGCAATGGTTTTTCCACGCAACTCACGTACCCGCGCCTCTAGGGCAGAGGTAGGCTTCCCATCCCACTCCCTCATGTCCTCTCCTTGGTCACGCAAGGTAAACCACAGGGTACCTCGCTGCGTAAACCATCTCTCTTGAGCAGGGAAACGTTTACTCCTAATAGCTGAAATATTGGCCCGTACCGGTGGGGAATGGGACATATCTGCTTTGAATTGCTGGAACTCCTGGGATAGTTTCTCCACAGCCGAGACACAGGCCCTTAGGGAGGAAGACAGGCTTTCCTCGTACTGCCGGAGTCGGCCAGCCAGTTCATCCACTGTTTCTTCCTCTCCATCTTTCCAGGTCATAACTGCCAATGAGTTGGCATATGATGATGGTGCACTTCGAACAAACTTCCGCCACATTTGTCGTGTGCACCTGACTTCATCTGGATCCTTAGGTAACTGATCATTGTCCAGGTCATCATAAATAATCTCCAGCACAGCTAATTCCCTCAGGTACTGGATACCCTTCTCCATGGTAGCCCACTTGCCTGGATGACACATTATATCCTCCTTGAAAGGATACCTCTCCTTCACACCTGACAGGAGTCGCCTCCAGAGGCTGAGGGCTTGTGTCCCTTTTCCAACTGCTTTGTCAATGCTTGCTTCTCTAGAAATGGATCCCAGTTGCCTAGCTTCTCTGCCTTCTAATTCCAAGCTATTGGCCCCATTATCCCAGCACCGCAGCAGCCAGCTGATAATGTGCTCCCCAGGATGACGGCTAAAATCTTTTCGCATGTCTCGCAGCTCGCTCAGGGATAGAAATCTGGTGCTCACTGTCTCCTTTAGGAGTTCTTCCTCTGAGGAAGAGCCTGCCTGCCGAGTTCTTCCTGGGCATGAAGCAAATAAACCTTCCTCTTCTTCCTCCTGCTCTGTCCTAAAAGGGGCTTCTTCATCCCTCACTAAACGAGCTGACTTCCGCTTCCAAGTCTTCTTGGATACAGGGGCAACTGAAACTAGCACAGGTTCACCCTCTGATTCAGCTGCAATGCCTGTTGCTGGGGTTTGAGTACCTACATTGCAGGTCAGTTTGTTCTCCCTCACACCATGCCACGTATTAGTATCTTGCCTTAGGGTAAATCTCGGGAGGAGATTCCCAAAAAGTGGGTTTGCAGCTCTAGACAAGACTTGGCACACATTCAAAATACATAACAACAACATCATAGTGGCTCGAATATCCCCCAGATCTTTAAAGTTCTCAAAAAGTGGCTTAACTACCCTGGAAGTGAAAGAATTCGGGAAGCTGTCCACATAGGAATACCAATTTATCTCCAAGGCCATTGATGTCACCATGTCATAGATGTATATGGCATAGTATAACAGAAGGATAATTCTCATCATTTTCCCTGAGGTGATAAACACCACCACTGGGAACACATAGTACATATAGGAGCGTAGACAATACAACAACATAACCAACCACTGCAACATCATGACCAATAACTGACAACCAATACAACAAGCACGTATAAACAAATTTGTTTCAAGCAATAAAGAAAGTCAGATCTGTTATTATCTCAACCCTTCGTGCCCCACGTTGGGCGCCAAAATAACTGTCGTAGTTCAGCCCCAACGGGGACCAGACTACGCAGTCTCTCTCTCACTCCCCCCACTCTCCGAGAGAACAGGAGGAGATTTGACAAACAAAAAAAAACCAAACACGCGGGTTGAGATTAAACAAAAAGTAAATTTAACAGTAATGACAAGAAAACAATAGAGTGATGGAACACAAATACAGTATAATAGCTCACAACAGATCTCCACATCCAGTCTCTTCCAACTAGGAGAGCCTCCCTTCAGCACCCTCCTCACTTATATACTGAGCATGATGTCAGATGGGATGGAATAGCCCTTTGGCTAATTTGGGTAAATTAACCCCAGCTGTTAGCTAATTAGTTAACTATCCCAGCCATAGGGGCTACCAGCTTCAGTTCTCCACCCAGCTCAGGTAAATATTAACTCTATCCTGGCCAGAACCAGGACAGCTTGCAAGTTTTCTTCTTGCGTATAGGGGTGACTGATCCTGGCATGGGTTGGTCCTCTGGTTCAGCTGTAGTGCCTGTTGCCTGGGTTTGAGTACCCACAGTGCCTGTTGCCAGGGTTGGAATAGCTGCAGTGCTTGTCACGAGGGTTAGAGTAGCTGCAGTGCCTGTCAGTCTGTTTTCCCTCTTGTCATAGTTTAGCCCTGCTCAGGACGAAGCTACGCAGCCTCTCACTCACTCCTGTCACCCTCCAAGGGAATGGGGGAGAGATAATATAACAAAAAAGCTCAAGGTTTGAGATACGGACAGGGAGAGATCATTGAAGTAACCATTATGGGCAAAACAGACTCAACTTGGGGAAAACTACTTAAATTTATTATTAAGAAAATCAAAGCAGGATAATGAGAGAGAACAAAACCAACTTCCCCCACCCTTCCCCTCTTCCTGGGCTTAACATAATTTCAAATTATCTCTACCTCATTCCCCTCCCTTGAGTGGCACAAAGTGGAATAAGTAATGGAGGTTGCAGAAAGTTCATCACACGTCGTTTTCTGCTGCTCCTTCTTCCTCGGGGGAAGAACTCCTCACATTCCTTCACTGCTTCAGCATGGGGTCCCTCCCATGGACTACAGTCCTTCTCGAAGTGCTCCAGTGTGGAGTCCTTCTCCATGGGATGCAGTCCCTCAGGAACAGGCTGCTCCAGAGCAGGGTCTCTATGGGCCACAGCCTCCTTCAGGCATCCACCTCCTTCGTCATGGGGTCCTCCACAGGCTGCAGGTGGATCTCTGCTCCTCCATGGACCTCCATGGGCTGCAGGGGGACAGCCTGCCTCACCATGGTCTTCACCACAGGCTGCAGGGGAATCTCTGCCAGGAGCAACATTACTCCTCCCCCTCCTTCTTCACTGACCTTGGTGTCTGCAGTCATTCCTCCTCACAAACAATTCTTCACAATCAGGCTCAGGCAGATACCTCTCATGTTCTCTTCGCATCTCCTCTCTTCTTTTCTCTTGGCCAGGCTGAGTCAGGCCCAAACAGCCGCTCAGTGGGAGGCCAGAGAGTGATGGCCACAAGGCCCACGCCTCCCCCTCTCTGTCCACGCTTCTGCTTCTTTTTCCTTTTTTTTAAATTTTTCCCCTTTTTAAATATGTTATCACAGAGGTGTGATCACTGTAACCAATTGGCTTGGCCTTGGCCAGTGGCAAGTCCACCCTAGAATTGGTTGAGTCCACCAGACAAAGGGGAAACTTCTAGGAGCTTGTAATGGTTTAGCCCGAATCACCACACAGTTTCTCGCTCACCCTCCCCCTCCCCAGGGGGATAGGGGAGAAAATTGGGAAGGAAGGAGAACTCGTGGGTTGAGATGAAGACAATTTACTAAAATAAAAAGGGAAAACTACAATAATAACAGAACATAAGGATATTAAAATATACAAGGTGAACAATATGTGTTTTCTCACCACCCAATGTCCCAATGACCGATACAGCCCGTCCCGAGCAGCAATCACAGAAACAAAACCGAGCAGCAAGCAAAGGAGTGAAAGGGAGCCAGCAAGGTAGGGGGAACGATGCCAGCAAAACGAGGGAGAAAGATGGATGCCAGGAAGGCAGATACCCACCCTGGCCTGCCCCCACTTATATACTGAGCATGACGTTTATGGCATGGAATACTCTCTTTGGCCAGTTTGGGTCAATTATTCTGTCTGTCTTTCTCCCAGCTTCCTGCATCTGCACATTAGCGAGACCTGGAAAGCAGGACGGTGTCCTTGGTCTCATTCACAACAACTGGTATCATCAGGGTGTTTATCAACATTCTTCACACACGAAATCCAAAACACACCAGCTACTGAGAGGAATATTAATTCCATCCCCGCCAAAACCAGGACAGAGCCTCTCGCAGAAGCTGCCACTGTAGTCCCGTCCCCCCCCGCCACTACACAAAACCAGCACACCTCTCTTTCCCTTGAAGATGCTTCTTAACTTTGAGCAGCATTTGGTAGATACTGACCAGGGCCCAGCACAGTGTGGTAAGTTGTGCCTCATTGGAATAGCCACAGCATTTTCCCTTCAAATACTCTATCACTTCATCAAGATCCTGTAGTTGTTCGGGAGTGAAATTACAAAGCGTTGGAGGTGAGAATTTCTGAAGGCTTCGGAAAGACCTTACTGCAGGCTTTCAATACTTAAAGGGAACTTATAAGATGGGGAGAAACTTCACCATTGGAGGAGATAAGTTCTCTAGGTACCTGTAGCGGTGCAATCCTTCCCCCCCACAAGTCACTTAGTGCTTGGTACGATTTCTCACCTCCTGGGCCTCATGCCAACCTAGGTGTTCTGGTTTTATTTAGTGAGGGGGGGCTATGGTGGTAGCTTCTGTAAGAAAGTGCTACAAGTTCTTCCCCTTTATTCAGTGGACTCAGCTAGGTCTAGGGCGGACCCGCTGCTGGCCAGGGCCAAGACAATTGGTGACAGAATGTTCCGTGATAATGCCTCTGCAATAATGTATTTAAGAAGGGGAAAACAGAAAAAAAAAAAAAAAAGAAGGAAAAGAAGATGTGAAGAAGCTGAGCAGGGGAGGCACGAGCCTTGTGGGCCTTGCAGGCTTCACCCTCTGGCCTCCCACTGGGCAGCCGTCTGGGCCTGACTCAGCCCAGGCTGGCTGCAAGAAGTGGAGAGGAGATGAGATGTGGAGAGAACCTGCCTGCTGATTGTGAAGAATTTCTTGTGAGAGGAACAGCTGCAGATGCCAAGGTCAGTGAAGAAGGAGGGGAATGAGTAATGCTGCTCCTGGCCAAGATTCCCCTGCAGCCTGTGGTGATGACCATGGTGGAGCAGGTTGTCCCCCTGCAGCCCATGGAGGTCCACGGAGGAGCAGAGATCCACCTGCAGCCTGTGGAGGATCCCACGTCAGGGCAGGTGGATGCCTGAAGGAGGCTGTGGCCCGTGGAGGGCCTGCTGGGACAGCTGTTCTGGAGGGACTGCACCCCATGGAAGAAATGACCCACGCCGGAGCGGTTTCACGAAGGACTGTGGCCCATGGGAGGGACCCCATGATGGAGCAGGGGAGGAATGGGAGGAGTTCTTCCCCCGATGATGAAGCAGCGGCATAAAACAACATGTGATGAACTGACTGTAACCCCCCTGTTCCCTCTTCCTCCCTGTGCCGCTCGGGGGGGGAGGTGGGGGAGGTAGTAGAGATAATGTTAAGCCTGGGAAGGGGGAGGGGTGGGGGGAGGTTATCTTGTTCTCTGTCTCATTATCCTGCTGTTTGTAGTAATAAATGAATAGTTTTCCCCAAGTCGAGTCTGTTTTGCCCATAACGGTAACTTTAAGGATTTCTCCCTGTCCTTATCTCAAACCTTGAGCCTTTTTCCTTATATTATCTCTCCCTATTCCCTCGGAGGGTGGGGGAAGTGAGAGAGACACTGTGTAGTCTGGTCCCGATCAGGGCTAAACTACGACCCTAGGCCAAGTCAGGGACAGACTGTGAATACAGTGAACCAGAGAGTTAAGGCACTCCCTTGTCGCACCTGACTCTTGTTTTCCCCCAATACTGAAAACAATGGAAATAGCAATAATGGTCAATCTCCTGGCAACCTAGTACATCTTGGTCCAAGTCAAAACACAGGTGTGTGTACCAGAAACACTAGTGGAAAGCACCAGAATATTTCATCATCCAAGTCAGGCTGGAGTGGAAAAGTACCTGAAAAAAGTCAATTATATTGGACCCTATATAAAGCAACCCTAAGCGAGACTTATTGAGCTCTCCTGGATTGCATCGGGCTGTGACCAGCATCTCCCTTGAGCTGGGACACCTCTCAGGCATAGCCTCCTTAGATCAAAGAGGTTTAAGGACCATCTACTGGCAAAGTCAACAAAAGGCCAGGGTGAAGTTCGACTTCTCGAGGCTCAATTATGGCCCGTTGAGGAATGCCGATGCATTGTGAGCATTTACTGTAAACTCAAGAAGGAAGAGGGAACTTTTAACTACAGGCTAGTCCCCTCTACATAGATATTTCATTGTATTTGTCATGCTCCGATTTTGGATGAGAGGAAGGCTCCCTTGCGTTCTAGCCGACCTCAGACGAGTCTGGGAGGCTAGGGGCGGCTGGACCAACCTCTCACACACTGGAGCGAGGTTTTGCTCGTATTCTCGGGAACAGAATTAAGACTCAAAACAGAGTCAAGCGCCAGGTAACTTTATTTGCCCAACAACAAGTTCGCAAATGCAAGGAAAAGAGAGAAAGAAAGGAAAGAGGGAAGAAAGCTTCAGTTGCAATAGCTACCACCACGGAGCTGCAGCGTCCCGACAGTCCAGTTCACTCGGTGTGGGAATGTTCCATACGATGTTGATTCCGATGTTGGTTCCGTTGATGTTGGTTCCTTTTTGATGTAGGTTGTTTCTGTCCTTTTATTGTTCGTCTCATTGCATATTCATTGTCCTTCCAAGAATCACGTCACATATTCCAAGAGCTGGGTTGCTTAGCCGCACCCCTCACCTGGTGGTGATACGCATGCCCAATACCATCTCTGGGCCCCTCTGTTTTTCTGGTCTTGGGTCTGGGTGCATACGTAGGGGTAGGGCTAAATTTCTCAGAATCAGCTCTGCATTCAGGTTTGCAGGACAACAGGAATTGGCTTGCAAGATAATGGGAATTGGCTTGCAGGAAAACAGGAAGACTCTAGTCCTATGGTTTAACTGATGTTCCATTGTTTAGGTGGTGGTTTGATGTTTCGACAATGTTGAGACAAACATTCGACACAGTCTCTTACAGTATTCAAATAGCTCTGTGTTTGTGTGTGTTTTAAGTTTATACATATATATATACACTTACATATGTATTGATTTATAGAATCATAGAATAGTGGGCACAAATCTGTATTCCTAACAGTCTATTGTGGCTGTTATGCAACTTCTTTTCTGCTTTATTGATATATGCCAGAAGATCTCTGTTCTTTCTTATCTGTACTTCACAAGAATGAGTAAATGTGATATCATCTCACATAAAACAAGGCTAGATGGTAATATAAGGTATATTCAACAGAAGTCCTTTGAGTATAGAATCATAGAATCATAGAATAGTCAGGGCTGGAAGGGACCTTCAAAGGTCATCTAGTCCAACCCCCTTGCAAGGAGCAGGGACATCCCCGACTAGATCAGGTTGCTCAGAGCATCATCCAGCCTGGCCTTGAACGTTTCCAGGGATGGGGCATCCACCACCTCTCTGGGGAACCTGTTCCAGTATTCTACCACCCTCAGTGTAAAAAATTTTTTCCTAATATCTAATCTGAATCTACCTTCCTCTATTTTGAAACCATTACCCCTCGTCCTATCACAACAGGCCCTACTGAACAGCCTCTCCCCATCTTTCTTGTAGGCCCCCTTGAGGTACTGGAAGACTGCTATAAGGTCTCCCTGGAGCCTCCTCTTCTCCAGGCTGAACAGCCCCAACTCTCTCAGCCTGTCCTCATAGGAAAGGTGCTCCAGCCCTCTTATCATCTTCATGGCCCTCCTCTGGACCCTCTCCAACTGGTCCATGTCCTTCTTATGTTGGGGGCTCCAGAACTGGACGCAGTACTCCAGGTGGGGTCTCACGAGAGCAGAGTAGAGAGGGAGAATCACCTCCCTCGACCTGCTGGCCATGCTTCTTCTGATGCAGCCCAGGGTGTGGCTGGCTTCCCGGGCTGCAAGCACACATTGACAGCTCATGTTGAGCTTCTTGTCGGCCATCACTCCCAAGTCCTCCTCCTCAGGGCTACTTTTGATTCATTCTCTTCCTTGTCTACATTTGTGCTTGAGATTGCCACGACCCATGTTCAGGACCTTGCACTTGGCCTGGTTGAACTTCATGAGGTTGGCACAGGCCCACCTCTCCAGCCTGTCAAGGTCCCTCTGGATGGCATCCCTCCCTTCCAGCGTGTCGACGGCACCACACAACTTGGTGTCATTGGCAAACTTGCTGAGGGTGCACTCCATCCCACTATCCATGTTGCTGACAAAGATGTTGAACAGGGCCGGGCCCAACATGGCCCCTGAGGAACGCTACTCGTCACGGGTCTCCACTTGGACATCGAGCCATTGACCACCACTCTCTGAGTGTGGCCATCCAGCCGATTCCTTATCTACTGAGTGGTCCACCCGTCAAACCCATGTCTCTCTAGTTTAGAGAGAAGGATGTCGTGCGGGACAGTGTCAAATGCCTTGCACAAGTCCAGGTAGATGATGTCAGTGGCTCATTCCTTTTCCACCGATGCTGTCACCCTGTCATAGAAGGCCACCAAATTGTTCAGGCACGATTTTCCCTTCGTAAAGCCATGTTGGCTGTCACCAATCACCTCCTTATTTTCCATGTCCTTTAGCATACTTTCCAGGAGGATCTGTTCCATAATCTTGCCAGGCACAGAGGTGAGATTGACCAGGTTGTAGTTTCCCGTATTTTCCTTGTTTCCCTTTGTAAAAATGGGGGCTCTGTTGCCCCTTTTCCAATGGGTGGTTTTTCCTTCTCCCAGTCCCTGCTTTTGCCTTCTGTGACTTAGGTGATGTGGCTAGAGCCCTCTCTGGTGAAGACTGAGGAAAAAAAGCCGTTCCTCAGCCTTCTCCATGTCCCAGGTAACCAGGTCTCCTGTGGAGAGGGCCCACATTCTCCCTGGTCTTTCTTTTATCCTCAGCGTACCTAAAGAAGCTTTTCTTCTTACCCTTGATGTTCCTGGCCAGATTTAATTCTGTTAGGGCTTTAGCCTTCCTTACCTGATCCCCAGCTGCTTGGACAATCTCTCTGTAATTTTCCCAGGCTACCTATCCTTGCTCGCATCCTCTGTGAGCTTCCTTTTTGTTTTGCAGTTAGTTCAGGAGCTCCTTGCTCATCCATGCAGGCCTCCTGGTGTTTTAGCCTGAATTCTTCTTTTTTGAGATGCATCGCTCTTGAGCTTGGAGGTGGTGAGCTTTGAATATCAACCAACTTGCTTGGGCCCCTCTTCCCTCCAGGGCTTTATCTCATGGTATTCTTCTAATCAGATCCATGAGGAGGCCAAAGTCTGCCCTCCTGAAGTCCAGGACAGAGAGCCTGCTGTGCGCCCTCCTCGCTGCCCTAAGGATCTTGAACTCCACCATCTCATGGTCCCTGCACCCAAGGCTGCCCTTGAGCTCCATATTCCCCACCAGCCCCTCCCTGTTGGTGAGAACAAGGTCCAGCATAGCATCTCTCCCTGTTGGCTCCTCTATCACTTGCAGGAGGACGTTATTATCCATGCATTCCAGGAACCTCCTGGACTGCCTGTGCCCTGCTGTGTTGTCTCTCCAACAGATGTCGAGGTGGTTCAAGTCCCCCATGAGGACCTGGGCCTGTGACTGTGAGGCTACTCCTATCTGTCTGTAGAGGGCTTCATTTGCTCTGTCTTCCTGGTCGTGTGGCCTGTAGCAGATCCCCAGTGTAATGTCCCCTGTTCCTGCCCTTCTTCTAATCCTGACCCATAAGCTCTCTGTCAGCTCCTCCTCCATCCCCAGGTGGAGCTCCATGCACTCCAGCTGGTTGCTGACATAGAGGGCGACACCCCCTCCTAGTCTCCCCTGCCTGTCCTTCCCTAAAGAGCCTGTATCTCTTCATTCCAACTCTCCAGTCATAGGAGCCATCCCACCACATCTTGTAATGCCAACAAGATCGTACCCTGCAGGTGTGCTCACATCTCTAACTCTTCCTGTTTGTTCCCCATGCTACATGCATTAGTATAGAGACACTTAAGTTGGGCCCCTGCTGAAGCTGATTTGCTAGCTGGAGTGACTGGAATTCCTTTGAGTTGCACTTTAGGTGCTTTAGTACTTACTTACCTGTGATCCTTCCCCAGGTTCCGGACACCTGTTGCTGGCACTGGCACCATACTGACAGTAGTGGGATCGATTGTGGTTCCTCACCCCCACCAACATTAGTTTAAAGCACTCTTCAACAGCTTGGCAAGCCTTTGGACAAAGGCACTCTTCTTCTCTGTTAGGTGGACCCCATCAGTCCCTAGTAGACCAGACTTCTCAAAGAGAGTCCAATGGTCTAAGTAGCAAACCCCTGCCTGTGGTACCAGTCCTGTAGCCATTTGTTGACTTGCCAGATTTGAATGGCCCTTTCAGGCCCCCTTTGACCAGGAGGATTGATGAAAATACTACCTGCGCCCCAGAGTCCTTAACCATTGCTCCCAGGGCCCTGTAATCCTTGATACTCCTCAGGCTGTTCCTGGCTTTATCACTGGTGCTCATGTGAAACAGCAGCAGCAGATAATAATCAGTGGACCGTATGAGCTTTGGTAGTATCTCAGTAACATCCCTGATATGAGCCCCCAGTAAGCAGCACACCTCTCTAGAGAGTGTGTCAGGTCAGCAAATGGGTGCCTCCATACCTCTCAGAAAAGAGTCACCCACTACTATCACCTGTCGCTTTTTCTTAGTTACACCAGTCGTTATACGAGCAAGTTGGTCTGCCTTGCTGTCCTGATTTTGGCAGGGATGGTTAATTTTCCTCTCAGTAGCCAGTGTGTTTTGCATTTTGGATGTGAAGAATGTTGACAAACACACTGATGTTATTAGATTTTTCTAAAGAGACCAAGGACACTGTCCTGCTTTCCAGGTCTCGCTAATATGCAGGTGCAGGAAGCTGGGAGAAAGACAGACAGAATAATTGACCCAAACTGGCCAAAGAGAGTATTCCATGCCATAAACGTCATGCTCAGCATATAAGTGGGAGATGCCCAGGGGCGGCATCTATCTCTCTCACTGCTTTACTTGCTGCTCAATCTTCATTTCCATGATCACTGCTTGAACGGGCTTGTTGTGGTTTAGCCTTCGTCACCACACAGTTTCTCGCTCACCCTCTCCCTCCCCAGCTGGATGGGGGAAGAGAAATTGTGAAGAAAGGAAAACTCGTGGGTTGAGAGAAAGACAGTTTACTAAAATATCAAAGGAAAACTACAATAATAACAGAATATAAGGATATTAAAATATACAACATGAACAATGTACGATTTCTCACCACCCAATGTCCGAATAACTGATACAGCCCGTCCCGAGCAGTGATCATGGAAATGAAAACCGAGCAGCAAGCAAAGGAGTGAAAGTGAGCCAGCAAGGCAGAGGGAACAATGCCAGCAAGCAAGAGAGAAGTGGAAGAATAGGATGTCAAGGATGCCAAGGATGCCCCCTGCCATAGGCAACCTCCACTGATACACTGAGCATGACGTTTATGGCATGGAATGCTCTCTTTGGCCAGTTTGGGTCAATTATTCTGTCTGTCTTTCTTCCAGCTTCCTGCATCTGCACGTTAGCGAGACTTGGAAAGCAGGACAGTGTCCTTACATGTATTCCACTGGACACCCTCACTTCTTTAGATCAGATTAAAATGCCTGAGTCAAAAAAGGATTTACAACATGCTTTAGGACTATTGGTGTTCTGGAGAAAACATATTCCAGACTTCTCCATTATTTCTAGATGTCTCTATGATTTGCTGAGGAAAGGGGTCAAATGGGAATGGACCTTGTCTCAGGAAGAAGCTATGCAATTGTTAATTTTTGAAGCAACGGCTCACCAGGCTCTTGGCCCTATCCACCCTACAGACCCTTTTCAGGTGGAATGGGGATTTGCCATATCAGGATTATCAGTACACATATGGCAACGGGGCCCTGAGGGTCCAACTCGGCCTGTGGGATGTTATTCTCGCAGCTTTAAAGATGCCGACAGGAGATACACTGCTTGGGAGAAAGGTTTGTTTGTGGTTAGCCTGGCTCTCATAGAAGTAGAGAAAATTGCACGCCAACAACCAATCGTACTGAGAGGCCCGTCAAACCTATGGACACAATATTTCTTAGCCATCTAGGTAAACTGAAGAGGTCCGAAAACTACCCCCAGTCTTTTAGAGCCCTGACGTTGAATACTAACTGGGCAGCATGCGCACGTGTCTTCTCCGAGGCCAAGGAAGCATTTTTGCTGAAGTCCAAACAGCAGTAGCTTAGGAGACCTAGGACTCCCTCCAAGTCACTGCAACCGATGCCAGGCCTCGCAAGGGCATAATCTAATGCCAACTTCATTTGTGTCAGTCCTTCGTCGCATGCTGAGTAAAGTTGATGTAGTTCGTGAACCGCTCCCGGAAATTAGTCGTTATCACTGGCACTGGAAGACTCACAATCAGGATCAATCCCACCAGGGTGAGCTGGAGAGTGCCACGCTGCTCGGTTACCCTGCTGATCCTCCAGCCACAGCTGTACCAACCAGGCCGGGATCCATCGGGTCCCCGCACCTGTGGAGATACAAGCATACCCTCGTCCCCATGTTAGCAAATCAGCAGGACCTTCCCAACGTGGGTCTTCTGGCAGGCGGTACCGGATCCCCGGGAGTGCCTTGCCCCCAAGCAGCAGTTGACATGAGGAATGTGAGGGCGATCTGGCTGCGACATCTGTCACCCCATCGATCGCCAGGGTTGATTCGGCCGATCTGGTTGGCTAGGCAGGTGTCCCCTTCCTCCCTCACCGCTCCGTGTGCGTCCCTCCCAAAGCTGCACGCTCGGTCGATAGAGGACGACCTTCCCCGATAGTGCCGTGCCGTTCAGCGGTCAAGGGTATACGCTAGCTGCGCTCCCCTGCCACAACCTCCACCCCAGCGCAAGGGCCACCGGTAGGAGACGTAGGGTAGGCAAGTATTTCTTTATTTTTTTCGTCACCGAGAGAATAGCTAGCCTCATACGGCCCACAGACTATTATCCACTGCTGGTGTTTCATGTGGGGGCCAGCGACACAGCTGGCAGCAGTCTAAAAAACATCAAAAGGGATTTCAGGGCTCTGGGTTCAACAGTCAAAGGCTCTGGGGCGCAGGTGGTATTCTCATCAATCCTCCCAGTGGAAGGGCAGGGACCTGAAAGGGCCAGACATATCTGGCAGGTCAACTCGTGGCTCAGGGAGTGGTGCTACAGCCAGGGCTTTGGGTATCTAGATCACGGGGCGTGCTTTGAGAAGCCCAGGCTGCTAGGGGCGGACGGCATGCACCTAACCAAGAGGGGGAAGAGTGTGCTTGGACAAAGACTTGCCAGGCTCGTCCGGAGGGCTTTAAACTAGTGTTGCTGGGGGAGGGGGAGCACAGTTCAGCCCACTGCTGTCATCATGGCGCCAGTGCCAGCACCGAGGGTCCAGAAGCTGAGGAAGGATCACAGGTAAGTGCAAATAAACCTAAACTGCGGTGCAATAGCACCCCTGTAGCTCCAGCCAGCAAGTCGGCTTTGTCGGGGGCCCAGCTGAAGTGTCTCTATACCAATGCACGCAGCATGGGGAATAAACAGGAAGAGCTGGAGATGCTTGCACACGAGCAGGGCTACGACCTCATTGGCATCACGGAGACGTGGTGGGGTGACACATATGACTGGAGCGTCAACATGGAGGGGTATAGGCTTTTTAGAAAAGACAGGAAGGGGAGACGAGGAGGGGGTGTCGCTCTCTATCTCAGCAACCGGCTGGAGTGCGTGGAGCTCTGCCTGGGGATGGAGGAGGAGCTGACAGAGAGCTTATGGGTCAAGATTAGCGGATGGGGACGGACAGGGGACGTTATGGTGGGGGTCTGTTACAGGCCGCCTGGCCAGGAGGACAGAGCAGACGAAGTGCTCTATAGGCAGATAGGAGCACCCTCACAGTCACAGGCCCTGGTCCTCATGGGGGACTTCAACCACCCTGACATCTGTTGGAGAGACAACATGGCAGGGCACAGGCAGTCCAGGAGGTTCCTGGAATGCGTGGACGACAACTTACTCCTGCAGGCGATAGAGGAGCCGACAAGGAGGGGTGCCATGCTCGACCTTATGCTCACCAACAGGGAGGGGCTGGTGGGGGATGTGAAACTAAAGAACAGCCTTGGCTGCAGTGACCATGACATGGTGGAGTTCAAGATCCACAGGGCAGCAAGGAAACTACGTGGCAAGCTCTCTGCCCTAGACTTCAGGAAGGCGGACTTCGGCCTCTTCAGGGAACCTGATGGGCCAAGTGCCATGGGAGGCAGCCCTGGAGGGAAGAGGGGCCCAGGAAAGTTGGTCCATATTCAAGGAGCACCTCCTCCAAGCTCAGCAGAGGTGCATCCCGATGAAAAACAAGTCAGGCAAAAAGGCCAGGAGGCTGGCATGGATGAGCAAGGAGCTCCTGGACCAACTGAAAGTGAAAAAGGAAGCCTATAGAGGGTGGAAGTGGGGACAGGTAGCCTGGGAGGACTACAAAGAGGCTGCGCGAGTGGCCAGGGATAAGGTAAGGAAGGCCAAAGCCCTGGCAGAACTGAATCTGGCCAGGGATATAAAATGTAACAGGAAGAGCTTTTATAGGTACGTAGGGGACAAAAGAAAGTCCAGGGAAAATGTAGGCCCCCTCCGGAAGGGAACTGGTGTCCTGGTTACCCAGGACATGGAGAAGGCTGAGGTTCTCAATGACTTTTTTGCCTCAGTCTTCACCGACAAGAGTTCCTGTCCCACCGCCCAAGCTGTAGAAGGTGCAAGCAGGGACTGCGAGGATGAAGAACTGCCCATTGTACTCGAAGAGCAGGTTCGGGATCATCTGAGGAACCTGAAGGTGCACAAGTCCATGGGACCTGATGAGATCCATCCGCGGGTCCTGAGGGAACTGGCGGATGAAGTTGCCAAGCCACTGGCTATCGTATTTGAGAAGTCGTGGCGGTCTGGTGAGGTCCCCAATGACTGGGAGAAAGGGTACATAAACCCAATTTTTAAAAAGGGGAATAAGGAAGACCCAGGTAACTACAGGCCGATCAGCCTCACCTCTGTGCCTGGCAAGATCATGGAGCAGATTCTCCTGGAAACCATGCTAAGGCACATGGAGAGCAAGGAGGTGGTTGGTGACAGCCAACATGGCTTCACCAAGGGCAGATCGTGCCTGACCAATTTGGTGGCCTTCTATGACGGGGTGATGGCATCGGTTCACAAGGGACGAGCAACGGACATCATCTACCTGGACTTGTGCAAAGCTTTTGACACTGTCCCACATGACATCTTTCTCTCTAAACTAGAGAGACATGGGTTTGATGGACGGACCACTCGGTGGATAAGGAGTTGGCTGGATGGCCGCACTCAGAGAGTGGTGGTCAACGGCTCAAGGTCCATGTGGACACCGGTCACGAGTGGCGTCCCTCAGGGGTCCGTGCTGGGCCCGGCCCTGTTCAACATATTTGTCGGCGACATGGACAGTGGGATAGAGTGCACCCTCAGCAAGTTCGCCGACGACACCAAGTTGTGTGGTGCCGTCGACACGCTGGAAGGGAGGGATGCCATCCAGAGGGACCTTGACAGGCTGGAGAGGTGGGCCCGTGCCAACCTCATGAAGTTCAACCAGGCCAAGTGCAAGGTCCTGCATCTGGGCATCGTAGTTCAGCCCTGATCGGGACCAGACTACGCAGTCTCTCTCTCACTCCCCCCACCCTCCGAGAGAACAGGGAGAGAAAATATAAGGAAAAACGGCTCGAGGTTTGAGATAAGGACAGGGAGAAATCCTTAAAGTTACCGTCACGGGCAAAACAGACTCGACTTGGGGAAAACTATTCATTTATTACTACAAATAGCAGGATAATGAGACAGAGAACAAGATAACCTCCCCCCACCCCTCCCTCTTCCCAAGCTTAACATTATCTCTACTACCTTCCCCCCCCCACCCCCGAGCGGCACAGGGGGAGAAGAGGGAATGGGGGTGTCCTGGTTTCAGCAGGGATGGAGTTAATTTTCTTCTCAGTAGCCGGTGTGTTTTGGATTTTGTGTGTGAAGAATGTTGATAAAAACATTCTGATGATACGAGTTGTTGTTAATGAGACCAAGGACACTGTCTGGCTTTCCAAGTCTCGTTAACGTGCAGATGCGGGAAGCTGGGCAAAAGACAGACAGAATAATTGATCCAAACTGGCCAAAGAGAGTATTCCATGCCATAAACGTCATGCTCAGTATATAAGTGGGGGTTGCCCATGGGAGGGGGCATCATTTTCAGTTATTCCTTTTCTTGTCAGGTATCCGTTTGGGCACCATTGGCATTCTTTTTCTTCTCTCTTGCTTGCTGGCATCGTTCCCTCTACCTTGCTAGCTTGCTCTCCCCCTTCGCTTGCTGCTCGGTGTTGTTCCTGTAATCGCTGCTCAGGACGGGCTGCGTCGGTCATTCGGACATCGGGTGGTGAGAAATTGTACATTGTTCATTTTGTATATTTTGTAGATATTAATATCCTTATATCCTGTTAGCTTTGTAGTTTTTAGTATTTTCTGTAAACTGTTTTTATCTCAACCCACGAGTTTTCCTTTCTTCCCAATTTCTCTCCCCTGTCCCACTAGGTAGGGGCAGGGTGAATAAGAAACTGTGTGGTGATCCGGGCTAAACCACCACAGTCTTTTTGGCGCCCAACGTGGGGCTCGAAGGGGCCTCACTAGATCAGTCGTGAGATCATCGGACCTTAGTCTGAGGATCCAAGGTTCAAGCCCCGGTCAGTCCCGAAGGGTTGAGATAAGGACAGGTTTGAACACAGTGTGTTGAAAACAGATTTGTTACAAGTGTTCATTAAGCCGGTTTGGTCATCGCTGGGCACAATGTTATTTTATTTGTTCTCGCAGTTGTTTTTAGAGCTGTACTGGATAGCACCCTACTTGCCGTATTTTCTGTTTGTCGGTGTTTGTGCACGCTTTATCAATGATGTGTGTTGGATCAAAGGTATCGTTCTGCTGTGCTATGCGGCACTGATTTGTTTAGTGAGATTGCTGGTAACGGGACCATTTTCATATCTGTACTCAATGGCGGCGGGCAGTGTGCAGAGCGAGGAGGCAGAGGCAGCTCCACCCGGGTATTTCGGGAGCCATCTTGTGGGTGTTGTTTGGAACTATACCTGTTGTTTTGTTCCGGGAAGCCAGGCTGCGGGGGGAACATCTGTTTACAGCTTTCCCCACCTCACCAAGCTAATTTCAACAGCTTTTGAGAATTTTGAATACCCTTTTTATACCCCTACCACCATGTTCATGGTGACAAGTCTCTTGCAGCTATCTCAGATCTTGATATTGATGAAGTTTAAACAGTTTTTTAAAAGTATTATGGCTCCTCCAATCCCCGCAACAGACACTGTGGCTACTCAAACTGCTGCTACAAATACTGCAGCTACTTCAGCCGCTACGGCAGGTGCTGCAGCTACCCCAGCCCCTGCTACGGGCACTGCAATTGCTTCAGCCCCCACGCCAGACACTGTGGCTACTCAAACCTTGGCAAGCAGTACCAAAGAGAAACCGAAAAACCAATCATCCACACCAGTATCAGTTGCCCCTGTACATAAGAAATACACCAAAAAATCAGTTCGCATAGTGAAAGATGATGATGAACCAGGCCCATCACATGATCAGGGAGCGGCAGAAGGTGAGGTAGTCACCCGATCCCTATCCCTGAGTGAGCTGCGAGATATGCGAAAAGATTTCAGCCGTAATCAAGTTGAGCAACTTGTCACCTGGTTGCTCCGATGCTGGGACAGAGGGGCCAGTAGCCTGGAATTAGAAGGCAGGGAAGCCAGGCAGCTGGGATCTCTGTCTAGGGAAGCAGCCATTGACAGGGCAATTGGAAGAGAGTCAGCAGCCTGCAGCCTCTGGAGGCGACTCCTGTCAGGTGTGAGGGACAGGTATTTCTTTAAGGAAGATATTGTATGCCACCCAAGCAAGTGGACCACCATGGAGAGAGGTATCCAGTTTCTGAGGGAATTAGCTGTTCGGGAGCTGATTTATCATAACCTGGATGACCCACGGACATCCGTAGATCCAGATGAAATTGAATGTACCCGACCCATGTGGCGGAAATTTGTACAGAGTGCACCATCATCGTATGCCAACTCATTGGCAGCAATGAGTTGGAAAGATGATGAGATGCCACCAGTACGTGCAGTGGCTAACCAGCTCCGACAATATGAAGACAATCTCTCTTCCCCGATGCGGGCCTGTGTCTCAGCTATAGAAAGACTGACTGAGAAATCTGAAAGCCAGTTTGAAAAACTGTTAGAAAAACTATCTGAGGTGTGTGAGAAACTTGAAGATTCTTGCTCCCCACCTGCACGGACTAATATCTCAGCTATTAGAAGAAGACCTCATCCTCCTCCTGCTCAAGGGAGACGGTACACCCGACGAGATGACCTATGGTTTACCTTGCGTGACCAAGGAGAGGATATGAGGAAGTGGGATGGAAAGCCTACCTCGGCCCTAGAAGCACGTGTACGTGAGTTGCGAGGTAAAACAATCACAAAGGGAGGTTCTTCCAGGCAATTTGCTGCTCCAGTCTCCAGTGGGCAGTTCCCCAGACAGCGTAGAAGGGCTGATCTCACCTCTGATCCTATGGAAGGAACTTCTGATTCATATTCACAGAAAGTGAATAGAAAATATTATAAACAGGACGAGAGGGGCCCTGCCTCCAGCCAGGCGGAGGAGAGGGACAACAGAGTTTATTGGACTGTATGGATTAAATGGCCTGGCACATCAGACCCACAAAAGTATAAAGCTCTAGTAGACACTGGTGCACAGTGTACTCTAATACCATCAAGCTATAAAGGGGCACAACCCATTTGTATTTCTGGAGTGACAGGAGGATCCCAAGAGCTGACTGTATTGGAGGCTGAAGTAAGTTTGACAGGGAATGAGTGGCAAAAGCACCCCATAGTGACTGGCCCAGATGCTCCATGCATTCTTGGCATAGATTACCTCAGGAGTGGGTATTTCAAAGACCCAAAAGGGCACCGGTGGGCTTTTGGTATAGCCACCGTGGAGACAAATAAACAGCTGTCCATCTTGCCCAGACTTTCAAAGGACCCTTCCGTTGTGGGAAAGCTGAAGGTTGAAGAACAAAAGGTACCAATTGCTACTACCACGGTGCACCGGCGGCAATATCGCACCAACCGAGACTCCATAATCCCCATCCTCAAGCTGATTCGTCGACTGGAGAGCCAGGGAGTGATCAGCAAGTCCCGCTCACCCTTTAACAGTCCTATATGGCCAGTGAGAAAATCTAATGGAGAATGGAGACTAACAATGGACTATCGTGGCCTAAATGAGGTTACACCACCAATGAGTGCTGCCGTGCCAGACATGCTAGAACTTCAGTATGAACTGGAGTCAAAAGCAGCCAAGTGGTATGCCACCATCGATATTGCCAATGCGTTCTTCTCCATTCCTCTGGCACCAGAATGCAGGCCACAGTTTGCTTTCACTTGGAGGGGTGTCCAGTACACCTGGAATCGACTGCCCCAGGGGTGGAAACACAGCCCCACCATTTGCCATGGACTGATCCAGACTGTATTAGAAAAGGGTGGAGCTCCAGAACATCTGCAATACATTGATGACATCATTGTATGGGGCAACACAGCAGAAGAAGTTTTTGAGAAAGGGGAGAAAATAATCCAAATCCTTCTGAAAGCCGGTTTTGCAATAAAACAAAGCAAAGTCAAGGGGCCTGCACAAGAGATCCAGTTTTTAGGAGTAAAATGGCAAGATGGACGTCGTCACATTCCAATGGATGTGGTCAACAAAATAACAGCTATGGCTCCACCAGCTAACAAAAAGGAAACACAAGCCTTTTTAGGTGTTGTGGGTTTCTGGAGAATGCATATTCCAAATTACAGTATGATTGTAAGCCCTCTCTATGAAGTGACTCGAAAGAGGAATGATTTTAAATGGGGCCCTGAACAACGACAAGCCTTTGAACAAATTAAACAGGAGATTGTTCATGCAGTAGCCCTTGGGCCAGTCCGGACAGGACAAGATGTGAAAAACATCCTCTACACCGCAGCCGGGGAGAATGGCCCTACCTGGAGTCTTTGGCAGAGAACATCAGGAGAGACTCGAGGTCGACCCCTAGGCTTTTGGAGCCGGGGATATAGAGGATCCGAGGACCGCTATACTCCAACTGAAAAAGAGATACTGGCAGCATACGAAGGAGTTCGAGCTGCTTCAGAAGTGATTGGTACTGAAGCACAGCTCCTCCTGGCACCCCGATTGCCAGTGCTGGGCTGGATGTTCAAAGGGAAGGTCCCCTCTACACATCATGCAACTGATGCCACGTGGAGTAAATGGGTCGCACTGATCACACAGCGAGCCCGAATAGGAAACCCCAATCGCCCAGGAATCTCAGAAGTAATCACAGATTGGCCAGAAGGCAAAGATTTTGAAATGCCGCCAGAGGAAGAGGTGACACGTGCTGAAGAAGCCCCACCATACAACAACCTCCCAGAAAATGAGAGGCGATATGCTTTGTTCACTGATGGATCCTGTCGTATTGTAGGAAAACATCGAAAGTGGAAAGCTGCTGTGTGGAGTCCTACACGACGAGTGGCAGAAGCCACTGAAGGCCAAGGTGAATTGAGTCAGTTTGCAGAGGTGAAAGCCATCCAGCTGGCTTTAGACATCGCTGAACGGGAAAAATGGCCAAAGCTCTATCTCTACACTGACTCATGGATGGTGGCAAATGCCCTGTGGGGGTGGTTAAAGCAATGGAAACAGCAACTGGCAGCGCAGAGGCAAACCCATCTGGGCTGCCGCACTGTGGCAAGATATTGCTGCCCGGTTAGAGAAGCTTGTTGTAAAAGTACGTCACGTAGATGCTCACATACCCAGGAGTCGAGCCACTGAAGAACATCAAAACAACCAGCAAGTGGATCAGGCTGCTAAGATTAAAGTTTCCCAAGTGGACTTAGACTGGCAACACAGAGGTGAACTATTTTTAGCTCGGTGGGCCCATGACACCTCAGGCCATCAAGGAAGAGACGCAACATACAAATGGGCTCGTGATCGAGGGGTGGATTTAACCATGGACACTATTGCACAGGTTATCCACGACTGTGAGACATGCGCTGCAATTAAGCAAGCCAAGCGGCTAAAGCCTCTTTGGTATGGGGAACGATGGCTGAAATACAAATATGGAGAGGCCTGGCAGATTGATTACATCACACTCCCACAAACTCGCCAAGGCAAGCGCTATGTGCTTACAATGGTAGAAGCAACCACTGGGTGGCTAGAGACATATTCTGTACCCCATGCCACCGCCCGAAACACCATCTTGGGCCTTGAGAAGCAAGTTCTCTGGCGACATGGCACTCCAGACAGAATAGAGTCAGACAATGGGACTCATTTCCGAAACAACCTCATAGATACCTGGGCCAAAGAGCATGGCATTGAGTGGGTATATCACATCCCCTATCACGCACCAGCCTCTGGAAAGATTGAACGGTACAATGGACTGCTGAAAACTACACTGAAAGCAATGGGTGGTGGAACCTTCAAAAACTGGGACAAACATTTAGCAAAAGCCACTTGGTTAGTCAACACTCGGGGATCCATCAATCGAGCTGGCCCTGCCCAATCTGAACTTTTACATACTGTAGATGGTGATAAAGTTCCTGTGGTGCATGTAAGGAATATGTTGGGGAAAACAGTCTGGGTTATTCCTCCTCTGGGCAAAGGCAAACCCATTCGTGGGATTGCTTTCGCTCAAGGACCTGGATGTACTTGGTGGGTGATGCGGGAGGATGGGGAAGTCCGATGTGTACCTCAAGGAGATTTGATTCTAGGTGAAAACAGCCAATAATTTGAACTGTATATAATCATGTCTGTAGTTCTTTTATGTTCTATCAGAGGTAGTGCAGCAAGAATCACACTCAACAGTGAAGAACAAGCTTTGATGAAACCGAGCGATGTGCAGCAGTGATGGAGTCAGAACTGGTGACCAACAACTTCCTCGAGATCAACATCTTCAACTTGCAGACCATGGACGTGATACATCAGCCGCGCCAGAGGTACCAGCTACGAGTTCCAGATGCAGTATGTAACAACTTCACACTACATACCATCTCTCCTGCCCTGAGAGACTGCTATCACAGATGGGGCCCAAAGTCATGGACTAAATTAACTCAACAGACTTTGGAGGGATAGCTCATAGATTGAGATAGTGATATCTGTGTGTATATCTATAAGCATGACGTAAATGGTATGGAATAAGGGGTGGATACTGTCCTGGTTTCAGCAGGGATGGAGTTAATTTTCTTCTCAGTAGCCGGTGTGTTTTGGATTTTGTGTGTGAAGAATGTTGATAAAAACATTCTGATGATACGAGTTGTTGTTAATGAGACCAAGGACACTGTCTGGCTTTCCAAGTCTCGTTAACGTGCAGATGCGGGAAGCTGGGCAAAAGACAGACAGAATAATTGATCCAAACTGGCCAAAGAGAGTATTCCATGCCATAAACGTCATGCTCAGTATATAAGTGGGGGTTGCCCATGGGAGGGGGCATCATTTTCAGTTATTCCTTTTCTTGTCAGGTATCCGTTTGGGCACCATTGGCATTCTTTTTCTTCTCTCTTGCTTGCTGGCATCGTTCCCTCTACCTTGCTAGCTTGCTCTCCCCCTTCGCTTGCTGCTCGGTGTTGTTCCTGTGATCGCTGCTCAGGACGGGCTGCGTCGGTCATTCAGACATCGGGTGGTGAGAAATTGTACATTGTTCATTTTGTATATTTTGTAGATATTAATATCCTTATATCCTGTTAGCTTTGTAGTTTTTAGTATTTTCAGTAAACTGTTTTTATCTCAACCCACGAGTTTTCCTTTCTTCCCAATTTCTCTCCCCTGTCCCACTAGGTAGGGGCAGGGTGAATAAGAAACTGTGTGGTGATCCGGGCTAAACCACCACAGGGGGTTGCGGTCAGTTCATCACGCGTTGTTTCACGCCGCTGCTTCATGGTCGGGGGAAGAACTCCTCACATTCCTCCCCTGCTCCGTTGTGGGGTCCCACTCCTACGCCACAGTCCTTCGTGGAACTGCTCCGGCGTGGGTCATCTCTTCCACACGGAATGCAGTCCCTCCAGAACAGCTGTCCCAGCGGGCCCTCCACGGGCCACAGCCTCCTTCAGGCATCCACCTCCCGCGGTACGGGGTCCTTCATGGGCTCCAAGTGGATCTCTGCTCCTCCGTGGACCTCCATGGGCTGCAGGGGGACAACCTGCTCCACCATGGTCATCACCACAGGCTGCAGGGGAATCTTGGCCAGGAGCCGCATTACTCCTCCCCCTCCTTCTGAACTGACCTTGTCATCCGCAGCCATTCCTCACAACAGGCTGGTAGATGTCTCTCAGGATCTTTTTACATCTTATTCACTTCTCATCTCACCTCCTCTCCACTTCTTACAGCCAGGCCGGACCGAGTCGGGCACAGTTGGCTGCCTGGCGGGAGGCCAGAGGGTGAGGCCTGCAAGGCCCATGAGGCCTGTGCCTCCCCCTCTGCGCCTCTGCCCCTGCTCAGCTTCTTCACATCTTCTCTCCTCTCTCTTTTTTTTTTTCTGTTTTCCCATTCTTAAATACGTTATCGCAGAGGCGTTATCACGTAACATTCTGCTACCAATCGTCTCGGCCTTGGCCAGCAGCAGGTCCGCCCTAGGCCTGGCCGAGTCCACTGAACAAAGGGGAGCAACTTCTAGCAGTTTCCTACAGAAGCTACCACCTTAGGCCCCCCCTCACTAACAAAACCACGACACTGGGTCATGGCAATCCCAGGCACAAATACAGGCTGGGCGGGGAATGGATTGAGAGCAGCCCTGAGGAGAAGGACTTGGGAGTGCTGGTGGATGAGAAGCTTAACATGAGCAGGCAATGCGCCCTTGCGGCCCAGAAGGCCAACCGCATCCTGGGCTGCATCAAGAGGAGCGTGGCCAGCAGGTCGAGGGAGGTGATTCTCCCCCTCTACTTTGCACTGGTGAGACCCCACCTGGAGTACTGTGTCCAGTTCTGGAGCCCCCAACACAAGAAGGACATGGACCAGTTGGAGAAGGTCCAGAGGAGGGCCACGAAGATGATAAAAGGGCTGTTTAGTAGGGCCTGTTGTGATAGGACGAGAGGTAATGGTTTTAAAATAGAGGGGGGTAGATTTAGATTAGAAATTAGGAAAAAATTTTTTACGATGCGAGTTATAGAACACTGGAACAGGTTGCCCAGAAAGGTGGTGGAGGCCCCATCCCTGGAAACGTTCAAGGCCAGGCTGGATGAGGCTCTGAGCAACCTGATCTAGTTGGGGATGTCCCTGCTTCTTGCAGGGGGGTTGGACTAGATGACCTTTGAAGGTCCCTTCCAACCCTAACCATTCTATGATTCTATGATTCTATGATTCTAAAAATGATTTTGGATACGGGAAACGGATTAAGGGTCAGCGAAGGACATATGATTCAGTACTTCACTGACCAAGACTCCTGGCGAACCCCTCTTTTCCCCCTCTCTCAAGCAGATTAGCTGTGCTTTCAGGGTTTTGTGTGCGCATTCTACAATCACTTGCTTGGTGCTGTTCAGAGGAATGCCAAACGTATGGCGGACTCCCCACGTCTGCAGGAAGTGGTGAGATACCCATGACGGCCCACGGTCAGTCTTTATTTTCCGAGGTACCCTAGGCAAATAAAAGCCCAGCTCTGGTGCAGGATGGATTTTGTGTTATGGACGTCGTGAATGGACACACGAAGAGAGCTCGGGAGCAAGTGTCGATCGCAACATGAATGTATTTGAAACAGCCAAATAGCGCATAGTCTGTGATATCTAGTTGTCGTACCTGGTTCGGAGCATACCTCCGGGGTTAACGCCTGGGTAGTATAAGGCCTGGTTCAGGTTAGGTGCTTGACATGCTGGACAGGCTGGCACTATAGCCCAACCATGTGAGATGGGCAGTCGGAACTGATGTCGTATGGCATGTGCGTTCTGATGTATTATTCTCTGTATCACTTTTATAGACAGGTGACCAAGCACGGAATGTTAATGATTATACCTAGTATGATGCCTAGTATCACAATTTTTTAGCTAAGGATTGCAACCACCTAGCTATGCCCTACACAAGCTAATAAGATTACTAATAACACCTTAT
Organism: Chlamydotis macqueenii; assembly: GCF_036417535.1. Classification (NCBI taxonomy): domain Eukaryota; kingdom Metazoa; phylum Chordata; class Aves; order Otidiformes; family Otididae; genus Chlamydotis; species Chlamydotis macqueenii. The sequence goes on along the minus strand of NC_141592.1, from coordinate 14,805,493 downwards.
ATATATATAACCCCCCCCCCCTAAATTTCACTATTTTCTACTAATTTTCTATTATGATATTCTCTATTACTACAAACATAATAACTTCAGTAACTTTCTTATCTACAAAGCCAGTGACTAATTTTTGCAGGCCTCTGTTGAAACAAGCCATAAATTCCATTAACAATGTCTTGTATCTTAAAGTTCCCTTCTCATTCCATGGCTTTCTTCCAGCGAGCATGATTGTATCCCTCTCCCAAGGTCAGTTTGCTTTCACTGACACCGTACTGGCTCAAGAAATACCCACATCTCTCTCTTCTTTGTTTATGAGAAGAGGCTTGTTTCAACGCTTTATCTATTAAAGTCTGCACATATTTCAACACACACACGGAATACAGATCAAAATACATATATAAAAAGAATGAATAAGCATCCTACAGCTATTAGTAACAAGCTTTTATCAATCCACCAAAAAGATTTCTGAATATATCAAAATCATCAATTTGTTGCAGTTTTTTGAACTCCTTTTTGCAAGTTTTGAATACTTTTGTGAATAGATTCCGAATAACCAGACAGATTCATGCAGCAAAGCCCATCAAAATCCTGACAACCATGGTTTTGTGCTAATAATAAAAAATCTACTACTGATCTCTTCTGTTACCCACCCGACTACGCCAAAGACACCGCCGAGCAAGAGGCTGTTTATCAGCAGGGTCAGAGCAGAGAAAGGAGGCAGGCGCAGCACCTTCAGGGCGTCCCCTGTTGTTAATAAAGTGTGCTCTGGGTCCATCCTCTCCCCTCTGCTCCGAGCCACCTCTGTTTATACCCTCAGCAGATTCAGTGAAAGAGTACTGACTAGACGTTGCTGCACACGTGGCCAGCGCACACAACAAGGCCTGACCAGACGTTGCTGCATGTGTAGCCAGCACATGCAACAAGGTCTGTCAAATATGTGCTCCGCAGGCTAACAGCTGTTCTGTTTTGTAAAATAGTATAGCGTAGAGAACCTATATCAATTAACAGTGTTAATAGTACTGATATAATTGCATGTGTTTGCTTAGCAAGCCAAAAGCCCAATTTATTTAGCGTAGCTAATGCCTAGGCACTTGCCACATCAAGTGCAAAGATTGAAGCAGCAATAATTTCACCTGGTTTCCAAAACTCTATATTATCTTGGCAATCAGATTCAAAGCTGTGTGTACTTCGTTTAGGTCTTTTATGCTGTCTGGATTTTGATATGTGCTCGCGTGATCACACTATGCTGTATCGTTGCAATGTATAGGTCTTAAAGCATTTACAATCATTACCCCTCTAGTAACATTAGCTCCTGAATAGTTAAAGAAAATAGGCAGAAGTCCATCTTTAGGGATCCCAAAAGTTCCATCTTCTGTTACTTAGCACTCAGCACTCGCGGCTGCTGTTGTTTTACACAGAATTGTCGTCCTACCACTATCTGATCTGGCAGATTGACCAAGCATGTTCTGAAAGGCTTATTTGAAGATGATATAGACAAACAAATGGTGTCCTGTCCTGTGGCATTAACCATAATTACCCACACATTTGTTCTTTCCGTAACTGATGTCCATGGAGCTGCCACACAGGTTGTTAACAATCCGATGAACACAAGGCAGCTTGGAGCGCTGGTCGTACCCATTGTGCAGGGATCTACTTGTTCACTGCTCCTGTAGAGACACAAGCGTATCCTTTCCCCCACGTCATAAGAGGGAATGGTCCTTCCCAATTACCTGTTTCCAGATTATTTTCCCTTTTTTTTTTTTTTTTTTTTTTTGGCTCAGCTTCCTGCACCTGCTCATTAACGAGACTTGGAAAGCCAGACAGTGTCCTTGGTCTCCTTAACAACCCTTATCATCAGAGCATTTTTATCAACATTCTTCACATACAAAACCCAAAGCTTCTGAGAGGAAAATTAACTTCATCCCTGCTAAAACCAAGACAGTATTCATCCCTTATTTCACACCATTTACTTCATGCTTATACACACACACACACAAACACGCCACCTCTATAACAAGGAAGCTCCAAAGACCGAAGGCTCCTTTTCTGGATCTATGGGACCTGGATCAAAGGGATTTTTCCGGCTCGCTGTTAGTCTTTGTTTCCATGGACGAAGGAGCGGACGGGGTAACGGGTGCTGTTGAATCTCCTTTCTGCGTGTGATTCTTCAAGGCTTCAAACATTACACGCCACGCCGGTAATAACTTTTGAACAGCAGGGTCACCCCGCGTTACACAGTCCCACAGTCTAATACCTATGGTGTTCCAGGAGCCCACTGCATAGATATTACAGAGGTTTGCGTTTGATACGTGAGCGGACACCCAAGTCAACAAGCTCTTCAGGTCAGTGTTATTAATAGCACAGTTCTGTTCTTCTAACATTTTTGTTAGACTCGTTAAAACTGATTTATGTTCCTTTGAAGCAGTGCTTCTCGTCGTTCTGGTCTGGAGGACCGCGGCTCTATCACCCGCCGCTTTATCCTTGATCTCGGGGACCGCGGCTCTTTTCCCCACCGGGAAAGCACTAGGACCCCGCTCCGCGCCCCGCGACTCCTCGGGCGCCACCTCGAAACTGGCTGCCGCCTCACTATCACCCCTCTGCGAATTTACAAGCGGTGGAGCCAATGGGGCAGAAGGAGAGACAGAGGGCATTTCTGTGTCCTCGTATTTGGGGGGTTGTTCTTTCAGGTCAGGCTCCTCCGGCAAGGAAGGCGCGATACACGGGGGAGTACACCCAAATTCCATCGCCCCTCTACCACCATCAGAGGCTCCCGGCCGAACCAGGCAGACCACCGGAGCGCCACTCCCCGTCCCCTCCGCCCCGTCTCGACCCCGTTCGTCCCCCTCCCCTTCTGAGGGCCACCCTTCTTTGATTGCAGTTAAAGCCACAACCCACACTTGGCGCGCCTCTCGAGCCTTAGCCAGCAGTCTTTTCACCGAACCTAACGTCTCCAGCCGCGTCACCACACCCTTCGTTCCGACCCCACCTTCTTCCAACGACTCTTTCCCCGCCGCCTGTAACTGCGCCATGTCCATCACCTCTCCCGGCTTGTTAATCAAGCCCTTTTTTTGCATCCATTGGATGAACTCCGTCAACGGTGCCCTATGCACCGGACAATTCAGATCTTTACCCAATGCCTTTAATACCTTCACTGTATCAGAGATGGATGCCATCTTAACAGCAGGCAGGCACGACCGTCGCGTGGCCCCAGCTCAAAACCGTTCGGACCTGTCACACGTCGGGGTCACCACTTGCCGGCTCTCTTGCCAGCTAACCTACCCCGCACTCACCGGAGCCCCGCTCCGGGGAAAGCAGGGCATCACACGGATACCGTCAAGCCAAGCCTTCAATTTAATGCTGCGCAACACAGGGTTAAATACCCGTACACCCGCTACGCATGCGAACGCACCTGCACCCATGGACCCATCCATGCCCGCCACGCACCTACCCCTACACTCATGGACTTATCCGTACCCACCACGTACATGGACACACCTAACCTCTGCACTCATGGATTCATCCGCGTCCAGTGCGTGAGTCACCACGGACCGCCCCTCCAGCGTACGTGCATCCCTTCTAACGTTACCCCACAAAGTCAGTCACAAAATTATCACACATTTCTATGTGGCCCAACATCTCACCTCGTGTGCCTGCACACACATGTATGTCATCTAAATGAAGCAGAGAAAACCTGAAGAACAGTAAACATACAAAGAATACACAAGAGATACAAAAAAGCAACTAGTATGTGGGAATTTACACCTTCTCCAGAATTTTAATTTTTTCCACAGAAAAAATCAATGAAGTTAAAAAACAATTTAATTTTTAGATGGTCTTAAGGCACAGAATGCTTGCAAAGACCAAGACTTAAAACTGGAGAACAAGTCTGTCTTTAAAATGATTCACTACTTTCTGACACAGTGGTCTTGTAAAATAGGTATCTGCGATTTGTAGACACTGAGGATTGTTAAGCTAGTTACTTTTTTCTTTTGAATTTCCATTCCTGGTATTTTCAGTACTCAGTAGAAAAGGTAGCAATATAATTAATCTACTTAAGGAATGTCACTGAGAAATATGTTTATTATTAAATATAAGACAACAAGAGGAGTTACATCATGACATTCGCTTTGCAAGAGACATACACTGACTCTTTGTACTGAAAAAGGTTACCAATCTGGTAGCACTGAAAGCCAGCTGATCCCTACAGATGTGGTTATAGCCTGATATGTAAGTTTCCTTTCTTTCAGAGAACAGTATTTTCCAAGAATAACTAAGTAACAGGTTGCATGAAACTTGGAAGATTACAGACTTGAGAAAAAAACCAGTAATTATTCTATGAGCTATGATTCTTCTCACCACAATTTATATTTTAAGCCTAGTAAGTTCCTGATATATATAAATCTATGTTACATTGTATCTTAATCAAAATTCTAAAAGATTCTAGTCTGAAAATTGTGCACTAAAATTAAAAAAGGCTGAAAAATTGTTCCTGCTGGCTCTCTTGCCAGCAAACCAACCCAGGACGCACCGGAGCCCTGCCCCGGGGAAAGCAGGGCATCACACGGATACCGTCAAGCCAAGCCTTCAATTTAATGCTGCGCAACACAGGGTTAAATACCCGTACACCCGCTATGCACACGAACGCACCTGCCCCCTGTGCCCATGGATCTATCCGTGCCCGCCAGGCACCTGCTCCTGCGCCCATGGACTTATCCATGCCCACCATGTACGTGGACGCACCTGCCCCCTGCACTCATGGACTTATCCGTGCCCACCACGTACGTGGACACACCTGCCCCCTGCACTTGTGGACTCATCCATGTCCAGTGCGTGAATCGCCACGGACCGCCCCTCCTGCATACATGCAGCCCTGCTAACGTTACCCCACAGTTCCAACCGCCCTAATTGTTGCCATTCAGATGTAGTTCAAAAGTTTAGTATTAATCACTGTTTTCATAAAATCATAGAATCATTTAGGTTGGAAAAGACCTTTAAGATCGAGTCCAACCATTAACCTAACACTACCAAGTCCACCACTAAACCACGTCCCTAAGCTCCACATCTACACGTCTTTTAAATACCTCCAGGGACGGTGACTCAACTACTTCCCTGGGCAGCCCATTCCAGTGCTTGACAAACCTTTCAGCAAATAAATTTTTCCTAATATCCAATCTAAATTTCCCCTGGTGCAACTTGAGGTCGTTTCCTCTCATCCTATCACTTGTTACTTGGGAAAAAAGACCAACACCCACCTTGTTACAACCTCCTTTCAGATAGCTGTAGAGAGTGATAAGCAAAATAAAAATTGAATTCACAAATCGCCGTCTTCCTGTTAGTAGCAAACTATGTTTCGTCTTTATTTTCCATATCATCAATAGAGTAAAAGCAAACATACAATGCTGGTAGTTCCACTGATTATATGTACTCAGTCTCATTTACAAAACTGGAAGTCCATGTATGTAGTCTCACTGAAGTCAACATGAGTATTTACATCGAAAAGGATCTAATCCTCCAACCTTAAATAATGAACCTGAGTTTCATGAGATAGTTATTTATTAGGTATTTCCATTAAGCTCCATTTTAGAAAACTGAAGAGAAAGCTCCTTATCCCTATTGCATAAAGGTCCTGCCTGAACTATTTTTTTTTTTTTTATATTGGGAAGGAAAGGTTACATAATTTATTACCTTTTCACTACTCTTGCACATGATGCTAGTGATATGAAAATAACTTTTGCTTTACATAGTAATGTTTTGGTTGAAAACCAATGCTACGTTTAACTCACCTGACTTTAAGCTACATTAGAATCCTCATATAAATAGATGTAAAATCATAAAGGCTTCTTTTTGAGATTTCTTCTTCTATCTTATTCCTCATTAAATAGGCATACTTTGAGACATTTTAAAAAGTTTTTCTACAAAAACAACAGATGTAAACTACTGATAATTTTCAAAGTTAAAATAAAATACTTCTAGTAGAATAAAGGAATAAAGAGTTCAAAAAAGCAACAAGTGCACTCACTGGAATCCAACTAAGAGCTTTAAATACATTTCAAAAGCCTCATGACTGGAACATAAAAGGAGATGGGTTAATAAAAATTCATATGAATGTTTCTTTATGATTCTGTCGTAGTTCAGCCCTGATCAGGACCAGACTACGCAGTCTCTCTCTCACTCCTCTCACCTCCATGAGCTGCAGGGGGACAACCTGCTCCACCATGGTCTTCACCACAGGCTGCAGGGGAATTCTGGCCAGGAGCCGCATTACTCCTCCCCCTCCTTCTTCACTGACCTTGGTGTCTGCAGCCATTCCTCTCACAAAAAAAATTCTTCACAACAGGCAGGCAGACGCCTCTCAGGTTCTCTTCACATCTCATCTCCACTTCTTGCAGCCAGGCTGGGCTGAGTCGGGCCCAGTCGGCTGCCCAGGGGAAGGTCAGAGAGTGAGGCCTGCAAGGCCCACAAGGCTCGCGCCTCCCCCTCTCTGCCCCTGCTCAGCTTCTTCACATCTTCTCTTTTTTTTTTTTCCCCATTTTCCCCTTCTTAAATACATTATCACAGAGGCGTTATCAGGGAACATTCTGCTACCAATTGGCTTGGCCCTGGCCAGCAGCGGATCCGCCCTAGGCCCAGCCGAGTCCACTGAACAAAGGAGAGCAACTTCTAGCAGTTTCCTACAGAAGCTGCCACTGTAGCCCACCTTCACTAAACAAAACCAGAACAGATTCTTTAGTTTCTTTATAGAATGCAAGTCTTCTGATTTATGAAAGGAAATAATAAAAAAAAAATTGTAATATATTCCCATAACATTTGGTTCTATTAACATTTATCAATCCTCAGTTAAAATGATGTAAGTTGAATAAATATTTATAAATAGTAAACAAGGTAACTCAGCAAAATATTATTCCAGATCATAATAATTTGAAAATAGTTTGTATTAGGTATTAAAACACAAAAAAAAGATAAGCAGAAGTAAAGGAAGAAAGCTCAGTATGATTGTTTTCTGATCTGGATAGTGTTAGCATCAAGTATGTATAGTCCCTGTATGCTACTAAGTGCCCATCTGCAAATAACAGATGTCATTGCAGCAGCTATAAAATATTACATGTGGCAGACTCGCATTCATAAATATCTAAAATCATCTTTTAAACAAACAGCAGATATTCTGAGAGTCAACAAAATTGCTCGCCAAGGATACCACTGGAGCAGTCTGCAGCTCCAACAGTTTAAACATAAATCATTTGTTAATCGAAAATCCAGTGAAGACTTGTTTTGTAAAGGAAATGTAACTGCATATCACTTACACTCCTCCTTCAAATACATAATTTCTAAATTATTTAATCACCTTCATCATAAATATTTCAAATACTTGTTATCATCCACTTTATTTTCTCTTCATTCAAGCAAGAGTTCTCTATACCTGTATTAATAAAATAATAGAATAATTTGGGTTGGAAGGGACCTTTAAAGGTCATCTAGTCCAACCCCCCTGCAAGGAGCAGGGACATCCCTGACTAGATCAGGTTGCTCAGAGCATCATCCAACCTGGCCTTGAACGTTTCCAGGGATGGGGCATCCACCACCTCTCTGGGCAACCTGGTCCAGTGTTCCACAACCCTCAGTGTAAAAATTTTTTCCTTATATCTAGTCTGAATCTACCTCCTTCTATTTTAAAACCATTACCCCCTCGTCCTATCACAACAGGCCCTGGTAAAGAATTTCTCCCTGTCCTTCTTATAAGCTCCCTTTAGGTACTGGGAGGCTGCTATAAGGTCTACCCGGAGCCCCCTCTTCTCCAGGCCGAACAGCCCCAACTCTCTCAGCCTGTCTTCATAGGAGAGGTGCTCCAGCCCTCTGATCATCTTCGTGGCCCTCCTCTGGACCCTCTCCTACTGGTCCATGTTCTTCTTGTGTTGGGGGCTCCAGAACTGGACACAGTACTCCAGGTGGGGTCTCGCCATAGTGGAGTAGAGGGGGAGAATCACCTCCCTCAACCTGCTGGCCATGCTTCTTCTGATGCAGCCCAAGATGTACTGGTACTGGCCCCAGTAAGGACCCCTGAGGAACACCACTTGCCACTGATCTCCATCTGGACATTGAGTCATTGATCACTATCCTCTGGATGTGACCATCAAACCAATTCTTCATCCACCGAACAGTCCACCCATCGAATCCATATCTCTCCAATTTAGAGAGAAGGATGTTGTGGGGGACCATGTCAAAGGCCTTACAGAAGTCCAGGTAGATGACATCAATAGCTCTTCCCTTCTCCACTGATGTAGTCACTCTATCATAGAAGGCCATCAGATTGTTCAGGCAGGACTTGCCTTTGTGAAGCCATGCTGGCTGTCTCAAACCACCTCCCTGTCCTCCATGTGCCTTAGTATAGCTTCCAGGAGGATCTGTTCCATGATCTTCCCAGGCACAGAGTCTGTTTTGCCTGTAACAGTAACTTTAAGGATCTCTCCCTGTCCTTATCTCGCACCTCGAGCCTTTTTCTTATACTATCTCTCCCTATTCCTTCGGAGGGTGGGGGGAGTGAGAGAGAGACTGCGTAGTTTGGCTAAACCACGACACCAACAAAAGCATCATCTAAGAAGGCAGTCATCATTTTGAGTGTTTGAGATTCTCAGAGAAGAAAGCCATTTCAGTCCCTTCATTCCCAAAGATCCCAACTTCTATTGAAAGTAGATAAAGTAATAATATTTAGGATTAGATGTTCATATACCATTGTGTAAACAGAATTTCATAACATAGAATCATAGAATGGTTAGGGTTGGAAGGGACCTTTAAAGGTCATCTAGTCCAACCCCCCTTCAAGGAGCAGGGACATCTCCAACTAGATCAGGTTGCTCAGAGTTTCATCCAACCTGGCCTTGAATGTTTCCAGGGATGGGGCATCCACCACCTCTCTGAGCAACTGTCATAGTTCAGCCCTGATCGGGACCAGACTATGCAGTCTCTCTCCCACTTCCCCCATCCTCCGAGGGAATAGGGAGAGCTAATATAAGGAAAAAGGCTCAAGGTTTGAGATAAGGACAGGGAGAGATCCTTAAGGTTACTGTTACAGGCAAAACAGATTTGATTTGGGGAAAAATATTCATTTATTTCTAAAAACAAAGCAGGAGAATGAGAAAGAGAACAAGATAACCTCCCCCCACCCCTCCCTCTTCCCGGGCTTAACATTATCTCTACTACCTTCCCCCTCCGAGCGGCACAGGGGGGAGGAGGGAATGGGGGTTGCGGTCAGTTCATCACGCATTGTTTTACGTCACTGCTTCCTCTTCGGGGGAAGAACTCACATTCCTCCCCTGCTCCATTGTGGGGTCCCACCCACGGGCCACAGTCCTTCGTGAAACTGCTCTGGCGTGGGTCATTTCTTCCATGGGGTGCAGTCCCTCCAGAACAGCTGCCCCAGCTGCCCCAGCGAGCCCTCCACGGGCCACAGCCTCCTTTTCATCACCAATCTCCTCGTTATTGTACCAAATATCTCGGTCCCAAGTTGCAGGATCAGCATTGTTTGCTAACAGGCGGATTTGTTTAGGCAAAGCTGTGGGCAGGTTTTGGTTCAATAAGAGGTTTATTAATTTTTCCTGCAACTCTCTCTCTCTCTTTTCAGCCGCTGCCAATAGCATGGTTAAGGTATCTACCCGCGCTCTCAGTTCCTGTCCTGACTCCCTTTCAGAAGCCAACGATGATCTCAAGACCTCATTTTCAGATTTTAAAGTAATATATTCTACATTAGCAATCTGCTCAGAGGGAGCAGGAGATTCTTTGGCTTCCCTCTGTGCACAAGATAAATAGGCTCCAAGTACTGCACAGATAACTCCTTTACCTTTACCCGCTTTAAATTTCTGCTTAGCCTGACACATTTCAATGCGTTCTACCACTTTCTCTTTGTCCTTCCAATACCTCTGAGCCCACTCCTTCCCTTCTTCGGAATGGGCACATTTATATTTCTGCAGCAGTCTATCCATGGTATCCTGCTGTCTACGCCAATTAATCTGTCATGAAAAGATGAGAAGGAAGACAGGGACAAGAGAAGGGAGGGGGGTGTGCTACCTTGAGCCCTTTGCAATCTGATCAGCCTGCTAGTTTCCCAAGAAAGACGAGACCCTTGCGCCCAATCTGCCTACCACACTCTGGTTAAAGAGAAGGGGGGTCTCCTCGGACCCTTGACAACTTAGTCAGCCTGCCAGGCTCATGCTGGCAGTGTCACTGAAACCAAAGTCCCTCTTAGTAGCCCATAGGATCGGAAGATATTCGCCTAACCTATTCAGGGACTCTCACAAGCAGCGACACTGAGACAAATTCCTTAAGTTCCCAATGACAACTATTAAAGCTTCCGAAAACTTATATTAATTAAATCAACAACAAAAAATTATTATATGGGTTTGTGATAAATGCAGATTCGAGTGATACCAGTGATAGATACTGACTGCAAAGGTGGATTTAAAATAATAGATAAACTTAAACATATAAACAATTCTAACCACAAGTGATTATTAATAGCTAGCTTGATGTTAGTATTTAAGTGCACAAAACAGAGCTCTTACCTGTCCTGGTTTTGGCAGGGATGGAAATAATTTTTCTCTCAGTAGCTGGTGTGTTTTGGATTTTGTGTGTGAAGAATGTTGATAAAAACACCCTGATGATACCAGTTGTTGTGAATGAGACCAAGGACACTGTCTGGCTTTCCAAGTCTCATTAAAGTCTCGTTAACATGCAGATGCAGGCAGCTGGGTGAAAGACAGACAGAATAATTGACCCAAACTGGCCAAAGAGAGTATTCCATGCCATAAACGTCATGCTCAGTATATAAGTGGGGGTTGCCCATGGGAGGGGTCATGCATCCATCTTCCTTCTTGTCTCTCTCTCTCTTTTGCTTGCTGGCATCGTTCCCCCTACCTTGCTGGCTCCCTTTTGCTCCTTTGCTTGCTGCTCGGTGTCGTTTCCGTGATCGCTGCTCAGGACAGGCTGTATCGGTCATTGCGACATCAGGTGGTGAAAAATTGTGCATTGTTCATTTTGTATATATTAATGTCCTTATATTCTGTTATTATTGTAGTTTTCCTTTGCTATTTTAGTAAACTGTCTTCATCTCAACCCATGAGTTTTCCTTTCTTCACAATTTCTCTCCCCCATCCCACCGGGGAGGGGGACGGTGAGCGAGAAACTGTGGTGACGAGGGCTAAACCACCACAGTCTTTTTGGTGCCCAACGTGGGGCTCAAAGGGGCCTCACTAGATCAGTTGGGAGATCATCAGACTTTAATCTGAGGATCCAAGGTTCGAGCCCCCGGTAAGTCCCAAAGGCTTGAGATAAGGACAGGTTTGAACACAGTGTGTTGAAAACAGATTTGTTAAAAGCATTCACTATGTGGGTTTGGTCATCGCTGGTCACAATGTTGTTTTATTTGCTCTCGGAGTTGTTTTTAGAGCTGCATTGGGCAGCACCCTACTTGCTGCTGTTTGTCAGTGTTTATGCACGGTTGATCAGTGCTGTGTGTTAGATCAAAGGTATCGCTCTGCTGTGCTGTGTGGCACTGATTGGTTTGATGAGATCACCGGTAATGGAACCGGTTTTATATTTGTATTCAATGGCGGCGGGCAGTGTGCAGAGCGAGGAGGCAGACACAGCTCCACCCGGGTATTTTGGGAGCCATCTCGTGAGTGTTTTTTGGAACTATACCTGTTGTTTTGTTCCGGGAAGCCAGGCTGCGGGGGGAACATCTGTTTACAGCTTCCCCCACTTTGCCAAGCTAATTTCAATATCTTTTGAGAATTTTGAATACCCTTGGGATACCCCAACCACTGTGTGCGTGTTGGCAGGTCTCTTGCAGCTCTCTCAGATCTTAATCTCGATATTGATTAAGTATAAACAACTATTTAAGAATACTGCAGATACTCCAACCCCGGCAACAGACACTGTGGCTACTGCAACTCCTGCTGCAGATGCTGCAGTCACTTCAGCCCCCATGACAAGCACCACAGCTACCCCAACTCCTGCTACGAGTACCGTGGTTACTTCAGCCACTACAGTAGGCACTGCAGCTACCCCAGCCCCTGCTACGGGCACTGCGATTGCTTCAACCTCTATGACAGGCACTGTGGCTACTCAAACCTCAGCAAGCAGTACCAAAGAGAAACCAAAAAACCAATCCATGCCAGTATCAGTTGCCCCTGTACAGAAGAAATACACCAAAAAAAATCAGTTTGCATCATGAAAGACAATGAGGAACCAGGGACATCTCAAGAACAGGGAGAGGCAGAAGCACCGGTAGTCACCCGATCCCTATCCCTAAGTGAGCTGCGAGATATGCAAAAAGATTTCAGCCGTAATCAAGGAGAGCAACTTGTCACCTGGTTGCTCTGATGCTGGGACAGTGGGGCCAGTAGCCTGGAATTAGAAGGCAGGGAAGCCAGGCAGCTGGGATCCCTGTCTAGGGAAGCGGCCATTGACAGGGCGATTGGAAGAGAGTCAGCAGCCTGCAGCCTCTGGAGGCGACTCCTGTCAGGCGTGAGGGACAGGTATTTCTTTAAGGAAGATATTGTATGCCACTCAAGCAAGTGGACCACCATGGAGAGAGGTATCCTGTTTCTGAGGGAATTATCTGTTCAGGAACTAATTTATCGTAACCTGGATGACCCACGGACAACCATAGATTGGCAGCAATGAGTTGGAAAGATGATGAGATGCCACCAGTACGTGCAGTGGCTAACCAACTCCAACAATATGAAGACAATCTCTCTTCCCTGATACAGGCCTGTGTCTCAGCTGTAGAAAAACTGACTGAAAAATCCGAAAGCCTGTTTGAAAAACTATCTGAGGGGTTTCAGAAACTCCAAGAGGATAGGTCTTACCCCCCACCTGCATGGACCAATATCTCAGCTATTAGAAGAAGACCTCATCCTCCTCCTGCTCAAGGGAGATGGTACATGCGACGAAGTGACCTGTGGTTTACCTTGCATGACCAAGGGGAGGACATGAGGAAAGGGGATGGAAAGCCTACCTCAGCCCTAGAGGCACGAGTACGTGAGTTGTGAGGAAAAACAATTGCAAATAGAGGTTCTCCCCAGAAAATTGCTGCTCCAGTGGGCAGGTTCCCCAGACAGCATAGAAGGGCTGACCTCACCTCTGATCCTATGGAAGGGGCTTCTGATTCATATTCACAAAAGATGACTAAAAATGTTATAAACAAGACTAGAGGGGCCCTGCCTCCAGCCAGATGAAGGAGAGGGACGACTGAGTTTATTGGACTGTATGGATTAAATGACCTGGCACATCAGACCCACAGAAGTATAAAGCTCTAGTAGACACTGGTGCACAGTGTACCCTAATGCCATCAAGCTATCAAGGGGCAGAACCCATTTGTATTTCTGGAGTGACAGGAGGATCCCAACAGCTGACTGCGCTGGAGGCTGAAGTGAGCCTGACAGGGAATGAGTGGAAAAAGTACCCCATAGTGACTGGCCCAGATGCTCCATGCATTCTTGGTATAGATTACCTCAGAAGGGGATATTTCAAGGACCCAAAAGGGTACCAGTGGGCTTTTGGTGTAGGTGCTTTGGAGATGGAGACAATTGTACAGTTGTCTGCCTTGCCTGGTCTGTCAGATGATCCTTCTGTTGTGGGGTTGCTGAGGGCTGAATAACAACAGGTGCCAATGGCTACCACCACGGTGCACCACTGGCAATATCGTACCCACCAGGATTCCCTGATGCCCATCCATAAGCTGATTTGTCAACTGGTGAGCCAGGGAGCAATCAGCAAATCCCGCTCACCTTTTAACAGTCCTATATGGCCAGTGAGAAAATCTAATGGAGAATGGAGGTTAGCAGTGGAATATCGTGGCCTGAATGAGGTTAGGCCACCAATGACTGAATGCTGCCATGCCGGACATGCTAGAACCTCAATATATGAACTGGAGTCAAAGGCAGCCAAGTGGTATGCCACCATCGATATTGCCAATGCATTCTTCTCCATCCCTTTGGCACCAGATTGCAAGCCACAGTTTACTTTCACTTGGAGGGGGCATCCAGTACACCTGGAATCAGCTGCCCCAGGGGTGGAAACACAGCCCCACCATTTGCCATGGGCTGATCCAGACTGCACTGGAAAAGGGTGGAGCTCCAGAACACCTGCAATACATGGATGATATAATTGTGTGGGGCAACACAGCAGCAGAAGCTTTTGAAAAAGGGGAGAAAATAATAAAAATCCTCCTGAAAGCTGGGTTTGCCATAAAATGAAGTAAGGTTGAAGGATCTCCAGAAGATATTTAGTTTTTAGGAATAAAATGGCAAGATGGACATCATCAGATTACAATGGATGTGGTCAAGAAAATAACAGCTATGTCTCCACCAACTAACAAAAAGGAAACACAAGCTTTCTTCGGCCTTGTGTGTTTCTGGAGAATGTATATCCCGAATTACATTATGATTCTGTCGTAGTTCAGCCCCGATCGGGACCAGACTACGCAGTCTCTCTCTCACTCCACCCACCCTCCGAGAGAATAGGAGGAGATGATATAAGAAAAATGGCTCGAGGTTTGAGATAAGGACAGGGAGAAAATCCTTAAAGTTACCGTTACAGGCAAAACAGACTCAACTTGGGGAAAACTATTCATTTATTACTACAAACAGCAGGATAATGAGACAGAGAACAAGATAACCTTCCCCCCACCCCTCCCTCTTCCCGGGCTTAACATTATCTGTACTACCTTCCCCACCCCCAACCCCGAGCAGCACAGGGAGGAAGAGGGAATGGAGGCTGCAGTCAGTTCATCACGCATTGTTTTACATCACTGCTTCCTCCTCAGGGGAAGAACTCCTCACATTCCTCCCCTGCTCCATCCTGGGGTCCCACCCATGGGCCACAGTCCTTCATGAAACTGCTCCGGTGTGGGTCATCTCTTCCATGGGGTGCAGTCCCTCCAGAACGGCTGCCCCAGCGGGCCCTCCATGGGCCACAGCCTCCTTCAGGCATCCACCTGAAGCCAACCTTAGGCCCCCCTCACTAAACAAAACCACAACAGATTGTAAGCCCTCTGTATAAGGTAACCCGAAAGAAGAATGATTTTAAATGGGGCCCTGAATAACAGCAACCCTTTGAACAAAATAAACAAGAAACTAATCATGTGGTAGCTTTTGGGCTGGTCCAGATAGGACAAGAGGTCAAAAATGTGCTCTACACTGCAGCTGGGGAGAATGGCCGTGCCTGGAGTCTCTGGCAGAAAGCACCAGGGGAAACCTGAGGTTGATCCCTTGGGTTTTGGAGCTGGGGGATACAGAGGATCTTAGGCCCGCTATACTCCAACTGAAAAAGAAATACTGGCAGCATATGAAGGAGTTTGAGCTGCTTCAGAAGTGATTGGTACTGAAGCACAGCTCCTCCTGGCACCCCGACTGCCAGTGCTGGGCTGGATGTTCAAAGGGAAGGTCCCCTCTATGCATTGTGCAACCAATGCTACATGGAGTAAGTGGGTCTTACTGATCACACAGCGGGCTTGAATAGGAAACCCCAATCATCCAGGGATATTGGAAGTAATCACAGACTGGCCAGAAGGCAAAGATTTTGGAATGCCACCAGAGGAAGAGGTGATGTGTGCTGAAGAGTCTTCACCATATTTCTTCCAGTACCTCAAGGGGGCCTACAAGAAAGATGGGGAGAGACTGTTCAGTAGGGCCTGTTGCGATAGGACAAGGGGTAATGGTTTTAAAATAGAGGGAGGTAGATTCAGATTGGATATTAGGAAAAAATTTTTTACAATGAGGGTTGTAGAACACTGGAACAGGTTGCCCAGAGAGGTGGTGGAAGCCCCATCCCTGGAAACGTTCAAGGCCAGGCTGAATGAGTCTCTGAGCAACCTGATCTAGTCAGGGATGTCCCTGCTCCTTGCAGGGGGGTTGGACTAGATGACCTTTGAAGGTCCCTTCCAGCTCTAACCATTCTATGATTCTATGATTCTATATAACAACCTCTCAGAAAATGAGAAGCGCTATGCCCTATTTACTGATAGGTCCAGTTGTATAGGAGGAAAACATCAAAAGTGGAAAGCTGCTCGGTGGAGTCCTATATAATGAGTTGCAGAAGCTGCTGAAGGCCAATGTGAATCAAATCAGTTTGCAGAGGTGAAATCAATCCAGTTGGCTTTAAACATTGCTGAACAGGAAAAATGGCCTGCGCTCTATCTCTACACTGATGGTGGCAAATGCCCTATGGGGGTGTTTAAAGCAATGGAAGCAGAGCAACTGGCAGTGCAGAGGCAAACCCATCTGGGCTGCCGCATTTCTGGCAAGATATTGCTGCCTGACTAGAGAATCTGGTTGTAAAAGTACGTCATGTAGAGGCCCACGTACCCAAGAGTCGAGCCACTGAAAACATCAAAACAACCAGCAAGTGGATCAAGCTGCTAAAATTCAAGTGGCTCAGGTGGACCTGGACTGGCAGCATAAGGGTGAAATATTTTTCGCTCAGTAAGCTCATGACACCTCAGGCCATCAGGGAAGAGATGCAACATACAAATGGGCTTGTGATCGAGGGGTGGACTTGACCATGGACACTATTGCACAGGTTATGCACGAATGTGAAACATGCTACAAACAAGCAAGCCAAGCGGATAAAGCCTCTGTGGTATGGAGGATGATGGCTGGAATATAAATATGGACGGGCCTGGCAAATTGATTACATCACACTCCCACAAATCTGCCACTCTGCCAAGGCAAGTGCCATGTGCTTACAGTGGTGGAAGCAACCACTGGGTGGCTAGAGACATATCCCGTACCCCATGCCACCGCCCAAAACACCATCCTGGGCCTCGAGAAGCAAGTTCTGTCTCCCTATCATGCACCAGCCTCTGGAAAGATTGAAAGGTACAATGGACTGCTGAAAAGTACACTGAAAGCAATGGGTGGTGGGATCTTCAAGCATTGGGATACACATTTAGCAAAAGCAATCTGGTTAGTCAACCAATTGAGCTGGCCCTGCCCAATCAGAACTTTTACACACTGTAGATGGTGATAAAGTCCCTGTTGTGCATGTAAGGACTATGTTGGGGAAGACAGTCTGGGTTATTCCTCCCCTGGGCAAAGGCAAACCCATGCATGGGATTGCTTTTGCTCAAGGACCTGGGTGTACTTGGTGGGTGATGCAAGAGGATGGGCAAGTCAGATGTGTACCTCAAAGAGATCTGATTCTAGGTGAAAATAGCCAATAATTTGAACTGTGTGATGTTAATTACTACATAATACTGCATGTTATTACTTCTCTAGCTGTTATATGTCATATCAGAAGTATTATTGTAAGAATCACCAGGATCAACAAAGAATGAACTTTGCCAAGACATAGCAAAATGCAGCAGCGATGGAACCAGAACTGGCTTTGGCAACTAGCGCCCAGCAACTTGAGATTGACATCTTCAACCTACAGACCATGAACATAAACCAGTCGCACCAGATACATCAACTGAGCAAACACTGCATCATCTGTCCTGCCCTGAGAGACTGTTATGAAAGACGGAGCCCAAAGTCATGGATTAAAGGAACTCAACCGACATTTTGGAGGGATGACCCGTAGATGAAGGGAGTGATATCTGTATGTATGTATATATATGTATATCAAAGACAAAAAAAAAAGGGTGGTGATTAATTGGAAGGTGTAGGTTCTGGGCATGATGTAGATGGTATGGAATTGTTGTGGTTTTGTTTAGTGGGGGGGGGGGGCCTAAGGTGGTAGCTTCTGTAGGAAACTGCTAGAAGTCGCTCCCCTTTGTTCAGTGGACTCAGCCGGGCCTAGGGTGGACCCGCTGCTGGCCAAGGCCGAGCTGATTGGTAGCAGAATGTTCCCTGATAACACCTCTGTGATAACATATTTAAGAAGGGGAAAACAGAAAAAAAAAACGAAAGAAGAGAAGATGTGAAGAAGCTGAGCAGGGCCAGAGGAACAGAGGGGGAGGCGCGGGCCTCATGGGCCTTGCAGGCCTCACCTTCTGGCATCCCGCCAGGCAGCCGACTGGGCCCAACTGGGCCCAGCCCAGCTGCAAGAAGTGGAGAGGAGATGAGCTGGATGATGTGAAGAGATTCTGAGAGGCATCTGCCAGCCTGTTGTGAAGAATTTTTCTTGTGAGAGGAACGGCTGCAGATGCCAAGGTCAGTGAAGAAGGAGGGGGAGGAGTAATGCTTCTCCTGGCCAAGATTCCCCTGCAGCCTGTGGTGATGACCATGGTGGAGCAGGTTGTCCCCCTGCAGCCCATGGAGGTCCACGGAGGAGCAGATATCCACCTGCAGCCCGTGGAGGACCCCACACTGGGGCAGCCGTTCTGGAGGGACTGCACCCTGTGGAAGAGATGACCCACGCCAGAGCAGTTTTACAAAGGACTGTGGCCCGTGGGAGGGACCCCACAATGGAGCAGAGGAAGAATGTGAGGAGTTCTTCCCCCGATGATGAAGCAGCGACATAAAACAACACATAATGAACTGACCGCGACCCCCATTCCCTCTTCCCCCCGTGCCACTCAGGGGGGAGGAATGTACTAAGATAATGCTAAGCTCTGGAAGAGGGAGGGGTGGGGGGAGGTTATCTTGTTCTCTGTCTCATTATCCTGCTGTTTTTAGTAATAAATGAATAGTTTTCCCCAAGTGGAGTCTGTTTTGCCCATAACGGTAACTTTAAGGATTTTCTCCGTGTCCTTATCTCAAACCTCGAGCTGTTTTTCTTATATTATCTCTCCTTATTCTTTCGGAGGGCGGGGGGAGTGAGAGAGAGACTGCGTAGTCTGGTCCCAATTGGGGATGAACTATGACAGGAATAAGGGGTGAATAATGTCCTGGTTCTGGCTAGGATAGAGTTAACATTCACCTGAGCTGGGAGGGGAACTGGAGCTGGTGGCCCCTGTGGCTGGGGGACACAGCTGGAATAGTTTACCCAAATGAGCCCAAGGGCTATTCCATCCCATGTGACATCATGCTCAGTTTATAAGTGAGTTCTTGTAAAAACACCTTCCCTTCAAAGATAAGAACCACCAGCTACTCCTTCCACCTCATGATTAAGTAAAATAAATTATGTGAGTTGGGCAGTCCTGGGCCAATCCTAGACTCAAGAGATGCTAATCTTGTAGCAACCAATTTTGTCAAATGTCTCTATTGACAGTCCCTCATAAAAAAGCAAAAGCAACAACTGAACAAGCAATGGCAGAAAAACGATGTTCATGTAGTAAAAATTGCATCTAAAGTCAGGCTTGAGAGATAGTGGCAAGCTACCATGATGCAGTCCGTATTTTGATGCATTTTATCTGTTATACAAAGTTCACAAGACTTCAGAGTACAGAACTGCACCTCATAGAACTACTAAGAAAAATTTGTTTCCTTCATGTTCAAAAATAGAGATGCTTGTGTTTTAAATAAGTTACCTCATCAGCAAAATATGATAGCAAAAGAGAGAGAGTCTCACAATCCATCTGGAAACAAAACAAAAGAATTATAGAATCATAGAATGGTTAGGGTTGGAAGGGACCTTTAAAGGTCATTTAGTCCAACTCCCCTGCAAGGAGCAGGGACATCCCCAACCAGATCAGGTTGCTCAGAGCCTCATCCAGCCTGGCCTTGAATGTTTCCAAGGATGGGGCATCAACCACCTCTCTGGGCAACCTGTTCCAGTGTTCCACCATCCTCAGTGTAAAAAATTTTTTCCTGATATCTAATCTGAATCTACCTCCCTCGATTTTGAAACTGTTATAAATGAGTTGAGTCCCAAAACAGTATTCCAATTATAGTTTCCAATTTATTGAATAGAGGCAAGCAAACGGCGCTGGGTGCGCCGGGAGTCTCCGCTCCACCAAGACGCACACCCCTTTGTTCACAGTTACAGTATTTATAACCTCTCCCAGTCCCCCCATCGTGCCTGTCTCCTTTTGGGAGCTCACAATCTACACTCCATTGGTTACTCACACCATTCGCTGCAGGTACTGATTGGCCAAGAGCGTATCACTAGCCACTACACAGGTGTTAATTGGCTAAAAGTACAGAAGCGGCGGGTCCCATATTTGGGGTTGTTTACGTGCCCGTGGTCATCAGCCCCAGCCCGCCTTTCCCGCCTTTTGTTCGCTCCATTGTCAAGTGTCCATCTTATGCAAACAGCGCTGTTAAGCAGGTAAAAGCCTTAATTATGTCAAACTACTAAGGCAGGAGTGAATCCCGCCAAACACATTTTTAATAACTTAAATAAACCTCCCAAAGACGTTTATAACTTTAAACAAAACTTATAGAACTATGTCCATATCTTCCTGTTTGCCCTAAGCCTGTGGCTATATAAGAACAAACAGGATAATTAAAGATTCCATATACAGAGAGGGTCACATTTCACCATGCAACCCCAGTATTGCTTCACATTAACACGAATCAGGTGAACATATCTCACAAAACCATTACCCCTCATCCTATTGCAACAGGCCCTACTGAACAGTCTCTCCTCATCTTACCTGTAGGCCCCCTTTAGGTACTGGGAGGCTGCTCTAAGGTCTACCTGGAGCCTCCTCTTCTCCAGGCCGAACAGCCCCAACTCTCTCAGCTGGTCCTCATAGGAGAGGTGCTCCAGCCCTCTGATCATCTTCGTGGCCCTCCTCTGGACTCACTCCAACAGATCCACATCCTTCTTATGTTGGGGGGTCCAGAGTTGGATGCAGTACTCCAGGTGGGGTCTCACAAGAGCGTTGTGGGAAACTTCAGAATCTTGCTCTCCCCACTGCAGGACTTGGTGGACGTGAATGGGATTGCACCTCAGCTGAGTTTTATTCAAAAGCCTTTTATATTTTTTGGCTAGCAAAAGATGTATTTTCAGTCCAGCAGTCTCAGGGATGTGTTCTGGTCTGGATATTCACATTAATGTCTTCACTTATATTCACATTTCTGCTGCAAGGAGCCCTCCTGAAACTGTAACATTATTCAATAAAAGTAAAAGAACTATAGCCTGGTCATTAATTAAAACAATTGCCACTGCACAGCAGAGAGAGGCAGCATTTCGTATATTAAAACAAATACAATTACACAAAAAATGTGGATGATGTATAAAGTCCTTTAGGGAAACACCACCAGACCTGACCCAGAGAAAAGTAGATTCATCCAAAATTACAAAGAATTAGTTTATTTGCAGCCCTGACTGTATTTATTGCTAATTTTCTATTTGCCCACTACACATTCATGATTAGGAAAAAGGACAACCTGTTCCCAGTTTAGAATCATAGAATGGTTAGGGTTGGAAAGGACCTTCAAAGGTCATCTAGTCCAACCCCCCTGCAAGGAGCAGGGACATCCCCGACTAGATCAGGTTGCTCAGAGCCTCATCCAGCCTGGCCTTGAATGTTTCCAGGGATGGGGCATCCACCACCTCTCTGGGGAACCTGTTCCAGTATTCTACCACCCTCAGTGTAAAAAAATTTTTCCTAATTTCTAATCTAAATCTACCTCCCTCTATTTTAAAACCATTACCCCTCGTCCTATCACAACAGGCCCTACTGAACAGTCTCTCCCCATCTTTCTTGTAGGCCCCCTTTAGGTACTTGTTGTAGTTCAGCCCCTATCAGGACCAGACTACGCAGTCTCTCTCTCACTCCCCCCACACTCCGAGAGAACAGGGAGAGAAAATATAAGGAAAAACGGCTCGAGGTTTGAGATAAGGACAGGGAGAAATCCTTAAAGTTACCGTTATGGGCAAAACAGACTCGACTTGGGGAAAACTATTCATTTATTACTACAAACAGCAGGATAATGAGACAGAGAACAAGATAACCTCCCCCCACCCCTCCCTCTTCCCAAGCTTAACATTATCTCTACTACCTTACCCCCCCCGAGCGGCATGGGACGGGGAAGAGGGAATGGGGGTTGCGGTCAGTTCATCACGTGTTGTTTTATGCCGCTGCTTCATGGTCGGGAGAAGAACTCCTCACATTCCTCCCCTGCTCTGTTGTGGGGTCCCACCCATACGCCACAGTCCTTCGTGAAACTGCTCTGGCGTGGGTCATCTCTTCCAGGGGGTGCAGTCTCTCCAGAATGGCTGCCCCAGCGGGCCCTCCAAGGGCCACAGCCGCCTTCAGGCATCCACCTCCCCTGATGTGGGGTCCTCCACGGGCTCCAAGTGGATCTCCGCTCCTCTGTGGACCTCCATGGGCTGCAGGGGGACAACCTGCTCCACCATGGTCGTCACCACAGGCTACAGGGGAATCTTGGCCAGGAGCAGCATTACTGCTCCCCCTCCTTCTTCACTGACCTTGACGTCTGCAGCTGTTCCTCTCCTCTCACTAGAAAAGTTCTTCACAACAGGCTGGCAGACGCCTCTCAGAATCTCTTCACATCATCCAGCTCATCTCCTCTCCACTTCTTGCAGCCGGGCCGGGCCGAGTCGGGCCCAGTCGGCCGCCTGGCAAGAGGCCAGAGGGTGAGGCCTTGTCCTGTTTTTGGAAGGGATGGAGTTAATTTTTCCTCTCAATAGCTGGTATGTTTTGGATTTCGTGTGTGAAGAATGTTGATAAATACCCCGATGATACAAGTTGTTGTGAATGAGACCAAGGACACCGTCCTGCTTTCCAAGTCTCGCTAATTTGCAGATGCAGGAAGCTGGGAGAAAAACAGACAGAATAATTGACCCAAACTGGCCAAAGAGAGTGTTCCATGCCATAAACGTCATGCTCAGTATATAAGTGGGGGCAGGCCAGGGTGGGTATCTGCCTTCCTGGCATCCATCTTTCCTGCTCGTTTTGCTGGCATCGTTCCCTCTACCTTGCTGGCTCCCTTTTGCTCCTTTGCTTGCTGCTCGGTTTTGTTTCCGTGATCGCTGCTCGGGACGGCCTGTATCGGTCATTGGGACATCGGGTGGTGAGAAAACACATATTGTTCATTTTGTATATTTTTAATATCCTTATATTCTGTTATTATTGTAGTTTTCCCTTTTTATTTTTGTAAATTGTCTTCATCTCAATCCACGAGTTCTCCTTCCTTCCCAGTTCTCTCCCCCATCCCCCTGGGGAGGGGGAGGGTGAGTGAGAAACTGTGTGGTGATTCAGGCTAAACCCTCACAGGCCTGCAAGGCCCATGAGGCCTGCGCCTCCCCCTCTGCGCCTCTGCCCCTGCTCAGCTTCTTCACATCTTCTCTTCTCTTCTTTTTCTTCTGTTTTCCCCTTCTTAAATATGTTATCACAGAGGCGTTATCATGGAACATTCTGCCACCAATTGGCTCGGCCTTGGCCAGCAGCGGGTCCGCCCTAGGCCCGGCCGAGTCCACTGAACAAAGGGGAGCGACTTCTAGCAGTTTCCTACAGAAGCTACCACCTTAGGCCCCCCCTCACTAACAAAACCACAACAGTACTGGAAGACCGCTATAAGGTCTACCCGGAGCCCCCTCTTCTCCAGGCCGAACAGCCCCAACTCTCTCAGCCTGTCCTCATAGGAGAGGTGCTCCAGCCCTCTGATCATCTTCATGGCCCTCCTCTGGACCTTCTCCAACTGGTCCATGTCCTTCTGATGTTGGGGGCTCCAGAACTGGACACAGCACTCCAGGTGGGGTCTCACCAGGGCAGAGTAGAGGGGGAGAATCACCTCCCTCGACCTGCTGGCCACACTCCTCTTGATGCAGGCCAGGATGTGGTTGGCTTTTTGGGCTGCAAGCATGCACTGTTGAGCTTCTCATTGTGAGGGACTGAAAGAGTTGATGTGTGTTGATGTCTCAAACATTGTTGTGGGGCAGGGTGCAGTTTGCATAGGGGCAGTAGGAGTCAGGTAATGCAGGAGGTGGAGGCCCTATGGGGGATGAGCAGTTCCCCAGGCCCCTGTTAACGACTTGCCATATATGGCAAGGGGTCACACAACAGTCATCTGAGGAAGGGGCTTCCAACCACCCCTCACATTTAGCCCCTGCCAGAGAACTCAGAACTCTCTGGAACCAGACCATACAAGTCCTCAAGGGGCATAGAGGTGGGGATTAGACTATAAAAAGACACTGCCTCGGGAGCTGTGTGCGAGCCCCCCAGCGGAATATCATCACAGCTGCCCACTGTCGCGGCCCCCTCCCCTGCCACGAGAATCCGTGTGCCTGCCACCCCACCAGAGGATTGTCAGGGCTGCATGTCATTGTCGTCACTGGATCCAAGGGTGGTGATACCTCTTTCTCTCTCTCTCTTTCCCGTTTTCTCCTTTTTCTTCTTACAAATGTTCTAATAAGAGTACCGGCTATCAACCCCTTTATGCTTTCCCAGTTTTCAAAGTTAAGTCATTCCTCGCTGTTCTGGTTTTGTTAGTGAGGGGGGGCCTAAGGTGGTAGCTTCTGTAGGAAACTGCTAGAAGTTGCTCTCCTTTGTTCAGTGGACTCGGCTGGGCCTAGGGCAGACCCGCTGATGGCCAAGGCCGAGCCAATTGGTAGCAGAATGTCCCGTGATAACGCCTCTGTGATAACGTATTTAAGTAGGGGAAAACAGGAAAAAGAGGAGGAGAAGATGTGAAGCAGCTGAGCAGGGGGCAGAGAGGGGGAGGCGCGAGCCTCATGGGCCTTGCAGGCCTCACCCTCTGGCCTCTCGCCAGGCAGCCGACTGGGCCCAACTCGGCCCGGCCTGGCTGCAAGAAGTGGAGAGGAGATGAGAAGTTGAAGTGAGTAAGATGTAAAAAGGATCCTGAGAGGCATCTGCCAGCCTGTTGTGAGGAACGGCTGCAGACGCCAAGGTCAGTGAAGAAGGAGGGGGAGGAGTGATGAGGCTCCTGGCCAAGATTCCCCTGCAGCCCGTGGTGAAGACCATGGTGGAGCAGGTTGTCCCCCTGCAGCCCATGGAGGTCCACGGAGGGGCAGAGATCCACCTGCAGCCCATGGAGGACCCCACACCAGGGGGAGGTGGAGGCCTGAAGGAGGCTGTGGCCCGTGGAGGGCCCGCTGGGACAGCTGTTCTAGAGGGACTGCACCCCGTGGAAGAGATAACCCACGCTGGAGCAGTTTCACGAAGGACTGTGGCCCGTGGGAGGGACCCCCACGCTGGAGCAGAGGAGGAATGTGAGGAGTTCTTTCCCCGACAATGAAGTAGCAGCGTAAAACAACGCGT
The DNA here is from genome assembly GCF_036417535.1 of Chlamydotis macqueenii. Lineage (NCBI taxonomy): Eukaryota > Metazoa > Chordata > Aves > Otidiformes > Otididae > Chlamydotis > Chlamydotis macqueenii. The sequence goes on along the minus strand of NC_141592.1, from coordinate 14,780,430 downwards.
GATGAACTGACCGCGACCCCCATTCCCTTCCCTTTCCCCCGCCCCGTGCCGCTCGGGAGGGGAGGTAGTAGAGATAATGTTAAGCCCGGGAAGAGGGAGGGGTGGGGGGGGGTTATCTTGTTCCCTGTCTCATTCTCCTGCTAGTTTTAGGAATAAATGAATAGTTTTCCCCAAGTCGAGTCTGTTTTGCCCATGACAGTAACTTTAAGGATTTCTCCCTGTCCTTATCTCAAACCTCGAGCCGTTTTTCTTATATCATCTCCTCCTGTTCTCTCAGAGGGTGGGGGGAGTGAGAGAGAGACTGCGTAGTCTGGTCCCGATCGGGGCTGAACTACGACATGAAGTTCTAGCATGTCCAGCACGGCAGCACTAAGCGGTGGCGTAACTTCATTCAGGCCACGATAGTCCACTGTTAGTCTCCCTTCTCCATTAGATTTTCTCACTGGCCATATGGGACTGTTAAAGGGTGAGCGGGACTTGCTGATCACTCCCTGGCTCTCCAGTTGACGAATCAGCTTATGAATGGGGATTATCGAGTCTTGGTTGGTGCGATATTGCTGCCAGTACACTGTTGTGGTAGCAATTGGTACCTGTTGTTCCTCAACCTTCAGTAATCCCACAACAGAAGGGTCCTTCGAGAGCTTGGGCAAGGTGGCCAGCTGTTTATTCTCCTCCGTCTCCACAGTGGCTATACCAAAAGCCCACCGGTACCCTCTTGGGTCTTTGAAATACCCACTCCTGAGGTAATCTATACCAAGAATGCATGGGGCATCTGGGCCAGTCACTATGGGGTGCTTTTGCCACTCATTCCCAGTCAAACTCACTTCAGCCTCCAATACAGTCAGCTGTTGGGATCCTCCTGTCACTCCAGAAATACAAATGGGTTCTGCCCCTTTATAGCTTGATGGCATTAGGGTACACTGTGCACCAGTGTCTACTAGAGCCTTATACTCTCGTGGGTCTGATGTGCCAGGCCATTTAATCCATACAGTCCAGTAAACTCTGTTGTCCCTCTCCTCCGCCTGGCTGGAGGCAGGGCCCCTCTAATCCTGTTCATAGTATTCGCTGCTCACTTCCTGTGAATATGAATCAGAAGCCCCTTCCATAGGATCAGAGGTGAGATCAGCCCTTCTATTCTGTCTGGGGAACTGCCCACTGGAGACTGGAGCAGCAATTTTCCCAGGAGAACCTCTATTTGCAATTGTTTTTCCCTGCAGCTCATGTACCTGTGTCTCTAGGGCTGTAAGGGTCGGTCAGAAAATCAGTATTGTCTCAACCTTGTCATCGAGGACTTCCAGGTGGACTATGGACTTGATCTGGCCTAAAAGTTAGGCTCACAACTTGACATGAGTTGCTGTGAGCAGCCTGCCTGAGATGCAGTTGTTTTTTTTTTCCTCCCAGGAACAGAACGGAACTGTTATGGACAAGGCCGACTCTGGCCTAACAACAAAATGTACAACATCCTTGAAACGGCGGACAGAGTGGCGCGGAGGTGCCACGGCTCATCCCTGTTGTCAAAACTGGCAGAGATAACCGTGCAGCTGCTATCGAGGAGGATGAATCACAACTGCTGTCTCAAAAACAACGGTGAGAAAGTGCCCTTTAACGGAACTTCGCTGATTATAATGTACAAAAAACACACTTCTATCCTAAGGGCCGAGAACAGGCGGAGATCCCCGAAGTAAGGAGGAGCAAGGTTTGCCACTTGACATAAAAGGTCGACCCCTAACAACGAGACCCCTGAAGAGCTCTCCCCACCAAGGATTGGCATCGACATCGATCGTGAGGACCGGCGGGACGCTGCCTGGACCTGGGACCATAGGGATGCCTTGGACCCGCGGTGGTAGCTATTATCTTCTTTTTTCCCTTCCCTATCTTTACTTTTCCTTTTCACTCCCTTTCACCTATCGCACGCCGCTTTATGGGCAAAATAATAAAGTTTGTGCTGTTTGATTGAAACCAACCCCTTTGGCGTGTTCGCCATAATTTTGCACTTCGAGATCGCATTAAAAGAACCATCACGAGTCCCGAGTGGGCCGTGACAAGGGCAGAGGTAGGTTTCCCATTCCACTTTCTCATGTCCTCTCCTTGGTCACCCAAGGTAAACCACAGGGTACCTCGCCGTGTGTACTGTCTCTCTTGAGCAGGGAAACGTTTACTCCTAATAGCTGAAATACTGCTCTGTATGGGCGGGGAGTAGGACCTATCCTCTTTTAACTGCTGGACCTCCCGAGACAGTTTCTCCACAGCTGAGACAAGGGAGGAAGAGAGAGTGTCTTCATATTGCCGGAGCTGAGTAGCCAATTCATCCATTGTTGGTCCCTCTCCATCTTTCCAACTCAGTACTGCCAATGGATTGGCATATAATGATGGTACGCTCCATATAAACTTCCGCCACATGAGCCGTGTGCACCGGACTTCATCTGGATCTTGGGGTGACTCCTCACTGTCTAGGTCACTATAAATGACTTCCAGCACAGCTAATTCCCTCAGGTACTGGATACCTCTCTCCATGGTGGCCCACTTGCTTGGGTGATAGGTAACATCTTCCTTGAAGGGATATCTTTCCTTCATACTTGACAGGAGCCGCCTCCAGAGGCTGAGAGCTTGTGCACCTCTTCCAATCACTTTGTCAATGCCTGCTTCCCTAGACAGGGATCCCAGCTGCCTGGCTTCCTTACCTTCTAATTCCAGGCTATTGGCCCCATTATCCCAGCATCGAAGCAGCCAGGTGACAAGGTGCTCGCCTGGACAGCAGCCAAAATCTTTTTGTATGTCTCGCAACTCATTCAGGGATAGGGATCGGGTGGTTTCAGTCTCATTTATGAGTTCCTCTCTCATGAGTTCCTCTTCTTCCTCCTCTGCTCGTGATGGTCCTGGTTTTCCCTCATCCCTTACTAAACGAGCTGACTTTCGCTTCCAAGATTTCTTCTTCTGTACAGGGGCGACCGATACTGACATAGGCTGGTTCTCTGATTTGGCTGCAGTGCCAGTAGCTGGGGTTGGAGCAGCCGCAGTGCCTGTTTCTGGGGCTGGAGTAGCTGCGGTGCCGGTAGCTGGGGCTGGAGTAGCCATGGTATCGGTCGGTTGATTTTTTTCTCCCTTCTTCCTGAGGATGCTGCACAACATTAAGCAGTGTTTGGTAGATACTAGCCAGTGCCCAACACAAAGCAATAAGCTTTGCCTCTTTGGAATAGCCATGGCATTTTTCTTTCAAATATTCGATCACTTCATCTGGATTCTGTAGTTGTTCAGGAGTGAAGTTCCAGACCGTTGGAGGTGAGAAGCTCTCTAGGTACCTGCCCATATTCTCCCACATGCCATACCACCACTGCCCCTCCAGCCTCGAGGCAGATCTCCGGGTGATTTTTTAAAATAGTTGTTTAATCCTAAACAAAGCCTGAAACCCATTCAGGAGACATAGCAATAGGAGTATGCTGGCTTGCACATCCCTAGGATATTCAAAATTCTCGAGAGCTGATGTGACTAGCTTGAAAGAAAAAGGGAAGGTAAAGGAGTATGGGAAGGTACCCTCCTCTGACTTCCCCATAGATTGGTTCTCCGGGGAGAAAAAGAAAAATGTGTGATTATTAATAATTCTTACCAAATGGCATCTGAAGTACAGAGTTGCCAGCAATGCCAAAAACAAGGACCAGACTGATTTCATGACCAGTGATGATACCATATCATAAGCCAGTAGTGCCCAGTACAACAAAATGAGAATTCTCATCCATTTCCGAGAAGTGATAAACAGCACCACAGGAAATATGTGATGCAACTGACGATAGACATAACACAAGCACACGAACAGGTAGTACAACATTGTGACCAGGGACTCAAATAAAACAATGAGCACTTGTAACAACTTTAACACACTCTAGTCAGATCTGTCCTTACCTCAACCCTTCGAGCCCCACGTTGGGCACCAAAAAGACTGTGATGGTTTAGCCTGAATTACCACACAGTTTCTCGCTCACCCTCCCCCTCCCCAGGGGGATGGGGGAGAGAATTGGGAAGGAAGGAAAACTCGTGGGTTGAGATGAAGACAATTTACTAAAACAGCAAAGGAAAACTACAATAATAACAGAATATAAGGATATTAAAATATACAAAGTGAACAATATATGTTTTCTCACCACCCGATGTTGCAATGACCGATACAGCCCGTCCCGAGCAGCGATCACGGAAACGACACCGAGCAGCAAGCAAAGGAGCAAAAGGGAGCCAGCAAGGTAGAGGGAACGATGCCAGCAAAACGAGGGAGAAAGATGGATGCCAGGAAGGCAGATACCCACCCTGGCCTGCCCCCACTTATATACTGAGCATGACGTTTATGGCATGGAATACTCTCTTTGGCCAGTTTGGGTCAATTATTCTGTCTGTCTTTCTCCCAGCTTCCTGCATCTGCACATTAGCAAGACTTCATCAGGTCCCATGGACTTGTGCACCTTTAAGTTCCTCAGATGATCCTGAACCTGCTCTTCCAGTACAGTGGGCAGTTCTTCATTCTCCCAGTCCCTGCTTGTGCCTTCCACAGCTTGGGTGGTGAGACAAGAGCCCTTATCGGTGAAGACTGAGGCAAAAAAGTCATTGAGCACCTCAGCCTTCTCCATGTCCCGGGTAACCAGGTCACTGGTTTCCTTCCGGAAGGGGCCTACATTCTCCTTGGACCTTCTTTTGTCCCCTACATAACTATAGAAGCCTTATACAGTATATAATCACATTACATTTAAATTCTTGTCATCCTCCATTATTTCACCAGATAGTTATCTAAGATCATCAAAAGTGAATGGGAGCACAGAATATTTTTCCCTCATGCACAACACATAACACAGGATCTACAGGGTACTATATTGTGCAATCAGTTATTTCAGTGAAACTCCAGAGCTCATCTGACCTTTCCATAGAGCAACAGGTAAAAAATAAATTTTATAACAGAAATTTGTTCACAGTCTGAAACACTACAAGGTTGTCTGTAACCACCTACCATAAGATATACACACACACACATATATATAGGTCTACTAGAGTCTTGTATGGGTTATTAGATTTCCATAGATATAGAAACCTAAAAATTTACAATGCACTGACCTCCACAATCCCTGCAATACAATGGACTGATGTGGCCCTCATTACATTCAACTACTTTTGATTTCCCAACATTTAAGAATCCAAACAGTCAAAGCACAAGCATTTATTGTTCATAAATGACAAGCAAACTTTGACAAGTTTGGGAGTAAATTTCAGTCTGAAGTCAAATCAAAATACTTTCTCAACCCTACCACTACTCCATACCATGTGCATCCAGAGTCTCTCTACCTACTTTGTTTTATTTTTAAGCAGGCATGAACAAGTATATTCTATTAACAGGTGGGAACAATAGCTGCTCATTAAGTCAGAACATGTAGTCATTATATTTGCCCTAATATTTAAAAAAAATCCACAGATAACAAAATTGTTACAGAAAAAAAATGGATTAGGGAGGAGACTGCAAAATTAACTATGAAATATATCAAAATTAACTATGAAATAATGTCAATATCTACAAATATTGACACATCTTTAAGACAGCATAGATTAAAAAAATAAATAAATCAGTATTTCCACTGAAAGACTTCAGATAATGTTTCCATGGCTACTGCAATGATCACTCAGAAAAACAAATTGTCACCCAGAAAATGCAAATATCTTTCAGTTGTTAGTTTGTACACACTATCAAACATAAGTTGACCATATAAAGATGCTGATATTTCAGTATTATAATAAAATAGTATGATTACCTCAGAGCTCTTGAAGTTTTCATAGTACAAAGAACTACATTAGTACATGGAACATGGCAACAAAATCAAAGTAAACAGAATCTTCAATTTCAAAGTTAAAATAAGAATGGTGGGATTATGCCTGAGGAACAGATAGAGCAACTGTATTTCTAAAAGTGCTAAAATAACTTCTATTAAGCAAAGAAAAATTACTAAAAAAAATAAATCACATTTTACACTAAAGCTAGTGCTGTGGTTTAACCTTAATCAGCAATCGAATATCACACAGCTGCTCACTCACTCTCCCCCTCCCCAGAAGGACAGGGGAGAGAATCAGGAAGAAAAGAAAACTCATGGGTTGAGATGAAGACAGTTTACTAGGACAGCAAAGGAAGATGATAATAATAACAAAATATAGGGATAGTAAAATACACAACACGAATGATGCACAATTTCTGACAACCCAACAACCAATACAGCCCATCCCAAGCAGCAATCACAGAAATGAAACTGAAAAGCAATTGTGAGCAGCAAGCAAAGGAGCGAGAGAGTGCTGCCCCCTGGCCAACCCCCACTTATATACTGAGCATGACATCTATGGCATGGAATACTCTTTTTGGCCAGTTTGAGTCAACTATACTGGCTACACCCCTCTCAGCTTCCTACACCTGCACATTAGCGAAACCTGGGAAACTGGAAAAAGTCCTTGGTCTCTTTAGCAACAACTAACAACATCAGTGTATTATCAACATTCTTCACATACCAAATCCCATACTAAATCCCAAACACAGCAGCTACTGAGAAGAAAATTAGCTCCATCCCAGCAGAAAACAGGACAGTATCCACCCCTCATTCCATACCATCTATGCCATGCTCAGGTCCCACACACTATCCAATTAATCACTGCCACTTTTTCTGTCTTTAATATACACACACAGATATAATTCCCTCAGTCTGTGGGCCATCCCTCCAAAATGTCTGTTGAGTTCATTTAGTCCATGACTTTGGGCTCCATCTGTAATAACAGTCTCTCAGGACAGGAGGAATGGTGTGTGGTGTTGGACTGTTGCATGTTGCACCTGGAATTCGCAGCTGGTACATCTGACGCATCTGGTGTATAACGTCCACAGTCTGTGTGTTGAAGATGTCGATACTGAGGATGTTGTTGGGCATCAGTTCTGGTTCCATCACTGCTGCACTGTGGTCAGTTTCATCGATATTCGTTCTTCATGAGTCTGGGTGATTACTACTGTTATGTCTTTGATATGACATACAGTATTATATAGCAATTAACATAATACAGTTCAAATTATTGGCTATTTTAACCTAAAATCAAATCCCCTTGAGGTACACATCAGACTTACCACCCAGGTCCTTGAGCAAAAGGAATCCCATGCATGGGTTTGCCTTTGCCCAAGGGAGGAATAGCCCAGACTGCCTTCCCCAACATAGTCCTTAGATGCACCACATGAACTTTATCCCTTTCTACAGTATCTAAAAGGTCTGATTGGGAAGGGGCAGCTCTTGGATCCCCAAGTGTTGACTAACCAGGTGGCTTTTGCTAAATGTTTCTCCCAATGTTTGAAGGTTCCACCACCCATTGCTTTCAGTGCAGTTTTCAGCAGCCCATTGTACCTTTCAATTTTTCTAGAGGCTGGTGCATGATAGGGGATCATAGAATCATAGAATGGTTAGGGTTGGAAGGGACCTTCAAAGGTCATCTAGTCCAACCCCCCTGCAAGGAGCAGGGACATCCCTGACTAGGTCAGGTTGCTCAGAGCCTCATCCAGCCTGGCCTTGAACGCTTCCAGAGATGGGGCATCCACCACCTTTCTGGGCAACCTGTTCCAGTGTTCTATAACTCGCATTGTAAAAAAATTTTTCCTAATTTCTAATCTAAATCTACCCCCCTCTATTTTAAAACCATTACCTCTCGTCCTATCGCAACAGGCCCTACTAAACAGCCTTTCCCCATCTTTCTTGTAGGCCCCCTTGAGGTACTGGAAGACCGCTATCAGGTCTCCCCGGAGCCTCCTCTTCTCCAGGCTGAACAGCCCCAACTCTCTCAGCCTGTCCTCATAGGAGAGGTGCTCCAGCCCTTTTATCATCTTTGTGGCCCTCCTCTGGACCCTCTCCAACTGGTCCATGTCCTTCTTGTGTTGGGGGCTCCAGAACTGGACACAGTACTCCAGGTGGGGTCTCACCAGGGCAGAGTAGAGGGGGAGAATCACCTCCCTCGACCTGCTGGCCACGCTTCTCTTGATGCAGCCCAGGATGCAGTTGGCCTTCTGGGCCGCAAGGGCGCATTGCCTGCTCATGTTAAGCTTCTCATCCACCAGCACTCCCAAGTCCTTCTCCTCAGGGCTGCTCTCAATCCATTCCCCGCCCAGCCTGGATTTGTGCCTGGGATTGCCATGACCCAGGTGCAGGACCTTGCACTTGGCCTGGTTGAACTTCATGAGGTTGACACGGGCCCACCTCTCCAGCCTGTCAAGGTCCCTCTGGATGGCATCCCTCCCTTCCAGCGTGTCGACGGCACCACACAACTTGGTGTCGTCAGCGAACTTGCTGAGGGTGCACTCTATCCCACTGTCCATGTCGCCGACAAAGATGTTGAACAGGGCCGGGCCCAGCACGGACCCCTGAGGGACGCCACTCGTGACCGGTCTCCACATGGACATCGAGCCGTTGACCACCACTCTCTGAGTGCGGCCGTCCAGCCAACTCCTTATCCACCGAGTGGTCCGTCCATCAAAGCCATGTCTCTCTAGTTTAGAGAGAAGGATGTCGTGCGGGACAGTGTCAAAAGCTTTGCACAAGTCCAGGTAGATGATGTCAGTTGCTCGTCCCTTGTCCACCGATGCCGTCACCCCATCATAGATGGATGTGGTATACCCACTCAATGCCATGCTCTTTGGCCCAGGTGTCTATGAGGTTGTTTCGGAAATGGGTCCCATCGTCCGACTCAATTCCTTATGAGGTGTCATGTCGCCAGAGAACTTGCTTCTCAAGGCCCAGGATAGTGTTTCCAGCAGTAGCATGGAGTATAGGATATGTCTCTAGCCACCCAGTGGTTGCTTCCACCATTGTAAGCACATAGCGCTCGCCTTGGTGGGTTTGTGGGAGTGTGATGTAATCAATCTGCCAGGCCTCTCCATATTTATACTTCAGCCATCGTCCTCCATACCACAGAGGCTTTAATCACTTGGCTTGCTTAACTGCAGCGCATGTTTCACATTCGTGCATAACCTGTGCAATAGTGTCCATGGTCAAGTCCACCCCTCGATCACGAGCCCATTTGTACGTTGCATCTCTTCCCTGATGGCCTGAGGTGTCATGGGCCCAACCGAGCTAAAAATAGTTCACTTCTGTGTTGCCAGTCTAGGTCCACTTGGGAAACTTTAATCTGAGCAGTCTGATCCGCCTGCTGGCTGTTCAGTTGCCCAGCTCTTAGGCACGTGGGCATCTACGTGACGTACTTTTACAACCAGATTCTCTAGCTGGGCAGCAATATCTTGCCACAATGTGGCAGCCCAGATGGGTTTGCCTCTGTGCTGCCAGTTGCTCTGCTTCCATTGCTTTAACCACTCCCATAGGGCATTTACCACCATCCATGAATCAGTGTAGAGATAGAGCACAGGACATTTTTCCCTTTCAGAAATATCTAAAGCCAGCTGGATGGCTCCTACCTCTACAAACTGACTTGATTCACCTTGACCTTCAGCGGCTTCTGTGACTCCTCATGTAGGACTCCACACAGCAGCTTTCCACTTTTGATGGTTTCCTACAATATGAGAGACCCCATCAGTGAACAGGTCACCTCCTCCACTGGTGACAGTCCAAAATCTTTGCCTTCTGGCCAGTCTGTGATCACTTCTAATATCCCTGGACGATTGGGGTTTCCTATATGAGCCTGCTGTGTGAGCAGTGCAACCCATTTACTCCATGTAGTATCAGTTGCATGACGTGTACAGGGGATCCTCCCTTTGAACATCCAGCCCAGCACTGGCAGTCGGGGTGCCAGGAGGAGCTGTGCTTCAGTACCAATCACTTCTGAAGCAGCTCAAACTCCTTCATATGCTGCCAGTATCTCAGTTGGAGTATAGCGGGCCTCAGATCCTCTATATCCCCAGCTTCAAACACCTAAGGGTCGACCTCGACTCTCCCCTGATGTTCTCTGCCAGAGACTCCAGGTAGGGCCATTCTCCCCGGCTGCGGTGTAGAGGATGTTTTTCACATCTTGTCCTGTCTGGACTGGCCCAAGGGCTACTGCATGAACAATCTCCTGTTTATTTTGTTCAAAGGCTTGTCGTTGTTCAGGGCCCCATTTAAAATCATTCTTCTTTCGAGTCACTTCATAGAGAGGGCTTACAACCATACAATCATTAGTTGGTGGAGACATAACTGTTTTTTTTGTCGATGGGCCCCCCAGCCAACCCCCACTTATATACTGAGCATGATGTTTATGGCATGGAATACTCTCTTTGGCCAGTTTGAGTCAACTATACTGGCTACACCCCTCCTAGCTTCCTGCACCTGCACATTAGTGAAACCTGGGAAGCTGGAAAAAGTCCTAAGGAAGACATTCAAGACACAGTTCAAGATATCTTGACTTAAAAACATTATGTTTTTGTAATCACTTACTGAATTTCCCTCCTAGACTAAACTACAATGTAAGCAGTTGATCTCTCAAAGGGAATGATAGCTTAACCTGAACCAGTATCAAACATGAAAATGTTTCCAACCTGGAAGAAACCTTGTGTTTTGGTTCAGCCAATACAAAAAAAAGGGTCCAAATCAAGTTTTGGAATCCCTTGTGTATTTGAATTTCACAGTGTCTTAATGTCCATAAAGTCAACGAACCTCCACAGAAGCCTGTTCATGTGGTTCTGTGTAGAATCAAAACAAAACCATCCAACATTACAATTATCTCATTCTTTCATATAAAATTGCTTTCTTCATGATAAAGGGCTTCAAGTGTACTATCTTCATAAACTGAAAAATCTTAGAGAGCAAATTAAGCCTAATCTAGTAAGACAGAAACTGCCCAACCATGAGCTTATCACATGAAAAAAAAAAAAAAAAAACAAACACCAAACCCCGCACATTCTGCACACGCTGTCCAAGCAGAGGGAGAAAGCATGGACCATTTGAGTTGGCAAAGGGAATTCTAGAATATACACGAGAGTCTCCTAAGGATCATCTTTGGAATGGTATTTGCTTGGATACAGGCAGCAAAGCATACAATTTTCTCCATCTCCCACTCTCAAACCACCACCTTGAAAACTTACCCACTCCCAGCACAGCAGAAGACAAACTTGTGGGCTGCTATATACCAAACAGCAAGTTATAAGACACACATTTCTTCTTTTTCATTCTGTTTTCTCTAGATTCAAGCTATCTGTACCAATTTCCCTTCTAACACAAATACACAGCTAAGTAAAAGAAGGAAGGAGAGCATCTTGTGTTCAAATTCACTTTTTTCCTTTATCTGTAAGCTATGCCTCACAACATGAACCATGCACATGGACATTGCTCTTACATACTCTGACAATGTTGCAATAAAATTTAAAATGTAAAGTTTAGATTTATAGCCAAGTTAAATGCTGCTATAGATACCCTTTCTTAACAGTTTGAAGCCAGAATAATGTTAGTTAACAATTCATAATTTAAACAATGTGCCTTTGCCTGACCTGTCTAAAAGCAAGAAGCATAACATGATAAAATGCTAGCTCCATCAGCAACCTGTGAAGAACTGCTTAGGTTTGCCAAACTACTGAAAAAACTAGGAGAAAGGTAATTCTGGCAGGGGTCACTCACAGACCCTCTATCCAACTCAAAAGAAATAAGCAGAGTAACAGGACTGAACATGCGTATTAATTTATATGCTAAGCAAAGAGACTGGCCAATCATTTAATAAAATGAAATAACAAACTGCATTTGTTTGTTTGTTTTCTAGTTAGCCAGTCTGAGACCCTTTAAACATCACCTCAAGATAAACAAAACACGTTTTAAAATGCATTAGCTGACAACACTCGCATTTCTTACCCAAGATCTTCCTGCTCCTCTCCATGGCAGTTCTCGTTTTCTCAAACATGGCTTCGAGGTCTTAAGTCCGAGCTTTCTTCCCTGAAAATGAAGAAAAAGGAGACTCGAACTCACCCTGGCTACCGGCACTCCGGCGTCTCCAGGCGAGGGAGGGAGACGGGCACGACCACTTCGTTTCCACCTCCAACCGCCAACCTCCTCCGGGCACCCCCACCAAAGGCCGCCGGCCCCAAGCGATCGCGCCCCTCAGCCGGGCGTCCAGCGCCCCCCGACTCGCATCGCAACGCACCGAAGCCCGAAAAGCCCATGGTGACCTCCATCTCCGGGTCGGGTCCCACCAGCGTCTCAGCGCCTGCAAGAAGGGGTAAAGACAACCACGGATGTCAGCCGGGGACGCTGGACTCGGCTCTGCCCGCGCTACCCCGCCACTCACTGCCCTCCGCCGCCGGCTCCATGCTGCGGCTGTCCCGGAACCACAACAAGCGCCGGCAGGAAGTGGCCGAGCGCGACGAGACGCTGCCGGGTCCAGCGTCCGCGGGGTGTTGAATCTCCTGGCTTAGCATGTCAGTCGCCAGAAGCTGGCTGCGGCCTTGTGCTGTTTTCCCGTCGCTGTTCGGAAGGCCTTGAAGAAGTCTTGAGAAGATACAGGGAGAATTTACCACTTTGCCATGTAAACCCTGCAGGATTTGGGGCTTAACTTCAGGTTCTCCACTTGGGAAGGGGGGGGGGGGATATTTTCTTTCTCACGCCAGGTACCTCTCTCATATATGAAGCTTTCCAGAATGGGCACTGGACTAATCCAGGAGCAGAGAAACACTGCAGTCAAGGCAGTAAATATGATTTGCAAACCAGACCTATTCCCTGAAATCTAAGTTTCACCCAGCTCTGAGACTTCCTACGAAGGTTTGGGAATGCCTCCGCTGTCCAGAGCAGATAAAACACTTAGCAGAGGCCCAAGCCTGGTAAGTTAACAGTGTGTGCTGGTCACATTGATGCATCAGCCCAAATTTTGAAAAAGCAACAGCCACACATCAGCGCGGTGCAATGGCGACTTACTCTGCTGCCACACCTTAGCTCCAAACTGATACCATAAAAGTCAGCAAAGGAAACCCTCTAAGACTTGTTTTGAAGTTTTAGAAGGCAAGCATTTTTTATTGCAGCGCTGGAGACACAGGGGCTAAGTTCTGCCCAGTGTGTCTGCCTAGGATTCAAACTAAAAAGCTTTTATTTATTACACTTATGTATATTTAATAATTCACTTGTATATTCATGACAATTCCCGTAACTTATTTACATATTTTCACACATACTCTTTGTCTCCTAAATTGAGTCGGAGGGAGGCTTTTGCGACCACCACTTCTATTTCCTTGTATCCTTCAGTCATAATCCGAGGTCATTTGTCCATATTTGGCTTGTTCTTGGCTCATCCATGGGAAGTAGCCAGTTTCAGTTGGTACATCCTGCTTGTTAACACTTCAAAGTGGTCATTATCTCTAGTCATCCAATTATTATTATCTCTACTGTTTATCCTATACAAGAAGGTACATAATACATCAAACTTATACTTGAGCAAACACTTGAAGCACACAACCAAAAGATAACATTGAATATCAAAACAGAGGCACTGTGCATGCCTTTGAAGAGGAGTTCCCAGTATTTTTGGTTTACATTACAACAAACAAAATTTGTGTATGTTTTAGTAACTGATGCATATTGTCTTGCACACTACCACATTAGCCTCGCAGTATAAAATATCTTTGATGCAGGTGTCACAGGAACACCAATTTCCCGAAGAGCTACAGTGACCATCTAGCAGAGAAACAGTCAGGGAACCACCCAGGGTCATGCAATACTGACAGGAACAGCTTCCCACTGCTATCTTTGAGTCTGTCCTGTGTCTTTGTGGGCCCATGACAATAGACTGTGCCTGGCCCTTGGGTGGCCCACAGTGATAGTGGGATGACCTGCCAGGCCACGGGGGCCATTGGTAAGGCAGCGTGTCATCAACATAGCAATCACCCTGCTGGCTACGGCAGCTCCCCCCCAGCCACCCTCAATCCTCAGCTCCAAGAGGCTCCAACTGTCGCATCGCACTGGAACCCCTTTTCCACACAGGCTGACCAAGTACCACCTGGAAAAAATCCCTGCCCAACGCTCTCGGCGGCTGTAGGACACACAACCCCACTGCGTTCTCCCTGGTCTTGCCTTGCCTTGCGTTGCCTTGCGTTGCCTTGCGTTGCTTTGAATTGCCTGGCCTGGCCTTACCTGGTGTTGCCTTGCCTTGCCTGGCCTGGCTTTACATTGCCTGTCCTTGCCTTGCCTGGCTTTTCCTTTCCTTCCCTTGCCTTGAATTGCCTTGCCTTGCTTTGCCTTGCCTGGCCTTGCCTTGCCTTGCCTGGCCTGGCATTGCCTTGCCTTGCCTTGCCTGGCCTGCCCTGCCCTTGCCTGGCCTTGCCTTGCCTGCCCTTGTCTAGCCTAGCCTAGCCTTGCCTTCCCTTGCCTTGCCTGGCCTTGCCTTGCCTGGCCTGCCCTTGCCTTGCCTTGCCTGGCCTGGCCTGGCCTGACCTGGCCTGGCCTGCCCTTGCCTTGCCGTGCCTTACCTTGCCATGCCATGCCTGGCCTTGCCTTGCCTTGCCATGCCTTACCTTGCCATGCCATGCCTGGCCTTGCCTTGCCTTGCCTGGTCTTGCCTTGCTTTGCCTTGCCTTCCCTTGCCTGGCCTGAAGTGTCCTGGCCTGGCGTGGCCTTGCCTGTCTTTGCCTTGCCTTGCCTTGCCTTGCCTTGCCTGCCCTGGCCTGGTCTTGCCTTGCCTGGCCTTGCCTTGCCTTGCCTGGCCTGGCCTGGCCTGGCCTGAACTTGCCTTGTTTTCCCTTGCCTTGCCTTTCCCGGCCGGGCCTTGCCTGGCCTGGCCTTGCCTTGCCTATCCTTGCCCTGCCTTGCGTGGCCTTACCTTCCCTGACCTGGCCTTGCCTTGCCTTGCCTTGCCTGGCCTTGCCTTGCCTTGCGTGGCCTTACCTTCCCTGACCTGGCCTTGCCTTGCCTTGCCTTGCCTGGCCTTGCCTTGCCTGGCCTGACGTGTCCTGGCCTTGCCTTGCCTTGCCTTGCCTACCTTGCCTGGCCTTGCCTGGCCTTGCCTGGTCTCGCCTTCCCTTGCCCTGCCTTGTCTTGCCTTGCCTGGCCTTGCCTGGCCTGGCCTTGCCTTGCCTTGCCTGGCCTTGCCAGCACTGGCCTTGCCTTTCCTGGCCTGGCCTTGCCTGGCCTGCCCTGGCCTTGCTTTGCCTTGCCTTGCATTGCCTTTCCTGGCCTGGCCTGGCCTTAACTTGCCTTGTTTTGCCTTGCCTTGCCTTTCCCGGCCGGGCCTTGCCCGGCCTGGCCTTGCCTTGCCTATCCTTGCCTTGCCTTGCGTGGCCTTACCTTGCCTTGCCTGGCCTGGCTTGGCCTTGCCTTGCCTGGCCTGGCTTGGCCTTGCCTTGTCTTGCCTGGCCTTGCCTTGCCTGGCCTGGCCTGGCCTTGCCTTGCCTTTCCTGGCCTTGCCTTGCCTTTCCTGGCCTGGCCTTCCCTTGCATTGCCTGGCCTTGCGTTGCCTGGCCTGGCCTTGCCTTTCCTGGCCTGGCCTTCCCTGGCCTTGCGTTGCCTGGCCTGGCCTTGCCTTGCCTGGCCTTGCCTTGTCTTGCCTTGCCTGGCCTGTCCTTGCCTTGCCTGGCCTTGCCTTTCCAGGCCTTGCCTTGCATTGCCTTGCCTTTCCTGGCCTGGTCTTGCCTGCCCTGGCCTTGCCTTGCCTTGCATTCCCTTCCCTTGCTTTGCCTTGCCTTGCCTGGCCTTGCCTTTCCAGGCCTTGCCTTGCATTGCCTTGCCTTTCCTGGCCTGGTCTTGCCTGCCCTGGCCTTGCCTTGCCTTGCATTCCCTTCCCTTGCTTTGCCTTGCCTTGCCTTGTTTGGCCTTGCCTTTCCTTACCTTTCCTGGCCTGGCCTGGCCTTGCCTTGCCTTCCCTTCCCTTGCTTTACCTTTCCTTGCCTTGCTTGGCCTTGCCTTGCCTTGCCTGGCCTTCCCTTGCCTTGCCTTGCCTGACCTGGCCTTGCCTGGTTTTGCCTTGCTTGGCTTTACCTTGCCTTGCCTGGCCTGGACTTGCCTTGACTTGCCTGGCCTTGCCTTCCCTTGCCTTACCTTGCCTTGCCTGGCCTTGCCTTGTCTTGCCTGGCCTGGCCTTGCCTTGCCTGGCCTGGCCTGGCCGTGCCTGGCCTGGCCTGGCCTGCCCTTGCCTGGCCTTGACTTGCCTGCCCTTGTCTAGCCTAGCCTAGCCTTGCCTGACCTGGCCTGGCCTTGCCTTGCCTTGCCTGGCCTGGCCTTGCCTTGCGTTCCCTTGCCTTGCGTTCCCTTGCCTTACCTTGCCTTGCATTTCCTTGCCTTGCCTGGCCTTGCCTTGCCTGGCCTGCACTTGCCTGGCCTTGCCTGGCCTGGCCTGGCCTTGCCTTGCCTGGCCTTGCCTTGCCTTGCCTTGCCTTGCAGTGCCTTGCCTTGCCATGCAATGCCTGGCCGTGCCTTGCCTGGCCTTGCCTTGCCCTGCCTGGCCTTGCCTGGCCTGGCCTGGTCTTGCCTTGCTTTGCCTTGCCTTACCTGGCCTGAAGTGTCCTGGCCTGGCGTGGCCTTGCCTGGCCTTGCCTTGTCTAGCCTTGCCTCGCCTGGCCTGGACTTGCCTTGCCTAGCCTTGCCTTGCCTGGCCAGGCCAGGCCTGGCCTGGCCTTGCCTTGCCTGTCTTTGCCTTGCCTTGCCTTGCCTGCCGTGGCCTGGTCTTGCCTTGCCTTGCCTTGCCTTGCCTGGCCTTGCCTTGCCTGGCCTGGCCTTGCCTTGCCTTGCCTGCCCTGGCCTTGCCTTGCCCGGCCTGGCCTTGCCTGGCCTGGCCTGGCCTTGCTTTGCTTTGCCTTGCCTTGCCTTTCCTGGCCTGGCCTTAACTTGCTTTGTTTTGCCCTGCCTTGCCTTTCCCGGCCGGGCCTTGCCTGGCCTGGCCTTGCCTTGCCTTGCCTGGCCTTCCCTTGCCTTGCCTGGCCTTGCCTGGCCTGGCCTGGCCTGGCCTTGCCTTGCCTTGCCTTGCCTTGCCTTGCCTTGCCTACCTTGCCTGGCCTTGCCTTGCCTGGCCTGGCCTTGCATGGTCTCGCCTTCCCTTGCCTTGCCTGGCCTTGCCTTGCCTTGCCTGGCCTGGCCTGACCTTGCCTTCCCTTGCCTGGTCTGGCCTGGCCAGGCCTTGCCTTGCCTGGCCTGGCCTTGCCTGGCCTGGCCTGCTCTTGCCTTGCCTTGCCTTGCCTTGCGTTGCTTTCCCTGGCCTGGCTTTGCCTTGCCTTGCCTTGCTTTGCCTAGCCTTCCCTGGCCTGGCCTTGCCTTGCCTGGCCTGGCCTGGTCTTGCCTTGCCTGGACTTGCCTTGCCTGGCCTTTCCTGGCCTTGCCTTACCTTGCCTTGCCTGGCCTTGCCTTGCCTTGCCTGGCCTGGCCTGGCCTGGCCTTGCCTGGCTTTGCCTTGCCTGGCCTTGCCATGCCTTGCCTGGCCTTGCCTTGCCTGGCCTGGACTTGCCTTGCCTAGCCTTGACTTGCCTGGCCAGGCCTGGCCTGGCCTTGCCTTTCCTGGCCAGGCCTGGCCTTGCCTGGCCTGGCCTGGCCTTGCCTTGATGTGCCTTGCCTTGCCTTTCCCGGCCGGGACTTGCCTGGCCTGGCCTTGCCTTGCCTATCCTTGCCTTGCCTTGCGTGGCCTTACCTTGCCTGGCCTTGCCTTGCCTTGCCTGGCCTTTCCTTGCCTGGCCTTGCCTTGCCCTGCCTTGCCTGGCCTGACGTGTCATGGCCTGGCCTGGCCTAGCCTTGCCTGGCCTTGCCTTGCCTTGCCTGGCCTTGCCTTGCCTGGCCTGACGTGTCCTGGCCTTGCCTTGCCTTGCCTGGCCTTGCCTTGCCTTGCCTGGCCTTGCCTTGCCTTTCCTGGCCTGGTCTTGCCTTGCCTTGCCTTGGCTTGCCTTGCCTTGCCTTGCCTTGTATAACCTGGCCTGGCCTTGCCTGGTCTCGCCTTGCCTTGCCCTGCCTTGCCTTGCCTTGCCCGGTCTTGCTCAGCCTGGCCTGGCCTTGCCTTGCCTTGCCTAGCCTTGCCTTGCCTAGCCTTTCCTTGCCTGCCCTGGCCTTGCCTTGCCTGGCCTGGCCTTGCCTTGCCTTGCCTGCCCTTGCATTGCCTTGCCTTTCCTTGCCTGGCCTGGCCTTGCCTTGCCTTGTCTTGCCTTGCCTTGCTTTGTCTAGTTTTGCCTGGCCTGGCCTTGCCTTGCCTGGCCTGGCCTGGCCTGGCCTTGCCTTGCCTTGCCTGGCCCGGCCTGGCCTGGCATTGCCTTGACTGGCCTTGCCTTGCCTTGCCTGGCCTGGCCTGGCCTAGCCTGGCCTTGACTTGCCTGGCCTTGCCTTGCCTTGCCTGGCCTGGCCTGGCCTAGCCTGGCCTTGCCTTGCCTGGCCTTGCCTTGCCTGGCCTGGACTTGCGTTGCCTAGCCTTGCCTTGCCTGGCCTGGCCTGGCCTGTCTTTGCCTTGCCTTCCCTTGCCTTGCCTCGCCTACCCTGGCCTGGTCTTGCCTTGCTTTGCCTGGCCTGGCCTGGCCTGGCCTTGCCTTGCCTTGCCTGGCCTTGCCTTGCCTGGCCTGGCCTGGCCTTGCCTTGCCTTGCCTGGCCTGGCCTTGCCTTGCCTTGCCTGCCCTTGCCTTGCCAGGCCTGGCCTTGCCTTGCCTTGCTTGGCCTTGCCTTGCCTTGCCTTGCCTACCTTGCTTTGCCTGGCCTTGCCTTGCCCTGCCTGGTCTTGCCTTGCCTGGCCTTGCCTGGCCTTGCCTTGCCTGGCCTGGCCTTGCCTTGCCTGACCTGCCCTTGCCTTGCCTTGCCTTTCCTGGCCTGGCCTTGCCTTGCCTGGCCTGGCCTTGCCTTGCCTTCCTTGCCTTACCTAGCCTGGCCTAGCCTCGCTGGCATTTCCTTGCCTGGCCTTGCCTGGCCTGGCCTTGCCTTGCCTTGCCTTGTGTGGCCTTGCCTGGCCTGGCCTGGACTTGCTTTGCCTTGCATTACCTTGCCTTGCCTAGCCTGGCCTGGCCATGCCTTGCCTGGCCTTGCCTTGCTTGGTCTTGCCTTGCCTTGCCTTGCCTTGCATTGCCTTTGCCTTGCCTTGTTTTGCTTTGCCTTGCCTTGCCTTCCCTTGCCTTGCCTGCCCTGGCCTTCCCTTGCCTTGCCTGACCTTGCCTTACCTGGCCTGGCCTCGCCTGGCCTGGCTGGCCTTTCCTGTACTGGCCCTGCCTTGCCTGGCCTTTCCTTTCCTTGCCTGGCCTGGTTTTGCCTTGCCTTGCTTGGCCTGGCCTGGCCTTGCCTTGCCTTGCCTTCCCTGGACTGGCCTTGCCTTGCCTTGCCTTGCCTTCCCAGGCCTTGCCTTGCCTGGCCTGGCCTTGCCTTTCCTTGCCTGGCCTGGCCTGGCCTTGCCTTTCCTTGCCTGGCCTTGCCTTGCCTTGCCTTACCTTGACTGGCCTGATCTTGCCTTGCCTGGCCTTGCCTTGCCTTGCCTTGTGTGGCCTTGCCTGGCCTGGCCTGGACTTGCTTTGCCTTGCCTTGCCTTGCCTTGCCTTGCCTGGCCTTGCCTAGCCTGGCCTGGCCTTGCCTTGCCTTACCTTGACTGGCCTGATCTTGCCTTGCCTTGCCTTGCCTTCCCTTGCGTGGCTTTTCCTTGCCTTGCCTTGCCTTGCCTTGCCTTTTCTTGGCTTGCCTGGCGTTGCCTGGCCTTGCCTGGCCTGGCCTTGCCTGGCCTTACCTTGCCTGGCCTTACCTTGCCTTGCCTGGCATAGCCTGGCCTTGCTTTGTCTTGCCTTGCCTTGCCTGGCCTGGCCTGGCCTGTACTTGCCTTGCCTTGTTTTGCCTTGCCTTGCTTTTCCCGGCCTGGCCTTGCCTTGCCTTGCCTTGCCTTTCCTTCCTTGCCTTGCCTGGCCTATCCTGGCCTGGCCTTGCCTTGCCTGGCCTGGCCTTCCCTTGCCTGGCCTGGCCTTGCCTTGCCTTGCCTTGCCTGTCATTCCCTTGCCTTTCCTTGCATGGCTTTTCCTTGCGTTGCCTTGCCTTGCCTTGCCTTGCCTTGCTTTGCCTTGTCTGACCTTTCCGTGCCTGGCCTGGCCTTGCCTGGCCTGGCCTGGCCTTGCCTTGCCTTGCCTTGCCTTTCCCGGCCTGGCCTGGCCTTGCCTGGCCTGGCCTTGCCTTGGACTGGTCTGGCCTTACCTTGCCTTGCCTTGCCTTGCCTTGCCTTGCCTGCCTGGCCTGGCCTGGCCTGGCCTTGCCTTGCCTTGCCTTGCTTAGCCTGGCCTGGCCTTGCCTTGCCTGGCCTTACCTTGCCTTGCCTTGCCTGGCTTTGCCTTTCCTGGCCTGACCTTGCCTGGCCTGGCCTTGCCTTGCCTGGCCTTGCCTTGCCTTGCCTGGCCTTGCCTTGCCTGGCCTGGCCTTGCCTTGCCTTGCCTTGCCTGGCCTTGCCTTGCCAGGCATTGCCTTGCATTGCCTTGCCTTGCCTTGCCTGGCCTTGCCTGGCCTTGCCTTGCCTGGCTTTGCCTTGCCAGGCATTGCCTTGCATTGCCTTGCCTTGCCTTGCCTGGCCTTGCCTGGCCTGGCCTTGCCTTGCCTTTCATGGGCTGGCCTTGCCTTGCCTTGCCTGGCCTTGCCCTGCCCTGCCTTTCCTTGCCTTGCCTTGCCTTGCCTGGCCTCGCCTTGCCTTGCTTTGCCTTGCTTTGCCTTGCCTGGCCTTGCCTTGCCTGGCCTGGCCTGGCCTTGCCTTGCCTAGCCCGGCCTTGCCTACCCCTGCCTTGCCTTGCCTTGCCTGGCCTGGCCTTGCCTTGCCTTGCCTTCCATGGCCTGGTCTGGCCTGGCCTTACCTTGCCTTGCCTTGCTTTGCCTTGACTTGCCTGGCCTTGCCTTGCCTGGCCTGGCCTTTCCTTGCCTGGCCTGGCCTGGCCTTGCCTTGCCTGGCCTTGCCTTGCCTTGCCTGGTCTTGCCTTGCCTGCCCTTGCCTGGCCTCGCCTTGCCTAGCCTTGCCTGGCCTTGCTTTGCCTGGCCTGGCCTTGCCTTGCCTTGCAATGCCTGGCCTTGCCTTGCCTGGCCTTGCCTGGCCTTGCTTGCCTTGCCTGGCCTGGCCTTGCTTTGCCTTGCCTGGTCTTGCCTTGCCTTGCCTGGCCTTGCTTTGCCTGGCCTGGCCTTGCCTTGCCTTGCCTGGCCTCGCCTTGCCTTGCCTTGCCTTGCCTGGCCTTGCCTGGCCTTGCTTGCCTTGCCGGGCCTTGCTTTGCCTTGCCTTGCCTGGCCTTGCCTGGCCTGGCCTTGCTTTGCCTTGCCTGGCCTTACCTTGCCTTGCCTTGCTTTGCCTTGACTTGCCTGGCCTGACCTGGCCTGGCCTTGCCTTGCCTGGCCTGGCCTGGCCTTGCCTTGCCTAGTATTGCCTTGCCTGGCCTTGCCTTGCCTTGCCTTGATTTGCCTTGCCTTGCCTTGCCTTGCCTTGCCTTCCCTTGCCTTGCCTTGCCAGGCCTGGCCTTGCCTTGCCCTGCCTGGACTTGCCTTCCCTTGCCTTGCCTGGCCTTGCCTTGCCTTGCCTGGCCTTGCCTTGCCTGACCTGCCCTTGCCTTGCCTTGCCTTTCCTGGCCTGGCCTGGCCTTGCCTTGCCTTGGCTGACCTGGCCTGGCCTTCCCTGGCCTGCACTTGCATTGCCTGGCCTGGCCTTGCCTTGCCTGGCCTGACGTGTCCTGGCCTGGCGTGGTTTTGCCTGGCCTTGCCTTGCCTTGCCTTGCCTTGCCTTTCCTGGCCTGGCCTGGCCTTGCCTTGCCTTGCCTGGCCTGGCCTTGCCTGGCCTTGCCTGGTCTCGTCTTCCCTTGCCTGTACTTGCCTTGCCTTGCCTGGCCTTGCTGGCCTGGCCTTGCCTGGTCTTGCCTTGCCTGGCTTTGCCTTGCCTGGCCTGGCTTTTCCTTGCCTTGCCTTGCCTTGCTTTGCCTGGCCTGGCTTTGCCTTGCCTTGCCTTGCTTTGCCTACCCTTGCCTGGCCTTGCCTGGCCTGGCCTGGTCTTGCCTTGCCTGGACTTGCCTTGCCTGGCCTTGCCTGGCCTTGCCTTACCTTGCCTTGCCTGGCCTGGCCTTGCCTTGCCTTGCCTTGCCTTGCCTTGCCTTGCCTTGCCTTTCCCGGCCTGGCCTGGCCTTGCCTGGCCTGGCCTTGCCTTGCATGGCTTGGACTGGTCTGGCCTTACCTTGCCTTGCCTTGCCTGGCCTTGCCTGCCTGGCCTGGCCTTGCCTTGCTTAGCCTGGCCTGGCCTTGCCTTGCCTGGCCTTACCTTGCCTTGCCTTGCCTGGCTTTGCCTTTCCTCGCCTGACCTTGCCTGGCCTGGCCTTGCCTTGCCTGGCCTTGCCTTGCCTTGCCTGGCCTGGCCTGGCCTGGCCTTGCCTTGCCTTGCCTGGCCTTACCTTGCCAGGCATTGCCTTGCCTTGCCTTGCCTGGCCTTGCCTTGCCTGGCTTTGCCTTGCCAGGCATTGCCTTGCATTGCCTTGCCTTGCCTTGCCTGGCCTTGCCTTGCCTTGTCTGGCCTGGCCTTGCCTTGCCTTTCATGGGCTGGCCTTGCCTTGCCTTGCCTGGCCTTGCCCTGCCCTGCCTTTCCTTGCCTTGCCTTGCCTTGCCTGGCCTCGCCTTGCCTTGCTTTGCCTTGCATTGCCTTGCCTGGCCGGGCCTGGCCTTGCCTTGCCTGGCCTGGCCTTGCCTAGCCCTGCCTTGCCTTGCCTGGCCTTGCCTTGCCTGGCCTTGCCTGGCCTTGCTTGCCTGGTCTTGCCTTGCCTGGCCTGGCCTTGCTTTGCCTTGCCTTGCCTTGCCTGGTCTTGCCTTGCCTTGCCTGGTCTTGCCTTGCCTGCCCTTGCCTGGCCTTGCCTTGCCTGGCCTTGCCTGGCCTATCCTGGCCTTGCTTGGCCTGGCCTGGCCTGGCCTTGCCTTGCCTGGGCTGGCCTTGCCTTGCCTGGCCTTGCCTTGCCTGGCCTTGCCTGGCCTTGCTTGCCTTGCCGGGCCTTGCTTTGCCTTGCCTAGCCTTGCCTTGCCTAGCCTTTCCTTGCCTGCCCTGGCCTTGCCTTGCCTGGCCTGGCCTTGCCTTGCCTTGCCTGCCCTTGCATTGCCTTGCCTTTCCTTGCCTGGCCTGGCCTTGCCTTGCCTTGTCTTGCCTTGCCTTGCTTTGTCTAGTTTTGCCTGGCCTGGCCTTGCCTTGCCTGGCCTGGCCTGGCCTGGCCTTGCCTTGCCTTGCCTGGCCCGGCCTGGCCTGGCATTGCCTTGACTGGCCTTGCCTTGCCTTGCCTGGCCTGGCCTGGCCTAGCCTGGCCTTGACTTGCCTGGCCTTGCCTTGCCTTGCCTGGCCTGGCCTGGCCTAGCCTGGCCTTGCCTTGCCTGGCCTTGCCTTGCCTGGCCTGGACTTGCGTTGCCTAGCCTTGCCTTGCCTGGCCTGGCCTGGCCTGTCTTTGCCTTGCCTTCCCTTGCCTTGCCTCGCCTACCCTGGCCTGGTCTTGCCTTGCTTTGCCTGGCCTGGCCTGGCCTGGCCTTGCCTTGCCTTGCCTGGCCTTGCCTTGCCTGGCCTGGCCTGGCCTTGCCTTGCCTTGCCTGGCCTGGCCTTGCCTTGCCTTGCCTGCCCTTGCCTTGCCAGGCCTGGCCTTGCCTTGCCTTGCTTGGCCTTGCCTTGCCTTGCCTTGCCTACCTTGCTTTGCCTGGCCTTGCCTTGCCCTGCCTGGTCTTGCCTTGCCTGGCCTTGCCTGGCCTTGCCTTGCCTGGCCTGGCCTTGCCTTGCCTGACCTGCCCTTGCCTTGCCTTGCCTTTCCTGGCCTGGCCTTGCCTTGCCTGGCCTGGCCTTGCCTTGCCTTCCTTGCCTTACCTAGCCTGGCCTAGCCTCGCTGGCATTTCCTTGCCTGGCCTTGCCTGGCCTGGCCTTGCCTTGCCTTGCCTTGTGTGGCCTTGCCTGGCCTGGCCTGGACTTGCTTTGCCTTGCATTACCTTGCCTTGCCTAGCCTGGCCTGGCCATGCCTTGCCTGGCCTTGCCTTGCTTGGTCTTGCCTTGCCTTGCCTTGCCTTGCATTGCCTTTGCCTTGCCTTGTTTTGCTTTGCCTTGCCTTGCCTTCCCTTGCCTTGCCTGCCCTGGCCTTCCCTTGCCTTGCCTGACCTTGCCTTACCTGGCCTGGCCTCGCCTGGCCTGGCTGGCCTTTCCTGTACTGGCCCTGCCTTGCCTGGCCTTTCCTTTCCTTGCCTGGCCTGGTTTTGCCTTGCCTTGCTTGGCCTGGCCTGGCCTTGCCTTGCCTTGCCTTCCCTGGACTGGCCTTGCCTTGCCTTGCCTTGCCTTCCCAGGCCTTGCCTTGCCTGGCCTGGCCTTGCCTTTCCTTGCCTGGCCTGGCCTGGCCTTGCCTTTCCTTGCCTGGCCTTGCCTTGCCTTGCCTTACCTTGACTGGCCTGATCTTGCCTTGCCTGGCCTTGCCTTGCCTTGCCTTGTGTGGCCTTGCCTGGCCTGGCCTGGACTTGCTTTGCCTTGCCTTGCCTTGCCTTGCCTTGCCTGGCCTTGCCTAGCCTGGCCTGGCCTTGCCTTGCCTTACCTTGACTGGCCTGATCTTGCCTTGCCTTGCCTTGCCTTCCCTTGCGTGGCTTTTCCTTGCCTTGCCTTGCCTTGCCTTGCCTTTTCTTGGCTTGCCTGGCGTTGCCTGGCCTTGCCTGGCCTGGCCTTGCCTGGCCTTACCTTGCCTGGCCTTACCTTGCCTTGCCTGGCATAGCCTGGCCTTGCTTTGTCTTGCCTTGCCTTGCCTGGCCTGGCCTGGCCTGTACTTGCCTTGCCTTGTTTTGCCTTGCCTTGCTTTTCCCGGCCTGGCCTTGCCTTGCCTTGCCTTGCCTTTCCTTCCTTGCCTTGCCTGGCCTATCCTGGCCTGGCCTTGCCTTGCCTGGCCTGGCCTTCCCTTGCCTGGCCTGGCCTTGCCTTGCCTTGCCTTGCCTGTCATTCCCTTGCCTTTCCTTGCATGGCTTTTCCTTGCGTTGCCTTGCCTTGCCTTGCCTTGCCTTGCTTTGCCTTGTCTGACCTTTCCGTGCCTGGCCTGGCCTTGCCTGGCCTGGCCTGGCCTTGCCTTGCCTTGCCTTGCCTTTCCCGGCCTGGCCTGGCCTTGCCTGGCCTGGCCTTGCCTTGGACTGGTCTGGCCTTACCTTGCCTTGCCTTGCCTTGCCTTGCCTTGCCTGCCTGGCCTGGCCTGGCCTGGCCTTGCCTTGCCTTGCCTTGCTTAGCCTGGCCTGGCCTTGCCTTGCCTGGCCTTACCTTGCCTTGCCTTGCCTGGCTTTGCCTTTCCTGGCCTGACCTTGCCTGGCCTGGCCTTGCCTTGCCTGGCCTTGCCTTGCCTTGCCTGGCCTTGCCTTGCCTGGCCTGGCCTTGCCTTGCCTTGCCTTGCCTGGCCTTGCCTTGCCAGGCATTGCCTTGCATTGCCTTGCCTTGCCTTGCCTGGCCTTGCCTGGCCTTGCCTTGCCTGGCTTTGCCTTGCCAGGCATTGCCTTGCATTGCCTTGCCTTGCCTTGCCTGGCCTTGCCTGGCCTGGCCTTGCCTTGCCTTTCATGGGCTGGCCTTGCCTTGCCTTGCCTGGCCTTGCCCTGCCCTGCCTTTCCTTGCCTTGCCTTGCCTTGCCTGGCCTCGCCTTGCCTTGCTTTGCCTTGCTTTGCCTTGCCTGGCCTTGCCTTGCCTGGCCTGGCCTGGCCTTGCCTTGCCTAGCCCGGCCTTGCCTACCCCTGCCTTGCCTTGCCTTGCCTGGCCTGGCCTTGCCTAGCCCGGCCTTGCCTACCCCTGCCTTGCCTTGCCTTGCCTGGCCTGGCCTTGCCTTGCCTTGCCTTCCATGGCCTGGTCTGGCCTGGCCTTACCTTGCCTTGCCTTGCTTTGCCTTGACTTGCCTGGCCTTGCCTTGCCTGGCCTGGCCTTTCCTTGCCTGGCCTGGCCTGGCCTTGCCTTGCCTGGCCTTGCCTTGCCTTGCCTGGTCTTGCCTTGCCTGCCCTTGCCTGGCCTCGCCTTGCCTAGCCTTGCCTGGCCTTGCTTTGCCTGGCCTGGCCTTGCCTTGCCTTGCAATGCCTGGCCTTGCCTTGCCTGGCCTTGCCTGGCCTTGCTTGCCTTGCCTGGCCTGGCCTTGCTTTGCCTTGCCTGGTCTTGCCTTGCCTTGCCTGGCCTTGCTTTGCCTGGCCTGGCCTTGCCTTGCCTCGCCTTGCCTTGCCTTGCCTTGCCTGGCCTTGCCTGGCCTTGCTTGCCTTGCCGGGCCTTGCTTTGCCTTGCCTTGCCTGGCCTTGCCTGGCCTGGCCTTGCTTTGCCTTGCCTGGCCTTACCTTGCCTTGCCTTGCTTTGCCTTGACTTGCCTGGCCTGACCTGGCCTGGCCTTGCCTTGCCTGGCCTGGCCTGGCCTTGCCTTGCCTAGTCTTGCCTTGCCTGGCCTTGCCTTGCCTTGCCTTGATTTGCCTTGCCTTGCCTTGCCTTCCCTTGCCTTGCCTTGCCAGGCCTGGCCTTGCCTTGCCCTGCCTGGACTTGCCTTCCCTTGCCTTGCCTGGCCTTGCCTTGCCTTGCCTGGCCTTGCCTTGCCTGACCTGCCCTTGCCTTGCCTTGCCTTTCCTGGCCTGGCCTGGCCTGGCCTTGCCTTGGCTGACCTGGCCTGGCCTTCCCTGGCCTGCACTTGCATTGCCTGGCCTGGCCTTGCCTTGCCTGGCCTGACGTGTCCTGGCCTGGCGTGGTTTTGCCTGGCCTTGCCTTGCCTTGCCTTGCCTTGCCTTTCCTGGCCTGGCCTGGCCTTGCCTTGCCTTGCCTGGCCTGGCCTTGCCTGGCCTTGCCTGGTCTCGTCTTCCCTTGCCTGTACTTGCCTTGCCTTGCCTGGCCTTGCTGGCCTGGCCTTGCCTGGTCTTGCCTTGCCTGGCTTTGCCTTGCCTGGCCTGGCTTTTCCTTGCCTTGCCTTGCCTTGCTTTGCCTGGCCTGGCTTTGCCTTGCCTTGCCTTGCTTTGCCTACCCTTGCCTGGCCTTGCCTGGCCTGGCCTGGTCTTGCCTTGCCTGGACTTGCCTTGCCTGGCCTTGCCTGGCCTTGCCTTACCTTGCCTTGCCTGGCCTGGCCTTGCCTTGCCTTGCCTTGCCTTGCCTTGCCTTGCCTTGCCTTTCCCGGCCTGGCCTGGCCTTGCCTGGCCTGGCCTTGCCTTGCATGGCTTGGACTGGTCTGGCCTTACCTTGCCTTGCCTTGCCTGGCCTTGCCTGCCTGGCCTGGCCTTGCCTTGCTTAGCCTGGCCTGGCCTTGCCTTGCCTGGCCTTACCTTGCCTTGCCTTGCCTGGCTTTGCCTTTCCTCGCCTGACCTTGCCTGGCCTGGCCTTGCCTTGCCTGGCCTTGCCTTGCCTTGCCTGGCCTGGCCTGGCCTGGCCTTGCCTTGCCTTGCCTGGCCTTACCTTGCCAGGCATTGCCTTGCCTTGCCTTGCCTGGCCTTGCCTTGCCTGGCTTTGCCTTGCCAGGCATTGCCTTGCATTGCCTTGCCTTGCCTTGCCTGGCCTTGCCTTGCCTTGTCTGGCCTGGCCTTGCCTTGCCTTTCATGGGCTGGCCTTGCCTTGCCTTGCCTGGCCTTGCCCTGCCCTGCCTTTCCTTGCCTTGCCTTGCCTTGCCTGGCCTCGCCTTGCCTTGCTTTGCCTTGCATTGCCTTGCCTGGCCGGGCCTGGCCTTGCCTTGCCTGGCCTGGCCTTGCCTAGCCCTGCCTTGCCTTGCCTGGCCTTGCCTTGCCTGGCCTTGCCTGGCCTTGCTTGCCTGGTCTTGCCTTGCCTGGCCTGGCCTTGCTTTGCCTTGCCTTGCCTTGCCTGGTCTTGCCTTGCCTTGCCTGGTCTTGCCTTGCCTGCCCTTGCCTGGCCTTGCCTTGCCTGGCCTTGCCTGGCCTATCCTGGCCTTGCTTGGCCTGGCCTGGCCTGGCCTTGCCTTGCCTGGGCTGGCCTTGCCTTGCCTGGCCTTGCCTTGCCTGGCCTTGCCTGGCCTTGCTTGCCTTGCCGGGCCTTGCTTTGCCTTGCCTGGCCTTACCTTGCCTTGCCTTGCTTTGCCTTGACTTGCCTGGCCTGACCTGGCCTGGCCTTGCCTTGCCTGGCCTAGCCTGGCCTTGCCTTGCCTAGCCTGGCCTTGCCTGGCCTTGCCTTGCCTTGCCTGGCCTGGCCTTGCCCTGCCTGGACTTGCCTTCCCTTGCCTTGCCTGGACTTGCCCTGCCTGGCCTGGCCTGGCCTTGCCTTGCCGTGCCTGGCCTGGCCTGGCCTTGCCTTGCCTTGGCTGACCTGGCCTGGCCTTCCCTGGCCTGCCCTTGCATTGCCTTGCCTGGCCTTGCCTTGCCTTGCCTGGCCTTGCCTTGCCTTGCCTGGCTTTGCCTTGCCTGGCCTGGCCTGGCCTGGCCTTGCCTGGCCTGACGTGTCCTGGCCTGGCGTGGTTTTGCCTGGCCTTGTCTTGCCTTGCCTTGCCTTGCCTTGCCTTTCCTGGCCTGGCCTTGCCTTGCCTTGCCTTCCCTACCTTTCTTGGCCTTGCCTTGCCTGGCCTGGCCTTGCCTGGCCTTGCCTGGTCTCGCCTTTCCTTGCCTGGCCTTGCCTTGCCTGGCCTGGCCTTGCTGGCCTGGCCTTGCCTTGCCTTGCATGGCCTGGCCTTCCCTGGCCTGGCCTTGCCTTGCCTGGCCTGGCCTGGTCTTGCCTTGCCTGGCTTTGCCTTGCCTGGCCTGGCTTTGCCTTGCCTTGCCTTGCCTTGCCTTGCCTGGCCTGGCTTTGCCTTGCCTTGCCTTCCTTTGCCTAGCCTTGCCTGGCCTGGCCTTGCCTTGCCTGGCCTGGCCTGGTCTTGCCTTGCCTGGACTTGCCTTGCCTGGACTTGCCTTGCCTGGCCTTGCCTGGCCTTGCCTTACCTGGCCTGGCCTTGCCTTGCCTTTCCTGGCCTGGCTTTGCCTTGCCTTGCCTTGCCTGGCCTGGCTTTGCCTTGCCTTGCCTTCCTTTGCCTAGCCTTGCCTGGCCTGGCCTTGCCTTGCCTGGCCTGGCCTGGTCTTGCCTTGCCTGGACTTGCCTTGCCTGGACTTGCCTTGCCTGGCCTTGCCTGGCCTTGCCTTACCTGGCCTGGCCTTGCCTTGCCTTGCCTTGCCTTTCCTGGCCTGGCTTTGCCTTGCCTTGCCTTGCCTACCTTGCTTTGCCTTTCCTTGCCTTGCCTGGCCTGGCCTGGCATAGCCTGGACTTGCCTTGCCTAGCCTTGCCTTGCCTGGACTTGCCTTGCCTGGCT
The DNA here is from genome assembly GCF_036417535.1 of Chlamydotis macqueenii. NCBI lineage: Eukaryota > Metazoa > Chordata > Aves > Otidiformes > Otididae > Chlamydotis > Chlamydotis macqueenii. Next base: position 14,751,347 of record NC_141592.1, on the reverse strand, counting down.
TTGCCTTGCCTGGCCTGGCTTTTCCTTGCCTTGCCTTGCCTTGCTTTGCCTGGCCTGGCTTTGCCTTGCCTTGCCTTGCTTTGCCTACCCTTGCCTGGCCTTGCCTGGCCTGGCCTGGTCTTGCCTTGCCTGGACTTGCCTTGCCTGGCCTTGCCTGGCCTTGCCTTACCTTGCCTTGCCTGGCCTGGCCTTGCCTTGCCTTGCCTTGCCTTGCCTTGCCTTGCCTTGCCTTTCCCGGCCTGGCCTGGCCTTGCCTGGCCTGGCCTTGCCTTGCATGGCTTGGACTGGTCTGGCCTTACCTTGCCTTGCCTTGCCTGGCCTTGCCTGCCTGGCCTGGCCTTGCCTTGCTTAGCCTGGCCTGGCCTTGCCTTGCCTGGCCTTACCTTGCCTTGCCTTGCCTGGCTTTGCCTTTCCTCGCCTGACCTTGCCTGGCCTGGCCTTGCCTTGCCTGGCCTTGCCTTGCCTTGCCTGGCCTGGCCTGGCCTGGCCTTGCCTTGCCTTGCCTGGCCTTACCTTGCCAGGCATTGCCTTGCCTTGCCTTGCCTGGCCTTGCCTTGCCTGGCTTTGCCTTGCCAGGCATTGCCTTGCATTGCCTTGCCTTGCCTTGCCTGGCCTTGCCTTGCCTTGTCTGGCCTGGCCTTGCCTTGCCTTTCATGGGCTGGCCTTGCCTTGCCTTGCCTGGCCTTGCCCTGCCCTGCCTTTCCTTGCCTTGCCTTGCCTTGCCTGGCCTCGCCTTGCCTTGCTTTGCCTTGCATTGCCTTGCCTGGCCGGGCCTGGCCTTGCCTTGCCTGGCCTGGCCTTGCCTAGCCCTGCCTTGCCTTGCCTGGCCTTGCCTTGCCTGGCCTTGCCTGGCCTTGCTTGCCTGGTCTTGCCTTGCCTGGCCTGGCCTTGCTTTGCCTTGCCTTGCCTTGCCTGGTCTTGCCTTGCCTTGCCTGGTCTTGCCTTGCCTGCCCTTGCCTGGCCTTGCCTTGCCTGGCCTTGCCTGGCCTATCCTGGCCTTGCTTGGCCTGGCCTGGCCTGGCCTTGCCTTGCCTGGGCTGGCCTTGCCTTGCCTGGCCTTGCCTTGCCTGGCCTTGCCTGGCCTTGCTTGCCTTGCCGGGCCTTGCTTTGCCTTGCCTGGCCTTACCTTGCCTTGCCTTGCTTTGCCTTGACTTGCCTGGCCTGACCTGGCCTGGCCTTGCCTTGCCTGGCCTAGCCTGGCCTTGCCTTGCCTAGCCTGGCCTTGCCTGGCCTTGCCTTGCCTTGCCTGGCCTGGCCTTGCCCTGCCTGGACTTGCCTTCCCTTGCCTTGCCTGGACTTGCCCTGCCTGGCCTGGCCTGGCCTTGCCTTGCCGTGCCTGGCCTGGCCTGGCCTTGCCTTGCCTTGGCTGACCTGGCCTGGCCTTCCCTGGCCTGCCCTTGCATTGCCTTGCCTGGCCTTGCCTTGCCTTGCCTGGCCTTGCCTTGCCTTGCCTGGCTTTGCCTTGCCTGGCCTGGCCTGGCCTGGCCTTGCCTGGCCTGACGTGTCCTGGCCTGGCGTGGTTTTGCCTGGCCTTGTCTTGCCTTGCCTTGCCTTGCCTTGCCTTTCCTGGCCTGGCCTTGCCTTGCCTTGCCTTCCCTACCTTTCTTGGCCTTGCCTTGCCTGGCCTGGCCTTGCCTGGCCTTGCCTGGTCTCGCCTTTCCTTGCCTGGCCTTGCCTTGCCTGGCCTGGCCTTGCTGGCCTGGCCTTGCCTTGCCTTGCATGGCCTGGCCTTCCCTGGCCTGGCCTTGCCTTGCCTGGCCTGGCCTGGTCTTGCCTTGCCTGGCTTTGCCTTGCCTGGCCTGGCTTTGCCTTGCCTTGCCTTGCCTTGCCTTGCCTGGCCTGGCTTTGCCTTGCCTTGCCTTCCTTTGCCTAGCCTTGCCTGGCCTGGCCTTGCCTTGCCTGGCCTGGCCTGGTCTTGCCTTTCCTGGCCTGGCTTTGCCTTGCCTTGCCTTGCCTGGCCTGGCTTTGCCTTGCCTTGCCTTCCTTTGCCTAGCCTTGCCTGGCCTGGCCTTGCCTTGCCTGGCCTGGCCTGGTCTTGCCTTGCCTGGACTTGCCTTGCCTGGACTTGCCTTGCCTGGCCTTGCCTGGCCTTGCCTTACCTGGCCTGGCCTTGCCTTGCCTTGCCTTGCCTTTCCTGGCCTGGCTTTGCCTTGCCTTGCCTTGCCTACCTTGCTTTGCCTTTCCTTGCCTTGCCTGGCCTGGCCTGGCATAGCCTGGACTTGCCTTGCCTAGCCTTGCCTTGCCTGGACTTGCCTTGCCTGGCCTTGCCTGGCCTTGCCTTACCTGGCCTGGCCTTGCCTTGCCTTGCCTTGCCTTTCCTGGCCTGGCTTTGCCTTGCCTTGCCTTGCCTACCTTGCTTTGCCTTTCCTTGCCTTGCCTGGCCTGGCCTGGCATAGCCTGGACTTGCCTTGCCTGGACTTGCCTTGCCTGGCCTTGCCTGGCCTTGCCTTACCTGGCCTGGCCTTGCCTTGCCTTGCCTTTCCTGGCCTGGCTTTGCCTTGCCTTGTCTACCTTGCTTTGCCTTTCCTTGCCTTGCCTGGCGTGGCCTGGCATAGCCTGGACTTGCCTTGCCTAGCCTTGCCTTGCCTGTCTTTGCCTTGCCTTGCCTTGCCTTGCCTTGCCTTGCCTTGCCTTGCCTGCCCTGGCCTGGTCTTGCCTGGCCTTGCCTTGCCTTGCCTGGCCTGGCCTTGCCTGGACTTGCCTTGCCTGGCCTTGCCTGGACTTGCCTTGCCTGGCCTTGCCTGGCCTTGCCTTACCTTGCCTTTCCTGGCCTGGCCTTGCCTTGCCTTGCCTTGCCTACCTTGCTTTGCCTTGCCTTGCCTGGCCTGGCCTGGCCTGGCATAGCCTGGCCTTGCCTTGCCTGGCTTTGCCTTGCCTGGCCTTGCCATGCCTTGCCTGGCCTTGCCTTGCCTGGCCTGGCCTTGCCTTGCCTAGCCTTGCCTTGCCTGTCTTTGCCTTGCCTTGCCTTGCCTTGCCTTGCCTGCCCTGGCCTGGTCTTGCCTTGCCTGGCCTTGCCTTGCCTTGCCTAGCCTGGCCTTGCCTTGCCTTGTTTTGCCTTGCCATGCCTTTCCCGGCCGGGCCTTGCCTGGCCTGGCCTTGCCTTGCCTATCCCTGCCTTGCCTTGCGTGGCCTTACCTTGCCTTGCCTGTCCTTGCCTTGTCTGGCCTTGCCTTGCCTGGCCTGGCCTTGCCTTGTCTGGCCTTGCCTTGCCTGCCCTGGCCTTGCCTTGCCTGGCCTGGCCTTGCCTTGCCCGGTCCTGCCCAGCCTGGCCTGGCCTTCCCTTGCCTTGCCTTGCGTTGCCTTGCCTTGCCTTGTCTGGCCTTGCCTTGCCTGCCCTGGCCTTGCCTTGCCTTGCCTTTCCTGGCCTGGCATTGCCTTTCCTGGCCTGGCCTTCCCTTGCCTTGCCTGGCCTGGCCTTGCCTTGCCTTGCCTTGCCTGGCATGGCCTTGCCTTGCCTGGCCTGGCCTTGCCTTGCCTTGCCTGGCCTTGCTTTGCCTGGCCTGGCCTTGCCTTGCCTTGCCTGGCCTCGCCTTGCCTTGCCTTGCCTTGCCTGGCCTTGCCTGGCCTTGCTTGCCTTGCCGGGCCTTGCTTTGCCTTGCCTTGCCTGGCCTTGCCTGGCCTGGCCTTGCTTTGCCTTGCCTGGCCTTACCTTGCCTGGCCTGGCTTTGCCTTGACTTGCCTGGCCTGACCTGGCCTGGCCTTGCCTTGCCTGGCCTGGCCTGGCCTTGCCTTGCCTAGTCTTGCCTTGCCTGGCCTTGCCTTGCCTTGCCTTGATTTGCCTTGCCTTGCCTTGCCTTGCCTTGCCTTCCCTTGCCTTGCCTTGCCAGGCCTGGCCTTGCCTTGCCCTGCCTGGACTTGCCTTCCCTTGCCTTGCCTGGCCTTGCCTTGCCTTGCCTGGCCTTGCCTTGCCTGACCTGCCCTTGCCTTGCCTTGCCTTTCCTGGCCTGGCCTGGCCTTGCCTTGCCTTGGCTGACCTGGCCTGGCCTTCCCTGGCCTGCACTTGCATTGCCTGGCCTGGCCTTGCCTTGCCTGGCCTGACGTGTCCTGGCCTGGCGTGGTTTTGCCTGGCCTTGCCTTGCCTTGCCTTGCCTTGCCTTTCCTGGCCTGGCCTGGCCTTGCCTTGCCTTGCCTGGCCTGGCCTTGCCTGGCCTTGCCTGGTCTCGTCTTCCCTTGCCTGTACTTGCCTTGCCTTGCCTGGCCTTGCTGGCCTGGCCTTGCCTGGTCTTGCCTTGCCTGGCTTTGCCTTGCCTGGCCTGGCTTTTCCTTGCCTTGCCTTGCCTTGCTTTGCCTGGCCTGGCTTTGCCTTGCCTTGCCTTGCTTTGCCTACCCTTGCCTGGCCTTGCCTGGCCTGGCCTGGTCTTGCCTTGCCTGGACTTGCCTTGCCTGGCCTTGCCTGGCCTTGCCTTACCTTGCCTTGCCTGGCCCGGCCTTGCCTTGCCTTGCCTTGCCTTGCCTTGCCTTGCCTTGCCTTTCCCGGCCTGGCCTGGCCTTGCCTGGCCTGGCCTTGCCTTGCATGGCTTGGACTGGTCTGGCCTTACCTTGCCTTGCCTTGCCTGGCCTTGCCTGCCTGGCCTGGCCTTGCCTTGCTTAGCCTGGCCTGGCCTTGCCTTGCCTGGCCTTACCTTGCCTTGCCTTGCCTGGCTTTGCCTTTCCTCGCCTGACCTTGCCTGGCCTGGCCTTGCCTTGCCTGGCCTTGCCTTGCCTTGCCTGGCCTGGCCTGGCCTGGCCTTGCCTTGCCTTGCCTGGCCTTACCTTGCCAGGCATTGCCTTGCCTTGCCTTGCCTGGCCTTGCCTTGCCTGGCTTTGCCTTGCCAGGCATTGCCTTGCATTGCCTTGCCTTGCCTTGCCTGGCCTTGCCTTGCCTTGTCTGGCCTGGCCTTGCCTTGCCTTTCATGGGCTGGCCTTGCCTTGCCTTGCCTGGCCTTGCCCTGCCCTGCCTTTCCTTGCCTTGCCTTGCCTTGCCTGGCCTCGCCTTGCCTTGCTTTGCCTTGCATTGCCTTGCCTGGCCGGGCCTGGCCTTGCCTTGCCTGGCCTGGCCTTGCCTAGCCCTGCCTTGCCTTGCCTGGCCTTGCCTTGCCTGGCCTTGCCTGGCCTTGCTTGCCTGGTCTTGCCTTGCCTGGCCTGGCCTTGCTTTGCCTTGCCTTGCCTTGCCTGGTCTTGCCTTGCCTTGCCTGGTCTTGCCTTGCCTGCCCTTGCCTGGCCTTGCCTTGCCTGGCCTTGCCTGGCCTATCCTGGCCTTGCTTGGCCTGGCCTGGCCTGGCCTTGCCTTGCCTGGGCTGGCCTTGCCTTGCCTGGCCTTGCCTTGCCTGGCCTTGCCTGGCCTTGCTTGCCTTGCCGGGCCTTGCTTTGCCTTGCCTGGCCTTACCTTGCCTTGCCTTGCTTTGCCTTGACTTGCCTGGCCTGACCTGGCCTGGCCTTGCCTTGCCTGGCCTAGCCTGGCCTTGCCTTGCCTAGCCTGGCCTTGCCTGGCCTTGCCTTGCCTTGCCTGGCCTGGCCTTGCCCTGCCTGGACTTGCCTTCCCTTGCCTTGCCTGGACTTGCCCTGCCTGGCCTGGCCTGGCCTTGCCTTGCCGTGCCTGGCCTGGCCTGGCCTTGCCTTGCCTTGGCTGACCTGGCCTGGCCTTCCCTGGCCTGCCCTTGCATTGCCTTGCCTGGCCTTGCCTTGCCTTGCCTGGCCTTGCCTTGCCTTGCCTGGCTTTGCCTTGCCTGGCCTGGCCTGGCCTGGCCTTGCCTGGCCTGACGTGTCCTGGCCTGGCGTGGTTTTGCCTGGCCTTGTCTTGCCTTGCCTTGCCTTGCCTTGCCTTTCCTGGCCTGGCCTTGCCTTGCCTTGCCTTCCCTACCTTGCTTGGCCTTGCCTTGCCTGGCCTGGCCTTGCCTGGCCTTGCCTGGTCTCGCCTTTCCTTGCCTGGCCTTGCCTTGCCTGGCCTGGCCTTGCTGGCCTGGCCTTGCCTTGCCTTGCATGGCCTGGCCTTCCCTGGCCTGGCCTTGCCTTGCCTGGCCTGGCCTGGTCTTGCCTTGCCTGGCTTTGCCTTGCCTGGCCTGGCTTTGCCTTGCCTTGCCTTGCCTTGCCTTGCCTGGCCTGGCTTTGCCTTGCCTTGCCTTCCTTTGCCTAGCCTTGCCTGGCCTGGCCTTGCCTTGCCTGGCCTGGCCTGGTCTTGCCTTGCCTGGACTTGCCTTGCCTGGACTTGCCTTGCCTGGCCTTGCCTGGCCTTGCCTTACCTGGCCTGGCCTTGCCTTGCCTTGCCTTGCCTTTCCTGGCCTGGCTTTGCCTTGCCTTGCCTTGCCTGGCCTGGCTTTGCCTTGCCTTGCCTTCCTTTGCCTAGCCTTGCCTGGCCTGGCCTTGCCTTGCCTGGCCTGGCCTGGTCTTGCCTTGCCTGGACTTGCCTTGCCTGGACTTGCCTTGCCTGGCCTTGCCTGGCCTTGCCTTACCTGGCCTGGCCTTGCCTTGCCTTTCCTGGCCTGGCTTTGCCTTGCCTTGCCTACCTTGCTTTGCCTTTCCTTGCCTTGCCTGGCCTGGCCTGGCATAGCCTGGACTTGCCTTGCCTGGACTTGCCTTGCCTGGCCTTGCCTGGCCTTGCCTTACCTGGCCTGGCCTTGCCTTGCCTTGCCTTTCCTGGCCTGGCTTTGCCTTGCCTTGTCTACCTTGCTTTGCCTTTCCTTGCCTTGCCTGGCGTGGCCTGGCATAGCCTGGACTTGCCTTGCCTAGCCTTGCCTTGCCTGTCTTTGCCTTGCCTTGCCTTGCCTTGCCTTGCCTTGCCTTGCCTTGCCTGCCCTGGCCTGGTCTTGCCTGGCCTTGCCTTGCCTTGCCTGGCCTGGCCTTGCCTGGACTTGCCTTGCCTGGCCTTGCCTGGACTTGCCTTGCCTGGCCTTGCCTGGCCTTGCCTTACCTTGCCTTTCCTGGCCTGGCCTTGCCTTGCCTTGCCTTGCCTACCTTGCTTTGCCTTGCCTTGCCTGGCCTGGCCTGGCCTGGCATAGCCTGGCCTTGCCTTGCCTGGCTTTGCCTTGCCTGGCCTTGCCATGCCTTGCCTGGCCTTGCCTTGCCTGGCCTGGCCTTGCCTTGCCTAGCCTTGCCTTGCCTGTCTTTGCCTTGCCTTGCCTTGCCTTGCCTTGCCTGCCCTGGCCTGGTCTTGCCTTGCCTGGCCTTGCCTTGCCTTGCCTAGCCTGGCCTTGCCTTGCCTTGTTTTGCCTTGCCATGCCTTTCCCGGCCGGGCCTTGCCTGGCCTGGCCTTGCCTTGCCTATCCCTGCCTTGCCTTGCGTGGCCTTACCTTGCCTTGCCTGTCCTTGCCTTGTCTGGCCTTGCCTTGCCTGGCCTGGCCTTGCCTTGTCTGGCCTTGCCTTGCCTGCCCTGGCCTTGCCTTGCCTGGCCTGGCCTTGCCTTGCCCGGTCCTGCCCAGCCTGGCCTGGCCTTCCCTTGCCTTGCCTTGCCTTGCCTTGCCTTGCCTTGTCTGGCCTTGCCTTGCCTGCCCTGGCCTTGCCTTGCCTTGCCTTTCCTGGCCTGGCATTGCCTTTCCTGGCCTGGCCTTCCCTTGCCTTGCCTGGCCTGGCCTTGCCTTGCCTTGCCTTGCCTGGCATGGCCTTGCCTTGCCTGGCCTGGCCTTGTCTTGCCTTGCCTGGCCTGGCCTGGCCTTGCCTGGCCTTGCCTTTCCTGGCCTGGTCTTGCCTGCCCTCGCCTTGCCTTGCCTTGCATTCCCTTCCCTTGCTTTACCATTCCTTGCCTTGCTTGGCCTTGCCTTGCCTTGCCTGGCCTTCCCTTGCCTTGCCTTGCCTGACCTGGCCTTGCCTGGTTTTGCCTTGACTTGCCTTGCCTGGACTTGCCTTCCTTGGCTTTACCTTGCCTTGCCTGGCCTGGCTTTGCCTTGCCTTGCCTGGCCTTGCCTTCCCTTGCCTTGCCTTGCCTGGCCTGGCCTTGCCTTGCCTTGCCTTGCCTTGCCTTGCCTGGCCTTGCCTTGACTGGCCTTGCCTTGCCTGGCCTTGCCTAGCCTTTCCTGGCCTGGCCTGGCCTGGCCTGGCCTTGCCTTGCCTGGCCTTGCCTTGACTGGCCTTGCCTTGCCTGGCCTTGCGTAGCCTTTCCTGGCCTGGCCTGGCCTGGCCTGGCCTTGCCTTGCCTTACCTTGACTGGCCTGGTCTTGCCTTGCCTTGCCTTGCCTTGCCTTGCCTGGCTTTTCCTTACCTTGCCTTGCCGTGCCTTGCCTGGACTGGCCTTGCCTGGCCTTGCCTTGTTTTGCTTTGTTTGCCTTGCCTTGCCTGGCCTTGCCTTGCCTTGCCTGGCCTTGCCTGGCCTGGCCTGGCCTTGCCTTCCCTGGCCTTGCCTTGCCCTGCCTTGCCTTACCTGGCCTTGCCTTGCCTGGCCTTGCCTTGCCCTGCCTTGCCTTACCTTGCCTTGCCTGGCCTTGCCTGGCCTTGCCTTGCCTGACCTTGCCTTGCCTGGCCTTGCCTGGCGTGGCCTGGCCTGGCCTGGCCTGGCCTTGCCTTATCTTGCCTTGCCTTGCCTGGCCTGGCCTTGCCTTGCCTTGCCTGGCCTGTACTTTCCTTGCCTTCCCTTGCCTTGCCTTGCCTGGCCTTGCCTAGCCTTGCCTGGCCTGGCCTGGCCTTGCCTTGCCTTACCTTGACTGGCCTGGTCTTGCCTTGCCTTGCCTGGATTTTCCTTACCTTGCCTTGCCGTGCCTTGCCTGGACTGGCCTTGCCTGGCCTTGCCTTGTTTTGCTTTGTTTGCCTTGCCTTGCCTGGCCTTGCCTTGCCTTGCCTGGCCTTACCTGGCCTTTCCTGGCCTTGCCTTGCCTGGCCTGGCCTGGCCTTGCCTTGCTTTGCCTTGCCTTGCCTGGCTTGGCCTGGCCTTGCTTTGCCTTGCCTTGCCTGGCCTGGCCTGGCCTGGCCTGGTCTTGCCTGGCCTGGCCTGTCCTTGCCTTGCCTTATTTTGCCTTGCCTTGCCTTTCCCGGCCTGGCCTTGCCTTGCCTTGCCTTGCCTTCCCTGTCCTTGCCTTGCCTGGCCTGGCCTTCCCTTGCCTGGCCTTGCCTTGCCTTGCCTTGCGTGGCCTTACCTTGCCTGGCCTTGCCTTGCCTTGCCTTGCCTGGCCTTGCCTTGCCTTTCCTTGCCTGGCCTTACCTTGCCTGGCCTTACCTTGCCTGGCCTTGCCTTGCCTTGCCTTGCCTGGCCTTGCCTTGCCTTGCCTTGCCTTGCCTTGCCTTGCCTTGCCTTGCCTGGCCTTGCCCTGTCTTGCCTTGCCTTGCCTTTCCTTGCCTGGCCTTGCCTTGCCTGGCCTGACGTGTCCTGGCCTGGCGTCGCCTTGCCTGGCCTTGCCTTGCCTTGCCTGCCCTTGCTTTGCCATGCCTTGCCTTGCGTGGCCTTACCTTGCCTGGCCTTGCCTGGCCTTGCCTTGCCTTGCCTTGCCTTGCCCTGCCTGGCCTGGCCTGGCCTTGCCTTGCCTGGCCGGGCCTTACCTTGCCTTGCCTTGCCTTGCCAGGCCTTGCCTGGCCTTTCCTTTCCTTTCCTTGCCTTGCCTTGCCTTGCCTGGCCTGCCCTGGCCTTGCCTTGCCTTTTTTGGCCTGGCCTGGCCTTGCCTTGCCTTGCTTTGCCTGGCCTTGCCTTCCCTTACCTGGCATGGCCTGGCCTGGCCTGGCCTTGCCTTGCCTTGCCTGACCTTGCCTGGCCTTTCCTTGCCTTGCCTTGCCTTACCTGGCCTGTCCTGGCCTGGCTGGCCTTTCCGTGCCTGGCCTGGCCTTGCCTGGCGTGGCCTGGCCTGGCCTGGCCTTGCCTTGCCTGTCATTTCCTTGCCTTGCCTTGCCTGGCTTTTCCTTGCCTTGACTGGCCTTGCCTTGCCTGGCCTTGCCTTGCCTTACCTTGCCTTGCCTGGCCTTGCTTTGCCTTGCCTTGCCTTGCCTTGCCTTGCCTTGCCTTCTTTTGCCTTGCATTTCCAGGACTGGCCCTGCCTTGCCTGGCCTGGCCTTGCCTTGCATGGCTTGGACTGGCCTGGCCTTACCTTGCCTTGCCTTGCTTTGCCTTGGCTTGCCTGGCCTGGCCTGGCTTTTCCTTACCTTGCCTTGCCGTGCCTTGCCTGGACTGGCCTTGCCTGGCCTTGCCTTGTTTTGCTTTGTTTGCCTTGCCTTGCCTGGCCTTGCCTTGCCTTGCCTGGCCTTACCTGGCCTTGCCTTGCCTGGCCTTGCCTTGCCCTGCCTTTTTTTGCCTTACCTGGCCTTGCCTGGCCTTGCCTTGACTGGCCTTGCCTTGCCTGGCCTTGCCTTGCCTTGCCTGGCCTGGCCTTGCCTTGCCTTGCCTTGCCTGGCCTGGCCTGTCCTTGCCTTGCCTTATTTTGCCTTGCCTTGCCTGGCCTGGCCTGTCCTTGCCTTGCCTTATTTTGCCTTGCCTTGCCTTTCTAGGCCTGGCCTTGCCTTGCCTTGCCTTGCCTTGCCTTCCCTGTCCTTGCCTTGCCTGGCCTGGCCTTCCCTTGCCTGGCCTGGCCTTGCCCTGTCTTGCCTTGCCTTGCCTTGCCTGGCCTGGCCTGGCCTGGCCTTGCCTTGCCTTGCCTTGCCTGGCCTTGCCTTGCCTGGCCTGACGTGTCCTCGCCTGGCCTTGCCTTACCTGGCCTTGCCTTGCCTGGCCTGGCCTGGCCTTGCCTTGCCTTGCCTTGCCTTGCCTGGCCTGGCCTTGCCTTGCCTTACCTGGCCTGGCCTGGCCTTGCTTTGCCTTGCCTTGCCTGGCCTGGCCTGTCCTGGCCTGGCTGGCCTTTCCGTGCCTGGCCTGGCCTTGCCTGGCGTGGCCTGGCCTGGCCTGGCCTTGCCTTGCCTGTCATTTCCTTGCCTTGCCTTGCCTGGCTTTTCCTTGCCTTGACTGGCCTTGCCTTGCCTGGCCTTGCCTTGCCTTACCTTGCCTTGCCTGGCCTTGCTTTGCCTTGCCTTGCCTTGCCTTGCCTTGCCTTGCCTTCTTTTGCCTTGCATTTCCAGGACTGGCCCTGCCTTGCCTGGCCTGGCCTTGCCTTGCATGGCTTGGACTGGCCTGGCCTTACCTTGCCTTGCCTTGCTTTGCCTTGGCTTGCCTGGCCTGGCCTGGCTTTTCCTTACCTTGCCTTGCCGTGCCTTGCCTGGACTGGCCTTGCCTGGCCTTGCCTTGTTTTGCTTTGTTTGCCTTGCCTTGCCTGGCCTTGCCTTGCCTTGCCTGGCCTTACCTGGCCTTGCCTTGCCTGGCCTTGCCTTGCCCTGCCTTTTTTTGCCTTACCTGGCCTTGCCTGGCCTTGCCTTGACTGGCCTTGCCTTGCCTGGCCTTGCCTTGCCTTGCCTGGCCTGGCCTTGCCTTGCCTTGCCTTGCCTGGCCTGGCCTGTCCTTGCCTTGCCTTATTTTGCCTTGCCTTGCCTGGCCTGGCCTGTCCTTGCCTTGCCTTATTTTGCCTTGCCTTGCCTTTCTAGGCCTGGCCTTGCCTTGCCTTGCCTTGCCTTGCCTTCCCTGTCCTTGCCTTGCCTGGCCTGGCCTTCCCTTGCCTGGCCTGGCCTTGCCCTGTCTTGCCTTGCCTTGCCTTGCCTGGCCTGGCCTTGCCTGGCCTTGCCTTGCCTTGCCTTGCCTGGCCTTGCCTTGCCTGGCCTGACGTGTCCTCGCCTGGCCTTGCCTTACCTGGCCTTGCCTTGCCTGGCCTGGCCTGGCCTTGCCTTGCCTTGCCTTGCCTTGCCTGGCCTGGCCTTGCCTTGCCTTACCTGGCCTGGCCTGGCCTTGCTTTGCCTTGCCTGGCCTGGCCTGGCCTGGCCTGGCCTGGCCTGGCCTGTCCTTGCCTTGCCTTATTTTGCCTTGCCTTGCCTTTCCCGGCCTGGCCTTGCCTTCCCTTGCCTTGCCTTCCCTGTCCTTGCCTTGCCTGGCCTGGCCTTCCCTTGCCTTGCCTTGCCTTGCGTGGCCTTACCTTGCCTGGCCTTGCCTTGCCTTGCCTGGCCTTGCCTGGCCTGACCTTGCCCTGTCTTGCCTTGCCTTGCCTGGCCTGGCCTTGCCTTGCCTTGCCCTGCCTTGCCTTGCCTGGCCTTGCCTTGCCTGGCCTGACGTGTCCTGGCCTGGCGTCGCCTTGCCTGGCATTGCCTTGCCTTGCCTGGCCTTGCCTGGCCTTGCCTTGCCTTGCCTTGCCTTGCCTTGCCTTCTTTTGCCTTGCATTTCCAGGACTGGCCCTGCCTTGCCTGGCCTGGCCTTGCCTTGCATGGCTTGGACTGGCCTGGCCTTACCTTGCCTTGCCTTGCTTTGCCTTGGCTTGCCTGGCCTGGCCTGGCTTTTCCTTACCTTGCCTTGCCGTGCCTTGCCTGGACTGGCCTTGCCTGGCCTTGCCTTGTTTTGCTTTGTTTGCCTTGCCTTGCCTGGCCTTGCCTTGCCTTGCCTGGCCTTACCTGGCCTTGCCTTGCCTGGCCTTGCCTTGCCCTGCCTTTTTTTGCCTTACCTGGCCTTGCCTGGCCTTGCCTTGACTGGCCTTGCCTTGCCTGGCCTTGCCTTGCCTTGCCTGGCCTGGCCTTGCCTTGCCTTGCCTTGCCTGGCCTGGCCTGTCCTTGCCTTGCCTTATTTTGCCTTGCCTTGCCTGGCCTGGCCTGTCCTTGCCTTGCCTTATTTTGCCTTGCCTTGCCTTTCTAGGCCTGGCCTTGCCTTGCCTTGCCTTGCCTTGCCTTCCCTGTCCTTGCCTTGCCTGGCCTGGCCTTCCCTTGCCTGGCCTGGCCTTGCCCTGTCTTGCCTTGCCTTGCCTTGCCTGGCCTGGCCTGGCCTGGCCTTGCCTTGCCTTGCCTTGCCTGGCCTTGCCTTGCCTGGCCTGACGTGTCCTCGCCTGGCCTTGCCTTACCTGGCCTTGCCTTGCCTGGCCTGGCCTGGCCTTGCCTTGCCTTGCCTTGCCTTGCCTGGCCTGGCCTTGCCTTGCCTTACCTGGCCTGGCCTGGCCTTGCTTTGCCTTGCCTTGCCTGGCCTGGCCTGTCCTGGCCTGGCTGGCCTTTCCGTGCCTGGCCTGGCCTTGCCTGGCGTGGCCTGGCCTGGCCTGGCCTTGCCTTGCCTGTCATTTCCTTGCCTTGCCTTGCCTGGCTTTTCCTTGCCTTGACTGGCCTTGCCTTGCCTGGCCTTGCCTTGCCTTACCTTGCCTTGCCTGGCCTTGCTTTGCCTTGCCTTGCCTTGCCTTGCCTTGCCTTGCCTTCTTTTGCCTTGCATTTCCAGGACTGGCCCTGCCTTGCCTGGCCTGGCCTTGCCTTGCATGGCTTGGACTGGCCTGGCCTTACCTTGCCTTGCCTTGCTTTGCCTTGGCTTGCCTGGCCTGGCCTGGCTTTTCCTTACCTTGCCTTGCCGTGCCTTGCCTGGACTGGCCTTGCCTGGCCTTGCCTTGTTTTGCTTTGTTTGCCTTGCCTTGCCTGGCCTTGCCTTGCCTTGCCTGGCCTTACCTGGCCTTGCCTTGCCTGGCCTTGCCTTGCCCTGCCTTTTTTTGCCTTACCTGGCCTTGCCTGGCCTTGCCTTGACTGGCCTTGCCTTGCCTGGCCTTGCCTTGCCTTGCCTGGCCTGGCCTTGCCTTGCCTTGCCTTGCCTGGCCTGGCCTGTCCTTGCCTTGCCTTATTTTGCCTTGCCTTGCCTGGCCTGGCCTGTCCTTGCCTTGCCTTATTTTGCCTTGCCTTGCCTTTCTAGGCCTGGCCTTGCCTTGCCTTGCCTTGCCTTGCCTTCCCTGTCCTTGCCTTGCCTGGCCTGGCCTTCCCTTGCCTGGCCTGGCCTTGCCCTGTCTTGCCTTGCCTTGCCTTGCCTGGCCTGGCCTTGCCTGGCCTTGCCTTGCCTTGCCTTGCCTGGCCTTGCCTTGCCTGGCCTGACGTGTCCTCGCCTGGCCTTGCCTTACCTGGCCTTGCCTTGCCTGGCCTGGCCTGGCCTTGCCTTGCCTTGCCTGGCCTGGCCTTGCCTTGCCTTACCTGGCCTGGCCTGGCCTTGCTTTGCCTTGCCTGGCCTGGCCTGGCCTGGCCTGGCCTGGCCTGGCCTGTCCTTGCCTTGCCTTATTTTGCCTTGCCTTGCCTTTCCCGGCCTGGCCTTGCCTTCCCTTGCCTTGCCTTCCCTGTCCTTGCCTTGCCTGGCCTGGCCTTCCCTTGCCTTGCCTTGCCTTGCGTGGCCTTACCTTGCCTGGCCTTGCCTTGCCTTGCCTGGCCTTGCCTGGCCTGACCTTGCCCTGTCTTGCCTTGCCTTGCCTGGCCTGGCCTTGCCTTGCCTTGCCCTGCCTTGCCTTGCCTGGCCTTGCCTTGCCTGGCCTGACGTGTCCTGGCCTGGCGTCGCCTTGCCTGGCATTGCCTTGCCTTGCCTGGCCTTGCCTTGCCTGGCCTTGCCTTGCCCTGCCTGGCCTTGCCTTGCCTAGTCTTGCCTTGCCTGGCCTGGCCTGGCCTGGCCTTGCCTTGCCTTGCCTTGCCTTGCCTTGCCTTGCCTTCCCTTGCCTTGCCTTGCCAGGCCTGGCCTTGCCTTGCCCTGCCTGGACTTGCCTTCCCTTGCCTTGCCTGGCCTTGCCTTGCCTGGCCTGGCCTTGCATTGCCTTGCCTTGCCTTGCCTGGCCTGGCCTTGCCTTGCCTGGCCTGCCCTTCCCTTGCCTGACCTGCCCTTGCCTTGCCTTGCCTTTCCTGGCCTGGCCTGGCCTTCCCTTGCCTTGGCTGACCTGGCCTGGCCTTCCCTGGCCTGCCCTTGCATTGCCTTGCCTGGCCTTGCCTTGCCTTGCCTGGCCTTGCCTTGCCTTGCCTGGCTTTGCCTTGCCTGGCCTGGCCTGGCCTGGCCTTGCCTGGCCTGACGTGTCCTGGCCTGGCGTGGTTTTGCCTGGCCTTGTCTTGCCTTGCCTTGCCTTGCCTTTCCTGGCCTGGCCTTGCCTTGCCTTGCCTTGCCTACCTTGCTTGGCCTTGCCTTGCCTGGCCTGGCCTTGCCTGGCCTTGCCTGGTCTCGCCTTCCCTTGCCTGTACTTGCCTTGCCTTGCTGGCCTGGCCTTGCCTGGCCTTGCCTTGCCTTGCATGGCCTGGCCTTCCCTGGCCTGGCCTTGCCTTGCCTGGCCTGGCCTTGCCTTGCCTGGCTTTGCCTTGCCTGGCCTGGCTTTGCCTTGCCTTGCCTTGCTTTGCCTGGCCTGGCTTTGCCTTGCCTTGCCTTGCTTTGCCTAGCCTTGCATGGCCTGGCCTGGTCTTGCCTTGCCTGGTCTTGCCTTGCCTGGACTTGCCTTGCCTGGCCTTGCCTGGCCTTGCCTTTCCTGTCCTGGCTTTGCCTTGCCTTGCCTTGCCTACCTTGCTTTGCCTTTCCTTGCCTTGCCTGGCCTGGCCTGGCATAGCCTGGACTTGCCTTGCCTAGCCTTGCCTTGCCTGGACTTGCCTTGCCTGGCCTTGCCTGGCCTTGCCTTACCTGGCCTGGCCTTGCCTTGCCTTGCCTTGCCTTTCCTGGCCTGGCTTTGTCTTGCCTTGCCTTGCCTACCTTGCTTTGCCTTTCCTTGCCTTGCCTGGCCTGGCCTGGCATAGCCTGGACTTGCCTTGCCTAGCCTTGCCTTGCCTGTCTTTGCCTTGCCTTGCCTTGCCTTGCCTTGCCTTGCCTTGCCTTGCCTGCCCTGGCCTGGTCTTGCCTTGCCTGGCCTTGCCTTGCCTGGCCTGGCCTGGCCTGGCCTGGCCTGGACTTGCCTTGCCTGGCCTTGCCTGGCCTTGCCTTACCTTGCCTTTCCTGGCCTGGCCTTGCCTTGCCTTGCCTTGCCTACCTTGCTTTGCCTTGCCTTGCCTGGCCTGGCATAGCCTGGCCTTGCCTTGCCTTGCCTGGCCTTGCCATGCCTTGCCTGGACTTGCCTTGCCTTGCCTTGCCTTGCCTGCCCTGGCCTGGTCTTGCCTTGCCTGGCCTTGCCTTGCCTGGCCTGGCCTTGCCTTGCCTAGCCTGGCATTGCCTTGCCTGGCCTGGCCTGGCCTGGCCTGGCCTTGCCTTGTTTTGCCTTGCCATGCCTTTCCCGGCCGGGCCTTGCCTCGCCTGGCCTTGCCTTGCCTATCCCTGCCTTGCCTTGCGTGGCCTTACCTTGCCTGGCCTTGCCTTGCCTTGTCTGGCCTTGCCTTGCCTGGCCTGGCCTGGCCTGGCCTGGCCTTGCCTTGCCTTGCCTTGCATGGCCTTGCCTTGCCTGGCCTGACGTGTCCTGGCCTTGCCTTACCTGGCCTTGCCTTGCCTTGCCTTTCCTGGCCTGGTCTTGCCTTGCCTTGCCTTGCCTGGCCTTGTCTTGTCTAACCTGGCCTGGCCTTGCCTGGCCTTGCCTGGTCTCGCCTTGCCTTGCCCTGCCTTGCCTTGCCTGGCCTGGCCTTGCCGTGCCTTGCCCGGTCTTGCCCAGCCTGGCCTGGCCTTGCCTTGGCTTGCCTTGCCTTGCCTTGTCTGGCCTTGCCTTGCCTTCCCTGGCCTTGCCTTGCCTTGCCTTTCCTGGCCTGGCATTGCCTTTCCTGGCCTGGCCTTCCCTTGCCTTGCCTGGCCTTGCCTTGCCTGGCCTTGCCTTGCCTTGCCTTGTCTTTCCTTGCCTGGCCTTGCCTTGCCTGGCCTGGCCTGGCCTTGCCTTTCCTTGCCTAGTTTTGCCTGGCCTGGCCTTGCCTTGCCTGGCCTGGACTGGTCTTGCCTTGCCTGAAATTGCCTTGCCTAGCCTTGCCTGGCCTTGCCTTACCTGGCCTGGCCTTGCCTGGCCTTGCCTTGCCTTCCCTTGCCTGGCCTGGCCTGGCCTAAACCTGGCCTTGCCTTGCCTGGCCTTGCCTGGCCTTGCCTGGCCTTGCCTTGCCTGTCTTTGCCTTGCCTTGCCTGCCCTGGCCTGGTCTTGCCTTGCCTTGCCTGGCCTGGCCTGGCCTGGCCTTGCCTTGTTGTGCCTTGCCTTGCCTTTCCCGGCCGGGCCTTGCCTGGCCTGGCCTTGCCTTGCCTATCCTTGCCGTGCCTTGCGTGGCCTTACCTTGCCTGGCCTTTCCTTGCCTGGCCTGGCCTTGCCTTGCCCTGCCTTTTTTTGCCTTGCCTGGCCTTGCCTTGCCTGGCCTTGCCTTGCCTTGCTTTGCCTTGCCTTGCCTGGCCTTACCTTGCCTTGCCTGGCCTGGCCTGTCCTTGCTTTGCCTTGCCTTGCCTGGCGTGGCCTGACCTGGCCTTGCCTGGCCTGGCCTTGCCTTTCCCTTGCCTGGCCTTGCCTTGCCTTGCCTTGCCTTTCCTGGCCTGGCCTTGCCCTGTCTTGCCCTGCCTTGCCTTGCCTGGCCTTGCCCTGCCCTACCTTGCTTGGCCTTGCCTTGCCTTGCCTGGCCTTGCTTGGCCTGGCCTTGCCTTGCCTGGCCTTGCTTTGCCCTGCCTTGCCTTGCCTGGCCTTGCCTTGCCTGGCATTGGCTTGCCTTGCCTCGCCTGGCCTTCCCTGGCCTTGCCTTGCCTGGCCTGGCCTTTCCTTGCCTTGCCTTGTATGGCCTGGCCTTGCGTTGCCTTTCATGGGCTGGCCTTGCCTTGCCTTGCCTGGCCTTGCCCTGCCCTGCCTTTCCTTGTCTTGCCTTGCCTTGCCTTGCCTTTCGTGGCCTGGCCTTGCCTTGCCTGGCCTGGCCTTGCCTTGCCTTGCCTTGCCTTGCCTTGCCTGGCCTTGCTTGGCCTGGCCTTGCTTGGCCTGGCCTTGCCTTGCCTGGCCTTGCTTGGCCTGGCCTTGCCTTGCCTTGCCTGGCCTGGCCTGGCCTTGCCTTTCCTTGCCTTGCATGGCCTCGTCTGGCCTGGCCTTACCTTGCCTTGCCTTGCTTTGCCTTGGCTTGCCTGGCCTGGCCTGGCCTTGCCTTCCTTGTCTGGCCTTGCCTTGCCTTGCCTGGCCTTGGCTTGCCTTGCCTCGCCTGGCCTTGCCTGGCCTGGCCTTGCCTTGCCCGGGCTGGCCTTGCCTTGCCTTGCCTTGCAATGACCCGCCTTGCCTTGTCTGGCCTTGCTTTGCCTTGCCTGGCCTGGCCTGGCCTTGCCTTGCCTTGCCTGTCCTGGCCTTGCCTTGCCTTGCCTTGTCTGGCTTGCCTATCCTGGACTTCCCTTGCCTCGCCTGGCCTTGCCTTGCCTTGCTTGGCCTGGTTTGGCCCTGCGTTGTCTGGCCTGGCCTTGTCTTGCCTGGCCTGGCCTGGCCTTGCCTTGCCTTGCCTGTTCTGGCCTGGCCTGGCCTGGCCTGGCCTTGCCTTGCCTTATAGGGGCTGTGGCTGCATTTCCTGGAGTCCTTGCTGGAGCTCGAACCCCCCCACCCTCAGCACGAGCCGGGGCGGCGGCAGGGCTCGTTAAACCCAAGAACAGCATGCTGGTAGCGGAGGTGGACCCGTCGGCTGGAGTTAAGGCCGCAAAAGCAGATGCGGCAACTGAACGTTCGGCTTTCATGCTTATCAATGTTTCATTAATTAGCCTCCACACGGTGGAGATCCCTTACTTATTTCATCCCACAGCTTTTTTCTTATCTTTTCCCATGTCGAGAGCTCAAAAGGATCATCAACTGTGGGGATTAATTCCCTTTTCTTTGCCCACTGCAGCAAAGCTTCTAGGACGGCCGAGTCATAACTCAGTCCTCTCATAGAGAGCATAATAATTCTAGGGCTACCTCCTTTTCCATTATTGCCGGCAGTTTCACAATTGGCGCTCCCTGATTAAGGCACCCCTTTTTCCCTGATTAAGTGCTCACAATTGGTGCTCCCTGATTAAGGCACCCCTTTTATTCCCTGATTAAGTGCTCACAACTGGCGCTCCCTGATTAAGGCACCCCCTTTTTCCCTGATTAAGTACTCACGATTAGTGCTCCCTGATTAAGGCACCCCCTTTTTCCCTGATTAAGTACTCACGATTGGTGCTCCCTGATTAAGGCACCCCTTTTTTGCAGCTTGTCCTGTAGCCCTGGCAGACGGTGAACCCCTGTTTCAGTGGTTCAGGCTCCGGATCGTCGCATCTGAAGGACAAATGCGTAGTCGATCTTGCCCCGCGGTTGCTGCTCCCAGTGCTTCTCTGCCTCTGCCGCTCCGATAGCAGTGTCTTCTAGTAGTCCCTGTTCGGGCGCCATTTGCGAGCGACGGAGGAACGTACGACAAAAGACTCAATATGAGTAATAAGCGTAGTTCCATTTATTAGTCCCGGGTGCGCATATTTATATTGCTAAGATAAAATATGCCTACTAGTCATTGCGTGATTGGCTTAAGCTCTAATGGTTACATTTGCATATCCCTCCTACTTGCAGTTAGCTAATCTGGAAAGTCCCGTTAACCTGGAAAGTCCTGTACTTTTCATGTTTTCACTTTCTCAAAGTTGTTTGCGATCTTCTTCAAGGTTGCTTCATTTACTTTCTCACAGGCGGCCTCATTATTTTCTCACAGGTGGCTTCAGTACTTTCTCAGAAGAGGCTTCAGTGATGTCCTTGAGGCCTGCTGCTCACAAACATAACAATTCCATTCGGTCTGGATTGTTCACTAAGTGCCCGTGGTACTCCAGGTATCCAACAGATCTCCACCGTGTGGAGGCTAATTAACGAAACATTGATAAGCATGAAAGCCGAGTGTTCAGTTGCCGCATCCGCTTTTGCGGCCTTAACTCCAGCCGGCGGGTCCACCTCCGCTACCAGCATGCTGTTCTCGGGTTTAACGAGCCCTGCTGCCGCCCCGGCTGGTGCTGAGGATGGGGGGGTTCGAGCCCCAGCAAGGACTCCAGGAAATGCAGCCACAGCCCCTATAACTATAGATATGCGGGCACCAGAGGGAAAAACTGCCAAAGGCTTTTCACCACCATCAGATGTACCACCGCCAGGCACCGCGCCACGCTGCGCCAGTGCAGGCTCAGAGTCACGAGCCTTTTCGCCGGCGCCAACAGCTCCGGTTTATCCCCCGTTACCACCTTCTTCCCTGCCATCACGGCGTGAGGAAGAGGGGGATGAACATTCATCCGGCTTGAAGGACGCACAGCTGCAAGAGATGCTAAAAAGGCTGGAAGCCCTAGAGGTTCGCCTAGAAGCGTCGCTGGGAAACTTGTCAATTCCTTCACCTGTGCCACATCGAGACCTGTCAGCATCCAACCTATTCGTTCCAAACGGAGCATCGGGTGAGATCAGTCTTTTTGCACCTTTGCAAGGAATGCCGGCGGGAGGGGCCGGGGATCCAAATCCAACAGCGCGGTGGAAAGGGGTGATTCGAGATGCCGTGATAGAAGGAGAGCCTTTGCCCATGGCATTTCCAGTTGTGACTGATAATACTGGGAAAAGTGTGTTGAAAGCATTAGACTGGAAAATATTGAAGGAAGCTGAAAGTGCAGTTACTCAGTATGGGCTGAAATCATCATATGCTCAATCTGTGTTGCAGCATATTTTTTGTCACAGTTGTTAGCTCCTTATGATATTAGAGTGATTGTCCAGATGCTTTTGCTACCGTCGCAGCAGCTGCAGTTCTTTCAGTACTGGCAGGCTGCTTGTGATAGGGCAGCTGCATCGCCTCGACAACAGGGTGATCCGTTATTCGGGGTGCAAACTCAAATGCTGATGGGAGCGGGACCCTACACACGATCTGATTGGCAAGCGCAATTTGCTACCGAAGTGTTACAACTGGGCCAAGATTTGGCTTATAGAGCGCTTGCTAGGGTGTACGATGAAAAGTCCGGACCTGCCTTTACGTCAATAAGACAAGGTCCCACAGAACCATATGGGAAATTTATTGATCGGTTGCACACTGCAATTATGGCTCACCCTGATCCGGATGATGACATGAAAGCAAAGTTCTTAGATATGCTTGCCTTTAATAATGCTAATGAAAAAAAAAACAAAAAAAAAAAACCCAAAAAACTAAGAGAGCCCTTAGTGTGCTGCCAAAAGGATCTAGTACAGGGCAACTGCTGGAAGCTTCCGAGCGAATGTTAGAACAAGAAAAGGCTACAGTCATGGCTGCTGCTGTAGGTGCAGCAGTTAAACCGTTGATATCAATAAAGCAGTGCGTGATTAACTGTCTGTAACCCCCATTCCCTCTTCCCGCCCCCCCCGCCCCCCATCCCTGTCCCGCTCAGGGGGCAGGGGAGGGAGGTAGAGATGGTGTTAAGCCCGGGAAGAGGGAGGGGTGGGGGGAGGTTGTCTTGTTCCCTTTTTCCTTATCCTGCTTTGGTTTTAGTGATGGTCTGTTTTGCTTGTAGCGGTGGCTTTAAGGATCCCTCCCTATTCTTGTCTTAAACCTCGGGTTTCAGTTTTCTTTCCTCCTATATGCCCGGGGCCACAGCCGCCGCCAGGCGCCCCCACCCCCCCCCCCGCCCCTGACATGGTTAACAGATACTCCTGTCTGAGTCGAGCTTTGTATAAGTGGAAGGACCGTTCCCTCTTATAACATGGGGGAAGGGATACTCATGTCTTTACAGGAGCAGTAAACAGGTGGATCCCTGTCTGTATCATCTGCGGGTAAGCCTTTCAGAACATGCTTGGTTGACCTGCCAGATACCGGTAGGACGGCAACTCTGTGTAAAACAGCAGCAGCCACGAGTGCTGAGTGCTAAAACTACAAAAGATGGAACTTTTTGGGATCAGTAAAGATGGACTTCTGTCTATTTTTTTTAACTATTCAAGAGCTAATGTTTCTAGAGGGGTAATGATTGTAAATGCTTTAAGACCTATACATTGCAACGACACAGCATGACGTAATCATGCGAGCACATATCAAAATCCAGACAGCATAAAAGACCTAAACGAAGCATACATAGCATTGAATCTGGTTGCCAAGATAATACAGGGTTTTGGAAACTAAGTAAAATTATTGCTGCTTCAGTCTTTACACCTGGTGTGGCAAGTGCCTAGGCATTAACTACGCTAAATAAATTGGACTGTTGGCTTGCTAAGCAAATAAATACAACTGCATCAGCACTATTAACGCTGTTAACTGATGTAGATTCTATATACTATGCTACTTTACAAAACAGAACCGCTGTTAGCCTGCAGAGCACATATTTGACAGGCCTTGTTGCATGTGCTGGCCACACATGCAGCAACACCTAGTCAGTACTCTTTCACTGAATCTGCTGAGGGGATAAACAGAGGTGGCTCGGAGCGAAGGGGAGAGGACGGGCCCAGAGCACACGTTATTAACAACAGGGGACGCCCTGAAGGTGCTGCGCCTGTCTCCCTTCTCTGCTCTGACCCAGCTGATAAACAGCCTCTTGCTCAGCGGTGTCTTTGGCGTAGTTGGGTTAGTAACAGAATAGATCAGCAATAGATTTTTTTTTTATTATTAGCACAAAATCATGATTGTCAGGATTTTGATGGGCTTTGCTGCATGAATCTGTCTGATCGTTCGGAATCTATTCACAAAAGTATTCAAAACTTGCAAAAAGGAGTACAAAAACAGCAACAAAGTGATGGTTTTGATATATTCAGAAATCTTTTGGTGACTTGATATAAGCTTGTTACTAATAGCTGTAGGATGCTTATTCATTCCTTTTATATATGTATTTTGATCTATAATTCTGTGTCTTAAAATGTGTGCAGACTTTAATAGATAAAGCGTTGAAACAAGCCTCTTCTCATAAACAAAGAAGGGGGAGATGTGGTATTTCGCTGAGCCAGTACGGTGTCAGTGAAAGCACACCAACCTTGGGGGACGAATGCAATCATGCTCTCAGGAAGAAAGCCATGGAATGAGAAGGGAAGCTTTAAGATACAAAACATTGTTAGCAGAATTTATGGCTTGTTTCAACAGAGGCCTGCAGAAAACTAGTCATTGCTCTTGTAGATAAGAAAGTTACTGGAGTTGTTATATCTATAATAGTAGAAGAATGTTATAGTAGAAAATTACTAGAAGGTAGTGAAACTTAGCTTTGCTTCTTAATCATGAATATGTATAACGTGTGATCAGTAATTTTATTAACTAAGCTTGTGTGTGGCATAACTGGGAGGTTGCTGTCCTTGGTTAAAATTGTAATTGTGATACTAGGCATCATACTAGGCATAATCATTAACATACCATGCTTGCAAAAAATGATTGACAACTCAATACAGACAATCTGGCTCATAAAAAAAAAAAAAAAAAGGGAGATTCAGTAGAGGCCTACATGAACCTAGTTGATATTGTAGTAAAATAAGGTCAGGAGTACCAAGAAGGGCCATAGGAGGACCATGTTATTTTGGAAAATTGATAATGTTTGCTCCACCTATGAGAACATTATGGAATCATACTCGAGCAAGAAGATCGCTAAAAGTATTGACTCCCCATTGTGACGGCAATTTAACCCTGTTGGGGACAGCTGAGCGGATAGCATTATCTTTATTTGTTCCTTGGGCAGCAACTGCAAAAACTTTAGCTAACTTAAATAAATTAGCTTATTGGGCACAAAAGCAAATGAATTTAACCTCTAGCATGTTATCAGGATTATTAGAAGACATGGATAGCATGCGTCATGATATTTTTGCAGAATCTAGCAGCCATTGATTTTTTTGTTATTAGCGCATAAGTGGGTCTGGATTGTTCAAAACAAAAAGGGGGATTTGTTGGATACCTGGAGTATCAGGGACACTTAGTGAACAATCCAGACCGAATGGAATTGTTATGTTTGTGAGCAGCAGGCCTCAAGGACATCACTGAAGCCACCTGTGAGAAAGTACTGAAGCCACCTGTGAGAAAGTAATGAGGCCGCCTGTGAGAAAGTAAATGAAGCAACCTTGAAGAAGATCGTAAATAACTTTGAGAAAGTGAAAACATGAAAAGTACGGGACTTTCCAGGTTAACTAACTGCAAGTAGGAGGGATATGCAAATGTAACCATTAGAGCTTAAGCCAATCACGCAATGACTAGTAGGCATATTTTATCTTAGCAATATAAATATGCGCACCCGGGACTAATAAATCGAACTACGCTTATTACTCATATTGAGTCTTTTGTCGTACGTTCCTCCGTCACTCGCACTTCTAATCACAGACCTGTAATATTTATTAAAACAACCTAAAAACTGAAGAAGATTTATTTATTTGTTTGTTTATTTAAGGTACTGGATCGCTCGATGACAGTATATCTGGTGGAATGCAGCTGCTACCAGACCCTCTCTATTCACTCCCTACTGACAATACTTACATTCTGGCAATAACATCCACTGATAACGGGCGTATCTTTTTGGCTGGAAAGGATGGCTGCTTATATGAAGTAGCTTACCAGGTGACTGTAGGTTTTACACAAAGGCATTTTTCATTGTTTCATGGTTATGGGGTCTAGGCGCTAAGAGCTCTAAAACACGTCAGATTTGCCATCTTCTTTATTCCATAATTATGGAAGCACAACTGCTCTGATGTCTCAGCATAGACGCATTTTGTTTGAAGAAGTAGTAATTATATGGAGAATAGCAATGCGACTTTGGTCAACTTAAAAAATAAAATTAAAATCATGATATCTTACACCCTTTTTCATGTAAATTTTTTCTTTAAATGATCATCTACTGCTTTCAATTGAATAATATATACTTCACTTAAATCAATGGAGCATAGTTAGATTTTTACTTGTTTTCATACTTGCTCTGTTAACAACTTTAAAAATATAACTGCTAATTTGTTTTATTTGTTTTTTGTTTTGGTGTTCTGGTTTTGTTTGGGGGGGGGTGGGGCTAAGGTGGTAGCTCCTGTTTTCCCCTTCTTAAATACTTTATCGCAGAGGTGTTACCACAGGACATTCTGCTACCAATCGGCTCGGCCTTGGCCAGCAGCGGGTCCGCCCTAGGCCCGGCCGAGTCCACTGAACAAAGGGGAGCGACTTCTAGCAGTTTCCTACAGAAGCTACCACCTTAGGCCCCCCCCTCACTAAACAAAACCAGAACACAGGTATATTAATTAAGTATAATGTAAGAGGATTCCTATAAGGCCAATAGTTTCACAGTATATTTTTGAAGAATGTTGTTTGCTTATTTCTTTGGATTGAGAGTGTATGGGTTATTTTTGTTTGTTTTAGGACAATAGATCATTCTGTATTTAAGCCTATCGTTCAAATAGCAGTGATTGACAATTCTGAATCCATATATTGTCAACTACTAGCAATCACACATGCAGGTAAGAAAACAATGCTAATTGCCCCCCTTTTAAACTGATAAACAGCATCTGCACAATTTTTTAAAAATTATGACTTTTTTTTCCCCTTTTGTTCAGGTGTTTGGCTGTATTTCAGTACTTCACAATTTAAGCATCCAACAGCTCATCCCTCTATGTTAACCTTAGTTCATTTGTTTGCCACCTGGATTTTCAACTGCTTCTGATGTGGAGAAGCCCTCAAAGGTTCACAGAGCTATTTACAGCAAAGGTAAGCAGTGGAACACAGCTCAGATAAGACTTTTGTTGTTGTTAATAGTCACTACTGCACTATTTTACATTGGCAAGTTTGAAGCAATGGGAATAACTGAGAACTAAACATGGCTTCTGTGTATTAATGGGATAGTTCTTGGAAGTGGAAGGTTGTCGTATTTTTCAGAACTTAGTTCTTCTGCAAGGTACAGTGTTTGAGCAGAGAACTCTGTTCATGTGTTGATCAAACTTTTCTTCTTGCAATTGCTTATCTCCCCGTAAAATGAATTCAATGTGGTGCAAATTTGCCTATATGTCTATCCATGTGCTATTACTTCTGCAAAGCAGGGGATAGAATAGGTTTCTTACTTATTCAACACCTCTCATCTTTGCTGAGTTTACCAAGTGTGCTGACTGGTTTTTTTTAAACTCATTTAGCTACTCATACAACATAAGCTACCAAACAGCTGCCAGACAGTTCCAGCTTTATGTCACTTCTGATTGTAGGCTGAATTTTTAAGTGCTGTAGAAATACAGGGAAACATCTCTATGTTGCTGACACTTTTAGCCATACATTCTGATTTCTATCCTTGAAGTAATTTCCAACCTTTTTTTTAATCTCATTTTTGAGGCATGATCTATTTACTTTAGGCTCATTTTTGCTTGTACCTTTCATAGTAGATAGCAAGATGGTGTTAAAGGTTACCTGAAGAACCCCATGACATAGAAACTCAGGAGATTTTATTTGGTATTCAAATTGTATGATGAAGACTTAAGACTGACTTTTACTAAATAATGAATTAATGAATTTGCATCTAATGCATGGTTATTACTTCTAATACAAACTTAATATCACTGTTCTTCCTAGGGGTCCTGCTGATGGCAGCTTCAGAAAACGAGGATAATAAGATCCTGTGGTGTATCAATCATGATTATTTCCCTTTTCAAAAGCCAATGATGGAAATACAGGTACTAAGGTAAACTTTTATACAATTTTGATGGATTATACATATTTTTATTTATTTCTGATAACAGATACTTGAATAATGCTATCTGAAAGAAATGAGTAGTTCGCTGTCATGGTTTACCCCCACTCAGTAGCTAAAATACAACACAATCACTCCTTCACTCCCCCTCAGTGGGATGGGGAGGAGAATCATCAGGAAAGAAAGGCAAAACTTGTGAGCTGAGATAAAAATAGTTTAACAGAACAGCAAAGGAAAAGAAAACAGAGATGGAAACTAAAAGCAATTAGAGAATATATTTAAGCACATACTTTACAGTACAATAGCTCACAGTGGATCCTGACACCCAGCTTGCTCCCAAGTAGCAAAACCCATCCATCAGCCCTGTCCCTGCTTTATATACTGAACACGACATCATGTGTTATTGAATATCACTTTGGCTAATTTGGGTAAACTATCTCAGCTGTGTCCCCCTGCCACAGGTGCCACTAGCTCCTCTCCCAGCTTAGGCAAAAATTAACTGTATCCTAGCCACAACCAGGACATTATCCATCCCTTATTCTCTACCACCTACTTCATGCCCAGATTTTACACTTTCTAATTAATCACCACCATTCCTGTCTTTGATAGATATATATATATATATACAAATACATACATCCCTTAGTCTATGGACTATCCCTCCAAAATGTCTGTTGAGTTCATCTGTCATAGCAGTCTCTCAGGGCAGGAGAGATGGTGCGGAGATTGCTTAGTTGGTCTATCTGGCACAGACTGGTATATCACATCCATGGTCTGTGGGTTGGAGATGCCGATATCGAGGAAGTTACTGGGCACCAGTTGCTAAAGTCAGTTCTGGTTCCAACACTGTTGAAATTTGTTCGGTTTTACCAAAGTTCATTCTTCATTAATCTAGGTGATTCTTACTGTAATAACTTTGATATGACATATAACAACTATAGAAGTGATGACATACAGATAAAATTATTGGCTATTTTCACCTAAAATCAAATCTCCCTGAGGTACACATCGGACATTTCCATTCTTCTGTATCACCCACCAAGTACATCCAGGTCCTTGAGCAAAAGCAATCCCACAGATGGCTTTGTCTTTGCCCAAGGGAGGAATAGCCCAGACTGCCTTCCCCAACATATTCCTTAAATGCACCACATGAACTTTATCTCCTTCTACAGTATCTAAAAGGTCTGATTGAGCATGGCCCAAGTGTTGACTAACCAGGTGGCTTTTGCTAAATGTTTATCCCAATTTTTGAAGGTCCCACCACCCATTGCTTTCAGTGTAGTTTTCAGCAGTCCATTGTACCGTTCAATCTTTCCAGAGGCTGGTACATGATAGGGGATGTGGTATACCCACTCAATGCCATGCTCTTTGGCCCAGGTGTCTATGAGGTTGTTTCGGAAATGAGTCCCATTGTCTGACTCAATTCTTTCTGAGGTGTTATGTCACCAGAGAACTTGATTCTCAAGGCCCAGGATGGTGTTTCACGCAGTGGCATGGGGCACAGGATATGTTTTCAGCCACCCAGTGGTTGCTTCCACCATTGTAAGCACATGGCGCTTGCCTTGGTGGGTTTGTGGGAGTGTGATGTAACCAATCTGCCAGGCCTCTCCATATTTATACTTCAGCCATCGTCCTCCATACCACAGAGGCTTTAATCGCTTGGCTTGCTTGATTGCAGCACATGTTTCACATTCATGGATAACCTGTGCAATAGTGTCCATGGTCAAGTCCACCCCTCGATCACGAGCCCATTTGTATGTTGCATCTCTTCCTTGATGGCCCGAGGTGTCATGGGCCCAACCGAGCTAAAAATAGTTCACCCCTGTGTTGCCAGTCTAGGTCCACTTGGGAAACTTTAATCTTAGCAGCCTGATCCACCCTTTGGTTGTTTTGATGTTCTTCTGTGGCTCGACTCTTGGGTACATGGGCATCTACGTGACATACTTTTACAACCAGATTCTCTAGCTGGGCAGCAATATCTTGCTGCAATGCAGCAGCCCAGATGGGTTTGCCTCTGCGCTGCCAGTTGCTCTGCTTCCATTCCTTTACCCCCTGCATAGGGTGTTTGCCACCATCCATGAGTCAGTGTAGAGACAGAGCACAGGCCATTTTTCCCATTCAGCAATGCCCAAAGCCAGTTGGATGGCTCTCACCTGTGCAAACTGTCTTGATTCACCTTGGCAATCAGTGGCTTCTGCGACTCCTCGTGTAGGACTCCACACAGCAGCTTTCCACTGTTGATGTTTTCCTACAATACGACAGGATCCATCAGTGAACAGAGCATATCTCTTCTCATCTTCTGGTAAATTATTATATGGTGAGGCCTCTTCAGCACGTGTCACCTCTTCCTCCGGTGGCATTCCAAAATCTTTGCCTTCTGGACAGCCTGTGATTACTTCTAAGATTCCTGGGCGATTGGGGTTTCCTATTCAAGCCCACTGTGTGATCAGTGTGACCCATTTATTCCACGTAGCATCAGTTGCATGATGTGTAGAGGGGACCTTCCCTTTGAACATCCAGCCCAGCACTGGCAGTCGGAGTGCCAGGAGGAGCTGTGCTTCAGTACCAATCACTTCTGAAGCAGCTCCTTCATATGCTGCCAGTATCTCTTTTTCAGTTGGAGTATAGCGGACCTCAGATCCTCTATATCCCCAGCTCCATAATCCTAGCAGTCAACTTCGGCTCTCCCCTGATGTTCTCTGCCAGAGACTCCAGGTAGGGCCATTCTCCCCGGCTGTGGTGTAGAGGATGTTTTTAACATCTTGTCCTGTCCGGACTGGCCCAAGGGCTACTGCATGAACAATCTCCTGTTTAACTTGTTCAACGACTTATCATTGCTCAGGGCCCCATTTAAAATCGTTCTTCTTTCGAGTCGCTTCACAGAGAGGGCTTACAACCATACTGTAATTTGGAATATGCATTCTCCAGAAACCCACAAGGACCAAGAAGGCTTGTGTTTCCTTTTTGTTAGCTGGTGGAGCCATAGCTGTTATTTTGTTGACCACATCCATTGGAATGTGACGACGTCCATCTTGCCATTTTACTCCTAAAAACAGGATCTCTTGTGCAGGCCCCTTGACTTTGCTTTGTTTTATTGCAAAACCGGCTTTCAGAAGGATTTGGATTATTTTCTCCCCTTTCTCAAAAACTTCTGCTTCTGTGTTGCCCCACACAATGATGTCATCAATGTATTGCAGATGTTCTGGAGCTCCACCCTTTTCTAGTACAGTCTGGATCAGTCCATGGCAAATGGTGGGGCTGTGTTTCCACCCCTGGGGCAGTCGATTCCAGGTGTACTGGACACCCCTCCAAGTGAAAGCAAACTGTGGCCTGCATTCTGGTGCCAAAGGGATGGAGAAGAATGCATTGGTGATATCACTGGTGGCATACCACTTGGCTGCCTTGGACTCCAGTTCATACTGAAGTTCTAGCATGTCCGGCACAGCAGCACTCAGCAGTGGCGTACCTTCATTCAGGCCACGATGGTCCACTGTTAACCTCCACTCTCCACTAGATTTTCTCACTGGCCATATGGGACTGTTAAAGGGTGAACGGGACTTGCTGATCACTCCTTGGCTCTCCAGTTGATGAATCAGCTTGAGGATGGGGATTATGGAGTCTCGGTTGGTGCGATATTGCTGCCAGTGCACTGTGGTGGTAGCGATTGGTACCTGTTGTTTTTCGACCCTCAGCATCCCCACAATGGAAGGGTCCTCCGAGAGACTGAGCAAGGTGGACAGCTGTTTAATTTCCTCCGTCTCCACGGTGGCTATACCAAAAGCCCACCAGTGCCCTTTTCAGTCTTTGAAATACCCGCTCCTGAGGTAATCTATACCAAGAAAGCATGGAGGATCTGGGCCAGTCACTATGGGGTGCTTTTGTCACTCATTCCCTGTCAGGCTCACTTCAGCCTCCAGCACAGTCAGCTGTTGGGATCCTCCTGTCACTCCAGAAATACAAATGGGTTCTGCCCCTTCATGGCTTGATGGCTCTCTACTAGAGCCTTATACTCTTGTGGGTCTCATGTGCCAGGCCATCTAATCCATACAGTCCAGTAAACCCGGTTGTCCCTCTCCTCCACCTGGCTGGAGGCAGGGCCCCTCTAGTCCTGTTTATAATATTTCCTAGTCACTTTCTGTGAGTATGAATCAGAAGTTCCTTCCATAGGATCAGAGGTGAGATCAGGCCTTCTACGCTGTCTGGGGAACTGCCGACTGGAGCAGCAAATTGCCTGGAAGAACCTCCTTTTGTGATTGTTTTTCCTCACAACTCACTTACCTGTGTCTAGGACCAAGGTGGGTTTTCCATCCCACTTCCTCATATCCTCTCCTTGGTCACGCAAGGTAAACCATAGGTCACCTCATCGCGTGTACTGTCTCCCTTGAGCAGGAGGAGGATGAGGTCTTCTTCTAATAGCTGAGATATTGGTCCATGCAGGTGGGGGGTAAGACCTATCCTCTTCAAGTTTCTGAAACCCCTCGGATAGTCTTTCAAACAGTTTTTCAAAAAGGCTTTTGGATTTCTCAGTCAGTCTTTCTACAGCCGAGACACAGGCCCATATCGGGGAAGAGAGATTGCCTTCGTATTGTCAGAGCTGGTTAGCCACTGCACGTACTGGTGGTGCTTCATCATCCTTCCAACTCATTGCTGCCAATGAGTTGGCATATGATGATGGTGCACTCTGTACAAACTTCTGCCACGTGAGTCGGGAACATTCAATTTCATCTGGATCCACGGATGTCCGTGGGTCATCCAGGTTACGATAAATTAGTTCCCGAACAGATAATTCCCTCAGAAACTGGATACCTCTCTCCATGGTGGTCCACTTGCTTGAGTGGCATACAATATCTTCCTTAAAGAAATACCTGTCCCTCACGCCTGACAGGAGTCGCCTCCAGAGGCTGCAGGCTGCTGACTCTCTTCCAATCGCCCTGTCAATGGCCGCTTCCCTAGACAGGGATCCCAGCTGCCTGGCTTCCCTGCCTTCTAATTCCAGGCTACTGGCCCCACTGTCCCAGCATCAGAGCAACCAGGTGACAAGTTGCTCTCCTTGATTACGGCTGAAATCTTTTTGCATATCTCGCAGCTCACTTAGGGATAGGGATCGGGTGACTACCGGTGCTTCTGCCTCTCCCTGTTCTTGAGATGTCCCTGGTTCCTCATTGTCTTTCATGATGCAAACTGATTTTTTTTGGTGTATTTCTTCTGTACAGGGGCAACTGATACTGGCATGGATTGGTTTTTTGGTTTATCTGTGGTACTGCTTGCTGAGGTTTGAGTAGCCACAGTGCCTGTCATAGAGGTTGAAGCAATCGCAGTGCCCGTAGCAGGGGCTGGGGTAGCTGCAGTGCCTACTGTAGTGGCTGAAGTAACCACGGTACTCGTAGCAGGAGTTGGGGTAGCTGTGGTGCTTGTCATGGGGGCTGAAGTGACTGCAGCATCTGCAGCAGGAGTTGCAGTAGCCACAGTGTCTGTTGCCGGGGTTGGAGTATCTGCAGTATTCTTAAATAGTTGTTTATACTTAATCAATATCGAGATCAAGATCTGAGAGAGCTGCAAGAGACCTGCCAACACGCACACAGTGGTTGGGGTATCCCAAGGGTATTCAAAATTCTCAAAAGATATTGAAATTAGCTTGGCAAAGTGGGGGAAGCTGTAAACAGATGTTCCCCCCGCAGCCTGGCTTCCCGGAACAAAACAACAGGTATAGTTCCAAAAAACACTCACGAGATGGCTCCCAAAATACCCGGGTGGAGCTGCGTCTGCCTCCTCGCTCTGCACACTGCCCGCCGCCATTGAATACAAATATAAAACCGGTTCCGTTACCGGTGATCTCATCAAACCAATCAGTGCCACACAGCACAGCAGAGCGATACCTTTGATCTAACACACAGCACTGATCAACCGTGCATAAACACTGACAAACAGCAGCAAGTAGGGTGCTGCCCAATGCAGCTCTAAAAACAACTCCGAGAGCAAATAAAACAACATTGTGACCAGCGATGACCAAACCCACATAGTGAATGCTTTTAACAAATCTGTTTTCAACACACTGTGTTCAAACCTGTCCTTATCTCAAGCCTTTGGGACTTACCGGGGGCTCGAACCTTGGATCCTCAGATTAAAGTCTGATGATCTCCCAACTGATCTAGTGAGGCCCCTTTGAGCCCCACGTTGGGCACCAAAAAGACTGTGGTGGTTTAGCCCTCGTCACCACAGTTTCTCGCTCACCATCCCCCTCCCCGGTGGGATGGGGGAGAGAAATTGTGAAGAAAGGAAAACTCATGGGTTGAGATGAAGACAGTTTACTAAAATAGCAAAGGAAAACTACAATAATAACAGAATATAAGGACATTAATATATACAAAATGAACAATGCACAATTTTTCACCACCTGATGTCGCAATGACCGATACAGCCTGTCCTGAGCAGCGATCACGGAAACGACACCGAGCAGCAAGCAAAGGAGCAAAAGGGAGCCAGCAAGGTAGGGGGAACAATGCCAGCAAGCAAAAGAGAGAGAGAGACAAGAAGGAAGATGGATGCATGACCCCTCCCATGGGCAACCCCCACTTATATACTGAGCATGACGTTTATGGCATGGAATACTCTCTTTGGCCAGTTTGGGTCAATTATTCTGTCTGTCTTTCACCCAGCTGCCTGCATCTGCACGTTAACGAGACTTTAATGAGACTTGGAAAGCCAGACAGTGTCCTTGGTCTCATTCACAACAACTGGTATCATCAGAGTGTTTTTATCAACATTCTTCACACACAAAATCCAAAACACACCAGCTACTGAGAGAAAAATTATTTCCATCCCTGCCAAAACCAGGACAGCTATACACCTTCAGAAGTCTGTCTCTTTGTCAGAGCTCTGGCTGAAATATTTAAACTAAGGGATTACTAAAGATATGTCAAATTATGTGAAAAGACAGCTTAATATACACAGGGCTAGCATCTATGTTTTATTTCCAAAAATACTGCCTTAGTAAAGAAAGAGAAACAGGTATCATTCACAGGGAACATACAAGGAAAGGTAAGTGCATTTTGGGCTTCCTAGCTCCTGAAAGTCATGCTCACACCGTCTGAAGATGGAAGAGAGTTTATTTAGCTGTGGAACAAGCTACTTTAAAGATTCTGCACAGGCTTCAAAAAACTGTACTTGTCACTGGAACATGTGCTGAAGTCTGCACTACAATTTGTAAAATTTTGTAAGAAAAAGGAACAAGTATTCATTAATAGCTACTACCCAGAGAATAAATACAACCCTGAAACTAGCTTTTGAAATCACATTGCACAGCTCTATGTAAGGCAGAAGAGATAAGGCATCAACAGACTACTCTGATCAATTGGAATATTTGAAAATAAGCTGAAATAATGGAAAAGTTTTTATTTTTCTGATGTATAAAGACACAACAAATAGAAGGAAGGTAAGTTCATAAAATAAAAAGTTGAAAAGGACCTTCTGAGAGAAATACACTCCTTGTGGTGACCAACTATGTGCACCCTCCTAAAAGTATTTAATATGACATTTAAGGAAGTGGCCTGTTTGAGTGGGTTTCTCAGCCAACATTTAGAATTGAAGGTAGGAAAAAGTTCCACTAACCAGTGGAACTAACTAAAAGTTCCACTAACTGGAGCATCCAGTATTAGAGTTGTCCAAAGAGCAGGTGTGTAGAAGACTGTACATGGTTGGTCTGGAAAGTTTGATCTGGATTACTTGAAGGCTGAACACAGACTTATTGACAACTTCTGCCCCCAATTATTTTCACATGGATTTCAATATGAAGGAAAGGAATCCTCTCTCTCTCTCAAGTAGAGCAATGCCTTCAAAAGAAATTTGCTTTCTAGTTCAGAACATAATCCTCTCCCTTCCTTGTGGTGTTTTGGTTTTAAAATACCAGTGATACTTTGAGAACATAGCAGACAGATCTTTTGGAGGAATAAATTATTTGAGGAATTAAATTCTTTAAGGAATAAATTTCTGCCTTTCTAGAAATCTCTGACAACGGGGCACACATTTAATCAAATCATCACAGATGCTGATTTTGAAAAAATCTAAAATAATTTTTTGTTAAAATTCTGATTTTTCTGACCTGCTACTGAGTTGGTCAGAACTGAGAATTTTATAAAATGTGTAACAGCTGTTGGATTTTTAGAAAATCCCACTATGATGTGCATTATTATTTTTTTTCCAAACAGTACTTTTGGATAGCAAATAAAAAGAACTGATGAGGAGTGATCCAAATCACAGAGAATCTGGTATTACATGAATCTGACCTGCAGATTTGTATGTGGAGATGAAGTGGTAGCGTTCAGAACTGCAGGGATACAGATGTTCAAGGCTGACCTTGAATTTGAAAATTCATCTCCACACAGAACTCTTCAGAATCAAAAAATTGTCATGAATTTGAAACAAATGGATTTTCTCATGGAATTATTACACTTTGTTTGCCTGTGCTCACAGAGCACATTTAGTCTAATCAGGATGCACAAATCCATTGAATTTCTCCTCTATGCATGTATTTCTGGCTTATAGCAATTTAAGTGCAGTTCAGGTTCTGTATTATTTCTGTACAAGCATAAACCCTAACAAGAGAACTAAACAAGTAAAAGAGATAGAAAGGCGGCTATTGTCCAAAGAAAGTGCGAGTCTTCAGTCTGTACTTGTGAAGTCAAAATGAGAAAGAAACAGATGATTCCCTGTATGGTTTCTCAAAACTAACTTAACTGTAGTGACAGACTTGGGTTGTTTCCAACAAATTTTGTAGTCCTCTATAATTGGGAGGAGTATAGCAAATAAGGGATAGGTAAAACAAATTCAGAAGCTATTTTGGAGGAAGGGTAAGGAGGAAGTGCTTTGAAAATGAGCTGATTGACAAAAAAAAAAGGAGAGGGTTACATCCAAACCTAGCAGTTGAAGAGGTGTCCCATATGACATGGTTTAGTGCTCATAACTACAGCTTCCAAAAGACAGAGGCTACATTACAAACACAGTAGTAGTATCCTGTTTAATAGTCTGGGGAGGTGAGGATAGAAATCAGCTAAATCACCATTCTAGCTTTTAGGAACCAGGATACTTGTTTTCAAAACAAAAATATGAGCCTTTCAACCCAGCTTCACTAAGTACAGTTATGGAGAAAAGCTCTCTTGAAATCAAAACAAAAATTTTCTTTAAATAGTCACTGAAATACTGAGAAACACTTGCCACTCTGTGTCACAAACTGTAACTGGGACAGTCAGTTATTTGGTAACATACTTTCACAACTCCAGTGTGCAGACTCCCTTGCCTGGACAGATGATTGCTAAAATACATACCACACACTTGTACAAACACTACACTGGTGTTTGATTGCCCGAGCTACTGCTGTTCTGCACCAGGATAAACTCACTCCTCCCAACCCCATCACTTCCCCCCCAAACCAATCCTCAGGTTAAGGATGTTTTTGAAGAGGATGTTTAGAAGAGACATTTAACGTGATTGATGATAGCTGCAAGTAGTGTATGCAGCTGCATGTATGCCAATGAAAAGTATTCCTTCCTAATACAGAAAAGTAAAAAAATAGGTGGGAAACTGCATTTGAATGATGTAGAAACTAGAAACTACAGTTATGTCTGATGGGTTGAACATAGACTGGCAAGAATTCTCTCAGAATAATCCAAAAATTGATTCCCTGGCTGCCTTGTAGATGCCCCAGGCATAATTTGAGCATTGTGAGCACAATAAGAAAGGGATCAACGAAGCGTATGCGCATTCTAGGATAAAAATTTGCAAGTTTCATTTTGGAAGGGTCCAAACTGAACTCTTACAACATTTATTTTAAATAAATGAGATATGAAAATACTATGAATTTATTTGTATATAACAATAACACTTTAATATTTAGTCAAGGAACCATGAAATCTAAAAACTCACTACTTACATTAAGAACTCACCCATTACAACTCAGTACTTTAATGATAAGATGACAAATTCTCTGAAGGATATGGAAACACTTGTATTATTATGGTGTGACTCTTTGGTGAGTGGAAGCAAACTTGCGCCTTGGGCTCTCGCTATTTCTAGCGTGTGAGACTTAGGAGTGTCAGGCACATAATAAAAGCATTAGGTGTTTGTTTGAGTTCAACTCCATTAATATCTGTCTGGGGCTCAGAGTTAAAATGTGTTAGTTTTACAGTAAGGATCAGTTCAACTGATCCATTCATTACCCTGGAACATTATTAACACCTGCATTTAGGCAGAACATCCTGCTGTTTAATTAGCATCAGATAAATCAGACTTGATTACAATTTTTTTTTTGTTATGAGCCAACAAATATACATTTAAGAACTATATCAGTGCTACAAGGTATTTCATGTTAGAGCTAATGTTTAGCACAATTCAATTATTTGACAGTAACAATATTCTCACTAGTGATACCACAACAGCAAAATAGAGGCTAAAGTTTGACTTCTTAAATTTTAAATAGCTTTTTAATGGCCACACCTCACTAAAATACTTATGCTGAATATTGCCCATACATGTTAGAGTCGTTAATATAAGCAACAGACAACTTCAAAAAAATACAAAAGGACATTACTGAATCATTTAAAAAAAATACATATTTGTAATTAAAGTTTTGTCAAAAACTATTATGATCTTTTATAGCTGCAGATAATGAAAATACTCAAGAATTATTCTGCAATTTTACAGTATTGAAGTGGAAAATTAAAAATAATAATTTAATTCTTATTTATTTAGATTGTGGAAGTGTCCATGTTTTCTTAAAGAGTACAATATGGTTAGTGTTAATTCTAAAAGCTTGACAATATCCCTTTGTTAGACAAGCTCTTGCAACAAGTTTCCATGTACAGAACTTGTACTCAAAGGGAGAAAGCAGTAAGAATTAAAAAATTCAATAATCATTATAGTTATGCATGCAAAAATCTATAGCCATACAGTGAAAAAAATACTACAAAGCTATGTCAACACAAAGGAGTAAAATTCTGTTACTGTATCAATTACTGCACTGCAGCACTTTCTTTTTTTTTTTTAAACTTTTTTTAATGTTAAAAAACCCCTTATCTTGGTACATGCTGTTACCAATTATGTAGTTCATGTTGGTAAACCTGTGATTGCTGCTCAGAGACTGAGCACTGCACAGATTACAGCTGCGGTCTTGGGCTTTCTATTTCATATCTCTCAAAATCATCAGCCCATGTTATACACAGCTAACAAGGAATTTGTTTCCCATAAAATGAACTCTGCTACCTTTTTCTTTCACAGCAAGTAATCTGAATGTTTGTGATACACAAAACAAAACTAGGCTCTTGTACTCTGGGTAGTACAAAAGGGGAAAATTCAACTCTAAACTAGTGAGAATCTTATTCAATAATCTATAATTAATTTTATAAGTCTATATTATAGTCAACATATTCTATCAAGGAGCATGTATGCCCTTTGGCATATTACACAATATAGTAATGGTCCACATCCTCTCAACGAAGACAACTTTAGACTTCAGGTTTCTATTGTTTAATTATAATTTTTAATGATAATTTTATTCTAATGAATACCAAACAAATTGAAATTAAAAACCCTCTTTGCTACTGGGAAAACCACATGACCAGGAAACAATTTGTTTATGAACAAGGAAACATTTGTATTACCTATTAAAAACAAGATTCTTTAATATAAATAGTATCAGAAATGGCTAACAGGCTAGTGACAACTTCATTTTAAACTGCATCTGTATGAAATTATTTGTTTTATCATTCAGGAGTTTCCTTGTGAAGTATTTTGAACTCTTTCTACTAGTAACATGTGACATGTCATACAACCCCTCTAGTCTCAAAGTATGAAATTCCCACTATAAAAGCTGCTCCTGGCCCTCAGAAATACAGTATTTCATAATTTGCTACAAAAATATCCTTAGTCCAGAGCTGCAGGGGTGACTTCTGCTTTTTATACTTCTTCCTACTTTAAGAATACCTATCTTAGAACGAGATATAGCTTTTCGTACAGTGAAGAAAATACCATGAACAGTGAAAACAAAAAGGTGAGAAGATATTCATGTTCAGAAAAATTCCAGTGGTGAAACAGCAAAAAGGCATTTCCCATAGGAACAATTACTAACTAGATTCTGAGGAGTTACTAATCAATTCAGTTTAATGTTTTTCCTGTACATGAGAATATTTTGGAATACTGTTATTATTCCTCACAAATCAAATAATGCATTAGAATTCTGCAAGCTCGTTTAATAAAAACAGCCTCCTACCATAAATTAAATTAATAAAAGAAAATAAACATAAGAGAAAGATTTACTTATTGAGGAACACTTGTTTTAGATAAACACATTTGAAAACACTGCACAGTTTAATATTCCTCTAAAAAGTTTAGCTGTTTTAGATTTTTTCTGTGTGTAAATCTGCTGCTTTTGTTACTCTCTAGAAAGGCGAACTGCTTATGAAAGGCTTGTGGCAATGTAGTCAAAACAAATGCTTCTGAAAGCTTTCAATAGCATTTTTCAATTTACAAAATGTGAAAACATCTTTCAATTAGTAAAAAAAATAGGCTAATATACAAACTTTTAAAAAAATTCATTTGTGAAGGAATGTATTGTAATTACCCAGATTCATACCCATTCACTCCTCAGATACTGGTAGCTATTTAATTTTCACACAAACCTCTCTATATTAACCTAGAGAAATGCATACATGGCCAGCTAGCCCAAGTAGAATACTCATTCAGCCTTCCCCAAATTTAAACTATCATAAATTACCATTTGGACAGCGTTAGAAAGAAATTGAAGCATACAAGGAATAAACTATAGTTTCTTTTTATATCAAAATGTACTCTTGAAAATGTGTTTGGCACAGTGCTAAATCAGAGTTAATACTAAATATTGCAGGATACAATAAAACCCTGGAGTTAACTTGTGTTTACACCCTTTAAGGGATAAAAATAAAAAGATACCAATTATTCAGAAGTCAGCCTATACAAACTGTATAAACAATATTTTATGTCTTGTTTTGAAAACCACTAATATAGGAAATTTTACATAAAAGATTGCAAAATAATATAAATGGATTTAAACAGATCTTTACAATAAGAAATTCAAATAGAAACAGACAAGTAACAAAGAGAAGTAAAAAAATTTATTGCAGTATTCATTCCACCAGATTTGCTGGGGATCCCTTTTCTTGTATTATTTCAGGGTGACCCAATACACCAAAATCTACATTTACAAAAAATCCTCCTGCAGATAGGTCATAGATACTGCATG
This sequence comes from Chlamydotis macqueenii, assembly GCF_036417535.1. Taxonomy (NCBI): domain Eukaryota; kingdom Metazoa; phylum Chordata; class Aves; order Otidiformes; family Otididae; genus Chlamydotis; species Chlamydotis macqueenii. The sequence continues at coordinate 14,711,925 of NC_141592.1, read as the reverse complement.
CTTTTTTTCCCCCCTTTTTTTTTTTTTTTCTTCTTCCCTCCTTCAACAGAATAAATTATATATCCAGGAGATTCTGCCATTTTCAGCCTGGAAAAACAATGCTTCCCTGTAAACTGGGCTAAGCTAAAGAAAGCCATCCGCTGCTAGGTTAAACTCCAAGAACACTTTATTAAGAACATTAACAGACTAATTTCCAACATTCACTTGTTTATTTTTTTAAACAGAAAGGTTTTTTTCAAGATATAAACAATTTTTTGTTAAACTATAATACAGTGGGGGTAAAAATGAACTGAGAAGTTTCTGCTGCACAACAGCGAAGGAAGCTCCCACATAAATGTTTACCAAACATTTCCTCCTTTTTTCCTGCATCCCAGGTTCCATTCTTACTCTTCATTTAACTGATTTTTTTTTTTTTGCCAGAAAGTTGATATTTCAAGTTTTTCTGTTATTTCAATTCCTGTAAATTTGGCTGTATGTACAAATTCATTAGCTGGAAGTTCCATCCTTGGCAGCATACAGCGATCGTAAAGTCTGAACGACTTTATTAGTCAGCTTATTAGCACTCGTTAGAGCAATTTTTTTGTAAATAATGTCTGATTCTTTAATAGTGTCTACCCAAGGCACCAGTTTGCGGCCATCACGGCGCTTAGCCTCAGTCCAGGAGCCACTGTAGGAGCCTGCCATCCACTGAACACTGAAGCCATTGCTGGTTTTCTGTACTACTCTTGCAATTTGTGGTCGGTCTTTGTACTTTGGACAGCAAATAGCGATGACATCCATGACATCAACACTTTCATTCATCTGTGCTGCCAACTCCGTAGAGTCTGAATTTCGTTTTGACCTTCTCAATGACTAAAACATTGGGGGGAAAAAAGACCAAGTGTTACACAAAAGAACTTTAGTGAAATTATTGCTTTTATTGCTTTTAATCCCTTGACGCCGGGAGTTGGGATTTCCCGGCACACATTCCATTGCCGGCAATGAGACGCACCGCGATCGCCAGCGCCAAGGGGTTAACATATCCTTGTAAAACCACATACTCTTAATTTGTACCCGTGTCTTTATCTCTTATTGATATATAAAATTATATATACACACGAATCATAAAGCTACATAAAAACTTGGCAACAATAAAAAGGATAACACACAGTACATTCCAAAGGAAAATTAATAAATTTTTGTATGGGATAAATCTCATTTTCTAGTTTGGATTTTTTTATTGTCTTTTCTGTTAAACTTTCTACAAAAGTTGTATAAATGGTTAAGTAGAGAATCTCTATCTACAAAATTCTTTCTTTCATGTGGATTACATTACTTGGTGTACATTTAATATAATAGACTGACATTTATAAGCACATAAAAATAATTTTACGTAATACGCTGCGAAATACGTTGACTCCTCCTCCGCCTCACCCCTGAAGTGCCTCCTCCTCTATCCTCCCCATCACTTTCATCGTCCTCTGTCTCAGCTGCATTGTTTTTAGGGCTGCCTCCTCCAAGCAGCGAGGTAATTGCTTTGTTCCGAGCATTTGTGCTAGCTGACACCTCTCCATCTTCTTCCTCTTCATCAGGATCCAAATGTTCCATAAGGAGCTTGAACTATTAAAAAAATCAGATCAGTCCACATTCTAACTTTAAAAATAGACATTCATATCACACTACATTAAATCAAAACCAAATGAAAAGATAAAGAAACAGGATAAAACAAATGGCAGACAACTTCAAACTTCAACAGCTTGTGTTTTGTTCTAAAAACTTTTAACTTTCATTTTCTAGTAGATATGTAAAAGCTTTCTTCCTGTGTTTCCAAAATTGCAAGTTTTCTCAAGTTAATAGGTGGGAGGGGGAGAGGTAAATACACTAGATCTAGTCTCTGTTCCTATAAAATGAACAAGTTACACGGCAGAGGTATACAAGATGGATACCAGAAATTAGAAAATACTCTGTAAAGATGAATATCCTTTAGTTGAAATTAATTTTTATTGTGTTTAAATTTATTAGAAGAATTTGAAAGTTAATCCTGTTAAACATCCTGAAAGAAAATGGTGAGTTATCAGTATATCGCATAAGATTACCAGGAACTTAGCATTTTGAAATGTTCATCCAGTACATCAGCATCTACTTTTAAGTTTATACTGTGTTGCCTAGTTTGAAAGGATTTCAGATTTTCTGCAAAGCAACTTTACTTACATCTAAGTACTGTTTTACTATATTCCTCTTCACTTCTTCAGTGATCTTGGAATTAGCCATATCACTTCGCAGAAAATCCAGAGTTTGTTTTGGATGGAAATACACTCCTGTTTTCCTGTTTATCGCTTTATCATAAACTTTTGCAGATTCAGATGGAGAATATTTCTGAATTTTACTGTTTAAAGAAAACAAAAGGGAAGAGCTTTTAAGGAAAGTCCAAAGCAATTTCAAGGAAAAGCTTTTAATATATCAAATATTAAATATATTTATGTATTCAATATAGCAAAAAATAATTTTGTATACAATAGACAACCTGGTAATAAATAAAATAATTCTTTTTCTAAGCCAAACTTTCATTATGTTCAACCTATTACATTTATGTTTTTTCTCTTATACAAATCTATTGATTAAACAATTATCGACAATCAACTTTTTTAAAAAAAAAAACCCAAAACTTCCAAACTTAATCCTTACAAAGAACTCACTAAAAACCAAGATGGCCTATTATTGAAATATCCTTACCTATCAGAGAATCCACAGAGGTTCTTTAAATGCTGTTTCAGCATCAAAAGTAATAATATGCCTTGGGAGACATTTGCAAATTCAATTAAAGGAGCTGAATTTTCTGGTAAACATTTCATCACAGCATTTATATAATTTTCTTCATCAGAATCTGAATCAGAGTCTACTCGTTTCCGTAACCTCCGAGGCTTAGAACTTTCCTCCTCACTTTCACTCTCACTACCACTGTTACTGTCACTTTCAGTCTCTTCATCTGATGAAGGCTTTCTTTCCTTTTTTTTGTCTTTCACCATAGACTGTGAGACAGAGAAAATAACACACATTCCGAAATTAGGGTAAGTAGCATCATGTACGTTTCTAAAAAAATCTTTCCAAAATCATTATTGGCTTAAATTAGGAAGAACTCCCTGAACAATGTTATTAATTCATAATTTGATATTCCAAGACTAAAATTATTTATGGCAAAAAAAATGCTGAATTATAACCCAGGGCCCCTAAAAAATTGATCCAAAGTCCACATGTTTTTGCAAGGTGGTTACAGAAGGAACTGAAGCAATCTGTACTCCAATGGCATGTTAATCTTAAAAAAAAAACTGCTCAAGTTTGTTAGCAGAGACAGTAAAATGCAGTAGAAGGCCAAATACAATAAATCAGGAAAATTCCATTTTTGTTTCACTTGAATATAATTTTTGTGTGTTGCATATATTTCCATAGGTACTTTGGTACAGACTAGTCCAAGTTGGTTTTAATCCTTGTCTCTGTTAAAATTCTATGACACTAATTACACTACTGACCACAGAAACCCCCCAAGTCATCATATACAGTATTACCAATAATCAGTTCTACTACTTGTAGAGCTACAGAATTTCACACTTGCATTATTACTGCACGTAGTATGATTTTTCATAACAGAACTTAACATGTCCCAAGTAGGATCTCATCCTCTATGTGCTGGTGCTACACACTGGTCCTCCATCTAAAGAATGTTCAGGCCAGAAGAGAAAGGGTTGTTTGTTTTTTAACTACCGGTTACAAAGCAACACTACTGGTCGATATCATAATAATGGTACTGTCTTCACTGAAAAAAGACTAAATTATACAGAAGCTTATGTTGCCACCATAATAAATATACTAAAATATAAATGCACATACCTCTTTAAATGACTGTAGTAGGTTGCTACCAGAAACTGATAGTGTAATGTCTATATGATGCATTATAAACAGTGGCTCTTCCTGCGTTTGATAAGGAAAACAGGCTAGATTGTCTGCTATGTACAAAAGCATATTCACCTCTGTTTTCTGGAAGTTAAAAAAATAAAAAGTACATATAAATATACATACAGATATCTTAGATTTATACACTTATCCTGTGTTCCTAACAGTCTAGAGCAAAAACATGACCACAAATTTTATTCTACATACTCCCCAAATTCACTCTAAACAACATGTATAAATGCAAAATTTAGTCATACCTGAAGATACATTATTTCTGATCAATCCAAACTGAGTACAGAAAGGTACAGAATAACGCAAGAGTAACAAATGCATTCTATTATATAGGTAAATACCTTATATCACAAAGCAAAAGAAAGTACCTTAGGGAAATAAAGTTATCAATAATTCTGACATAAAAATACATTGTAAACAGAGAATTTAAGCTTGTAATGCTATATTTTATTTTCTAAGTGAAGGAAACGTGATGCATACTGCAGTATCGTCAAAGAGGTTCAGTAAAGAAATTAAAAACGCTCGTCTGTGTTGACGGTTCCCTCGGATCATGGAGTATAGGTGTGAACACAACGCATTGGATGATTCATCGTGTCTAAAACCTCTTACAGGGTCCTTTGGGCAGGTATTGATTGCCTGTTGTACATGGTAAGACATCTTCATACCAGCCACTGCTTTCATCTGAAATTGATAAGTATTTATTTTTATTTAAACCATTGCTTTCAAACAGTAAAACTGAAAGTGGAAAATTAAACAAATGCCTGTCAACAGAAACTGCTAGCTCATTTTTTAGCTTATTTCCTTTTAAGTGAATGCTCATCTGAAGTTTAACTTTCAAACGTGCAGTGGTGCACTACTACCTTTTGAGTTGGCAAACAGATTAAAACAGAATTTGTGGCAGAGATCAAAATGTCTTCTGAACTGCTTTCACTGTAAATTCTATGTTAGAAACATACAGCTAATCTGTTTACCCACTGAAGCCAGGTATTCCAATTTAAACAATTTTCAAGAATACTGAAATGTTTTCATACATGAACAGAATATTTCACCAAATGTGTATGCTTGATGTCACTTGTAGTGAAACCAACAACTGAGTCCATATTAGTACAATAGGACTGACAAATAGAAAATTAGGTTTATTGCATATATTCTGTAATTTCTAGCTGATGTTACTTACTTCAAGGCTCCTGCTCTACTTTCAGAAGAAACAATCTCTAGCTAGGATGCATATCCAACTCTCCTCATACTACCTCTGCTTCTGTTCAGTATAGTTGTCTCTTAATCTATATACATTGTCTTAAATCCCAGCTGCCTGCATAGCAAATTTCATCTGCTAGTCTTCACCTACTGGACTGGGTATCTGTTTGGATGCCGTGAACAGTGCAATGCTCCAATTTCAGCAGAATAGAATCAGATTTGGGAAGTGTCCACAATGTAGTATACAGACTGAATCAAGACTGGGGCCTTCTGAAATAAGGAGACGGTGTTGCAGCTCAGTTTTAGATTTTAAGCAGAATTAATGGCACTATGCCACAACTCCACAAGTCCTCATTTCAACCTCAGATTTTCCTTTCAGCAAGATCCCTCAGTTCTTAACACCTTCCTATGCTGCTTCTGCTTAGATTAAAATTTATAAAGCCTTGATGACTTAATGTTCTAATACATATACAATAAGGACCTCTACTTTTACAAGGTGTTCTCTTCCCTAGTCTACCAATACAGGAAAATCATTGCTAAACATTATGAAACAGCTGTCCTTACCTCTTATCAAATAAATGCTCTTATGTATTATTCAGTGAGGAAAACACTACTGTGAATTATAAATTAAAGGAAATTTTAGACTGAAAGAGACGCTTCAAATTATTATATCCTTTCTATTTCTAAGAACAGAAATCTCTAAACAGAGGAAAGAGTCGGGATCTTCTTTACAACTGCTTATAGTTATTGTTTACTTGTTACTTTATATTCTTTTTCTGCAGCTGAGGCCTATTCAAGTGTTAGGTCACCAGAGAATGTAATGGTATTTTGTAAAATGATAAATTAGAATTACTTACGTGAATGAATCCAGCATATTTTTTGTCTATTTCCACCAACTGCTGGTCAGCTTTGTTTCGCATAGAGGGCTCTGGATCTGTGCCCATAGCAATTAAGTATGGCACACACTTGAAAAACAAATGAAGTGATTATTCAGTCATTGTACCTCTGCTTTCTCATTCTTTGTTCTTCTATTACACTGTTGTTCTTTTTATATCCTGACTACTGCAGAAACTAGAATAGAAGCTCTATGCAACTTACTACCTGACTACTTTTTGCAAGCAAATAGTACAAAATACACAAGAAACCAGCATTATAAATGACAGAAGTTGTGTGAGGTTTCGGGTAATATTTCCATTTCTCTTAAACTCTAAAGTCGATTTACACTACAAAAAAATACCATTTAAAGAAAAAGGAAAACACCATTTATGACTAAACATGCACAATGGCTATGGTATAAAAAATAATAACAAAAATATTATGTAAGCAAAAAAAAAAAAAGAAGATAATAACTGAAGTTCTGACATTGACTTTGGAATTCCATAGTTTTTGGAGGACATGGGGACTGAGGTGGAGGGAAGCTGACACAGTTCTCAGGATAAAGAATTAAATAAAGAAAACAGCTTGGCATACACCTGAAATTTGTAACTATGACAGAAATATGCTCCAATGTACACTTGTAAGTGCTCTTTAGGCACTTGGCTGGGCTTTTACATCTTGATCCAAAGACAGGAAAATACAGCATTTGGAATCTCACTGGCTAAACAACATAAAATAGATTTCAAAATATGCTTTCTGTAAAGGCCCCTTGCTACAGTAAAAAATTACTGTAACATAGCTGGAAGAGAAAAACTAGAAATGTGTCTAGCAAGCGTAAAAACCTCTGAAAACTTGAATAACAAAAGCCCCCAACATAAAAGTTCACCATACCTGAACAGGATGGATGAGACCCTGGTTTAACGTCAGTGCAATGACATTTAGAGCAAAGTGGCGTACACTGGACTGGGTATGAAAGAAAGCCTCAAGAACCTGTTTGAGATATAGCTGCATGATGGAACTACTCATCCCTGAGGAAATATCACCCATTTCTTTCAGGTCCTCCTGCTTTGCTACTTTTTTCCCTGTAAAAAGGACAAAAGCAAGAGCACACTCACCACAGTATAATAATTTACTTTGCCACTACTTGATGCGTATCAATCTTTAAGCTTTACAATACATACACATTTCAGATGTCTTAAAATGGATTTATGATCTCATGAAACATATAACAGCCTGATGGTAAATAATACTTCAAAAAACTAAAGAGACATGACTTTAAAGTCTCATTCCTCAATAAAGGTTTTAATTTAAAAAAATTATTATTTTGTATCTGCAAATTAAACTTGGAGAAGATTTTGATAAAAAGTATTACTACCATCATTATAGCGATTATGCATTCCTGATTGCTTTCAGGATTTATATATCATGAAAGTAAATAATAAGCTACACTTCTCAATATACCTATGCACATAATGAATTTTTGGAAATTATTCTAAGATACTTTGTGTACAATATTCTTGATTAGATAACATTCTTAAGTGAGTCCATTCATGTATATAGTAACTGTATGCAAGAAAGTTTAGGTTTTGCATGCCTCATTAGCACAGAACTACTCAACACTTACAATCTCTGTCTGCTTGCTGCATACGTGTATCCTCCTCCTGCAAGTAGGTCTGGAGGTTTTTTAACACCTGAATTTTTAAGTTCACTGAACAGTTCTTATCTGAAAGAATGCTGTTGTACAGAGTCTTCACTTCCTGTTCGAACATTAAACTTGGGTGTTGTATAAATGCAAATCCTAAGGGTGCAAGAAAAGATATATAAAAATTATAAAATATTCCATGATATTATCTAGAAATGGTATTTCTGCTTTTAAGTCTTTCTTCAAAATAGAGGTATGAAATTTATCTACTCCCAATAGCCTAGCTTTTTCTAGTACAAATAGTATTTCTTTTTCATATGGACAACATTAAAAGCTTATAAGGAGTTCTATTATAGAATCATAGAATGGATAGAGTTGGAAGGGACCTTCAAAGGTCATCTAGTCCAACCCCCCTGCAAGGAGCAGGGACATCCCCGACTAGGTCAGGTTGCTCAGAGCCTCATCCAGCCTGGCCTTGAATGTTTCCAGGGATGGGGCATCCACCACCTCTCTGGGCAACCTGGGCCAGTGTTCTACCACTCTCACTGTAAAAAATTTCTTCCTAATATCCAATCTAAATCTACCCCCCTCTATTTTAAAACCATTACCCCTTGTCCTATCGCAACAGGCCCTACTGAACAGCCTGAACATAAATGAAGAATAGGGGGAAAAATGAAAACAAATAAAATTATGCAAAAGCAATGTATAAAAGTGGCTGTAACAAAGGGAAGACTGAGTCAGGTTTTTAAAACTGGCTCTGTGCACACAGAAAAGACAGTGTAGGTAAAGGCTAAGTCTAAGGCAAGACCTCAGTGTGTTTAAGATCCCACTTCAGTCTCAAAACAGGAAGAGGAGAGAAGGCAGGGGAGATGAAGGGGAAAGAAGGGAAAGGAAAAGGAATGATGCTCCTCTTTGGAGTATATATTATAATTGTGCACTCTATAGAATCATAGAATAGTTTGGGTTGGAAGTGACCTGATCTAGCTGGAGATGTCCCTGCTCCTTGCAGGGGGGTTGGATTAGATGACATTTGAAGGTCCCTTCCAACCCTAACCATTCTATGATTCTGTGACCTTTAAAGGTCATCTAGTCCAACCCCCCTGCAAGGAGCAGGGACGTCTCCAACCAGATCAGGTTGCTCAGAGCCCCATCCAGCCTGGCCTTGAATGTTTCCAGGGATGGGGCATCCACCACCTCTGGGCAACCTGTGCCAGTGTTCTACCACCCTCACTGTAAAAAAATTTATTCCTTATATCCAGTCTGAATCTACCCTCTCTTAGTTTAAATCCATTACCCCTTGTCCTATCACAACAGGCCCTGCTAAAGAGTTTCTCCCCATCTTTCTTATAACCCCTCTTTCAATATTGAAATGCCACAATACAGTCTCCCCGGAGCCTCCTCTTCTCCAGGCTGAATAGCCCCAACTCTCTCAGCCTGTCCTCACAGGAGAGGTGCTCCAGCCCTCTGATCACCTTCGTGGCCCTCCTCTGGACCCTCTCCAACTGGTCCATGTCCTTCTCATGTTGGGGGCTCCAGAACTGGACACAGTACTCCAGGTGGGGTCTCACCAGGGCAGAGTAGAGGGGCAGAATCACCTCCCTTGACCTGCTGGCCACGCTCCTCTTGATGCAGCCCGGGATGCAGTTGACCTTCTGGGCTGCAAGGGTGCATTGCCTGCTCATGTTGAGCTTCTCATCAACCAACATCCCCAAGTCCTTCTCTGCAGGGCTGCTCTCAGTCCAGCCTGTATTTGTGCCTGGGATTGCCATGACCCAGGTGCAGGACCTTGCACTTGGCTTGGTTGGGCTTCATGAGTCTTACATCGGCCCATCTCTCAAACCTCTCAAGGTCTCTCTGGATGGCATGCCTTCCCTCCAGTGTGTTGACGGCACCACACAGCTTGGTGTCATTGGCAAACTTGCTGAGGGTGCACTCAATCCCCCTCTCCGTGTCATCGACAAAGATGTTAAACAGGGTCAGTCCCAATACTGACCTCTGAGTAACGTCACTCGTCACTGCTCTCCACTTGGACATCAAGCCGTTGACTGCATATTGATGTTTATAACTTGACCACCTCTAAGAAAGTCCAATTAATTTCTTTAGGTTAATTTTCAAAATGAAAAGCACTTGCATGTATGTGTAAGAATCCATAACTCTTTCTTTCCTTCATTTACTTACTTAAAAAGAGTCTAAACCCACCAGTATTCTCAAGGAAATTCTTATTTTTACATCCCCTGTAAGCAGGGAAGAAATCTTACTTAGCGTAACAATTTGTCATAGGAGATGGAAAAAGGCATCTGATGTGTTCTTTTAAGACTGACTTCACATCTCAGGGCTGCCCTCACACCACTTCTCTTCATACCTTTATTTTCACTCTGTTAAGAGTAAGCACTGAACTTGGTTGAGTAAGACATTACCTGTTAGATACTTACACGTTTAGCTAAATTTACTAACAAAATTTTGTATCCTCAATCTGCCTTGCAAGTACACATCTGGAAGAGAAGTGTAACCATAACCATAATCATTAAGCTTATGGTTAAGTTTAATCCCTCAACAGCAGTGACATATCCCAAAGCAAAGGCTAAAACTGTTGAGTGTCCTTACTGAAAGGACACGCTAATTATTACCGATAGGAAAGCACACACTCTTCACGTGATGCCTTCACTGTATATAAATGTTGAATTAGCTTGCTAGTCATTTTCACCTTATTTCTGCCTGCAAATGTTGAATGGATTTGACAACTTGGCTCAGTTACCAGCCTGTAAGGTAGAACTTTGCACTGCCTACCACATCTCTGTACATTCAGCAGCTACCCTCAAAATGGAACCAGTACTTAGATGAGATTAATATATCACTGAAAACAGTTGTCTGAAGTTTAATTAAAATTAAGACTGACATGCTTACAGGCAGAGGAAAAAAAAAATAAAAATCTGAAGAATGACTACTGATAGCCACTCCTGTTTTCTCCTCTTTCCCCAAACTGATCACAGTTCAGTCTGTAATTTAGAAACATATTTGATGAATGCAACATTCTCAGCATCCATGAGTAAAGCAATCATGTCTATGGTTAGGAAGACAGCTCCTATCCCACGTGCAATATTCTGTAGAGGACAATCAAACTAGAATGGACTAAAGTAAGTGTTGTGCATCTTGATACAATGTCTAGAAGAACCTCCAGCTAGTCCAGAATACTGTAGATTGCTCCTGCAACAGGGACAACTCTAAAGCCATTAATCCCACTCAGCTGTCTGAAATGGTTTCCTCACAGAATATCAAATCAAGATTCAGTCTCAGTCCTTATTCTCAGGGCCCTCCCTAGCCTGAACTGAAACAGGATATCTAAAAAGCCACCTAAACAGCAGTATAAGGAGGAAAACTCTTGTCCACAGTTAAATCATACAATGCAAGCTCACACGCATGGGAGACAACTTTCTTTAGACTAAGCCATAACCATGAACTGAACTCTTCCAGAAACCAAGGTCTTTCTGCCCATACATGATTCTCTCATATGTACAGCTACTATCCTTGAGCAGAGGATGAATGTGATAGAAACCACTCAATGGCAGTTCAAGTCACTGAGATACCATACCAATGCCTTCAGATAAAGAATCTATTTAAAACTGAAATACTGCCAAATCCCCAAACAAGCTGTAATATTTAGACTATGACATCATCTCAATGCCTCGTGGAATCTCACAGAGCATCCCCTAGTTGGTATAAACTGCAAGAGTTCCCTTGACTCCTGCAGAATATCTGCCCCTACACGTAAAATTCTCCAACAAGTTTTTCCAGCATTTTTTTTAGTTATTCTTTAATCATACATTGTGGACTGATGTCGTAGTTCAGCCCCGATCGGGACCAGACTACACAGTCTCTCTCTCACTCCCCACACCCTCCGAGAGAATAGGGAAAGATAATATAAGAAAAACGGCTCAAGGTTTGAGATAAGGACAGGGAGAAAATCATTAAAGTTACTGTTATGGGCAAAACAGACTCGACTTGGGGAAAACTATTCATTTATTCCTAAAACTAGCAGGAGAATGAGACAGAGAATGAGATAACCTCCCCCCACCCCTCCCTCTTCCCAGGCTTAACATTATCTCTACTACCTTCTCCCCCCGTGAGCGGCACAGGGGGGAAGAGGGAATGGGGGTCACGGTCAGTTCATCATGCGATGTTTTACGCCACTGCTTCATCGTCGAGGGAAGAACTCCTCGCATTCCTTCCCTGCTCCATTGTGGGGTCCCACCCATACACCACAGTCCTTCGTGAAACTCCTCCGGCATGGGTCATCTCTTCCACGGGGTGCAGTCCCTCTGGAACGGCTGCCCCAGCAGGCCCTCCATGGGCCACAGCCTCCTTCAGGCCTCCACCTGCCCCGATGTGGGGTCCTTCACGGGCTGCAGGTGGATCTCTGCCCCTCCGTGGACCTCCATGGGCTGCAGGGGGACAACCTGCTCTACCATGGTCGTCACCACAGGCTGCAGGGGAAGTCGGGCCAGGAGCAGCATTACTCCTCCCCCACCTTCTGAACTGACCTTGGCATCTGCAGCCGTTCCTCTCACAAGAAAAAGTTCTTCACAACAGGCTGGCAGACTCCTCTCAGGTTCTCTTCACATCATCCATCTCATCTCCTCTCCACTTCTTGCAGCCAGGCTGGGCCAAGTCGGGCCCAGTTGGCCGCCTGGCGAGAGGCCAGAGGGTGAGGCCTGCAAGGCCCACAAGGCCTGCGCCTCCCCTCTCTGCCTCTGCCCCTGCTCAGCTTCTTCACATCTTCTCTTCTCCTTTTGTTCTGTTTTCCCCTTCTTAAATACGTTATCACAGAGGTGTTATCATGGAACGTTCTGCTACCAATCAGCTCGGCCTTGGCCAGCAGCAGGTCTGCCCTAGGCCCAGCCGAGTCCCCTGAACAAAGGGGAGCAACTTCTTTTAGCAGTTTCCTACAGAAGCTACCACCTTAGGCTACCCCTCACTAAACAAAACCACAAGAACTGAAAAACAAGATGTGGAGTTACAACATACTTGCATGTGGGGGAAAAAAATAACATCTCCATTACTTTGGAAATCTGATGCTTTTTAAGACTTGGTCACATCAAAAAGGCATTCACTGTCAAAAGCATCCACTCTGATGCAGAAGTATGCAAATTCAAAGCATCCCTTTGACTACATTTCTATAGCTAGTTCTCAAATAAAACATGCAGTGAACTTTTATTTTAAACAAACTCCCCTGTCATTACACAAATAAATGAATTCCTGGTGAAATGCATGGATTTTTACTATAGCAGAATAATAAAAACTATTAATATTTCTTACCAAGGCCAATAATGGCTTTTGTCTGTACTTCTTCATCTGAATGCTTTGTAAAATACATCAGCAGTTCAAGTACTTTATCCTTAATGTTAACCTGAAGAAATAAAACAAAAAATAATAGCTATTTGAAGATTAAACATTGTTTTTAATCTCTTATAAAAAACATAAATATCAAAAAGGAGAAACACAGTCTTACTGCATGGTCTTTGCAAAACCATGTATTTACAAATCAAAAAGTTATATTGTATGCATTATGAAAAAATACATAACTTTGAGGAACTAGGAATACTGTGCTTTCAAATTGAAGTGGAGCATTCAATATACATAAGACATGGAGAGTAAATACAAGTTATTTTACCTTACTGTTGCCCTTAAAATCTTCCTGATCAAAATCAAAATGCCGACACAATGCTCCAACAGTGAAAAGTGATCTAAGGAGTGCTGGTTTATTGGCAGTAAGTATTGTACTGTTAGGGTCTTCTTGATGTTGACTTTTTAATTTTGAAAGTGCACCTACAGTAAGATAAAAGTTTTGATCACAGTATTTAATCATAGTGTATCCCTAAGACAAGACTTGTAGCCAAAACTGAAAAGGGACAATTATATGTTGTGATTTTACTTACCATAGTATCTATTAAAACAAGCCCACACAAATTTATAGTTCTGGGTGACCTTGTTCACAACAGCCCCAAGACAGCTCACACAATGCTGAACAACCTAGGATCAAGAAAGAACAAATGAGTTATATATTTAGAAGTTAAAACATAGATTTTTGTGAAGTTATGTAGGAAAAAGCTATATACAACTAAAACTAACAATCTAACAAATGTAATGTCCATCTCCTAGACTGTTCTGAAAACCTGCCCAAACTCATAATTGTTAAAATATAGCAATAACACATACAAACACCAGTAAAGCAAGAATATTGATTTTTCATGGCTCAAAAGTTATCTTTACAATGAAGGCAGACTTTCTTTAAATCAAAACCATGTATTTCACAATGTGAAATGGAATCAACTGAAGAGTAGCAATTAAAAGCTTACCGTCATGCCATATTTGATGATGAGTTTCATGAGGTCTTCCTCAATAGTGGCAAGAAATGTCTCACTTGGGTGCTCCATTAGTGGCACTACAAGTTCTAAGATTTTTGCAATATTGCAGATCACCATGAAATCATTCTGGGTCTGAAACAACAGTATTTATAACATTTAACATTTCGGGCTGTGTTACCTATAAGCTAAGTATTATTAATATGTATTATGTAATACATATGTATTAATGTTACATAATACATATTGATATAATACAAATACATAATAATATATGTATTATACATATCATACACAACACAATAATATTAATACAAATAATATATTAACAATGCATATTAATAGAATACAATTATGTAATAGTATAATACAATTATGTATCTTATGTAAGATATTTCGTAAAGAATTAAAAGAATATTTATCTGGTTTACATCTGCTTTTAAATTACATATTATTTTGAAAGTAAGTCCTTCTACAGAAATTGCGGGAAAAAAAAAATCTGTAGAAGCAGAACTTCACTTCTCATCAAGGTTGTGACAAACCTGAAAACTTGGTCCTGATAGTTTTTTTGAGTCCTACAACAAATCTAGGAACTCTTCCTGACACATGCACACAAGAGAACACACAACACCTGGCAACAGGTATTGGCAACAAATGGTGTTGTGCTATGGCTGAATGTGGCTTAAACAAAATAGTTAATAATGTGCAAAAATATAGAAATTACAATTGAAATGATTACTGGTTTACATGATCATGACTGTATATGTATTGTAAGTGAGGAATCTGTGGAAAACATTTACATATTAAATATATATCCTGCTAAAAATTGACTTTTTTGACAAATCAAGCTCACTAATCACAATAGGATAATTCCCAAATGCCACTATCAAGCTATTTAACATATTCGAGCTGACAGTGGTAATTCTACAATTCATCTCAACCTGTATAAGTACAAAACTTACGGAACACACTAAAGAGATGTTGCAGCAAGTAAATAGATAACTCTTTCCTATACTGTTTCATCAGAAGTAGCTCTAAGTCTGTTGTAGATGTGCCTAGAGAATGCTGCAGGGCTGAACCTGTAAAATGCTAAGCTATACCTACAAGCTAAGCTGATAACAAGTGTTCTCAAGCCTACCGTTCCCTGGGCAGCTGACCTAATGTAATGGATTGCTGCCACTCACCCAGCCAAGCTCTTCCTTGAGCCATGGCTGCATGATCCTGCCCTGCTCCTTCTGCCAGATCAGGGGTTCATCACAATGTTCACTGACCCAACTGTGCTAATCAAAATGGCAGAAAGCAATGCAATGTTTCAGAGGAGGGGGCTATTTTACCAGGGATGGGGATTCAGCATTATAGTGCTCTTTTGTGAGCTAAACTGTCTTACAGGGGAATACAAAAACACCAGAGCTAGGGAAGGGAGAGGTGAAGTGCTGAAGAGGATAGAGCAGGACATTTTCCTTCTGATATATTTGCTATATGTTAGATGACTCTATCTTATGGAACCATATCTTTAGTCTTAAGATTCATATGTTAAATCTTAACTACTTTAAGACTGTGACTACAAAATAAAACAATTTTAAAAAAATATTTAATAACAGGTGAAACATAGGGTTTTTGTCCTCAAGGGAAAGAGGCAGCACAGGTTTCAGTTTCATTTGGCTGTAAAATGTGGAGGCAGATGGTGAGGAATAGCATCTTAGAAGCTACAGAGATCATCAAAAGGACCTAATATCTTCAGAAGATATGATGCTCATTAAATAGAAACACAATTTCATCAAGCATACAAGACAGCTATTAATTTCTATGCTTAATTATCCGGGAAAAAAAAAAGACTGATTTTCTAATTTTCTCTACTTACACTACATTTAGTGGTCAGATACGGCTGCATGGTCATGGCATGTTTGACCATTAGCTGGGGCCTGATTTTGCTGAATAAGAACAAAGTGGTTATGCAAGCAACCAAGCGACCAGAATTCACACCTTTGTTGTCAGTATCTGAAAAAAAAATTAGAAAATACACAAAGTAATGTTTGAGCAATGAAAAATATATGGCCAAATCATCATATGAATCTCTCTTTCATAACATATCTTTCAAGATCAATACAGAATATTCTTATTAGATTAGAGATGAGAACATAATGTGTTAACATTTGTATGTGATTACAAAAATGTGAAGTAAGAAGCAAAGATGCTTCAAAGACATCACTAGTTTTTAAACTACTTAGTGTACACAGAACACTGGCCCAGTCAACGATTCCTATTACAACTGTAGAACATATTAATGCAAATAAAGCTTGCCACATTTGTTTTGGTTTTAGTGATCTAAAAGTCTGAACAAATTATTTTAAAAGTAATTCTGTTATTGTGGTTAGCTAGAGAAAATTAGGGAAGCTTTATTATTATACAGTACTCAAAGTTCATAATAAACTTAAATGCAATAATTCATTACTCATTTTTGTAATAGGAATTCTGTAAAAGTAACTTTTCTCTATAATAATTTGAACAACACTGTTACAGTAACATATAAAATTCAAAGTAGCTACTGGGTTGTAAACAATATTACCTGATAAGGATTCCTCATATTTAAGAATGTGCTCAACCAAATTGTCAACAAGTTGAGTACAGGCTTTCTTCACAGGTTTATATGACGCATCCTCTTCTGACTTCAACAGCTACAGGAGATGCAACAGAAAATTATTTAGTATTAAGGATGCATTCATTTACATTGGATACATGCTAGTTTTATAACAATTACTACAGATACACAAGGATTTTAAACTACTAAAGCATTTAACTTCTCCATAAAAGTTACATGGTGAAGAAAAAACAAGGGAAGTTAAAAAAAAAATCAAACTAAAATGTAAGAGAAGTAAAGAAAAATTAACTGCAACAAAAAGACAGAATAGAACAGTTCTACTGATTATTGCATTGGGATGAAAGTTAACTTTGTGCTTAATGAAATAATGCAGAAAACAATAATGTAGTCATACTTGCCAGCAGTAACTAATAGGAGTTAGATGGCTTTTTAAAATGCTTAGAAAAAAAAAAAAAGAGCAAATTCAAAAGGAACGTTGTTTTTGACACTAAGCAAAAGTATCAAACTAAGATGAAACAGTTCTATGAACATTTAAATCAGTTAATTTAATTGAGGCCGTACCATAGCTTTTTCTTCAGTGCAGGCATTAAGAGGCACTTTGGTTTACTTGGCTACCTATTTTAATGGCATTCCAGGCTAAAGTAAAATCTTTGGAGACCTCTAATTCCCCATGCATGCTTCTGTTAATTTTGCTTGAAAATTAATGAGTGCATACAAGTTGTAGAGGAGAAAGATAACACAGGCTAAGAGATATAAACAAACCAAGCTAATTTCTTAGAAAAATCAGAGTAAAATATAATGGAGAAATAAGCTATACTCTGAAGATTCACTGCTTCTATAAACTGTGTAACAAACATACTGGATGTGAAAATACACTTATCTACCATTTTAAAAGATCTACATTATGCTAGAGGCCTCATTTCAGAATTAAGTATCTTAGCTGTGGACTTCATGTTATGTCACTTATTATTGAAGAGACCATGAAATTAAAGCCAAATAAACAAAAACTCTCCTCAAAACAAAAAGTGAAGTATTTTTAAAATAGATCATATGGAAAGAAAGAAACTAATGTTGGAGACAAAGAAAATTACACCAATGAAGATTTTTTAAAAAGTCAGATGTTTAAAGGGCATGAATTGAATTTGTCTACTGTAAAGGACTGCTCTTGTAGGCTCCCTTCAATGTGTTTTAGTACAAAAAAAATGTTAAAATTCTTACAGTGATTGTGCCATACATTCAAAATTCAGTACTTACATTTTGAAGAAGCTGTTCAAACCAATCATATCCTGTATCTCTACAAGCTGCAACCTAAAAGTAGTTTTAAGAATAAACTGGTTAAAACGGCATCTAAAGAAAAAAATACTTCAATGCAGATGTCATCTTAAAAGACAAGTAAATATGCATAGATATATTTTTGTAAACATTCAGTACAATATCTTTGGAGATCAGAAACTGTCTTCTGCATTTGAAGAGTAGTTCTCACCATTTAAGTGATCCCAGAGTTTGTATCCCATACAACACAAGGCCTACACATTTTACTGGAGATTGATGGCTCTAACATAAACCAAATTTTGCTTTTGTAGAACAACAATTTGTAGAGATTAATGCACAAATACAAGTCTGACATATTAAAAATGAACATGTGTATGTATATATGCATATATATATATATATATTTATACAAACAAACTAAGCCTTCATTGGTATAATATGTCAGGAAAGGCTCACAGGTGCTCCAAAACAGA
This sequence comes from Chlamydotis macqueenii, assembly GCF_036417535.1. Taxonomy (NCBI): domain Eukaryota; kingdom Metazoa; phylum Chordata; class Aves; order Otidiformes; family Otididae; genus Chlamydotis; species Chlamydotis macqueenii. The sequence continues at coordinate 14,693,568 of NC_141592.1, read as the reverse complement.
ATTGGCAGGAGAACTGAGAATTTAGCTGAAGTCAAATTGATTGACTTCTCAGTCTGGAAAAATGCACACTACACTATCATTCACTAAAAATATTGAAAAGCAGGATGGAGTTTAAACCCATAATTTTAAGTAGTGAAGTGACTATTTTTATTTGATATGTACATCTTAGTATAACTGATATTAAAATATCTTCTCATCACAGTGGTTTTACCCAACGCATTTTCACTACAAATGTATAAGCATTTTATTTTAAATAGATTTTCTTTTTGAGACATGCTATTTAATTTGCTGCTCCTAAAAAGGAGATAAAATTATGCAGATACTACTTTACCCTGGTGTCGTAGTTCAGCCCTGATCCGGACCAGACTACACAGTCTCTCTCTCACTCCCCTCACCCTCCAAGGGAACAGGGAGAGATAACATAAGAAAAACGGCTCGAGGTTTGAGATAAGGACAGGGAGAAATCCCTAAAGTTACCCTTACAGGCAAAACAGACTCCACTTGGGGAAAAACTATTCATTTATTATTAAAAACAAAGCAGGATAATGAGAAAGAGAACAAGATAACTTCCCCCATCCCTCCCTCTTCTCGGTTCTAACATTATCTCTACCTCCTCCCCCCTCCCTGAGTGGCACAAGGGGGAAGAGGGAATGGGGGTTGCGGTCAGTTCATCACACAGTGTTTTACACTGCTGCTTCCTCCTCGGGGGAAGAACTCCTCGCATTCCTCCTCTGCTCCAGCGTGGGGTCCCTCCCACGGGCCACAGTCCTTCGTGAAACTGCTCCAGCATGGGTCATCTCTTCCACGGGGTGCAGTCCCTCTGGAATGGCTGCCTCAGTGGGCCCTCCATGGGCCACAGCCTCCTTCAGGCATCTGCCTGCCCCGGCGTAGGGTCCTCCATGGGGCTGCAGGTGGATCTCTGCTCCTCCATGGATTCCATGGCCTGCCTCCCCCTCCTTCTTCACTGACCTTGGCGTCTGCAGCCGTTCCTCACACAAGAAATTCTTCACAACAGGCAGGCAGATGCCTCTCAGGTTCTCTTCACCCTTCTTCTTCCCCTCTCTGTCCCCACTCCAGCTTCTTCACATCTTCTCTTCTTTCTTTTTTTATTCTGTTTTCCCCTTCTTAAATACGTTATCGCAGAGGCGTTATCAGGGAACATTCTGCTACCAATTGGCTCGGCCTTTGGCAGCAGTGGGTCTGCCCTAGGCCCGGCCGAGTCCACTGAACAAAGGGGAGCGAGTTCTAGCAACTTCTTACAGAAGCTGCCACCATAGCCCCTCCTCTACTAAATAAAACCAGAACACCTGGGTGAGAACATGGCCCTGTATTTGTTAAAACATCTTATTAATCTTTCAAAATAAATGTTAGCAATTGAGGAAATTTTTCTTTTAAGAAACAACTTCTTAGTTAGGCTTAACTATATGCTGCTACTAGCATTTATTGGAACATGTTAAATATAACAGAAATTTGTTGTATTTTAACTGAACAAGTATTTTATGCAACCTGGATATAATGTGGTCTCAGTTATCACTGCCAACAGATTAGTGAGCATTTAAAGTTTACTCCAGCCTGTTCCATCAGATGAATAATTCTAGCATATATTCAATGTCAGGAGACATACAAAGAAAACCATCTGATAATTAAATTATCTGCGTATTTTTTGTATTCTAAAAGACTACAGACAATATTTCAAAGATTCTAAAAACATAATCAAATTTTGCATGCAACTTAATTCAAATTTGTTTAACATACCACATCAGTGATGTTTAGTATTTTTCTGGTCATTGCTTCTTTGTCATGGTGTGGAGTTGGAGTAAACCAGAGCTTCTGGAATGTCTCATTTACTAATTTCTGAAGGAAAAAAAAGTTAGCAGAAATAAATAAGCTTATATTGGCATGTAGGTATTATTTCTAATAAATCCATACAATAGATTTGTTGATGATACGTGCCATGTCGTAAGGAATTATTCAACCTAAGCGAGACACTTGCAGAGAATGTTATCTGAGACAGACCCAGATCTACTATTACAGCAATTATACTGGCCTCTAAGCAAGCTTCAATAAAATGATCACTGGGAACTGATGCTACAGAAAATGGAGTTACCACTTTCCTGCACTAATTTGCATTCCTCAGAAAAACATAGTGCCCTGAGAAGCTGACAACTGAACACAAGATTACAATTTCTACAGCAGAATCAGCAGCAATTGTAGATTACAATTTTCGGAACAGCTGTGACAAGGTGAAGAAGAGAGAGAAGCCAAGTCTCCCTACCCAAACATAGAAAGTCAGTTCCCTTCCAATGTTTTTGGATGGAGGAAAAGATGGAATAGAATGAAAGTGAGCTAATTATTCTTGAATTACTTATAAAGCATATGGTTGTAAAAGCATTCCTCATCCATAGAGACATAAAAAAATACATTGCAGATACTGCCTCATCTATCTGAGGTTGTTGGAAAGGCAAGGGAAAGGAGGAGAGAGAACAAGGTTATCCTCCTTTCCTAGCAGCATCTTGGATCCAGCTGTTCATCTACTTCATGATTAACAGTTTTCTCTGAAAGCCACTTGGCATTAACGTATCTCAAGTGGTAAAAATATATGCTGCAGCTTTAAAGTTGCAGATTTCAGATACCACTGAAAGTGTGATCCAAAATTATTACAGGTGTATTCTTAAATACCCAGCAATTAAAAAATTATTTTTGTAAAAAAAAAAAAAAAATCAGTGTCAGGTTTATGATTCAACACATAATCTTCGTTTTATGCCCTTCTGCATATACATTGCACAAAGAGTAGAATATGATCACATAAGTAACATTTTAGAGGGAATAACTGATTCATTAAAAATTCAGAATTAATGCAAAATTAGCACAGATTAATACTTTATATTTTTAATATGCAGAACTTACAAAACTGGCATATACTAACATCAAGTACTTAATTTTGACTTAAAGTTTATTTTGCTTACAGAAAGGAGTTTTATATGCCAATTTTACTTGTTAGAAAAGAGAAGTACCAGAGACAACACTTGCAAGAAGAAAAAAAAAAAAAACTCTAGACAATAGCTTTTAAAAATCTTTTGATTGTCAGCAAGAACTTTAAGACAATATAATAAACAAAAGAAATAAAACCAAGTCAGACAACAATGTAGAAAGCCAAAATATTTGCCCTCAAAAATTAAAAGTGAATAAAAATAATAAAAATTACAAAGATGCAATGAAATACTTTTTTTTTTTTTGTCAAAATATAGAAACACATTATGATAATGAAAATCCTGAAGGATATGTTTCATTCTACCTTAATGCCTTCTTCATCGTTGACTCTCCGAATCATTTTCACACACATCTCCGTAATTTTGGGAAATGTTGGTTGTTCAATGCAGATATCCCTAAGTATCTTTATGACTCTTTTTCTGACACTGATACCAGTATCCTGTGAGGAGAAAAGCATTACGCTCTTGAAAACAAATCAGACATATTAATTAATTTTCATATTATATGAATTAATATTTAAAGATCACCCAATCTGACCTGCAAAACATATTTAGTGAAGGCAGCTAAAATATTCTGGAGTGCATTTATACAAAAGGTCAGCATAATTTATACCACTTTATTTGCAACAATTCTAAAGGTTCTGGCTGAGTCCCCAGAACACTGAAATGCTTCCTCCATTTGTACCCTCCCATTTAAGAGCTCATGATGTTGCAAATGGATAATTCCACTTCTTACTTCAAGAGTTTACAAGCTAGATGTGATGATGCTTTAGCTATTTTGTTGGAACACACAAGATCCTTTGCAGATCTGGACTGCAATACTTCAAAAGCCTTTGGATAAAGCTTATGGATAAGATACGTGCAGCAAATCTTTTCCATTTTCCTAGGCTTCATCTAAGGAGATGGATGAGGAGCTTCATTTCATATTACCTTATTCAAAACTTGTTTAAATTGAATGTCAGAATGAATAGCTTTATGCATGCTCATATACACATCTCCAAAACCCTTCACGAACATGTTTTATCATGTAACTATAGCAAATGAGTAGTATTTAACTAAAAACCTGACATGGATGCTAAAAGCTAGTGTTATCTTACAGTTAAATTAACATTGTATTTTATCTGAACATTCAGGCAAAAACACTTTTTATACAAAAAGTCTAATAAGTCTTTTAGAACACTAAAACATAGCATAGAAAAACAAAATAGTTTTATCTTTTTTTCTTTTGGATTACAAGTTGCAACTTTAGATTACTGTGTTGTAGATCTTTCTTCATCACCCACACTACTGAACTACCCTCAGTGACCCATATCTCAGACTTCAGAGATGTGTCAAAACTCCTCATTTCACCTAATTTGTGCCTTAATAAAGGAATCAAAAGGAATATAATCCTGGTTCTGATGCAGTATAACTTTCTCCTTTTGATGTAACAAAGCCTCACTGGAAACAAGTGATGCATTTTACAAGGTTGGTCTTAAAAGCATGATGCTTCCCATTAAAATAATAAGATATAATTTACTCTTGGGATCATCATTCCATATTATTAAACATATAAACTCAGTTGAAAACAAATTTTCCAATGATACTTATCATAACTATCACAAGTCACCATACCAATATTCTTTCAATCAGCATGTCATAATATTGCTCAGCAAGCTGAGGACGACAGAGCACAAATCGGCCAAGCAGCTCCACAGCTGCTTCTCGTACACTAGTGGAGTTATCCATTAACCGTCCATGAACACCTCGTTGCATATCCAACTAAAAGGAACAAATAAACACAGATCCAAAATAAGAAATAAAAATTTCTTTCAAGCATGACAGAAGAACGCATGTGCATGATGGATATTTAATTTTTTTTTTACCCTGGCTAGAATACTGGGGTCTACAGCAACAACCTCAGATAAACACTTCATGGCTTTTGTTCGAACAGCAATTGCATTTTCACCAAGTACACGCAGAATCTAATAAGAGAACAAAAATAACAATTCAATTGCTTTGGGAAGGTAGCAAACAATGTTTAACAGGCAAAAATGCAGCAGAATAACATGCAAGTGATTTAACTAAAATAGGAATATCTGTCTACTAAAAATTCTATAGATCATCTCAGATAGTAAAAAGGTGCATGCAAGTTATGTTTCGTGGCACTGATAACTGAGCATGGATATTTACTAGGATTTGCTACATCTCTAAGACTGTTCCAAACAGGATTTACACAGGGTCCATATGTTCACTTTAAGTCCATTTTAAACTCTACTTTTGCCATTCGGTTCTGACTTTCACCATGGTTCTTTCAACAGGAGCGTTGGATTTGGGCACTATAATTTTAAGAATGGCTCAATATAAGTAACACAACCTAAACTAAACAACTAAACAACTAAACCAGTACTGGAGTTCAAACATGTCACCATGACAACATGTTAGTGCTCTTCTCCAGAAAAAGGAAATAAACCACACTGGTCAAACAACAGCTTCCAAAGTGACAGTAACACGCACTGCAAGCAATTAACCAAGTTGGCTTGTGTTTTCAAATCAAATTAAGATCAATTTAATGAGTTAATATTACCAAATGAGCATGCATCTTACAGAAACTGTAAAAAAATATTTTAACTTTTTATAATTATCCTTTTACTGTGTACATCTGAGATAATGATTTTGCCATATACATACACAGACAAATAAAATAACATATGTACAATATGACATATGAAATGCATGCAAGAAAAAAAAATATAAGCACTTCTGTCATCAATACAGAATATGAAAGCACATGGTGTTATGGCCTGTTAAATACCTGTGCTCAACAATGAACAGATATTGCACACTACCACAAAACTGTTTGGAATCAGAAACCAACTGTGTTTAACTGTACTAAGACTTCCAGCACAGTTTACCTGTGTCAAATAAATATCGAAGCTCTGGGCAAATGGCCTCATAGAGGCCAAGTAGCGAACAATCAAACATGCATCTTCATAGTCCACAGTATCAGAATTCATCCTGCCACAAAACCAATGTTTTAATTAGGACATGTTTATAAAAAAATATTAAAAACGTCAAATGCATGGTTCATAAAGAAATCAGTGGTGCTGAAACGTACTTTAATGTACTGAACTGAGACGGAGCAGTTTTAATGATGCTGCGAAGAAATGTTTTGCGACTTTCCGCTCTATGCATGATTTGTCCTGTGGTCTCAACATCTTTTGCATGATGAGTTCCTTCAGATGAATCCTCATCCTTCTGAGATTTAATTGCTTTCTCTGTCTCCATAGTTGTATCACGGAACCACTGTGCTATATAAAACTTCCGAGAAAACTGGAGACAAACAAAAACAACAGATAGAGAAGAGTGAAATTAACAGATTTGTAGTGAGATTAAGCGAGTCTAATGCATCAACCACATTTTGGAAAATACAATCAACAGTATATATTAGGGTGACAATTTCATTGAAGCACTAATATGCATGACCAAAAATCATTTTATTCAGTACATGTTGCTAAAATTATTTTTATATACACTTGACATCAGAAAGCTGAAATTTACCACTAATGATCCATCAGTTTCTGTGTTCTCATCCAGATAATCTAACAAAGCCTTTTGCAGCTGTTGAATTTCATCTTCTCCTCCTGAAACCTATCAGAAATAGAAAGATAGTTATAAAATAGAATATTGCACAGTGGTAATTATCATCTGTAAATCTGCATGTCCACATATAAAATACACCGAAGTTAATGTTCTGCAATTATCAATACATCTAACAATTTTTTAATCAATTACTTCTAAACTTTATACAGATTAAACCAAATTAGACTGTGGCTCGAAAGTCTAAAAAAGATTAACAGCAGAATAAGACTGGTTTTAAAACAGATTGACTGATTTGATTAATTTTCATTCTATGATCTTGTGTGAAGATCCTCTGTCCCAGAGGAAAAAAAAAGGGCTGAAATCACACACAGTAGACTGACACAAAGTTTAACCTATAAAAGTCATTGTTAGCTCTCTCACTAATATTAAATACTGAAACTGTGACTTCTCAGGTGAAAAAGGGATAAAAGGCAAAAAAGTCAAATGAAAATAAATATGAAACAGACAAGAGTAAAAACATATGGGAAGCATTAAAGAAATAAAAATAACTTGTCCCTTTGTAAAAATAATTGGTATAACTGTTTTCAGGGACAAAGCATCCATAGAGAGAAAGTGCAGCAAGTATGCTCAATCCATCTAGGAAAGAACTTATAGAGGCTGTTCCCAAACACCCCTGAACTCCAGCACTAAAGAATCACGCTCTCTGAGACTCAATTAAGTTTCTATCAGTCAAAAAGCTTGAGAACAAACATACATTTTATAAAAATGCCATCTAGTGCATAAAGCCTATCTATAGAATAGGATAATATTTTCCTGTGAAGCAGTTTTAAGATGCACAAAAAGGATTATTTATGAAATATGAATCTGAGAACATATGCTGGAGACTATGTATCAGATTTGTAAATATCTAAACTGTACGAATGTTAGAAACAGACTGTATTTTTTCCAAGAGGCTATTTTATAGGAAATATGTATATCCTGATCTCTTAAATAGTTCTAGCCTATGTAAATTGAATAACGATTTTGTATATGACCATCAGACAATGTATTTCTCCCCATATAGGGGGTATAGAGAATAAATCAGTATCAATTAATTTGTTAATGAATCAAAAACTAACTTTCTCAACATCTACAAGACAGCATAAAAACAGCATAACAGTTTACCTCTCTAAAGCCTGTATATGAGTGCCATAAGCCCAATTACCACTTTGAAATAGCAAATGCACATACATATATATATTTTTAAGGCCTCTTAAGATAGAATCGAACTGTCGCTCCATTATTTCCTCCATATTGTCACAAGAAAACTGGTTTTACCATTGTAATTAACCACTTAATATGATCACTAGGGAGATGGTGTGAGAAATACATGAATTAACAAATGTGATACTTATAAATTCAGTATATTTGATTCAGAAATCTGAACAATGAAAACTCATTCTCCACAATGTCAGTTTTTCACATATCTTTAAAACGTTCAAATTTTTAAATGGATACATTTTGATCCAGCTGGCACGGGATCTCTCACACACCTGTTTGAGGATTCTGGCTATAGATCCTTGATCCATTTTACTAGTGACTGCATCTTTCCTGAGTCTTGCAGCTACAGTTCCAAGATAGTCAAGGGATGCAACTCTTAATGCCATTTCTGTAGATTTGTTACTGAACTGGTGAACCTAAGAAAAGTAGAATAAACCGTTTTTAAAAAATATTTATTTATGCAACTGAGATTCTTCTAACAACACATTGCTTGACTTTATTAAAAATTCTACCTAGCTTGCATAAAATTATGTAATTTACTATTACATAACAGATACACTCCTTACTTTACATTAATGTTTTTTCCTTTTTTGGGTCTCTCTTTCTACAAATATGCCTGCTAGAGGTTTTTTTAAATATATATTTTTATAAAATAAACTGGACATCTAGTAGAGCAGATATCCTTTGCAATAGCATAGATCTTAAGCAACATAATGCAACTTCCTCATTATACACAAAAGTATAAAGAAAGCTACATTTTACCAGGAACAAGACCATAAAATATTTTTCCAAGAAACAGCTCAAATTACTGTGTTAATTACATTGTAATACTGAAGAATAATTCTCAAAAACACATCAACGAAAATATTCGCATTCTGTAAAATGTCACATTCCATAAATAAATGTACTATTATTGGTAAAAGACCAAACAACTTAACTGTTTTCAGGTTCTGTGCTAAAGGAATAGTCCAGAGAAGTATTTAACATGAATAATTACAACTATTACTCTGACTTTATTCCCAATGAATATCTACACTTATTAGATGCTATACAATGGCATTTTTTAATGTGGAAAATGTCATGGAATAGTAGATGTGGACTTCCATGAGAAACTGTATATATATATATGACCTTTACTAAGTTCCATATCAATGATCTTCTGACCTAAATTTTATTTTCTATGCATTAGATAATAGCGATACATGTAAGAAAATCCTGAAATGCTACATGTGTGTCAACAATAAGAAAGCATTCCTGTAATAGTTTGAGCTGAAATAAACAAGTTTAATTGCAATGAGAAATAAATTTATATAATAGTTAAAAACAAGAATCCCTTACCAATAGCCGTCCTAATAAGCTAAGTAGCAACTCTGCAGCTGGCCATTCTGGTTTATTGACTGTGGAAAGAAGATCTTGAATGAAGTTCTCAAACAGTGGTCTGTAATCTTCTTCCCCTTGTTTACTGCCACACCTGTTCAAAAGAAAATGCATTTTGTAAGTTAATTTAAGAGCCATTTAATCTTTTCTTCTGATGTAAACAGAAGTAATCCTATGTTTAACCAGAAAACCAGTTTTATGCAATTCTAAAAAAATCCAAATTATTAGCAGAAAATTTGATTTTATGTATTTATGGACAAATAGTTTAAAAAGTTATCACTTCAAGTTGCACTGCAAGTAAAGCAGCTAATACAGGATATTATAATTTTGTTCCTAAGATTTTTTTATTTATTGTTTAGAGTTAAAGTCTGCATTAACTTGGATGGACAAAATAGGTAAAATGCTAAAGCTCAAGCTAGAGTGGGGTATTTAGGAGGTGTTGTGTCCTTAGATCTGGTCTGACTTATCTCACAGTGATAAGACATCTCAGTATTATGCTCCACAAAGCTTAAAATCAGAATGCAAAAAAATCAAAAGATAACATATCTGATAGTGTTTCACTTATACGTTGCACCCCTAACTTTAATGATACCAGAAGTATGCAGAGATATGGCTAAATGGCTTGTAAATAGCCTTTTGGCTTAACAATAGAAATTAACATGATAAAAACCTCAGGACTTTTTGTTACAAATCCTTTGGTTATTCAGGTATATTTTTCTTCCCCTGTTGAGCTACTGACATTCCTAACTATCTAAATGAAAGTTAATTTTAGGTTTTTTATATCTTTGTCATTTTGACGACTGAAAAAATCTGGTTTCACCACTTAAATATTTTACTTAGTCTTCTCTTTCATGCTTCAGATGAGTAAAAGACCTCTGATAAAAGGATCCTACATAAACGATCAGACAGATTCTTAAATGTGTAAAGAACTCCCTGCAGAATTTCTGTTCCATCTTTTTTTTTCCAGACAGGTAGCTCTCTTAGGGATCTATAAAGTACATTGTTATAAGTAACTGCATTAATAGGCATTTAGCATTGCAAAGTGGTTTGGTTTGTCTTAAGGTGTGATAGATTTTATTCGGAGTTGGTTTCATCAATATACTAAAGAATGCAACAGTACTTACTTCTTAAGGAAAATAGAAAGGAAGTTTTGTGCTGTTCTCATGGCTGTTTCATACGAGTTAGTAATAAGCACATCTTGATCCACCTAAAAATAACAAGATTTATTTGTCTAATATTTTAGCATACACAGAAATAATTTCCAGATCAGCATTTCTCATTCATCAAATAATTACAGCAGACATAAAAATACAATGCTTAATTACTAGAGCACCATCGTAAAATATTATATGTACAAAGTCATTCCTGTACAAAAAAAAAGAAATATTATTGTCCTGGTTTTGGCAGGGATGGAGTTAACTTTTCCTCTCAGTAGCTGGTATGTTTTGGATTTAGTGTGTGAAGAATGTTGATAAACACCCTGATGATACCAGTTGTTGTGAATGAGACCAAGGACACTGTCCTGCTTTCCAAGTCTCGCTAATTTACAGATGCAGGAAGCTGGGAGAAAGACAGACAGAATAATTGACCCAAACTGGCCAAAGAGAGCATTCCAGGCCATAAACGTCATGCTCATGGGGGCAGGCGAGGGTGGGTATCTGCCTTCCTGGCATCCATCCTTCCTGCTTGTTTTTGCTGGCATCATTCCCTCTACCTTGCTGGCTCCCTTTTGCTCCTTTGCTTGCTGCTCGGTTTTGTTTCCGTGATCGCTGCTCGGGACGGGCTGTATCGGTCATTGGGACATCGGGTGGTGAGAAAACACATATTGTTCACTTTGTATATTTTTAATATCCTTATATTCTGTTATTATTGTAGTTTTCCCTTGTTATTTTAGTAAATTATCTTTATCTCAACCCACGAGTTCTCCTTCCTTCCCAATTCTCTCCCCCATCCCCCTGGGGAGGGGGAGGGTGAGCGAGAAACTGTGTGGTGATTCGGGCTAAACCATCACAATTACGGCTCTAAAAAACTTCTTACTTTTTTGTTTGATTCCTCCTCTGAATTAGAATCTTTTTCTGTTGATGGCAAATGCACCACACACTGAATAAGCTGCAGAACTAGTGCTGTTACCATCTGAATATACATAGGCTCTCCATCAGTGTCACTGCTGTTTAACCTGTTAATAAGAAAAGACAGCATTAACACTAAAACTAAACAAAAAAAAACAAAACAAAAAATTTTTGGTCCTAAATAACATCTTTCTAAAATTATTACCACAGCTAGAAATCTGTGTTCTAGACATTTATCTAGTCATTTGCTTCTCTCATATGCAGTGAAAGATTTGGTCTAACAAAAAAGGTAAGTATTATTCTCAGGTCAAAGAGATGAACTGAAACAGCTCACAGATGGGCTATGAAAGTATCTGTGAAGTTCAACAGATGAAAAATCTACAGAAATATTTAATAAATCAAATACCTACATACTAAGGCACTTACTAATAGGCTTATTATGTACAATGCCATATCCATTTCCAACATAACTTTAAAAAATACACCAAACTGGTCCTATTAATTTATTACTTGTATATTATTTAATGTATGTGAAATGTGCAGGACTTTTAAACAAGAGAAAATAGTGACCATGACCTGGATTGACTTCTACAAGAGTTACACCTATGGTAATTTCAGGTAGCGTAACAGACTCTAAACTTCAGCATGCAAGAGTGTCTTTAAGTTGGTATGACCAGTATGAATACACTCCACCTCACATTTTTCCCCTTCCAAGTGATTTAACCTGACAAATAGTATAGTGTTTACTATCCATATGTACATCAACAGCACTTAATGCTACAATATGAAGATAGAGTTTCAAGACAGAGGGAGGTAGATTTAGAGTAGATATTAGGAAAAACAAATTTTTTACAATGAGGGTTGTAGAACACTGGAACAGGTTGCCCAGAAAGGTGGTGGATGCCTGTCCTGGTTCTGGCCAGGATAGAGTTAATATTTACCTGAGCTGGGTGGAGAACTGAAGCTGGTAGCCCCTATGGCTGGGATAGTTAACTAATTAGCTAACAGCTGGGGTTAATTTACCCAAATTAGCCAAAGGGCTATTCCATCCCATCTGACATCATGCTCAGTATATAAGTGAGGAGGGTGCTGAAGGGAGGCTCTCCTAGTTGGAAGAGACTGGATGTGGAGATCTGTTGTGAGCTATTATACTGTATTTGTGTTCCATCACTCTATTGTTTTCTTGTCATTACTGTTAAATTTACTTTTTGTTTAATCTCAACCCGCGTGTTTGGTTTTTTTTTGTTTGTCAAATCTCCTCCTATTCTCTCGGAGAGTGGGGGGAGTGAGAGAGAGACTGCGTAGTCTGGTCCCCGTTGGGGCTGAACTACGACAATGCCCCATCCCTGGAAACGTTCAAGGCCAGGTTGGATGGGGCTCTGAGCAACCTGATCTAGTTGGGGATGTCCCTGCTCCTTGCAGGGGGGTTGGACTAGATGACCTTTGAAGGTCCCTTCCAACTCTAACCATTCTATGATTCTATGATTCTAAAAGGTGACAATCTCTGACATAATTATCCCCAAATTATCAAAATAATAACTGGGCACAAAACAGACTGCAATTATTATCTTTATGAAGTTATCTTTGACTACTTGTACAGAGAAAATCTTTTCATGTCAAATTTTAGGTAAGCTGTACCCTTCATGACTGTAGCCACAGACAGGGAATGTCCTTCAACAGATCAGAGCTAGGACTCTAGAGATAAACAGTGCAGTCACTGTGGCCTTGAGATAGTGACTTCCTTCTAGTAAAGGTCCTAATTCAAAGAGGGTATCTACCATTTATGCTCCTATGCCTACCACCTTCCTATTTGCTAGATCTCTCTGATGTTTATAACCAAAACAATAGGAAATAGTAGGAACAAGCACTCATGTTAACATTAAGGTTGCTCAATTCAACTTCAAAGTTTCAGTGAATTCCTGGATACTTTCTGTTCACCCACCCTGGATCAGACAACCTATTTCATTGACAATTTGTCTGTCTCCAGGGAAAAGATGTATGCAAGCAAAGAACAAAATCAATGCCAACAACAACTGGTTTAGAATCATTTAGTGTCCAACCTCAATTTTAACTGAAATCCAGTTCAGGTCAGATTCTTTCTCAAACTGAACCTGAACCTATACTATTATTCAGAAGATGCACTGAAATTCAGCTGAAGTGCTTAAAAGACAATTAAAGTGAACTGAGTAGTTCCTAAATGAAACTCATTCAAAAGAGTATTAGATTGAATCCCTGGAAAGAGTGCCCCAAGTGTGTACTCATAGAAATTCAGCCAGCATTTTCCTATTAAGCTTTAGCAATGACAAAATTATATAAAAGCCATACAAAACAGAACCAAAGAATTTTTCAACAAAAAACATCACACTCATTTACATCCTTAGTGAGACAAATAATAAGATATTTATTTTGTTTTGTAAGCAGGCATAAATATGATGGCATAGGAAACTGATTAATACAAAATATATTTGTCAGGAAATTCTGCTCTCGCTAGAGGTTTTGAAATATCAACCTCTAACAAAGCACAGCTTGTGGAGTCACAGATTTTTAAAGAAGTTGTCAATACTGAAGCCTAAAATCCTACATCTACAAAACTGTAAATGCTACTGTCTACAAATTATCAATCTATGTCAGAAATTACCTGAAGTTTCTCAAACTCCTCTTGCTAGTTGGTAGTCTCGCAAGGGAAGTGAAAATTTCTTCTAGTATTAACTGTCTATGTTTTTCATACCTGGAGAATACCTATTTAACAGTTACAGGATTGTTAAAAAATCATTTATCATTACATAAAATATCGCTTGTTAAATAGATTGTTAAAAATTATATATAGAAACATCCACTTTACATGACATTTAAATAAATTATATTTAATGCATCTTATTTTTAATGCATTGCTTTGTTTTTTCAAAGCAAGCATTTCTTTATAAAATACATAAAAACTTTTCCAAATATAGATTTTTAAAAATCTTCAGATAGCATAAATGTGTAATAGCTCTTAAAAGTACCATATGTTTTAAACATTTCTGCCAATGGTACAATATACTGTATAAGAAAGTCAAACAGTGTAATGCTAAGCTTTCAGGCTCCAGTATAGAGCAAAACTCTCTGGTGCCATAAATTAACATGAACACGTGTGGTTTTAGAGCACATTTGAGAAACCAGTTTTACTTCATATCCTAAGCTTTAATGTTTGCCTGACATGAAATATTCTTTCAGTTTACAGGATCAGGATTGTAAAGTCTGCCTCTCCTTTTGTTTAGGCAGAATTACTTTTATAAATACTGGAGTACATACATAATCCTTACAAAGAAGGAAAACTTCCACTTGAACAAGCAGATCTGTGTTGCACTGCAGTTTTCCTGAAATAATATTTTATCTGCCCCATGATTTTTTCACATGATACCAAACTGTAAAAACATGCAAGAATAAAATTAGTTCTAAACTCCAATTCTCTACCAGCAAAAATACAGCCTATGTAAATGCCCTAATAACTCTCAGAAGTACAGGAATACGAAACTGCAAATTAAAAATTACTTACTGCAGTCACTAATTTGATGGCACATAACTGTAGTTCACTGACATTTTCTACAAAGAAAGGTGTTATTCCCATAGATGATACCTATCAAAGGAAAGAAGTTATTGTAAGTACATTTGACTAGCAAACTGATATTTATCCAGTTTCACAAGTAGGTTATTCAGCAGATAAGGTATTCAACAACATGTATTACTTAATATTAATTGCAAATAAAGTTATTGAAGTGTATTTGAATACAATCAGGTTATATTTTCTTAAGTGTACAATAAAAACCATTAAAGATTGGAACATTAAATGCACTTCTGCAGATTACATACTACACAACAAACTAGTCACTGATGTTAATAATTCAGAAGTTTGTAATGATTTCATACTTCATGTCATTGAGACAATCACACTTTACAGTCTCTCTGGGAAAAGAAAAAACAACATTCGCAGACAGAAATTATTCTGATAAAACTTACCTGAAGAATAGTTGTATCAGTAAGAAGCTGTATCTCCAGCAACTCTGACAAACTGCTGACAATGTCACAAACTTTGTTATACAACATCACTATAACTCTTTGCTTGTGGGTGGAACACTTGGCACGTTTTGCTTTTGAACTTAAAACACCACCTAGAAAATAAAAAATATCTTTATTAATTTTTTCAGTGATTCACTTACATCAAATATTGGAAAGATGATCATCTTCCTCAAAAAATGTCCCCAAAACAACTTAATGACTACAGATTTGTAAATGCAATTGCTTACAGAAGAAAAACTATTTAGTGTAATCAGCTGGAAAGCAACAATTTCATATTTTCATAATTGCTCTGAATTCTGGATCCAAGATTTTTAAAACAGTTGTTGAATTTGGACACTCACATCTAAAGGTATGTATATGATAACAAAACGCTAAATGCAAAACATTTAGCATACTAACCACCATGAGGATCCACTCTATACACAGGATCATATTGAGGATAGAGAGTGTTCTGCAAATGAAATTTTGTGTATTGAATAACTCTTTCTATTACATCCTCAATATATACAGCTTTAGGCATATTTGGTGATGTCATAATATTGATAGCAGTAAGACAAGCATCAGCAGATTTTGTCACTCTCTCCATAATAAGATCTCTCCATAATCTCTCCTCATCTTCAGTGTCATTGTTCTGTAACAGGCAAGAAAAAACAAGATAGCATGAACAAGAAGTCAATTTTTTTATCCTTACCAAGTAAAAGATAATATTATTTTAATATACTGTGTAATTTAGCCCCACTCAGGATCAAGCTATGCAGTCTCTCGCTCTCATGGGCTGCAGGTGGATATCTGCTCCTCCGTGGACCTCCATGGGCTGCAGGGGGACAGCCTGCTTCACCATGGTCTTCACCACAGGCTGCAGGGGAATCTTGGCCAGGAGCCACATTACTCCTCCCCCTCCTTCTTCACTGACCTTGGCATTTGCAGCCGTTCCTCTCAGAAGAAAAGTTCTTCACAATTGACTCAGGCAGATGCCTCTCAGGTTCTCTTCACATCTCATCTCCACTTCTTGCAGCCAGGCTGGGCCAAGTCGGGCCCAGTTGGCCACCCGGCAGGAGGCCCGAGGGTGAGGGCCACAAGACAAGGCCCACAAGGCTCACACCTCCCCCTCTCTACCCTCCACTTCAGCTTCTTCACATATTCTTCTTTTTTTTTTTTTTTCAAATTAATTTTTCCCCTTCTTAAATACGTTATCGCAGAGGCGTTATCAGGGAACATTCTGCTACCAAGTGGCTCGGCCTTGGCCAGCAGCGGGTCTGCCCTAGGCCCAGATGAGTCCACTGGACAAAAGGGGAAACTTCTAAGCAGCTTCTTGCAGAAGCTGCCACTGTAGCTCCCCCCCGTCCCCACCTAAACCAACACATATACTTACATATGCACACATACAAAATGATGTATTTCCTTTATGATACAAAAATAGTTTGTTTTAGAAATCAACTAATGTTTGTTTTACTAGCAACAGGTTTGTAATCCTAAGGTACAAATCTTCAATGTTTCACTCTATTCTTCTGGTAAAACACAAAGAAGCTTTCTGTGTATCACTGGAAAGCACTATGAAGGAAGATTGCCACTTTCTCTGCTTAAGAATGATGTATCTTAATCAAAATCTAAACTCATTCATCTAGTGATTTCTTCAGAAGCCTATGTGCACCAGTTGCTGCTTCGATCAGTCTAAATTTTGCCGCTAGAGGGAATTCTTACACAAAAAGACTGTTAAGTCACACAAAAGTCATGAGAATTCAACTTTCTCCACTTCACAGACAGACTCATCTATTATCAATGGGTTTAAAACATGTCTTATCAAAAATAACCATTTAGATTTAGCACAAAGTATAAGATCTCTGTATTTATGTGTTTGTACAACTTATAAAAACAAACATACATGAGGCTAATTATGATCACCCAGCACTACTGAAATATTGCAGTAACGTTATTAATAACAAAACCAGGCGGAATTTTTAATAACTTCTCTGGTACAGATATAGTCTACAGAGAAAAAAGAATCTTTCTTGCCTGTATAACAGCACAGTTCAACACTGTTGGCTTTCCTTCTAAAAATAAGGGGTTGGTGAAACCATAACAACTTTTTCCCTTTGGGGTAAGAGAATCTAAAAATATCATGGTGCATTTTATAAATATGAGATGTATATATATATATTTGAAAAATCAACAGAAATCGGAAGATCCCTACATAGAATGGCTTTAAATTATTTGTTCCTTACACAAAGGAGGCTTAAAACCCCCCCCCAAACAAACAAACAAACAAAAACTCCAACCCCCAAATCCCCACAAACAAAAAACCCAAGTACTTTTAAATGTTTTCTTTTTTTTTTTTTTGCTCATTAATCTTGGAAATAAAAAGAATCTGCAAGTGCAATCTGCCTCTGAAAATTATCCTGACATGGAGGTAGGATATTTTCACTGCACTGTAAAAGAAGTGGGCTTACTCTTTAGCAGAGGCTTTCTTTGCCATAATGACCTGAATCACGTTTAATGGGTTTTAAGAAAAATCTAAAGCTTGTTTGGATAAAAATTGCTTCTTTTTTAATCAAAGCTTGGTCTCTGAATTGCAATCATTGGACAATTTAATTAACTGCTTAATTATCTTTAGTTTTACTACAAAAAGCTAAAAGAAAAATATCACTTTAAAGGCACTGGCATAAAGACTAAATCATATTGAATTAGAGCAGGTAAACCAGCAACATCTTTTAACTTATTTTTCATACTGCTAAAGACATTCAGAACCATATACTGAAACTTTGAAAACTCAACAAACTATCTAGATTAAAATATTTAGTTACAAATAATGTCTCTCTGGTTTTAATTTAAGTTCAAATTCTTCCTTTCCAATATACATAATTACTCTCTATTTCTGCAGATCAAGATTTTTTTCCCATAAAATTCAATAACTCTATTCCTGCTAGAATATTGTTTTGACTAGAAAGAGTAGAAATAAATAAATAAAATGTGTAATATCACATTTCAGTCTCATAAAAAACTCCAAACTCCCATGTAGTTGTTCTGTAGTATATCAGAAAAAAAAAAACCTAAAATCTTAAACTTCCTGTTAATTTTGTTTACATTGATAACTTCAACTTTGCAGCATAAGAGCAGACCTAAATAAAGCACTCCCTCAGTTCTTAATGCTCAGGAGAAGAATATGCTCTACATGAAAGCTGTAATACTTCTTCCATTGTGTAAGGGATGTTTTATGGACACGTAGAAAAGTAGTAAAGAAATGTCCAATGGTGCAAGTTACACCAGTTACCATTTATATTTCAGGATGAAACTGTAATATTTAAACTTAATTCAAAAGACAACTCAGTTGCTCCCAATACATCTGTTAGTTACCAGTACTATAGTAAAACATGTATAGTACTGAGAGAATATAATCAATTGAATTTTACTTCAAATCTTAAAATTTGGCAATCTCTTAATCACATACAGTATTTGAAACTATCACTATATGGGACTCAAGTGAAGAAAACCCTATTCTACACAATTGTGCGAAAAGATATAATTTGAAACTCACATGGTTAAGTAATGTAGAAAGCTTTGATCCATCTTGAATATTCTTCTCCAAAATATTCAGGACTTTTACTGTTTTATCTGTTGAGAGCTAAAACAAGAAACAAAACACATCAAACAACTGTAGGAACATAAAGGCTTCCACATTGCTGAAAAAAAAGTCCATGGATGAAGGACAGAACATGTTATGTAATCTGACAAACTTAAATTTTAAGTAATTTGAGATAAGGATTGAATCTTGACTTGTCTGGTTTCTGACACAGCATGACTGAGAATGCTGATAATAGAATTAAACTGGTGAAATATGTTCTAAGGTTGCTAGCAAACTGCATTATCAACCAGCAAAATCCACAGAAATGTATTTAAAACTACATATCTGTAATTAATGTCATATAGTTATAAACTTTTGTTTCTAGAAATAGAAGTTTATCAAATCCAAGTATCAATCACAAATTCTAACTGACCATATAGAGCTTTATTGAGAGAATCCAAATTCTATGGACAAGTAGAAATAAAATTCCCTGATACTTGAATGCTAATAAAAACAAAACATATTCTTAATAACAGTGTTAACTTTGAAAACCTAGCATGTTGAAAAAAAGTAACTCCAACTCACTGATGTTCTACAGAATTATGATTAAATAATCTGTAGAATATACTAAACTCCAGGACAGTCAGTTTCATTCATCCGGATACTATTGGTGCTCACCTTCAGAAGCAACAAAATTCAGATTTTATGTATACATGTATGTATGTATGTGAAAAAAACAGGGAACAGAGGTTAAGGGTGAGAACTATCAGGAAAGAGAAACACTCAGGCTGATAACATGCTACAAAGGAAGGTAGGGAGATCAAAGAAAAGGCCAGGAAGAGTATCTAAATCTTGGATTAAAGAAAACCCTTCAGAGTGACTTGTATAATCAGTGGCTTCACAGACACTTCATAAACATAGTAAGTGGTCATTAGCAGGAAGAGTAAGAATTTAACACAAGACTGCCCAAAGTCAAGAGTTCTAGGAAGATAAGGAAAGCAAGAAATTTTTTTCTAGAGATGTGATACCAACAGTTTGCACCAACACAAAGTTCCCTTGAACTGAAGTCGGGAAGAGTATGGCAAAGATACTACAATATGCAGTCTACAGAAAATTAATCTTCTTATCATCTGAGGCATTAAAACTTCTAAGTCTGAAAGGGCACTTTGGAGAGAGGAAGGAAGTAGGCAATTCAGTGCGATGCTGGATGGACATCATACATTTACATTG
This sequence comes from Chlamydotis macqueenii, assembly GCF_036417535.1. Taxonomy (NCBI): domain Eukaryota; kingdom Metazoa; phylum Chordata; class Aves; order Otidiformes; family Otididae; genus Chlamydotis; species Chlamydotis macqueenii. The sequence goes on along the minus strand of NC_141592.1, from coordinate 14,673,445 downwards.
CACTAACAGCATATATCAGAAAGGGTGGATTTCTTTACTTTACCAGCAGGTTCTGTTTTACCGTGGTTGTTCCACATTAGCTGTAAGGAGCAAAGCCTACAGGCTGATGTGCTTTTGTGAAAGTAGATTAATTATTTTAGATTTTACTGCTCAGGCATGTGTTACCTATTGGCATATAGTGCTCTGAGTCAGCGCTAACAGAGAGAAGGACCATTCAACAAAAACAGCTTCAGAGACAGTAACAGTTAAGATGTGGTAACTTTTTAAGCATTTCAGCTAAGTCAGCAGAAGCACAACTGTTCAAAATATCTGTCACATACACACCTGAAGAGGGTGGAATATTACAGGGGATACAAGTTTTTGTATATTTAGCAAAATTAAATGTTCAAAAAGAGTTAAATACTATGAAGATGTACCTTGTCCATAATGCCCATTGCCTTGATTTTTGCAGATTCACTACCCAACTCACTAAGCTGATGCTTTCCCAGCAGCAATTCCTGTGGAATCTCATCATCATTGCCTTAAAAAAAAAATTAAAAATTAACAATCATATTTCTAATAAGACTTCAAGGAAAGCAGTATTTTACAGCCAATATGAAAATGCCAACTGAAGAAAAAGAACTGATTTTCCAAATAGTTAGCATCTAATAGCTCCATCTAATGAAGACTGATGATTACAACTTTTGTTTGTGTTAAAACGACTACTTGTTAAATATGACTAAAAGTCATAAATTAAAAAAAATTTTAATATAAAAAACCCATTTATTGCTGCTCTTGTGCCATCACTCACATTTCAGTAAAAGAAATCTTAAATGATTGTAGTCCTAATTCTAAAGTTCAAATCTGAGGAAGGGTAATAGATGAAAAACACACAGGAAATTAAGCACCTTGGGATACACTGCGTCTTAATCACATTTAAAAAAATTAACGAATGCTTCATTATCTATTGAAATGGTGACAAAATCTTGGTCAACCTGAACTACTTCATCAGACACTTATGCTAAACTGACTTGTTTTCCACTGAGATTGATAAGGAGCATACAGTGATTCAATGCCCCACCCATAAGTACATAAGCACTCTGCTGCTGAATTGAGTAATCAAGCTCTGTTGGGCCAAAGGCCACAACAGAAGCAAAATTATGTGCCTCAGACACTATCGGCAAGAGAATCATCTTACGTTAGTATTGTTTACAAATATATTTTTGACAGAAGATAACACCATAATGACATCCCAAAGAAGTATCCTTTCCACTACAGGGGACTATTATTTGTCTCATTGTGATTTATGTCCCTTTGGGATTCTGCAGGGAGGAAGAAAGAGGATCTTCTTCCTGCAGCAGCAAGTGAAATTGGAAAGGTAAAGGCCTCCAATCAAGGTAGAAGCCATATAAATGCAGTATACCGTAGCATGTATCACAGGCAATTAAATCACAAAGAAGGAAGTTTGGAAATACTGAGATGCAATTTTTTTTGTTTCTTGTGTTTCTAACTGGGGGAAGCATTTTGAAAATTTCTGACATATTACCAAAAGCTGTAAAATCCATGTCTTCTAAATTTTCCAAAATATTCTCTATTGAAGCAGTAAATCTTTTGAAAGTTGAAGAATCCATCATTTCTGGTGAAAAAAAAGAAATGTATATATAATTATTTTATATACAAAACAGAAAATACAAACTGTAGAAAATAAATCTTCTAAAATTACCTTCAGGTGTTAGTTTAGGTTCATAAGCTTTCCTCTTCTTTTGTTTTTCTTTTTTCTTCATTTTTCTAGCTACTAATTAAGAGGATAAAGGATTGTTTACATTTCTTATGCTTATATTCAATACTGCATGTAAATATGTTTATTTTAAAATGTTTAATATATCCCTTAAAAATGCACTAGTATTATGGAAGAAAATAAAATTTTTAAAATCAGTTACCCTCACTGAAGCTAGGAGGAGGAGAATAATCATTCATATCAGAGTCATCAGGACTGCGATTACGGTAACGGCTACTACCAGAAGTCCTCCTTCCTTCATGATAATAACCACTTCTCCTATGGTCACCAGAACTTCTTCTGTCATGTTCTTCATACTCCCAAGCTTCATCTCTATCCTTTTTATGTCTTTTACGAGAAGCTAGAAATGAAATGCATTTTAAGTAGAAAAATTCTACTTTTAATAGCTCAAAACTATACATTTGCAAGTTAAACACTATTGTATAGGTGTTCTGTAAAACAAGTGAACACTCTAAAACTATCATATAAAATTCTGTTATGGCATTATTCTAACAATTTCTTTTGAGTTACATGAAAACTGTGCCTGAAACTGGCAAAGACACCAGCAAACATTTAAAACTACAAATTTACAGGGCATTTATCCTTTTTAAACAAAGTAAGGGAAGCAGAACAAATCAAGATAAGTTTCATCCTTTCATGAGAGAACACTGAGATAATTTCTTCAGTTATCTAAATTGTGACTATTACTGGGTGTCCATGTTCCAATTCAGTGATTGCTTTGTCTAACACAGCAACTTCCAATGAGACTTGGCAATTTAGTTGCTTAAAGATATTCTCTTCTGCCAAGACAACTAAAATTTTGTCTTGATATACATTGCAGGAAATTCAGTGTAAAGGAAAAAGCTGAAGTCAAAATTCTGGGCCAGGCAGCGAGTATATATCACAGAAGGTTATTATAACCAGTTTTCAGTCAGGACCAAAAAGCCCTACAGAACTGAATACTGAAAAACTGGGATAAATTTTCTGTACAGAAACAGAGACTTGGTGGAAATAAAGTGCATGCACATGAGGGAGGAATGGAGAGTTTTCTGTTGTTTTCAAAGACAGTCTTGAAGGGGAGAGGGTGCTAAAATGTAATAGAAAAAGGATATGGAGGAGGAGGTAATTTCATCCATGAAATCAGTCAACTCTCCATTATCTAAGGTAACAGGATAAACGGGCTAGCAAAGAGATCTCTATCACAGACTGTGCTGTGAAGACCAAAATGGCTCCAAAACATTACACTCTAGACTAGCAGAGTTTATGTTCTTGTGAACTTGCATATAACAGCCCTGGCATCTATTTATCTCTATCAAAGTATCCTGAAGTTTAGAGAGGTATGACTGTATGTAGGGATGTTTCTCAGCAAAATGACTCCAAGCATTCATACAGAACGGGAACAGAACTGACAAGTTCTTTCCACAACCCCCAGTTTATTGAGAAGCAAAGGAAACATATCAGGATATAGTCACACCTAGTATAGTACCAGGATATAGTCAATAGTCAGCCCAGGCTCAGAACTAATAAAAAGAACAACATTGAACCTGTGGTGATACTAATGCTCTACACTGCACCCTAGAGGGCTCCCACTTCTGAAAACATAGTACAAAACTTCTGCACAGAGGTGGTCTGAGTGTTTAAGGTAATAACTTAGTTCATATGGATCAGACTTGCTTCTGGAGGCACTACAGTCATATTCACGAAGCCTGAGCTACTAACACTGTCAGTTCTAAAATGGTTAAGACTTAACTGCAACTGAAGAAATGGAGAGCTGTCTGGGATACCTGAAGTGAGCATATTGGAGAAGAAAGTAGGGGATTTATGGGAAAAGACTTTACACATCTTAACTGATTCTTTTCCTCCCATGAGACAGTATTTTGTGGAGGTAGATGAAATCTGTCTTCACAGTTTACAAATCATCAGTATCAATTTAAGATCTGTAGGATGATTTCTGACCTCAGCTACATCTCCATGAGAAAAGTAACTTCCAATATTGCTTTCCAGCAGAAATTTAAATTGAACAGTTTATCAATGCTGCATAACAAAACAGAATGTGTTACAGTTGTGCTGGCTCTGCAAGGCAAATAAATTGAACATGGGAACAGCTATTCACAATCAGTCATTGCTCTACAAAGTTTATTTTGAAGTAGATAAAATTGACTAAAAATGTAAGTATTAATAATATTTCAAGAGTTATTATTCATTTTATACATAAATAAAGACTATCCAGAATATAAACACCCAATTTCCTTCTGAATTCTGCCAAACATTTATGCAATAACACATTTAGCACTTATTGTATGAGAATGGTTTAATCAATTTTTAATTTCTCATCATTTAATTTAACGGAATGCCTCTTCTTCATGAGATACTCAAACAAATTTATCTTCTTCTATAACAATCACTAATTAGTATTTTTTAAAGTTTGATTTTAGACAACCAAAAGAATTCTGAAATACATATTTGTAACAGTACAAAATCTATTCAGTGTACTTGTCACTAATCTTTCATTCTCTTGATCGTTTTGTCTCTTGTTTTAACTCAGTTCAGTTCTACAGTATCCTTTGAGAAATATTATAATTTATTTTTAAACAAGATGTCCTCAATGAATTGTTTAGAATGATGTCCAGATCTCTTGAGTGGATATAGTGAATCTAGAATCCCTTAAAGCATATAATTACTGTGAAAGTTTTCCTTAATTTCCTTCACTTTGCATTTAAGAATTTCAACAGCCACTGTGGTTAATAGGTAGATTAAGATCTCTCTGAAATTTCTGACAATCCTCTCCAATCCCAACCAACTTTACTTCTTCTTTTTTTAATTCACTGTTACAATTATTAACATCATAAACAGGTGAAATGATATGGTAAACAGAGACTATAGAATCCTGAATGAAGCAAATAATCTGATTACAAGTTACCTCAAGATCTCATACTCACGGTCAAAGCAGCATTATTCAGTTATATTTTAAATAAAACCCAAACAAAAAGACATTCTTTTCTGCTTCTTTGATAAAGATCAGAGGTATCGCTATTATAATTTTTATGTGTATGTGTGCATACACACTGTGTATCTGTTGGATGAGAACTTGAAACATATTTTAAAAGCAGGACAAATAAATCTTTCTCTTTTGGACTCTAAGAAAGACTAAGAAGCAAAACATATTTTACAAAAGTTCAGTAAGATGTTTAGATAAGCAAAGGTGGAGAATCTAAACTTGGAATAAATCATTATAAGCAAAATGCTTTCTCAGGTTAACAGCAATAGGCACTTCTCCTGTAGCCCTGAATAGGTAAGACAGCTAAGATGTTACTCAGACTGAACTGATTCATTCCATTTTAATGGAGTTTCTTTTCAGTGTTGGCTAACTGAACTACTGTAGAGAAAAACTAACTATGCTCTTATTCACAAGCAGGAAATCCCTTCCTAACTTAGATGCATATTACGATTTTTTGAAACTTATGAACTTTAGCTGATTGCACAGCAAATTCTAACTACAAGCTTCCTCTCTTCCTTTGAAATCACTTAATTCAAAAATAGCATCATCAACAAATGCTATTTTGAGAAACCATCAGCAATAATTACAGTTTTTCAAGCAATATACCATGGAAATAAAAGAAGAAAAAATATTTTAAGAAACTTCTAGGCACTAACATTCTTAATTTATCATGTCAGAAAAATTCAGGAGAGGATCTTTTGCTTTTCTTATCAATGAAACTCAGAATAATTTAAAATTTATTTACTGAAATTTTTCATAGCATAGCTTTGTTTGCAAACTTTCTGAGCTGCTTTACAGGATATTTTCTTTAATCTGATTGGCTAAAAATATTTAATTGTACAACTAAAAAAAAATCTAGGCAGTGGCTTCCCATATGGTAATTAAGGAAAGAAATTTAACAACTAGCTGCTTTTCATCTTGAGTGACAAATTGAAATAGAGTAATTTTTCTTTTGAAAGAAAAAAAGGTTCTTGGCCAAGTAGTTGTCTGGACAGTAAATTTGTTTTCTTATATTTTAGGGTAGCCAATAAAAAAAAAACTATATTTTTTCTAAAAGCAAAATATTAGCCTTCCTTAGGAGTAGGAACAGAACGATGTACTACTTACATTCAAAAGCTTCTTCACTGTCATTGTCTTCATCAGAACTGATTTCAGCATATTTTGGTTTCTCATTAACTGTGCTACGTTTGCGCTTGTTCATTTTCACACGTTCACAAAGTGGCATAGTGGATTCAATTTCTGCCAGGAGCTCAGGAGGCAACTCCTTTAACACTGACTGATCTATGCTACCTATTAATGGAGAGCAAGAAGAGTAAATGTGAATCTGAAGATAATAATAAGGGCCCAACACTACAGTCCTTTCTCAGGAACTGCTTACAGTATATCCACTAATAAATAATATCACAGCTATATATATTTGGATGTATTTGACAGCCTTTTCTAAAGTTGCAATTATTGTTCACACTGGAATTAGAAATTAACATAACAAATTGTATACACATTTCCTTCAATAAAATATTTTGCCAGACATATAAACAAATTCAAATTGGTGAATTTCCTTTGTTCTACTTCCACAAAATTTAGTCTTATTTTGGTTCACCCTCTGAATTCAATAGAATTTCTAACAGTGTAGCTAAATTAAGGATTCATTATGCCTCATAAACAGTTCTGTTTATTCTCATTCATATTACTTAGTGTACACAAGACAGTAATCTTCCCTTTTCCAGTAGGTAGAGACAATCTGTGGCAGAGTCTCTGGGGTTTTATCCATAAATACAGACCAAATCATTGACATCCCAACCTCTGCCTCAGATTTTATTTCTTACCTCCTACTAGTCATTTTATAATGCAACCCAAATTTTTCTTGATTTTGTTACAAAGCATAGTTGAAAGATTTTTATTTAATATAGACATACAACAAGCTGGACCACATTAGGTTTCATTTCCACAGAGGTAAATAGTTAGACATCATCATACAATGCTCATCACATTTTGAAACTACAAATACTAGGCCCATATACAGTCAGTATGAAGGAGATTTAGAGTAAAAATATTTTACAAGTGACACAAGGAAACCAAACTAATTTAAAAGTATTTCTTGGGGTTTTGTTTATTTGATGTCTTTATTTATCAAAGAACCTATTGCACAGATTTTAAGATTATCGGACTAAACTGTTAACCTTTTTCCAACAACAGAACAAATGCCTTTTTCATAAGTGCCTCTCTCTCCTTTCCAAGGCATACTATATTATTTAGATAGAGAGGAAATCACCTGCCGATTGCTATACACACACACACAAAAAAAAAAACCTCCAAGAAATCATCTTCTGGATGATAATTCACTTTTTAATTGAATTCACTATATCAGTAACATAACTTTCTAAAATTTATTTCCATTTTTACACCAATATTCCATCTTCTAAACCAAGCTTAGTCTTCCTCCTCCCTTTAAACAACTTTAATTGGAATTAGAAGTGTCTTAATATGAGAAAATAGTTTCCAGCAACAAAATTTTTTAAAGTCTCATACATTACTGGTTTCACATATCTCTACATCCATAAAAACTGCCTATAAGCAATGAAATTAATGATCAGAAAGTTATTTTTCTATAATTCACAGGTATGTTCAGCAAGTGATCTCATTTAAGTGCATTTTTTAAAAGATTTAACTTAAAATATTAGGGTTTTCGAACTGCAGTAGGGAAATATCTATAAAGTAAAACTGATAGCAAAAATTATCCCTGCTTCCCCCATTCTGCGGTCACTCTTATTTATTTGATTTTAGTTGTCATCTTTTGCTAATCACCATCTGACAAAGTTACATAAATTCTCAATATTGCTTTCAAAAATGCTAGAAAACATTTCACAGTGTGGTTTACCATGGCACCGTGAAATGGTTATTCTTTGTGGACTGGGCACTTGATTAAAGATAGGAAGAAGTATGACAGCACGGACAGACCAGTTCCTCTGTGTGTACCACCAGCCAGGATGCCAGCCAGATCTAATCTGGATGCTGCATAGCCATGTCTGAGCAGTGGTGTCCCCACACTAATACTCCATGTCTCTTTGTACGCCTATACAGTATCTGAAGAGAGTTAGCTTACATTCAGCCTCAGACTAGAGGAAAATTTGCATATACATGTTTTAAGACAACTTCCACTGGTGAAATCGCTAAAGGGCCTCAGATCCTGTTTTTTTAACGCATATTTTCAATTTCATACACTGTTGGTAATTTCATTGAAATCAGCGGGACAACACACCGAGCATAAAAGCCTACAGCAAATCTGGCCAAAGACACTGCAAAAAACAGATGCAAGTAAAGGAACAAAAGTTGCATTAAGATTCATATAGATGCTTAAAAGCTAGATGGGCTAGATGCGCTTACACTAACAGGAGTATTTTCTACAAATATATCTTTAAGCCTCTCCTAGTCTACAATGAAAAGTAAATTTAAAAACAGAATAACTAGTAAGACAGATTGCTTGGAGAGGAAATCAGAAAAGGAAACAAATCAGTAATGGAGTGTATACCTAGCCTGGCAAGAGTTCCATGACCAAATTCTAATTCAATTCAATTTCAAAACTATGCCTGAATGTTTCATTATGTAATTTTAAGATTGTGATAATTGCTTTGAGGAACTGTTAGAACAGAATTTGATCATTATTTTCCTTATACTATGCACAAAGATCCAGTCTTGCTGTTATTCCACAGAGGCCAAGCTCACCTTCCTTACATGTCCTCTCTGAACATTTGATAGAGGTTTTGGGTCTACCTCCCTTATGTATCACCAGCTTATTGTCTAACTCTCTGAAGTCATTTTGGGTCACCGCTATAACTACACTGATAAAACCTCCTGTGTCAGACATCTATACAGGAACGAAAGTAGTTTCTTTCTGTATTAGTTCAAACAACCTTCAAACTCTGTGCTAAATTGAATAAAATACACTCTTACTCCATAACAAGAGTGCCTTCTTTCATGTTGTTGGATAGCCATGTCATTGTAACTACAACAGCACAGACTCACAGCTTAATTCTACTACAACCACTCATGCAGACAAGATTCTATTTTAGATTAAGAACTAAAAGAAAAAAGAGGGGATAAAAGTGCTTCCCTACTTTATAAAGATGCTTGGAAAATAATCACCCTTTTATAAAAGTCAAGTACTGTTACAGTATAGCACTCAGGCACTACAGTGCAAAGGGACACATGACTACCTGTGATTGATGAACAGCTTACTGGTTAAAGTTGAAAATTTTCAGCTATCCATTAGTGTGCTAATTTAATTATATCCTTTCCACTGTGCTCTCCCTTAAAATGCTCCAGTATGTTCTTTATATCTAAGTCCTTGGTGATAAGAGTCCCTTGCCCACCAACATCACACTCCTCCAAATAATTCTGTGCCCTGGAGAGTTTTAAGACCAGAAGGGGAAACACAGGGAAATCACAATTCTTTTCTCAAAGAGGAATTTAAGTATGAGGAAAGTACATCTGCTCATAAGACAGAAGTTCCACTTTTACCTCAGTACCATATAATCAGCTGAAAAAGCACACCATCAAGATGAATATTGATTACAATAATCTGAGTAGTCATCCATTTACTTCAGTGGCTTTCCTCTTTCCTCTCCCATCCTCTGCCTTAAAGCTTGTGGAAGGGTATAAAGCTACAGTCTATAAACAGGATATAATCCTCTATTGAGCCTCTTACCCTCACCTTTTGACTACATCCATGAAGGGATAACTCCTGAGCTCATCTCACACACACATGGCTAAAAGATGGCAGGAGGCTGAGATGCCCTCACCACCGCCCAAGGGACTGCACCCACTGGATTCTCTGCTGCAATGGATTTGGCGGGAGGGAGAGAAGTAGTGTTAGAAAGAAGTATGTCCTAAATCATTCCATAGAACCTGCTTGAACACATCTTTCAAAATAATTTTTCCTCATGTACCCCAATTCTGGCACAAAGGGAAGGCGCTCAGCCTCGGGCTAAACAAAAGGAGAGGTTCAGGTTCCCTGTTTATATTCCAGTCCTTAGCTCTGGCCTTGAGAAACGGGACCCAGCCAGGTTGGTGGGTCAGAGAAGAATCTGAACACAGCAACTGAATAATTTCACGATGTAGTAGAGGTCATCATTGTCCACGGCTAAGCAGCACAGATTCAAAAAGGATTTTACAATAGCACAAAATACTCTTGGAAGCAAGAAACATTTTTGACAGATGGAAGAAATTTCCAAAGAGCACCCTCAAGGATCCAGAGAGAGAGTAAGGAATATATCCAATGCACACTCTCCAAAGATGTCAGTTGATAAATCAGTATCAGTTATTTCCTCAAGCTATTCGATTGCTGTAGCAACTATAGCCACAAGTTATTTTATTCCTTATTGGTATTCACTGACTTCTGGTCTTTATAAAAAAATCAATAAAAGGCTAGAGCAGTCTAGTTTTGCGAGATACTTCACAAAAAATATAGAAGTACTCAGAGTAAAATGGAGCAAGATCAGCAATTGAAATAAATGCAGTGCTGCACAAAGAATCTCACTTTTATGAATCAGAGAGTCAGGGGACTGCTTTTGGATTTCATTGTCACTGCTTTTGAACATATGCATTGAAATTTAAGTCAAGTCAATTTACTGTACTAAAAAGTTAAGTTGCTTTATAAAGTTTGTAATACAGAGCATGTAATTTTCCATTACTATTAATGTTTGGAATCTGAAATGTATGATTGATGCATTTTCCCAACCATGTATTCTGATTAATGTAAAAACTGAGACATGGGGCCTCAGTAATAGACCTTCATTAAATAAAATCAAATTAAACTTCAATTTTTCTTCTCATAAAACTCATATATAATCAATATAATCTTTGCAGAGAACAAGCAAAACAAATACCATTATTTATATCTGATCTGTGACTACAGGCACATCAAGAAGATCTGCTTTTACCTCGCTCTATCATGGTAAGATTCTCAGCCTTTATCGCTGAAAATATCACATGAAGGTACTCTTGATTTATTTCTTCAAAGTAATTTAATTACATTAACAACAAGAACAAAAAATTGCTAATATTTTAGCTTTTAATATAAAATACCACAGGAAAGTTGCTCAGAAGATAATTAAAGAGTAAGTATATTTAAATAACTTTTATTTGATGCAAACAACAGTTCAGTAATTTGAAGAACAAAATGGGCTCATCCTTTTCTTTTATGTTCACTGGTAATATTCCCATGGAGCAAAAATAAATTGCAAATTTCAAGTAAATAGTTTAAATTTTCTTACACAAAACCAATCACCTAAGACGGTTTAAAATGTCGAGCAACAGAAAAGTTCATTTACCAGAAGCAAATGTGAGGCTTTCCCCTATTTGTATTTTGCCAAATTTACCCTTTGTTGAGAAGAAAATTCAAATTAAAAAAATTGATCACGTATCCCTGTACATGAGCCAAGAAATAACATCCATATTTAGATACTTAGACACACGAACAGGTCTGCATATTGTAATGTCAAAAAAATTTTTGGCCCACATTTTTACATACTGCAAAGCATTGTTGCAAAAATCATTTATGCAAAATAGCTTTAGCTCTTCTCAGAAATAAGAGGAACCTGATCAAGCATCCAAGCCCATGAACCAATGGCAGTTTCATACTTTCAACAAATTGCTCTGACAAATTAGATAATAAATTTGTATCACTTACATGTGCCAAAGTAATTTTTCAGAAGTGAACTAATTAAACAATGCACTCCTAAATCTGCAAGCAGACAAAGCATCATATTTTGGATGAACCAAAGTACAATGAAACCAGTAGATTTGGTCAAGTTTAATATTGCTGCTAAGAACTATATGTGCAACACGTAAAGTTCACTCTTATTATCCAGAGAAGACTCAAGAACAACTGTGAGAGTGTGTTGGTTTTGTTTAGTGAGGAGGGGGGCTACAGTGGCAGCTTCTGTAAGAAGCTGCTAGAAGTTGTTCCCCTTTGTTCAGTGGACTTGGCCAGGCCTAGGGCAGACACGCTAATGGCCAAGGCCAAGCCAACTGGTGACAGAATGTTCCCTGATAATGACTCTGCGATAACGTGTTTAAGAAGGGGAAAAATAATTTTTAAAAAGGAAGAAGATGTGAAAAAGCTGAAGCGGGGCGTAGAGAAGGGGAGGTGTGAGCCTTGTGGGCCTTGCAGGCCTCACCCTCTGGCCTCCCGCTGGGCGGCCATCTGGGCCCGACTCAGCCCAGCCTGGCTGCAAGAAATAGAGAGGAGAGGAGATGTGAAGAGATCCTGAGAGGCGTCTGCCTGCCAACTGTGAAGAATTTCTTGAGAGCGGAACGGCTGCAGATGCAAAGGTCAGTGAAGAAGGAGGGGGAGGAGAAATGCTGTTCCTGGCCAGGATTCCCCTGCAGCCTGTGGTGAAGACCATGGTGAGGCTGGCTGTCCCTCTGCAGCCCATGGAGGTCCACAGAGGAGCAGAGATCCACCTGCAGCCCGTGGAGGACCCGACGCCAGGGCAGGCAGATGCCCAAAGGAGGCTGTGGCCTGTAGAGGGCCCGCTGGGACAGCTGTTTCCTGAGGGACTGCACCCCGTGGAAAAACAAACGAGAGGGACCCCACGCTGGAGCAGGGGAGGAATGTGAGGAGTTCTTCCTCCGAGGAGGAAGGAGCGGCGTAAAGCAACAAGTGATGAACTCACCATAACCCCCATTCCCTATTTCCCCCCTGTGCCGCTCAGGGGGAGGGAGAAGGAGGTAAACATAATTGAAATTAAGTTAAGCCCAGGAAAAGGGAGGGGTGGGGTAAAGTTACTTTGTTCTCTTCCACATTACCTTGCTTTGGTTTTAATAATAATAAGAAATAAAATGTTTTCCCCAAGTTGAGTCTGTTTTTCCCATAACAGTAACTTTAGAGATCTCTCCCTGTCCTTGTTTCAAACCTCAAGCCTTTATTATCTCTCCCTATTCCCTCAGATGCGAGAGCGAGACTGCGTAGCTTGGTCCCGAGCAGGGCTAAACTAGGACAGAGAGCAAGAATCAAAATATTTACCTTAGTGGCAAAGACAAAAATAGGAAATAACTCAAGCAGACTCCAGGCAGAGCAGTGTGCTGAAAATGTCTCCTATTGTACTGGTAACAGATCAACACAAGAAAGGACTCCAGTGTGCAACTGCTGAATTTCTGCTGTCTACCAATATCAGTTTATTCAACATCTACTTCTGAAAAACTAACACCAAAAATGAAGGTCCCAGAGAGTACGTACAATGTCCACGCACATCCCAACATACTTTTTGGGATAGGACAGACGCACTATGCCTAAAAAAAATCCCTTCAAGTAGGAACGAACCATACTAGAGAACTGAGATCTTCCTAAACTATTGGATTGAACTGGTTATTTACAGTTTGGTTTTGGCTTTTAACTAAACAATGCCTGGAATATTTTTCAAACTGTGAACCTGTTCAGTCCAGAAAGGAGAAAAAAAAATTTGGGCTAAATGGACAAAGTGTATATTAAAATGGATCCTCTGCAAACCCAACATATCTTTAAATACGTCTAATGCCACAAGGGACAATCAGCTCCTCTTCTAGACTAGTTAAGTTGAAAAGAGGTAGTCACTAATATCTCAGAAAAGAGGAAAACCAGGAAAATCAGGAAGACTGCAAAATTCTTATGAAAGTGATGGGTTTTTTTTCCTACAAATTCAGTTAAATTGAGAGTTTAAGAGAAGCTTTAAAGACTTATCTGAGAAGAATCATGATAAGCTCCTTGCTGTAAACCATGAAATATATCCTTTACTTCTCTAAAATGTGGCATAATTTATTAGAGAACTTCAGAGAAAGTTATGACATGCTTGATCCACCTGGCAGTGCATGCACATGCAAGGTGTTTAGTGGGTAACTACTCTGGCCTTCCCACATGCAAATACAGTTGCTACCAGGAACTCTAAGACAGTGATTCCAAATTTCAGATTTGTGGAATTACAGACTTTCACAATGGTTATCTTTACAAAAGCAAAATCTGTAGTAAGCAAGCTAAGTTGCAGCTTTTTCCTTTCCAAAGGAAATATGCTTTTACTCCAGTTATTTCCTTGCAGCACAGCTGCTTGCCCCATTGATTTCAGTGAGTACAACAGTATGTCTGTTTCAGCATTAAGAGATTGCTATTTTGGAAATAAGTTTTAGTTGAACTCTAAATTTTTCTTGATGAGTTAATATCCATAAGCTGTTTTTCTCAAAGGTTTGACAACTTTGTCTTTGTAGAAGTCCTATACATGAAGGATTTAAACAAATGTTTAAAAATTATACTCCCTTTTTGTTTACAGTTTTCAGCTGTACGAAAAATATTGCTGAGTAGCTCTGCTGTGCTGCCAAGAAGACTGTGAGAAGCATCAGAAGTTGGCTCACTGAGCCAACACAATCTGGATAGAACTTTTCATCCTGGAATACTCCCTTTCTTGTCACTCCTATCTAGAAGATAAGCACCTAATTGATTACTCTGCTTCACAAGTGCGACTGTTTCCAGAAGTTCTAGAACTCAAAGATGGACTATCATGTTACACAAATGCCATGGAAATTTACACTGCTACAACCTACCACTGACTACAAATTACACTTATTATAGGCTCTGAAAAAGTAATCTGGAATTAAAAAAAAACAACCAACCACACAAGCATAGAACACCGGAAAATCTAGAAGGATTGTTTTAAGTCTACGACATTGTCCTGGCTCTGGCTAGGATAGTTAATATATAGTTATATATAGAGTTAATATTCACCAGAGCTGGTGGCCCCTATGGCTGGGGCACCCAGCTGGGATAGGTTACTAATTAGCCAACAGCTGGTGTAAGTTTACCCAAATGAGCCAAAGGGCCATTCCATCCCATGTGACATCATGCTCAGTATGTAAGTGAGGAGGGTGGTGAACAGAGTCTCCTACCATGTGGGAAGAACCTGGGTGTTAATATTTGTTGTAAGCCATTGTGCTGTATTTGTATTCCATCACTGTTTTGTTTTCTTCTGTTATTGCTGTTAAATTTATTTTTTTTTTTTGTTTCATCTCAACCCATGTGTTTTTGCTGCCTTTTGTTTGCCGGTTCTCCCTTCTGTCCCACTGGAGGGTGGGGGGAGTGAGAGGGAGACTGTGTAGTCTAGTCCTGATCAGGGCTGAACTACGACACACAAAGATTATTAAGCAGCAGTAAATTTTTAGTTGCATCTGTAAAAATATGAAGAGGACCTTTGAAGAAATGTCAAATCTTCACTCAAATTTCAGGTCATAGCAGCAGAGAAAACAGTATATTTTGGAAAACTTGTAGTGAGCAATAAAAACCTGTGTTTAAAGTTCTGTGGTGTACAGATAATGAATAACAATATATAATAATAATCTACGCAATGAACAAGTAGCATTCTGCATTAGATTCTGTATTGATATTATCACTTCTTTTTTTTTTTCTTTTAAACAAGTCTTTTTAGATGATATCTGAAGACAGAAAAGGTGTTTCTGCACAAGTCTTAAAAAACGTGCACTCATTTGTACTAGAACTAAAATTTGCATTACATATGTGGTGCTTATTTTGGAAAGCCACTCCTTCAAATATATTGTAAACAAACTCAGACATTTCCTTAACACAGATAGTTACAGTTTCTCTCACTACTCATATCTGTTTCATAACTTAACAAAGTAAAATTTGCCTTGTTCAGAATGCAGTAACTGTAAAAATGGTAACAGCTCCTATCTCAATGTAGCTGATCAGTATAGCTATAAGAAGCAGCAGAGAATGTATTTGCTGAAGCTCTGAAAAGAAAGGATAGTAAACATGATCTCCTTATTGTAGGCACAAACTCAAAGGCTAAATTTTCATGGATTCCCCAACAACGCATCTGCATTAAAACCAGGATAAAAAGAATTCACAGATGTTAAAACAAGAAGAAAAAAAGTGTTACAATTCATTCTGACCTGGACAAAACAGACCATAAAATTTCACCATAAGACTCTATGGAACAATGAAAAAATCTGCCATAATTTCCCTCAGAGCTAGAGTGCATCTTTCTGAAAAATGCTCAAAGATAAGGAGACAGAGAGAGAAAACGTTGCTTCTTTCTTGTAAATGCCAAAAGCGACTGTTGGGGTGGTTTGATCTTAACAATCGCATACTAAGACATTCAGGGATAGCAGGCAGCAGCTTGAGAAACATCAAAAGGGATTTCAGGGCTCTGGGTACAACAGTCAAAGGCTCTGGGGCGCAGGTGGTCTTCTCATCAATCCTCCATGTCGAAGGGCAGGGACCTGAAAGGGCCAGACATATCTGGCAGGTCAACTCGTGGCTCAGGGAGTGGTGCTACAGCCAGGGCTTTGGGTATCTAGATCACGGGGCGTGCTTTGAGAAGCCCGGGCTGCTAGGGGCGGATGGCATGCACCTAACTGAGAAGGGGAAGAGTGTGCTTGGACAAAGACTTGCCAGGCTCGTCTGGAGGGCTTTAAACTAGTGTTGCTGGGGGATGGGGAGCACAGTTCAGCCCACTGCTGTCAGCATGGTCCCAGTGCCAGCACCGAGCGTCCAGAAGCCAAGGAAGGATCGCAGGTAAGTGCAAGTGAACTTAAACTGTGGTCCAAAAGAAATCCTGCTGCTCCAGCCAGCAAGTTGACTTTGTCGGGGGCCCAGCTGAAGTGTCTCTATACCAATGCACGCAGCATGGGGAATAAACAGGAAGAGCTGGAGATGCGTGCACACGAGCAGGGCTACGACCTTGTTGGCATCACAGAGACGTGGTGGGATGACACATACGACTGGAGCGTCAACATGGAGGGGTATAGGCTTTTTAGAAAAGACAGGAAGGGGAGACGAGGAGGGGGTGTCGCTCTCTATCTCAGCAACCGGCTGGAGTGTGTGGAGCTCCGCCTGGGGATGGAGGAGGAGCTGACAGAGAGCTTATGGGTCAAGATTAGAGGATGGGGACGGACAGGGGACGTTATGGTGGGGGTCTGTTACAGGCCGCCTGGCCAGGAGGACGGAGCAGACGAGGCGCTCTATAGCCAGATAGGAGCAGCCTCACAGTCACAGGCCCTGGTCCTCATGGGGGATTTCAACCACCCCGACATCTGTTGGAGAGATAACACGGCAGGGCATACACAGTCCAGGAGGTTCCTGGAATGCGTGGACAACAACTTCCTCCTGCAGGCGATAGAGGAGCCGACAAGGAGGGGTGCCATGCTCGACCTTGTGCTCACCAACAGGGAGGGGCTGATGGGGGATGTGAAACTGAAGGACAGCCTTGGCTGCAGCAACCAGGACACGGACTTCAAGATCCATGGGGCAGCGAGGAAACTACACAGCAAGCTCTCTGTCCTGGACTTCAGGAGGGCAGACTTTGGGCTCTTCAGGGACCTGATGGGCAAAATGCCATGGGAGGCGGCCCTGGAGGGAAGAGGGGCCCAGGAAAGTTGGTCCATGTTCAAGGAGCACCTCCTCCAAGCTCAGCACAGGTGCATCCCGATGAAGAACAAGTCGGGCAAAAAAGGCCAGGAGGCCCACGTGAATGAGCAAGGAGCTCCTGGACCAACTGAAAGTAAAGAAGGAAGCCTATAGAGGGTGGAAGCGAGGACAGGTAGCCTGGGAGGACTACAGAGAGGCTGTGTGAGTGGCCAGGGATCAGGTGAGGCAGGCTAAAGCCCTGACAGAATTGAATCTGGCCAGGGATGTCAAAAACAATAAGAAAGGCTTCTGTAGTTACGTAGGGGACAAAAGAAAGTCCAAGGAGAACGTAGGCCCCCTCCGGAAGGAAACCAGTGTCCTGGTTACCTGGGACATGGAGAAGGCTGAGGTACTCAATGACTTTTTTGCCTCAGTCTTCACTGATAAGGGCTCTTGTCTCGGCACACAAGCTATGGAAAGCACAAGCAGGGACTGGGAGAATGAAGAACCGCCCACTGTAGCAGAAGAACAGGTTTGGGAACATCTGAGGAACCTGAAGGTGCACAAGTCCATGGGACCTGATGAGATCCATCCGTGGGTCCTGAGGGAACTGGCAGATGGAGTTGCCAAGCTGCTGGCTGTTGTATTTGAGAAGTCATGGCGGTCTGGTGAGGTCCCTGATGACTGGAAGAGAGGGAATATAACCCCCATTTTTAAAAAGGGGAACAAGGAGGACCTGGGCAACTACAGGGCGATCAGCCTCACCTCTGTGCCTGGCAAGGTCATGGAGCAGATTCTCCTGGAAACCATGCTAAGGCACATGGAGAGCAAGGAGGTGGTTGGTGACAGCCAACATGGCTTCACCAAGGGCAGATCGTGCCTGGCCAATTTGGTGGGCTTCTATGACGGGGTTGCAGCATCGGTGGACAAGGGACGAGCAACAGATATCATCTACCTGGACTCGTGCAAGGCATTTGACACTGTCCTGCACGACATCCTTCTCTCTAAGATAGAGAGACATGGGTTTGATGGATGGACCACTCGGTGGATAAGGAGTTGGCTGGATGGCCGCACTCAGAGAGTGGTGGTCAATGGCTCAATGTCCAAGTGGAGACCGGTCACGAGTGGCGTTCCTCAGGGGTCCGTGTTGGGCCCGGCCCTGTTCAGCATCTTTGTCGGCGACATGGACAGTGGGATAGAGTGCACCCTCAGCAAGTTCGCCAGTAACACCAAGTTGTGTGGTGCCGTCGACACGCTGGAAGGGAGGGATGCCATCCAGAGGGACCTTGACAGGCTGGAGAGGTGGGCCCGTGCCAACCTCATGAAGTTCAACCAGGCCAAGTGCAAGGTCCTGCACCTGGGTCGGGGCAATCCCAGGCACAAATACAGGCTGGGTGGAGAATGGATTGAGAGCAGCCCTGAGGAGAAGGACTTGGGAGTGCTGGTGGATGAGAAGCTTAACATGAGCAGGCAATGCGCCCTTGCGGCCCAGAAGGCCAACTGCATCCTGGGCTGCATCAAGAGGAGTGTGGCCAGCAGGTCGAGGGAGGTGATTCTCCCCCTCTACTCTGCCCTGGTGAGACCCTACCTGGAGTACTGCGTCCAGCTCTGGAGCCCCCAACATCAGAAGGACATGGACCAGTTGGAGAAGGTCCAGAGGAGGGCCACAAAGATGATCAGAGGGCTGGAGCACCTCTCCTATGAGGACAGGCTGAGAGAGTTGGGGCTGTTCAGCCTGGAGAAGAGGAGGCTCGGGGGAGATCTTATAGCAGCCGTCCAGTACCTAAAGGGGGCTTATAAGAAAGATGGGGACAAACTCTTCAGTAGGGCCTGTTGTGACAGGACAAGGGGTAATGGTTTTAAAATAGAAGGAGGTAGATTCAGATTAGACATTAGGAAGTAATTTTTTACAATGAGAGTGGTGGAACACTGGCCCAGGTTGCCCAGAGAGGTGGTGGATGCCCCATCCCTGGAAACATTCAAGGTCACATTGGACGGGGCTCTGAGCAACTTGATCTGGTTGGAGATGTCCCTGCTCCTTGCAGGGGGGTTTGACTAGATGACCTTTAAAGGTCCCTTCCAACCCTAACCATTCTATGATTCTATGATACAAAAGCAAAGAGATTGATATGAGATTCAAACATTTTTTCCCCTGGAAAATATATCTCAAATTATTTCAGAATACGTAAGAAATATATGACTTCAGAAAACACAAACTACACAAAAACATTGCAGAAAAGTTAGAAACCTGAGTTTGAAATGAATGCATTGCTCACGTGTTACAGCTACTAGAGTCACACCAATCAGATAAGTCATTAAAACCTTTACACATTACTAAAATATAGTATATAAATAACCACATACAATACAGACTACAAAAAAGTCTACTTCAGAAACATTTTACAAAGCATACATGTACTGTAAATGGCTCTGAGAGCTCTAAAAATTACTGATTTTCTGCACACAGAATTGTGTGGATTCAAAGTCTATCCTTTTGAGACTAGAGTTGAATTCCATCAGAAAGTTTTCAGTATTCCGTACGA
Source organism: Chlamydotis macqueenii (assembly GCF_036417535.1). Taxonomy (NCBI): domain Eukaryota; kingdom Metazoa; phylum Chordata; class Aves; order Otidiformes; family Otididae; genus Chlamydotis; species Chlamydotis macqueenii. Next base: position 14,653,760 of record NC_141592.1, on the reverse strand, counting down.
AGAACATAAAGTTTCACCTGAAATCTTTAGACTAAGCTGACAGCAAAGATGTCATAATTTTATGTCTGACTCTAGATACTTATTATTATTAAAAATGGAAATTTTGCCTGTTCTGAACCTCAAAAAGGGAGAGGGGAAATGTTCATATTTCCAGGATAAAGAGAAAATATTTAACAGGGAGGATAATATTTTATAAATACGTAAGACTCATCCTGAATTATTAAGTCTTTAAGAGTCAATAAAATCAGGTTAGTAGATAGATAGAGAACAGATGTAGCAGAATAAATTCATTATACAGATATAAATTCTATACACATGCACATAAACATAGTTATACATTCACAAAGATGATTTCTACATCATTTCTTATCAGATCAACTTTATAAGAAAACATTTTAATCTCAAATACATGAGCAATGATATACCTGAAACTGCATTCATAAATAATCCTGTATACAGCTGAAATCCTCTCCCTTGCCACTTTGTTTTTCTATTTTTGAGACATGATAGCTCTATAAACATAACTATCTAAGAAATGTAAATGCTTTAAATGATAAATATTAAAAAAGAAAGGAACTCTGACCAGGTAGTAACATTGATTTCACAATGTGAAATGATCTACTTCAGTCTGAAACCAAAGAAGCTAAAATTATAGCACCAAGAAGAAAAGCAATCTTATAAAAAAAGTGTTAAATCTGCAGAAGAGACAATCAATCAAATAGTAAACCTACAAACTATTCTGAATAATTTCCTGTTCATATTACTAATTTGAAAATGCCAGCCCATTGTTTACCAGTTCCTCTCCTCTTTCCGCATACACTGGACCCTAGAGACAACAATATCTGAATTCTCCTAAAGACTTCTTTGTAAGCTCTTTTTTGTAAGCTTATTGTCACACAGCCTAAAGTGTGGAGGCTTCCCAACAGAACTGTATTTATAGTGCAAAAGAGGCAGATGGGACTTTGTAACCGCCTTCTTATTTCATCATGTCAAAACATTCCTTGGAAAATCACAGTTCATTTCAAATTAAAAACATTAAAGAATTTTAGAGCTTGTATACACAGTATTTCCCACCACTCCAGCTACACTGATTTAGTTACAGTAGTACCAGTATCTTAGACTTAAACCAGTTTAAATCATTCATATAGCAGTTATGTTTAACTAGATAAATTATCACATTAAACTAATGTAGCTGAAGTACAGCTTAAGACTATTTAAGTGTTCCCACATTAGGAACTTGCACTGGAGTAAACAAATAATTTCAGTTCCACTGTAGCAAGATTTCCAATAATGACAATGCCATAGACAAGTTTCACTTTGTTCCTGAAAATCACCATATAAGCAAGTATATAAACTACTAGATGTTTGCATTTAATTTTTAATCACAGGTGTAGCAAATCTAAAAGAACAGGAGTGTACAATATATAATGCAACTGACATTAAAAAAATCTTACCTTTATTAGATTTGGATGACTTGTTCTTGTTAGGTTTAAAACAAGAGCCCCTTGATTTATCTTCTCTATCCTTAATAAATCTCTGCACATCATCCAATGAAAGCTTTTGAAGGACAACTACGGGCTTAGCTCCTTTATTTAAATCTTCAACTAGCCCAATCTTCTCTACTTTGTCCTTCTGTTCACCTTTAAATTCACTTTTCCTTGACTCTTGAGTGACATTGCCATCTTTATCACGCTTGATTTTTGGAATGACAAAATGTTTCAATGCACCAGATCTTGCCCCCAACAAATAACTGGGAAACTCTGCTTTATTGTCAGCATGTGCTTTATTACTATCTACTTTACTCTTATTACCATCTGTCCTTCGTTCATCCTTGCTGTTAGGTGACTTAAAGCCAGGTTTATCAGGTCTTGATTTACTAGAATCTGCTTTACCTTCCTGTTTAATGCGAGGGCTGTCAGCTCTTGATTTCTGATCCCCAGAAGAAAATCTTTCCCTTGATTCACCACACTCATGTCTATGTTTCCTTTCAAATTTCTCAATTTTTGGACCATCAGATTTAATACCATGCTTAGAGTCATGTTCATTTTTATTTGAGGGTCTCAAATATTCAGGCCTTCTAATCTTGGATGGATCTCCTCTGTATCTCTCTGACTCCTCCCTGTCCTCAGATCTTTGTTTAAGGCTATCGTGGTCACGTCTCGGTGTATCAGAAACTGAATGTCCATCAGGTCTTTGTTTTGTTGGATCAGATTTACTTTCAGATTTTATCCTTGAAGGATCAGATTTCTCATCTAGTTTATGCCTAGATATTTCAATTTTCTTATCTGACAATGGTTTACTCGAGTCTCTCCTGTTATCATGTCTATGTTTCGGCGTTTCGGGCCTGCCTTCGCTCTTCTGTTTTGGCATTTCGGGCCTCTGCCTTATTTCCTGCTTGACATTATTTTGTTTTCCCTCATTTTGTTTCATCTCCATTTGCCTGCTCTCGTTTTGTTTTGATTCTGTCTGTCTGTTCTCATTGTGTTTCACTTCCATTTGTCGGTTTTCATGCTTGCTTTCATGTTTAGCTTCTACCTGTTTGTTCTCATTGTGTTTACTTTCCAACCGCCTGCTCACATTTTGCTGAAATTCTATTTGTCTGTTTTCATTTTGCTGAATATCTATCTTTTGATCCTCAAAGTCTGACTTTTTCCTACAAATCTCGGGATGGTTTTCAGGTTTAAATTTAAGAACTGCAGCAGTGTCTTCTTGAGGAATACACACAAAGTCATCATTATAGTGCTTAATTTCTTCAGGTTTTTTCATGGTGTCCAAATCCGGAGTTACTGCTGCCTGAGAGTCCGCTCTGCCTGCTTGCTGCAAATCAATACTAACCATCAACGCTGGCCTCACCCCATTTCCTGCAGAACTAGTCTCCTGAGAAGCTGCTCTATTTCCTCCAGTAGCACCTCCAGTCTCCTGTGGTTTGTTTTCTTGTTTTCGCTTCTTCAGAGGCTTATCTGAAAATTAAAAGAGAAATATCACAAATGCTATATATAGAAACAGGTAAATGTCAAAGCAAAAATGTCCATTCCCCTCCATCTCCACCAATTAATCCTCCTCAGCATGTATGTGCTCACACAACAAAACCCACTGATTTTAAAATCAAGAATATAACTTCTCTAACTAATACTTTTTAATGTATTCAGAGTATCATTCGTTGTCAGTCTACCACATGTGCCAATTAATCATTAAAAAAACACCCTCAAAACATATGAAATCAAAGTCCCTGTAAAATTCCCAAGAGAATAATGTAATAAAGCAGTTACAATACATAATGATTAAAAAAAATCAATTTACACTTGAAGTAAGTTTTGAGGAATACTACTATAAAAGATTCTCTTCTGCAGATTCAGCCTGCTTCATTATACATGAGCTAAGCAAGGATCTGCAATGATTAAGAGAGAGGTTCTCCCTACTTGGTTCAGTGCGTCAGTTGAACTTTGCACATATTATAGCCAGGGAACACACAAGCAATGAACAAAAATGATTAAAATAATTTGAACACTCCATGCTTCTCTTTGAAACAAGGAGTATATACAGAGTTGGAGTCTATATCATAACACATATGTATTAGGTGAGGGGCAACTACACACTTAAAAGCCTAAGTATTTTCTCTTTTCAACCATATTGCTTTTCATGGATGAAATAAAAAGTTCGGTGATAATTTTATGTAGTGTCAAGAGCTTGACTCTGCAATAATCCTTTCAGTTTACACTAAAAAAAGAAAACATTAAGAGAAGAACACAGAAAAATAAAAAGTGAGCCAACCACACACCCTGTAATTTGATAAAATTCATAGAAATGAGAAGCACATGGAAATATCAAAAAGAGTATGTTCTATTAATTTAAAATACAACCTTAAATAGTACCAACATGGTACTCTAAACAAAAATTAATTTTTGCCATGAAACCCAAAAGTCCTACCTGCACTAAGGCTTATATTCTCATTTCTCAACTATCATTTTGTGATTTGTCAAAAAAAGCAATGATTTTCTTTGTAATCAGGGAATATGATTTTAAGTCTAAGTAATGACCAAACATAGGTTGGAAATTCTGTTGTAGGTCTATTGTCAAAATATCTAGACCACAAATGCAATATAAGAAAAATAACTTATTTTGTGCCTAGATTTGTGGTGCCTTATCACCAGATGCAATGAGCCAGTTCTCTTTTTGGGAGCAGGGGAAGGTCAGGGAGGATGCAATCAAGAAAGAGGGAATTAAAAAAAAACCCACTCTCAAGTTGTAAACCAGAATTATAACATGACTTCTAATTTCTTCTATACTTGTAGAAGATTCTTATTCAGAAGAATTAAAATTTTGAAGGATCATCTCCAAAATTAACATTAGAACACAGTAACAAGTAGTAACATGGTCAATTCCAGTGATGTGAATAGGTTTGTGGGTTTTTTCTTTCATTTTCATTCTCAAATCTATTTGTACATCTCTAACTTCCTAAAACTCCAAAATTATGTACAACATTTAATGACTGGAAGACAGTAAAGACAGATACAATAAACTCCATGCAGAAACTGGTCAACTGCAAATAATGAACTTTTCAGAGTTCAACAAAAACCTGTAGGAACATCTGTCAACTTTATGGTAGGTATGTGAAGCAAAAAAAAAAATGCTGAATCAAAGGTGCAGCTTTTTAGCATGGTGATTTTTGCTTTTTCTGTACAACAACTACTGTTGGATTCATATGAGTGCTTATACAGATTAACTTCTCTACACTACTTCTTAAAACAAATGTATTTTTTTGAAACTTTCATGCAGTGACAAAAATTCTTTTTCTCCCTGTGACTAAGAGGGCTTTGACCTCACTGAGCTTCATGGCAGGTCTTAGGAATGGCCATGAAGTAGAAACTTCCAGACTGCTAGATTTCAATTTTGATTTTTTTCTTAAACATATACATTAATATACATACACACACATACATATCACTACCTTATTTCTCAATTTAAACTCTTGAAATTTTGAAACATAAATTGAGAAACTTGTGTTCTTTGGAAAAATCAGTCATCTTTTTCATTTTAACCCAGAAATGTCAGTCACACTGAAAAAGTCCTGTAAAGTTCTAATGGTGGATCTAATAGTAGCCTTTAAGACATTACTGTTACTAGTTATCTGTCCCATTCCTTTAGCTGAGGTTATCACCTGTAGCAGAAGGGAACAAACATTCACATTTCCATAAGTGAGTTTCATTGTCCAGTGCATCAGCTTAAGGCACTAGTGAAGATGGTTTGCATTAACCTACCAGACTGAACAAGTCAGCTAAGAGCCAAGCAAATGTTTCCTTCTGCTACCCCTACTACAGGAGCAAGGCAAATGGCCAGGAGCTGTGATGCTTTAAACTGCTGTAGCTGGATCAACCAAAACTCACCTTTCAGAGTCCTCATGCTGAGGGCTCCAAGATTAAACAATTAAAACAATTCAAGTAGGATCAATTTTCTCTCTTGAACTTCCATAACTGACCAGGCTCAAAATGCTGCTCTTCATCATCATCCAAAACGTCAAATTGTAAGTTGAGAACATATAAATAGATGATCACATCACAACTTGGCATATTCCCTCTAAATACAGAGCTCTTCTGATGCACCTTTTTCATTTTCTCTTGACAACTGAGCAGTGATAGTTTAGTAAGTTATAACCACAACCTGTTGACATCTTATCAGAGAAGAAAGGGATGCCCTCAAAGTTTTCTTTTCCTAAATAGTAAGGTGATTGCAGACAGAGTTAAAGACTACTCCGATTTCTTCATATTTCCAGTGCATCTTGATGGCAATCCTCGGAACTAGACTCTATGAGATTTCTGGATCTAGGACAAAAAAGCTGGTCCAAGCATATGAAAATATCAGGTTGAACTAGGGCATTAAAGGTAGGATGAGTACATAGTATCATTATCTTCATCGAGCATAATGGAAAAACTCCACTGAATGAGCACAAAAACGTTTAGGTTGCCATCATAGCTGCAGATATATGAAAGATGAAAAACACCATTGGGATTCAACGGCTTTATCAAATCTTGAATTCACTTTGAACTATATGAGAATAATCAACAGAATATCAAAGAAGTGAGAAGAGAGTAATTAACTTCTGAAAACAGATGTCTTCAGGTCTTCTCTTTTACAATCAAATATATGCAAGTTTGCATAAATCTGCCTTGTTAAGGCATGCTTCCCAAGACCCCTTAAGGGTTTTAACGAACAGATGAACTAAGGAAATTAACAATATCCATTCAAATATACTTCATATCCTTCAAGGCATCAGTATCCAAGCTTCGTCCACTTCATTCCACAGATAGCAGGATTTTTTATTATCAGGATCTAGGACTTTGCCAAAATATCAGACTAATATTTTTCTTTCAAATCCTGCAGACCTGAGTTCAAAGCTTGCTACAGTTCTGAACAAGTAGGCTCACAGGCTCTTGAGACCAATAAAGTGTGATCAGGATCTTTTTGCTTCACTCTTTGTAACAGTTTTTGTAATAACAGGAATATGTAGTAAGCCACAGAAGAGTTTTCTGACTATATTAGAGAACAAGTGTCCAAGTTTCTTGGGTTTGTTTGTTGATTATTTTCCTTTTAGAAACATTATTCACTCCCCCCCCCAAGAATGTAGATACATTCAAAACATATCTACATTTTGTTCAATTCCTTGAACAAATTTATGACAGTTCAGAGTACAGTCTGATCCCAGTTATTCTCCTATGTATGCATTCTTTTGGCTTGGTAGATTTGCATGGATGTTCTCTTTACATTGCAACATGCTCACCAAAAGGCAGTAACTTGGTACTCAAAGCAAGATCATAAGCTACTTTATTCTAAAAAATAGCAGAGATGTTCTGTCAAATTAAATGGGTCACTGTGGTGCAAGAAACAAAATTTTACAGGATCCACAAATTTGAAATGGAAAAAAAGGTTAGCTGGATTTCCAAGCAGTTATGTCTCACCTGTCCTGTTATGAACAGTATTCCTGGAGACAGGTTGTGGCCTTCATCTTTGGAAATATCTGCATGTCAAAACAATGAGTACTTTCAGATTTAGAAATTAATTAATTGCTGCAGAACCTTTGTGCAAAACCATACTGCACTGGAATAACCACAGATATCTTCGAATACATTGCTGCTGAAACTGCAAGTCAATTGTGATTTGAAGAATATCCATCCTGAAAATGGATGTACTTGGAAGCTGAGCAAGTGTTAGGGACAGCAGCTGGATGAGGGGAGCTGTATTAAAGAAGTATCTTCATTCTTCCATTTAATCTGAAATCTTTCCAAAGCAGCAGCCAGAACAACACTAGTGCTGAAGTCTCCGACGTTACTGCTTTCTTGCAAAGCCGATGACTGTCTTAAGTCCCAGATTAAACTCTTTCAACAAATTAGTATAATAGGATGATAGCCTAAAAACTTCTAGAACTGCTTGTCCTAGCAAACTGAAATGGGTCTTTTCTAAATAGCTGTGAAAAGGTAATAAGTCTAAATAAGAACCACATGCATGGTTGCTGAGCTTTGTTTTAGCAGAATGGTAACACTCTGCTCTATTAATATTGTTTGGTAGATTTTAAAATCCAGAGATTTCTGAATGATCTTGAAGACACAACAGATAAATTACCACTTCCCCATTTACACCTTGTAAGGGATTAAGTTGGAGACTTCATATCCAAGATGGTTAAATGTGAATGTACTCCTCTTCAGAACCACAAAGAAGATTGATCCTCTAATGCTGAATTCTGGATGAACCATTTTGATTACTCCAGTACAAACTTTCTTTTTTTAAAATATAACAATTAACATTGTAATATTTTAAAGCTCTAACACTCTTCAGAGATTGGGATATGCCTCCACTCATTTGAAATACCACTTATTTGCATTATTTAGATAAGCAGTGAATAAATTTATACCAAATAAGCAGTTATTACTTATTGTTGAATTTTCCATTTTTGAACAACATCAAAAACAAGTCAGTCAGAGGCCAATTACAAGCTTACCTTATTTAAGCTAACAGTCAAGACTAGGAATTTTTTACAAATAACACATAGCCATACATCTAAATAACAAATCTATGTTTACTGACAACTGTTTTCTTTTCCTAGTTATTTTTCACAGATCTCTTCAAAGTTGACCAAGCACCCTGTACCCCCCAACCAACAGTGCTATGCAGACCATAAGAATCTAAACCAATCAATATAATCTGGATACAAGGAAGATTTAAAATTACTTTAATGGTATTGATGGATGACCTATCAATGGAGTGAGGGCAAATATCCATTCTTATCTTTCTACTCTTTCATGAACGTTCAGCATTACTGGCCATGAGAGTTTGCTATCACCTGACCTCCCCCCAAAGCCATATTCCAATAAGCAAAGAATTAAACAATCAAAGAGACCTCTTCCTATCAGTAGAAGAGATTCCCACAGCACTAGCTCCTCCTGTTGAAGGAGAGACTCAGCAAACATAGGTCAAAAATTTTAGTCTCACTGCTTGTTCCCTTACAGAAGAAACTAAGAAAGTACAGTCATGATCCTGGTATAGGAAACTTTATAGAACAGAATATAATTCCAAAGGCTCCAAAGTAGAGACTAGGGGACTTTCAGCTGCTGCAGTTCAGAGGAAGGGATTTCTGAGAATCTGAACAGAAACAGTTGCTAATTTTTTAGCAATCTGTCAAGAGACACTATCAAACTTCTGGTCACTATGCAAAAAAGAAAGCCTATCAGGACAGATGTCCAAACTCATTCAGAAAAAAACCCAAACCAACAAAAACAAACCAAAACCCCAAAACCCCCAAAAGAATACATGAGTTTCTGACATGCCTTAGGGTGTAGCAGAATTCAGAATCTTCATTTTCATAAAGTTCTGCTTGTTTTCTTAAATATGACAATAACTTAATCAGCATAACTGGAGAATGAAATATGATCTTACAAATTTTTCTACTTAAGGGTGTTTGATAACTCATTCCCTGTCAACTATAGTAATACAAAAGAAATATTACACTAGAAAATAGCAAGAATTGAACTACAGCAAATTATAATCAAGCATCTCCACTTGTTTAGAGACTGGAAGCTGTAATTTAACCTCCCTGAATTTAATATTGCTTTTACAAACAATATGATTTCAATTTATTTATGAGATAGATTTTTCTGACACAAATTCTGGGTTTTGTCCATGTGATTGCTTTGTGAAGAATTATAGTTTTGTAAATTGTTAAAAAACCTGAGCAAAATCTGAAGTGCAATTACTTTTGAAATACACAGTGCAGCATCTAATTTCACAAGAAAAATGCAACACACTAACAGCAGACTTAATGAAAACTACTTATTTTATGTTTCACTTACAGATTAACATATCCAATTAGTTTCAAATTCATTTGTAGGAGCAACAAACTTCAGAAATAAGCAAATTACTTTGACATTTATTAGTGAACATTTTTAATCTCCCTTCCAGATGTTGATTTCATTCTGACATCATACCTTGCATTCAAAATATCTTTCTTCAATTAATTAGATCTAGTAACATTTATATGGGACGATAATGAAAAAAAATCTATGTCATCTTAGGTTAATGTCAGAGTGAACTTAGTGACTATGAACTATAGAAATGATGGGCTTAAATGGTTAATAAGTTTTATTAATTATACATGTCATTTCTTTATCAATATTTAAATTCATTATAGAGAAGTGATTGTCCCAGAAAAAAATAAATTAATTACTGCGTAAGTAATATTATAAATCCTCCGATTCATTTAAGAGGTACAATCAAGGGCATATGCTACATGCAAATTATATTTAATTTTCTAATCTTAGTTTACACTACAGATAAAAACAAAATATAGTTATTACCAAACTTCTGGGTTTTAGTTATTTTCTACACCTGCTTACAACTGTAGGTTTCTGCACTACCCTACCTAAAACACAACCTGGGATAAACATGGGAATTTGCTTTCATGTTACACAAGAGCACCAAAAGAAAGTAAACACCATTAAAAAATATGCAGCTATTTTTTAAAAACGTGTTATTCACTCAATCAGTATTTCATCCTTTAAAAAAATATAAAAGAAAGCAATTTTTCCTAGACAGATGGAAACATTGCAACACTTCATTGCAATGTCTCTAGATAGAAGAGGAATTTCTTCCTCTTACTTTTCTTAAAACATGTCTGAACACAAAACAAAAAAAAAGTTTCTCATCTATAGGAACTGGACATTGCAAATCTGCTTTTTCTTGGGAAAGCTACATGAGGTGCCGGTTTCATCCATTACATAACACTACAAAATGCAGACCTAATGAAAGTTTGTATACACAAAATACACGATACCTGATTTTCACACTGTTCTACTACACAAAGATACAATAATTTATATTTTATACTGTCTCATTTAATCTTCTGGTATTAGTGACTTTAATCTTCTGCAAGATTACTGTACAAATGACTACACTCGTATCTCCATTTTTAAGTAAATAAACCCCCTATAACATATTTTTTGAAACAAATAGTAATATACTGGTTATAATTACACATTCTGTCATTTCATTCATTGGCTACATAAAATTAGACAAACTATTAATTCTTAATAGTGTTCTTCTGTTAGTCTCCTCTTTGGGGGACTTTTAGAGGGAGATGAGTAACGGGGAGAAAGGGAGAGGAACTGGATAAGAACTTAAAAGGTAAGAGAAAAAGTTTACTTACCTGTAACTGTAGTTTTGAGTTTTGCTCCAGCAGATTCACACTCTTGGGATGTGTGTGTCTGCTGCTATGGGCTTGGAATGAACTAAAACAAGAAGGGCCCACAGCAGGCATCCATATGCCCCCTAACTGATCAAATTATTGGAAATAAAGTTATTACAGGTTCCCTTCTTCCTACTTCAAAGAATCTACAGTAAGATTCCAAAATGGGTAAAATGGATCCTCAGAAGTAAAATATATAGAGGAAAAAACCCACAGAAACAAATAAGTTTGTCTCATTTAAAAAATGCTTCTAATGCTTTTAAGTTTAAAGAAAAGAAAAATAGACTCCCAATGAAATGGCTAGTGTACTACCAAGTAGTACAGGAAATGTGACTACTGACAGTGATTAGAAGAAAGCATGCGTGAAGCTTCATTATTTCTAATTTCTTTAGAAAGGTATCCTTGATGTACCTAAGAAGAGGACGTTTCACTTATTGTCAAGTGTCATGGAAAAAGATAATCCCTTTCTGTATTAACCCTTCTGAATAACTTTTTTCAACTCAAATAATCCGAGTCTTGATAAACAACAGCTGGATCTATCTGTGATATTACACATCCTTTCAAAAGAGAATATATGATCTAGTATTGATTGACAACTTGTATCTGATGAGGGTATAGAGGGCATTGTGAGGGAGGAAATGGGAACTGAAAACCTGAGGCTTGTCATGTTCCATGGACTTATTTGTTTGTTCTGAGGCTACTAAACATAATAGATGTATTAGAATGTAACTTTCAATGCTGAGTGCCTTGATCTCCAAAATCGCCAATTATTCCTTTCATTAACAGATAAAGACTAATTACTTGCAAAATTAATAGAGAGAGACTTCCTTGATGGAAAAAGTAGGAAGAGGAGATGGACTCTTGCCCTTCTGTACAGAGGACAAGGACAAAACAATTTTTTTCAAATTTTGCACCTCTCTATCATGATGAAAAGACCATACAATCCACTTAATCCAAGATCCAAATAGACCAAAAGGATAGAATTATAAAAACAGAGCTCTGAAAAGCACTCAGATATGGAGGCAAAAGGTCTATAATATAAAATCTCTGCTTATGCATATCTGATAGACATTATGTCAAATCTGTCAGATATTGCATTAGTGATTTTTGCACTAAGAATTCCTTTTTCAGAAAGCAAAAGCATGACAATCAGGTTCCAGGAAGATATGCTGCTTTTCAAAGAAAGTGTTACTTCTGCAAAAGCCTGTGTTAGTTCCACCTGTGGAATGGAGATTGCCTCCTACTTTGAGAGACTTTGTTTAGTGGAAGCTAAATATTTTAATAGTTTTGTTAGAATTAGGAATTCATTACAGAAAGCACTATAATTTCTAAAGGACTCCAATCTCCATTTCCTACCTGTACCAAACATTATAAAAGGACATCAGTATTAAAAAAAAAAAAAAAATTACCTTAGCATTGCCTTAGGCAAGTGTAGTAGTTGCATAATTTTAAAAACAATATAATTAAAAACCATCTCCGCCTCTCCTCTGGAATAAACAGTCCCAATGCACTACTGGTTCCCAACCTCAGAAAGAACATGTCATATCCATCCAAAGCCTTACTATTAAAAAGAAGCATCTGAAAACCTTTGATGAAGCATAGTACTGTAGAGATTTCATGTCTAAAAAAAAGGACAGAAGAGACCACTAATCTTCTATCAATACTTGTGAGTACAATTCTACTCCAAGTAATTTATGGAACACAATATGTGCCTACACAGAAAGTGTAGTGTGACTGTAATATGTATTCTCATGCCTCAATTACAAAAGCAGTAAAGATGCTTTCATGGAGATTTTAGCATATGGTAGCATCTAGAGTAAGATCTCTAGAGGGACGCTTGCTATGTACAGCATCAGCTAGCACTACAGAATTACAGAATTACAGAATTACAGAATTACAGAAGGGCTACAGAATTACAGGAGGGTTACGAAGCTGGTGAGGGGTCTGGAGCACAGGCCTTATGAGGAGCGGCTGAGGGAGCTGGGATTGTTCAGTCTGGAGAAGAGGAGGCTCAGGGGAGACCTTATAGCTCTCTATAACTTCCTGAAGGGAGGTTGTAGTGAGCTAGGGGTCGGCCTTTTCTCTCGTGTAGACAGTGATAGAACTAGAGGCAATGGTTTCAAGCTGCGCCAGGGGAGATTCAGGCTGGACATTAGGAAATATTACTTCTCGGAAAGGGTAGTCAGGCACTGGAATGCACTGCCCAGGGAGGTGGTGGAGTCACCGACCATGGGGGTGTTCAAGAAACGTTTGGATGTTGTGTTGAGGGATATGATTTAGCTGAGAAGTATTGGTGATGGTTGGACTGGATGATCTTTTAGGTCTTTTCCAATCTTGATAATAATTCTGTAATTCTGTGATTCTGTTCAAAGAACGTGTAGATGTGGCACTTTGGGACATGGTTTAGTAGACATGATGGTGTTAGGTTAATGGTTGGACTTGATGATCTTGGAGGTCTTTTCCAACCTTAAAGAGTCTATGATTCTATGATTCTATGACCAAAAAATAAGAATTACATTTCTTCAAGGTAACAGCTTTTCAGGAAATCTGTCCCAAGACTGCTAAAAATCCTCCTACTCAATACTATTCATGCATGGCTGAAACCTCAGCAGCTAAATTGAAAAGAGTTGCTGTCTAGCATAGGGGCAACTTACCACCAGTGAATAAATGGTGATCATTTGTCCCAGTATAAGGCAGTAACTTTTGTACCTGATCCATAGCAATTGCAGGAACTTAGGAAGAACTGAGACCTGGCAGAGGATGCAGGTAGAAGGGAAGCATAAGGTTGGAATTCTTATTTGGTAAGATGGTTATTGAGTGGTGGCGAAAGGGAGAGATCACATTCAATAAAAATCACTCCTTTCCCCAAAGGAAACAAATCTGAGTCTGCTCATGGCTACATAATTATAGTAAACAAACTTCACAACTAATGTTCAATATCTCCTGAAAGCCAGAACAAAAGAGAAAGCGTGTCTTAGTCTTGCTCTAAGTGTTTGAAGGCTGCTGTGCACCATCAAAAATACACTGCATTTTTTTAAATGCTTCTCAGCTAAAATGTGCTGGAGAATCTATTCTAAGTGTGAGGATATAAAAGTAGCTTCTTAAGTAGCAGGAGACAAACCACAAGCTCTCCATAAATAAATTTAAAATTAGAAGAGATGTAAGCAAATTAACAAATTCTGCCATTTCATTAAATTAAAATTAAAGGTAGTAGAGATGTCTTTTGAGGTGAGCACCCATTTTCTCTGTACAGTCACAAATAATGTTTTCTAGCTAGACTTGATTTAGTTACCAAATAAGAAATATCTAAAAAGTGAATCCTTTTAGTAACTGCAACAAGAACATTTACACACACAAAACCACAACAAACTCACTCTCTCTCTCTCCCCCAGGCATTTTTAAAAACAGAAAAAAAATCTTTGAATAGGGAAAAAACTTGTGCTCTCTCTGCTAGTTAAAGACCAAAACTATATGTATAGTCAGTTGCCTCCACGGAAGTACGTCCAAAATCGATCATTTTCACCTATGAACTTCCAAAATCAGAATCTGAGCCGTTTTCCACTCTGCAAGATTTTTCTTGTATCTAATAAATTAGCATTATACTATAAAAGATTTTTTTTCTCAGAAGTTAAACACAGTGCAGAGGAAGCTTCTGAAAAATACTTATGTTAACCTATCACTATCTACTTTATAAACTACATTTTATCTTCAAAATTTACATGTGGGTTTTGCATCCTATTTTTGATATGTCTGAAGCCTAAGACCTTCAAACCAGTTAACAACAGGAAAAAAAAAAGAAAGAAAAAAAGAAAGAAAAAAAGGAAAGAAAAAAAAGAAAAAAAAATCAAAGAGGATAGAGTCAGTGAAATCAGTTAAGACAACCAGTACAGCTACTGAAGTGAAGAGCAAACATTTCAGAGGCTCATCTGGTTCTGTGCTAGAGACCATGTAGATATATGGTAGTTCCCTAAAACTTGTAATACCTACATAATAATGAATATCCAGTAGAACAAACATTGGAGACAATATAGTAGTAGATATTACCCAATTATTACAGTGCCTTTAAAAGAATAAATCTGATTTTAATCTAACATCTCCTTGACATTAAATTCAAACCGGGATATGAAAGGAAATGGCATAGAAGAGCTTTCCTGTATTTTCTTAAATTAGGCAACATAGATAGTTAATTGATAATTCAGCTACCAAAACTTATTACAAATTTTTACTTATGGTACTGCTGGCATTTTAGAAACTATAAACAACATCAATTGTACTTCATTCAGTCTCATGGTTCAAAATAAGAGTAACTTAAAAAGAATTTTGAAACATAAGGACTTCACTTTCCATCCATTAAGATCCCAAATAAAGAATACCAGATATTAAAAATATGCATATATGAGAGATTACAGTTCATTGTTGGAGGGGAATGGAGATGAATGACATAGAACCACCTACACTGAGTAAACAGAATTGAACTATATGACAATGACAGGAAGGTTTATATATATATATATATATGGTTTTTATATACATATATATATTTATATAATATATATAGTGTATACACACACATAATCCTTTTACCTTTATCTTGCACTTCTTTTGAAAATCGCTCCCTTTCAATAGCTGATTCACGTTCTATCCGCTCAATTTCAGCCAATGCATCCAATTCTACTGCATCATATGACGTTATAGTTCCTTGTTGCGAAACCTGTTGCTGTGTCTGTACCACAGGTGTTTGAGATTGTTTTGCAGCAACTGAAGTATTCTGTTGTAAAACAGGCACTTGTTGTGCCTGAAGGAAAGCTGTCTGTTCATGCTGCGGCAAACACTGAGCAGCGTTTAGTGGGCGGTTAACATCCTGTGGAGTAACGGGTGTTGTGGAAGTCTGTCCTGGGTACTGCATGTTAAAAGGAATATCACCCTCTGACATACTGCTGTTTTCCAAACCAGAAAGCATATCATCCTGCTGGTCCATATCCGAAGATCTTACACGAGAGAGTCTTAATGTAAGCTTAGTGGAGTCCTTGGAAGGAGAACTAATGATATCATACATTGCAGCTTTTTCAGTCTGGTCTTTTTCATCCTTGCCTAACTTCATTTTCTTTTGTTTCTTTTGCTTTCTTTCTGGAGAATCTAACAATATGTCTGAGGGAACATCTCTAGGTGATGAATAAGGTGGAGGTTGAGACTGCTGGATTAAAGGTTGTCTTGATCCTAGAATAATAATTCAGAAAAACTGAACAGTTATGTTGTTCCATGTTTATATAAAAATACACTAAATATAACCTACATAATTTTAATATGTATTTGTACAGATATCTGTGTTCACAAAAGGTCAAAATAAGACTGGTAGGAAGCACATTATTCCTAGATCAAGATGTAATCCAGATACTCGCAATGTATTTCCTAGGAATTTTAGGCATCCAATACAGGTAGAGAAGGGATCATTTCAGAGAAGATGGAACAAAAACCCATCACCAAAAAAGAATAAATAAAAGTAGCACCTGCAGGTTCAGAATATCAACTATTAGAAAACAGTAAATGAAATCAAGTTGTCTATAGAAAAAGGAAATATCAAAAAGATTCTTAATAAGGTCCAGTGATGAAGACTTAATGTATCAGTGTACAGGCATTAGCCATTTCAGCCACACATTTTTAAAGTAATTAAAATATATATATAGTAAAAAATCAAAACATACACAACCTCCTTAACTTTGTTATTTTCAACTCTTTGCTTGTTTGTTTTTAAATTTTAGTAAACTCATTCCAACCTCCCCCACTCATTACTATCTAGAAAACACTAATTGTCTTAGAGCATTTTTCTATCATTCCCTGCCTTACCTCATCTCTTTTTTTTTTAACATATTAGTTTTTACTTCTACATGCACCCATTTCAGGCTTTGAGAATATCTAGAGAAATTTTTAAAAAAGGACATTTTTTATTAAAAACATTCTCCAGTTAATCACAATAAATTTTTTGTTCCTCAAATTAAACCAGCTCCCCATAACTGTTAGCTCAGAAAAAGCTTTGAAAAACAGAGAAGCTTTTCAATCTGTCCCAATTATAATTTTGAGCTACAATTTTTGGCTTAAAAAGGAATACTGGTATAGAGAAAAATAAAAAGTAAAGCCTATTGGCTGGACCAATAGGGCCAGCCTCCTCTTGTTAAAAAAAGCAAACATTTATCTGATTCCATTAATCCACTGGGGAATATTGATCTTTAGAAAGCAGTGACTGAGATTATTATTAGTCATTCTCTTTTAGGTCATCATAGGTCAATACTTCTAACAACACTCAAAATCTAACTGGAATACAAGTCACCATGTGCTTAATTCAAGACACATAACTGAACAAGAAAGTAGCTTTATTCTGAAGCTTAAAGTTCTATCAGATTTAAAAAAAATATATTAAGAATCATTAAGCAATGTACTGACCTGTAGATGAAAAAAAGAATGCATACCTCTAGCAAAGCTTCAATTCAAATGAAAGGTGTGCCTTTACCGATGACTTCTTTGCACAGACTACTATACTTATCTTCTGTCCCCAGTAGATTCTATGAGAAGTCCTATAAACAGCCTCACCTCTGTGCCTGGCAAGGTCATGGAGCAGATTCTCCTGGAAACCATGCTAAGGCACATGGAGAGCAAGGAGGTGGTTGGTGACAGCCAACGTGGCTTCACCAAGGGCAGATCGTGCCTGACCAATTTGGTGGCCTTCTATGACAGGGTGACAGCATCGGTGGACAAGGGACGAGCAACGGATATCATCTACCTGGACTTGTGCAAGGCATTTGACACTGTCCCACACGACATCCTTCTCTCTAAACTGGAGAGGCATGGGTTTGATGGATGGACCACTCGGTGGATAAGGAGTTGGCTGGATGGCTGCAGAGAGTGGTGGTCAACGGCTCGATGACCAAATGGAGACCGGTCACGAGTGGCATCCCTCAGGGGTCTGTGTTGGGCCCAGCCCTGTTCAACATCTTTGTCGGCGACATGGACAGTGGGATAGAGTGCACCCTCAGCAAGTTCGCTGACGACACCAAGCTGTGTGGTGCCGTCGACACGCTGGAGGGAAGGGATACCATCCAGAGGGACCTTGACAGGTTGGAGAGGTGGGCCCGTGCCAACCTCATGAAGTTCAACCAGGCCAAGTGCAAGGTCCTGCACCTGGGTCATGGCAATCCCAGGCACAAATACAGGCTGGGTGGGGAATGGATTGAGAGCAGCCCTGAGGAGAAGGACTTGGGAGTGATGGTGGACGAGAAGCTCAACATGAGCAGGCAATGTGCCCTTGTGGCCCAAAAGGCCAACCGCATCCTGGGCTGCATCAAGAGGAGTGTGGCCAGCAGGTCGAGGGAGGTGATTCTCCCCCTCTACTCTGCCCTGGTGAGACCCCACCTGGAGTACTGTGTCCAGTTCTGGAGCCCCCAACACAAGAAGGACATGGACCAGTTGGAGAAGGTCCAGAGGAGGGCCACAAAGATGATAAAAGGGCTGGAGCACCTCTCTTATGAGGACAGGCTGAGAGAGTTGGAGCTGTTCAGCCTGGAGAAGAGGAGGCTCCGGGGAGACCTGATAGCAGTCTTCCAGTACCTCAAGGGGGCCTACAGGAAAGATGGGGAGAGGCTGTTCAGCAGGGCCTGTTGTGACAGGACGAGGGGTAATGGTTTTAAAATAGAAGGAGGTAGATTCAGATTAGACATTAGGAAGTAATTTTTTACAATGAGGGTTGTTCAACACTGGCCCAGGTTGCCCAGAGAGGTGGTGGATGCCCCATCCCTGGAAACATTCAAGGCCAGGCTGGATGAGGCTCTGAGCAACCTGATCTAGTCGGGGATGTCCCTGGTCCTTGCAGGGTGGGTTGGACTAGATGACCTTTGAAGGTCCCTTCCAACTCTAACAATTCTGTGATTCTATGATTCCATAACCTCTGTGTGTAGTGCAGGGTATAAAACGCATTTATCTTACCCTTTCTTGACCATCAGCAACAACTCCATGTTCTGCCAGTAAAATCCACAATGTTGGGAAGCCCTGTTTTGACTCATCCTGATTCTCAAGATCTTTTCACGACTCCATTTCCCATCCTCAAATTAGACATCACACTCAATCACTAGAACTGAAGACTTGGCTACACCCTATGAAGATCTCTCACTTGCCTTCCACTAGAGATTCCTATTCTTGTGATGCTACGTCCATACACACATGCTTTTCCTAATTACTCTCTCTTCAGACAATAATTTACAAGATCGTCTCACTGTAATAATGTATTATTAGCTACTAATTTCTTTTAAGGCAATGACACTGGAAATACAGGCTGCATTTTTATTTCTACAAATATTAGAGGCAGCTCAAAACTTTTCAAAGAGATCTTACTGACATCTTACTCTTGAATTATCTCTTAAAAGAATACTTCTGAAATTGCAACAATAGAACATTTACCATTTTTCACAGTTACACTTCAAATAGAGGACACAGATTTGATTCTCCCTTGTCCTAAACTTTTAAGTAAATTTGATGAGATTGTTCTGATTTGTATTTGTTTGGTATTTCTCATGCTGAAAAACAACACTACAGCAACAGATAAGGTGGCTGATTTTATCTTTGGGTAGACTAGAGGAAGTAAGAAGGATTTCAATGCATTCCATTGAATGTACTCAGAATCCAGTAAATCAAAAAACAAAAGTAAAGTTTTCCCTCTCCTAGGCAGCACTACAAATAGCTATTTGAAAGTATCTTCCTCCTGAATGAAACTCCTGAAAGGTGTTGATAGTAAGGCCTATAAGCTGCATTTTAAGAGTATATGTTCTAGAAATAACTTCACATATTTCCAAGATGTCTAATGATGGCTAAGCCTCTGGCAAAAAAAAAAAAAGGGGGCTTAGAAGCTACAATACCTATGTACTGAGGTGAAAAGAAATTGAAAAAGATTAAGCATTGTGTAACAGTCATATTCTACCACAGACATTAACAGTTTTGAACAAGTATCACATATTGAAGATGTACCACATGGATGCTTAGACTTCAGACAAAATATCACCCATTATACAGAGTGAGTTGTGCCTATTACTGTTGAAGTCAGTCTGGAATATTTCCTGTGGGAGAAGGCTTGAATCAATATATGTCTGAGAAAAAAGCTCTTACAAGACATGCTGATAACAGAAGACATGTTTTATAGAAAGAATACACAGACAGACAGGTATAATCTTGTCTGCAGAACCAGTCAACATACCAAGGTTGAGAAGGTCTGTTCTAAAAAATGCTATCAATGTAGTAAATCATACAATAATCTTCGAAATAATCTTTGAGAATGAACTGAACTTCAGAATATTCTTCTAGAATAGAGAAATACATAGGAAGATTTTCAATCTAAATCTAAGGCTGTGTGGTAATTCGGGAAAAAAATTACTGACTTTCTGTAGTTGATCTTCCACAGCATCGGTAAAAGAACTTTGTCCAAACTCTTTTTGTATGCCAGGAACATGTAAAAATTGTGAGATCAAAACAGATTCTCCATTGATTTGGGAAGGTCATTGTATCATTACTGATCAGCAAATACTGATGGTCATAAAGATAATGCCAAATGTAGCTGTGAAGCATGTAATATCATAGGAAACAAGGCCTCTACAGAGAATAAATACACCCATCAACGATACCTCCATCAGCTTTCAGTAAAAGTCATCCTGACCACCCATGATAATCGTGAAAGTGGTTCTCTGTACTAATTAGTTTTCCTACTGGTTCCTAGTGGTAGATGACACTGAGTATAGAAATTATATGAACTGCTGTAGCAATTTGTAAACACTTTTTTTTCTGTGACTCATCTGACTTACAGAATCATAGAACAGTTTGGGTTGGAAGGGACCTTCAAAGGTCATCTAGTCCAACCCCCCTGCAAGGAGCAGGGACATCTCCAACCAGATCAGGTTGCTCAGAGCCCCGTTCAACCCAGCCTTGAACGTTTCCAGGGATGGGGCATCCACCGCCTCTCTGGGCAACCTGGTCCAGTGTTGTACAACCCTCACTGTAAAAAATTTTTTCCTAATATCCAATCTAAATCTACCTCTCTCTATTTTAAAACCATTACCCCTAGTCCTGTCACAACAGGCCCTACTGAAGAGTTTGTCCCCGTCTTTCCTGCAGGCCCCCTTCAGGAACTGGAAGACTGCTAAAAGGTCTCCCTGGAGCCTCCTCATCTCCAGGCTGAACAGCCCCAACTCTCTCAGCCTGTCCTCATAGGACAGGTGCTCCAGCCCTCTGATCATCTTTGTGGCCCTCCTCTGGACCCTCTCCAGCTGGTCCATGTCCTTCTTATGTTGGGGGCTCCAGAACTGGACACAGTACTCCAGGTGGGGTCTCACCAGGGCAGAGTAGAGGGGCAGAATCACCTCCCTCGACCTGCTGGCCACACTCCTCTTGATGCAGCCCAGGGTGCAGTTGGCCTTCTGGGCCCCAAGGGTGCATTGCCTGCTCATGTTGAGCTTCTCGTCCACCAGCACTCCCAAGTCCTTCTCCTCAGGGCTGCTCTCAATCCATTCTCCACCCAGCCTGTATTTGTGCCTGGGATTGCCCCGACCCAGGTGCAGGACCTTGCACTTGGCCTGGTTGAACTTCATGAGGTTGGCACAGGCCCACCTCTCCAGCCTGTCAAGGTCCCTCTGGATGGCATCCCTCCCTTCCAGCGTGTCGACAGCACCACACAACTTGGTGTCACTGACAAACTTGCTGAGGGTGCACTCTATCCCACTGTCCATGTCGCTGACAAAGATGTTGAACAGGGACGGGCCCAACATGGACCCCTGAGGGACACCACTCATAACCGGTCTCCACTTGGACATTGAGCCGTTGACCACCACTCTCTGAGTGCGGCCATCCAGCCAACTCCTTATCCACCGAGTGGTCCGTCCATCAAACCCATGTCTCTCCAGTTTAGAGATAAGGATGTCATGTGGGACAGTGTCAAATGCTTTGCACAAGTCCAGGTAGATGATGTCCGTTTCTTGTCCCTTGTCCACTGATGCTGTCACCCTGTCATAGAAGGCCACCAAATTGGTCAGGCACGATCTGCCCTTGGTGAAGCCATGTTGGCTGTCACCAACCACCTCCTTGCTCTCCATGTGCCTTAGCATGGTTTCCAGGAGAATCTGCTCCATGACCTTGCCAGCATGTAGTTACCGGGTCTTCCTTGTTCCCCCTTTTAAAAATGGGGGTTATGTTCCCCCTCTTCCAGTCATCAGGGACCTCACCAGACCGCCACGACTTCTCAAATAGAATGGCCAGCAGCTTGGCAACTCCATCTGCCAGTTCCCTCAGGACCCACGGATGCACTTCATCAAGTCCCATGGACTTGTGCACCTTCAGGTTCCTCAGATGATCCCAAACCTGCTGTTCTGCTACAGTGGGCGGTTCTTCATCCTCCCAGTCCCTGATTGCGCCTTCCAAAACTTGGGTGGTGAGACAAGAGCCCTTATTGGTGAAGACTGAGGCAAAAAAGTAATTGAGTACCTCAGCCTTCTCCATGTCCTGGGTAACCAGGACACCTGTTTCCTTCCAGAGGGTGCCTATATTCTCCCTGGACCTCCTTTTGTCCTCGACGTACCTATAGAAGCCTTTCTTGTTGCCCTTGATGTCCCTGGCCAGATTCAATTCCGTCAGGGCTTTAGCCTGCCTCACCTGATCCCTGGTCGCTCGCACAGCCTCTTTGTAGTCCTCCCAGGTTACCTTCCTCGCTTCCACCCTCTATAGGTTTCCTTCTTTACTTTCAGTTGGTCCAGGAGCTCCTTGCTCATCCACGTGGGCCTCCTGGCCTTTTTTGCCCGACTTGTTCTTCATCGGGATGCACCTGTGCTGAGCTTGGAGGAGGTGCTCCTTGAATATGGACCAACTTTCCTGGGCCCCTCTTCCCTCCAGGGCCGCCTCCCATGGCACTTGGCCCATCAGGTCCCTGAAGGGGCCAAAGTCTGCCCTCCTGAAGTCCAGGGCAGAGAGCTTGCTGCGTAGCTTCCTCGCTGCCCTGAGGATCTCCAACTCCACCATCTCATGGTCACTGCAGCCAAGGCTGCCCTTGAGTTTCACATCTCCCACCAGTCCCTCCCTGTTGGTGAGCACAAGGTCGAGCATGGCACCCCTCCTCAGTGGTGGAGTGAGTCCCATGACTGAAGTGCTGGTATGGAGGGGTACAGGCTGTTCAGGAGGGATAGGCAGGGCAGACGAGTTGGAGGAGCGGCACTGTATCTAAGGGATGACGTAGTTGAGAGCCTCTGTGTGAGGATTAGGTGGATGGAAAACAAGGAAGATCTCATAGTGGGTGTCTACTATCAATCACCCAGCCAAGATGATAGCACTGATGAGTTATTCTATAGGCAGTTAGGAGAAATCTCTGGATCAGTAGCCCTTGTCCTTATGGGAGATTTCAACTTCTCAGAAATCAACTCGGAATGTCATACTGTTGTGACAAGTGAGTCTGGGAAATTCCTGAACTTTCTGGAAGATAACTTGTTGCCACAAGTACTCAGTGACCCAACTAGGAATGATTCCCTCCTAGACTTGCTGTTTGTGAATAGAGAAGGACTCATGGGAGATGTGATAGTAGCTGGAAAAAGAGGAAAAAGAAACTGTATGATCTCTGTAAGCAAGGTCAGGCTTCGCAGGAAGATTACAGAGCCATGGTTCGCATATACAGGGAAAAGACACAAAAGGCCAAAGCTGAACTAGAGTTGAAACTGGTCAGTCTTGTGCCAGACAACAAGAAGGACTTTTTTAAGCACGTTGATAGCAAGAGGATGTCTAAGGAAAACATTGGACTAATACTTGTTGAAGATGGTCACCTGACTAATAGGGATGAAGAAAATCGGAAGCATTCAGTGCTTAATAATACTGATAGACCTTGGGCTGCCCAGTCCTCTGAGTCAGAGGACCATGACTGTGGGAACAGTGACTTTCCATTTGTGGACACTGAAATTGTAAGGGATCAATTGTATCAGTTGAATGTTCACAAGTCCATGGAGCCTAATGAGATTCATCACAGAGTACTGAAGGAGCTAGTGGATATTACAGCAGGAAATCTCTTCATCATCTACCAAGGCTCTTGGGAGTCTGAGGAGGTCCCCACTTATTAGAAGCTAGCCAACATTATTCCACTTTACAAGAAGGGCATGAGAGAAGACCCAGGAAACTACAGATCTGTTAGCCTGACCTCAGTACCTGGAAAAAAATCATGGAGAAGATTATACTGGGTGCTATTGAAAAGCATTTAAAGGAAAATGCAATTATCAGACACATTCAACATGAGTTGACAAAGGGAAAGTCCCTCTATGATAAGGTCACCTGCCTAGCAAGTGAAGGGAAGGCAGTGGATGTAGTTTTTTCTGGATTTTATTAGGGTTTTTGATACTATCCCTCACAACATCCTTCTGGACACACTGTCCAACTGTGAGATGAGCAGGTACACAGTGCGCTGGGTGAAGAATTGGCTGAACGACAGGGCTCAAAGGATTGTAGTGAATTGAGATACATCTGGCTGGTGACTGGTCACCAGCGGTGTTCCTCAGGGCTCAATCCTAGGGCCGGTTCTGTTCAATATTTTTATCAATGATCTGGAGGCAGGAGTAGAATGCACCATTAGCAAGTTTGCTGATGATACCAAACATGGAGATGCTGTTGACTCTCTTGAGGGACGAGAGGCCTTGCTGAGGGACTTAGATAGACTGGAGCATTGGACAATCAATTAATGGCATGAAATTTAACAAGAACAATTGCCGAACTCTGCACCTGAGACAGAGTAACAATGGACAAAAGTATAAATTGGGAGAGGAGTGGCTGGAGAGCAGCCCTGCAGAAAGGGATCTGGGGGTGCTGGTTGACAGCAGGCTCAAAAGGAGTCAGCAGTGTGCCCTGGCAGCCAAGAGAGCAAACCACATCCTGGGGTGCATGAAACAGTATAACCAGCTGGTCAAAAGAGGTGATTATCCCACTGTCTTTAGCATTGGTGCGACCTCACCTTGAGTACTGTGTGCACTTCTGGGCCCCACAATTTAAGAAGGATGTTAAGGTCCTTGAATGGATCCAGGGGAGGGCAACAAAGCTGGTGAAAGGGCTGGAAGGAATGTCCTATGAGGAACAGCTAAGGACTCTTGGGTTGTCTAGTTTGGAGAAAAGGAGGCTGAGCGGTGACCTTATTGCTCTCTACAGCTTCCTGAGGAGAGGAAGTAGAGAGGGAGGTGCTGATCTCTTCTCCCTGGTACCCAGTGACAGGATATATGGGAATGGCTCAAAGCTGCATCAGGGGAGGTTCAGACTTCACATTAGGAAGGATTTCTTTACCGACAGGTTGGTCAAACACTGGAACAGGCTTCCTAGAGAGGTGGTCAATGCTTCATGCCTGTCAGTTGTTTAAGAGGCATTTGGACAATGTCCTTAACAATTTGATCTAACTTTTGGTCAGCCCTGAAATGGTCAGGCAGTTGGACTAGATGATCGTTGTAGGTCCCTTCCAACTGAAATATTCTATTCTATTCTACTCACATTTTATTTAAACATTTATGATACTTTTTCTGATCATTTCTGAGCTTCTTCAGAGCAAAGACCACTCACCTTTTAAAGCTGATGCACTGAAGTCCCACCACTGGTCACATTCTTTGTTGTAATCCACATGGTTAAAAACCAACTATTAAGGTTACCAGGAACTTAGGATTCACTCCTTTAAATCCCTTGGAGGTAAAAGTTCCCAGATGTTGAAATAAAGTCTTTCACTCATCCACTAATTAGTATCCTCAAAGTGAGCACTCTCATTATAATATGAAAACCACACCTCTAGTGCTAAAATCACCCCTTCCTCAGGTAAAGACTCCTACTCCTACTGAGCATGCGTAGTAAATTTAAGTAGCATTGTGTCTTTAAACTAACCTAAGAAAAGAACTAACTAATTATAGATAAGTAGGTGTGACCGAAAGGCAGAACTGTTATTCTGAATTGTATAAATATGTAATGCTATTGTAACCAGGTGTGCTAGCTTTGTGGGTTTACCACCTAGCACCCATCTCTGCACAGAAATGAAATAAATCCCTCTGGCTCTGTGTGTAAAGATTGGCATACTGCACACTAGGTAAAAGAACTCAGATTTGGGACAACAGTTTTATGGCACCCTAGATGGGACCACGTTGACAGCCTTGCCCGGATCATCTTGCTGTACCCAACGGGGAGAAGCGGCCCGACTGGACTCCAGCATGCACCAACCTGTTGATCAGGGACTCCATCGGGTCCTCTCCTGCAGTCGGGCAGTAAGCAACAACAGTGCAACGCTATTGGAAAAGAGGTATTTTCTGCTAGATAAGTAAGGGAAAAGGGAAAAGTCTTTTGGGGAGTAGCAAGCATTTGGGGACATTTTTGTCCCATTTGGACTCTGCATAAGACGCATTGGGAGTAGATAGGTGGCAGTAGCATAGCAATTGTTTCCACATGTTGTTTTAACGATGGGAGATGTCCCTCATTTTTTATTTGAATTTGTGAGTTGTGTGTGAAACATTGTATTACATTTATCGGTACAGATATGGGAAGTGCTACTTCTCAGGAGGCTCCCCTTTGCTCTCTCTTAGGATGCATCCTAAAGAACTGGAGTAAATTTGGAGTGGATCCCATTACTAAATATAAATTAAAACGGTATTGTAATCAATGGTGGCCACAATATCAATTGGAGAACAGTGAAAAATGGCCTGAAAATGGGTCTTTGAAATACAACACTATATTATAACTAATGTTATTCTGTCAGAGAAACGAGAAGTGGCATGAAATATCATATGTAGACTTGTTCATTGCATTACAAAATTATTGAACTGCTAGAAAGAAGTGTGGTTTGTCGGATATGAAATATCAGTATGGGATATATTCATTGACTGAGAGAAAAGAAAAAAAAGGAGAAAGGGAATTTCTGTTGTACTGATTGTAAAACTGGAAACACTAGGTCAGAAGACACAGAAGAACACACAGAGTTATTGGTGGCCCCTCTGAAACAATTAAAATTTTATTCTTCAAGTGAAGAATATAAAATTATTGGTCCTATTTCTGGAAGGACTAGGGAACAGAGACAGAGACATGTAATCCACAAGCCCCTCAGACAGGCTGTAGGACCTGAGGGAACACCGGTGTATGTACATGTACCGTTTACCACTTCCGACCTATTAAACTGGAAACAAGCAGTCGGATTTTACTGGAGTAATCCAGAGGGAATGTATAGTACTGTTAAAACTGTGATGATGACTCATAATCCTAATTGGGGAGATATACAAGCTCTTTTAGAATACTTGTTTACCCATGAGGAAAGGAGAGTAGTGTTAGAAAAAGCTAGGGAAGGATCAGTTTGGCAACATGGAGGGGTACCTAATGCTGACACATATCTCTCAAAGCAGAATCCAGGATGGGATTCTAATATAGATAAAGCATTAAAGAGTGTGAAAGATGACTAAAAATTGATTCTATATGGAATTCAAAGTAGGGTGGAAAAGCCAAAAAAATTGCCTAAGTTGTATGAAATAAGGCAGTGAAACAAGGAAACTCTGTCTGCTTTTTATGAAAGATTATGTCAAGTGGCTCGAAAATGGACAGATTTGGATCCAGAGGATGATAGTAACATCAAATTGTTTAATATGTTGTTTATTGGTGTGTTGGTTTTGTTTAGTGAGGGGGGGCTACGATAGCAGCTTCTGCAAGAAGCTGCTAGAAGTTTCCCCTTTGTCCAGTGGACTCGGCCAGGTCTAGGGCAGACCTGCCGTTGGCCAGGGCAGAGCCAATTGGTAGCAGAATGTTCCCTGATAACGCCTCTGCGATAACGTATTTAAGAAGGGGAAAAATAGGAAGAAAAAAAAGATGATGTGAAGAAGCTGAAGCCAGGGCAGAGAGGGGGAGGCACGAGTCTTGTGGGCTTTGTGGCCCTCACTCTCTGGCCTCCCGCCGGGCGGCCATCCGGACCCAACTTGGCCTCTGTGAGAGGAACGGCTGCAGACGCCAAGGTCAGTGAAGAAGGAGGGGGAGGAGTAATGCTGCTCCTGGCCAAGATTCCCCTGCAGCCTGTGGTGATGACCATGGTGGAGCAGGTTGTCCCCCTGCTGCCCATGGAGGTCCACGGAGGAGCAGAGATCCACTTGGAGCCCATGGAGGACCCCACACTGGGGCAGGTGGATGCCTGAAGGAGGCTGTGGCCCGTGGAGGGCCTGCGCTGAAGCGGCCGTTCTGGAGAGACTGCACTCCGTGGAAGAGATGACCCACGCTGGATGAGGTCAGTAAAGGTTGGCCCGCCTGCTTGAGGGCAACAGCAGCAACTGTAACCCTAATTGAAGAATCTCAAAAACTGACACTGGGCCATACTGTGTTCATACCTTATGCTGTATCATCTCTCCTTGGAAATAAGGGACACCACTGTATTTCCCTGAATAGGTTAGCTAAATATCAAGCTGTGTTACTAGAACAGGATGATGTCACACTTTCTTTAACCTCCACCTTGAATCCTGCTACCTTGCTCCCAATCTCAGTCTAAACTGCAGCATGATTGTCTAACCACTGTCGAACAAGTATATTCCAGCAGGCCAGAGCTATGGGATAAACCCCTGTTTGATGCAGAAGTGGAGCTCTTCACTGATAGAAGTAGCTACATGTTGGTAGGAAAACAAAGAACCAGATATGCAGTGGTAACAAATACCCAAACATTAGAAACTAAGGTATTGCCTAGTCCAAAAATCGGGAAAAAGATTATGGGAGGAATTGCAAAGCAAGGAATAACCCCTGGAGAACACTGGCAAATAGACTTTTCAGAATTACCTAGATGTAACCAATATAAATATTTGTTGGTATTAGTAGATACCTTTTCTGGTTGGCCAGAGGCTTTCCCTTGTCATACCGACAAAGCTAGAGAGGTTATTAAGATTTTGTTAAAAGAAATTATACCCAGATTTGGTATTCCAGAGAGTATCTCCTCTGATAATGGGCCTCGTTTTATTGCAGAAGTAATAAAAGGAAACTCCAAGTTTTTACAGATTAAGTGGGAACTACATATCCCCTGCAGGCCACAATCTAGTGGGAAAGCAGAAAGAATGAATCAGACTCTCAAAAGACAAGTTTCTAAACTTTGTCAGGAAGCACACCTTAAGTGGACAGAAGCCTTACCATTAGCTCTTTTGCAAATTCGAGTAATCCCTAGGGTTAGGGAAGGAGTAAGTCCCTTTGAGATCTTATATGGGAAAGCATATCGCAGAAAACTTTTAAATGTCAAAGGAGCTCAAATGCATATAAAAGGACAGGTTGCAATTAAAGAATATTTGACTTATTTTCCATAGACCTTATCTTCACTACACAGGTACCTGAATCGAAAGATTTCTCTTTCTTTGGACATACCCGTTCACCCATTCCAACCAGGAGACACTGTTTAGATCAAGATAAGTGGACCTCCATGCCAACAGGAGAAATTAAGCTTCGATTAACAAGGGACCCTCAATGAACTGCACCTGGGAAACAGGACTTGCCTACGTAGAGGTTGAGTGTTCACAAGGCAAATTATCTCTGTGCTTGAGACGTTATTATGATTATAATTGTTTGTGTTTTACTTGGATGTATTAAGAATATGATAATAAGACAAGTTTCAGCAAGCTACGTACTGGTGATGAAAAGGAACAGTGAGACATAAAAGACTAACACAAGGTCCGATAGTCTCAAAGGAAGGAAATAATATACATGAAAGAAAATTTTGGCCAGCAGGTTGAGGGAGGTGATTCTGCCCCTCTACTCTGCCCTGGTGAGACCCCACCTGGAGTACTGTGTCCAGTTCTGGAGCCCCCAACATCAGAAAGACATGGACCTGTTGGAGAGGGTCCAGAGGAGGGCCACAAAGATGATCAGAGGGCTGGAGCACCTGTCCTATGAGGACAAGCTGAGAGAGTTGGGGCTGTTCAGCCTGGAGAAGAGGAGGCTCCTGGGAGACCTTATAGTGGTCTTCCAGTTCCTGAAGGGGGACTACAGGAAAGACAGGAAGAAACTCTTCAGCATGGTCTGTTGTGATAGGACGAGGGGTAATGGTTTTAAAATAGAGGGGGGTAGATTTAGACCTGATATAAGGAAGAAATTTTTTACAGTGAGGGTGGTGGAACACTGGAACAGGTTGCCCAGAGAGGTGGTGAATGCCCCATCCCTGGAAACATTCAAGGCCAGGCTGGATGAGGCTCTGAGCAACCTGATCTGGTTGGAGATGTCCCTGCTCCTTGCAGGGGGTTGGACTAGATGGCCTTTAAAGGTCCCTTCCAACCGAAATGACTCTATGAGTCTATAAAATTTACATGAATGAGTTTTTATGAAATTTTCCATTAGACAATCAATATCTTGTGAAACAGAATCTTACTTGAGCAAGCCAAGTTACTTTGCATAAACAATGCATACCCTGCTAACGACTATATCCTTGAAGGGAAACTGAAAGACTGATTAAAAAAGAAACATCTTGCCCCAGAAGGTGTCAAAAGCTGGATGATTGTCAAAGGAGCATGAAGTCAGCAAGGATCTGCATGGGAAAGGGAGAACCAAGATAAGCAAAGAGCAACAGGGCAGACACGGCCCTGAAAGAGCAGGATTATGCCGTAAATCTGCCAGAACAAAGAAACATCAAGACAGGCTCAAGGAGAGCAGACCTGCTAGAGAAGCCCAAACAGATAAGGAGGGATCCAGAACATTAAAACATTTATTAAACTAAGGGAATGTATATCCTTGCAGGTGCATAACATCGATAGAGGTTGTGAATGGTCAACAAAATTCCACTAATGTCCTCAAAGTGAGCACTCTCATTATAATATGAAAACCACACCTCTAGTGCTAAAATCACCCCTTCCTCAGGTAAAGACTCCTACTCCTACTGAGCATGCGTAGTAAATTTAAGTAGCATTGTGTCTTTAAACTAACCTAAGAAAAGAACTAACTAATTATAGATAAGTAGGTGTGACCGAAAGGCAGAACTGTTATTCTGAATTGTATAAATATGTAATGTGATTGTAACCAAGTGTGCTAGCTTCGTGGATTTACCACCTAGCACCCATCTCTGCACAGAAATGAAATAAATATATCCCTCTGCTCTGTGTGTAAAGATTGGTGTACTGCACACTGGGTAAAAGAACACAGATTTGGGACAACAAATCCATAGGAAAGTCATCCTAGAGACTTCAGAAACATTATTTATGTAGGTACCAAATTGTTGTTCATCACACCTGGACACAGCATTCCAGACTTTTTACTGAAAAAGTCTTTTGAAAGAGAGGCTTTAATGAATGCATGTTTTCTACATGTGGATTATTAGACTTCACATCTGAGTAATTATTCTGTAAATAAGTTCTTGAAGGTAGAAGCTGGAGAGGACTAGAGTATCCATATTGCACTCATACTGATGTTTGTCTGTTGGAAAAAGGTGCGAACCTGATGATGACAGATCCTGAGAAATATTCACACAGTACTGCCAAATATTTTAAGAGACTGCAGTTACAATGTGTAAATTGAAAAGTCTCATCTTCTTTAATTTAACATGATCTTATTTACCACCTTCACATAAATTGAGTGTTTTTGTGAAAATAAGATGAGACAAGTTCACCCTGGAACCCTGGCTAAACCAATCTCAGAACTGGTAATAATCATCATGAGAATTTGTGCCTCTAGCCGATTCAAAAAGGGAAAACCAGTCCATTCAAAAGGATGGCAAAGGACTGTCCAGAGTATTATATATAGTCTGTATGATTTAAGTACATACTAGAAGAACAATTTCTCTATAAGGATTGAGATAATAACAAAGAGGTAGTATTCCATAGTGAATTTGTTAAGAATAAGTATAATCAAATCAGAATAATTTTATTCCATAGAGCAACAGCTCTTGTGGATTAGGTAGAGCTGAATGCCATGCCTGGACTTTAGCATGGCTTTCTATATAGCTTCTCATAACAATTTAACTTACAAGTTGAGGAAATATGGTCTAGAGAAAAATACTGCACGATTGCAGTATACACTATTGCAAAACTGTGTTCATAGTATCAGTTGTTCTTGCTAAAAATGGGTGAACGGAGTATAGGTGAACAAGTGCAGCTTTCTAGAGCACTGTCTTAAGAATAGTAGTATAAAAATATTTGTCATTAATAACTTTTCGTGTAACAGAATTTGAGAGTATTTTATTAATCTAAAGATCAGAATGAGCTTTTGGTGCTGAATGTTTCAGAGGCCCACAACTGCTTTTAAATGAGAATCAAAATTTACAGTTTTCTTGACTAATTGGAAAAACCTTTTGAAACAAAAGAAATTTAGTATGGAGAAGTATAAACTTTTTATTCATCCGAGAAAGAGCAATTGTAACAACATGAGAATAAGATAGATAAGCTCTACAGAAAGATAGCAATATGTTTATAACAACTTGCAACACGAATCTAAGTTATCACCAAAGAGCAGCTACATTCATATATAACAGTAGTATCAAGGTCATCTACAGTACTTTTCTGACTACTCATCCTTCTAAGTCTTCAAATAGAGTTTTATCTACGACTTAGGGCAGTACAACATCAAGACAAATGCAGATCAATTAGAATTCAGATAAAAACATCCAAGACAATTAAAAGCTCAGAAATTATTATTTATGTAAAGATGACAGAAAGAAACCACACTGTTCAGTCTGCAGAAGATTAGATTAGTGCAAGACACGATAGCATTCTTTGACATGTAAATGATTGCTATATTAAAAACAAACAAACAAACAAACAAAAACCCACAACCAACACCCCTGTGAACTGTTTTTCCTTGCCCGCTGGAAAGAAGTCAAGAAGTGTCATTTCTAACTGCAACAAAAATTATTCAGGCAAAGCATTAGGAGAAAAGTTTTCTAGCACTGAGAATTTGAACAGGTTGCATGACAAGAGTAAGGAAATTCCATTACTGATATTTTAGCAAAAAAAAACAGATGGAAGTTACTGGGAGTGATACTGGTACAGCTCATCCAACATGAGGGTAAGAAGATGGGAAGACCTCAAGCCCTTTCCTGCTGTATTTTCTAAAAATCACAGAATCTTCCTCTGGAAATCTTCCCAAGTTTTGTACTAGATATAAAGAAATTATTACTTATTTTGATTAACAGACTATATTGATATTTGTTTTCAAAGAACACAATTTAAAATTCAAACTTAAAGGGATAGAATATGAGACAAAGAACAACATACATTTGGGAGGTTTTTCAGGACAGACTGTATTCACTTTCCACATACTCTTTCAATAATTTTCAGGGAAGAGTCTCACCACTTTCTCCAGAGCTTCAAATGCCTCATGGAAAATTGCAGCTTTGACTGTTCTAGCTTAGAACTGCTGTATTCAAAAGTATCCTTGAGTAAAATGTTAAGACTTGAAGAAAGAAACAAAAATGAATGTTTATTTTGGCCCTGTCAGAAAGTATCTTTGAATAAACTTCTTCCACCTTTCTTTTGAAGGAGAGAGGGTGAGATGATAGTTTTTCTTAACAAGTACCTTTGAGAGCAGTGAAATCTGTACTACAGATTTGAGAAGATTCCTAATTCTTCTTGCCACTCACTATACATTCAAAGACCAAGTGTAAAGAAATCTCTCTGGAGAAGTCCTATAAATCCCTAAGAAAATAAAAGTAATTTTTCCAAATTATTCAGAAAATAATCAAGTACTCATTAACAATTTCTGGAGGGCATTCAATTTATTTCTGGAAAAGAATGTAAAATTATATAGTTCCATAAGGGTTGTTGCTATTCCTTACAGATGTTTTCCCAGAGGTTTAGGAAACTGTATGGAAACAGGACTGTAAATATATTAATTCTTCTCTTTGGAAAGCAATAGACTAAAAACATTGTGGAAGGCTTCCTTTATAAAGATCTTCAGAAACTGTCTTAAATAAATAAAAATTCTTAAAATTCCAAAGTACTGGGAAAGTAGAACAAATGGATAAAGCATTTTGATGAGTAATTGATCTTGGGCAATGGATACCACAGAATATTTTATGAGCTCAACAGAAGGAAAATATTTAATGTTAATTCTTTGTAGATGAATTAACAGAAAAATTTTCTATGAAAGCAGATGTGCTAACAGACAATAGCATGAAAGCAGAACCACTATTCTGTTTGCATAGATAAAAACATAAAATTTACATAAAAAAGAAAGGATAAAGACCAGTCTAGAACTTCTGGATAAAACTTCAGCTGCTCTGGTACCTTTACTGGAGCAGAAGAGAGGCCATAATTTCTGTAACAGAGAAATTTTACTCCATTGAATAAATGAATAATCAACAAAAAGAACAAATATAACTTCTGTCATCTCTCAAATATTTGCCTGAGTTGCAAATAAAACTTCTTCCTCATCCAGATTCTGTCAATCAGACAGCTATCATTCAGTCAAAGTAATTCAAGGCTGTACAATCACATTCTCCAAGTTTTCAGAAATCCTTGCTACTTCCATGTAAAAAGTACAGAAATGCAGTGTGTACTCATACCTTCAGTAATTGCCTCACATTTCTATGCTATATAAAAAAGTTTAGATATTATAACATCCTTCCTGTGATCTTTCTCTGGACTGATGATGTCTAGTGCCATTCTTTTTGTCCTCCGAAAAAAAACAATTAAATATTTTGCTAGTTTTCTTTATCAAAGTTTGTGACTTCTCAACCAAACTTTCAAGGACTAATGAGAGCAGAAAAAAAAACCTCAGCGTAGATACTTGCTGTTTGTTCATCACTGGAAAATTTTTCAGCATAACCAATCACTTTCACTCCAAATCACAGGCCAGAAACTCACTGTCAGAGATCACAGAATCATAGAATGGCTTGAGTTGGAAGGGACCTTCAAAGGTCATCTAGACCAACCCCTCTGCAAGGAGCAGGGACATCCCTGACTAGATCAGGTTGCTCAGGGCCTCATCCAGCCTGGCCTTGAACGTTTCCAGGGATGGGGCATCCACCACCTCTCTGGGCAACCTGGGCCAGTCTTCCACCACGATCGGTGTAAAAAAATTTCTTCCTAATATCTAATCTAAATCTACCTCCCTCTATTTTAAAACCATTACCCCTCGTCCTGTCACAACAGGCCCTACTAAACAGCCTCTCCCCATCTTTCCTGTAGGCCCCCTTGAGGTACTGGAAGACTGCTATAAGGTCTCCCCGGAGCCTTCTCTTCTCCAGGCTGAACATAGAATGGTGAGGGTCGGAAGGGACCTTCAAAGGTCATCTAGTCCAACCCACCCTGCAAGGACCAGGGACATCTCCAACTAGATCAGGTTGCTCAGAGCCTCATC
Source organism: Chlamydotis macqueenii (assembly GCF_036417535.1). Lineage (NCBI taxonomy): Eukaryota > Metazoa > Chordata > Aves > Otidiformes > Otididae > Chlamydotis > Chlamydotis macqueenii. The sequence continues at coordinate 14,618,731 of NC_141592.1, read as the reverse complement.
CAGCCTGGCCTTGAACGTTTCCAGGGATGGGGCATCCACCACCTCTCTGGGCAACCTGTGCCAGTGTTCTACAACTCACATTGCAAAAAACTTTTTCCTAATATCCAATCTAAATCTACCTCCCTCTATCTTAAAACCATTACCGCTCGTCCTATCACAAAAGGCCCTACTGAACAGCCTCTCCCCATCTTTCCTGTAGGCCCCCTTGAGGTACTGGAAGACCGCTATCAGGTCTCCCCGGAGCCTCCTCTTCTCCAGCCCCAACTCTCTCAGCCTGTCCTCATAAGAGAGGTGCTCCAGCCCTCTGATCATCTTCATGGCCCTCCTCTGGACCCTCTCCAACTGGTCCATGTCCTTCTTATGTTGGGGGCTCCAGAACTGGATGCAGTACGCCAGGTGGGGTCTCACCAGGGCAGAGTAGAGGGGGAGAATCACCTCCCTCGACCTGCTGGCCACACTCCTCTTGATGCAGCCCAGGGTGCAGTTGGCCTTCTGAGCCACAAGGGCGCATTGCCTGCTCATGTTAAGCTTCTCATCCACCAGCACACCCAAGTCCTTCTCCTCAGGGCTGCTCTCAATCCATTCCCCACCCAGCCTGGAGTTGTGCTTGGGATTGCCACGACCCAGGTGCAGGACCTTGTACTTGGCCTGGTTGAACTTCCTGAGGTTGGCATGGGCCCACCTCTCCAGCCTGTCCAGGTCCCTCTGGATGGCATCCCTCCCTTCCAGCGTGTCGACAGCACCACACGGCTTGGTGTTACTGGCGAACTTGCTGAGGGTGAACTCTATCCCACTGTCCATGTCGCCGACAAAGATGTTGAACAGGGCCAGGCCCAACACGGACCCCTGAGGAACGCCACTCGTGACCCGTCTCCACTTGGACATTGAGCCATTGACCACCACTCTCTGAGTGCGGCCATCCAGCCAACTCCTTATCCACCGAGTGGTCTGTCCATCAAACCCATGTCTCTCTAGTTCAGAGAGAAGGATGTCGTGTGGGACAGTGTCAAATGCCTTGCACAAGTCCAGGTAGATGATGTCAGTTGCTCGTCCCTTGTCCACCGATGCCGTCACCCCGTCATAGAAGGCCACCAAATTGGTCAGGCACAATTTGCCCTTGGTGAAGCCATGTTGGCTGTCACCAACCACCTCCTTGCTCCCCATGTGCCTTAGCATGGTTTCCAGGAGAATCTGCTCCATGACCTTGCCAGGCACAGAGGTGAGGCTGATCGCCCTGTAGTTGCCTGGGTCCTCCTTGTTCCCCTTTTTAAGGGGAACTTACAAATTCTAAATAACATTGTCACTGTAATTATCCACACCTCTTCAATACATTTCTAAAATGTAAGATTAGAAGAAGTAAATGTCTCGCAAGATTTTTGGAGCATCAAGAACTAGTTGTCTCAATCAGGTTTCATTAACCTCTTTAAGAAGGCAAAATGGTAGTACCATTAGTAACAGTATTTCAGTTGTGTGCTTTTTCAATGAGAAAAGCAAAGCTAACATACAGGTAAATAAATCAAAGGCTCCTCTTGCACTTTTTCAGTCCCTCTAATGCTGAAATATTATAATCAGAATTGTACAATCAGATTGTTTTCAGACATAATCTGAAAAGGTATCCCTTCAAAATGGGTTCTGAGACAATCAATTGAAACAGCAGCAACTTTAACAACAAAAAAAAAATTCAAGTATTCTTCTCGCCAAGTGGTAATCATATATTTGAGTGGAAGTAGCCTAGATTCACAATGCTATTAAACTGATAAGCTCAACAAACATGGATTTTGTGTACTGAGTTAAAGAAAAACAACCACATTTAGTTTTTGCCATTTACACAAGTCTTTGAACAAGTCCGTTAGCACAAGACCTCCTAAAATACTGATGCTGCTGGCACGCTATACAAGTACTTCTCACTTGCATTTGAGTCACATTTCTTCTATCACTGTTTAACACAATATATGCCTACAGAAGATGAACCGCATAAATAATTTAGCAATCACAGGATCATAGGATAATTCAATTAAGAAGGGACCTCAGGAGGTCTTTAGTCGATCCTCGTGCTCAAAGCAGGGTGAACAAGGCCACATTATGCAGGGCTTTACCCAGCCTGGTCTTGAAAGCCTCCAAGGATTCTCTGAGCTTTTCCAGTGCTCGACTGTTCTGATAGTGAAAAAGATTTTCCTTATACCTAGTCAGAATCTCCCATTTCAATTTAAGTTCATTGTCTCTCACCCTTCCTCCACAACACTGTGAAAAGTCTCGAGTCTTCCTGATAACCTCCTCATAGGTATGAGAAGACTGCTCTAAGGTCATGTCCATCCACTGTGTGTTGTCCCATCTATTCCCCTCCCCTCTTCCCCCCAAAGACTTCTCTTATCCAGGCTGCACAAGCCCAATATCCTCACCTTGTCTGGAATCTCCCCCATCTCCTGTTCTTCCTCTCCACCTAACCTGACCATACAAAAAGACTTAATTCTGTTTCAGGGCTAAAGGGAAGAAAGCACTGTTGCATCTTTTTACCATTGCCATGTAAATACATAAGCACTGAAAACCTAAATTACCAAGAATATGCCCAAATCCTTACCTTGCTAAGTCTCATGTATCTCAGTCATCGCTTCTTAGGGATAATATTAAAAACAGCAGTATTCATTCCAGATTTTAGCATAAAGAAATATTTTCTCAGCTGACTGAGCGTTCACCCTATGCCTTCTCCACAGCTAAAGTTTTCAGGCTTCATTTATGCGAGATATATATATATATAGTGTTCATTGAACTACTTTTAATTTCACATTCTTAAAATTTGATGATTGCAATCAAGACAAGCGTTGCATGTTAAAACACTTTTGAGCTGGTTAAGAGTTCAATACTCATAATGCTAGCTCTAAACCATTTCTTATGTAGAGCAACTGAAACCATTATTATAAAGAATTTAATCCTCATATTGGAAAGGATTTAAAATTCTTATGTCCTCCATTAATTTGACCTTTGTTTTGAAGTATGATTAGTCAATTTTGGGACCTTCAGAAATTTCTTTTCGATCAGGGCTCGAAATAATTTTGTATCCAAAACTTAATGACATACTATTTAGTGCTATTTGAATACAGAAGTCAGAAGAACTAACTAAATATCTCTTTAAACTCTCTGTTCTTTAAAATTGGGGAAAAAAATACATTTATATATATGACTACTAGACTACCTTTAAGAGTTCCATCACTTCCAGCTGGAGAGCAGACTGACTGTGGTGACCTCAAGGAAAAAGATGCAGCATTCCTTACTGAAGGATCACCATCCTAAAGTGACAATGATAAAAAATTAACATTATGAACTTGATAAAATAAAGATTTAAATTAGCGTGTATACTGATAAAATGGATTGGATGAAAAAGTATATAATATATTAGAAAAATATTTATTTATATAAAAATCTTTGTAATTTTGACTGCTATTAGACTATTATATAGGCAACATTTCAGAGCACAGTCAGCCTTAAGAATCTAGAAGTATAACATGCACACAAAAATAAATCTAGGTATATGTCTTCTAGCAAAATAAGCACTTTTGGTTGACATTAAGATTCCATTTAGAATTTTCTTGTTACATGCACTCGTAAAGAGCTGAAAAGCAGAAAGATGAACTCTATACAATACCAACTGAAAGAAATTGAGCATAAAAAGTAGATCTTTTAAAAAAAAACTCACATTTTTTTTCACTTAAACTACCCTTCAAGTTTATTAGAATGTCATCTTACTTTTACAGTTAAGTAAACTAACACTTTGTATTTATATCCTCCAGCATACACACGTCAGGACTGAACAAAATCTGTAGTATTCCCATTGCAGCAGCTGAGAGAGATGGATGGCAACTACACACTCCCTCTGACAATGGCCAAACAATCAATTTCCACATGCACAGTAGTAGACTAGCCACCATACATTTTACGCCTTTTGAAGGCGTAGCTCACACTGCTTAGGGAAAAGGAAAAAAAAAGTTTGATATTTATGGACTGAAGGTGCTTACAAGGCAAAGAATATAAATCCATAAGGAACCAGATTTCATCAGTTTCACCATCCGTGGGGACTTGTATTGTATTCAATTGTATTCAATTTTTTTTTCCCCTCCCACAGTAAAATTAATCTAAAACTCATGCCGTGCTATTAATTACACTTATTTTTGCACCAGTGCTTGCAAAAAGACTTGTTGCCTCACATGAGGAAAGTCTCATATGCAAAGAAATCCAATATTCAGACTCAGTGCAATAAAAAGAACTCTATCTTAAACTTACATGTTTTTTATTGCAAGTCAAAATGAATTAATTTATTGATGTACGAGTTACTTGTTTATTTAATACATTGAAATTATGGAGCTGATTTTATTCAAACATGACTTATCTTTGAATTGTAATAAATCTCAAAAATCCACAAATATTGAGGGGGGAAGAAAAAAAAAAAGCTTAGTAACTTTTTAGCACATATGTTTTATTAGGACAGGAGACGTCCTCTACCATGACTGCCAAAGACACAGGCAAAGGTGCCTTTTATTAAATTAACTAAACAGACTAACTAGGTAGATGACCTTTCAGGTACACATGCCATTCCTACCATAGCTGACAAATTTTGAGAAGTGCTCATTTACTGTTTCCTAGCTCAGAACTTCATCAAATGGTGAAATGTAAGCATGAACTTATATTCTAGAAATGTTCTCAAGTTTATAAAAAATGGTCTTTAAATTGAGCATATGTGCAGTGAGCCTTCAAGGGTATACTTCCTGATTTTGTAAAATCATATATTGCAAATACACAATGTCCTATAACTACTCATAATTTTTAAAGCAAAAAATTCCTAAAACTAAGAAAAAGATGAAACAATAATTAAAGGTTTTAAGTTTTATGATTTAATAATCCTCATTCATAACTATCTGTGCCAAAGGCCACGCTGCTTCTGAAAAGGCTGCAACACTATGATTAAGCTTATTATTCATACATAGATGCAAAACTTCAATGAATCCAAATTCTTCAAACTGTTTTCTGCATGATAGCTACTAAAATCAGCTTTTAAAGGTATAATTACTTTTTTACCTTTAGTATTTCTCCAATTAAACCAAACAATGAGGCTATGTTTTATGTTTTCATAGTCTGTGAGTTTTGAATGAGTTTCATTTCTAAGTTCTCATGAACTAGGATGTGATTGCATTGCTTGGATCACAAAATTAGTGGTGAATATTTTTAAATATTTCTTCTTTAAACATTGTGAAATGAATTATCCTAATATTAAAGTTTTAAAAAAATCTTGTCTTAAAAAAACCAAGATTCTCTTGAAAGTGTACCTTGAATATAGTTGGAGGATATATATACACTTAATGCCAAGAAGAGCTTCTTATTTTGAAGAATATGCATTGCTGAAGTAGAGACTGAGAAAAACATCTGATGATTGTGTATTATGATAGATTCCTTCATTACAAAACTCTCTTGTTTAAGATACTACTTCTTAGCTATTATTTTTAATCAGCTTAATTCTTGCATTAAAAATAAAAAAGAGTAATAAAACTAATAACTCTCTTGGAGTTCTAGTGTATTAATCCTGGTAAGGGATTTAGGGAGCCTGGTGTTAACAGTACACTTGTTAAATACAACACTTCTTTTTGCTTCCACAAGTGAATTTAGGAAGACAAGAGATGTCCACAGCTTTTGTAAGCTAAAGAAAACACACACAGACACACAAAAAAAAAAGAAGAAAAAGAAAAAGGCCTGCTTGTCACCAGATTTTGATGAAGTTTTGTAACTACTGTTATGCATACTGTTGTAGGCATCACCATGACCACACTCTTCAAAGAGCTGAAGTCAAAAAACAAAAATGAAACTTAAGTGCTCTCCCCTTAAGAGCTGTTAAGAGACTGTGTGCCAAGCTTGTAAAGAAGAATCCCAACATGCTTCATCCACAGGATGAGATGCTCATTAAGAAGAAAATTAAGACGTTCAAAACACTGTGGGAGAAAGCTGCTGTTTTTTTTTTCCCTTTAGATTCAAGATTTCAGAAAGAATTTCTCCCACATGAACTAAAGTCACTAAGGGAAAAATTCTTACAAAGAAACCAGGTCATAAATGCACATAATAGACCAGTACTAAAAAGTCTCCAAAGGAATTTTTGCCTTTGACAACACTACTATATTATCCAATAGGTTATTCAAATATGCCAAGTCTAATTGACAGTTATGGGGATCTTCAGAAAGACAAGTTAACTATACTCCTATTTAGAATCTAGTATTGTTTGCATCAACATACTGCTACAATAATTGCAGAGACACTCTACCATTTCTTTAAAATAAACTCACGTATGAGTAAGATTTTTTTACTTTTCATAATTTCATCAGAATCAATGGTACAAACTGTTCCAAAGGAAAGAGAGATCTAGAAAAAAATTAAATCTCACACATTAAAGTTGCACAGTTGAGTGTACACATCTGAAATTGAAATATTTTCAGTGGTTTTATACATCACCGACAATATAGTAAAATATCTGACTTCTAAGACAGCTAAACACATACTTGTTTTATCATAGTAAATATTTGCTTTATCATAATAAACTGATTTAATTAACATACATCACTACTTAGCCTGTGCACCATATGTAGGTAGTCTTCATTTGAGCCATGTCTAGAATTATCAGAATGATGATTAGCTGAGTTTCCAGACAATTGACTTGAAACTTTATTTTCATGGAGATTCCTCATCCCAGCTATGACAATGGGACTGGATATTGAAGCTGAAATACAAAAAAATATAAGTAACTATACTGATATATTCACACAGCAGTTAACTCTAAAAACTTCACAGAAAACACCGTAACAGTGGATATTAATGAGTTAGATGCAAGAGGTCTGGAATCTGAACAAGAATCCAACTTTCTTGATTGAATATTTTTGCCACAAATACCTTGAATAAAATTAGGTATCTAAGATTTAAATTTTCAAGAGGATTTAAAATCTAAGTTCCATGTACAGATTAGCCAAGCTTCTCTCCACATCTATCCTAATTACAGTCAGTATCATATTCTAAGAAGCTAAAGAAAACTTTATTTTCCTCTATATAATTTGTATTCACTATCTTTAGTAACTTTCAAGGTATTCATGAGACACACAACATTACATACAGAACAGCTATATAAATTCTAAGAACACTGTTAAACTTCAGGAACAGATGATTTAAAAGAATCCAATGAGAATTCTACTTACCAAAACAAGAAAAAAAAACCTAGATACTTAACAGTGTTCATGTTGTTCAATACTGTTTTTAGAAAAGGTAAGAAAAAAGCAATGCATTCATTCTGAAGATCTTTGGTTAAGGAACAGAGGAAGGAACTACATCTTTGTCAGTTACTGCATGCCTTGAGCATAATTCCAGCCAACTTAGTCTAGTATACACTACAAAGGTTTGGTAAGGGTAAATAAGCTGGCAGCAAAACTTATATTACGCTGGCAAAAATTAGGTTTTCACAAGTACAGATAAATGATTGCCACAGCTAATAAATGAAAAGTTTTGTTTTGTTTTGATTTTTCTAGTGTCATGTATATGTGACAACTATGCAAAATAGGTGTACATAGGGGAGGAGCACTGTAACATGAAAATTTGTTTTATTTTTTTGTCTTTTTTTTTAATAAAGTATATACTACCACTCTGTACAGTCAAGAAAGCAAAGTTTAAACATACTAAAAAAATTCCCTATCAACTCAAAGATTGGATAGGCTGGACATTAGGAAATATTACTTCTCGGAAAGGGTAGTCAGGCACTGGAATGCACTGCCCAGGGAGGTGGTGGAGTCACCGACCATGGGGGTGTTCAAGAAACGTTTGGATGTTGTGTTGAGGGATATGATTTAGCTGAGAAGTATTGGTGATGGTTGGACTGGATGATCTTTTAGGTCTTTTCCAATCTTGACAATAATTCTGTGATTCTGTGATTCTGTGATTTGCATTAAGCATGCGAGTCCTTCAAAGAAATTAAAGTCATGAAACATGCACGTGAAGGTAAAGCTGACATGAGATAGAATAATAAAACAAACATCACAGACTGTTGTGGTTTTGTTTAGTGAGGGGGGGCCTAAGGTGGTAGCTTCTGTAGGAAACTGCTAGAAGTTGCTCCCCTTTGTTCAGGGGACTCGGCCGGGCCTAGGGCGGACCTGCTGCTGGCCAAGGCCGAGCCACTTGGTAGCAGAATGTCCCGTGATAACGCCTCTGCGATAACGTATTTAAGAAAGGGAAAACAGAAAAAAAAAGGGAGAAGAGAAGATGTGAAGAAGCTGAGCAGGGGCAGAGGCACAGAGGGGGAGACGCAGGCCTCATGGGCCTTGCAGGCCTCACCCTCTGGCCTCTCGCCAGGCAGCCGACTGGGCCCAACTCGGCCCGGCCCAGCTGCGAGAAGTGGAGAGGAGATGAGAAGTGAATAAGATGTAAAAAGGATCCTGAGAAGCATCTGCCAGCCTGTTGTGAGGAACAGCTGCAGACGCCAAGGTCAGTGAAGAAGGAAGGGGAGGAGTAATGCGGCTCCTGGCCAAGATTCCCCTGCAGCCTGCGGTGATGACCGTGGTGGAGCAGGCTGTCCCCCTGCAGCCCATGGAGGTCCATGGAGGGGCAGAGATCCACCTGCAGCCCAGGGAGGACCCCATGTCGGGGCAGGCAGATGCCTGAAGGAGGCTGTGGCCCATGGAGGGCCCGCTGGGACAGCTGTTCTAGAGGGACTGCACCCCTTGGAAAAGGTGACCCCCAACAGAGCAGTTTCACGAAGGACTGTGGCGTATGGGTGGGACCCCACAACGGAGCAGGGGAGGAATGTGAGGAGTTCTTCCCCCGACCATGAAGCAGCAGCGTAAAACAACGGGTGATGAACTGACCACGACCCCCATTCCCTCTTCCCCCCCTGTGCCGCTCAGGGGGAGAAGGTAGTAGAGATAATGTTAAGCCCAGGAAGAGGGAGGGGTGGATGGAGGTTATCTTGTTCTCTGTCTCATTCTCCTGCTGTTTGTAGTAATAAATGAATAGTTTTCCCCAAGTCGAGTCTGTTTTGCCCGTAATGGTAACTTTAAGGATTTCTCCCCGTCCTTATCTCAAACCTTGAGCTGTTTTTCTTTTATTATCTCTCCCTGTTCTCTCGGAGGGTGGGGGGAGTGAGAGAGAGACTGCGTAGTCTGGTCCCGATCGGGGCTGAACTACGACACAGACTTACCTTGCTGCATCTGAGGATGTGGTGTATAACTCTGAGGATGTGAATATGGCATGTATCCTGCAGGACTTTGAGGAGCATATGGACTAGGCACTGGACTGTTCTGTTGTGCCAAAAATCTGTTACCAGAGTTTGTCTGTGGTGGCACAAATCGGCTAAAAATAAAATTTAAAAAGTTTTTTAAAGTTGGAATGTTAAATTTAGACAAATTTATTATTTCTTTTGGAATATTATACCTTTGGAACATTATAACTTCTGTAAGAGACAAAATTCCAACGCAATCAAGAAATCCCTCCAAAAGCAGTATTTTAAGCTACTGATACCTCCGCAACTTCAATTATTACTTAAGAGTCATAGCTTGGGTACTGCATTAGTAAAAGTAAATAATAGAATAAAAAGCATGAATAAGACCACCACCTAGGGAAAGGAAACAATGACACAAATATTTATTAAAATAAGATCTGTAGATTTACTAAAACAAGATATGCAATTTCCAAAAGTTAGTTCTAGAAGTTTGAATGAAAGTGACAGTTAAGGTTTAATTATCATATAACAACTAGCTTACTAGGATTAACAAGGAGCCATCTACTCTAAATAGGATTTTTACAGTAAGTTTTTAAAAAACTTCATCTAACAGAACTCTACTGCCAAGATATAGGAATGTAATAGGCAGTTAGGTAGGACCTGACACAAAGTCCACTGAATACAACTTATTTTTTCACTGGCTTTATCTTGGACTCATCCTAAAGATAGGAAGTAATAAAAATAAAATAGGCTTGTGACAATAATACATGTACATTATAACTTACATTCTTATATAAGCTTTTCAAAATAAAAATAAACTAAATAAATAATTCAGAAAGTACAATACATGCTTTCACATGCCTCAGTTCTAGATAACGACTCTACGAAGGTAAGCTTCCATAGAAAGAAATAGCAAAGTACATAACAAGGTTTTTGCAAGGATTTTGAGAAGACTTAGCAGGTCGTAATATTCACAATTCAAAAAATCTCCTTCAATATAATTTTTAGACATAAAAGTAAAAAAGTGTACTGGTTTTTGTGCAGATACAGAGCATTTCATTTGCCAAAACAATTACGCTAACTTGAAATAAGCTTATTTTAATAACGATATCTAATAATTGGAGATTAAATCTGTTAAAGCCCAGTAACTGGGTTGAAACTACATGCAGAACTCTTTCCTCTAGTCCAGAGTATTACTGTATTAACAAAGGTCTGGATTATAGGTACATGCTACTTGCTGATACTCAAAGTTTGAAAAAGAACCAGAAAGTTGATGAGGAAGCTGCTGGAAGACTGGTCAAACTATTTAGCCTATGCTTCTCTGACCAGTCTTTTGTATAACTGTTACAGCAGTACTCCATGCTTTTACACTTTTTCCACTCTCCTGTCATATTGGTACTGTTATACATGCCAGAACACAGTCTCTTTTCTCCTGTCCTCTGCCACCAGTCTCAGCCTCTGCCACAGGAAGAAAACACCTGGAGGGGTGACAGGAGGCAGGGAGATTCCTTAAGCAGGGAAGAAAGTTTGCCAAAATTATGGGAGGGAGAGAGAACAGGGAATCATGACTAGTCCTTAGAATACAAAGATTAATTCACTAACAAAAAGATGTTTCTTTGCCAGATGAAGAAACTCACCCTGCTGTCAGACAAATGCAAAATTTGTCTTGATACTGATCATCTTCCATTCACATACTTGCAACAAGAATCGACTGTCACTGTAGAAAGAATTTGCAGTTCACTGCCCATCCCACCCCATTTAAAAGAAAGTGTTACCTGGAAGGGCTATGTGAGATAGTGGTTTGTTGATAATTGGAAGATGCAGGACTACCTCGCATCGAATTCTGAGAAATATTAAACTGCGACATCATCATCCCTATTAAGAAGATAGCAGCATTACTTTACATGCATTTCCTTTTTAATCAATGAAGTCTCTCATTTCAGAAATTATTATATGCAAAGAGATTATAAACTTTACAGACATTAACAAAAACTTATATGATTTTTAATGAGGTGATTTTAATGACACAATTTAATGTCTTGCAGCTAAAATAGCATCAGAATTCACATGCACACTGCAGCTTGGGAAGCCACAGTAAGTGATCCACAGCCATGTGTAAAAACACATCAGTAATGTAAATATTTTAAACCAAAGGTTAGACAGAAGGTTGACAGTAGTTCCCAATCCAGAGTGTTTGGGAGTCATCAGTCCTTGATTTACTATCACCGATTTCAATTACTGCAATATTCACACAAGCAAAGTTAGTTTCAGAAATCCTCCCTGACACCCTCTTTTCTCTTCTCTCCCCCTTCCCTCTCCCTGGTATGTATGAAGTGCTGCATTCCAAGTACATTAGCATACACAAACTAGTCCAGAACAGGAGTGAAAGTCCCATGTTGTGTTGGGGAAAAAAAAAAGAAAAGAAAAGAAAAAGAGAAAAAGAGACCTCCAAAATTTGTTTACATGGACACTGGTTGCCTTGCACAGAGGCAAATGAGGAAGAAACTCAAGGGGTTTTGTGTTGGAGGCAGCACTCGGCATGCCCATTGCCCACTCACCTCTCACAGCCACTCTCACTAGAGCTAGGTAGTAGTCAAACTACTAACCCTTAACATTCATGTACAGAAAGCTGACAGAATGTGCCCATATGAGTATGAAACATACAGACAAAGTTTCATTTTACGCTTAAAGCAAAGACTGTACTTTAAAAATACTTGAAAAACATATCTATTTGTTTTCTCCTTCCTTTCCCCTCACTAAACAAAACCACAACATTTTTGAACCACAGATGCAGTAGTTTTTGGTTTAAAAGAATGACAGAAAATAAATAAATGAATTCATTTTAATGCCGTTTAAAAAAAAAAGCCTAAAACTTATTCTGTGACAAACAGTTCTCACAAACAAAATTCCCACAATCCTCCTCCTTCCTCCTTCCTCCCTAAAAAACCCAAAAAACTCCAACCAACCAAAAACAAACAAAAAAAAAAACCCACATCACAACGGTGTCTCCAAAGTTTCCAGATAGATAATAAATCTGCCTAGTAATGATATAATGAGGAAGGATTAAAAATAAGCCCCAAACATTTAGTCTAAAAAGGATTTGAAATTAGTCTGTGGCCATTAACACTAAAATATCTTCTTGTACATTTTTGACATTGTTGTCATATCACTAAGCAGCAGATTTATGGCTCCACTGTGCATTTCCATACCTTAAAATACTTAAGAATTTCTTTTAAATGTAACTTGAATTTTGACTGTTGGTAATGTTCAGTTTTGAGAAAACATCATCCTAGCAATAACATTAGTAGAATGAGTTTCCTTAACACATACTCCCAGTCTTAACTATATTTTTTTTTGCTTTGAAAAAAGTAATAAGCATAAATCCATTTCAGCATTCCTACTAAATGCCAAAGAACACACTATGTAAAAACACAGGTCGAGATCACAGAAAAAGTCTTGTATGATTAAACTGTATTACAGCATCATGCATGTTTAAGATAGGACTGCTCACCAACAGGTGATTTTTCAGCTAAATATACACTCTTCTTGAAAGTGTACATCTACAAAGTTTTCCCTTTTACAGGCACACATGCACTTGAATTCTTGTACAAATGAAAAAAAATTATCAAAGTATCTGACATTTATGGAAAGATGCATAAGATTTTAATTCTTAAAAATGCACAAGTTGTGGTAAATAGTTTAAAGTGTATTTTAAGTCCTTTCTGCACCCTAAGCTATGCTATGAATACTAACCTATTACAATACACTATTTTACCTGATCTTCTAACATATATCTTCTGAAAGACAAAGCCAACGCGTTGAGAGAAAAGTATTATAAAAATTGAAACTAAATAATATCTTAATTTTATATACATAATTATAAAGAAATCATTTCACTCATACACTATAAGATGCAAGACAGATATAGCTGAAAGATGGCACTCAGAAATTTATCTGTCATCTGATGAAAAAGATCTAAAATAAAATTAACATGCTGCCCTTATACAAAGTTAGGCCTGATGCCGCATGGTGATGTGACTCAGTCTGTTCAGACAACCTAGTATTACATGAAGTCTGGAAAAAATCTAACTAAAAATCTAATCTTTATGAAGACTGTTTCAACAATGAGACTATTATCAAAAGACAGGGAATAAGAGTTTGAACACTGCTGCTACGTTATCTGAAATGAAATATGCCAGCAATTTTTTGGGGATGGAGGTGGTAGGGAGATGGGGTGTGCAACCAGGACACAAAGTAAAAAAACTGCCCACATAATACATCTTTCTTGCACTATTTGTTCATCATAACTAAAAACAACTCACTCTCTAAGCTTAGTGTTGAGCTGCAAATCAATACAACTGTGGAAAAAAAAAATTAGCACAGGATTCTGCTTGTGCTTTACCTTATATTCACAAGTATTCAAAACATAACACTTAGCTTCCTGAAGATGCCTTTATTTCCTGACAAATTGTACTTAACAAAAAATTTTATTTCACGTTTAATGTAATTCTTTAACTAAGTGGTCCTTCTGTTATGGCATTAGAAAAAAAGGCTAGGAGAAATGAACTTGAGTTCAGTATGTCCATCCTAATGCAGAAACTGACACTCAAGGGATCACAGTGCAGGGGTCCACCTCAGGGTAAGTAAATAGATAGGGGGTCCCATTGTCTACATTATTTCTCAATTCTGGGCATTACAAATACCAGGTCAAAGTACCCAGTGCTGACTTCACCACATGCTGGACTCAACAGAAGGCAGAAGGACAATGTGCAGAAGGAAGACAGTAAGGAAAACAACAGAAGACATGAATTTGAAATACCAGAAAAGAGCATAAATTTCATTCTTCTAGCTTGCAAAATGCATTACATAAGATCACAGAATAATAGAACTGTTTGATTAGGAAGGGATCTTTGAAGGTCATGTAGTAAAACCCCCCTGCAAGGAGCAGGGACATCTCCAACCAGATCAGGTTGCTCAGAGCCTCATCCAGCCTGGCCTTGAACGTTTCCAGGGATGGGGCATTCACCACCTCTCTGGGCAACCTGGGCCAGTGTTCTATAACTCGCATTGTAAAAAATTTCTTCCTAATATCCAATCTAAATCTACCTCCCTCTATCTTAAAACCATTACCCCTAGTCCTGTCACTACAAACCCTGCTAAAGGGTCTTTCCCCATCTTTCCTGTAGGCCCCCTTGAGGTACTGGAAGACCACTATCAGGTCTCCCCGGAGCCTCCTCTTCTGCAGGCTGAACAGCCCCAACTCTCTCAGCCTGTCCTCATAGGAGAGGTGCTCCAGCCCTTTTATCATCTTTGTGGCCCTCCTCTGGACCCTCTCCAACTGGTCCATGTCCTTCTTATGTTGGGGGCTCCAGAACTGGATGCAGTACGCCAGGTGGGGTCTCACCAGGGCAGAGTAGAGGGGGAGAATCACCTCCCTCGACCTGCTGGCCACGCTCCTCTTGATGCAGCCCAGGATGCGGTTGGCCTTCTGGGCTGCATGGTGGGTGCATTGCCTGCTCATGTTGAGCTTCTCGTCCACCATCACTCCCAAGTCCTTCTCCTCAGGGCTGCTCTCGATCCATTCTCCACCCAGCCTGTATTTGTGCCTGGGATTGCCATGACCCAGGTGCAGGACCTTGCACTTGGCCTGGTTGAACTTCATGAGGTTTGCATAGGCCCACCTCTCCAGCCTGTCAAGGTCCCTCTGGAGGACATCACTTCCCTCCAGAGTGTCAACTCCACCACACAGCTTTGTGTCACTGACGAACTTGCTGAGGATGCACTCTATCCCACTGTCCATGTCACTGACAAAGATGCTGAACAGGGCTGGGCCCAACACGGACCCCTGAAGGACGCCACTCATCACCAGTCTCCACTTGGACATTGAGCCATTGACCACCACTCTCTGAGTGCGGCCATGCAGCAAATTCCGAGTGGAACTGGATGGACTGAGTGGTCCATCCATCAAACCCATGCCTCTCCAGTTTAGAGAGAAGGATGTCGTGCGGGACAGTGTCAAATGCTTTGCACAAGTCCAGGTAGATGACATCAGTTGCTCGTCCCTTGTCCACTGATGCTGCCACCCCATCATAGAAGGCCACCAAATTGGTCGGGCACAATCTGCCCTTGGTGAAGCCATGTTGGCTGTCACCAACCACCTCCTTGCTCTCCATGTGCCTTAGCATGGTTTCCAGGAGAATCTGCTCCATGACCTTGCCAGGCACAGAGGTGAGGCTGACTGGCCTGTAGTTACCCAGGTCTTCCTTATTCCCCTTTTTAAAAATAGGGGTTATGTTGCCCCTTTTTCAATCAGCGGTAACCTCACCGGACTGCTATGACTTCTCAAATACAACATACAGCAGCTTGGCACCTTCATCCACCAGTTCTCTCAGGACCCATGGAGGCATCTCATCAGGTCCCATGGACTTGTGCACCTTCAGGTTCCTCAGATGGTCCCAAACCTGATCTTGTGCTACAGTGGGCGGTTCTTCATCCTCCCAGTCCCTGTTTTTGCCTTCGATAGCTTGGGTGGTGAGACAAGAGCCCTTATCGGTGAAGATCAAGGCAAAAAAGTCATTGAATAACTCAGCGTTCTCTATGTCCCAGGTAACCAGGTCTCCCGTTTCCTTTCGGAGAGGGCACACATTCTCCCTGGTCTTCCTTTCATCCCTGACATACCTAAAGAATCTTTTCTTGTTGCCCTTGACGTCCCTGGCCAGATTTAATTCTGTCAGGGCTCCAGCCTTTCTTACCTGATCCCTGGCTGCTTGCACAACCTCTCTGTATTCCTCCCAGGCTGCCTGTCCTTGCTTCCACCCTCTGTAGGCTTCCTTCTTGATTTTCAGTTGGTCCAGGAGCTCCTTGCTCATCCATGCAGGCCTCCTGGTGTTTTTGCCTGACTTCTTCTTCATTGGGATGCATCATTCCTGAGCTTGGAGGAGGTGATCCTTGAATATCAACCAGGTTTCTTGGGACTCTCTTCCCTCCAGGGCTTTATCCCATGGTACTCTGCCAAGCAGATGCCTGCAGAGGCCAAAGTCTGCTCTCCTGAAGCCCAGGGTAGAGAGCTTGCTGCACTCCATCCTCACTGCCCTGAGGATCTTGAACTCCACCATCTCATGGTCCCTGCACCCAAGGCTGCCCTTGAGTTTCACATACCCCACCAGCCCCTCCCTGTTGGTGAGAACAAGGTCCAGCATAGCACCTCTCCTCGTTGGGTCCTCTATCACTTGCAGGAGGACGTTGTCATCCATACATTCCAGAAACCTCCTGGACTGCTTGTGCCCTGCTGTATTGTCCCTCCAACAGATATCGGGGTGGTTGAAATCCCCCATGAGGACCAGGGCTTGTGACCGTGAGGCTGCTCCTATCTGGCTGTAGAGGGCCTCATCCGCTCTGTCCTCCTGGCCAGGTGGCCTGTAGAAGACCCCCACTATAATGTCCCCTGTCCCTGCCCTCCCTCTAATCCTGACCCATAAGCTCTCTGTCAGCTCCTCCTCCATCCCCAGGTGGAGCTCCATGCACTCCAGCTGCTTGCTGACATAGAGGGTGACATCCCCTCCTTGTCTCCCCTGCCTTTCCTTCCTAAAGAGCCTAGATCCCTCCATTCCAACGCTCCAGTCATAGGAGCCATCCCACCAGGTCTCCATGATGCCAACAATATCGTAGCCCTGCAGACATGCACACATCTCTAACTCTTCCTGTTTGTTCCCCATGCTATGTGTGTTACCATAGAGGCACTTAAGCTGAGGCCTTGATGAAGCCGACTTGCTGGCTGGAGCAGCTGGAATTCCCTTGAGCTGGACTTTAGGTGCTCTCCCACTTACCTGTGATCCTTCCCCAGGTTCTGGGTACCTGTTGCTGGCACTGGCTCCATACTGACAGTGGTGGGATGGACTGTGCTCCCTCTCCTCCAGCAACATTAGTTGAAAGCCCTCTTGATGAGTCTGGCAAGCCTTTGGCCAAAGACACTCTTCCCCTTCTCTGTCATCAGCCCTCAATAGACCAGTCTTCTCAAAGCAAGTCCCATGGTCCAAGTAGCCGAACCGCCGGCTGTGGCACCATTCCTGTAGCCATGTTTTGACTTGCAAGATTCAACTGTCTATTTCAGGCCCCTTCCCTTTGACCGGGAGGACAGATGAAAAGACTACTTGTGCCCCAGAGTCCTTAACTGTTGCTCCCAGGGCCCTATAGTCCTTCTTGATACTCCTCAGGCTACTCCTGGCTCTGTCACTGGTGCCCACGTGATCTCTACCTCAAGATCTCTACCAAACCTCCAACTGTTCTATACATCATGACTCTACACAGATTACAAAACATGTTGAGAAAGCAGAAGAAAACTCAATCTTTGCTGCCAGAATACATCAGTATATCCTCCTTTGGCCTTGGAGATCTAAATGGGATGTGTTAACAGCTAATATGGCTACCACAATTTGCCAGCACGTAGCTTAAAGATCTCCCTATTTCCAGGTAAGAGTGTGGCCTTGTTCCATAAAAAATAAAGTCACACTTTGCCTAGCTTTTCTAAACATTCATTCCAAGGCCGTCGCCTTCTCAAAATACTTGGTCTACAGCTATGCTTTTCCCCTTTTCCCCCTTTCTTTCATTTTTTCCAATTTCACACTTACATTGCAATGTTTGCACAGGTACAAGTATTCAGAACTATGTAAAATAAAATTAAATATTCAAGGAAGTTTTAAAAATCTGATCTCTTCTGGTTCTCTCAAATCACTTTGTTAACTTTATTAAAATAACATAAACTAGTCTTTTAAGTTTCATGTTGAATTATTTTTAATTCTGTACTAGTACTTTCCTTCAGGCATAGGCCAAAGCACATTTACTAAAGATAGAGGTGCTTTTATTTCATTAAGGATTATTCTTAATCTGTTGAATCAAGCTGCCAAAGTGTTTCCCCCTCTGAGGCACAGAATTATATAGAAATGAACTCATTTTATCTTCTTTCTTTCAAAAATCTCTGCTGGAACAAATAATTTCTAAACCAATGTCTCCCTTTTGCACTGGCAAAAAATTATTTTACTCTACAAAACTGGTGGAAAACTCTGATTCAAGCATATGTTCTTTGTGGAACCACTCTACAAAATGTCAGAACAGTCACAACTCTTCCCACAGCTGGAAAAATCATACTTTGCCACAGCTACCACCAAACACAGAATCTGGAGACTGTTTTCAGAGCTTAAATTTCAGGATATATGTATCAATGAGCTACTAAATATTTAGGACTGCCTTTCATATTTTCATTCCAGGAAATTTCTGCATTCTTTCAAGGAACATTATGTGTCCTCCTCTTAGCAAGTTCTTTTCAAATATTGTATGGCTATTTACTCACTAGCCTAGGTGAACAAACTTAATAATCTCATTTTATTATTTTTCCCCTCCAAAAACACCCTACACTTTCTATCCCCTGTGGACTCCAGTAACACTTCTATCTATATCTCTACAATGCTAGCAAGGATTTATTCTCATACTGCAAAAACTCTGGAAATTCTCCTACTCATTTCATAGTTTAGTATTTAAAGAAAAGATTTCAGGTGCAAATAAAGAAGTCTCCAGACCTGCAAGTAGAATCTGTCTGATTAATCCTTTGCTTGGTCTCTCCCCTTCTCCATCTTTGCTATCCAGCAGTATATCTCACTAAATCTCAGAAAAGAATTAGCTGTTGAAAGAGTAAAATCTGCAGGGCAACACAAATTGCTGAGAAGAGGAATGACAGGGAGGAGTTAAGCATGGTTCATTCAACCTTATTCCTTACCCTAGAACTATTAAGAACTACCACTACAATGATACACTATAATCATAAAGATTTTTTAGTAAGATCAAGGCATATTTTCCCAACTTCAATTATTTAGTAAGACAAATATATAAACGTAACCATAAAGAAATTAAAATAAAATTACTTTAAAATAAAATCCAATCACTCATCCTAAAAATTAAACTTTGTAGTGAAATTAAACATTATTTTTTACAAAAATACTGAATAGAGTTTATTTCCATGTTATTCTAATACAATCGCTCTCAGAAGATATCAAGATACATCGCTTTATTTCACTATCAAATACAAGGTAAGGCATAAATATCACAGTTCTGCTCCATATATATTTGTGGTTAATATCAGTCCCCTAAACTTACAGAACAACAT
Organism: Chlamydotis macqueenii; assembly: GCF_036417535.1. Taxonomy (NCBI): domain Eukaryota; kingdom Metazoa; phylum Chordata; class Aves; order Otidiformes; family Otididae; genus Chlamydotis; species Chlamydotis macqueenii. The sequence continues at coordinate 14,599,346 of NC_141592.1, read as the reverse complement.
AAAACACAATCAATAAATAATAAAAAATCCTTACCACTTTGTACTCCATATCTGTTCTGTATGCTTTTCTCCCTGAAAACATTAGGATTCCTTGCCAGGATAGCCTGCAGCAAGACTGGTATATCTCCCTCTGGATCATCACTGCCAAGGTTATCTTTTAATTCTCTGGAATTGGGGAAGTAAGAGAATAAAGAGGCAAATGCATTTTCTAATTACAAGAAACCATGAGCCAAGTAAAAAAAAAAAAAAAAAAACTCAAAACACAATAATTTACTGTTAAAATATAAAAAAGAACAAGTCTGCAAAGCACTGTTCCCTGTCTCTATTTTTTTTTTCCCTCTCTTGTTTACAGAATGGAAGACGACATATTACTACTAGCCTTCAAAATTATTTTCTCTTGATAAGCACTTATATATACATGGTTGTCAGTTTCAGACTACTACAAAATGTTTCTTATGCCCAATTTTGTATCGTGATCTTCTCCACAAAAAAAATGCTTTGCCATAACATCAAAAAAAGTATTATTGTAGGAGTGAAAAAAAAGACATGTCTGAATGCATAACATTCAAGTAGCAGCCCAACACTTTGAGAATCTTTTATTTTAAAATAAAGAAATATTGGCATAACTTTGCATTCTGGTTTTGTTAGTGAGGGGGGGCCTAAGGTGGTAGCTTCTGTAGGAAACTGCTAGAAGTCGCTCCCCTTTGTTCAGTGGACTCGGCTGGGCCTAGGGCGGACCTGCTGCTGGCCAAGGCCGAGCCACTTGGTAGCAGAATGTCCCGTGATAACGCCTCTGCAATAACGTATTTAAGAAGGGGAAAACAGGAAAAAAAAAGGGAGAGAAGATGTGAAGCAGCTGAGCGGGGGCAGAGAGGGGGAGGCGCGAGCCTTGTGGGCCTTGCAGGCCTCACCCTCTGGCCTCCCGCCGGGCAGCCGACTGGGCCCGACTCGGTCCAGCCTGGCTGCAAGAAGTGGAGAGGAGATGAGAAGTGAATAAGATGTAAAAAGGATCCTGAGAGACATCTACCAGCCTGTTGTGAGGAACGGCTGCAGATGCCAAGGTCAGTGAAGAAGGAGGGGGAGGAGTAATGCTGCTCCTGGACAAGATTCCCCTGCAGTCCGTGGTGAAGACCATGGTGGAGCAGGTTGTCCCCCTGCAGCCCATGGAGGACCCCACGCTGGAGCAGGTGGAGGCCTGAAGGAGGCTGTGGCCCATGGAGGGCCCGCTGGGACAGCCGTTCTAGAGGGACCGCACCCCGTGGAAGAGATGACCCACACCAGAGCAGTTTCACAAAGGGCTGTGGCCCGTGGGAGGGACCCCACGATGGAGCAGAGGAGGAATGCGAGGAGTTCTTCCCCCGACCATGAAGCAGCAGCGTAAAACAACGGGTGAACTGACCGCAACCCCCATTCCCTCTTCCCCCCTGTGCCGCTTGGAGGGGAAGGTAGTAGAGATAATGTTAAGCTCGGGAAGAGGGAGGGGTGGGGGGAGGTTATCTTGTTCTCTGTCTCATTCTCCTGCTGTTTGTAGTAATAAATGAATAGTTTTCCCCAAGTGGAGTCTGTTTTGCCCATAACGGTAACTTTAAGGATTTCTCCCTGTCCTTATCTCAAACCTCGAGCCGTTTTTCTTATATTTTCTCTCCCTATTCTCTCGGAGGGTGGGGGGAGTGAGAGAGAGACTGCGTAGTCTGGTCCCGATCGGGGCTGAACTATGACACAATTCAAAGGACACTAGGGAAAATGAAAAAAAACAAAATATATCTTAAAAAAGAGAATACATTAGCATACTTGCTGGTGCAATTCTTAAAATATTTAAGTTCAATATCTAATCAGAACTGACATGAGTCTTACATGGGTATCTCCAAAAAGTATCTTTTTGTGTAATACTGGGTGTTTTTCTATGTGCGTTATTAACCAAAGTGGAACACAAATGACTATTGCACAATCAATTTAACAGTTTGCACTCCTAACTAGCAAGAACAGAACAAGCAGCAGATCTATTAAAAAAAAAAAATCAGTTATGCATAAGGGCTGTCAGACAATTACTAACATTCTGATTGACTGAAACAATTGACTCATATAGTAGTAATCTGCTAAGCAAGTCTAATAAAAACCCTGCACATTCTAATATTCAGATTCTCACAAACACCCTTCTCAATTCAGTTCATTTTAATTTCAAGAAATAATGATGATGATCTGATATAGTTTAAGTTCAAAATACATACATGTGATCCGTTGACACCTGATTGAGGCTGTGGACGAGCTGTGAAACCAGATTTTCATCCCTACAAGCTAGAAGGCAGTTCACCTCTTCAGCTATCCGTCCATTGAAAAGTAGGCTTTTTGTTGTTGTAGCAGGTAAAGGTGAGGGAAGAGGCAGCTGGTTCAAAACTGTTATCAGAAAACAGAAAGGAATTCAGAATCATTTCATGAAACACAAGCACAGACATGGACACGTCCTTACTCCCTGATGTGATTAAGAAATAAAACCTGACAACTATATTTGAAATATAGGGAAGATTTTTGGATGTTTTTTTTTAATTGTGAACACACACAAGCACAAAGGCTGGACTCCGTTTTAAACAAAGTAATGCAGTCAAGTCCATAAGTTATAGTAATATACTATTGTAAATATTTAACAGTGCTAAGGCAAGTATTATGAATAAAAACATACTTTTAAACATTCCAAAATATTAAGTTCTTTAATGTTATGGCAGTTTTCTCTTGGAGCTGAAAGCATGGATAAAGGGAAGGAAGGAAATGCAAAAATCCTTGTAGTTGAATGCAGTACTGTAAGTGCATTGATCATATACTTTAAGTTTTCTACTCTGACCTTCATATTTAATTAGTGTTTCCACTTTGTACAGTGAGGGTAGGTAAAAAAAAAAGTGCAAACACCAAAAAAAAACCTAAACAACTCAACAACCAATTTAAGCCACTAATTAAATTATGAGTTTATTCTTCTACTGTTGTACTCATTTTTATGTAAGCAATCTTCTCAAGAAAAGGCTAGTATCATTGCTTGAAATGATCACTAAAATGTCAATTCAGTCAATATATCTATTCAATATATCTATTATCTTGGTAAAAAGATTTGTTTAATGAAAACACCTATCACAATATTTCAATCAGATTATAAACAAGCATACTATACTTTCAGAGGGCATTCTTAGGTCTACAGGCATAACAAGGAAGTGTACCAAATAAGCCTCGACCAGATGATTTGGCAGGGTTACAGAGACGAGAGTAAGCCAGAAGAGGCCAAAAAGCCTGCTACATAGGAAAGTCATTTTCATGTGTCCATGAAAACAAGTTGACTCTGACTTCAAGTTCTGAGGCTGATTAAATTAGAAATAGCTTCAGAAAAAAACAACTGTGAAATATATTCTTTTGGCTCTTTTATATTTTGAAATTATTTTTTTAAAAAGGGGGAGGAGCAGAATTCCAGTATTTTTTCCCCTATACAATGTATATCATTACTGTATTTAAAAATAAACTGCAATTCAAATAGAAACATATATTAAAATATCTAGCTTTCATTACTTGTATTATATTACCTTGAATATGCCTTGAAACTTGGAAAAATTAGCAAGATCAGCAAAACATATTTATTAAAACTGTATAAATTCAGATAGTTAACTGAGCCTACTCTACTGCCTCTAGTCATCATGTCCTCCATGTTTTTAGGGCAACAGGACTTGTCCATTCTACTTCCTTCTTTTCACATAGAGAGAAATAAGGTGAAGCAGTGACAAGCCTCTTTCACCTACTCCTGAGTTTCTAAACATCAGATAAATAGGACAGATAAAGAAGCAAATGCACATAACACAAGGGCTAATCCCACCAAAGGTAGTTCGGTGTTTCAAGAAACTCTTGCACCATAAGTCTGACCTGTGACTTCTACCAATTAAGTATTTGACTTCTTTAGAACCTTACCTGCAAATACTTAGTGCTAGAAAACTGCCCATAGCCCAGAATGCATCCAGATGGCTCATTATTAGATACACATAATGATATATATACACATATAAATACATAAGCAGCATTTTCCAATTTGATATTTCAGAATATCAGAAAGACATGAAGAAGTGTTTTTTTCCCCTCAAATATATTTGCTTTTTTCACTGTAGGCAATTAAAATAAATTCCTGGGTATATACTTTCAGTGTCTCTTGGAAAGTCTCCAAATTTCAACAGTAAAATAATAAAAACAAGAGCTCAGAAGAAGTACTCGAGTCACTGAGTCCAATTATCCTCAAACAGACAACTGAGCTATAAACTCTTGCTTACACTTTATAAACGAGATGCATCATTGCCCCAACTTCTCTTATTGGAATGGTTGTTCTAGGACCTCATTATAGTAATAATAAATCTCCTCCTATTTTCCACTAGAATTTTATTTTTGGTCAGATTATAATAATTTGGTTTTGCACCAGTATCAGCTTTTAATATTAATAGTTCTTTTCCTTTCCTTGCATTTTGTCTTCCTGACATATTATAAGACAGCACACACACCTCATCTGCTCCTTTTGTAGGCTGAACAGCCAAGAAAGAAGCCTCATAGGTTCAGCTGCTTATTTTCATTCTAGCAGTCATTCTTTACACCTGTTAATTAAAGCAACTTTTTTGTACTTTGTCCAAAACTAAGGAACCAGGTTTCAAGTATATCCAGCATCTTCCACAACTATCTCTAGCTGAACATCACTCTAATCTTCTATCTCTTCAGTGAAGATGATGAGATGTATGTTATAGAGAAGTATTTTATCATTTATATGTTTTTCTTTATTTGTGGGGTACCCAGATTTGTTACTGAATGATATTTCAAACAAACAATGAATTCCTATATTTTATGTTACAGGTTTACTTAAGGAGTTATTTTAACCTACATTTCATTTCATTTCATGTTTAAATTAGTATATTTTGTTTGAATATATTTTTAAAATTTGAGCAATGACAAAATTAACATTTTTAAATACCAAATCTGATTTTGAACAGATTTACTTTTAAGAACTTTAAAAATAAAACTATTTTTAGTATTTTGAAAATGCAGGTATTTACTGAAGAAGTAGAAGGAAATATAGCAAAGATGAAAAAAAAGAAGAGTACTTACGGTCTGTAAGACTAGCAATCCCTGCAAGAGTAGTGATGGGAACATGAGGCATATCCCCATTCATCCTGAAGTTCTGGAATGGTAGCGCCTACACAGATATTTTAGTTCAGGTGCCAGCTATCATTACTTCCCATCTCCCAAGCACTAAAAAAAAAAACAAACACCACCAACAAAAACAAACAAACAAAACAAACCCAAATTAAAATTCTCAGTTTACTTAAAAGAATTTTAAATTCAATAACATAAATGAAACACAGACCATAACCTCAGCTGCATACTAAGTAAATTTTGTCAAAAGTGGGTAGAACAACGTAGAATTTAAATATCAAATAGCATTAAGTAATCAAAAGGCAAGCTTTTGGTCTCCGAAGCAGAGCCTTTCACCAAAAAAAAAGATGCAAATAAGGCAATCAAAAGAAAATTTGCTCAGATTGTACAGTACCAACTCAGAAACTGGTAACAAAACTTCTGTTGGTTCATACTGCAGTGGACAGCACTTAATCCATAACAAGTTTAAGTAATGAGCTGCTATATTCACTTCCTAGTTTTGGAGAAGGACATATTTTTTCATATAAGAAGCTAGCAAAACCAAAAGATTTGCCAAAACCAAAATTTGCAGATACAAAAGTCAAGTAGTAAACAAAGTAACAAATACAAGATGTTAGTCACCACTGAACTAGCTCATTTATTTCCTGTAAAACAGCACAGTTTATATTCAGCTACTGAAAATGAATTTGTTAATCCAGTTTTCACTAACTATAAAGATCCCAATTGTAAGAAAATCCACACTATTTAAAAAAACAAACAAACAAAACCCCCCAAAAATCATCATAATAATTTCAAGTGCAGTTTCAAAACAACAAAAATTTACAAAGATCACCCATTACAATCCACTACGGTTATACTAATGAAGTGACAGAAATTGAGCATGATATTTTTCTGAAGACAAACTGTGAGATATGTTCACGTGATTCGTGTTAATGTGAAGCAATACTAGGGTTGCATGGTGAAATGTGACCCTCTTTGTATATGGAATCTTTAATTATCCTGTTTGTTCTTATATAGCCACAGGCTTAGGGGAAACAGGATGATATGGACATAGTTTTAAGCCCATTTTTTTGTAAACTGTATATAAGTTTTGTTGTAAATGTATTTGAGTTATTGAGATGTGTTTGGCGGGATTCACTCCTGCCTTGGTAGTTTAACATAATTAGAGGTTTTACCTGCTGCAAGGTTATAAGGACACTGAACAGTGGAGCGAGCAAAAGGCGGGAAAACTGGGCTGGGGGCTGATGGCCACAGGCAAGTAAACAACTCCAAATATGGGACCAGCCGCTTCGGTACTTTTGGCTAATTAACACCTGTATAGCGGCCGGAGACACGCTCTTAGCCAATCAGCACCTGTCACGAACGGTGTGAGTAACCAATGGAGTGTAGATTGTGAGCTCCCAAAAGGAGACAGGCAAGGTGGGGGGACCGGGAGAGGTTATAAATACTGTAACTGTGAACAAAGGGGTGTGCGTCTTGGTGGAGCGGAGACTCCCGGTGCACCCAGCGCTGTTTGCTTGCCTCTATTCAATAAATTGGAAACTGTAATTGGAATCCTGTTTGGGACTAAAATCATATATAACACAAACAAAATAAATTGAAGGAAAGGAAGTTGATATATATACCTTTACTTATTATAGACAGGCTCCTGTGTTAACAGTTCGTGAAACAGTAAAGACTTCTGTCAGCATTTATGTTGTCTACTGAAGATGCTGAAATTGTGATTTGTGTTGGCTTACACTTAGGTTACAAGCCAACATTTTTGCAAATTACATACACAATACATATAAACCAAAAGCTCACTGTCATTTCCTTAGTAATTTTTCTCTCATTCTTTCTTACACCACACCAATGACAACATATAGGATACCATTGCTAATACATATGTACAGATTTCCAAGCAAAACAAGGAAACTGAATGCTATAAGTCTTTTTCCTGCTCAAAGTTCACGAACCACTGAAATTAACTTTTCAAAGTTTCCCTATCTACACACAACTGAACTCTTTCAGGGCTGGAACACGGGATAGGGGACAACACAACCAACACATTAAAAAAATCCCACCCAACAATGAGGTTAAACAGAACTGAAAAAGAGTTGACTTCCTTTGCTGCACCTGCCACAGGCTCATTCCCACCACTAAATTATATTTGTTAATTAAAAACAGAGTACACTACAGGTGCAGAAATCTAGCTCAGGAAACTGCTGCAGATAGACATGCTGTGCAGGTCATTGTGTTTGTGGGTTTTTTTAATCCAGGAGAAAACAGCTTTTAAACACCCAGAGCAGTTTCAAATGCTACTTGATACTGGAGTTTCTTTACCCAAAACAAATACCAACATACAGTGGTTCCTCTAGTTCCATAAATAAGTAAAATCTTAAAAAAAAAAAAAAAAAGACTTAACTTTTCCCACAATGAGTCTGCAAAAGTAAACCCACAAGTGATAACAACACTTTTAGAGTTTAAGTTTTCACTGAAAGGTAAGTAGTCAAAGATCACCTTTCACACATAAGTTCACACATATACAAGAAAAACTGCATCAAAGTTGACTAAGGCCACATCACTAGTCAGTATTATTGGAAATTTTGTATGTAACTGTCCTGGTTTCAGCAAGGATGGAGTTAATTTTCCTCTCAGTAGCCAGTGTGGTTTTGATTTCATGTGTGAAGAATGTTGATAAAACACCCTGATGATACCAGTTGTTGTGAATGAGACCAAGGACACCGTCCTGCTTTCCAAGTCTCACTAATTTGCAGATGCAGGAAGCTGGGAGAATGACAAACAGAATAGTTGACCCAAACTGGCCAAAGAGAGCATTCCAGGCCATAAACGTCATGCTCAGTATATAAGTGGGGGCAGGCGAGGGTGGGTATCTGCCTTCCTGGCATCCATCCTTCCTGCTTGTTTTTGCTGGCATCGTTCCCCCTCCCTTGCTGGCTCCCTTTTGCTCCTTTGCTTGCTGCTCGGTTTCGTTTCCGTGATCGCTGCTCGGGACGGGCTGTATCGATCATTGGGACATCGGGTGGTGAGAAATTGTACACTGTTCACTTTGTATATTTTAATATCCTTATATTCTGTTATTATTGTAGTTTTCCTTTGTTATTTTAGTGAATTGTCTTCATCTCGACCCCTGAGTTTTCCTTCCTTCCCATTTCTCTCCCCCATTCCCGCTGGGGAGGGTGAGCGAGAAACTGTGTGGTGATTTGGGCTAAACCATCACAGTAACACAGAAACAAGAGGGGGGAGGGGGCGTGGAAATCTGTTCACTTTCCCTTCCTGATTGCCTGGGAAAGCTGTAAACATCACAGGGAGTCACTACTAATGCAAGTTCTTCCTGATATTACTGCCACAATAATTAAATTATACAGATATTCAATGGGAAAAATTCCTCCAAAACTAGACACTTAAATTAGAAACCTTCTCCACAGATACATTATAAGAAACCTGAACTGGCAAGATTCAGATCTGAGAGTGGCAGAGAGCCAGGATGATCAGAGGAAGAATAAGCTTTCTAAGTGCAGAGTAGAAGGGGTTGGTTTGCTTAGCTAACAAAACAAAGGTCAAGAAGGGATGTGGTTCCTCTCTCTAAGGCAAAGAAGGTTACAAAGGAAGAATGTTATAGGGCACTCCAAATAGAACAATAAATGGGGACCATGAATGCAAGCCAGAAGAAAATCAGAACAGAGCTTCTCACCATCAGAGCTATTACTTTCTGGAACAACCTCCCATTAAGAGTAGAAGCATACATAAGCAACACCATTACTTTAAAGATGAATCATACAGATGTTACAGAAGGGACAGGATGTGGTTGCCTGCACCAGTTGGGAACTAATTAAAGAAGTCTGTCTCTTACACTACAAAGTTTTTTTAAGTAAGACAATGTAGGTAAACAGATGAGACTAAACAAAAGACAGAGAGAGGGATGGGAGTAGTATATAGAACAAACACAATAAGAAGAAACCAAAATGGAATTTTCAGTCCAAATATTACATATGTTGTGTTGGAAGCAAAACTGCATCTGTTATACAACTGGCAATTCAATTTCAGACCTAGAGACTGAGGTCCAGTGAAATCAGAACTCAATTTTGATATCACCAAGAACATAACTAAACTCATTCATTTAGGGAATTCAATAAATCAATCAGTGAGGGAAAAAATTGCCAACTCAAGACAAGTTCTTCATATAAAAGATCAGAACAGTGTTCTGGTTTTGTTTAGTGAGGGGGGGCCTAAGGTGGTAGCTTCTGTAGGAAACTGCTAGAAGTCGCTCCCCTTTGTTCAGTGGACTCGGCTGGGCCTAGGGCGGACCCACTGCTGGCCAAGGCCGAGCCGATTGGTAGCAGAATGTTCCCTGATAACGCTTCTGCGATAATGTATTTAAGAAGGGGAAAAACAGAAAAAAAAAAGAAGATGTGAAGAAGCTGAGCAGGGGCAGAGAGGGGGAGGCACGAGCCTTGTGGGCCTTGCAGGCCTCACCCTCTGGCCTCCCGCCGGGCAGCCGACTGGGCCCGACTCGGTCCAGCCTGGCTGCAAGAAGTGGAGAGGAGATGAGAAGTGAATAAGATGTAAAAAGGATCCTGAGAGACATCTACCAGCCTGTTGTGAGGAACGGCTGCAGATGCCAAGGTCAGTGAAGAAGGAGGGGGAGGAGTAATGCTGCTCCTGGACAAGATTCCCCTGCAGTCCGTGGTGACAACCATGGCGAAGCAGGTTGTCCCCCTGCAGCCCATGGAGGTCCACAGAGGGGCAGAGATCCACCTGCAGCCCCTGGAGGACCCCACGCTGGAGAAGGTGGAGGCCTGAAGGAGGCTGGGGCAGCCGTTCTGGAGAGACTGCACTCCGTGGAAGAGATGACCCCCAAAAGAGCAGTTTCACGAAGGACTGTGGCCTGTGGGAGGGACCCCAAAAAGAAGAAGCAGAGGAGGAATGTGAGGAGTTCTTACCCTGACCATGAAGCTGTGGCATGAAACAACACGTGATGAACTGACCGCAACCCCCATTCCCTCTTCCACCCTGTGCTGCTCTGGGGGAGAAGGTAGTAGAGATAATGTTAAGCCTGGGAAGAGGGAGGGGTGGGGGGAGGTTATCTTGTTCCCTGTCCCGTTCTCCTTCTAGTTTTAGAAATAAATGAATACTTTTCCCCAAGTCGAGTCTGTTTGGCCCGTGACAGTAACTTTAAGGATTTCTCCCCGTCCTTATCTCAAACCTCAAGCCCTTTTTCTTATATCATCTCTCCCTATTCTCTTGGAGGGTGGGGGGGGTGAGGGAGAGACTACGTAGTCTGGTCCCGATCGGGGCTGAACTACGACAAACAGCACGCAACAGTTAATGACTTGACTGACAGAGAAGTTTTGTTGTGTTTTAGTTTTATTTTTTCATTCCAGAACTGTAAAAAGAGTAATACACGGTAGCAGCTTGCAACTAAAAAAAAAAAATCGTTTATCAATATCAATAATAAATAATTTAAAAGTTTCTTGCCTCAGTCTTCAATGGCAAGCACTCTACCCACATCACCCAAGTTGCAGAAGGCAAAAGCAGGGACTGGGAGAATGAAAAATCACACACTGTAGCAGAAAAGCAGGTTCGAGACCATCCAAGGAACCTGAAGGTGCACAAGTCCATGGGACTCGATGAGATGTCTCCGTGGGTCCTGAGGGAACTGGCAGATGAAGTTGCCAAGCTACTGGCCATCATATTTGAGAAGTCGTAGCAGTCTGGTGAGGTTCCCACTGACTGAAAAAGGGGAAATATAACCCCAATTTTAAAAAAGGGGAACAAGGAAGACCTGGGCAACTACAGGACAGTCAGCCTCACCTCCGTGCCTGGCAAGGTCATGGAGCAGATTCTCCTGGAAACCATGCTAAGGCACATGGAGAGCAAGGAGGTGGTTGGTGACAGCCAACATGGCTTCACCAAGGGCAGATTGTGCCTGACCAATTTGGTGGCCTTCTATGACGGGGTTGCAGCATCGGTGGACAAGGGATGGGCAACTGACGTCATCTACCTGGACTTGTGCAAAGCATTTGACACTGTCCCGCATGACATCCTTCTCTCTAAACTGGAGAGACATGGGTTTGACGGATGGACCACTTGGTGGATAAGGAACTGGCGTTCCTCAGGGGTCAGTACTGGGACCAGCCCTGTTCAGCATCTTTGTTGGCGCCACAGACAGCAGGATAGAGTGCACCCTCAGCAAGTTCGTCAGTGACACCAAGCTGTGTGGTGCCATCGACACGCTGGAAGGGAGGGATGCCATCCAGAGGGAACTTGACAGGCTGGAGAGGTGGGCCCGTGCCAACCTCATGAAGTTCAACCAGGCCAAGGGCAAGGTCCTGCACCTGGGTCGGGGCAATCCCAGGCACAAATACAGGCTGGGCGGGGAATGGATTGAGAGCAGCCCTGAGGAGTAGGACTTGGGAGTGCTGGGGGACAAGAAGCTCAACATGAGCAGGCAATGCACCCATGCGGCCCAGAAAGCCAACCGCATCCTGAGCTGCATCAAAAGGAGCATGGCCAGCAGGTCGAGGGAGGTGATTCTCCCCCTCTACTCTGCCCTGGTGAGACCCCACCTGGAGTACTGTGTCCAGTTCTGGAGCCCCCAACATAAGAAGGACATGGACCAGTTGGAGAGAGAGTCCAGAGGAGAGGTACAAAGTTGATCAGAGGGCTGGAGCACCCCTCCTATGAGGACAGGCTGAGAGAGTTGGGGCTGTTCAGCCTGGAGAAGAGTAGGCTCTGGGGAGACCTGATTGTGACCTTCCAGTACCTAAAGGGGGCTTATAAGAAAGATAAGGAGAATCTCTTTACTAGGGCCTGTTGTGATAGGATGAGAGGTAATGGTTTTAAAATAGAGGGAGGTAGATTCAGACTAGATATAAGAAAGAAATTTTTTACAATGAGAGTGGTGGAACACTGGCCCAGGTTGCCCAGAGAGGTGGTGGATGCCCCATCCCTGGAAACATTCAAGGCCAGGTTGGATGAGGCTCTGATCAACCTCATCTAGTTGAAGGTGTCCCTGCTCCTTGCAGGGGGGTTGGACTAGATGACCTTTAAAGGTCCCTTCCAGCTCAAACTAATCTATGATTCTAATATTTAGAAAATTTTATATTATCATATTTGTACAATAGCTATTACCAGTAGTACAGCATTTCTACCTCTAGATTAAAAAAAAAAAAAAAAACTGTTACTTAATATTAGCTGAATTAAGGAAATAAAGTATTGCTGCATTGGAAAGCTTTTAAACAATGCACCAGAGTGTAGCAGTTCAAACAGCGAAGTAGAGACCTAATTTACATATATGCAAAGGAGGTCTTGCATATTTAGTATATACATATTATACTCTTGCTGCTTTTTAGGAAACAATGGATATTGTAGAAGACATTCCAGGGAGGAAGAAACTACAGTGCACAAAGGAAGTGATACAAAGAACCCCTTCGTGAAAGGAAAACAGTGAAAGGGCAGCATATATTGGGAATAATATGTGAAAAGCTATCATCATAATACACAATAAAAATGTGAAGGCAAAATAAGATAGTAAGGAAAGTAATATTTAAAAAGTTTATGCTATGGATAATAACTACACATTTAAAGTACTACTTCTGTATGATATCTTCTTCCCTTTTTTTTTGGTCAACTATGTATATTCTCTTTTACTGCAAATTACCATTCCAAAGAAAATTCCTATCAAAATGTTAATTTAAAGTGTGGGTTGTTTTATGGTTTGTGGGGTTTTTGTTTCTTTTTTTTTAAAGTAGAAAGTAAATATGTTGTAAATATAGTCCATAACACGGACATGGAAAAATACTGACTGCCTTCAGCGGCACACGGTTTGGGCTGCGTCATGCAGATCCTCTCAGCAACTCATCTCTCTATATATACTGCATTTCTCACCATAGTACTGGGTTAATGGCAGAGTGGAAAACTAACAGGGGAAAAAAAAAAATCTTTTTTACAGAGAATGAACAGGCATAGGTAAAATTAAGGGAGGAAGACAAAACAAACACACACCCCCCCCACAAAAAAAAAAAAAGAAAAAAGAAAAAAATAAACAAACTGCAAAAATTTTTTTTCAGATATTGCAACATCTGACTATCAATGAAATGACGAGAGGACTCTGACCTCTAGTAGTTACCACAGGAAAGTTCAAGCTCTGCATTTATGAAACATTCCTCTTGGTTGAAATACATTCTTTTCTCCTTAACAAAAATACCAGTTCTTCCATGGCTTAGCTATGTACATGCATGAGAATGGTAGAAAACAAAATAAAGGGAAAAATCTGTTTATGTGCAATAAAACACAGGCTCAGTAGTAATGCAAAGATAAGTAACACACCTCAGGATTCAGAAATTTAGTATGTATGTTTAAATGTTTAATTCCCCATACTCCAGGGTATTCTTTAACTTATTATATCTTTAGATTTAAAAAGTAACTTATATATGACTAACGTAATATATTTCTGAAAAGATTAGAGATAAAATCAGGTGGATTAAAATAAAATTTAAAAGGGATAGGGTATTAGGTCTCTATAGTTTTGTGTTTTTTTAGTATTCTATTAAATATAATACTTTAAATACAGTTGTGTTTTATTTAGTTTAGATTATTAAATCTTCAGTTAGAATGAAAATACTTTAAAAAGTGGTCTTCATTTCTTATATGTTGAGTAGCATTGTATTGATGTAACTGCAGCCCCATGATCAAAGTTGATTTCTGCAGCTGCACAAAGTAAACCAGTACAACTCATTTATTAGCTACTTTATAATTTAGGTGAGCAGTGGACTTTTCTTTTAAAACAGCAAACATGCTATTATAAATTTAAGAAGCCTTGCCTCATAGTTACTTTTAAGCTTCCACGTTTTGCAATAAACTACTTTTCTTGTTAGATACTACATGAAGCTCTGCTAGTTATCCATTCAGAAACTGTCCTAAAAAAAAAAAAATCACTTAAAGAATGAGGAAGAGAGAGGTAGAAAGAGAATTAATTAATATCCTCTAGTTCTCATTCAAATAAGATACTGTGACTGAGTACATAATACAGATTTACCCACAAGAGGGCAGATTTCCATACCAGAGCTACAGTTTGATATAACAACAGTACTTCTGCTACAAGTTTCCAGAATTAAATGTTTTTTAAAATACTTAAAAAATACTAAGGAAGAGATATGGTTACCAAAACATAGTCTAACACTTAAGTTACATGGAAAAAAGAAGCATACACATTCACAATATAAAGCATCTTAACACTAATTCAATCTCAGAAAAAGTCAGTATTGGAAGTGAACAGCAATTAATCACTGATGCAGTTGCCTAAGGTTAAGATAGTAATGCAAGAAACCTGATATGAATCTAACCTGAAAAAAACAAAGGAGGGAGGGGAAGCATGTGGGAGGAGGCAAAGAGAAAGGGGGGTCAGAAATCCAGAAGACTCATTATTAACGATAAAAGCCCATGAAAACACATCAGCATTTATAAAACCAGGAAGTTTACAGCATATCAGAACAGTTTCACATTCTACAATACTGGCTACAAAAAATTAAGTTTTAAAATAGAGACACAGAAATCCCAGAAGCACAAAACCAGATGAAATTCAGTGTACTAGTGAAATCTGTATGTTTGGTTCATAAAGTGATCAGCCAGTGGAATCTGAGTGATGCTGACAAAGTAAGTGAAAAATTAAAAAATTTGATAAAAAAATAAGTTAGTATAATTTCTAAATCAGTATTAGCATAATGTGTTTTCCTAAAACTGTTCCAATAGTAGCTGCTCAAATCACTACAAACTCAACCACTCCTCCTCATTTTGTTTGAAAACTTGCTGAGAGCGCACTCTGTCCCATCATCCAGGTCATTAATGAAGATGCTAAACAGCACTGGCCCAAGTATCAAGCCCTGGGGTACACCACTGATGACTGCCTTCCAGCTGCACTTCATGCCACTGTTCACAGTGCTTCAAGCCCAGCAGTTCAGCCATTTTTTCATCCACCTCACTGTCTGCTTATCTAGTCTATACTTCATTGATTTGTCTATGAGGATGTTATGGAACATAGTCTTGAAAGCCTTATTAAAGTAAAAAATGAACATACCCTCATCCATGCTGCTAGTCATCTCATCATAGAAGGTTATCAGGCTTATCTCCCCTCCGTAAATCTATGCTGACTACTCCTGATCACCTTCCTATGCTTCATGTGTTTGGAAGTAGTTTGCAGGATTAGTTCTTGCATCAGCTTCCCAGGGATCAAGGTGAAGTTGACTGGCCTTTAATTTTCCAGATCCTTCCTCTTGCCCTTCTTGAAGATATGGGTGACATTTGCTTTCTTTCAGTTCTCTGGTGCCTCCCTCAATCACCTTGATCTTTCAAAGATTATTGAGAGCAGTCTCACATTGGCCAGCTCCCCTAGCACTCACGGATGCATTTCACCAGGTTCTGTGGACTTGTGCACATCCAGTTTGTTTAAATGTTCCCTAGCATAATCCTCCTCTACGAAGGGTAAGTCTTCATTGCTTCGGACTTTTCCACTGGCCTCAGTGGCTGGGATTCTTGCAGGCCAGTCTTACCAGTTAAAAACAAGACAAAGAAAACATTGAGTAGGTCATCCTTTTTCATGACCCTTTGTCACCAGGTCCCTATTCCCATTTGGCAGTGGGTCCTCATTTTCCCTAGTCTTCAATTTGTTGCTGATGTACCTGTAGAAACTCTTCTTGTTGCCCTTCACATTTTTACAACACAGCTCCAGATAGGATGTTGCTTCTCTAACCCTATCCCCTCATGCTCAGACATCCCTGCATGTTCTTGGGTCATCTGCTTACATTTCTATATTTCCTTTTTACATGTGAGTTTTGTCAGGTCTCCCTGCAGACGTCCTGCTACCTTTGTTTTACTTCCTGCATGTCAGGATGGACCGTTTTTGAGCTTGAAGAAGGTGATCCTTGAAAAATCAACCATCTTTCTTGGATCTCTCTTCTCTCCAGGGCTGTATCCCAAGAGATTCTTCCAAGCAGACCCCTGAACAGGTCAAAGCCTGCTTTCCTTAAGTCCATGGTTATGATCCTACTATTTGCCTTGCTTCCTCCTCTCGGTATCCTGAACTCCATCATCTCATATTGCTGCAGCCAATGCTGTCCTAACCTATATCCCCAACTAGTTCTTCCTTGCTTGTAAGGACAAGGTCTAGCACAGCACGTTACTCATCAGTCAGTCACCTGCATCAGGAAGTTGTCAATAAACTCTAGAAACCTCCTGAATTACTTGTGCCCTACTATGGTGTCCCTCCAGCAGATACCAGGGTGGTTAAAGTCCTCCATGAGGACCAGGGCCTGGGAACGTGAGGATTCTTTAAGTTGTCTAAAGAAGGTCTCAGATGGTACTTCTTCCTAACTTTTTAAATCCAAGAATTACATAAACATGAAAAGTATTATTACAGATGGTGCTTTTGAGTGTATAACTTATATACAATTTGAAATCTGTTGTATCTAGAATGACCCATAAGAGACATTATAAAATAAATTGATGATGAAGAAGAGGGAGGCAGTTAAATTAAATCCTCGATTATATGAATAATATAAAACATCTAAATACATTTATAGCCTTTAGATAACAGTAGCACTAATGAATCCTATACAGAAATATCAGGAAATAAAAAAATATCTCCAGGTACAGAAGAATTTAGATTACTATCTGAATTTCACACCATCATTCTAATGTCTTGACAAGAACTATAAGACAGTTTCCCACTTCTTAGCACATTTTATTGTCAAATACAGGAGTCCATCCAAAATACAGGAGCTGCTTCAAGCAGTGTGATTAATTACAAGGACTTGGTGGCATTAATCTGACAGTTTTGAAAGGATTGAAGATCAAAGAACAAACTGAAAAATGCAAATAATCAAGAAAAGGTCTCTCAAGGGATGTGTAGTGGTCAAAACTGCATAGCTCTTTCAAAAAGGCACTAAAAGATCTTCTGATTTTTATACTACCAAGTCCTACTTTCACTATCTGAAAAAGTAGTTTAAATGCCCATTAAAACATATAACTAATAAACATGCAACTATGATACTAAAAAGCCAAACTCCACAACTCATGAAGATTCCAAATCATGGCATTTTAACTGCAAGAATTATGTAAGTATTACTATAGATGGTGCTTGTGAATATATAATTTACATACAACTGATTTCAAATGGTTAATAGAACCTGTAAGAGACTTTGTAATAGAAACTGGTGACCAAGCAGAGGGAGATAAATAAATTAAAACCTAATTAAGGCACAAAAACTGAAGAAAGAGTAAATTATCAGAGCTTAGCATAGACACTTATCACAAACTCAGCAATACTTCTAAAGGTATTATCAAAAACTGCACCATAATGCTTCCTTATCTTGCTTTAGCTACATCATTCAATATTAAATGTCTTTCCAAAACTAGAAAACTAGCAGAATGGGAGATGGAGATCAATACAAAATAATAATATCAACAAAAACAGAAGGAGACTAAGTTATTTCTATAAACTAATGATTAGAGGGTTAAAGTGAAGAGGAAATGGCCTATCCTTTACTGCTAAAATCCAACATTTCACTCTTTCACAGTCTACTGCTGAAGAGTATGGAACTTCCCAGTCTGTCTTTAACTAGTACAAATAAATACAAACTAGGGAAGAGAGACACATCATTACAAAATATTCAAATAAAAGAGTAGGCAGTCAGAAAGTACTCAGTTTTTCTCCAATTACTCCTTCAGTCAGCATTTAAGCTTTTAGCTATTAAAAAAGCACAATTCCCTAGTTCAGCAACTTCTGTTAAGACCAAGTATTTTATATATTTTATATCAATTCACTGACAGAAATTACCCATCAGCAAAATCTGCACCTTTACTAGGGCCACCAAGAAAACATCACACACACATAAATTCATAACAAATGTGACTGCAAAAGTTTCTAGTGTATACTCCGTTTTAGTAAACTATATGACAAATTAATATTGTCTCCTTATTCGAAATACTGTTTTCCATTTGGAAATCTAATTTCACAAAGCAAAGAAAGAAAAAGGTCAAAAGAAATAAAGTTATAACTAAAAGGAGATATTTAGTATATACAGAGATTGTGTCTCTAGATAAGCCTTTGCAGAGGTAACCACTTAGGTAAAAAGTTAAATGCAACTGGGAATTGCAATATGCTTATTCCATAACAAGAAAGATGACTAATTAAAAGGGTTAAAAGCTAACAGTGTTGCTTTAATTCGTTATTAAGCTAAAAAAGTAAATGTTACACATTACTGAAACAAAGGAGCTAACAATAAAAAGGTCATATAGTTGCATTTAAATCTGTATTAGTGTTATTTCACATAATTTAACTTCAAGAGCTACCAGATGATAAATTTATTATTAAATGACTGTTAGAGTACAGCAATGTAGTACAATAGATTTTTAAAACTTGAAGGATAAATACATAGTGAAATATTCTGCCCCCAAAAGAGAAACTTCCATCATCCTTGAAAATCAGTAAAGAAAATGTCTCTTGAACAATCAGTTGCAACAGGAATAGATTTACTGGTCCATAGAACAGTTCTGGTATAGCTACTGGAACTACTAACCACCAGTCAGGACCTTTCATAGCTGTATAACACAATTCTGCCTCAAAGCAGCAGCAAGAGCAATGCTCTTACAGAGAAGAGCTGGAAAATAAGTTAAAAAAAACCTACAAGAATACCCAGCCATCCATCACCTCTCTATTCACTGTTTTATACTTCATCTCCAATTGTTTAATATCTTGCTATACTAATAATTCTCTGTTTCTGCAGATCATAGAATCATAGAATGGTTAGGGTTGGAAGGGACCTTCAAAGGTCATCTAGTCCAACCCCCCTGCAAGGGGCAGGGACATCCCCAACCAGATCAGGTTGCTCAGAGCCTCATCCAGCCTGGCCTTGAACGTTTCCAGGGATGGGGCATCCACCACCTCTCTGGGCAACCTGGGCCAGTGTTCTACAACCCTCAGTGTAAAAAATTTCTTCGTAATATCCAATCTAAATCTACCCCCCTCTATTTTAAAACCATTACCTCTCATCCTATCACAACAGGCCCTACTGAACAGCCTTTCCCCATCTTTCCTGTAGGCCCCCTTGAGGTACTGGAAGACCGCTATCAGGTCTCCCCGGAGCCTCCTCTTCTCCAGGCTGAACAGCCCCAACTCTCTCAGCCTGTCCTCATAGGAGAAGTGCTCCAGCCCTTTTATCATCTTTGTGGCCCCTCTCTGGACCCTCTCCAACTGGTCCATGTCCTTCTTATGTTGGGGGCTCCAGAACTGGACACAGTACTCCAGGTGGGGTCTCACCAGGGCAGAGTAGAGGGGCAGAATCACCTCCCTCAACCTGCTGGCCACGCTTCTCTTGATGCAGCCCAGGATGCGGTTGGCCTTCTGGGCCACATGGGTGCATTGCCTGCTCATGTTGAGCTTCTCATCCACCAGCACTCCCAAGTCCTTCTCCTCAGGGCTGGTCTCAATCCATTCTCCACCCAGCCTGGATTTGTGCCTGGGATTGCCCCAACCCAGGTGCAGGACCTTGCACTTGGCCTGGTTGAACTTCATGAGGTTGGCACGGGCCCACCTCTCCAGCCTGTCAAGGTCCCTCTGGATGGCATCCCTCCCTTCCAGCGTGTCGACAGCACCACACAACTTGGTGTCATCAGCAAACTTGCTGAGGGTGAACTCTATCCCACTGTCCATGTCGCCATCAAAGATGCTGAACAGGGCCAGGCCCAACACGGACCCCTGAGGAACGCCACTCATCACCAGTCTCCACATGGACATTGAGCCGTTGACCACCACTCTCTGAGTGCGGCCATCCAGCCAACTCCTTATCCACCGAGTGATTCATCCATCAAACCCATGCCTCTCCAGTTTAGAGAGAAGGATGTCGTGCGGGACAGTGTCAAAAGCTTTGCACAAGTCCAGGTAGATGATGTCAGTTGCTCATCCCTTGTCCACTGATGCTGTCACCCCATCATAGAAGGCCACCAAATTGGTCAGGCACGATCTGCCCTTGGTGAAGCCATGTTGGCTGTCACCAACCACCTCCTTGCTCTCCATGTGCCTTAGCATGGTTTCCAGGAGAATCTGCTCCATGACCTTGCCAGGCACAGAGGTGAGGCTGATCGCCCTGTAGTTGCCTGGGTCTTCCTTATTCCCCTTTTTAAAAATTGGGGTTATGTTCCCTCTCTTCCAGTCATCGGGGATCTCACCAGACCACCACGACTTCTCAAATACGATGGCCAGTGGCTTGGCAACTTCATCCGCCAGTTCCCTCAGGACCCGCGGATGGATCTCATCAGGTCCCATGGACTTGTCCACCTTTAGGTTCCTCAGATGATCCTGACCCCGCTCTTCGAGTACAGTGGGCGGTTCTTTATCCTCTCAGTCCCTGCTTGCGCCTTCATATCAGACAGATAATAATGTCTGTATGGTAATGCCGTCAGAATGAAATTATGAAACAAATTAAAATGGTACATGGAGTGAATTTTATGTGGCTGCTTCTAAGGTAGACAATCATTGTATCATTATAGCTATTGCAGGAACTAAACTTGATGACCTGGGTAGCCCCCACCAATCCCATGTCACCCTAATTTCTTGAAGAAATTACAGGGAGGATTTCCTTGACTATGAAACCAAAACACACCATCATTATACAAATTTACATTTTAAAGGTAAATTTAAGAATGTCTCTCTGTCCTCCACCTCTGCTTCTCTTCTGGTTTTGTTTAGTGAGGGGGGTCTAAGGTGGTAGCTTCTGTAGGAAACTGCTAGAAGTCGCTCCCCTTTGTTCAGTGGACTCGGCCGGGCCTAGGGCGGACCCGCTGCTGGCCAAGGCCGAGCCAATTGGTAGCAGAACGTTCCCTGATAACGCCTCTGCGATAACGTATTTAAAAAGGGGAAAACAGAAAAAAAAAAAAAAAAAAAAAAAAAGAAGAAGATGTGAAGAAGCTGAGCGAGGGGGGCCTCGTGGGCCTTGCAGGCCTCACCCTCTGGCCTCCTGCCAGGCAGCCGACTGGGCCCGACTCAGCCCGGACCGGCTGCGAGAAGTGGAGAGATGAGATGTGAACGAGATGTGAAAAGAGCCTGAGAGGCATCTGCCAGCCTGTTGTGAAGAACTTTTCTTGTGAGATAAACAGCTGCAGATGCCAAGGTCAGTGAAGAAGGAGGGGGAGGAGTAATGCAGCTCCTGGCCAAGATTCCCCTGCAGCCTGTGGTGATGACCATGGTGGAGCAGGTTGTCCCCCTGCAGCCCATGGAGGTCCACGGAGGAGCAGAGATTCACCTACAGCCCCTGGAGGACCCCACGTCAGGGCAGGTGGATGCCTGAAGGAGGCTGTGGCCTGTGGAGGGCCCGCTGGGGCAGATGTTCTGGAGAGACTACACCCCATGGAAGAAACAACCCATGCCAGAGCAGTTTCACCAAGTGAGAGAGAGAGACTGCATAGTCTGGTCCCCATTGGGGCTGAACTGCGACAGCTTCAAGCATGAAATTTGTGTACTGTATAATAGGGATTTTCCAAACATCCATGAGGGACAGGAAAAGGATTGTGATTTATGACAGTAGCCTAGCAGGACTATGTAATGCTAACGATTCTAGGGAATACTGCTGTACCAGGAACTGGGGTATGTTCAAAAAAGCACAAGATGCTGTGTGGCTCTGTTGGGTGCACACTACAGGACAGCAATAATAAATTAAGCATTTCCATGTTGCGTGCTAAAGATGCATGAAAATCATATGTATAATTCCCTCCTGAAAAAAAAAAGTTTTCAACCTCGCATTTAAATGGACTTATTTACAAAAGTAAACAAATATAACTGGAATAAATTAAATCATTAACATCTATTTGCAGGTGTAGAAATCAAGAGCTTTAGACGTTCTATCCCTTCCAGCACAGGATGATTTTTGATGGAGAGGTGAAAGGCTTTACCCATAAATGAACACTCTAGAGCAGCATTTAAACTGGAATATGTGGGACCATTGTATCTGTGTGCTGACTATTGGAGAATACATGCTTATATAACCAGCTTGAAGTTTTATTTACATTTATTTTCCGTAATTCAAAGGGTGTCGTTTTGCAGGAAGATTTAAAGAAAAAAAGGCTCAGTTCCTTCCTAGGAAGGCTCAGTTCCTTCCTAGCGACCCAGAAGTGCTATGACTCCTCACAATAAGGAATTCACCCAGTATCACCTGAATAAAGGTTTACATGTCTAACCTCCTACCCAAGGGTTAGGTATCTTATTTAAATTGCTAAAGAAGTTTTGTTTCTTCTGTGAATTTAAAAAAGAAAGTTTTGAAAAAATCTAAACTAAAACTGAAAATCTAAACTCTTAGAATAGGTAATATTTTAAACAGTCAAAACAAATCCGTAGCAGAAAAAGTGTGTGAACAGCATCTGGAATAAATAACCTCTCTGCAACTAAATAACTGTTACTTAGAAAATGCTTGAAAGACAGTTTCAAATATTGTTATGAGCTGAGCTCACACCTTCTAAATCAGCATCTAATGAAGAGCCTCAAACTGCCTCATCTTTATACCAAAGATGATTGGTTTGGGGGCTTCTGAGATAGATTTCAGAAATGGAAATTGGTCTATGACAAGGGGTAATGGTTTTAAACTAAAAGAGAGTAAATTCAGACTAGATATAAGGAATAAATTTTTTACAATGAGGGTGGTGGAACACTGGAACAGGTTGCCCAGAGAGGTGGTGGATGCCCCATCCCTGGAAATGTTCAAGGCCAGGCTGGATGAGGCTCTGAGCAACCTGATCTAGTTGGAGATGTCCCTGCTCCTTGCAGGGGGGCTGGACTAGATGACCTTTGAAGGTCCCTTCCAACTCCAACTATTCTATGATTCTAAACCATGGATGGCACAGATGATAATGTCAGCGGTGAGTATCTAACAGTGATTCTGTTGTTGCGAAGTGGAGTCTTCAGCCAATGACAACTGACCCAAACATATATCACAGATCAGATTTGACTCGGGTATTACATGGAGCCTGCCAGAGGATGAGCTTGAGCCAGTCCTACTCAGAGCAGTGGGTCTGCAGTTGAGGACTCTCCCCTTAGGTCCGGACGCCACTTCAGTAAACTCCTTGAGGTTGAGAGCCCTCCTTTTAAGTGAGTGATTGCACATTTTGGATCATCAGAGATCCTGAATGCAGTATTAATTCCCGAGTAACATTTTGAACCTGTGGACTGTTAATAATATCAGAATCTTAAAGCAATTTTTGTTAAAAAAGAGCTAAGTTTAAATTTGTTATCAGTTCGTTACAAATAAATCCCATTTCATTTTATCACCTTATCTAATTTAGGTTTTGTGAGTTTCCACAACACCATTCAAGATTTTCATGCAAAAACACCTCATCAAATTGAGCAGAATTCTGTATGTAAAAAAAAGTAACCAGAATAATGGAAATAAATGTCTTCACAATTTGAGTCAGAAATTTTTCTCCGTTATAGACTCAGTTTTATTACAGACTAGAAGGAACAACCATTACCCCTTGTCCTATATATATATTATATCAAGTTCCTTTTCAAAGAGAAGTACAGTCTAAAACTACCAGGAGCTGGAGGTGTAACAGTAATTCCTTGACGCTGAATATGGCTAAATATAGCAGCCCTGTAATGCAATTTTCAGATTCTTGTAACTTTTATTATTTCCAGATTTTATCTTTTTCACATTAAATACATCAGAAATTACTAATCAATTTATCACATCTTTATCAATAATATCACCTAATTTATTTCAAGTATTTAGTAATTTCATCAACTTTTCTTCCTTAACTAAACATTTTGCCTTCATCATTTTTATTGGAAGATAATTCTAGTATCTCTTTCTTCTGCATTTTAGAACTTCATATCAAATCTCCAGACTAGAATTATTCAGAGTCAGCTTATATTCATCTTCGCCTGTAGTTCCTCTCCTTTCCAAATGTGAACTCTTCCAGAATATTTAGGGAGCTCATTTGTACCACCCCTCAACAACCTCCTAAAGATAGAGATGTAGAACACAAGATTTGACAAATTTAGTAGTGGGAGCATTGCTTCCAAAAAACCCAAAACAGAAAAAACCCCACCAGTCATATAAAAACAAAAACAAACCAAACAAAAAAAAAAAACAAAAAAAAAAAACCACCACAAAAAAACCCAAACCATCCAAAGAAAAAAGAAAAGAAAAACAAACAAAAAACCCAAGACCCACACATGGTCACAAGTTCAGAAACAGAACAAGAGAGAAGAAAAGCTTGGGAATTGTTGCATGAATTGGTGAAATATTAGAGTATCACTCAGTAAACGCTCTGAGCTAGTTAGACATGAGCCAACTGTAGCCCAGAAGCCACATAAACAAATTAGTTCAGACTGCTGCACTGTAAATTATGCTGAGAGTCTCCTCTTACAAAATAAGTTTTCACATAAAATAAATTTTCCCAGTCTTCTTACTAACCTCTACATTTGATATCATCCGATTATTTTTTTCCTGAGCACAAAAGAACCACACACAGATGCAATCTCAACACATATACTCTGATACTTGAATATCTCTACACAGACATAACTCTCCTGATGGATTAAAAAATTGCATATGCTTTTTAATAGTCTCATTTTACTGATGACTGACTAGGTATTTTGTAATATTAATATACATGATCTAATGCTTGCTCTGTCATACTCAGCTAAAAAGCTATCTGCTTACAGCAGACATTCTAGTAACAAATCTCTAAATGTATCAACATTTGGCACTTAAATTTCATTCTATTTCTATTTCTGCAGCTCTCAAGGTCACAAAATTTTCCTGACAGGTATTCCCATCCTTCCTTCTACTAACAACAGTTCGCAACTTTAAGTGAACTTGATGTTCATGCTTGGATTATATTGATTATGTCATACAAGTAAGATTTAACCAGTCTGATATTTTAACACTGCTTTCCCTCAATAACTCCTGTTTCTACACAAGTATAGACAGTTATTCTAAATAGAAGTTACCGCAAAATCACAGATCTATTTAGGCTTAGAGGGACCTCCAGTCCAACCCTCTGCTCAAAGTAGGAGTAATTTCAAAGTTAAATCAGGTTTCTAAGGGTCTTCCCAGTCAAGTTCTGAATATCTCCAAGAATAGAGATTCACTGTGAATTTTTTTCCCCTTAAATCCAATCAGTATTTCCCTTACTGCAACAGCATGTGTTGCTTCTTTTGTTGTGCACCTCAGAGGAGCTTGTCTTCGTCTTCTATATAAATGCTCATTAGCTAGCTAAATGCAACATTTCAATCCCTCTTTGCTTTCTCTTTACCAGGGTAAACAAACTCAGCTACCTCAGATTCTTCTTCTACATTTCACGCTCCAGCCCCCTAATCATCTTAGTAGCCCTCTGTCACACTCCCTCCAGTTTGTCAGCATTTTTTTTTTTTTTTTTTTTTTTAGTTTTGTTAACTGATCAGGTCATTTACATTCTGGTTTCAGATCAATTTTGTCCTCACAGGCTACAGTATACTTCGTTTTTACAACTGCCTTCTAGGCATTTCAAGTCCACCTTTTCGTCTTGGCCTTTCAACCAGCTTCCATTTCTATCCCACTACGTTACAGCTACAAGACTCAGCATAGTTTTTTTTCCCCACTTGATGCTACATATCTGTCGTGGTTTTGTTAGTGAGGGGGGGCCTAAGGTGGTAGCTTCTGTAGGAAACTGCTAGAAGTCGCTCCCCTTTGTTCAGTGGACTCGGCCAGGCCTAGGGCAGACCTGCTGCTGGCCAAGGCCGAGCCAATTGGCAGCAGAATGTCCCTGATAACGCCTCTGCGATAACGTATTTAAGAATGGGAAAACAGAAAAAAAAGAGTGAAGAGAAGATGTGAAGAAGCTGAGCGGGGGCAGAGGCGCAGAGGGGGAGGCGCAGGCCTCATGGGCCTTGCAGGCCTCACCCTCTGGCCTCTCGCCAGGCAGCCGACTGGGCCTGACTCGGTCCAGCCTGGCTGCAAGAAGTGGAGAGGAGATGAGAAGTGAATAAGATGTAAAAGAAGATCCTGAGAGACATCTACCAGCCTGTTGTGAGGAACGGCTGCAGACGCCAAGGTCAGTGAAGAAGGAGGGGGAGGAGTAATGCAGCTCCTGGCCAAGATTCCCCTGCAGCCTGTGGTGAAGACCATGGTGGAGCAGGTTGTCCCCCTGCAGCCCATGGAGGTCCACGGAGGAGCAGAGATCCACTTGGAGCCCGTGAAGGACCCCGTACCAGGGGAGGTGGATGCCTGAAGGCAGCTGTGGCCCGTGGAGGGCCCGCTGGGACAGCTGTTCTACAGGGACTGAACTCTGTGGAAGAGATGACCCACGCTGGAGCAGTTCCACGAAGGACTGTGGCATAGGGGTGGGACCCCACAATGGAGCAGGGGAGGAATGTGAGGAGTTCTTCCCCCGACCATGAAGCAGCGGCATGAAACAACGTGTGATGAACTGACGGCAACCCCCATTCCCTCTTCCCCCCTGTGCCGCTCGGGGGGGGGGGGGGGGGGGGGGGGGGGGGGGAAGGTAGTAGAGATAATGTTAAGCTTGGGAAGAGGGAGGGGTAGGGGGAGGTTATCTTGTTCTCTGTCTCATTATCCTGCTGTTTGTAGTAATAAATGAATAGTTTTCCCCAAGTCGAGTCTGTTTTGCCCGTGACGGTAACTTTAAGGATTTCTCCCTGTCCTTATCTCAAACCTCGAGCCGTTTTTCCTTATATTTTCTCTCCCTGTTCTCTCGGAGGGTGGGGGGAGTGAGAGAGAGACTGCGTAGTCTGGTCCCGATCGGGGCTGAACTACGACAACGTCACTTACACACTTTGTCTCACATGATGCTCCATTCCACCTCCTCCATGCTGTCAATAAGGTCAGCTCCCTCTACCATTAGCCCCTTTCACACTAAGAGACAAAGGCTTTGTTCTGTCTTCTGTATACAAAGTACATTTCCTAGATTCACCACAAGTCCTTTGCATTCTCCACCCTGAAAACTCTTGTGAACAATAATTCTCCTTGAAAAAGCATGCAATGCTAGTTGATTGTCATACACAAGGTACAATTTGTATATCCTATTTATATAAACTTGTAAACATAACTATTTACCTACTTCATGTACCCACAAATTATCCTATCTTTCCTAAGACAGAAAGGCTACTGCAACTTTTAGTTTAGAAGGCAATTACACAGCTGGGGTAATGAGCTACTCTCACATAATTTTTGAAAACTACTTATTTCAATAATGGATTTTATTATTTTCCTGATGAATCGCTGAATGAGTTTAAATTTAGTTCAGTAGAGAAAATCTTGATGACCACAGTTCTTGTATTCATATATTGTTAGTATTCTGACTTAGGGATGCTCTTCAGGCTACCGTGCATCAGCTTAGCTACGGTAACTGCATATTACTTCCTGCAGCTTTTCAACTGATATATAGTAAAAGTGCAAATATGTCTCTGCCAGTATACAAAAATATGCTATCATACTTAGACAATTGAAGTTTAGCCCTAGAAAATGTTTTATATATCAGGAAGCTTTCAGTTTCATTTACTTTTGCATTAGCATGGTAATTTTATCAAAGTATCATAGAATATCTCAAGTTGGAAAGGACTCATAAGGATCATTAAGTCCAACTCCCTGCTCCTCGCAGGACTACCTAAAACTAAACTGTATGAATAAGGAGCATCGTCCAGACGCTCCTTGAACTCCGACAGGCTTGGTGCCGTGACCACTTCCCTGGGGAGCCTGTTCCAGTGACTGACCACCCTCTCAGTGAAGAGTCTTTTCCTAAGGTCCAATCTGAACTTTTCCTGATGCAGCATTTTCCTCGCATTCTATTTCCTTGTGTCCTATCACTGATCACCAGAGAGAGAACATCAGCACCACCTCCTCTGCTGCCCTCCTTGAGAAAGTTGTAGACTGTGATGAGGTCACCCCTCAGCCTTCTCTTCTCCAAGCTGAACAAATCAAGTGACCTCAATCGCTCCTCATAAGTCTTGCCCTCGAGACCTTTCACCATGTTGGTCCCTCTCCTCCAGACACACTCTAATAGTTTGATGTCCTTCTTATATTGACATGCTCAAAACTGCACACAGCACACGAGGTGGAGCCGCAGCAGTGCGGTGTAGAGTGGGACAATCACCTCCCTCAGCTGGCTAGCTATGCTGTGCTTGATGCACCGCAGGACAAGATTGGCCCTTTTGACTGCCAGGGCACACTGTTGACTCATATTCAACTTGCCATCAATCGAAATCTCCAGATCTCTTTCTGCAGGGCTGCTCTCCAGCCTCTCATCCCTCAATTTGTATGTATAACCAGGATTACCCCATTCCAGGTGCGGAATCCAGCACTTTCTCTTGTTAAATTTCATAGAGTTGGTGATTGCCCAGCTCTCTAATCTATCCAGATCTCTCTGTAAGGCCTCTCTACCCTTAAAGAAGTCCACAGCTCCTACTAGTTTAGTATCATTGACAAACTAACTTAATGTACATTTGACTCCTGCATCCAGATCATTTATAAAAACATTAAAGAGTACTTGCCCTAAAATATGTATTTCATATTGTAAATTTGGATTAAAGAAGAGACACAGGAGTTTGAATCACCTCACTTATTTTTAATTTATACCATTCACAATATAAATGAATCGAAATTGCCTAATGTATTGTGTACATAAACAGAAAAAATGGAGCAAAAAGTAGCATGATCAGTTGACACAAGTTAGTCCCATGACCTTTTCTAAATTAATGCATCAGGAAACAGGAAGAGTAAACAAAAATTAATATAACAAATGCAGGACAACCTGAGAATCAGAGATGCTGAGTGAAAGTAGCAGCACTAAAGGTACTGAGACAAAGCACAGGATAAAGCTCCATGTAACAGTTCAACTGTTTCAGTGGCTTACTGCCAATGAAAGCTACTGCTCTCACAGCACTCTCTCTGATTCGTTATTCACTTCAACAAGAATGGATGATACAGTAAACAAATAGAAGGGTAAGAATGATATGACCTAATCTTATCCTGAAAGGGTGTACTCAAGAAGAAATCTATATTTTAAATTTCTAATGCAATTAAGAGTTGAATTGATAAAACAGGAGAAAAGCACTAATTGTTTCTTTATCTCCCTTTGCCTCCTTCTGTGCATTTTCAATCGCTAAAGCAAAACCAAATATGCCTCCTTTCCTACTACTGTTGCTACTGGCAACTCTTTAAGAATACTATTTTCCAAAAATCTTTCCTCAAATTCAAGTGTTCTATGTCTTACTGCTTTCCTTTTCGCTCAGTTCTATTTATTAGCCAGGTTTCCTTCCACACTGTCCCCACTGTTTCATGCAAAGATCAAGAAAAACTATTACTACTGAATCATCAAGAAAAACTAGGATTAGTCCTGCTCCTTTTGCTCCCTCAGGACAGAAGAGCAACGCTGTAGTGTACTCAATATAAGTATTAATAGAAACAGTGGTGAGAAAGTGATGTAACCTTATAGAGTACAGATGTGCTGAATTCTTCTGTCCAGTCCGCCAATATTTCCAAATTCTTAAATATTATATGGTAATAATTTGAACTTGAGATGTGTACCTGACCCCAGACATATATGGGAAAAAAGTTACAAAGAAGAAAAGAAAGAAAGAAAAAAAAAAAAAAAAAAAAAAAAAAAAAGTCATTGGAACTTGATCATCAATAATGAAAATTACTCTAATGAAAGGCCTCTCATTTCCAAGTACTACAGAGACCATCTGCTGATCTAAAGTAGTTGGTTTTTTTTGTTTGTTTCATTTGTAGCTACCATCTTATCAACCATTTGGTCTACACAGGGAAATTGGTCACTTCAAACACTCACATCCAAACGTTCAATCCACTGTGTTAAACACCCTACTGGTGTAGACAAAAGCCTTCAGCTATTCTAGCCCAATCCTAGGGTTACCTGTATCTCTAGCAGGATAATTATATAATGACAAGCATCAGTATGTCAAAAATCACATGCAAGAACAATGTAAAATAAGCTGGTTTTAAAATAACACCATATATTATTATCCACATCAAAATAAAGACATACAATCACTATAACATCCACTATTCAAATTGACTTAAGCCATTGAAGAATTTCCAACATGCTGTTTTGCAGAATCCACAAAATCTTACCTTACACCTTCTGCAATACAGCAGCATAACACTGGTGAGCTCTGGCCATTTTCACTGGTACTACTGTAGAGAAAACACATCTAAGACTTAACCAAGTTACTAGTATTTCTATTTTTATACTGTACAAGAATTACCCCTGGTGGTCTCTGGAGAACCAAACTAACAAACTTTAACTCCAGCTGATGTTTCACTTGACAACAAACCCATAGCAGTTCATTGGAAGTTATGGTCTACTGAATAGATTGACTGAAAAAAAAAAAAAAAAAACCAAACACCCTCACACTTGACCTCTAAAACATCTGTATATATGTAGGTAGTTAACCCATTATGTAACATTGTGTAGACAGCACTCATTAATATATAGCATACTTCGAATTAAATCCTCACTGTCCACCGAAAATGGCTCGTTTTGTTCAGATTCCTATTTCAGATATTAAGGGTAAGCTCTTCTCTAACTTGAATTCTATTTAGTGGACAGCCTGACCTCCAACTCCAAATTATGCATACACACCTTCAAAGCAGTAACAGCTTCTAGGTGAAACTTCAGGAATACTTTTGGCAATGCCTCCAACACTGTCAGGTAATCCTCTTCAAAAAGCTTAATCACCCAACATGATTTATGATTCATGAATAACAGCACTAATAAATACCAGAAAATAAGTAGCACTTTTATGAAGAGGCTCAGGCTTGAGGAGCAGTATTTCTCTGAAATATTTATGGATCTTGCAGACTTATTCACTGGCCTGTCAAGGGGCAGGAACTTGTCTGGGTTTTAGATGGTAGTAGGCAAACATGCTTGATCAATATAAGATGTGGTGGACAAGAAGAGGCACTTGTCCATTAAACTGCAGGTAGTTCTTTCCAGCTTTTAGCAAAAAATTCTTATGCTTGAATTCTACGAACAAGGAATAAGGCTCGTACAATGACAGTATCCTTAAACCTCTCTCTCCTTTCCATCTTTTTGGAAGTTACCATCACAAAATTAAACATATGATTAAATTTACTAAGAACAAGCATTTTCAAATTCCATAACTTCTGATATGGTTTGGTTTTGTTGCTTTTCTTCCCCTCAATTACAAATGGATAATTTTGAACACAACATATGCAATCTGAAAGTTATAATATTAAAATATGAAAAAAAAAAAAAAAAAAAAAAAAAAAAAGCACTTCTCTGATTCTTACCGTTCAGGAAAGAAAAAAAACAGTAGAGAAAAGTATTGCACATTAAAATGTCACGGTGTTAAAAATTCAAAGCGCATTCAGTAACAACAAAATACTGGAAACAATTCTTAAAGCAAGGTTCTCCCGAGCCAATAAGGGGAAGCCTTAGAAGAAATGATATCATCATCTCAATCATGACAGTAAAAGAGGAGGGGGGGAAGACATATGCAAATTTAAACATAACAATGACAGGAAAAGCCAGGGAAATATGTCAAAGAATTAATATATTTATAAAGGAAAATTTAACATAACGAGGTTTGGGAATGGTTGTCTGTTTACATTTGTACTTTTTCTTTTCCTAACAGAATTTTCCTCATGTTCTTTCTCTAAAATTGTCAAGCCATAAGCCACACTAATATCAGAGGTAAGAATAACCTATTCCACATAAATAATTATTTACTCCTAAGTTTGCCACTCCACCTAAATAGCTAAGTGATCCCACTTTTAACAAATGACAGAGCAATCAGAATTGAGTGATCGTATCCTACTTGAAAGATAGCAGCCTGTCCACATAACTAAACTAAAAATTACCATTTAATTAAACATCACTAGCAGTTGCCACTCAAAATAGGCTCACGTTCTGAATAGCAAAAGCACTTCAGCACAAGACTGACAAGCACAGATAGAGCTCAACAATAAATTTATAGAATGCATAATTCTCATCATCTTACATTCATTTAACATAGGTCATGTAACAAAAAAAAGGACTGTACCAAATACTTGTTATGAACATAACAGAACAAAACTTGATTACTTAAAGGACTTGCCTGTTAAGTAACTTATTAAAATAAAGCAACCTGTAGTTGCTTATATTTTCTGCATTAGTGTTTGTAGCATGTGTATTGGGTTTTCATGGCAAGGTTTTTGGTAGCTGGGGGCTATAAGGGTGGCTTCTGTGACAAGTTGATAGAAGCTTTCTCCATGTCCAACAGAGACAATGCCAGTTGGCTCCAAGACAGACCCACCACTGGCCAAAGTTGAGACAATTGGCAATGGTGTTGTGCCTCGGTGATAACATATTTAAGAAGGAGGAGAGAAAAAAGAAAAAAAAAAAAAAACACCCACACACCACAAAAAACAACCCCCCCACACACAACAACCTGCATGGGAACCAGAAGCAGCCAGAAGAGAGAACATGTGAGAGAAACAACTCTGCAGACACAGACACCAAGGTCAGTGAAGAAGGAAGGGGAGGAGGTGCTCCAGGTGCCAGAGCAGAGATTCCCCTGCAGCCCATGGAGGCCCATGGTGGAGCAGATGTCCACCTGTAGTCCCATGGAAGACCCCATGCTGCAGCAGGTGGATGTGTCCTGAAGGAGGCTGTGACCCTGTGGAGAGCCTGCACTGGAGCAGGTTCCTGGCAGGACCTGTGACTCTGTAGAGAGAGGAACCCACACTGGAGTAGGTTTGCTGGCAGGACTTGTGACCCCATGGGGACCCACACTGGAACAGCCTGTTCCTGAAGAACTGCACTCTGTGGAAAGGACCCATGCTGGAACAGTTTGTGAAGAACTACAGCCAGTAGAAAGGACTCATGTTGGAGAAGTTTGTGGAGGACTGTCTCCCATGGGACGTACCCCATGCTGGAGCAGGGGAAGAGCGTGAGGAGGAAGGAGAGGCAGAGACAAGGTGTGATGACCTCACCAAAACCTCCCATTCCTTGTCCCCCTACGCTGCTCAAGGGTAGGTAGTAAAGAACTTAAGAGTAAAGTTAGGCCCGGAAAGAAGGGAGAGGTGGAAGAAAGGTGTTTTAAGGTTCAGGTTTTATTTCTCATTATCCTACTCTTATTTGATTAGTAATAAATTAAATGAATTTTCCCCAAGTCGAGTCTGTTTTGCCCATGATGGTAACTGGCGAATGATCTCTCCCTGTCCTTATCTCAACCCATGAGCCTTCTGTTATATTTTCTCCACTCTGTCCAGCTGAGAAGGGGAGTGATAGAGTGGCTTTGGTGGGCACCTGGCATCCAGCCAGGGTCAACCCACCACAGCATGACATATTCAAAACAATACTAATCTTTAAATCAGCATGAGCAGCAAGAACAGAGGCTTTTGCTTGAGTAGGACCAACAAAGATACCTCAAACCTATCCAGGCACATATGGCACTTAGAACCTTTAGGTTCTGGAAGGCTGCTATAAGGTCTCCCCTGAGCCTCCTCTTCTCCAGGCTGAACAGCCCCAACTCTCTCAGCCTGGCCTCATAGGAGAGGTGCTCCAGCCCTCTGATCATCTTCGTGGCCCTCCTCTGGACTCCCTCCAACAGGTCCATGTCCTTCTTATGTTGGGGACTCCAGAACTGGACACAGTACTCCAGGTGGGGTCTCACGAGAAGGGAGCAGAGGGGCAGAATCACCTCCCTCAACCTGCTGGCCACGCTTCTCTTGATGTAGCCCAGGATGCGGTTGGCTTTCTAGGCCACAAGCGCCCATTGTCGGCTCATGCTGAGCTTCTCATCCACCAGCACTCCCAAGTCCTTCTCCTCAGGGCTGGTCTCAATCCATTCTCCGCCCAGCCTGGAGTTGTGCCTGGGATTGCCATGACCCAGGTGCAGGACCTTGCACTTGGCCTGGTTGAACTTCATGAGGTTGGCACGGGCCCACCTCTCCAGCCTGTCAAGGTCCCTCCTCTAGATGGCATCCCTCCCTTCCAGCGTGTCGACGGCACCACACAACTTGGTGTCATCGGCGAACTTGCTGAGGGTGAACTCTATCCCACTGTCCATGTTGCCGACAAAGATGTTGAACAGGGCCAGGCCCAACACAGACCCCTGAGGGATGCCACTCATGACCGGTCTCCACTTGGACATCTAGCTGTTGACCACCACTCCCCGAGTACGGCCATCCAGCCAACTCCTTATCCACCGAGTGGTCCGTCCATCAAATCCATGTCTCTCTAGTTTAGAGAGAAGGATGTCGTGCGGGACAGTGTCAAAAGCTTTGCACAAGCCTTTTACTAGTTGATTATAAAAATTCTCTCAAGTTATCTGAAGCTAATTAACATCTACATTAACATACCACTGATGAGTACGCAAGCTACATGAGCATTTAATTCACTAAACTACGTTCAGAATTGAGAAAGTTATTGCAAAGAAATCACAACAAGTGGGAGCCTACCACTACATCTTCGCAATTAGCACTCCAGGCAACAACCCATCCCCTAAAAATACAAATATCTTTAACTCACAAAGATCCATTAAATGCTTTATAATAATTTGAGTTTTGTCATAATCAAACACAAGAACAGTGCTAAGTAACTATAGCTTTAATGATTATGTCACTGTTGTTCCTTATGGGTATTGCAGTTTAGCCCTAGCCACCACAGTTTCTCATTCACCCTCCCCCTCCCCAGTGGGGTGGGGAGAGAAATTGGGAAGAAAGGAAAACTTGTGGGTCAAGACGAAGACAGTTTACTAAAATAGCTGAGGAAAACTACAATAATAACAGAATATAAGGATATTAATATATACAAAATATACAAAATGAACAATGTATGTTTTCTCACCACCTGATGTCCCAATGACCGATACAGCCCGTCCCGAGCAGCAAGCACAGAAACGAAACCAAACAGCAAGCAAAGGAGCGAAAAGGGAGCCAGCAAGGTAGAGGGAACAATGCCAGCAAGCAAGAGAGAGGGATGGATGCCAGGAAGGCAGATACCCACCCTCGCCTGCCCCCACTTATATACTGAGCATGATGTTTATGGCCTGGAATACTCTCTTTGGCCAGTTTGGGTCAATTATGCTGTCTGTCTTTCTCCCAGCTTCCTGCATCTGCACATTAGCGGGACTTGGAAAGCCAGACAGTGTCCTTGGTCTCATTCACAACAACTGGTATCATCAGGGTGTTTATCAACATTCTTCACACACAAAATCCAAAACACACCAGCTACTGAGAGGAAAATTAACTCAGTCCCTGCTGAAACCAGGACAATGGGGTAAATTTAATCCACAAAATTATTATATGTTATTTAATGAAAAATAAAATACTTCTTAAACAGTCTTGTGTGCAACAATTTATAATCATTCAGTTCAGTGAATAAATATTTTACTGTAATTGAATACCCTAAATTTACGGACTAACCTATTTCAAGTCCAACTGAAATTCTAACTTATTTCAGGAAGCAAATATAGAATCATAGAATGGTTTGGGTTGGAAGGTGTCGTAGTTCAGCCCTGATCAGGACCAGACTACGCAGTCTCTCTCTCGCTCCCCCCACCCTCCGAGAGAACAGGGGGAGATGATATAAGAAAAACGGCTCAAGGTTTGAGATAAGGACGGGGAGAAATCCTTAAAGTTACCGTCACGGGCAAAACAGACTCGACTTGGGGAAAACTATTCATTTATTTTCTAAAATTAGCAGGAGAATGAGACAGGGAACAAGATAACCTCCCCCCACCCCTCCCTCTTCCCGGGCTTAACATTGTCTCTACTACCTTCCCCTCCCGAGCGGCACAGGGGGGGGGAAAGGGAATGGGGGTCGCGGTCAGTTCATCACGCGTTGTTTTACGCCGCTGTATCATCGTCAGGGGAAGAACTCCTCGCATTCCTCCTCTGCTCCAGCGTGGGGTCCCTCCCACGGGCCACAGTCCTTCGTGGAACTGCTCCGGCGTGGGTCATCTCTTCCACGGGGTGCAGTCCCTCTAGAACAGCTGTCCCAGCGGGCCCTCCACGGGCCACAGCCTCCTTCAGGCCTCCACCTGCTCTGGCGTGGGGTCCTCCACGAGCTGCAGGTGGATCTCTGCCCCTCCATGGACCTCCATGGGCTGCAGGGGGACAACCCGCTCCACCATGGTCTTCACCACGAGTTGCAGAGGAATCTTGGCCAGGAGCCATATTACTCCTCCCCCTCCTTCTTCACTGACCTTGGCGTCTGCAGCCATTCCTCACAACAGGCTGGCAGACGCCTCTCAGGATCCTTTTTACATCTTATTCACTTCTCATCTCCTCTCCACTTCTTGCAGCCGGGCCGGGCCGAGTTGGGCCCAGTCGGCTGCCCGGCGGGAGGCCAGAGGGTGAGGCCTGCAAGGCCCATGAGGCTCGCGCCTCCCCCTCTCTGCCCCCCGCTCAGCTGCTTCACATCTTCTCTTCTCTCTTTTTTTCTGTTTTCCCCTACTTAAATACGTTATTGCAGAGGCGTTATCACGGGACATTCTGCTACCAATCGGCTTGGCCTTGGCCAGCAGCAGGTCCGCCCTAGGCCCGGCCGAGTCCACTGAACAAAGGGGAGCGACTTCTAGCAGTTTCCTACAGAAGCTACCACCTTAAGCCCCCCCTTACTAACAAAACCACGACAGAAGGGACCTTCAAAGGTCATCTAGTCCAACCCCCCTGCAAGGAGCAGGGACATCTTTAACTAGATCAGGTTGCTCAGCCCCATCCAACCTGGCCTTGAATATGTCGATATATATCAGTTTCAAGTAATTATATCTATGTAAACCCACTGAAGGCAATGCATTTCCAGAAGTATAGTTTTAAAATATTATTTGACACACAACTCCACTAATAAACTTGCATGCAACTTGATTTACAGTATGTTTGTCATAACCATGCACATGAAACTAAACTGAATTCTTTCTATCAAGGTGAATGTCATTTTACTAATAAAACCTCCAAGCTCTGTACAACAAATTTGATGTCCTTGATAATTGACAGTATTTCTATAGGGTCACTTTTAAAACTAAACTACATCTGTCTTCTAATTTTTCTTTGGTTTTCATTACAAAATAGCTTAACCGTGTAAGCCTCATGATCATAAAAACAGATGAGGTTTTTTTGTTCTTACTTAAGATAGTTATCTGCATTTATCTATAACAAGCTTTATGATATCTTCTAACAGGATTTCAAAATTAGTGTATTGTACAATGAGTTATTTAATCCATTTTTACTGTCCTTCCCAAAATACTTATTCAAATTTACATCTGTATCAGTAATTAGGTGCAGGTAGGAGACCTTTAACAGTTTTGTTTGATTCATACAAATATCGTTCTCTCCCAGAAGTCACATATGGTTACACAGAGTTGCAGCCACATTTGGGCAAGTTGATTAGCCCAGACTCTCAAGTTACTGTGCATCAGCTGACTTTCAATAATTGCGTATATACAATTAGGCCATGAAAAAATGCAAACTAATTCAACCTTCCTTAGCCAGCAATGAAACAGGGTTAAAATAAATCAAGTTATGTGCAATTGCCACAGGCTACGTATATACAACTGAACATTCCCTGTAGCTGAGCATGCAATAACTTCAAATTGCCAGAACTTAACAAGTTATGTTGAATCCTCAGAAGTCCATCTACAGAGCCTTTAATAAGACTTCATTGGCTAATTATTTACCAAGATGTAATTAAGTATTTGCTTAATCTCGTGACATCATATGTCTATTTTGAGCCTAGAAAAAGGATTTGTCAGAAATAAACACAAACATTTACAGAAAAAGAGAGAATTCCTATTCTGAAGTCTACTAATTCAATACAATTATTTAACATGTCACTAAATTAAATAAGCAGCTTTCATTATTCTTCCTCCAGGTTGCAGGCCAAGATTACAGTATGATGTGAAACTAAGAACATTTACCTTGCAGTATTACGATGGTTTGTTCATGTAATGATATTTAGAGAATTACAGACAAAATAGTTTTTTAAACTATACCTTTTTATTGCAGTTCCTGAAATATTTTAATTATATTTTCCATGGTAAAAATAAGTGATCTATTTGTGTAAATAACATGACTAAACTTTACATCATGCTAAACAGAACCAGAGGGAATTACTACAGTGAATAAATATGCAGAGTCATAATGCTAAATAATCTTTTATAATAGTGACCTTAAAGTACACAGTGTGTTCCTACAACTCCCTAAGCCATTAGTCACCTAAATTATCACCAGGAAAGTTCACCTACAGCTTTGCTTCAGTGTATGTCAGAATGGTCACTATTTTTGAAGAACTAAGCAGTTCAACATCTGTTTTACACCTAAGCCTGGGCAAGATCCTCAGAGTAGGAAAGTACAGTCACATATGCATGCTTTGAATATGCCTAACACACAAAACAGTACTTCGCACTGCGTACTAGCCACTGTCTCCATCCCTTCACTCAAAATCTCGGCAGGACAGAGGAAGGGCACTTGCTCAGGATAACAGACACTCAGATTCCAACATCCTCCTCAGTATCAGGAGGTTCAAATATGCGTTTTTCACTATCCATTAGAGTCTTCGATTGGCTCTAAGATTTTATGGGGTAGCAAGCATTCCCTTCTCCGCTTGTTGAAGGAGTACTACATCACAGTGCAAAGAAAATTAATTAGAATGGGGAAAAAGCCTGAAAGAATAAGATTATCAAATAAATTGATGTCCTGGTTTTGTTTAGTGAGGCAGGGCTATGGTGGCAGCTTCTGTAAGAAGC
This sequence comes from Chlamydotis macqueenii, assembly GCF_036417535.1. Classification (NCBI taxonomy): domain Eukaryota; kingdom Metazoa; phylum Chordata; class Aves; order Otidiformes; family Otididae; genus Chlamydotis; species Chlamydotis macqueenii. The sequence continues at coordinate 14,560,429 of NC_141592.1, read as the reverse complement.
TGCTAGAAGTTGCTCCCCTTTGTTCAGTGGATTCGGCCGGGCCTAGGGCGGACCCGCTGCTGGCCAAGGCTGAGCTGATTGGTAGCAGAATGTTCCCTGATAACGCCTCTGCCATAACGTATTTAAGTAGGGGAAAAACAGGAGAGAAAAAAAAAAAAAAAAAAAACAAAACAAAACAAAGAGGATGTGAAGAAGCTGAAGGAGGAGCAGAGAGGGGGAGGCGTGAGCCTTGTAGCACTCACCCTCTGGCCTCCTGCCAGGCAGCTGTCTGGGCCCGACCTGGCCCAGCCCAGCTGCAAGAAGTGGAGAAGAGATGAGATCTAAAGAGAACCTGAGAGGCATCTGCCAGCCTATTGTGAAGAATTTCTTGAGAGAGGAACGGCTGCAGATGCCAAGGCCAGTGAAGAAGGAGGGGGAGGAGTAATGCGGCTCCTGGCCAAGATTCCCCTGCAGCCTGTGGTGAAGACCATGGTGGAGCAGGTTGTCCCCCTGCAGCCCATGGAGGTCCATGGAGGAGCAGAGATCCACCTGCAGCCCATGGAGGACCCCACATCAGTGGAGATGGATGCCTGAAGGAGGCTGTGGCCCATGGAGGGCCCGCTGGGGCAGCTGTTCTGGAGGGACTGCACCCCATGGAAAAACGACCCATGCTGGAGCAGTTTCACAAAGGACTGTGGCCTGTGGGAGGGACCCCACAATGGAGCAGGGGAGGAATGTGAGGAGTTCTTCCCCCGACCATGAAGCAGCGGCGTAAAACAACACGTGATGAACTGACCATAACCCCCATTCCCTCTTCCCCCCTGTGCCACTCAGGATGGGAGGAGGCAGAGATAATGTTTAGCCTGGGAAGAGGGAGGGGTGGGGGGAGGTTCTCATTCTCTGTCTCATTATCCTGCTTTGGTTTTATTAATAATAATAATAAACAACTAGTTTTCCTCAAGTCAAGTCTGTTTTGCCCATAACAGTAACTTTAAGGATTTTCTCCCTGTCCTTATCTCAGACCTCGAGCCTTTTTTCTTATATTATTTCTTCCTATTCCCTCGGAGGGTGGGGGGAGTGAGAGAGAGACTGCATAGTCTGGTCCTGATCAGGGCTAAACTACGACAATTGCTTTAAACTCTCTTTCAGGAGAGAAATGTAAAAATACCTTCAAGGTTTTCTATTGACTAATCAGTATGGATCCTTTGCTCAGCACCACAAGAGTTGTGAATTCCATTTTGCATGCTCATACATCTCAAACTTGTGACTGACACTCAGGGGCTAACCTGTTGAACAGCAGTATCACAACAATCAAGTCCCTTTTTGATCTCACTCCAATTCCTTTTTATGATGCAGAAATCAAGATTACAAATTTTACTTACTGCACTGTGACAGTTGGTTTGCAGGGCAATGCTTAAAAAGATATATTAAATGCATTTCCTTATGTTAAAATTCATATCATTAAAAATTATGTTGAATATCTGACTTTTTAAAAGCCGTCTGAAACAGAACATTCAATACAGGAAAGTTGATATCAAACAAACACTCAAACATTACTTTTTCTGTGTATCAACTCAAAGCTTTCTAGACTTCTAACAGGAAATCCCACACCCCCCAGATGAAAGATCACATTTGCAAAGTCAAACAAAAGTTAATAGACGTCCCTTGCACTCAAGAATTATGACACAGTCTTTGGATTATATAATTGCATAACATTTCCCTCCCATCCCCAGGTCCAATCTTCATTCAGCTTACAGGAAGGATCTGCTCTGGAAATCAATATGAGGCTATTCATAAGGCTGTATATGGTCTATTGTATATATGACTCTCCAACTTTGAGTAAAAATGAAAGAAATACAAAGTGAAAGAGGCTGCAGATCAGATAGCACTAAATAGAAAAATGCCGCTCTTGGGAATCTGATTCTATTTCTATTACCAATGGTAAATATTTCTGTGTTCCTTTCTTCCTGCATGCTCCGAAGTACAATTGAAGAAGCACTGATATTTATAACCAAAATTAACAAAATCTGTTCTAATATTATCACACACATTATGATACAAAAAAAAAAAGCCAAGTTAATTTAAAATTTAGGTCTTACAGTTGCTCCAATTGGACTTGCAAAGTTATGAAGTCCAACTTTTGCATCTCAATTCCCAACCTGCATGATTACATACTCTCCTTAAATAAGTATTTTTTTAATCATTCCAATATTACAATATACATCACAGAAAAGCCTATGAGGAAATTAAGAATTCTGTCTCTGGAGTAGGGTTTAATGATGTGAAGTGATTAAGGCACACACTGAACACCAAAGAGAAATCAAAATATTTAATCATAGAAGACAGGACTGGAAGCAATCTCAAGAGCCTATCCTTTTCCCCAAGGCAGGATCAACAATATCTAAAGCCAATCCTAGGAGACATTAACATAACCTGTATTTTTGTATTGGGGGAGGGAGGAGGTTTTTTTTTTTTTTTAATCTCTATGAAGGAGGTTACATTAATTCCATATAGTCAGTAAAATAGGCATCCTGTTGTAGGAAAAAAATAGTGACAACAGACTACACAGTCTACAGACTGTGGTACAGACTACCACAATGCATTCACAAAGATGCCAAATGGAGACTACACAGGTAATCTGAACTACAGGGTGGCAGGGGGAAGACAATTCAAACAACAATTCCTGTGCATGAAATAATGTTTCTTTGCCCAGTCAATTCTCATTTTGTACTTCTGGCTTCTCGGGCAATTTGCTGTTCTTCCCCTCTCTGGTCTCTCTCAATACAAACTTCCCATCCATTCCTGTCCCTGAACTGCTTCCCTTGACTGTACACCCAATTCCAGAGTACCTTTCTGTCTGTTTCTTGCTAAGGCTGTTTCACAGCTCTTCCTGTATCTTCACTAAAGACACTTGTATCTGCCTCACCAGTTTCTTTATCCAGACATCTCAGTTCAGTCATTGCTTCCTTAGGAACTGCAAGCTCTCTCCTCCTGATTCCTGCCCTTCAAACTCCCATTCCCTCCCCATCTGTATAAGTCTGGTTCCAGTCCACCACTCTTCTCCATGTGTTCACCCTTCCAGCCACCTGCAACCTCAGTTGTTGTCTTTTCCACATTCAAACAAATCAGCACTGTGGATAAGCAGAGAATGAACATGAGAAAACTAAGAGTCTGTACCGCATCTCACTGCTTCAAACCATACTTATTAGGCAAGTCCTGTTGCGCATACAAAAGTTTTTCAACTTTAATGCCTACAATCAGAAAAGTCAGCTAATTTTTCAGACACTAATAACTTGTCCAATTTTTGGACAGATTTTAGAATGGCAACAAAATGCACACCCCTAATGCAAAAAAAAGTCACCTCACTCAAATTTTAAGTTCCTGTCCCAAAGAATGGGAGTGTTCAAATAACTTTAAGAAAAGGTCAGAATTCTTTTTTTTTTTTTTTCTTTTTTCCTCTAGCATGACCCTTCAGAGACAGTGAACTATTTTGGCTTTAAGCTTTATTAAAAGAGTCAGTCAATAAAGGGCAGTCACCCAGCATAGAAGATTTCAGCCCAAATTACTGAAGTTTAGCAAAGTCAGAAGTAAAATCAATGCCTTTAAATATAAGTGTCAAGAAACAGACGAGTCACTACCAGCCTCACCTATAAAAAAAAAAACAAGCAGGGAGCAACATGCATTCTTAAAGTTTACTAGCAACTCTGTTAAGCAATGTTTCAATTGCTTATAACTGCCAAATTTTAATAGGATACAGTGAAGTTTTTCTACATTACAGGTTATGCCTCAGCATCACTGAGAATGCTATTAGAAGAAAATTTATTTCCCATTTAAAAAAAAAAAAAAAAAAAAAAAAAAAAAGAAGAAAACCTAGCATCCACTGTAGTAAAAAGCAATCATATCCCCTTAGCTTGAACTAGGAATTTAACAAACAAATCATCAGGTAGATTTTTAATTTTCCCTTCAGAAAATGAAATCAAAGTTAAACTGATTTTAGATCTCCACAAATCACTGTCCATGAGTTCTCACCACAGTCTTATTAGTTATCAAAGTTTTCCCAGCTTTTAGACTGCAAAAAGCCTATTCCAGTTTATTTTTTCTACAGGTGCTAAGGTAGTTGCTGTCTATAGCATTTGATGAAGGCTCTCTAAATTCTCCCCCCCATCATTAATATCCAGAAAGCATATCTGAAGAAAAAGAGGAAGTAACATATCTGAATGGAAAAATAACATACAAGACAGTGGGACAGCCTCTATTAAAACCTAAGATCTGAACACAAAATTTCAGAAACAAAATATCTGTAACCTCATCCTTTCTGAGTACCTGGTCAACGTAGAGGAGAGACTTAACTCAAACATGAGACACAGAGGTTGCACTATCACAGACGTGTTTACATTCAAGGAGCTTGATAAATTACACTATTAAAAAAAGGGAAAAAAATGTTATAACTATAAAACCAAGCATTAAAGTATTAAGAAATGTCAGAATTATGGTTGCTTACACCTATAATTCAGTCCCTTGTGCATTACAGTAGTCATTCATTAAGTGATGATATATTGTTTTTGTTATTCACAGGATCCCTGCCTCATATATGGCATATGACAATGAAAAAAAGTTTCCCATCCAAGAGATCTTTTGCTGGAAACTGCCAGTTTGTAAAACACACAAAAACCACCACCACACACACCACCAAAAAAACCACCAAACTCTTCTTTAAAAAAAAAAAAATGCAGCTTATTTTCATATAAAACTTCCCTCACAAGGAAAGAAAGAAATAAAAATTCTACCTGCTCCATAACATACCCACACAGCCTCTGGGTCATGCCTAAAGCATATTATTAGAACATAAATAGTCATATGGGAGAGGAAAAGCTCAAGAACTTCTCTGTCTGATACAGATCAGGCATTTGAACCTGGACTTCCTACATCCCAAAAGCAATGTTCTGGCTAGGAACACGCTTACTTCACCTCTTGCTTTCCTAACAGAGCCATACAGCAGCTGGACAACAGACTGACATGGCAATGAAATGGTCTGACCACCAGGCTGCAGAGGTTTCCATTCAACCAGTTTACATCAACTGCAACAATTATCAGTTTAAGAGGCAGAGTTTTATCCTTAACAGCCAATAATCAATGCTTAGGATGCTCTCCAGGGTTGCTAGCTCCTGCTGGAAATTAACAGAATATCTAATTGAATATCTGTCTCCAATATTGCAGGCAAGCCATTTAATTACTTGCAAGATTTGGGTTATTATCTAGTCGTTGTCTCTGTTCTTCCTGATAAACTTTAAGAGATTTTGGTTTCTTCACAATATGGAGGATGATTCTTTTTAATTTTTCAGGACAATAAATCTATTCTTGTCCAGCTCTTGGCATGATCAAGACAGCTGAAACTGAATAGATGTTTAAGGCCATCAGTGAAAATCCATTCTATGCTTAGAAATCCATGAGAAACAATGAGTTTGATATGTTGAAATGCAGGGCACTCACAACCACAAATGAAGTCAAAGAAAACAATGTTATGAACTTCTTAAGTGCTGTAAAGTAACTCTACACACATTGATGTATATTATATACTTCTCTAGAATAATTCCTAGAAAGCATAAATTTCTGAATTTGAAGACAATTTCTTTACTACATCCAGATATTCAGAACATAAGTATATTTTTTCCTTCTAGTTACTAGCAATTGTCCACTAACTTTGCATTTCTTGTGAAATGGTTATGAAGTAAACATTAATATAGATTTCATATAATGACTTCAACACTTTGTAATATAATACACACATAAAAGTACCACACTTGCCACTGAACACACAGAAAATGGCAATAGAAAATTTGTTATATCAATTCCTGGCTCAAATCAATTCACGCTTTGACTATTTTTCATCTAGTATCCTCCAAAATATAGTTTATTTATATTATTGAGGAATATATTCATGAAACATTTAGGATTAAGCTTGTATTACCTTAATCATCATATAAACACAACAAAAAAAAAAATCATAGTCATTTCCTTGGGTTAAAACTATCTATTGCCTTGATTCTGCAAGAAAAGTCATATGAATATTAATGTACATGTAGTCTCAAACAAGCAATGAGGTTGCACCGGGGTACATGTACTCTTATGTAGAACAGGGATCTGCAAATGGTTTTAGTGGTATAATTTTGCTTCTCTGATTCTGTTCTGTTTCTCCTAAATCAAAATTTAAACATTTCAAATGTAAATAATATTTTTGGAGGTATGTTTAAAAAAGTATAAAAACAGCTTTAAAAGATAGCAAAAGGCTAAAAAAAAAAAAAAAAAAATGAAATAAAACCTGTACACAGGAAACAAATTCAAAATGTACAAGGTAATAAAGCACAACATATAAGATAAGAAGAAAATATTTTCCTCTTTCAGTTAAAATAATTTACAACTAACACCTTGAAAATAATTAATTTTGTATTTCAATAACATAAATAAAAACTACATCCTCCTTAAGCAGCTAGCTCTTGTGATAAACAGTGGACCAGTATAAACTCCTAACACTAGGGAAAAAGGAGTATGAAAATGACAGTCCTGCTTCCCACACACATACGCTCTTAGATGTGCTAAAAAATACAATGTAAACCAAAAATAAGTAATCTTATAAACATTTCTACATTAAATATTTCTGTATGCTAAATATATTTTTCTGAGATAAAGAAATTTACAACTACATAAACTGTGATAATGCAACTAATTCAGGATTAACCACAGATGGCTCAAAAGAACAAAACCACAAAAAAACCTCATTACAAATAGGCAGCATCTTAAATTTCCCTCTATAAATATGTCTATTTTTATGCCAGAAAAGTGCATGTTTTCTGATTTATTTTTTTTTTATTAAAAAAAAAAAAAAAGGCACATGCCATAAACACAACACTGGCAAGATAAACTTGACAGGAACTACATAACTGCAGTAGCTCATATTTCCTGCTCTTACCTGGTATATTTAAGACAAATCTCCTTAAATTAGAAGTAAGTTAGAGAAGTTCACTACTGTTAGCTTAACAAATCCATTTTTGTTGAAATGAGAGCTGTTTGAAACAGACAACAAAAGAAACGCTAGAGCTCACATCCCTTCCTGATGATGAAAGCTACCCGAGAACTACAACTACTTCTGCACAGTCCTTTCCTGTAAAGCAGGGTTATACTTGGCCTCTATGCATACTACAGACCAAAAGAAAATAGCAATTCAGCTACACACAGAAATAGGGACAGTTAAAGACAACTAGTGGCTCCCTCTGCAATTCACAAAGTTTAAAAATAAAAAGTTGCTTTTTCGAAGTCTAAATGGTTCCTCTCCACCACATAGGCCTGAGGCCCTGTTGCAAACAGTGTCTAACAGGACCAGGCAGCACAAAGACAGGAATGGGAGATTAGAGGGAGGGAGGGAGGCCGGGATTGGGGCTCAGCAGGATCTTCAGGCTTTTTAAAATTCAAACTGTTCCCTGACCAATACAAATCACGGACATACTACTGACTACTACACGGATTTACAGCATTGAAACCACGCCTTCTACGTGACAGCTATATTAATTTCACCCTTTTAAACATGTATCAGGGCACTCAGAGACATGATACCACAGTTTATAAGACTCTAAACACAGAAAGTTACTTTATTAGATACATTAACTACTCATTATTACAACAGATCTGCTTGAACAACTAAAAAAACTACTGAAAAATATACAAATTATGTAATGCTGATACTTGTTTGCCATTTACAAATTTTCTTTCTATATCAAAGATGAAACTTGGTATCTTAAAATTTCCCTCAATTATGTAATTTCTGTAGGAGTACTTTTATTAGTTCACAGGGTGTTTGTTTTGAATCTACCTCAATTTTTAATAACACTCTCAACTCTACCACACAGTAAGTCCAAGATTTACTTGACTGTAAATTATATACCATTTATAAATAAAGACCTGACACTTAATCAACTGTCATTTACAGAACACATTTGACCTGTTAAAATGACACATAATTACATATTCAAATATCATGGACACAAACAGTCAATAACAATCTCAGGATCTCAAAGTGATATGGCCTGACAAGAAAGGATGATACTTTTTAAGTGTTCCTCACTTTTCACTTAATTAAATTTACTCTTAATTTTCAAGTACTTAGGGTAAGATCTCATCTTCACCTTGGCCCCTGAAATGTCATAAACTTAGAACTTTACACACAACCCCTCTCCCGTTTTCTGTTTGTTTAGAGTATAAAATAGTATTTCATCTGAATTTAGTACATATTCCTGTAACATATACAGCACATAGACACTGAGACTATGTGGAGTACCTGACACAATATACTTGTCTATCTGTATTTCCTAGGTCTGCAGGTGTCTGTGTTGTGCAAATCATTCCATAAGCGCTAGTTTTATGCTATAAATATACTAAGTGATTAAAACACTAATCAATCACTGTATTATTTAGAGATTAAACCTCTGCACATTACAAATCCATATGCGTTCGAACTTTTGAATGTTCAGAACGAAGTTGATTAGAGGAAGAAGGTAATAGTATAGAGAGCTGGTATTTTGGTTCCTGGGTATTTACATTGTCCCTCATCCCCTATTCCTCCACTTACTCCTCCCTCACTTCAGAAGGCTATCTGCGCTGAGACCTTCCTTCCTTGCCCTCGTGAAGCTGTAAATATGACAAAAGGATCGGTGCAAATTTGCGACTAATCGTATTGTTTCCTCCTCCTGCTCCTCTCTGGGTTGAGGCCTGTCACTGAGAAGCCGCTTCGCCTTTCTAATCCCCGAGCTAGAGTAAAGACGCTGGCCGGCGGGCCTGCGCTTTCCACCGGGCCTAGGCCTCCCGGCAGCCCAAGAGGAACCAATCTCCTCCGCCAAACCCGAACGAACATGAAGGAGGGCTGCGAAATAAACACCTCTGGTTGCCACTTATTCCCCTCTACCCTAGATAATAGCTAATCCCCTCTGCTCCCGGCAGCACTAGGCCGCCTATGCTAGGAGGCCCAGCCCGCTGCTGAAGAGGGCAGGGAGGGGAAGAAGAGAGGGAGACAAGGAGGGGGGGTTACCTGAGCAAATCGGCGTCTGAATCCAACGAGAATCCGGGGGGGGGGGGGGGGGAAATCCGCCCCCTCCCTCCTCAGAGGAGCTTGCCGCCGCTGCTAGGCCGTCGCCGCAGAGCAGGAGGAAGAGGGGAGATAATATAACAACAATAATCCGGGCCGGGAGGGTGGATGGCTCCTCTTCCGTCTCCTCCTCAGTGCAGCGAACATGTAGAGCTGGGGGGTGAGCGGCCGAGACAAATCCCTTCCCCCTGAGTCTGCTTCACAACATCAACATGGGCCGGGCCGGGCCGAACCGATTCCGAAACGCACTCCGAGCCGCGGGGGAGCGGCGAAGGGAGGCAGCTGCCAAGGGGCCGCTACCGCCGCTCCCTCTGCGCGCGAGTGCAGGAGGGCGGAGGAGGTGGCAGCCTGGGCACAGTGAGTCGGTACCGAGCTGGGAAGTGGAGGAGGGGAGGGGAAGGAGGGGAGGGGAAAGGAAAGGATAGGATCCTGTGTGTCTCTCTCGCTCCCTCCCAGAACAAAATGCCGACCGGAAGTGCAGCTGCAAGAATGACTCCCTCCACCGGCGCCAAACACTAACAGCCTCCCCCTTCCCTCCACTGCCGCCTTCTCACTCGCTCAATCCGTGCCGCTTCCGCTGCTGCTACTATGTCGCTCCTTTTCCAGCTCGGCTGCAGCTGGAGTGGCTCCCTCCGCCTTGCCTCACCTGGCAGCGGTGAGCACAAATGAGTCTCCGCTGCGTGGCTATGTCTCCCCTTTTCCACCCCTTCAGCTGCTGCCTGAGTTTTTCTTTTCTCTCCTCTTCTGATGTGCAGAACAAGACCGGAGTTTATGCTTAGGCCTGTGCTGAGAGGAAGGCAGCCAGTGATTTGTGATGAAGTGACCGCTGAAAAAAACCACACTTCTTGGGTTTTATTTTTGCCTTCCTTTAAGGATGGTGCAGAGGAGGACTGCAAAATGCTACTTTTCAGGAGGCAGACTTTAAAATCCGTCTTAAAATGAACCCACGAAGGTGGCACTCCGTCCCCTATTCCCGCCCCAGCGGATGAGATGTGTCAGAGCTGGGACGCTTGCTGGGATTACCGTTATCGCTCATGTCCGTCTCTGTGGGTGTAAATAGGCCGCGTCGCAGGAGCTGAAACATCCAATGTTGAAAGCATTGCCGGGGCGAGGAATTTCCAGGTGGACGTACCGAACTGGAGTGGCTTTTAAAAACAACCTTTTTGGACGAGCACGGGGGAAAATGCTGATGTTCAGATGAAGGACCCTTTGCTGGAGACTGATGCTCCCCACCGCCACCAGATTTACTGGAAGCATTTTAATTGTGGGTTGTGAAGGAGTGTTTGGTGAAAGAGAATGTTCTAGTCTGAAAGACTTTCTGGTTTTCCTCTGTACAGGTAAAATTGTGCATAATCATAGAACGGGATAATAACATTTATATCTGATGAATTAACTATGTATTTTCCTACTCATGTTGTTTTGCTCCTCAGTACTTGGACAAAAATCCTTTGGTTTTTAGAGGAAGCCTTCCTTGTCTATGGACTTCAGGATTCAGCCATACAGTTGGACACAGCTTTAAATATTTTGTGACATATAAGCACACCCTTTCACCTCTGGATGGATTTTATTTGCACAAAGGGAAAATATCTTACACCAATGCACTTGAATCTTTCCAAGTCTTAGGATTTCCTGAATAATGCTCTGTCTTTTATACAGATTTTAAATGCCTCTCTCAATCTTAAAGAACTATTAAATTCATAATGTTTTATGAATCAAAGTTCGTTTTACAAGTGTATGTGTTTTTATTTGAAAGTACAGAAATTAAGATGGCACTGGAGTAATACAGTAATTCAGTACTGGAAATACTAATATCTAATGGATACATGCTTATGTAAGTTTAATGAAGACAGACAACTGGGCTCTGAAAGCAATGTATTATATACCTTTGTTCCAAGTTAATATAAAAGGTCCCAATCCTGTAATTGTTGATTCATTCACAACTTCAAGTTATCCATTTGAAATAGAGAAATAATTGGTGTAGTAAATGAAGTATGTTCATAAGTCTTTGTGCTTAATTTAATACAGTACAACTCTGTAAGTCAAGGGGGAAAATATTTATCTTTTTTGGTAACAAACTAAAGTTTAATAAGCTACCTATTTAGAGTTCACATACACATATGTATGTGGACATATACACCTATGAATTCAAAGGAAAATGTGATTCTAAAATGACAAAGTTGGCCCAGTAATGTTACTTCGATCTACTTCTAACTGATTGTTACCAATTCATGTTGATGGAGTCTTTATGTGATTATAGTAACTTATTTATATAACAATTTTTTTCTTAATTTATGATTTAGTGTGTAAATAAAATGTAAATACTGAAGTTTTACTTTTCAAATGCTAGATGTCTTCGTATCAAATATGATTTAACCAGTACAAACATAATGGTAAGACACAGCACCTATTTGACTACTTTGTTTCTATTGGAATTTTCTAGTGAGAATGTCACTGGATCATTTTATGTTTTTAAAATCCCATTCAACTAAAAGAATTTGTAGAAATAGCTATTTTGTCTGAGTACTATGATGTTATTACCTGCACAAGAAAAAAAACTAATTTAAGTCATTAGTTGTTTTAGAAGGATTTTTTTCATGAAGAGAAATTAAATACTTAAATATATTTTATTTCATTGGATATTACTGTAATCCACTTTTAAAAAGGAAAGTGCAAATTCTTCAGTTGCATTCAGACAAGTGATTCCTTGTATTCCTTTTGTCTTCAAAGGTCCACTCACAACAATTTATTGCTGAATGAAGGCTCGCTATGTTTCTAAAAAATATTTTAGTATGCATGGGGTTCATACATTATGCCTTAAATGCCCAGAAAAAAAGGGATTTTAAAAGTATTTCAGAATATTACCGGAAAGCATATCAAAAGATACTTTAAACCTTATTTCTGTTCTGGGATGGAGGTGGCCCTAATCTGTATAGGAAGAGCTATGCAGTCATACAACCATGACTGTGGCACACTAAGGAGTGTACACTTCACTAAACAAAGCTGGTGGCAGTGCAAAGGAAGGCAAAGCTCTCTAAATTCCCCTGACAAATCCACACCTATATAGTCCTGAAAATGAACTGCAAGTTTTAGGGTAAAGCTTTATAATCTAATCCTGATCCTTTTGATGTCAAGGGAGAATGTGTCTTTTGCCCTAAACAAATGACTGGGCTCCCATAAATCTAAGCTATTTGCACAGTCAGTTATTCTGAGACTAATTTCTTGTTCTTCAAAGAGAACCAGTAATTCACTATTTTTAGTGTAACTTTAAAAGACTGGAATTAAAGATCTTAATGCAGACAGTACTGTTTTTAAAATTTATTTCTCAAGCAATTTTCACAAAAAAAAAAGTTAAGTTGTAGCTACCTCTCTTGCTGCTGTTTACAGCTGTGTACTAAGATAAAAAGCTTTCTAGTTATAAAGACAGAATTTGTGTGTACACTGTTGAAAATAGAGAGACCTCTTTGCCCTTTTCATTCTGATGTTAACTTCCCTGACAGCTACATGTTGTTATTCAGCTTCATAAATTATGGACAGCATGTAATATTACAGTAAAAACACACCTGACACCAATGTTTTCTTGATTGTTGTAATTTGATTTTTTTTTTCTATAGAATGAATGAAAAATGTGTTGTGCTTTTCCATTTTTGTCTCTTTAAGGGCAGGTATAACATACAGGTACCTGTCATTTTAAGTTGTTAATGGGATGCACAAGCATTGTTATATTTACCTGTTAGTAATTTATAGGTAGTATGTATTTCTGGGCAGAATTTTAAAATAAATGTAATGTGTCAGTAAAATATATTAAAAATAACATTATGATGGTATATTTTTTTATTTTTTAAAAATAATTGAAAGGAACTCAGCTCATTATCTGAATGTAATATAGTAATGCCATCATATAGCTATCATCCTAAATTTAAGTATTCAAATAATTGGGAATCTGGTGTTAAGGCTGGACTACAACAGTGAATCGGAAAAATGTAATGATGACTGCTGTATGACAAGCAAGATAAACTTATGTTCTTTGCATTGACTTTAGTTCAAAGGAGCAAATAGTAGCACCATGTAATTAATTCACTGGGGAATATTCATCGTAAGAAGTATGCAACCTAAATATCAGATGAGGCCTTCAGTGGTACAGGTAAAATAAAAAGCCAAGGAACCCCACAGATTGATGAGTAAAATATTTGTATAGGTACTTGCTCTAAGTTTACAACTTGATGGTGACTAATGATTTTTGGGTTTTTTTCTGGTAAGGCAGATGGAGGTTTGTTTTTTTTGTTGTTTTGTTTTATTCTTATTCTAATTAATCTAAACAATATTTTATATGGAATGAAATAATACTATTTCATTTTTTAATTTTTTCTAAATGACAAACTTGCACTATCTCTACCATGTTAAGAATGTGCTTCTGTTTGTATGAAGAAGGGATATGAATTCTATGGCAGATATATCTTTTAAAACGTATATTTGTAAAAAACAGTTCTCTATGGAGGAAAAATGATAGAATACAAAGCTCTAATATTTTCATTTGAATGTTACAGTTGGTTTTTGATTATGCAAGGCACTAGGGATTCTGAATAAAGTTAGAATATAGATAATGTAAAATATAATTTAGACTATAAAATATATAAATAAAATACATTATATAACAGAAAAAGAGGTCAGTGATAGATTATTCTGCTGGACAAGTAGACTGTCCCGGTATTGTTATACATTATCATTGAAAGAAATCTGAAATCTGGCTAAAGATGCTCTTTAGGCTCTTGTCTGTGGATTCACTATTGGTGAACTTCAGAAAGGAAGCAGGTACCATTCTGACTATAACTTCCTGAACTTCCCACAATTTTTTTTTCTTTATTCTGAGCTTCATATGACTTTATCCTCAAAAGTCTTGTTTTGGACAGGTAGTGGGAAAGCAACTTAATGTTATGTTTTATAATAGAGATATAGAACTGCATGTCAGTTACATAACAAATCCCGTGCAATTTCATACAAGAGCTGTGAGGATCTCTATGGATTATTTTGAGAGATGAAGATAAAAACATTCAGACTTTTTTTTTTTTTCAACTTTTTAAGATGTAAAGGTAAATCAATACAGCTTGATGGGTCAGCAAGTTAATGTGGACATTCATCTTCTGGCAAAGGACAGAAATTAAAAATTGGCCTAATGGACTGTTGTATTCAGTGCAAGCTGAAAACCACACTTGTATGGATTAAAGAAATCTAAGAACATCTGTCCTGGTTCAATCTGGGATAGATTTAATTTTCACAAGAAGCTGTGAGGGGACACAGCCAGAATAGCTGACCCAAACTGAGCAAAGGGATATTTGATACCATATGACATCATGCTCAGTATATAAAGTGGAGACAGGGGTGGGGGGGTGGGATGGGAATCTCTGCTCTGGAGCAGACTGGGCATTGGGTTGCAGGCTATGAGCAATTGTACTATGAATCACACGCTTAATATATTCTGTTACTGTTATTGGTTTTTTTCCCTTGTTTTCTCTTCCTTTGCTGTCCTATTAAACTGTTTTTATCATAACCCATGAGTTTTGCCTGCCTTTTTTCCAATTCTCCTTCCTGTCCCACTGGGAGGGGAGGAGTGAGCGAATGGCCGCGTGGTACTTAGTTGCTGGCTGGGGCGAAACCATGATAGTCTTTTTTGGTGCCCAATGTGGGGCTTGAAGGGTTCGGATAACGACAGATCTGACCAGAGTGTGTTGAAACAAAGTTTGTTATATGCACTTATTATATTAGTTAAATATTTGCTGGTCACAATGTTCCTTTGGTTGGTCACATGGTTGTAGTATGTAAATCCTTATATTTACTGTATTTTCCCTGCAGTACTGTTTATCACCTCGGGGAGAATGATGAGGGTTATCATTTTGCTGTACTGTGTAATATTGACTTCTGATATGATAACATCAATGGCCATGATGTATGTATCTGTATGTAGCATTGCTGTCATGCCCGTACCTCGGACACCATCTCTTGGAACTTATTAATAATCGCATGCAATCTATGGGGAAGATGAGGAGGGAGATAATTTCCCCCACTCTTTCACCTCTCCTTTCTCCTTCAGGCTAGTTACAGCAGTTTTTGAGAATTTTTAATATCCTGTGAATGTTCAAGCCAGCATGCGCTTATTGCTATGTTTCCTGAATGTGTCCCAGGTCTTGTTTAGGGTTACAAAAATTTTTTTAGGAATACTACCCAGAGATCTGCCCTGAGGCTGGATGGTCATGGGTGGCATGGCATGTGGAAGAATATGGGCAGGTATCTAGAGAATTTCTCACCTCCAGTGCTCTGGAATTACACTCCCGAACAACTACAGGATCCTGATGGAGTGACAGAATATTTGAAGGGGAAATGCCATGGCTATTCCAAAGAGTCACAAATTAAAGCACTGTGCTGGGCCCTGGACAGTATCTACCAAACACTGTTCGATACTATGCAGCACCCTCAGGAGGGAGAGAGGGAAAACAGATCGACAAGCATTGCAGCTATTCCAATGCTCGTGACAAGCATCACAGCTACGCCAACCCTGGCAACAGGCACTGTGCCTATTCAAACCCCAGAAAGAGGCACTGCAACTGAACCAGAGAATCAACCTGTGCTGGTATCAGTTGTCCCTATATAGAAGAAGAAATATACAAAAAAATCAGTTCACTTAGTGAGGGATGATGGTGAACTAGGGTCATTGTGAGAACAGGAGGAAGAGGCAGAATGAGAAATAATCACCAAATCCCTATCCTTGAGTGAGCTGCAAGATATGCGAAAAGATTTCAGCCGTTATCCAGGTGAGCACATTGTCACCAAGCTACTCTGATGCTGGGATAACTGGGCAAGTAGATAGGAATTAGAGAGTAGAGAAGCCAGGCAGCTGGGATCCTTGTTGTTGTGGTTTAGTCCGAGTCACCATACAGTTTCTTGCTTACCCTCCCCAGCAGGATGGGGGAGAAAACTGGGAAGAAAGGAAAACTCATGGGTTAAGATGAAGACAGTTTACTAAAATAGCAAAGGAAAACTACAATAATAACAGAATATAAGGACATTAATATATACAAAATGAACAATATACAATTTTTCACCACCGGATGTCCCAATGACTGATACAGCCCGTCCCGAGCAGCGATCACGGAAATGAAACCCAAGCAGCAAGCAAAGGAGCGAGAGAGGGAGAGGTGCCCCACACACACAGGTAACCCCCACTTATATACTGAGCATGATGTTTATGGCGTGGAATACTCTCTTTGGCCAGTTTGGGTCAATTATTCTGTCTGTCTTTCTCCCAGCTTCCTGCATCTGCACATTAGCGAGACTTGGAAAGCCAGACAGTGTCCTTGGTCTCATTCACAACAACTGGTATCATCAGGGTTTATGTTTATCAACATTCTTCACATATGAAATCCAAAACACACCAGCTACTGAGAGGAAAATTAACTCAGTCCCTGCTGAAACCAAGATGGCATCCACCCCTTATTCCATACCATTTACGTCATGCTTATATACATACACACAGATATCACTATCTCAATCTACGGACTATCCCTCCAAAGTCTGTTGAGTTCATTTAGTCCATGACTTTGGACTCCATCTGTCATAACAGTCTCTCAGGGCAGAAGAGATGGAATGCACTGTGGGGTTGTGGCATACTTCATCTGGAGCTCACAGTTGGTACATCTGGCATGGCTGGTCCATCATGTCGATGGTCTGCGAGTTGAAGATGTTGATCTCGAGGAAGTTGTTGGGTGCCAGTTCTGGTTCCATCACTGCTGCACATCACTCATTTTCATCAAAGCTCATTCTTCACTGATGAGGGTGGTTCTTGTTGCAATACCTTTGATATGACATATAAGAACTACAGAAATGATTATATAGATTTCAAATTATTGGCTGTTTTCACCTAAAATCAGATCTCCTTGAGGTACACATTGGACTTCCCCATCCTCCTGCATCACCCACCAAGTACATCCAGGTCCTTGAGCAAAAGCAATTCCACAGATGGGTTTGCTTTGCCCAGGGGAGGAATAACCCAGACTGTCTTCCCCAACATATTCCTTAAATGCACCACAGGGATGAGAGAAGGAGTTAAAGAAATTTTAGTAGATATGGCATTGATTAATTATTGCTGTGCATCCTAAGGAATCAAGTTGATAAATAGTGCTTAATGTTTTGCTAACTACTTGCTTAATAATTTGCTAACCATTGTGCAAACTATCTGAAGCAGCAAGTCTTGCAATTCTTCACGAAAGACAGTTCCTGGTAAGGACTAGGGGGGTCACTTCAGGAACCAACTAAAACCGACCCTGCAGCTTGAATGAAAGCCAAGGGATAACTGAGTTTGCACAAGAAGAAAAGGTTACTAGCGGTGATGAAGAGGAGTCACCTGCCTTCATCCCCATGACCCCCAACGACCACCACCAGGAGACACTGCGCAAGCGCAGACAGGAGGAGTTTATGAAAATGACCTCTTGGGACTAATTTTAATATGAAGCGGGGATAACTCATGCATATCTATAGGCGTATTGTGAAACTTTATGTATATGTAACACTTGGTTATATAAATTTAAAGTGAGCTACCACGTCAGGCGCGCACAGTTTTGGTGGGACTACCCGCCCCGTGCTGCCCAGTGCTGAATAAACATACCTACTTTACAATCTTACAGATTGTGGAGTCTGTTTTCCGCACATCAGGGACTTTATCCCCTTCTAGAGTTGTCGTAGTTCAGCCCCAATCAGGACCAGACTAGGCAGTCTCTCTCTCGCTCCCCCCACCCTCCGAGAGAATAGGAGGAGATGATATAAGAAAAACGGCTCAAGGTTTGAGATAAGGACGGGGAGAAATCCTTAAAGTTACCATTACGGGCAAAACAGACTCGACTTGGGGAAAACTATTCATTTATTTCTAAAATTAACAGGAGAATGAGACAGGGAACAAGATAACCTCCCCCCACCCCTCCCTCTTCCCGGGCTTAACATTATCTCTACTACCTCCCCTCCCGAGCGGCACGGGGGGGGGGGGGGGAAGGGAATGGGGGTCGTGGTCAGTTCATCACGCGTTGTTTTACGCCGCTGTGTCATCGTCAGGGGAAGAACTCCTCGCATTCCTCCTCTGCTCCAACGTGGGGTCCCTCTCACGGGCCACAGTCCTTCGTGGAACTGCTCCAGCGTGGGTCATCTCTTCCACAGGGTGCAGTCCCTCTAGAACAGCTGTCCCAGCGGGCCCTCCACGGGCCACAGCCTCCTTCAGGCCTCCACCTGCTCCGGCGTGGGGTCCTCCACGGGCTGCAGGTGGATCTCTGCCCCTCCGTGGACCTCCATGGGCTGCAGGGGGACAACCCGCTCCACCATGGTCTTCACCACAGGCTGCAGGGGAATCTTGGCCAGGAGCCGCATTACTCCTCCCCCTCCTTCTGAACTGACCTTGGCGTCTGCAGCCGTTCCTCACAACAGGCTGGCAGACGCCTCTCAGGAGCCTTTTCACATCTTATTCACTTCTCATCTCCTCTCCGCTTCTTGCAGCCAGGCCGGGCCGAGTTGGGCCCAGTCAACTGCCCGGCGGGAGGCCAGAGGGTGAGGCCTGCAAGGCCCATGAGGCCTGCACCTCCCCCTCTCTGCCCCCCGCTCAGCTGCTTCACATCTTCTCCTTTTTTTTCCTGTTTTCCCCTTCTTAAATACGTTATCGCAGAGGCGTTATCACGGGACATTCTGCTACCAATTGGCTTGGCCTTGGCCAGCAGCGGGTCCGCCCTAGGCACGGCCGAGTCCACTGAACAAAGGGGAGCAACTTCTAGCAGTTTCCTACAGAAGCTACCACCTTAGGCCCCCCCTCACTAACAAAACCAGAACAAGAGTATGTAAAAGGTCTGGGCAGGGCCAACTCAATTGGTGGATCCTCGAGTGTTGACTAGCCAAGTGGCTTTTGCTAAATGTTTGTCACAATTTTTGAAGGTCCCACCACCCATTGCTCTCAGTGTAGTTTTCAGCAGCCCATTGTACCGTTCAATCTTTCCAGAGGCTGGTACATGATAGGGGATGTGATATACCCACTCGATGCCATGCTCTTTGGCCCAGGTATCTATGAGGTTGTTTTGGAAATGAGTCCCATTGTCTGACTCAATTCTTTCTGGAGTGCCATGTCGCCAGAGAACTTGCTTCTCAAGGCCCAGGATGGTGTTTCAGGTGGTGGCATGGGGTATGAGATATGTTTCCAGCCACCCAGTGGTTGCTTCCACCATTGTAAGCACATGGTGCTTGCCTTGGTGGGTTTGTGGGAGTGTGATGTAACCAATCTGCCAGGCCTCTCCATATTTATATTCCAGCTATCGTCCTCCATACCACAGAGGCTTTAACCGCTTGGCTTGCTTGATTGCAGCGCATGTTTCACATTCATGGATAACCTGTGCAGTAGTGTCCATGGTCTAATCAACCCCTCGATCACGAGCCCATTTGTATGTTGCATCTCTTCCTTGATGGCCTGAGGTGTCATGGGCTCACCAAGCTAAAAATAGTTCACCCCTATGTTGCCAGTCTAGGTCCACTTGGGAAACTTTAATCTTAGCAGCCTGATCCACCCGTTGGTTGTTTTGATGTTCTTCAGTGGCTCGACTCTTGGGTACATGGGCATCTACGTGACGTACTTTTACAACCAGATTCTCTAGCTGGGCAGCAATATCCTGCCACAGTGCAGCAGCCCAGATGGGTTTGCCTCTACGCTGCCAGTTGCTCTGTTTCCATTGCTTTAAACACCCCAACAGGGAATTGGCCACCATCCATGAGTCAGTGTAGAGATAGAGCACAGGACATTTTTCCCATTCAGCAATATCTAAAGCCAGATGGATGGCTCTCACCTCTGCAAACTGACTTGATTCACCTTGGCAATCAGTGGCTTCTGTGACTCCTCATGTAGGACTCCACACAGCAGCTTTTCACCTTTGATGTATTCCTACAATACAACAGGACCCATCAGTAAATAGGGCATAGCGCTTCTCATTTTCTGGTAGATTATTATACAGTGGGGCCTCTTCAGCATGTATCACCTTCTGCTCTGATGACATTCCAAAATCTTTGCCTTCTGGCCAGTCCATAATCATGTCTAAGATCCCTGGGTGATTGAGGTTTCCTGTTCAAGCCCTCTGTGTGATCAGTGCAACCCATTTACTCCACGTAGCATCAGTTGCATGATGTGTAGAAAGAACCTTCCCTTTGAACATCCAGCCCAGCACTGGCAGTCGGGGTGCCAGGAGGAGCTGTGCTTCAGTACCAATCACTTCTGAAGCAGCTCAAACTCCTTCATATGCTGCCAGTATTTCTTTTTGAGTTGGAGTATAGTGGGCCTCAGATCCTCTATATTCTCGCCACAAAATCCCAGGAGTCGACCTTGAGTCTCCTATGGTGCCTTCTACCAGAGACTCCAGGTAGGGCCATTCTCCCTGGCTGCAGTGTAGAGCACGTTTTTCACATCTTGTCCTGTCTGGACTGGCCCACAGGCCATGAACAATCTCATGTTTAATTTGTTTAATTTGTTCAAAGGCTTGTTGTTGTTCAGGGCCTCATTTAAAATGTGTCTTCTTTCAGGTAACTTGATAGAGAGGGCTTACAATCATACTGTAATTCAGGATATGCATTCTCCAGAAAGCCACAATGCCCAAGAAAGCTTGTCTTTCCTTTTTGTTAGTCGGTGGAGCCATAGCTGTTATTTTGTTGACCACATCCATTGGAATGTGACAACGTCCTTCTTGCCATTTTATTCCTAAAAACTGGATCTCTTGTGCAGGACCCTTGTCTTTGCTTCCTTTTATGGCAAAACTGGCTTTCAGAAGGATTTGGATTATTTTCTCCCCTTTCTCAAAAACTTCTGCTGCTATGTTGCCCCATACAATGATGTCATCAATGTATTGCAGGTGTTCTGGAGCTTCAACCTTGTCCAGTGCAGCCTGGATCAGTCCATGGCAAATGGTGGGGCTGTGTTTCCACCCCTGGGGCAGTCGATCCCAGGTGTACTGGATGCCCCTCCAAGGGAAAGCAAACTGTGGCCTGCATTCTGGTGCCAGAGGAATGGAGAAGAACGCATTGGCAATATCACTGGTGGCATACCACTTGGCTGCCTTTGACTCCAGTTCATACTGAAGTTCTAGCACGTCTGGCACGGCAGCACTCAGTGGTGGTGTAACCTCATTCAGGCCAGAATAGTCCACTGTTAGTCTCCACTCTCCACTAGATTTTGTCACTGGCCATATGGGACTGTTAAAGGGTGAGTGGGTCTTTCTGATCACTCCCTGGTTCTCCAGTTGACGAATCAGCTTATGGATGCAGATCAGGGAGTCTTGGTGCGATATTGCTGCCAGTGCATAGTGGTGGTTGCGATTGTTACCTGTTGTTCTTCGACCCTCAGCATCTGTGAGGGACTGACAGAATTTATGTGTGTTAATGTCTCAAACATTGTTGTGGGGCAGGGTGTGGTTTACATGTTACCCCTTTTCCAGTCAGCAGGAACCTCACCAGACTGCCATGACTTCTCAAATATAATGGACAGTGGCTTGGCAACTTCATTTGCCAGTTCCCTCAGGACTCACAAATGCATCTCATCAGGTCACATGGGCTTGTGCACCTTCAGGTTCCTCAGATGGTCCCAAATTTGCTCTTCTGCTACACTGGGCGGTTTTTCATTCTCCCAGTCCCTGTTTTTTGCCTTCTGCAACTTGGTCGATGTGGCTAAAGCCCTTGCAGGCAAAGACTGAGGCAAAAAAAGTCACTGATTACCTCAGCCTTCTCCATGTTCCAGGTAACCAGATCACCCGTTTCCTTTCGGAGAGTGCCTACATTCTCCCTGGACTTCCTTTTATCCCCGACGTATGTAAAGAAGCTTTTCTTGTTGCCCTTGATGTCCCTGGCCAGACTCAATTCCATCAGGGCTTTAGCCTTCCTTACCTGATCCCTGGCCGCTTGGACAATCTCTCTGTAATCTTCCCAGGCTGCCTGTCCTTGCTTCCACCCTCTGTAGGCTTCCTTCTTGATTTTCATTGGTCCAGGAGCTCCTTATTCATCCATGCAGGCCTCCTGGTGTTTTTGCCTGACTTCTTCTTCATTGGGATGCATCATTCCTGAGCTTGGAGGAGGTGATCCTTGAATATCAACCAGGTTTCTTGGGACTCTCTTCCCTCCAGGGCTTTATCCCATGGTACTCTGCCAAGCAGATCCCTGCAGAGGCCAAAGTCTGCTCTCCTGAAGCCCAGGGTAGAGAGCTTGCTGCACTCCCTCCTCGCTGACCTAAGGATCTTGAACTCCACCATCTCATGGTCACTGCACCCAAGGCTGCCCTTGAGTTTCACACTCCCCACCAGCCCCTCCCTGTGGGTGAGAAACAAGATCCAGCACAGCACCTCTCTTTGTTGGCTCCTCTATCATTTGCAGGAGGAAGTTATCATTAATGCATTCCAGGAACTTCCTGGATTGCTTGTGCCCTGCTGTGTTGTCCTTCCAACAGATATTGGGGTGGTTCAAGACCCCCATGAGGACCAGGGCTTGTGACCATGAAGCTGCTCCTATCTCTATAGAGGTCCTTGTCCACTCCATTCTCCTGGTCAGGTGGCCTGTGGCAAACCCCCACTGTAATGTCCCCTGTCCCTGCCCTCCCTCTAATCCTGACCCATAAGCTCTCTGTCAGCTCCTCCTCCATCCCCAGGTGGAGCTCCACACACTCCAGCTGGTTGCTGACATAGAGGGCGACACCTCCTCCTCGTCTCCCCTGCCTGTCCTTCCTAAAGAGCCTAGATCCTTCCGTTCCAACACTCCAGTCACAGGCGCCATCCCACCAGGTCTCCCTGATGCCAACAATATCGTAGCCCTGCAAACGTGCACACATCTCTAACTCTTCCTGTTTGTTCCCCATGCTACGTGTGTTAGCATAGAGGCGCTTAAGCTGGGATAGTTGCTTCCATTGCATCTGATAGCTGCTTCTATTGCTTTAACCACCCCCACAGAGCATTTGCCACCATCCATGAATCAGTGTAGAGTTAAAGCACAGGCCATTTTTTCCCTTTCAGCAATATCTAAAGCCAGCTGGATGGCTTTCACCTCTGCAAACTGACTCCAATCACCTTGGCCTTCAGCAGCTTCTGCAACTTGTTGTGTATGACTCCACACTGCAGCTTTCCGCTTTCGATGTTTTCCTACAATATGGCAGGACCCATCAGTGAACAGGGTATATCACTTCTCATTTTCTAGTAGATTGGGACGGTGGCATTGACAAGGCAACTGGAAAAAAGACACAAGTTCTCAGCCTCTGGAGGCGACTCCTGTCAAGTATGAAGGAAAGGTCTGCCTTCAAGGAAGATGTTACATATCACCCAGGCAAGTGGACCACCATGGAGAGGAGGTATCCAGTACCTGAGATAATTAGCCATGCTGGAGGTGATTTATAATGATCAGAATAACAAGCAGTTACCCACAGATGCAGATGAAGGCCAACACACACAATCCTGGGAAAGTTATGGAGCAAATCATCTTGGGTGAGATCACTCGGCATATGAGTGGCATCCAGGGGATCAGGCCCAGCCAGCACAGGTTCACGAAGGGCAGGTCGTGCTTGACCAACCTCATTTCCTTTTACGACTGGGTGACCAGACTGGTGGATGAAGGAAGGGCTGTTGATGTGGTCTACCTGGACTTCAGCAAGGCCTTTGACACGGTCTCTCACAGTATTCTCCTAGGGAAACTGGCTGCCTGTGGACTGGGTAGGTATACCCTTCTTTGGATAAAGAATTGGCTAGGGGGCCGTGCCCAGCGGGTGGTGGTTAATGGAGTCAAGTCCAGCTGGCAGCCTGTTACAAGTGGTGTCCCCCAGGGGTCGGTACTTGGGCCCATCTTGTTCAATATCTTTATTGATGACCTAGATGAGGGGATTGAGTGTACCCTCAGTAAGTTTGCAGATGACACCAAGTTGGGTGGCGGTGTTGATCTGCCTGAGGGTAGGGAGGCCCTTCAGAGGGATCTGGATAGGCTGGATCGCTGGGCTGAGCTGAATGGCATGAGGTTCAACAAGGCCAAGTGTCGGGTCCTGCACTTTGGCCACAATAACCCCATGCAGCGCTATAGGCTCGGAGCTGAGTGGCTGGAGGACTGTGAAGAGGAAAGGGACCTGGGGGTGTTGGTTGATGCTCAGCTGAACATGAGCCGACAGTGTGCCCAGGTGGCCAAGAGGGCCAACGGCATCCTGGCCTGCATTAGAAATAGTGTGGCCAGCAGGAGCAGAGAGGTAATCATCCCCCTGTATTCGGCACTGGTGAGGCCGCACCTTGAGTATTGTGTTCAGTTTTGGGCCCCTCACTACAAGAAAGACATTGAAGCCCTGGAACATGTCCAGAGAAGGGCAACAAAGCTGGTGAGGGGTCTGGAGCACAAGTCTTATGAGGAGCGGCTGAGAGAGTTGGGATTGTTTAGTCTGGAGAAGAGGAGGCTCAGGGGAGATCTCATTGCACTCTATAGCTTCCTGAAGGCAGGTTGTGATGAACAGGGGTTTGGCCTCTTCTTCCAGGCAACAAGCAGGACCCGAGGAAATGGCCACAAGTTGTACCAGAGGAGGTTTAGATTGGACTTGAGGAAAAACTTTTTCTCTCAAAGAGTGGTAAGGCACTGGAACGGCCTGCCCAGGGAGGTGGTGGAGTCTCCGTCCCTGGCAGTGTTCAAGAGGCGGCTTGATGAGAAGCTACAGGATATGGTTTAGTAGCTGTGGCAGCAATGGTAGTGGGAAGACGGTTGGACTAGATGATCTTATAGGTCCCATCCAACCATGTGATTCTATGATTCTATGATTCTATGAATCCATGTGGCAAAGGTTTCTACAAAGTGCAACATTGTTGTATGCCAACTCATTGGCAGTAATGTCATGCAAAGAAGGTGAGGGATAGATAGTGGATGAATTGCCTAGCCAGCTCCGGCAATATGAAGGAAATTTCTCTTCCTCACTACAGGCCTGCATCTCAGCTGTGGAGAAACTGCCAGAAATGCTAGTCAAGAAACTATCCTGAGAGTTCCAGCGATTCGAGGATAAGTTCTACTCCCCACCTGTACAGACTGGTATTTCAGCTATTGGGAGTAAGCGTTCCTCTGCTCAAGAGAATTCATAGATGGTACATACCACAAGGCACCCTGTGGTTTTACCTGTACGACCAAGGAAAGGACATGAGGAAGTGGGATGGGAAACCTACCTTGGCTCTAGAGGCACAGGTATGTGCGTTGCAAAGAAAAACAATCAAAAAAAGGGGATTCTTCCAGGAAAACTGCTGCTCCAGTTTCCAGTGGGCAGTTCCCCAGACAGCGTAGAAGGTCTGAACTTATTTCTGATCCTCTTGAAGGGACTTCTTATTTGTATTTAGAAAAAGTGAGTAACAAATACTATGAACAGGACTAGAGGGTCCCATGTGGAGGAGAGGGACAACCAGGTTTACTGGACTGTGTGGATTAGATGGCCTGGTACATCAGACTAATAAGAGTATAAAGCTCTAGTAGACACCGGTGCAGTGTACCCTAATGCCATCAAGCTATAGAGAGGCAGAACCCATTTGTATTTCTGGAGTGTGTCCTGGTTCTGGCTAGAATAGAGTTAATATTCAGCTGAGCTGGGAGGGGAACTGGAGCTGGTGGCCCCCATGGCTGGGGCACCCAGCTGGGATAGGTTACTAATTAGGCAGCAGCTGGAGTTAATTTACCCAAATTAGCCAAAGGGCTCTTCCATCCCATGTGACATCACGCTCAGTATATAAGTGGGGAGGGTGGTAAGGAGAGTCTCCTGCCATGTGGGAAGAACCTGGGTGTTGGGATTTGTTTTAAGCCATTGTACTGTATTTGTTTTCCATCACTGTTTTTTTTTTTTTGTTGGGTTTTTTTTTCTGTTATTGCTGTTAAGTTTATTTTTTTAAATTTGTTTCATCTCAACCCATGTGGTTTTTGCTGCCTTTTGTTTACCAATTCTCCCTTCTGTCCCACTGGAGGGTGGGGGGAGTGAGAGAGAGACTGTGTAGTCTGGTCCCAATTGGGGTTGAACTACTACAGTGTGATAGGAGGATCCCAACAGCTAACTGTGTTGGAGGTCAAAGTGAGTCTGACTGGGAATGAGTTGCAAAAGCACCATATAGTGACTAGCCCAGATGCTCCATGCATCCTTGCTATAGACTACCCCAGCAGAGGGTACAGAATCATAGAATGGTGAGGGTTGGAAGGGACCTTCAAAGATCATCTAGTCCAACCTCCCTGCAAGGAGCAGGGACATCCCCAACTAGATCAGGTTGCTCAGAGAAGATCCAACCTGGCCTTGAATGTTTCCAGGGATGGGGCATCTACCATCTCTCTGGGCAACCTGTGCCAGTGTTCTACAACCTTCAGTGTAAATTTTTTTTTGCTGATATCTAGTCCAAATCAATCTCCCTCTGTTTTAAAACCATTACCCCTAGTCCTGTCACAGCAGGCCCTACTGAACAGTCTGTCCCTATCTTTCCTGTAGGCCCCCTTGAGGTACTGGAAGACCACTATCAGGTCTCCCTAGAGACTTCTCTTCTCCAGGCTGAACAGCCCCAACTCTCTCAGCCTGTCCTCACAGGAGAGGTGCTCCAGCCCTTTTATCATCTTTGTGGCCCCCCTCTGGACCCTCTCCAAGTGGTCCATGTCCTTTTTATGTTGGAGGCTCCAGAGCTGGATGCAATACTCCAGGTGGGGTCTCACCAGGGCAGAGTAGAGGGGGAGAATCACCTCCCTCGACCTGCTGGCCACGCTCCTCTTGATGCAGCCCAGGATGCGGTTGGCCTTCTGGGCTGCATGGTGGGTGCATTGCCTGCTCATGTTGAGCTTCTCATCCACCATCACTCCCAAGTCCTTCTCCTCAGGGCTGCTCTCAATCCATTCTCCGCCCAGCCTGTATTTGTGCCTGGGATTGCCATGACCCAGGTGCAGGACCTTGCACTTGGCCTGGTTGAACTTCATGAGGTTGGCACGGGCCCACCTCTCCAGCCCGTCAAGGTCCCTCTGGATGGCATCCCTCCCCTCCAGCATGTCGACAGAACCACACAGCTTGGTGTCATCAGCGAACTTGCTGAGGGTGCACTCTATCCCACTGTCCATGTCGCCATCAAAGATGTTGAACAGGGCCGGGCCCAACACGGACCCCTGAGGCACACCACTCGTCACTGGTCTCCACTTGGAAATTGAGCCATTGACTACCACTCTCTGAGTGCGGCCATCCAGCCAGTTCCCTATCCACTGAGTGGTCCATCCATCAAACCCATGCCTCTCCAGTTCAGAGAGAAGGATGTCGTGCGGGACAGTGTCAAATGCCTTGCACAAGTCCAGGTAGATGATGTCCACTGCTCGTCCCTTATCCATCAACACTGCAACCCCGTCATAGAAGGCCACCAAATTGGCCAGGCACGATCTGCCCTTGGTGAAGCCATGTTGGCTGTCACCAACCACCTCCTTGCTCTCCATGTGCCTTAGCATGGTTCCCAGGAGAATCTGCTGCATGACCTTGCCAGGCACAGAGGTGAGGCTGACCAGCCTGTAGTTGCCCGGGTCCTCCTTGTTCCCCTGTTGGATACCTGGAGTATCAGGGGCACTTAGTGAACAATCCAGACCGAATGGAATTGTTATATTTGTGAGCAGCAGGCCTCAAGGACATCACTGAAGCCGCTTGTGAGAAAGTACTGAAGCTGCCTGTAAGAAAGTACTGAAGCCACCTGTGAGAAAATAATGAGGCCGCCTGTGAGAAAGTAATGAAGCTTCCTGTGAGAAAGTAAACGAAGCAACCTTGAGAAGAAGGAAAACAGCTGGCATACATGACTGGGGGCTGAACATGAAGCAGGGTGCAGGTGGAGAGAACTGTGCACGTGAACAAAGAGACTTAACGAATCATATTTTAGCTAGGAGCGCATGCATGATATAGTTAGCCAATTAGAGAGCTTGCGCATGATACGGAATTAGAAGGGCTATATTAACCGGGATGTATCAACAATAAAGTGGCATTTGCTTGATCATATTTGTTGTGTGCAGTGTCCATGACTTCTGCGTCAGCATTCCCCCTTTTAAAAATGAGGGTTATGCTCCCCCTCTTCCAGTCATCGGAGACCTCACCAGACTGCCACGACTTCCCAAATACAATGGCCAGTGGCTTGGCAACTTCATCCGCCAGTTCCCTCAGGACCCACGGATGCATCTCATCAGGTCCCATGGACTTGTGCACTTTCAGGTTCCTCAGACGTTCCTGAACCTGCTCTTCCAGTACAGTGGGCGGTTCTTCATCCTCCCAGTCCCTGCTTGCGCCTTCTACAGCTTGGGTGGTGAGACAAGAGCCCTTATTGGTGAAGACTGAGGCAAAAAAGTAATTGAGTACCTCAGCCTTCTCCATGTCCCGGGTAACCAGGACACTGGTTTCCTTCCGGATGGGGCCTACATTCTCCCTGGACCTCCTTTTGTCCCCTACATAACTATAGAAGCCTTTCTTGTTGCTTTTTATATCCCTGGTCAGATTCAGTTCCATCAGGGCTTTGGCCTTCTTCACCTGATCCCTGGCCACTCGCACAGCCTCTCTGTAATCCTCCCAGGCTACCTGTCTCCGCTTCCACCCTCTATAGGCTTCCTTCTTTACTTTCCTTTGGTCCAGGAGCTCCTTGCTCATCCACGTGGGCCTCATTGCCTTTTTGCCTGACTTGTTCTTCATTGGGATGCACCTGTGCTGAGCTTGGAGGAGGTGCTCCTTGAATATGGACCAATTTTCCTGGGCCCCTCTTCCCTCCAGGGCTGCATCCCATGGCACTTTGCCCATCAGATCCCTGAAGGGGCCAAAGTCTGCCCTCCTGACATCCAGGGCAGAGAGCTTGCTGCGTAGCTTCCTCGCTGCCCCATGGATCTTGAACTCCACTGTGTCATGGTCACTGCAGCCAAGGCTGCCCTTGAGTTTCACATACCCCACCAGCCCCTCCCTGTTGGTGAGCACAAGGTCGAGCATGGCACCCTTCCTCGTTGGCTCTTCTATCGCCTGCAGGAGGAAGTTGTCATCCATGCATTCCAGGAACCTCCTGGACTGCCTGTGCCCTGCTGTGTTGTCTCTCCAACAGATGTCAGGGTGGTTGAAGTCCCCCATGAGGACCAGGGCTTGTGACCACAAGGCTGCTCCTATCTGCCTGTAGAGGGCCTCGTCCGCTCTGTCCTCCTGGCCAGGTGGCCTGTAGCACACCCCCACCATAACATCCCCTGTCCCTCCCCTTCCTCTAATCTTGACCCATAAGCTCTCTATCAGTTCCTCCTCCATCCCCAGGCGGAGCTCCACACACTCCAGCTGGTTGCTGATGTAGAGAGCGACACCCCCCTCCTCATCTCCCCTTCCTGTCTTTTCTAAAAAGCCTATACCCCTCCATGTTGACGCTCCAGTCATAGGAGTCGTCCCACCACGTCTCCGTGATGCCAACGAGGTCATAGCCCTGCTTGTGTGCACGCATCTCCAGCTCTTCCTGTTTATTCCCCATGCTGCGTGCATTGGTATAGAGACACTTCAGCTGGGCCCCCGACAAAGTCAACTTGCTGGCTGGAGCAGCAGAAGTTCTTTTGGACCGCAGTTTAGGTTCTCTCGCACTTACCTGTGATCCTTCCTCAGCTTCTGGACGCTCAGTGCTGGCACTGGCGCCATGCTGACAGCAGTGGGCTGAACTGTGCTCCCCCTCCCCCAGCAACACTAGTTTAAAGCCCTTGCCTTGCCACTCCCTTTTTGATGAACTTGCCAGTAAAAAGAAGATTTAAGACAGAGAGATCATTATCTAAATTATGTATGTTAAAAGAGCTTCTTTGAGTTAGGCCTTTAAAAACTGTTTCTTTGAAAGTAAGTAGAACTTTTCCAGTCTTTAGATACTTTACCTTTAACCATCTCAGCCAAAGCATTCAATGGCTACATATAAACTAATAGGTTTAACATGCCTGGGACTGTTCCGTAGCATTGAGGTTGGTAGCAGTACAATGTTTTATACCTTTATTATTAAGCCCTTTTATTCTTCAAAACAGGATAGTCACATGCATCTACTGCCCATTGGGAATGATTCCTGACTCACATTAACTCCTAAACTGTGCCCAGGAATTGTTTGGGAAAGTACTAGCTGGCATGCTTTTAGCCTGTGCCAAGATCTGTTCTAACATTTTAATACATAGTTTTTTGACAAATTATTTCCAATCTCTGTGAATGTTTTGTGGTGGTTTCATTTACATTGCATTTTACAGACACATCTAATGCAGTGTCCTTGGAGTGATTAGCCAAAAGGAAACTAAGTAAGAGGGAACTGTGATCCCTCACGTAGAGATAAAGCGGTCCATAAAATTGAATTGTTGACTTGTAGAAGCTGCTTGGGCTTTACAATGCAATTAAATACAGATAAATGTCTCTGCCTAGGTGGTGCAACTCAGTTACAGTAGAAAAAAGAAAGACTGAGATAAGAATATACCCTTTAGGAATGGTTAACATGGAATTTTCAAATAGCCATATGTAGGGCACGATAAGATTTTGTTACGGTAACCCAGGATAGTTTACCTCCCCCATCCGAGTATGTAGAGTCCCAAGTACGTCTTATCTTGTCACGTTAACCCAGGATAGTTCGCGTCCCCCTGCCCCACATCTGCACATACCCCTGCACCAAGGAGGGCAGCCAGTTGCGGATCTTGGAATTTGGACAACAGCACTGTCATAGTTTAACCCTAGCTGGCAACTAAGCAGCACACAACTGCTCGCTCACTCCTCCCTGGTGGGATGGAGGAGAGAATCAGAAGGGTAAAAATGAAAAAACTCATGGATTGAGATAGAAACAGTTTAATAGGTAAATCAAAAGCCATGCACGCAAGCAAAGCAAAACAAGGAATTCATGCACTACTTCCCATCGGCAGGCAGGTGTTCAGCCATCTCCAGGAAAGCAGGGGTCCATCACACGTAACAGTTACTTGGGAAGACAAATGCCATCACTCTGAATGTCCCCCCTTCCTTCTTCTTCCCCCAGGTTTATATGCTGAGCATGGCATCATATGGTATGGGATATCCCTTTGGCCAGTTGGGATCAGCTGTCCTGGCTGTGTCCCCTCCCAACTTCTTGTGCACCCCTCAGCCTACTCGCTGGTGGGGCGATGTGAGAAGCAGAAAAGGCCTTGACTCTGTGTAAGCACTGCTCAGTAGTAACTAAAACATCCCTGTGTTATCAACACTGTTTCCAGCACAAATCCAAAACATAGCCTCATACTAGCTACTATGAAGAAAATTAACTCTATCCCAGTTAAAACCAGCACAAGCACCTGCATTACATCAGCTAGTTTGCTAATAAGCAAAACAAGACATTGCATATGTATACGTTAATCAGCGCAAATTTTATTGTGCACCCCTGCGGTGCTTTCCTTTGAGCTTCACTTCCTAGCAGGGCTCCATTGCTTTGGGTCCCTGTTTGATCAGCAGCGGTGTCCCAGGGCTTCCACAGTGCTAATGCTATGCTTTCATTAAAGCCAAAGCTTTCACTTGTTGCATGTTGTGCCTCATCCCTGGGGGATCTGCACCAGCTTTTCACTCATAACACCATAACTTAAAAATCAAGTCCAAATGATCTATTTATGAAAACTGTCCTTTTCTGTATCATGATGTATTTAAGTTCTATTTTTTTATGTTTAAATGTATCTATTTGTCCTCCCACTGTTTTAACCTGACTTCCCTCAGGTTCCCTAAACATAATTCATCTTTGAAGAGAAGAACAGCATAGAAAATCTTGGCCTTAAGAAGTATATATTTGGATAAATAACAGAATAAGCATGAGCAGTTTTCTTAAAGGTTATAGGTAAGTGCAAATTTTTTACAAATCTTGACTATAATGAAAGCACTAGTGTGCACAGCATTGTTAATTTATGTTAATTTATAGTTTTGAGTTACTATTGAACATTTTGTAGGTTTTCCAACTTTCTCTACTGTATTCCCAGTAAAGATTTCAATCCAGTGCAAGTACTCATATTAAAGATTATATAGTTACTTTACTAAAGAGGCTGTAATATGTATACCTGTGCTTTTGCTAGTATGTTTTCTACGCAGAGTTCAATGCATTAAGGTGGCCTGTTATCCATAATATTGTTGTTAGATAAAACATATTACAGCTAGTTATCATAGACAGTGCTCTTAAAAATCATTGTAAGAAGTAGTTAAACTTTCTGGAACAAAACCAGCCTCCACAGAAACATGGGTACATGTCACCACACAAAACAAAGGCACATGTGGGCAGCACATGTTTTATTGGATATTTTGAGGATAAGTATGTGTGAGAAAAAAAATATGTAAAATGCCATAGAAATAGATGCAGAGAAGACAGAAACCCAAAACCCATACACAGGCCTGAGCAATCACTAGGAATGTAGCTCTAAGAAAAATGGAGCAAGAGAGATTCAAGATCACTGTCAAGCAAAAAGGATTTGAGACTTCAAGTGAAATTTTCCCATGATTTCAGAGGAAAAGAATGTAGGCACAATCTTTATAAATAGAGTACATCAAAATATCTGATGCCATCATATATTTTTTCTGACAGAGACAATCTATTAGCCATTCAAGTCAAAGCATGTAAGAATACATTTCCGGTTTTGAAGACTGTTGCCTTCTAAATGAATCCATAAATTACAATAACCTGGCATCATTCAAAATATGAATTTTCCTGACAGCAAAATATATGCAGATGCCCCATAAAATATTTTTTATACTTTCATTCACTAGATATTTTCCTGAAGTTACTCATTACTTTCATACCTTCCATGGTTCCATTGCTGTTTCCCTTCATTTCCAGACTTAAGTCAGTCTTGTGTTTACTCCAGGCTACACTAGTGATCACTCTCTTCTGGTCGAAGTGCTTGTTTCTCCTGCATTTCCTTGGGCAACATTTATCTTTCCTCTGACATTAGACTGTGTTTTCCCTAATGTTTTGGACTGTTTCCTTCTCACTTGCTCCCAAAGACAGAGGCAGCATATAAAAGCCCTTACTTGCCGCCTTTTCCTATTTTGACTCTTCTTCAACGGCAAAAATATTCAAAAATATGAATCTCTACCTGCTTCTCTTAAAGAATCCACTGGCTTAAAAGGGGATCTCTCTATAAGCAATGATCTTACTGGTTTTATTTTTTCTCATAATCATGTTTACAGACTAGTTAAAAGCCCATAGAGGCAAAAGAAGAATTTACTATGTCTTTGAGTAGAAGGTGAATGTAAAATTTGCTTTGGTGGGTATGCCATTTTAATACTATAGAAAAGGTATTTGTGTTGAATAACATTTGGATAAAAAAGTAACTTAAATAAGAGATAATCTGTCAGTAAAGAGATTAATTGTAAAACCCATGATATAAAATTTATATTTAAAATATAGTATAGCATTAAAAGTACTTACATGAAAATACTGTTTCAGAAAAATTGTTATATATGTGCAGACTTGAAAATATGATCTTTCCATTTTCAGTTTTTTCACATCTAGTTTCAGAAACTTAATTTAAACTATAGAGTGCAAATATTTAATTTAATTTTTATTTAAAATGTAAATGTGCTATGTTTATGATTGTCTGTGAAGAGCTTCCACATAATTTTCAGAAGTACTGAAGTTGACTGTCCAGTGTAGGGGCATGTTAAGTAGAGTTGTACAGGCTATGTATTTTGATGTTAACCTCATCTGAGTTTTCCTTAAGAATGCAGTTTCATTAAAAATCGGTCATCTAAACAAGTACTAATAGAAGTTTGGGGATTTTGTTTTGTTTTTAGAATCTAGATTAATAAAGGTAAATGCAGCTTTTTCTAGTCCATTTGAACTCTGAATGGAACCATCATGTTTTATTTTACAGTTAGTCACATGATATTTTTATGGTCCCCTTATTTTCTAAATCTTCTAATTAATACCAGCTAGAGCTTGAAAAGAGAAAAATGCTTAGTATTCCTGTATTGTTGATGATTAACTAAAAAATATAACATGGCCTATGGGGGAAGGAGTGTCACATACATATTTTATAGCCTGTGAGGCTTTGTTTCATTATTATGAACACAGCACTCTGATGACCTTCATAGTGTTATGAAGTTAGCATAAAACTGTGTAACTGTTGAACATTCACGATCTATCAAACTGATTATCCTTAGCAGTTACTTACATCTTTTTTCTCCTTCTCACTCCTTTAATAATCTTCCCTCCTAACAATAAAAACAAATATGTATATTTCAATGAAGATTTTTCTTATCAGGCTTATTAACAGCTTTACCCTCTTCTAAAAGCAGTTCAGAGATGTCTATATAAGATTTCTTTATGGCTGGTGCTCTTCACATGTAATAAATATAATTTGTCCAGTTCACCAAAATTTCATTCAAAATGCTATATACTGATGCCAAAATGCCTGAAATAGAAAATTTCACATGTAATTTCAGGGAAGTTATAGACCTGTAATAATCAGGCTATAGAAATACAACCATGTATTTTGGTAGCTGTAGAATAATAGCTAATTATTGCCTTTAGGAATATGTTTTCTTTTCATCTGCAGAAATGTAAAGGACAAATTCTTACAACTGTGTATGTGCCAAGCAAAAAGTTACAGTACTATTAATCTAATAGGTTTCATCCAGTATACACACTTCCCTTTGACTGCAAAAACATATTGCAACTTTTTTTTTTAATTAAATGCTATTTTTGGTTATGTGTTAATGTAGAGCTCAAGAAAGGTTCTGGATTGCTATCTTAGTGCACTAAAGTCCCTATTTACCCACAAAAAAAACCCCAAAAAAACAAAAAAAACCCCAAATAGCACAGGAACAATGATTAATGCAAACTTCCTGGTGCTCTTTCACTGGTGTGCCCCAGAGGGACCACCATTGTTGTCATGTAGTCCAATCTCTTCTATCTTTCTCTTTAGTATGTGGACTCTCCATATATACCATGTTACCACAGTATTACTGCTTATACTACTCAGCTGGTACTTAGGAGTAATTGGGCAGACAAGAAATGTTCTTATTAATCATACAGATGAAAATATCACATTAAAAAAAATAATTTGGCTTCCCAAAGACGTTACCTGTGGGAATGTAGTCACGGACCCCCGCTGCTTGCTAAGCGAAAATCTTTTATTGTTACAGCTTATGTGCTTATATACCCTCTGATTGCCCAACCACCACCAGGTGTCCTTTCTCTTGTTTTCCTTCTCTCAGAAAGTCCCTTGTTTCTCATTCCCATGGCTTCTTGTTTCTCATTCTCATGGCTTCTGATACTTGTCATCCCCAACAATTCCCCCTTCTTGTTTTAACAGCACAGCATATGCGCTTCTATCAAAAGTTCTTGTGAGGGCTTCGTAAAATACAAGGGAGAACACATGCCATGGTCAACAATAACATAATCCATCCTTATTCCTTCTTGTCCAATCAACAGTTATGCCACACACAAGCTTAGCCAATAAAATTACTGATCACGTGTTATACATATTCATGACTGCTAAGCAAAACTAAGTTTCACTACCTTCTAGTAATTTTCTACTACAGCATTCTTCTACTATTACAGACATAACAACTCCAGCAACCTTCTTGTCTACAAAGCCAGTGACCAGTTTTTTGCAAGCCTCTGTTGAAACAAGCCATAAATTCTGCTAACCATGTCTTGTATCTTAAAGCTTCCCTTCTCATTCCACGGCTTTCTTCCAACAAGCAGGATTGTATCCCTCTCCCAAGGTCAGTTTGCTTTCACTGACACCGTACTGGCTCAAGAAATACCCACACCTCCCCCTTCTTTGTTTATGAGAAGAGGCTTGTTTCAACGCTTTATCTATTAAAGTTTGCACACATTTCAACACACACAGAATACAGATCAAAATACATATATAAAAGGAATGAATAAGCATCCTACAGCTATTTGTAATAAGCTTATATCAATCCACCAAAAAGATTTCTGAATATATCAAAACCATCACTTTCTACAGTTTCTGTACTCCTTTTTGCAAGTTTTGAATACTTTTGTGAATAGATTCCGAATAATCAGACAGATTCATGCAGCAAAGCCCATCAAAATTCTGGCAACCATGACTTTGTACTACTAATAAAAATCTATTGCTGCTCTATTCAAGAGCAAGAAGTAATGGTTTTAAAATAGTGGGGGGTAGATTTAGATTGGAAATTAGGAAAAAAATATTTTACAATGCGAGTTATAGAACACTGGCACAGGTTGCCCAGAAAGGTGGTAGAAGCCCCATCCCTGGAAACGTTCAAGGCCAGGCTGGATGAGGCTCTGAGCAACCTGATCTAGTTGGGGATGTCCCTGCTCCTTGCAGGGGGGTTGGACTAGATGACCTTTGAAGGTCCCTTCCAACCCTAACCATTCTATGATTCTATGATTCTATTCTGTTACCAACCCAACTACACCGGAAACACCGCTGAGCAAGAGGATGATGATCAGCCGGGTCAGAGCAGAGAAAGGAGGCAGGCACAGCACCTTCAGGGCGTCCCCTGTTGTTCGCATGTGTGCTCTGGATCCCTTCTCCCTGCTCCGAGTCACCTCTGTCTACACCCTCAGCAGATTCAGCAGAAAAATACTGACTAGACGTTGCTGTATGTGTGGCCAGCACATGCAACAAGGCCTGTCAAATATGTGCTCTGCAGGCTAACAGTGGTTCTGTTTTGTAAAGTAGCATAGTATATAGAATCTACATCAGTTAACAGCGTTGATAGTGCCGATGCAGTTGCGTTTGTTTGCTTAGCAAGCCAACAGCTCAGTTTATTTAGCGTAGCTAATGCCTGGGCACTTGCCACACCACGTGCAAAGATTGAAGCAGCAATAATCTCACTTAGGTTCCAAGACTCTATATTGTCTTGGCAGTCAGATTCAAAGCTATGTGTGCTTCATTTAGGTCTTTTATGCTGTAAAATCACTGTATTATTGGGTATAAACATCTCCAAGGTTCCCATGGTGCAGGGGCCCCCTTTTATATGGGAAGGTGTCCCTGCCCACGCACAGTCTCCATATATATATAAACCCACACCATCAGGGAGGCCACTGGAGTAGTGCTGGATTTTTATATGTTAGTGCTCGAATGATTACACCACACTGTGTCATTGCAATGTATGAAGCATTTACAATCACTACCCCTCTGGTAACATTAGCTTCTGAATCATTAAAAAATAGACAGAAGTCCATCTTTATTAATCCCAAAAGTTCTATCTCTTGTAGTTCAGCACTCAGCGTTCGCGGCTGCTGTTGTTTTACACAGAGTGCCACCCTACCATTATCTGGCAGGTTGACCAAGCATGTTCTGAAAGGCTTATTTGCAGATGATACAGACAGACAAATGGTGTCCTGTCCTGTGGCATTAGCCATAGTTACCCACACATCTCTTCTTTCCGTGACTGATGTCCATGGAGCTGCCACACAGCTTGTTTAACACTCCGACGAACACAAGGCAGCTTGGAGCGCTGGTCGTACCCATCGTGCAGGGATCCACTTGTTCACTGCTCCTGTAGAGACACAAGCATATCCTTTCCCCCACGTCATAAGAGGGAATGGTCCTTCCCAATTACCTGTTTCCAGATTCTTAACCATCACCGGAGCTTGCCCTCGGATGGCCTCATGTACAGTAGATGACCCAAAATGTTTCTGTATTGGGGAAGAATTGTCACTCCAACGATTTAGAAAATTGAGCACATGCATTGCTTTCCCTAACTTCTCATTTGCAGATTTCCCTTCCATTCCCCCTTCTTGTTTTAACAGCATATTTTTAAGTGTGCCATGGGCACGTTCAGTGATGGCCTGTCCAGTGGGGTTATGTGGGATACCAGTAACATACTCGATGCCCCAAAGAGCAAGGAAGGTTTGGACTGCACGAGAAGCATACGCTGGCCCGTTATCTGTTTTTATACGCATGGGAACCCCCATGAAAGCAAACGCTGACATCCAGTGTTGGCAAACATCTCGAGCATGTTCTCCTGTACGAGCAGAGGCAAACAATAAGCTGGAATGGGTATCAATGGTTACATGTACATATTTGTGTCGGCCAAATGACGGGACATGAGTTATATCAGATTGCCATAATTCTTGAGAGCACAAACCCCGCGGATTAACCCCATATAAAGGTGGCATAATTGTGTTCTGGCAACTGCTACAGGAATGCACAATT
Source organism: Chlamydotis macqueenii (assembly GCF_036417535.1). NCBI lineage: Eukaryota > Metazoa > Chordata > Aves > Otidiformes > Otididae > Chlamydotis > Chlamydotis macqueenii. The sequence goes on along the minus strand of NC_141592.1, from coordinate 14,522,154 downwards.
GCCCGAGCTTGTTCCTGTGTCAGCTTAAATTGTCATTGAAGGGCTGCAGAGTTTTGGTGATAAAATTCATGGGACAGCTTGGCCTGCATGAGTGTGTTTGGAACCAGGGCCACATTAGTGAGAGCATCTGCTCTTCTGTTACCTTCTGTGACAGGTCCTGGAAGCGAGGTGTGAGCTCTCAGATGTACAATAAGGTAAGGATGATCCCGCACATGTAACACCGATAATAGCTGTTGAAACTGATCGTACAACAAAGGATTATTAATTTCCTTTCGTTCAGCACATTGTACTACATTGACCACTGTTGACGCGGAAGTAACGGACACTGCTGACGACCAATATGATCAAGCAAATGACGATTTATTGTTGATACATCCCGGTTAATATAGCCCTTCTAATTCCGTATCATACGCAAGCTCTCTACTAATTGGTTAACTATATCATGCACGCGCTCCTAGCTAAAATATGATTCATTAAGTCTCTATGTTCACGCGCATGACTCTCTCCACCTGCACCCTGCTTCATGTTCAGCCACCAGTCACGTATGCCAGCTGTTTTCCTTCTTCTCAAGGTTGCTTCGTTTACTTTCTCACAGGAAGCTTCATTACTTTCTCACAGGCGGCCTCATTATTTTCTCACAGGTGGCTTCAGTACTTTCTTACAGGCAGCTTCAGTACTTTCTCACAAGAGGCTTCAGTGATGTCCTTGAGGCCTGCTGCTCACAAACATAACAATTCCATTCGGTCTGGATTGTTCACTAAGTGCCCCTGGTACTCCAGGTATCCAACAAATCCCCCTTTTTGTTTTGAACAATCCAGACCCACTTTCATCATACGTTCCATAGCTTTCACAAAGCATTTTAAAATATACCCCAAAATCATCAGTGTCAACAGCAAACCCATCAATAATACCAACCCATAAACTATCAAATCTTTTAGCCAGCCTGTGACCCCCAAGGATTTCAACCAGTCTGTTAACCTGCTTTCCACTTGTATTGCATGCATGTTGCATCATAACTCTGCCAACTGATAGCGTATCGACTTAGAGTGATCAGAAACATTCATGCAACACATACCTTCAAAATCTTCACATCCATGTCCATGCGCTAATAACAAAAAATCAATGACTGCTAGATTCTGCAAAAATATCATGACGCATGCTATCCATGTCTTCTAATAATCCTGATAACATGCTAGAGGTTAAATTCATTTGCTTTTGTGCCCAACAAGCTAATTTATTTAAGTTAGCTGAAGTTTTTGCAGTTGCTGCCCAAGGAACAAATAAAGATAATGCTATCCGCTCAGCTGTACCCAACAGGGTTAAATTGCCATCACAATGGGGAGTCAATACTTCTAGCGATCTTCTTGCTCGAGTATGATTCCATAATGTTCTCATAGATGGAGCAAACATTATCAATTTTTCAAAATAACATGGTCCTCCTATGGCCCTTTTTGGTACTCCTGACCTTATTTTACTACAATATCAACTAGGTTCATGGTTGTTTGGGTTTTGGGGTTTTTTTTGGTTTTTTTTTTGTTTGTTTTTTTTTTTGAGCCAGATTGTCTGTATTGAGTTGTCAATCATTTTTTGCAAGCATGGTATGTTAATGATTATGCCTAGTATGATGCCTAGTATCACAATTCCGATTTTAACCAAGGACAGCAACCACCCAGTTATGCCACACACAAGCTTAGTTAATAAAATTACTGATCACACGTTATACATATTCATGATTACGAAGCAAAGCTAAGTTTCACTACCTTCTAGTAATTTTCTACTATAACATTCTTCTACTATTATAGATATAACAACTCCAGTAACTTTCTTATCTACAAGAGCAGTGACTAGTTTTCTGCAGGCCTCTGTCGAAACAAGCCATAAATTCTGCTAACAATGTTTTGTATCTTAAAGCTTCCCTTCTCATTCCATGGCTTTCTTCCTGAGAGCATGATTGCATTCCTCCCCCAAGGTCGGTGTGCTTTCACTGACACCGTACTGGCTCAGCGAAATACCACATCTCCCCCTTCTTTGTTTATGAGAAGAGGCTTGTTTCAATGCTTTATCTATTAAAGTCTGCACACATTTTAAGACACAGAATACAGATCAAAATACATATATAAAAGGAATGAATAAGCATCCTACAGCTATTAGTAACAAGCTTATATCAAGTCACCAAAAGATTTCTGAATATATCAAAACCATCACTTTGTTGCTGTTTTTGTACTCCTTTTTGCAAGTTTTGAATACATTTGTGAATAGATTCCGAATGATCAGACAGATTCATGCAGCAAAGCCCATCAAAATCCTGACAATCATGATTTTGTGCTAATAATATGTCGTAGTTCAGCCCTGATCAGGACCAGACTACGCAGTCTGTCTCTCGCTCCCCCCACCCTCCGAGAGAATAGGAGGAGATGATATAAGAAAAAACAGCTCAAGGTTTGAGATAAGGACGGGGAGAAATCCTTAAAGTTACCGTCACGGGCAAAACGGACTCGACTTGGGGAAAACTATTCATTTATTTCTAAAATTAGCAGGAGAATGAGACAGGGAACAAGATAACCTCCCCGCACCCCTCCCTCTTCCCAGGCTTAACATTATCTCTACTACCTTCCCCTCCCGAGCGGCACGGGGGGGGAAAAGGGAATGGGGGTCGCGGTCATAGAATCATAGAATCATAGAATCACATGGTTGGATGGGACCTATAAGATCATCTAGTCCAACCGTCTTCCCACTACCATTGCTGCCACAGCTACTAAACCATATCCTGTAGCTTCTCATCAAGCCGCCTCTTGAACACTGCCAGGGACGGAGACTCCACCACGCGTTCATCACGCGTTGTTTTACGCCGCTGTATCATCGTCAGGGGAAGAACTCCTCGCATTCCTCCTCTGCTCCAGCGTGGGGTCCCTCCCACGGGCCACAGTCCTTCGTGAAACTGCTCCGGCGTGGGTCATCTCTTCCACGGGGTGCAGTCCCTCTAGAACAGCTGTCCCAGCGGGCCCTCCACGGGCCACAGCCTCCTTCAGGCCTCCACCTGCTCTGGTGTGGGGTCCTCCATGGGCTGCAGGTGGATCTCTGCCCCTCCGTGGACCTCCATGGGCTGCAGGGGGACAACCTGCTCCACCATGGTCTTCACCACCACCTGCAGGGGAATCTTGGCCAGGAGCAGCATTACTCCTCCCCCTCCTTCTTCACTGACCTTGGCGTCTGCAGCCATTCCTCACAACAGGCTGGCAGACGTCTCTCAGGATCCTTTTTACATCTTATTCACTTCTCATCTCCTCTCCACTTCTTGCAGCCAGGCCGGGCCGAGTTGGGCCCAGTCGGCTGCCTGGCGGGAGGCCAGAGGGTGAGGCCTGCAAGGCCCATGAGGCTCGCGCCTCCCCCTCTCTGCCCCCCGCTCAGCTGCTTCACATCTTCTCCTCCTCTTTTTCCTGTTTTCCCCTACTTAAATACGTTATCGCAGAGGCGTTATCACGGGACATTCTGCTACCAATTGGCTCGGCCTTGGCCAGCAGCGGGTCCACCCTAGGCCCGGCCGAGTCCACTGAACAAAGGGGAGCGACTTCTAGCAGTTTCCTACAGAAGCTACCACCTTAGGCCCCCCCTCACTAACAAAACCAGAACATAATAAAAAAAATCTATTGCTGATCTATTCTGTTACTAACCCAACTACGCCAAAGACACCGCTGAGCAAGAGGATGATTATCAGCCGGGTCAGAGCAGAGAAGGGAGACAGGCGCAGCACCTTCAGGGCGTCCCCTGTTGTAAATAAAGTGTGCTCTGGGTCCGTCCTCTCCCCTTCACTCTGAGCCACCCCTGTTTATACCCTCAGCAGATTCAGTGAAAGAGTACTGACTAGGTGTTGCTGCATGTGTGGCCAGCGCATACAACAAGGCCTGACTAGACGTTGCGGCATGCGTGGCCAGCGCATGCAACAAGGCCTGTCAAATATGTCCTCTGCAGGCTAACAGCGGTTCTGTTTTGTAAAGTAGCATAGTATATAGAATCTACATCAGTTAACAGCGTTGATTGTGCTGACGCAGTTGTATTTATTTGCTTAGCAAGCCAACAGTCCAATTTATTTAGCATAGTTAACGCCTGGGCTCTTGCCACACCAGGTGTAAAGACTGAAGCAGCAATAATTTTACTTAGTTTCCAAAACCCTGTATTATCTTGGCAACCAGATTCAATGCTATGTATGCTTCGTTTAGGTCTTTTATGCTGTCTGGATTTTGATATGTGCTCGCATGATTACGTCATGCTGTGTCGTTGCAATGTATAGGTCTTAAAGCATTTACAATCATTACCCCTCTAGAAACATTAGCTCTTGAATAGTTAAAAAAAAATAGACAGAAGTCCCTCTTTACTGATCCCAAAAAGTTCCATCTTTTGTAGTTTTAGCACTCAGCACTCGTGGCTGCTGCTGTTTTACACAGAGTTGCCGTCCTACCGGTATCTGGCAGGTCAACCAAGCATGTTCTGAAAGGCTTACCCGCAGATGATACAGACAGGGATCCACCTGTTTACTGCTCCTGTAAAGACATGAGTATCCCTTCCCCCATGTTATAAGAGGGAACGGTCCTTCCACTTATACAAAGCTCGACTCAGACAGGAGTATCTGTTAACCATGTCAGGGGCGGGGGGGGGGTGGGGGCGCCTGGCGGCGGCTGTGGCCCCGGGCATATAGGAGGAAAGAAAACTGAAACCCGAGGTTTAAGACAAGAATAAGGAGGGATCCTTAAAGCCACCGCTACAAGCAAAACAGACCATCACTAAAACCAAAGCAGGATAAGGAAAAAGGGAACAAGACAACCTCCCCCCACCCCTCCCTCTTCCCGGGCTTAACACCATCTCCACCTCCCTCCCCTGCCCCCTGAGCGGGACAGGGATGGGGGGCGGAGGGGGCGGGAAGAGGGAATGGGGGTTACAGACAGTTAATCACGCACTGCTTTATTGATATCAACGGTTTAACTGCTGCACCTACAGCAGCAGCCATGACTGTAGCCTTTTCTTGTTCTAACATTCGCTCGGAAGCTTCCAGCAGTTGCCCTGTACTAGATCCTTTTGGCAGCACACTAAGGGCTCTCTTAGTTTTTTTTGTTTGTTTGTTTGTTTGGGTTTTTTTTGGTTTTTTTTTTTTTTTTATTAGCATTATTAAAGGCAAGCATATCTAAGAACTTTGCTTTCATGTCATCATCCGGATCAGGGTGAGCCATAATTGCAGTGTGCAACCGATCAATAAATTTCCCATATGGTTCTGTGGGACCTTGTCTTATTGATGTAAAGGCAGGTCCGGACTTTTCATTGTACACCCTAGCAAGCGCTCTATAAGCCAAATCTTGGCCCAGTTGTAACACTTCGGTAGCAAATTGCGCTTGCCAATCAGATCGTGTGTAGGGTCCCGCTCCCATCAGCATTTGAGTTTGCATCCCGAATAATGGATCACCCTGTTGTCGAGGCGATGCAGCTGCCCTATCACAAGCAGCCTGCCAGTACTGAAAGAACTGCAGCTGCTGCGACCTGGACAATCACTCTAATATCATAAGGAGCTAACAACTGTGACAAAAAAAACATATGCTGCAACACATATTGAGCATATGATGATTTTAGCCCATACTGAGTAACTGCGCCTTTAGCTTCCTTCAATATTTTCCAGTCTAATGCTTTCAACACACTTTTCCCAGTATTATCAGTCACAACTGGAAATGCCATGGGCAAAGGCTCTCCTTCTATCACGGCATCTCGAATCACCCCTTTCCACTGCGCTGTTGGATTCGGATCCCCGGCCCCTCCCGCCGGCATCCCTTGCAAAGGTGCAAAAAGACTGATCTCACCCGATGCTCCGTTCGGAACGAATAGGTTGGATGCTGGCAGGTCTCGATGTGGCACAGGCGAAGGAGTTGATGAATTTTCCAGTGACGCTTCTAGGCAAACCTCTAGGGCTTCCAGCCTTTTTAGCTTCTCTTGCAGCTGTGCGTCCTTCAAGCCGGATGAATGTTCATCCCCCTCTTCCTCCTACCGTGATGGCAGGGAAGAAGGTGGTAACGGGGGATAAACCGGAGCTGTTGGCGCCAGCGAAAAGGCTCGTGACTCTGAGCCTGCACTGGCGCAGCGTGGCGGGGTGCCTGGCGGTGGTACGTCCGATGGTGGTGAAAAGCCTTTGGCAGTTTTTCCCTCTGGTGCCCACATATCTATAGTTATAGGGGCTGTGGCTGCATTTCCTGGAGTCCTTGCTGGGGCTCGAACCCCCCCACCCTCAGCACGAGCCGGGGCGGCGGCAGGGCTCGTTAAACCCGAGAACAGCATGCTGGTAGCGGAGGTGGACCCGTGGGCTGGAGTTAAGGCTGCAAAAGTGGTTGCGGCAACTGAACGTTCGGCTTTCATGCTTATCAATGTTTCATTAATTAGCCTCCACACAGTGGAGAGTTTGCTCGCCTCCTTTGATCCTTTACTTATTTCATCCCACAGCTCTTTTCCTGTCTTTTCCCATGTCGGGAGTTCAAAAGCAGCATCAACTGTGGAGATTAATTCCCTTTTCTTTGCCCACTGCAGCAAAGCTTCTAGGACGGCCAAGTCATAACTCAGTCCTCTCACAGAGAGCATATGTTGGAGGAGCTTAACCACTGCTGACTCCTCTTTGGTCAGTGTGGACCCCATCTCCTCCCCGGCCGCTCGCCTGGCCAAGACGAGATTCCCTCCGTACCTTTGGTACCTTTTTGCGCTATAGCGACTTCCCGAGTGCCGGGGCAGCACTCGCCTTCGACCGGCTTCCGCCCCCTCATTTCTTCTTTCCTTCTTCGGTTCCGTCGGGATGTCCAACACCGATCTGAGGGTCCCTGTTCGGGCGCCACCTGTTGACGCGGAAGTCACAGACACTGCTGACGACCAATATGATCAAGCAAATGCCAATTTATTGTTGATACATCCCGGTTAATATAGCCCTTCTAATTCCGTATCATACGCAAGCTCTCTACTAATTGGTTAACTATATCATGCACGCGCTCCTAGCTAAAATATGATTCGTTAAGTCTCTATGTTCACGCGCATGACTCTCTCCACCTGCACCCTGCTTCATGTTCAGCCACCAGTCACGTATGCCAGCTGTTTTCCTTCTTCTCAAGGTTGCTTCGTTTACTTTCTCACAGGAAGCTTCATTACTTTCTCACAGGCGGCCTCATTATTTTCTCACAGGTGGCTTCAGTACTTTCTTACAGGCAGCTTCAGTACTTTCTCACAAGGAGCTTCAGTGATGTCCTTGAGGCCTGCTGCTCACAAACATAACAATTCCATTCGGTCTGGATTGTTCACTAAGTGCCCCTGGTACTCCAGGTATCCAACAGACCACATAGGCAGAATCTGAGACAATGTTGAGGGATTCATCTTTCCACTTATACAAAGCTCGTACCACCGCCACAAGTTCTACAATTTGGGTTGAACCTTCTACCAATTGTACGTCATGAAGCCACTTACCATCCGGCTTCCAAACAATTATAGATTTGTGTGTTTTTCCTGATCCATCTGTAAATATTGTCAAGGCATTTTCTATGGGAGTGTAACTTTGATGAGTTGCTGGATACATTAATTCTCCTAAAAATTGCAGCATGGGCTGCTTAGGCCGATGAATGGAAATCTGCCCTGTGAATCCTGCCATGGCATAGTTAAAATGTTCACTAAACTGCCATAGCCAATTCAATTGTTCCATAGTGAGTGGCAAGTACAGCTCTTGCACATCTTGCCCTGTTAGTTGGCAAAGCCGAGTCCTACTTTTGGCCACTAACTGTGCCAAGTGCTCTGCCCAAGTAGTCAGCGTCTTTTTACCTATACGGGATAAAAAAATCCATTCTATTCACAGGAGCTGCTGCTCCACCTGTTGGCCTATCAATGCTTTAGGTTGTGCTCTTCCAGCAAAAACATATATATTAAAGGGTAAATTGGGGTCACATCGATCGGCTTGTGTAACTTGGATTTGTAATAGAACTGTTTCTAATACCTGTTGGGCTTCTGGCGTTAATCGCCTAGTGGAGGTTAACTCTGAGTCTCCTTTAAGTATTTGGAATAGTGGAGAAAACAATTCAGTAGAGAGGCCTAGAGCCAGGCATACCCAGTTGATAGCTACCAGCAATTTCTGCAAATCATCACTGTTTGAAGGATTTTTAACTTTTGCGGCCTAATTGTTCTTTCCATAATTTGCCAGCCGAGATACTGCCAGGGACACACCTTTTGAATTTTTTCTTGAGCAATAACCAATTTAAATTGGGATAATGCACTGGTGATATCATTAAGAACTCTGTCCACCAGAGAATCATCAGGTGCTGCAATTAAGATATCATCCCTATAATGATAAACGAGGCTATTCCTATGCAAGCACCTTACTGGTGCTATGGCCTGTGCGACGTACCATTGGCAGGTGGTTGGACTATTTTTCATACCCTGCGGAAGTTCCATCCAGTGATATCGCTGATTAGGTTCTCCCATATTGATTGAAGGCACAGAAAATGCGAATCGTGGAGCATCCTCAGGATGCAAAGGCACAGTGAAAAAACAATCTTTTAAATCAATAATGATAATATTCCAGTCTCGAGGTATCATTGAAGGAGATGGTAACCCCTGTTGCAAAGGTCCCATATCCTCAGTTACCAAATTTACTGCCCTTAAATCCTGTAAGAGTCATCATTTACCTGATTTTTTTCTGTATTACAAACACAGGTGTATTCCAGGGACTGTCTGTTGGCTGTATGTGTCCAAGTTGTAATTGCTTGTCAGCTCACTCATTCAAATGGTGCAGCTTTTCTCTTGCTAAAGGCCACTGGTCGACTCAGACGGGAGTATCCGTAACCATGGCAGTTTTTGGGTAAGCTGCCCGCGCCCCGCCGGATGAGGGTGGGTGCCTGGCGGCGGCCGGGACCCCGGGCACATAAGAGAGAAAAAAAACAAGCCCAAAACCTGAGGTTTAAGACAAGAACAGGGAGGGATCCCTAAAGCCACCGCTACAGGCAAAACAGACCCGACCTGGGGAAAACCACTCACCCATCACTAAAACCAAAGCGGGATAATGAGAAAGGGAACAGGACAACCTCCTCCCCCTCCTCCCTCTTCCCGGGCTTAACACCATCTCCACCTCCTTCCCCCGCCCCCCCGAGCGGGACAGGGCGGGGGGGCGGGAAGAGGGAATGGGGGGCCACGGTCGGCCAATCACACGTTGACTTACGCTGCAGTTTACTAAGAGGAAACCTACAATAATAACAAAATATAAGGACATTAATATATACAAAATGAACAATGTACAATCTCTCACCACCCGATGTCCAAATGACCGATACTCTGTCGGCCTTTGGCCCAGCTTCCTGCACCTGCTCGTTAACGAGACTTGGAAAGCCAGACAGTGTCCTTGGTCTCATTAACAACAACCCTTATCATCAGAGCATTCTTATCAACATTCTTCACATACAAAACCCAAAGCTACTGAAAGGAAAATTAGCTCCATCCCTGCTGAAACCAAGACAGTATTCACCCCTTATTTCAAACCATTTACTTCATGTTTATATGCACACACACACACACTGCTTATACCTGTCTTGGAAATTTTTTTACTTTCCTCCAGACTGTAATCTGTTAATTTCTCTGTTTGCACTGCCTGTCCGTTTCCACTTAAAGATCTTATAACTTAATGCTACGCCTTGTACAGCAACAATACCAACCTGGATGTATCACTTGTTCCAACGGGGTCGACCTGCAACACCGCACACACCAGAACACTCAGCTGTAGCACAAATATAAATCAGCTGGAATAAGCTTACGTCCACATCAACAACACTGAACAGTAACAAAAGTATGACACCCTTGACACAAAGGACACACAAACACACACAAAAAAGCACGACACCTTCGACACAAAGGACACACACACAAACACGCCACCTCTATAACGAGGAAGCTCCAAAGACTGAGGGCTCCTTTTCCGGATCTATGGGACCTGGATCAAAGGGATTTTCTGGCTCACTCTTAGTCTTTGTTTCCATGGACAGAGGAATGGACGGGGTAATGGGTGCTGCATGTGATTCTTTAAGGCTTCAAACATTGCACGCCACACCGGTAATAACTTTTGAGCAGCAGGGTCATCCCATGTTGCACAGTCCCATAGTTCAACACTTATACTGTCCCAGGTGCCCACTGTATATATATTAGAGGTGTTAGCATCTGATACGTGAGTGGACACCCAAGCCAACAAACTCTTCAGGTCAGTGTTATTAATAGCACAGTTCTGTTCCTCCAACACTTTTGTTAGAATCGTTAAAATTGATTTATGTTCCTTGGAAGCAGTGCTTCTTGTCATTCCTAGCCGCATTACCTCCCTTAGTTGAGGTAACGGATACTGCGCAGTCTTCCCCAGTTCGCCTAGGTTTCTTTTTGGAGCAGTGCCCCACCTCGTTCCCGGCTGCTTACCTCCCTTCCTCGAGGTAACAAACTCAGTGCGCAGGCTTCCTACCAATTGGCCGGGCGTTCCCATCAGAATCACAATCTTCTAATCTTCACTACTTCTAACAAGTCCCTGTTTGGGCGCCATTTGTGCGGGAACATAGTCACGGACCCCCGCTGCTTGCTAAGCGAAAATCTTTTATTGTTACAGCTTATGTGCTTATATACCCTCCGATCGCCCAACCACCACCAGGTGTCCTTTATCTTGTTTTCCTTCTGTTGGAAAGCCCCTTGTTTCTCATTCCCATGGCTTCTTGTTTCTCATTCTCATGGCTTCTGATACTCGTCGTCCCCGACAGATACCCCTCCTATTCACCTCATTTTATGCTCCTAATTTGTTTATTCTGTGTGGTTTTGGTTTGCTTTTAAGTTTCAATTTCTCAGAGGAAGTGGGCATGGCATTTTATAGTTGCCTGGGAAGCACTGCACATGCTTATGATTCTAAAGAAATATTTTTAATATGATGGAAAGCTCTCATGTTTATCACTAATAGCTGTTCTTACATCAGCTACTTCATGAAGATTTTAAGTGCCCTCAGTTTCCTTCTGTCTAGGCGCAGATCAAAGAACCCAATTCCTCATTTTCTTGAAAAATTTTTATTATGGGGCTCTAAATCAAAGACGTCACAGTATAATCACTTAATAGCAAAAAGTATTTTTGTATACACTTACATTTTAAATCGATCTTAAAGAACAGAATCAATATATCTAAAATGTTCCAAAACAGTGTAATCAAATGTCTGGAGAAGCACTCAATGCCCGAGCACGTTCCTGAGAACTGCCTGTGGTGGGTCTCAGTCACTCAGCCTCCGGTTCTTAAAACACGTTGAATGAAATCTGGTCCAATTACTTGCATTTATGCGCAGGACTCCCGTTAGCCAAGCGTATTTGTTAAACCTCTTCTACTGAGCAGATTTTGGCTCAGTACGTCAGATTATATGATTATTTGCACTAAAGAAAGCTACTGGACTTCTGATTGAGCGGCACCCCGCACTGCCCCTGCGGTGGCCGCTGCCCACACCTTTGTCGCTCCAAACCCCATCTCCCATCACTTCTCCCGTGCTTTCTTCTCTCCTCCCAGTACCGTTCAGGTAAATGAGGCCTGTTATGAGCAGCCACTGCGCCAGTGAGGAGGGAAACTCTGGTGATGCTGGAAGGAGAAAGAAAAGTGGATCTAAAAGCTCCTAAAACGCCCAGCCACCCCCTACACGCTACCGGGGTGTAACCTGCTTCCTCCCTCAAACCAGGCTGCGACACTAACCCGGCTGCTGAGTAGAATTTGCCCACGCAGGAGAAAGGAGAGAGGTGACCTCAGGATTTTACCTCAGATTCACCTCTTTTAATTAATAGATCTCCTCTTCTTGCTTTATAATGACTATTTATCGGTCTCCTTTTGAAATTTTGTCATTAATTTTATAGCGAATAATTAATAGCGTGGAGGTAGATTCCCCCCTCCCCGGGTAATGGAACAGTCCGCTGGGCTCCTCGTAGCCGACGCTCAACTTTTAACTCCTTTTCTGCCAAATCCCAACCTCCCCCGTAGAAGATTATTTCTCTCAGAGACTTGGATCCTGCCTCAAGCTCCGTCGCACTTAAACACTATAGACAGGTCAAGGTTGTAAGAACTGTTTCATTATGGGCAGTGTGAAATGGGGGAAACGACTACTGACAAGAGAGATGGACTTAAATGTCATTAGGTAAAGTCATCCATCGTGTTTTCTCCTTAGTAAGTGTTGTGGAGATATGTGTCAATATGTGTCATTGATTTTTTTCCTTTCTTTTTTTAAGTTTTGCAGTGGAAAACTTTGTAGACCCTGCGGCATACTTGCTGCCCCAGGTCAGCAATCTCCTCATCCCTTGAGGACATATGTTGCCCTCAGTCAGTGGAGAACAGTTGCTCCTCTCAGGTGGGTTGTCACCTTTCAGAAACAATTTTTTTTTTCTCTTGAGCAAAAACTGGAGTCATGGAGGTGTCCTGACCTGAGACCTGGGGTCCTAGCTTGCATTTAGTTTCAACCAGGCCAAGTGCAAGGTCCTGCACCTGGGTCATGGCAATCCCAGGCACAAATATAGGCTGGGCGGGGAATGGATTGAGAGCAGCCCTGAGGAGAAGGACTTGGGAGTGCTGGTGGACGAGAAGCTCAACATGAGCAGGCAATGTGCCCTTGCGGCCCAGAAGGCCAACCGCATCCTGGGCTGCATCTAGAGAAGCGTGGCCAGCAGGTCGAGGGAGGTGATTCTCCCCCTCTACTCTGCCCTGGTGAGACCCCACCTGGAGTACTGTGTCCAGTTCTGGAGCCACCAACATAAGAAGAACATGGACCAGTTGGAGAAGGTCCAGAGGAGGGCCACGAAGATGCTCAGAGGGCTGGAGCACCTTTCCTATGAGGACAGGCTGAGAGAGTTGGGGCTGTTCAGCCTGGAGAAGAGGAGGCTCCGGGGAGACCTGATAGCGGTCTTCCAGTACCTCAAGGGGGCTTACAAGAAAGATGGGGAGAGGCTGTTTAGTAGGGCCTGTTGTGACAGGACGAGGGGCAATGGTTTTAAAATAGAGGGGGGTAGATTTAGATTGGAAATTAGGAAAAAATTTTTTACAATGCGAGTTGTAGAACACTGGAACAGGTTGCCCAGAGAGGTGGTGGATGCCCCATCCCTGGAAACGTTCAAGGCCAGGCTGGATGAGGCTCTGAGCAACCTGATCTAGTTGGGGATGTCCCTGCTTCTTGCAGGGGGGTTGGACTAGATGACCTTTGAAGGTCCCTTCCAACCCTAACCATTCTATGATTCTATGATTCTATGATTTCTCAATTCAAGCACTTAAGTGTATGGTAATATGTTATGTATTTTGATATATAGTATTTCCCAATTAGAATTGCAGAGGAATTAAAGAAAATGGTAGTAAATGTACTTACTTTTTAAAATAATGTCATATGAGGGGTCATTTAGATAAAATGTCTCTTTCTTCAACTATTCCTCCATTTCTCTATTCCTGCTTCTCCTCAACTTCAAGTGGCAATTCAATCCCTCAAAAAGCTTCAGTTATCCTATATAAAGCGTATTAAAAAACTATCGATTTCTCAGTTCTCAGACTCTTTCCTCTCTTGGCTGTACTGAACTCTAGAAATCCCATTTCCCTTCCTCAGATTGTCTCCTGGGTTCATAGCATTGTATGTCTCTGGAATTTTCCCTGCCCTTAATGGCTGCAATTAAATGGGGTTTTTTTTAATTTTTTTTTTTTAATTTTCCTTCTCTGACATCTTTGCTGGATCAGGGTTCCTTCTTTGGACCACTTTTTCTTTCCATTCTTTTTTATTCTCTAATTCCCAAAGGATACTGTTCTGAACCATACCATACAGTAAGAGACATTTACATTTTTTAGGAAGAAAGGGAGGCATATAGCTTAAAGTAAATGCAGAAGAAAATTGTTACTTTTACTCCAAGTTATTAAGGTTATTAGGCATGTCTTGGTAGCTGGGATCATGTGGAAAGTGTTCTGGTGGAAGAATTTCTGCAAGAAGTTAATGTCACCTGTGCTAGTGCAGGAGAGCTTTTTCCAGAAGCCTCTTAAGTTGTATGAATGGATGTACGAATTGCAGCTCCTAGACTGCTTAAGGCCAAGCAAGATGAGTTACTTGTACTGGTGTGACAATTCATGAATACTGGTATCACATTTTCTATAACAAACTAGGCATTAGAATATTTAAATGTATAACACATCTGTATAACTTCTTCTCTGAAAAGTGTTTTGCACATTTGGTTTTTATTTCAACATTAGGCTTAGTTTTCTAATCTAGAAAGCATACATGGTGTACAACTGCAACCACAACCCTTAAAAGTTGTTCTGGTTTTGTTAGTGAGGGGGGGCCTAAGGTGGTAGCTTCTGTAGGAAACTGCTAGAAGTCGCTCCCCTTTGTTCAGTGGACTCGGCCGGGCCTAGGGCGGACCCGCTGCTGGCCAAGGCCGAGCCAATTGGTAGCAGAATGTCCCGTGATAACGCCTCTGCGATAACGTATTTAAGTAGGGGAAAACAGGAAAAAGAGGAGGAGAAGATGTGAAGCAGCTGAGCGGGGGGCAGAGAGGGGGAGGCGCGAGCCTCATGGGCCTTGCAGGCCTCACCCTCTGGCCTCCCGCCAGGCAGCCGACTGGGCCCAACTCGGCCCGGCCCGGCTGCAAGAAGTGGAGAGGAGATGAGAAGTGAATAAGATGTAAAAAGGATCCTGAGAGACGTCTGCCAGCCTGTTGTGAGGAACGGCTGCAGACGCCAAGGTCAGTGAAGAAGGAGGGGGAGGAGTAATATGGCTCCTGGCCAAGATTCCTCTGCAGCCTGTGGTGAAGACCATGGTGGAGCGGGTTGTCCCCCTGCAGCCCATGGAGGTCCACGGAGGGGCAGAGATCCACCTGCAGCCCGTGGAGGACCCCACGCCAGAGCAGGTGGAGGCCTGAAGGAGGCTGTGGCCCGTGGAGGGCCCGCTGGGACAGCTGTTCTAGAGGGACTGCACCCCGTGGAAGAGATGACCCACGCTGGAGCAGTTTCACGGAGGACTGTGGCCCGTGGGAGGGACCCCACGCTGGAGCAGAGGAGGAATGCGAGGAGTTCTTCCCCTGACGATGATACAGCGGCGTAAAACAACGCGTGATGAACTGACCGCGACCCCCATTCCCTTTTCCCCCCCCTGTGCCGCTCGGGAGGGGAAGGTAGTAGAGACAATGTTAAGCCCGGGAAGAGGGAGGGGTGGGGGGAGGTTATCTTGTTCCCTGTCTCATTCTCCTGCTAATTTTAGAAAATAAATGAATAGTTTTCCCCAAGTCGAGTCTGTTTTGCCCGTGACGGTAACTTTAAGGATTTCTCCCCGTCCTTATCTCAAACCTTGAGCCGTTTTTCTTATATCATCTCCCCCTGTTCTCTCGGAGGGTGGGGGGAGCGAGAGAGAGACTGCGTAGTCTGGTCCCGATCGGGGCTGAACTACGACAAAAGTAAAAAGAGAAGGAAACTATTTTGCAAAATAACAATAAGTTGCTGTGGCAGGTACACCCACTCTAAGCTAGGAAGCTTAGGTGGTCCACCCAGCAGTGATCGTAGAGAGGATAGAACAATGCTGCTTACTTATGTGTGCCATCCTAGGTGCCTGCTTGACTCGAGCCAAGGACAATTTAAAGAAACAACTAGGGATAGACTGTTTAAAAGGGGAACTGAAAAGAGAGCAAGAGCGAACATGTCTATTAGAACAAAAAAATGAGATCACGCTAGCACATGCTAGCCCCCCTTAGTATTGTCCAAATCCAAAAGTTAATCAAAGGCGCAGATCCTGAGGATTGGGATGGGAACATCTGGGGAGACTCTGAAGAGAGCAGCTCTGAAGAAGAGGAGGAGCTGGAGGAAAGGAACGTGCGACCCCTTATTAAAACAGAAAGGCATACAGGTCTGCAAGGTGGGAGCCCCCAAATCACTGTCCGCACGACCCCCTGGACGAGACTCAAGCTTAGCGAATTGCAAACTAAGTTTTCATGCAGACCAGGAGAAATGGAGACTGAATACCTGTGGCATGTCTCTTTAACGAGTGGGGGGTGGGGATCGGATATTGTTAAGAGGAGGCAGGGGGGTTCTGGGGACCCGGAGTGCTTTTAAGCGATAGGCCAGCAGGCAACCAGTCGATAACGTCCCAAGTGGCTTATTGGGCTGGCGATGTGGACCCCAAAGAGTGAGGGAAATGTAATAAACTGTGAACTGTTTGTTCATCAAACCTTGTCAGAACAATGGAAATTTACATAAAATATGCAGGGTTGGCCACAGGCATCCCGCTATGTAAACACAGCATGCAGGACTGCAAAAGGAGGGGGGGGCTCATGAAGACGAAGGGTATAAAACCAGTAACTTTCTAACCATATAGTTTGAAGAAGCAATTAGTGGGAGGGGGAAGTCTGTTTTCATGAGGAGTGAGAAACAGTCTCACATTATCTCGAGGGAGTGATTAAGAGGAGCAAGGATTCAAACATAGGATGGCATCCATCACATAAATCTCCTTGCTCAAGGAAAACGGGTGGTTAACAAGGACATGAATCGGCCCAGACTGATAAGGACACTGCCAACTTGTAGGATCAGCACATTCCAGGCAAAGGTGAAAAGTACACCATGAAGAAGACCTACAGCCTTCCTCCCAAAAGACCCCCGAAGACCCTCGCCCACAATTCCTGGGAGAATTTGCGCAAGCGCGAAGGACTGATAAGCTAATTAACATACGAAGCGAGAGTAGGTGGGTTTAGGTAATGAATATGTATAAGCGTCAACGAAATATTCATTGTTTTACTGTATAAGAATGGGGCGGTTTGCTACCTCAGCGCGCGCAGTTGGCGGAGCAGGAGACTCCCTGGCCGCCCAGCGCTGTTTTGCTTACTGGTCGCTTGCTTTAATAAACCAAATTTTTAATTGGCCAATTGCTGTCATTTAATTAGACAAAGAGGACAGATAAACTATAACAGGAAATATGTTATTATTAGAGTAAAGGTATTATTTGAGCTAGCGGAAAGAGTGCAAAAAGCCGCTTGTATTCAGGCTATGAGAGGGCAGCAAGGAGTGCCGATGGCTGCACCGGTGGACCCCAGCCACCTTAGACCTCTCATTAGAGGGCTACTGGATGCTTTAAAAATACATGTTCAGTCCCTTAGAGAAAGGATCCAGAGAGCCATATAACAAAATCTGCAGAACCCTCAGAATCCACCCGTGGACGTGCTTACTTGGGCAGAGATGTTACATGATATTGTGACTCAGGGGCGTGAGCTGGGATAGACTGATCTGGGCAGTGGCACAGATGGGAATAGGAGGGTCCAATTGGCCCCCCCTCCTGGGAGTCTGAGCCCTCCTGAGGGAAACCAGATCGACCCTATGATCCAGAGAGGAACGACCTTTGGCGAAAGGCACTAGCATTGGGTGAAAGGCACTAGCACTGGGAGTACCCTGGGCCATGCGGCAATCCACCGATTGTATTCAGGAGCTGGTGGAATCGTTAGAGGAAAACACTAGGGAAATGCTGGCAACTGCACTCCCTCAAGGAGGAAAACCTAACCCTTTTGTGACTCTATGAGGGGAATAGGAAGAGTTAAAAAACTAGCAGTCACATTAGGGGCTCAGACCGCCTACTCCGCATAGGGAATTCCTGCCAATGGTCCGCTAGTTCTCGGACTGAGGCTGGATCTGATCTGAGGCTCGATTTTGTGCTTCCTTACAGGACCGTGAAGAAGAGAACTGTCCTGCTGCTCCTACTGGCAGTGGTGATAGTGGCCAACGTGGACAGCAAAGTTATATCCTTCAACTCACCAGTGGGGCCACGGGGTTGAGCGTGAATGGTGCTGTGGCAAGGACAGCATGCCAGTGGAGTGACCCTCCAGAACCGAGCTGCATTGGACCCGATACTGTCGAAGGAAAATTTTTTTACATGCTTGGATTTTCTCTTTCTGGGTGGCTGACTAGCCTCCTTTAATCTTTGCTAATGGTTGTGGTTATAATTGTTGCAGTTTGTGATATGGTGAATTGTATTAAGCCAGTCATAGAGTCTGTTCATGTGACTGATGTTCTAGTATGACCTTAAGCAACTGAGACATGGTGATTCACAGTGAGCATCAAACTCACCAAGACTGCACTCCCTTTTAATCTTGGAAGCAAGAGGTGACTGTACCACCACTCCAAGGAGACCAGTCGAATCATGACTGCGGTCACAGGGTGGATTGTGTGGCAGGTACACCTGCCCTAAGCTAGGAAGCTTCCAGAACCATGTGGCTGTCATAAAGTGGAGTCTTCAGCCAATGAGAACTGATGTGACCATATGTGACCACAGCTCAGATTTGACTAAGGTATAAATGGAGCCTGCCAGAGGGTGAGCTTGAGCCAATTTTTCTTGGAGCAGCGGGTCTGCAATTGGGAACTCTCCCCATAGGTTGGGATGCTGCCTAAGGAAACTCCTAGAGGTTGAAAGCCCTCCATTTGCTAGATTGCACATTTTGGATCATTGGAATTCCTGAGTGCAGTATTAATTCCCAAGTAACATTTTGAACCTGTAGATTGTTAGTGATATTGGAGTCTTAAAGCATTTTCAGTTAAAGTAGAGCTGAGTTTGAATTCATTATCAGTTTTTTACAAATAAATCTCATTTTAGTTTATCACTTTGTCTAATTTAATTTTTGTGAGTTTCTATGACATATGAGAATGTCTGTCTGCTTTTTCTTACAGAACTTGTGCAAGTTTAAAAAAACAAGAATAAACAAGGGTACTGTATTAACTCAGTGAATTTTGTTGTTTGGTTCTCTTCAGTCAAATGTAGAGCTTTCCTTTTCATATGAGGAAGTGTTGGGAGCACTGGGAACTTCTGAAGTTCTGGTTGATTCTGTTGACCTCCTGATCTCCTTGTCAGTTAGACTCCAGAAAGGACTTCTTTTTTCTTACACTACAGCCTAAAAAGTGGCTATGATTCTTTGAGGGGAGTTAAAATCCACAATTTGTTTTTCTTCCATCAGAAATAAATGAGGAGATAATATAAAATATTTTTTTCTACTCTGAGTTCAGTCTTTCAGAACACCCATAAACCTTTGCTTGTAAAAGGCATCTTGCCTGCCTTTGGCCTTGTTTGATAGTTAAGGTTGTCCATACCAATGCTTTTTTTGCAGTGCTTTAAACTGAATGTCCCTCATGGTATTTGTCAGTTTGTATTTAGGTCTTATGTCAAGAAATTCAGTACTGGGATTATATTTACAAGAAATTTAGGTATGGAAATACATAGTGTCCTGGTTCTGGCTAGAATAGAGTTAATTTTCACCTGAGCTGAGAGAGGAACTGGAGCTGGTGGCCCCTGTGGCTGGGGCACCCAGCTGGGATAGTTTACTAATTAGCCAACAGCTGGGGTAAGTTTACCCAAATTAGCCCAAGGGCCATTCCATCCCATGTGTGATGGTTTACCCAGAGTTACCACACAGTTTCTCACTCCCCCTCCCCAGAGGGATGGGGGAGAGAATTGGGAAGGAAGGAAAACTCATGGGTTGAGATGAAGACAGTTTACTAGAATAGCAAAGGAAAACTACAATAATAATAGAATATAAGGATATTAAAATATACAAAATGAACATTGTACGTTTTCTCACCACCCGATGTCCCAATGACCGATACAGCCCGTCCCGAGAAGCAATCATGGAAACAAAACTGAGCAGCAAGCAAAGGAGCGAAAGGGAGCCAGCAAGGTAGGGGGAACAATAGCAGCAAATGAGGGAGAAAGATGGATGCCAGGAAGGCAGATACCCGCCCTGGCCTGCCCTCACTTATATACTGAGCATGATGTTTATGGCATGGAATACTCTCTTTGGCCAGTTTGGGTCAATTATCCTGTCTGTCTTTCTCCCAGCTTCCTGCATCTGCAAATTAGCAAGACCTGGAAAGCAGGACAGTGTCCTTGGTCTCATTCACAGCTCATATCATCAGGGTGATTTTATCAACATTCTTCACACAAAAAAAAAAATCCAAAACACACCAGCTACTGAGAGGAAAAATTAACTCCATCCCTGCCAAAACCAGAACACCATGTGACATCATGCTCAGTATATAAGTGAGGAGGGTGATAGGAGCCTCCTGCTACTTGGGAGGAAACTGGGCATCAGGATTTCGCTGTGAGCTATTGTACTATATTTGTTTTCCATCTCTGTTTTGTTTTCTTCTGTTATTTCTCCTTAATTTATGTTTTGTTTCATCTCAACCCATGAGTATTGCCTTCTTTTCTTTACCAATTCTCCTACCTGTCCCCCTGGAGGGTGAGGGGAGTGAGAGAGAGACTGTGTAGCTTGGTCCCAAGCGTGGCTAAACTATGACAGTTATTTGGCACCTGTCGTAGTTTAGCCCCAATCGGGACCAGACTACGCAGTCTCTCACTGCCCTCACCCTCTGAGAGAACAGGGGGAGATAATATAAGAAAAAAAGGCTCAAGGTTTGAGATAAGAACAGGGAGAAAATCCTTAAAGTTACCGTGATGGGCAAAACAGACTCGACTTGGGGAAAACTATTTGTTTATCATTAAAACCAAAGCAGGATAATGAGACAGAGAACAAGATAACCTCCCCCCACACCTCCCTCTTCCCGGGCTTAGCATTATCTCTACTACATTCCCCCCTCCGAGCAGCACAGGGGGGAAGAGGGAATGGGGGTTATGGTCAGTTCATCACACGTCGCTTCACGCCACAGCTTCGTTGTCAGGGGAAGAACTCCTCATATTCCTCCTCTGCTCCATCGTGGAGTCCCACCCATGGGCTGCAGTCCTTTGTGAAACTGCTCTGGAGTGGGTCATCTCTTCCATGGAGTGCAGTCCCTCCAGAACAGCTGCCCCAGCGGGCCCTCCATGGGCCACAGCTGCCTTCAGGCATCCACCTCCCCCAATGTGGGGTCCTCCACAGGCTGCAGGTGGATCTCTGCTTCTCCATGGGCTGCAGGGGGACAACCTGCTCCACCATGGTCATTACCACAGGCTGCAGGGGAATCTTGGCCAGGAACAGCATTACTCCTCCCCCTCCTTCTTCACTGACCTTGGCATCTGCAGCCATTCCTCTCTCAAGAAATTCTTCACAACAGGCAGGTAGATGCCTCTCAGGTTCTCTTCACCTCTTATCTCCTCTCCACTTCTTGCAGCTGGGCTGGGCTGAGTCGGGCCCAGACGGCCACCTGGTGGGAGGCCAGAGGGTGAGGCCTGCAAGGCCCACAAGGCTCGTGCCTCCTCCTCTCTGCCTCCCACGCAACTTCTTCACATCTTTTTTATTTTTTTTTTCTTCCCCTTCTTAAATATGTTATCGCAGAGGCGTTATCAGGGAACATTCTGCTACCAGTTGGCTTGGCCCTGGCCAGCAGTGGGTCCACCCTAGGCTTGGAGGCCCAGCCAAGTCCACTGGACAAAGGAGAAATGACTTCTAGCAGCTTCTTACAGAAGCTGCCACTGTAGCCCCGCTCGCTAAATAAAACCAGGACAGTGGCTTGAAACAAAATTTATTATACACACTTATTGTATCGGTTATTAGTTGCTGGTCATGATGTTGCAGTGGTTGGTCATGTTATTGTGTTATTTACACTCTTATATGTACTATGTGTTCCCAGGGATGCTGTTTATCACCTCAGGGAAAATGATGAGAATTATAATTTTGTTGTACTATGCAATATCAATTTATGATATGGTAACATCAGTGGCCTTAAAGATGAGTTGGTATCTGTATGCGGATGACTTGCCCAACCCTTTCACCTCCAGGGTAGTTAAAACAGTTTTTGAGAACTTTGAATATCCGGGGGAATATTCAAGCCAGCATGATGTTATTGCAATGTCTCTTGAATGTGTGCCAGGTCTTGTTTAGGGTTACAAAAACACTTCTTAGGAATATCCTCCAGAGATCTGCCCTGAGGTGAGGTAGTAATGTGTGGCATGGTATGTAAGAAAACATGGGCAGATATCTAGAGAATTTTTCACCTCCAATGGTTTGGAATTTTAGTCCTGAATAACTAAAATACCCTCATGAAGTGAGAGAACATTTGAAGAAAAAATGTTGTGACTACTCCAAAGAAGCACAACTTACTGCACTGTGTTGGGCCCTGGCCAGTATCTACCAAATGCTGCTTAATGTTATACAGCACCCTCCAGAGAAAGAAAGGGAAGACATACTGACCTGCACTATAGGTACTCAAACCCCAGCAACAGGCACTGCAACTGAATCAGAGAATGAACCTGTGCTGGTATCAGTTGCCCTTGTATGCAAGAAGAAACCTTTGGAAGCGGAAGTCAGCTCATTTAGTAAGGGATGAAGAAGCTTCTCCTAAGAGGGAGCATGAGGAAGCAGCATACTGCCCTGTCAGCCAGGAGGCAAACTACTCTGAAGCAGGGTGTTGTGGTTTTGTTTAGTGGGGGGGGCCTAAGGTGGTAGCTTCTGTAGGAAACTGCTAGAAGTCGCTCCCCTTTGTTCAGTGGACTTGGCCAGGCCTAGGGCGGACCCACTGCTGGCCAAGGCCGAGCCGATTGGTAGCAGAATGTCCCGTGATAACGCCTCTGCGATAACGTATTTAAGAAAGGGAAAACAGAAAAAAAAGAGAGAAGAGAAGATGTGAAGAAGCTGAGCGGGGGCAGAGGCGCAGAGGGGGAGGCGCAGGCCTCATGGGTCTTGCAGGCCTCACCCTCTGGCCTCTCGCCAGGCAGCCGACTGGGCCCGACTCGGTCCATCCCGGCTGCAAGAAGTGGAGAGGAGATGAGAAGTGAATAAGATGTAAAAAAAGATCCTGAGAGACATCTACCAGCCTGTTGTGAGGAACGGCTGCAGACGCCAAGGTCAGTTCAGAAGGAGGGGGAGGAGTAATGCGGCTCCTGGCCAAGATTCCCCTGCAGGTGGTGGTGAAGACTATGGTGGAGCAGGTTGTCCCCCTGCAGCCCATGGAGGTCCACGGAGGAGCAGAGATCCACCTGGAGCCTGTGAAGGACCCCGTACCGGGGGAGGTGGATGCCTGAAGGCAGCTGTAGCCCGTGGAGGGCCCACTGGGACAGCTGTTCTAGAGGGACTGCACCCGTGGAAGAGATGACCCACGCCGGAGCAGTTCCACGAAGGACTGTGGCCCGTGGGAGGGACCCCACAATGGAGCAGGGGAGGAATGTGAGGAGTTCTTCCCCCGACCATGAAGCAGCGGCGTGAAACAACGTGTGATGAACTGACTGCAACCCCCATTCCCTCTTCCCCCCTGTGCCGCTCGGAGGGGGGAAGGTAGTAGAGATAATGTTAAGCTCAGGAAGAGGGAGGGGTGGGGGGAGGTTATCTTGTTCTCTGTCTCATTATCCTGCTGTTTGTAGTAATAAATGAATCGTTTTCCCCAAGTGGAGTCTGTTTTGCCCGTGACGGTAACTTTAAGGATTTCTCCCTGTCCTTATCTCAAACCTCGAGCCGTTTTTCCTTATATTTTCTCTCCCTGTTCTCTCGGAGTGTGGGGGGAGTGAGAGAGAGACTGCGTAGTCTGGTCCTGATCGAGCCTGAACTACGACACAGGGCCACCATGAAGACCGGAGGAAGAATTACTTGCTTCATGCCAAGGAAGAACTTGGCAGGAGGGCCCCTCCTCTTCCTCAGAGGAATAACTCCTAAATGATACTGTAACCACCCGATCTCTATCCCTGAGCGTGCTACGAGACATGTGAAAAGACTTCAGCCATCATCCAGATGAGCACATTGTCAGCTGGCTGCTGTGGTGCTGGGATAATGGGGCCAGTAGCCTGGCATTAGAGGGTAGAGAAGCTAGGCAGCTGGGATCCATTTCTAGGGAAGGAGGCATTAACAAAGCAATGGGAAAAGGGACACAAGCCCTCAGCCTCTGGAGGTGACTCCTGTCAGGTGTGAAGGAGAGGTGTCCTTTCAAGGAGGCTGTAATGTGTCACCCAGGCAAGTGGGCCACCATGGAGAAGGGCATCCAGTACCTGAGGGAATTAGCTGTGCTGGAGGTCACTTATGATGACCTGGACAGTGACCTGGACAACCCTAAGGATCCAGATGAAGTCAGGTGCACATGGCCAATGTGGTGGAGTGATACAGGGAATTAACGGTCTGCTAAATATCGCTTGATTTAGGAGACTAACTGTCTGCTAGAGAATGCCTAACAATCCTGTTTGCCTTGAAACTCACTTAAGCTTATCAGGGACTGGTATTTGTCAAGAAACTGGTATTTGTCAAGGACTAATATGTCTAGCAAAGGACGGAGTGTTAGTTCCACCACAAATCCGGTCAGAAGTCGGGAAACTGCTGAAATCCCCAAGGGAAAGGAGAGCATGGGTGAATGACTAAAGTTCATCTAGAGGAAGATCAGACCTCTGAAGAAGTAAACGACCACCAGAGACAGATCTGAAATGCTAACACAAGTGTTTTTTTAATAACCCCGCCTCACTTATGCATATGTATGCTTGTATTGTGCAATCCTATGGATATGTATACCTGCACCGGATAAATTTTTGGAGAAATGTGCTGTCAGTGTGCGTGCTTTTGGAGGAGCGATCCCCCACGCACCCAGCGCCAAATAAACATGCCTGCTTTATAACTCTTTCCGAGTTGTAGAGTTTGATCCGCGTGTCAGGAGGTTTGTTTGAAGCGTACCATTGTCCTAGGCCAACTCATTGGCAATTAGGACCTGGAAAGATGGAGAGGGAGAAACACTGGATTAACTGGCTGGCCGACTCTGGCAGTATGAAGAAAGTCTGTCTTCCTATCTATGGGCCTGCGTCTCAGCTGTGGAGAAACTGTCCCAGGAGTTCCAGCAATTCAAAGAGGATATGTCCTATTCCCCACCAGTACAGGCCAATATTTCAGCTATTAGGAGTAAACATTACCCGGCTCAAGAGAGACTGTACATGTGGTGAGGTACCCTGTGGTTTACATTGTGTGACCAAGGGGAGGACATGAGGGAGTGGGATGAGAAACCTACCTCTGCCCTAGAGATGTGGGTACATGAGTTGCGTGGAAAACCAATTGCAAATAGAAGTTCTCCCCGGAAAATGGCTGTACCAGTCTCCAATAGGCAGAGTAGAAGGAATAGTCCTAGTTCTGACCCTCTCAAAGGGACTTCTGATGCATGTTTAAAAGGAATGAACAATGAATACTGTGGCCAGTATTAGAGAGGCCCTGCCTCCAGCCAGGTGGAGGAGAGGGACAACAGAGTTTATTGGACTGTGTGGATCCGATGGCCTGGCATGTCAGTACCACAGGAGTATAAAGCTCTAGTGGACACTGGTGTACAATGTACCTTGATGCCTTCAAGATATAATGAGGCAGAACCCATTTGTATTTCTGGAGTGACAGGAGGATCCCAAGAGCTGTCTGTATTGGAGGCTGAAGTGAGCCTGACAGGGAATGAGTGGCAAAAGCACCCCATAGTGATTGGCCCAGATGATCTGTGCATTCTTGGTATAGACTATTTCAGGAGAGGGTATTTCAAGGACCCAAAAGGGTACTGGTGGGCTTCTGGTGTAGGTGCTTTGGAAATGGAGAAAATAGTATAGTTGTCCACCTTGCCTGGTCTCTCAGATGATCCTTCTGTTGTGGAGCTCCTGAGGGTCGAAGAACACCAGGTACCAATTGCTACCACCACGGTGCACCGGTGGCAATATCGTACCAACTAACACTCCCTGATCCCCATCCATAAGCTGATTCATCAACTGGAGAGCCAGGGAGCGATCATCAAGATTCACTCACCCTTTAATAGTCCCATATTGACTAGTCCCTTACTGACAATAGTCCCTGGCAGAAAGCACCAGGGGAGACTCGAAGTCGACCCCTTGGGTTTTGGAGCCGGGGATGTACGGGATCTGAGGCCCAGTATACTCCAACTAAAAAAAGAAATGTTGGCAGCATATGAAGGGGTTCGAGCTGCTTTGGAAGTGATTGGTACTGAAGCACAGGTCCTGCTGGCACCCCGACTACCAGTGCTGGGCTGGATGTTCAAAGGGAAGGTCCCCTCTACACATCATGCAACTGATGCCACGTGGAGTAAATGGGTCGCACTGATCACACAGCGAGCCCGAATAGGAAACCCCAATCACCCAGGAATCTTAGAAGTAATCACAGATTGGCCAGAAGGCAAAGATTTTGGAATGCCGCCAGAGGAAGAGGTGACACGTGCTGAAGAAGCCCCACCATATAATAATTTACCAGAAGATGAGAAGAGATACGCCCTGTTCACTGATGGGTCCTGTCGTATTGTAGGAAAACATCGAAAGTGGAAAGCTGCTGTGTGGAGTCCTACAAGACGAGTTGCAGAAGCCACTGAAGGCCAAGGTGAATTGAGTCAGTTTGCAGAGGTGAAGGCCATCCAGTTGGCTTTGGACATCGCTGAACGGGAAAAAAATGGCCAAAACTCTATCTCTACACTGACTCATGGATGGTGGCAAATGCTCTGTGGGGGTGGTTAAAGCAATGGAAGCAGAGCAACTGGCAGCGCAGAGGCAAACCCATCTGGGCTGCTGCACTGTGGCAAGATATTGCTGCCCGGCTAGAGAAGCTTGTTGTAAAAGTATGTCACGTAGATGCTCATGTACCCAAGAGTCGAGCCACTGAAGAACATCAAAACAACCAGCAGGTGGATCAGGCTGCTAAGATTAAAGTTTCCCAAGTGGACTTAGACTGGCAACACAGAAGTGAACTATTTTTAGCTCGGTGGGCTCATGACGCCTCGGGCCATCAAGGAAGAGATGCAACATACAAATGGGCTCGTGATCGAGGGGTGGACTTGACCATGGATACCATTGTGCAGGTTATCCATGAATGTGAAACATGCGCTGCAATTAAGCAAGCCAAGCGATTAAAGCCTCTGTGGTATGGAGGACGATGGCTGAAGTATAAATATGGAGAGGCCTGGCAGATTGGTTACATCACACTCCCACAAACTCGCCAAGGCAAGCGCCACGTGCTTACAATGGTGGAAGCAACCACTGGGTGGCTAGAGACATATCCCGTACCCCATGCCACCGCCCAAAACACTATCCTGGGCCTTGAGAAGCAAGTTCTCTGGTGACATGGCACTCCAGAAAGAATTGAGTCAGACAATGGGACCCATTTCCAAAACAACCTCATAGATACCTGGGCCAGAGAGCACGGCATCAAGTGGGTATACCACATCCCCTATCATGTACCAGCCTCTGGAAAGATTGAATGGTACAATGGACTGCTGAAGGCTGCACTGAGAGCAATGGGTGGTGGAACCTTCAAAAATTGTGACAAACATTTAGCAAGAGCCACCTGTTTAGTCAACACTCGGGGATCCACGAATCAAGCTGGCCCTGCCCAATCTGAACTTCTATGTACTGTGGAAGGGAATAAAGTCCTTGGGGTGCATGTAAGGAATATGTTAGGAAAGACAGTCTGGGTTATTCCTCCCCTGCGCAAAGGCAAACCCATCTGTGGGATTGCTTTTGCTCCAGGACCTGGGTGTACTTGGTGGGTAATTCAGAAAGATGGAGAAGTCTGATGTTTACCTCAAGGGGATTTGATTTTAGGTGAAAATAGCCAGTAATTTGAACTGTATGATGTTAATTACTACATAATACTGCATGTCATTACTTCTCTAGCTGTTATATGTCATATCAAAGGTATTATAGTAAGAATCACCTGGATCAACAAAGAATGAACTTTGATACAACAGAGCAAAATGCAGCCATGATGGATCCCCAACTGGCTTTGGCAACTAGCACCCAGCAACTCGAGATCAACATCTTCAACCTGCAGACCATGAACATAAACCAGTCGCACCAGATACACCAACTGAGCAAACACCGCGTCATCTGTCCTGCCCTGAGAAACTGTTATTACAGATGGAGCCCAAAGTTATGGACTAAATGAACTCAACAGACATTTTGTAGGGATGGCCCATCGACGAAGGAAGTGATATCTGTATTGTATGTATATATATGTATATCAAAGACATAAAAGCAAGGTGATGATTAATTGGAAGGTGTAAGATCTGGGCATGGTGTAGATGGTATGGAATAAGGGGTGGATAATGTCCTGGTTCTGGCTAGGATACAGTTAATTTTCACCTGAGCCTGGAGAGGAATTGGAGCTGGTGGCCCCCGTGGCTGGTATAAGTTTTATCCAAATTATCCGAAGGGCTCTTCCATCCCATGTGACATCATGCTCAGTATATCAATGAGGAGGGTGGTGAAGGGAGTGTCCTGTTTAGTCAGGAGGAAGTCAGGCATCAGGACCTGCTGTGAGCTATTCTATCGTAAATTACATGATTCAGTATTTTCTGTTATTAGTTTTGTTTCTTTTCCATCTGTTTTGTTTTCTTCTGTTATTCTCTTAAACTTTTTTTTTTTTCATCTCAACCCATGAGTTTTGCCTTCTTTTCTTTACCAGTTCTCCTCCCTGTCCCACTGGAGGGTGGGGGGAGTGAGTAAGAGACTGTGTAGCTTGGCCCAGAGCAGGGCTAAACCATGACACATAGCTAGGTCAGAAAAAGAACTCTAAACTCTATATTGACATGTGAAGAGAGAAATGCCACCCTTTAATAGTTTACATGGAGTTTGGAAGCACGTACACTAAAATACCGTAGCTCCAGTAAAATGTATATTTTCACACTCATGAAGTTCAGATACGTTATGTGCATGTCTGTGGGAAGTGAGGAGAACTGAGTGTATTCCCAAGCGCTGTTCACAGGAGCAGAATCAATAGAAAGTAATTGCTCCGATTGCCGGTCCACGGCCACTGTACGGTCCTCCAGCACTTTTTGTTGCTTCCCCACTAGATGGCGATAGAGGAAAAGCTCCGGCTTCCCTATTTGAAGGATAGCAGGTTAATTTCCTATGGGCTAGCAAAAAGCAATACATGCGCACTCATGCATAGTTTCTTAGATATACAATTAAAAGTACTTTCAAACAAACTTCTTTCCTGTTTTGTAGTGTTCTGGTTTTGTTTAGTGAGGGGGGGCTAAGGTGGTAGCTTCTGTAGGAAACTGCTAGAAGTTGTTCCCCTTTGTTCAGTGGACTCGGCCAGGCCTAGGGAGGACCCGCTGCTGGCCAAGGCCGAGCCGATTGGTAGCAGAATGTTCCATGATAACGCCTCTGTGACAGTGTATTTAAGAAGGGAAAAACAGAAAAAAAAAAAAAAGGAGAAAAGATGCGAAGCAGCTGAGCAGGGGCAGAGACGGGGAGGCGCAAGCCTTGTGGGCCTTGCAGGTCTCACCCTCTGGCATCCCGCCGTGTGGCCGACTGGGCCCAACTCGGCCTGGCCTGGCTGCAAGAAGTGGAGAGGAGATAAGATGTGAATGAGATGTAAAATGATCCTGAGAGGCGTCTGCCAGCCTGTTGTAAGGAATTTTTCTTCTGAGAGGAATGGCTGCAGATGCCAAGGTCAGTGAAGAAGGAGGGGGAGGAGTAATGCGGCTCCTGGCCAAGATTCCCCTGCAGCCTGTGGTGAAGCCTGTGGATGTGAAACTAAAGGACAGCCTTGGCTGCAGTGACCATGACATGATGGAGTTCAAGATCCACAGGGCAGCAAGGAAACTACATGGCAAGCTCTCTGCCCTAGACTTCAGGAAGGTGGACTTCGGCCTCTTCAGGGACCTGATGGGCCAAGTGCCATGGGAGGCGGCCCTGGAGGGAAGAGGGGCCCAGGAAAGTTGGTCTATATTCAAGGAGCAGCTCCTCCAAGCTCAGCAGAGGTGCATCCTGATGAAGAACAAGTTGGGCAAAAAGGCCAGGAGGCCGGCGTGGATGAGCAAGGAGCTCCTGGACCAACTGAAAGTGAAAAAGGAAGCCTATAGAGGGTGGAAGTGGGGATAGGTAGCCTGGGAGGACTACAAAGAGGCTGCGCGAGTGGCCAGGGATAAGGTAAGGAAGGCCAAAGCCCTGGCAGAACTGAATCTGGCCAGGGATATAAAATGCAACAAGAAGAGCTTTTATAGGTACATAGGGGACAAAAGAAAGTCCAGGGAAAATGTAGGCCCCCTCCAGAAGGGAACTGGTGTCCTGGTTACCCAGGACATGGAGAAGGCTGAGGTTCTCAATGACTTTTTTGCCTCAGTCTTCACCGACAAGAGTTCCTGTCCCACCACCCAAGCTGTAGAAGGTGCAAGCAGGGACTGCGAGGACGAAGAACCGCCCACTGTACTCAAAGAGCAGGTTCGGGATCATCTGAGGAACCTAAAGGTGCACAAGTCCATGGGACCTGATGAGATGCATCCGCGGGTCCTGAGGGAACTGGCGGATGAAGTTGCCAAGCCACTGGCTATCGTATTTGAGAAGTCGTGGCGGTCTGGTGAGGTCCCCGATGACTGGAAGAGGGGGAACATAACCCCAATTTTTAAAAAGGGGAATAAGGAAGACCCGGGTAACTACAGGGCGATCAGCCTCACCTCTGTGCCTGGCAAGGTCATGGAGCAGATTCTCCTGGAAACCATGCTAAGGCACATGGAGAGCAAGGAGGTGGTTGGTGACAGCCAACATGGCTTCACCAAGGGCAGATCGTGCCTGACCAATTTGGTGGCCTTCTATGACGGGGTGATGGCATTGGTGGACAAGGGACGAGCAACTGACATCATCTACCTGGACTTGTGCAAAGCTTTTGACACTGTCCCGCACGACATCCTTCTCTCTGAACTAGAGAGACATGGGTTTGATGGACGGACCACTCGGTGGATAAGGAGTTGGCTGGATGGCCGCACTCAGAGAGTGGTGGTCAACGGCTCAATGTCCATGTGGAGACCGGTCACGAGTGGCGTCCCTCAGGGGTCCGTGTTGGGCCCGGCCCTGTTCAACATCTTTGTCAGTGACATGGACAGTGGGATAGAGTGCACCCTCAGCAAGTTCACCGACGACACCAAGTTGTGTGGTGCTGTCGACACACTGGAAGGGAGGGATGCCATCCAGAGGGACCTTGATAGGCTGGAGAGGTGGGCCCGTGCCAACCTCATGAAGTTCAACCAGGCCAAGTGCAAGGTCCTGCACCTGGGTCATGGCAATCCCAGGCACAAATACAGGCTGGGCGGGGAATGGATTGAGAGCAGCCCTGAGGAGAAGGACTTGGGAGTGCTGGTGGATGAGAAGCTCAACATGAGGCAGCAATGTGCTCTTGTGGCCCAGAAGGCCAACCGCATCCTGGGCTGCATCAAGAGGAGTGTGGCCAGCAGGTCGAGGGAGGTGATTCTGCCCCTCTACTCTGCCCTGGTGAGACCCCACCTGGAGTACTGTGTCCAGTTCTGGAGCCCCCAACACAAGAAGGACATGGACCAGTTGGAGAAGGTCCAGAGGAGGGCCATGAAAATGATAAAAGGGCTGGAGCACCTCCCCTATGAGGACAGGCTGAGAGAGTTGGAGCTGTTCAGCCTGGAGAAGAGAAGGCTCTGGGGAGACCTGATAGCGGTCTTCCAGTACCTCAAGGGGGCCTACAAGAAAGATGGGGAGAGACTGTTCAGTAGGGCCTGTTGCAATAAGACAAGGAGTAATGGTTTTTAAATAGAGGGGGGTAGATTTAGATTGGAAATTAGGAAGAAATTTTTTACAATGCGAGTTATAGAACACTGGCCCAGGTTGCCCAGAGAGGTGGTGGATTCCCCATCCCTGGAAACGTTCAAGGCCAGGCTGGATGAGGCTCTGAGCAACCTGACCTAGTTGGGGATGTCCCTGCTCCTTGCAGGGGGGCTGGACTAGATGACCTTTGAAGGTCCCTTCCAACCCTAACCATTCTATGATTCTAAGACCATGGTGGAGCAGGTTGTCCCCCTGCAGCCCATGGAGGTCCACGGAGGGGCAGAGATCCACCTGCAGCCTGTGGAGGACCCCACGCTGGAGCAGGTGGAGGCCTGAAGGAGGCTGTGGCCCATGGAGTGCCCGCTGGGGCAGCTGTTCTGGAAGGACTGCACCCCATGGAAGAGATGACCCATGCCAGAGCAGTTCATGAAGGACTGTGGCCCGTGGGAGGGACCCCACAATGGAGCAGGGGAGGAATGTAAGGAGGTCTTCCCCTGAGGAGGAAGCAGTGGCGTAAAACAACATGTGATGAACTGACCGCAACCCCCATTCCCTCTTCCCCCCGTGCCGCTCGGGGGGGAAGGTGGTATAGATAATGTTAAGCCTAGGAAGAGGGAGGGGTGGGGGGGAGGTTATCTTGTTCCCTGTCTCATTCTTCTGCTAGTTTTAGTAGTAAATGAATAGTTTTCCCCAAGTGGAGTCTGTTTTGCCCGTGACAGTAACTTTAAGGATTTTCTCCCTGTCCTTATCACAAACCTTGAGCCTTTTTCCTTATATCATCTCCCCCTTTTCTCTCGTAAGGTGGGGGGAGTGGCAGAGAGACTGCATAGTCTGGTCCCGATCAGGGCTGAACTACGACATGTAGAAAGCACAGTCTATGATAAGATTATCAAGAAGGATGAACTTGCTCAAGAGAGTGGAGGTATTTGAATCTTGAATAATAAAATAATATGTCAATATGTGTGGTGATAATACTAATGTGCAAAACTTATTAGGAGACTTTGGAGGAAGATATATTTTAGAAAGTTGACATTCTAGATGGCATCAATCATAAACTTTTGCCTAACTAAAAAAGAATGTCTTAATTCAGCACATAGCAATCTATCAGTCCATATGGCATGAATAATTGTGTGGAAGAGCCTTGGTTATATGAGACAGAGCAGTGTGTGGAACTGCTTGTCATACAGGGACTTAGGTATGTAAAGACAGCAGGAGAAAGTGGAGCTATAAATATATTTAGAAAGACAGGTATTTATAACAAAAAAATACATAGTATTAACATTAGGCAACTGAACGTTACAGAGCTGTGGGAAAGTAATGGTACATATGGAAAGTAACTGGTGAGAATTCAAAGCCTCATACTTTTTTCTCACATGTGGAACTTCAGTTTCTTTAAAATAAACAAACTAAAATCCTCTTTACTTGTCGTGGTTTTGTTAGTGAGGGGGGGCCTAAGGTGGTAGCTTCTGTAGGAAACTGCTAGAAGTCGCTCCCCTTTGTTCAGGGGACTTGGCCAGGCCTAGGGCGGACCCACTGCTGGCCAAGGCCGAGCCGATTGGTAGCAGAATGTCTTGTGATAACGCCTCTGCGATAACGTATTTAAGTAGGGGAAAACAGAAAAAAAGAGAGAGAGGAGAGAAGATGTGAAGAAGCTGAGCGGGGGCAGAGGCGCAGAGGGGGAGGCGCAGGCCTCATGGGCCTTGCAGGCCTCACCCTCTGGCCTCTCGCCAGGCAGCCGACTGGGCCCGACTCAGTCCAGCCCAGCTGCAAGAAGTGGAAAGGAGATGAGAAGTGAATAAGATGTAAAAAAGATCCTGAGAGACACCTACCAGCCTGTTGTGAGGAACGGCTGCAGACACCAAGGTCAGTTCAGAAGGAGGGGGAGGAGTAATGCGGCTCCTGGCCAAGATTCCCCTGCAGCCTGTGGTGACAACCATGGTGGAGCAGGTTGTCCCCCTGCAGCCCATGGAGGTCCACGGAGGAGCAGAGATCCACTTGGAGCCCGTGAAGGACCCCATACCGGGGGAGGTGGATGCCTGAAGGCAGCTGTGGCCCGTGGAGGGCCCGCTGGGACAGCTGTTCTACAGGGACTGCACCCGTGGAAGAGATGAGAGATGACCCACGCCAGAGCAGTTCCACGAAGGACTGTGGCCCGTGGGAGGGACCCCACGCTGGAGCAGGGGAGGAATGTGAGGAGTTCTTCCCCCGACCATGAAGCAGCGGCGTAAAACAACGTATGATGAACTGACTGCAACCCCCATTCCCTTTTCCCCCCTGTGCCGCTCGGGAGGGGAAGGTAGTAGAGATAATGTTAAGCTCGGGAAGAGGGAGGGGTGGGGGGAGGTTATCTTGTTCTCTGTCTCATTATCCTGCTGTTTGTAGTAATAAATGAATAGTTTTCCCCAAGTTGAGTCTGTTTTGCCCATAACGGTAACTTTAAGGATTTCTCCCTGTCCTTATCTCAAACCTCGAGCCGTTTTTCCTTATATTTTCTCTCCCTGTTCTCTCAGAAGGTGGGGGGAGTGAGAGAGAGACTGCGTAGTCTGGTCCGATCGGGGCTGAACTACGACATTACTTGAACAATTTTATAAGCGTGAGCTGCATACAAAAGATTTACTCCACAGCTCTTACTCCCCGGTAGTATTTCTCCTCCTTCCTCTGATTCTTTACATGTTATCTAAGTGCTTATTCTAAAGGCCTGGTACTTTTAAAAGGGTGTTGTTTATCTGAGATACAGGTTACATCCATGAAAATATAGCATGGTATATAGGAGCACTGAATAATAAAATTAGTTTGGAAAGCTTGGATTTTGGACCAGAAAGATAATCTTGCATCTAAGTAGATCATCTAAGTAGAGAAGAAATCTCTAAATACAGTCTGAAATTGAGAATTTATTATAGTCAAAGAGCACTTTCACCATGATTGTCTCTGAGACAAGGATATCTTTCATATTTTCTAAAAAAAAAAAAATCTGAGAAATTTCACAAGCCACAACCAAGAACATCTGAGATGTTACTCTGCAGTAGTTCAGTGTCTCTAAAATAGGGAGTTGGATTTTATTCTTATTTTGACTTGCTCTGATTGAAAAATAAATCTGAATCCTGTCAATCAAATGATGGAGACATTAATTTCCCTTCCTATCTCATAAGATCTCATGAATACCTAATATTTATGCTGTCACATCTGTGTTTGTGTAATATTTAGGTTTATAATACTGTTTGTAACAAGTATATACTAAATTTGTAAAATAGTTTAAGCCTGAACTGAATATTTTAATATTTAAGCAATAGGTAACTCTGAATTCAACATGCTATACTGCTGACGCGGAAGTCACGGACACTGCACAAGACCAATATGATCAAGCAAATGCCACTTTATTGTTGATACATCCCGGTTAACATAGCCCTTCTAATTCCGTATCATGCGCAAGCTCTCTACTAATTGGCTAACTATATCATGCACGCGCTCCTAGCTAAAATATGATTCGTTAAGTCTCTTTGTTCATGCGCACGGTTCTCTCCACCTGCAACCCGCTTCATGTTCAGCCCCCAGTCACGTATGCCAGCTGTTTTCCTTCTTCTCAAGGTTGCTTCATTACTTTCTCACAGGAGGCTTCATTACTTTCTCACAGGTGGCTTCAGTACTTTCTCACAGGCGGCCTCACTGATGTCCTTGAAGCCTGCTGCTCACAAACATAACAATTCCATTCGGTCTGGATTGTTCACTAAGTGCCCCTGGCTCTCCACGTATCCAACATTATACAACTTCAAAAAAGCTAACAGTGGAGAGAAAACTAGAATTAAATATATGCCCTGATCAGTTCCTCTGAAACCTTCCAAAAGGCTCATCTTCAGCATATTATGTTGCTCAGAAATGAGAATATGTCAGCAGTGACTTTGAAATGCAATATAAAGTTAACACTAAAATAACTACACTACCACCATGATATTTGAGGACTAAAGAATATCGTTTGGGGCAAATAGATAAAGGGTAAAGTTCTTAAATAAGCGTTCTTGGGTTTTTTTTGTCTTCTTGGATTGTTCTTGTTTAATATTTTTCAGCGTGACAGTGCTACAAAGTCAGAGAGTGCTAATAGAAGAATTTGCTTATGAAGTTTGACAGCAAAAATGTTTGGCAAACTTTTAAGACTCACCAATTTGGAATGATAAAAAAGAAGGATGTAAAAGTTGATTATGACTATGTATTACAGCCATGAAAAAGACAAAAGTTAGCCTGTCATGGATCAGATAAAGCATTCCCTACAGCAATAGGGAATAATTAGTATACAAATAAAAGATGACTATGAGCCATAATCTAGGCCACTCTAAGCAAGACTGGTCTCCCATATTTATGGAAAATTAACTAAGTAGGAGAAAAATCAGAGGTTTCTAACCATTTAAGAAACAAAGATTCATGGCAGCTTTCTAATAGCAGAAATGGTAGTGAGCAACCTGTCTCCTTTGAAAGTGGAGCTTGGTAAATGTATGAGAGAATATATATTAATACTGAATTTGAAATTGGGTATCTAGATCACGGGGCGTGCTTTGAGAAGCCCGGGCTGCTAGGGGCGGATGGCGTGCACCTAACCAAGAGGGGGAAGAGTGTGTTTGGACAAAGACTTGCCAGGCTCATCAGGAGGGCTTTAAACTAGTGTTGCTGGGGGAGGGGGAGCACAGTTCAGCCCACTGCTGTCAGCATGGCGCCAGTGCCAGCACCGAGGGTCCAGAAGCTGAGGAAGGATCACAGATAAGTTGAAATGAATCTAAACTGCGGTCCAATAGCACCCCTGTACCTCCAGCCAGCAAGTTGGCTTTGTTGGGGGCCCAGCTGAAGTGTCTCTATACCAATGCACGCAGCATGGGGAATAAACAGGAAGAGCTGGAGATGCGTGCACACGAGCAGTGCTACGACCTCATTGGCATCACGGAGACGTGGTGGGATGACACATACGACTGGAGCGTCAACATGGAGGGGTATAGGCTTTTTAGAAAAGACAGGAAGGGGAGATGAGGAGGGGGTGTCGCTCTCTATCTCAGCAACCGGCTGGAGTGTGTGGAGCTCCGCCTGGGGATGGAGGAAGAGCTGACAGAGAGCTTATGGGTCAAGATTAGAGGATGGGGACGGACAGGGGACGTTATGGTGGGGGTCTGTTACAGGCCGCCTGGCCAGGAAGACAGAGCAGACGAAGTGCTCTATAGGCAGATAGGAGCAGCCTCACGGTCACAGGCCCTGGTCCTCATGGGGGACTTCAACCACCCTGACATCTGTTGGAGAGACAACACAGCAGGGCACAGGCAGTCCAGGAGGTTCCTGGAATGCGTGGACAACAACTTCCTCCTGCAGGCGATAGAGCAGCCGACAAGGAGGGGTGCCATGCTCGACCTTGTGCTCACCAACAGGGAGGGGCTGGTGGGGGATGTGAAACTAAAGGACAGCCTTGGCTGCAGCGACCATGACATGGTGGAGTTCAAGATCCACAGGGCAGCAAGGAAACTACGTGGCAAGCTCTCTGCCCTAGACTTCAGGAAGGTGGACTTCGGCCTCTTCAGGGACCTGATGGGCCAAGTGCCATGGGAGGCGGCCCTGGAGGGAAGAGGGGCCCAGGAAAGTTGGTCTATATTCAAGGAGCACCTCCTCCAAGCTCAGCAGAGGTGCATCCTGATGAAGAACAAGTTGGGCAAAAAGGCCAGGAGGCCGGCGTGGATGAGCAAGGAGCTCCTGGACCAACTGAAAGTGAAAAAGGAAGCCTATAGAGGGTGGAAGTGGGGATAGGTAGCCTGGGAGGACTACAAAGAGGCTGCGCGAGTGGCCAGGGATAAGGTAAGGAAGGCCAAAGCCCTGGCAGAACTGAATCTGGCCAGGGATATAAAATGCAACAAGAAGAGCTTTTATAGGTACATAGGGGACAAAAGAAAGTCCAGGGAAAATGTAGGCCCCCTCCAGAAGGGAACTGGTGTCCTGGTTACCCAGGACATGGAGAAGGCTGAGGTTCTCAATGACTTTTTTGCCTCAGTCTTCACCGACAAGAGTTCCTGTCCCACCGCCCAAGCTGTAGAAGGTGCAAGCAGGGACTGCGAGAATGAAGAACCGCCCACTGTACTCGAAGAGCAGGTTCGGGATCATCTGAGGAACCTAAAGGTGCACAAGTCCATGGGACCTGATGAGATCCATCCGCGGGTCCTGAGGGAACTGGTGGATGAAGTTGCCAAGCCACTGGCCATTGTATTTGGGAAGTCGTGGCAGTCTGGTGAGGTCCCCGATGACTGGAAGAGAGGGAACATAACCCCAATTTTTAAAAAGGGGAACAAGGAGGACCCGGGCAACTAGAGGCCGGTCAGCCTCACCTCTGTGCCTGGCAAGGTCATGGAGCAGATTCTCCTGGAAACCATGCTAAGGCACATGGAGAGCGAGGAGGTGGTTGGTGACAGCCAACATGGCTTCACCAAGGGCAGGTCGTGCCTGACCAATTTGGTGGCCTTCTATTATGGGGTAACAGCATCAGTGGACAAGGGACGAGCAACGGATATCATCTACCTGGACTTGTGCAAAGCATTTGACACTGTCCCACACGACATCCTTCTCTCTAAACTGGTGAGACATGGGTTTGATGGATGGACCACTCAGTGGATAAGGAGTTGGCTGGATGGCCGCACTCAGAGAGTGGTGGTCAACGGCTCAATGTCCATGTGGAGACGGGTCACGAGTGGCATCCCTCAGGGGTCCGTGTTGGGCCCAGCCCTGTTCAACATCTTTGTTGGTGACATGTGTGGGGTCCCGTTCGGCCAAGAGCCTCTGACAGTGATAAAGGGGCGATGGAGTTTGGGTGTGCTCCCCCGTGTGTTGCGCCTTGCTTGCCAAGGGGGCGACACCCCGGATGCGAGGACGCGGGGGTGCCCTCTACCCCGTCGGCTCCACCGCTTGTGGATTCGCGGAGGGGCGATAGTGAGGCGGGAGCCAGTTTCGAAGTGGCACCCGAGGAGTCGCGGGATGCGGAGCGTGGTCCGAGCGCTTTCCCGGTGGGGAAAAGAGCCACGGTCCCCGAGACCAAGGATAAAGCGGCGGGTGATAGAGCCGCGGTCCTCCAGACCAGAACGACGAGAAGCACTGCTTCAAAGGAACATAAATCAGTTTTAACGAGTCTAACAAAAGTGTTAGAAGAACAGAACTGTGCTATTAATAACACTGACCTGAAGAGCTTGTTGACTTGGGTGTCCGCTCACGTATCAAATGCAAACCTCTGTAATATCTATACAGTGGGCTCCTAGAACACCATAGGTATTAGACTGTGGGACTGTGCAACATGGGGTGACCCTGCTGCTCAAAAGTTATTACCGGCGTGGCGTGTAATGTTTGAAGCCTTGAAGAATCACACGCAGAAAGGAGATTGTCGTAGTTCAGCCCCGATCGGACCAGACTATGCAGTCTCTCTCTCACTCCCCCCACCTTCCGAGAAAACAGGGAGAGAAAATATAAGGAAAAACGGCTCGAGGTTTGAGATAAGGACAGGGAGAAATCCTTAAAGTTACCGTCATGGGCAAAACAGTCTCGACTTGGGGAAAACGATTCATTTATTACTACAAACAGCAGGATAATGAGACAGAGAACAAGATAACCTCCCCCCACCCCTCCCTCTTCCCAAGCTTAACATTATCTCTACCACCTTCCCCTCCCGAGTGGCACAGCGGGGAAGAGGGAATGGGGGTTGCAGTCAGTTCATCATACGTTGTTTCACACCGCTGCTTCATGGTCGGGGGAAGAACTCCTCACATTCCTCCCCTGCTCCATCGTGGGGTCCCTCCCACGGGCCACAGTCCTTCGTGGAACTGCTCCGGCGTGGGTCATCTCTTCCACGGAGTTCAGTCCCTTCAGAACAGCTGTCCCAGCGGGCCCTCCATGGGCCACAGCTGCCTTCAGGCATCCACCTCCCCCGGTACGGGGTCCTTCACGGGCTGCAGGTGGATCTCTGCCCCTCCGTGGACCTCCATGGGCTGCAGGGGGACAACCTGCTCCACCATGGTCATCACCACAGGCTGCAGGGGAATCTTGGCCAGGAGCCGCATTACTCCTCCCCCTCCTTCTGAACTGACCTTGGTGTCTGCAGCCGTTCCTCACAACAGGCTGGTAGGTGTCTCTCAGGATCTTTTTTACATCTTATTCACTTCTTCTCATCTCCTCTCCACTTCTTGCAGCCGGGATGGACCGAGTTGGGCCCAGTCGGCTGCCTGGCGAGAGGCCAGAGGGTGAGGCATGCAAGGCCCATGAGGCCTGCGCCTCCCCCTCTGCGCCTCTGCCCCCGCTCAACTTCTTCACATCTTCTCTTCTCTCTCTTTTTTTTTCTGTTTTCCCATTCTTAAATACGTTATCGCAGAGGCGTTATCACGAGACATTCTGCTACCAATCGGCTCGGCCTTGGCCAGCAGTGGGTCCGCCCTAGGCCTGGCCAAGTCCCCTGAACAAAGGGGAGCGAGTTCTAGCAGTTTCCTACAGAAGCTACCACCTTAGGCCCCCCCCTACTAAACAAAACCACGACAGAGATCCAACAGCACCCGTTACACCGTCCGCTCCTTCGTCCCTGGAAACAAAGACTAACAGCGAGCCGGAAAATCCCTTTGATCCAGGTCCCATAGATCTGGAAAAGGAGCCTTCAGTCTTTGGAGCTTCCTCGTTATAAAGGTGGCGTGTTTGTGTGTGTGCATATAAGCATGAAGTAAATGGTATGAAATAAGGGGTGAATACTGT
The DNA here is from genome assembly GCF_036417535.1 of Chlamydotis macqueenii. Classification (NCBI taxonomy): domain Eukaryota; kingdom Metazoa; phylum Chordata; class Aves; order Otidiformes; family Otididae; genus Chlamydotis; species Chlamydotis macqueenii. The sequence goes on along the minus strand of NC_141592.1, from coordinate 14,481,941 downwards.
CTTGGTTTCAGCAGGGATGGAGTTAATTTTCCTCTCAGAAGCTTTGGATTTTGTGTGTGAAGAATGTTGATAAAATGCTCTGATGATAAGAGTTGTTGTGAATGAGACCAAGGACACTGTCTGGCTTTCCAAGTCTCGTTAACGAGCAGGTGCAGGAAGCTGGGCCAAAAAAAAAAAAAACAAAAAACCCAAACCAAACCAAAAACCAAACAAATAAACAAAAAAACCCCCAGAGTATAATTCATTTGGACATTGAGTGGTGAGAGATTGTACATTGTTCATTTTGTATATATTAATGTCCTTATATTTTGTTATTATTGTAGGTTTCCTCTTAGTAAACTGCAGCGTAAGGCAAAGTGTGATTGGCCGACCGTGGCCCCCCATTCCCTCTTCCCGCCCCCCCGCCCTGTCCCGCTCGGGGGGCGGGGGAAGGAGGTGGAGATGGTGTTAAGCCCGGGAAGAGGGAGGGGCGGGGGAGGAGGTTGTCCTGTTCCGTTTCTCATTATTCTGCTTTGGTTTTAGTAATAAATGAATAATTTTCCCCAGGTCGAGTCTGTTTTGCCTGTGACGGTGGCTTTAAGGATCTCTCGTCGCGGCCGCCGCCAGGTTTTGGGTTTGGTTTTTTTTCTCTCTTATGTGCCCGGGGTCCCGGCCGCCGCCAGGCACCCACCCCCATCCGGCGGGGCGCGGGCAGCTTACCCAAAAACTGCCATGGTTAAGGATACTCCCGTCTGAGTCGACCAGTGGCCTTTAGCAAGAGAAAAGCTGCACCATTTGAATGAGTGAGCTGACGAGCGATTACATCTTGGACACATACAGCCAACAGACAGTCCCTGGAATACACCTGTGTTTGTAATACAGAAAAATCGGATGCTCCACAATTGGCATTTTCTGTGCCTTCAATCAATATGGGAGAACCTAATCAGCGATATCACTGGATGGAACTTCCCCAGGGTATGAAAAATAGCCCAACCACCTGCCAATGGTACGTCGCACAGGCCATAACACCAGTAAGGTGCTTGCATAGGAATAGCCTTGTTTATCATTATAGGGATGATATCTTAATTGCAGCACCTGATGATTCTCTGGTGGACAGAGTTCTTAATGATATCACCAGTGCATTATCCCAATTTAAATTGGTTATTGCTCAAGGAAAAATTCAAAAGGTGTGTCCCTGGCAGTATCTCGGCTGGCAAATTATGGAAAGAACAATTAGGCCGCAAAAGTTAAAAATCCCTCAAACAGTGTTTACCTTAAACGGTTTGCAGAAATTGCTGGGAGCTATCAACTGGGTACGACCGGTATTAGGCCTCTACAGAATTGCTTTCTCCACTATTCCAAATACTTAAGGGAGACTCAGATTTAACCTCTTCTAGGAGACTGACTCCAGAAGCACAAACGGCATTACAAACAGTTTTGCTACAGGTCTCCATTCATTGGCCTAAGCAACCAATGCTGCAATTTTTAAGAGAATTAATGTTGTATCCAGCAACTCATTTAAGTTGCACTCCCATAAAAAATGCCTTGACAATATTTACAGATGGATCAGGAAAAACGCACAAATCTGTAATTGTGTGGAAGAAAAATGATAAGTGGCACCATGACGTACAGTTGGTAGAAGGTTCAACCCAAATTGTAGAACTTGCAGTGGTGGTACGAGCTTTGTATAAGTGGAAAGATTAATCCCTCAGTATTGTCTCTGATTCTGCCTGTGTGGTCAATGTAATACAGTGCGCTAAATGGACAATGTTAAAGGAAATTGATAATCCTTTGTTGTATGACCAGTTTCCAAAAAAAAAAGGATGGAACATCTGCAAACAAAAAGCTAGCAAAAGCAATGTATGTGCTCACTTTTCTAAATCGATGGAGTGACAATTCTTCCCCAGTACAGAAACATTTTGGATCATCTCCCGTACACGAGGCCATCCGAGGGCAAGCTCCGGTGATGGTTAAGAATCTGGAAACAGGTAATTGAGAAGGACCATTCCCTCTTATGATGTGGGGGAAAGGATATGCTTGTGTCTCTACAGGAGCAGTGACCAAGTGGATCCCTGCACGATGGGTACGGCCAGCACTCCAAGCTGCCTTGTGTTCGTCGGATTGTTAAACAAGCTGTGTGGCAGCCCCATGGACATCGGTCACGGAGGGAACAAACATGTGGGTAACTATGGCTGGTGCCATTTGTCTGTCTGTGTCATCTGCATGTGACCCTTTCAGAACATGCTTGATCGACCTGCCAGATAACGGTAGGACAGCAACTCTGTGTAAAACAACAGCAGCTGTGAGTGCAGAGTGCTAAGCCACAAGAGATAGAACTTCTGGGATCCGTACTGTCTGACTTCTGTCTTTTTTTTTTTTTAACTATTCAGGAGCTAATGTTTCTGGAGGGGTAATGATTGTAAATGCTTTAAGATCTATACATTGCAATGATACAGCATGGTATAATCATGCAAGCACTAACACATCAAAATCCAGACAGCATAAAGCACCTAAAGAATGTACACATAGGTTTGAATCTGATTGCCAAGGTAATATAGAGTTTTGGAAACCAAGTGAAATTATTGCTGCTGCAATCTTTGCACCTGGTGTGGCAAGTGCCCAGGCGTTAGCTACGCTAAATAAACTGGGCCGTTGGCTTGCTAAGCAAACAAACGCAACTGCATCGGCACTATCAATGCTGCTAACTGATGTAGATTCTATACACTAAGCTAGTTCACAAAACAGAACCGCTGTTAGCCTGCAGAGCACATGTTGGATACCTGGAGTACCAGGGGCACTTAGTGAACAATCCAGACCGAATGGAATTGTTATGTTTGTGAGCAGCAGGCCTCAAGGACATCACTGAAGCCACTTGTGAGAAAGTACTGAAGCTGCCTGTAAGAAAGTACTGAAGCCACCTGTGAGAAAATAATTAGGCCGCCTGTGAGAAAGTAATGAAGCTTCCTGTGAGAAAGTAAATGAAGCAACCTTGAGAAGAAGGAAAACAGCTGGCATACGTGACTGGGGGCTGAACATGAAGCAGGGTGCAGGTGGAGAGAGCATGAACAAAGAGACTTAACGAATCATGTTTTAGCTAGGAGCGCGTGCATGATATAGTTAACCAATTAGTAGAGAGCTTGCGCATGATACGGAATTAGAAGGGCTATATTAACCGGGATGTATCAACAATAAATCCACATTTGCTTGATCATATTGGTCGTCAGCTGTGTCCCTTACTTCCGCGTCAACAAGCACATATTTGACAGGCCTTGTTGCATGTGCTGGCCACGCATGCATCAACGTCTAGTCAGTACTCTGCCACTGAATCTGCTGAGGGTAAAAACCGAGATGGCTCGGAGTGAAGGAGAGAGGGGAGACCCAGAGGATACTTTATTTACAACAGGAGACGCCCTGAAGGTGCTGCGCCTGCCTCCTTTCTCTGCTCTGACCCGGCTGATCATCATCCTCTTGCTCGGCGGTGTCTTTGGCGTAGTCGGGTTGGTAACAGAATAGATCAGCAATAGATTTTTTATTATTAGCACAAAATCATGGTTTTCAGGATTTCGATGGGCTTTGCTGCATGAATCTGTCTGATTATTCGGAATATATTCACAAAGTATTCAAAACTTGCAAAAAGGAGTTCAAAAACTGCAACAAAGTGATGGTTTTGATATGTTCAGAAATCTTTTTGGTGGATTGATATAAGCTTATTACAAATAGCTGTAGGATGCTTATTCATTCTTTTTATATATGTATTTTGATCTGTATTCCGTGTGTGTGTTGAAATATGTGCAGACTTTAATAGATAAAGCGTTGAAACAAGCCTCTTCTCATAAAGAAGAGAGAGATGTGGGTATTTCTTGAGCCAGTACAGTGTCAGTGAAAGCAAACTTACCTTGGGAGAGGGATACAATCATGCTTGTTGGAAGAAAGCCATGGAATGAGAAGGGAAGCTTTAAGATACAAGACATTGTTAGCAGAATTTCTGGCTTGTTTCAACAGAAGCTTGCAAAAAACTAGTCACTGGCTTTGTAGACAAGAAGGTTGCTGGAGTTGTTATGTCTGTAATAGTAGAAGAATGCTGTAGTAGAAAATTACTAGAAGGTAGTGAAACTTAGTTTTGCTTAGCAGTCATGAATATGTATAACGTAATCAGTAGTTTTATTGGCTAAGGTTGTGTGTGGCACAACTGGGTGGTTGCTATCCTTGGCTAAAATCGGAATTGTGATATAGGCATTATACTAGGTATAATCATTAACATTCCGTGCTTGGTCACATGCCTACAAAAGTGATACAGAGAATACTACATCAGGGCGCGCACGCCATACGACGTCAGTTCCGACTGCCCACCTTACATGTTTGGACTATAGTGGCAGCCTGTCCAGCATGTCAAGCAGCAAAGCTGAACCAGCCCTTATACTACCCAGGCATTAACCCCGGGGGTATGCTCCGAACCAGGTATGGCAAGTGGATATCACAGAGTACGCGCCATTTGGCCGTCTTAAGTACATTCATGTTGCGATCGACACTTGCTCCCAAGCTCTCTTCGTGTGTCCATTCACGAGGTCCACGGCGCAGAAATCCATCCTACACCGGAACCGGGCTTTTGCCTGCCTAGGGGTACCTTGGGAGATAAAGACCGACAATGGGCCGAATTATCGATCACAGGCGTTTCACCACTTCCTGCAGACGTGGGGAGTCCACCATATGTTTGGCATTCCTCTGAACTGCACCGGGCAGGTGATTGTAGAACGCACGCACAAAACCCTGAAAGCACAGCTAACGCGCCTAAGAGAGTGGGGAGAGAGGGGTTTGCCAAAGGTCTTAGTCGATAAAGCGCTTGTGGTACTGAATCATATGTCCTTTGTTGACCCCCAATCTGTTTCCCCTATCCGAAACCATTTTTCCTCGCGTCAGCTGCTGTTTGGGGGCAAGGCACTCCCAAAGGTCTGGTACCACCTGCCAGAAAACCCACTTTGGGAAGATCCCGCTGATCTGCTAACATGGGGATGAGGGTATGCTTGTATCTCCACAGGTGCGGGGACCCGATGGATCCCGGCCCGGTTGGTACAGCTGTGGCTGGAGGATCGGCAGGGTGACCGAGCGGCGCGGCGCTCTCCAGCTCACCCTAGTGGGATTGATCCTAATTGTGAGTCTTCCAACGCCAATGATAACAACTAATTTCTGGGAGCGGTTCACGAACTGCGCCGACTCTACTCAGGTTTGCATAGCGCATGGCCTGTTGGGCTCTTGGGAATGCCAACCGCACAGCCCTTGCCATATCTGAACTGGCGACTGCTTTAGCAGCACACGACGAAGGACTGACACAAATGAAGTTGGCATTAGATTATGCCCTTGCGAGGCCTGGCATCGGTTGCAGCGACCTAGAGGGAGTCCTAGGTCTCCAGGGTTCCTGCTGTTTGGACTTCAGCAAGAACGCCTCCTCGGCCTTGGAGAAGACGCATGCGCATGCTGCCCAGTCAGTATTCAACGTCAAAGCCCTAAAGGACTGGGGGTGGTTTTCATGCCTGTTCAGTTTACCTAGATGGCTACGAAATATTGTGTCTATAGGTTTGACGATCCTAGCAGTTGCTTTGATAATGCTTTGTTTCCGTTATTGTTATGGTTCTTGCATACTATGATTGAGGGGATCCCTAGATGACCATGTTATGGCGGCGTCCACCCCAGGGTACCAGCCTTTAGACTAGAATGATTTAGCATAGAGGGGGGGAATTGTGGGGTAATGTTAGCAAACTGGTGGGTGTTGCAAGGCCGAACTTACAGCCTAGCAACAAGGCTACGAGCGGGGCTGGGCTGCACGTGCGCGGGAAGGGCTGCAACTGGGGCTGCATGTACACTGGAGGGGCGATTCGCGCACTGGGCGCGGATAAGTCCATGAGCGCAGGGGGCAGGTGCGTTCGCGTGCATAGTGGGTGTACGGGTATTCAACTCCGTGTTGCGCAGCATTAAATTGAAGGCTTGGCTTGACAGTATCTGTGTGATGCCCTGCTTTCCCCGGGGCGAGGCTCCGGTGCATCCTGGGTTGGTTTGCTGGCAAGAGAGCCGGTGACATGGACAGTGGGATAGAGTGCATCCTCAGCAAGTTCGTCAGTGACACCAAGTTGTGTGGTACCATCGACACGCTGGAGGGGAGGGATGCCATCCAGAGGGACCTTGACAGGCTGGAGAGGTGGGCCCGTGCCAACCTCATGAAGTTCAACCAGGCCAAGTGCAAGGTCCTGCACCTGGGTCATGGCAATCCCAGGCACAAATACAGGCTGGGCGGGGAATGGATTGAGTGCAGCCCTGAGGAGAAGGACTTGGGTGTGCTGGTGGACGACAAGCTTAACATGAGCAGGCAATACGCCCTTGCGGCCCAGAAGGCCAACCGCATCCTGGGCTGCATCAAGAGAAACGTGGCCAGCAGGTCAAGGGAGGTGATTCTGCCCCTCTACTCTGCCCTGGTGAGACCCCACCTGGAGTACTGTGTCCAGTTCTGGAGCCCCCAACACAAGAAGGACATGGACCAGTTGGAGAAGGTCCAGAGGAGGGCCACGAAGATGATAAAAGGGCTGGAGCACCTCTCTTATGAGGACAGGCTGAGAGAGTTGGGGCTGTTCAGCCTGGAGAACAGGAGGCTCCGGGGAGACCTTAGATTGGTCTTCCAGTACCTCAAGGGGGCCTACAAGAAAGATGGAGAGAGGCTGTTTAGTAGGGCCTGTTGCGATAGGACAAGGGGTAATGGTTTTAAAATAGAGGTGGGTAGATTTAGATTAGATATTAGGAAAAAATTTTTCACACTGAGGGTTGTAGAACACTGGCCCAGGTTGCCCAGAGAGGTGGTGGATGCCCTATCCCTGAAAACGTTCAAGGCCAGGCTGGATGAGGCTCTGAGCAACCTGATCTAGTTGGGGATGTCCCTGCTCCTTGCAGGGGGGTTGGACTAGATGACCTTTGAAGGTCCCTTCCAACTCTAACCATTCTATGATTCTATGGAAAAAACTTCCACAACCTAAAATATCAGAACAGTGTAAAGCTGTGCAGACTAGCAGATTCTCCTATCTCAACACACTACTGGTCTGAACAATAAGTTGAAATGACTCCAAAAAGGTACAAGTCTGTGATACACAGGTAGACAGAACCCCGAATAACACCTGCAAAAAAACAAAAAAGACAGTCTGTTGTGTATTGAAGTGACATCTATTCTGCTACTTACAGATCCTCTGTATCTACTGAAGACAGAGGCTGACATATCCAGAGAAGAGTATTTGACCCCCTTACACATTGACAATGAACTCTGTGACAGTGCCTAAGGCATCCTTGGTAAAATTTGCATGAAAATAAAGCAAAGATTCATCACTATAGGAGAAACAGCTGTGGGAGGTGAGTCCTACATGAGAAAATATGGTAAAACATAAAGAGAGAAATGAGATACCAGACAAAAGGTTAAGATATATACTATTTATGCTGAACTCAGAGGCTGCCTCTGTCTGAATGCTCTCCTGAAGAACCTGTACAGCACAATTGCTCTTTCTCACCAAGTGACAAAATCTTCCTAAGTAATATATTGAAAACATTGCTAAGCAAAACCTTAATTCTACTTGATGTTAAGAAATATTTATAATTTTGGGGAAAAAAATTAAACAGACACCATAAGGTCCATAGTAACAGTTAAAAGTTCAAAGGAGATGATCCTTTTCCAAAAGGAGAAAAAGTATAGAAATACAAAGAACTTTAATTCTGCTATTAAGTAGCCAGTAATAAAAGTAAGACTGAAATAAAAAGTGTGCTAGTTTAGCAGTTACTTTCAAAATAAAAGTATGTTAATTTATTATCACAATCATAATTTCTTATCGTACACTCTGATGTTACTGAAATGAATCAGCAGTGATTGTTGAACTGCCATATGTGGCATAGAGTAACAGCAATACAGTTGACTCCTTTGAAATCACAATTGTGCGTTCTGGAGATAGTAGCTGTCCATATATACACAATAAAGGTACAAAATGTGCTAAATACAACCTTACTACCTTCTTATTTGCTCGAAGTTGTCTAGTCAATGGACTTGCAAAGTGGTGCTGAAAAATAACATTTCTGAGCAGTCATAAAACAATTCAGAGAAACATACATTCACTGCATTCTTCATACAGTTTGTGAAAATGTAGGCACTGGTGAGCTTCTCAAAACTCTCTCTAGAAATTCAATTTAGATTTATTTATGTAACATCACTTCATACAAAGTAGATTTCAAGGCTGTCCTGGGTGGAATGCAGTACAGTAACAGCATGAGATATTTAGGATGTTTATGAGGTTCCTAAGAGATTTTACAAGAAATTTCCCTGAATGCTAGTAGAACATGGCAGTCATGTAATCAAAAGATATGTTACAACAGAAATAGTGGTCATCTTAAAGCCTGTCAAGAAACAATTTGTGTTTGTATGAGCATCAAAGGGGACTAAAAAGACATTTCAGTAGCAAATGAACTAGTATTAGGGCTTGTCAGTCCTTTCCACTTTTCAGTAGGTGTGCACTGTAGTCACTATGGTAACTGCAAAGTAGTACAAAATCATAAGCAAGATGCCAATGACTCGTATGTTGAGTAAATGTTTAACATTGTTAGATTCTTACTAGCACCTTAGTTATTGTAAAGTTAGAATGAGTTGTCATCTGCACTGGAATGCCTTCAAGTTGTCCAAAATGAAGGTGTAGCTGAAGACAACATGTTCGGTTGTTTATGAATTCATAGAATCATAGAATGGTTAGGGTTGGAAGGGACCTTCAAAGGTCATCTAGTCCAACTCCCCTGCAAGGAGCAGGGACATCTTTAGATCAGGTTGCTCAGAGCCTCATCCAACCTGGCCTTGAAACTGAAATTCCTGAAACTTTAATTCATCTGGCTTAAATTTCTCACATAATTTCTTGAAAAGAAACAGGCATCTAAAAGTTTCCAGAAATTTTATGATATCAAAGAAAAAATAGTTTTAGAAAATATTTATCTTTTTAGGGGAATCGAGATAAAGTGTATTTGAAAAACTATAGAAATAAAACCAATATTAAAGAGAGGTAAATAAAGAAATTAGATCTTCTGGATTTTAATAAGACTGCTAAAAAAGTAAGATGTAAATGCAGACATTCTGATACTTTGTACTGTAGCATTGACTCAGTGTCCTGGTTTCAGCAGGGATGGAGTTAATTTTCTTCTCAGTAGCCAGTGTGTTTTGGATTTTGTGTGTGAAGAATGTTGATAAAAACATTCTGATGATACGAGTTGTTGTTAATGAGACCAAGGACACTGTCTGGCTTTCCAAGTCTCGTTAATGTGCAGATGCGGGAAGCTGGGCAAAAGACAGACAGAATAATTGATCCAAACTGGCCAAAGAGAGTATTCCATGCCATAAACGTCATGCTCAGTATATAAGTGGGGGTTGCCCATGGGAGGGGGCATCATTTTCCTTTTCTGTTCGGGCATTCTTGTTGGGTATCCGTTCGGGCACCCTTGGCATCCTTTTCTTCTCTCTTGCTTGCTGGCATCGTTCCCTCTACCTTGCTAGCTTGCTGTCCCCCCTTTGCTTGCTGCTCGGTGTTGTTCCTGTGATCGCTGCTCAGGACGGGCTGCGTCGGTCATTCGGACATCGGGTGGTGAGAAATTGTACATTGTTCATTTTGTATATTTTGTAGATATTAATATCCTTATATCCTGTTAGCTTTGTAGTTTTTAGTATTTTTAGTAAACTGTTTTTATCTCAACCCACGAGTTTTCCTTTCTTCCCAATTTCTCTCCCCCGTCCCACTGGGTAGGGGGAGGGTGAATAAGAAACTGTGTGGTGATCCGGGCTAAACCACCACACTCAGGATAAATAGCAACTGAGATATATTAAGGCTGTTGATGTGGTCTACCTGGACTTCAGCAAGGCCTTTGACACGGTCTCTCACAGTATTCTCCTAGGGAAACTGGCTGCCTGTGGACTGGGTAGGTATACCCTTCTTTGGATAAAGAATTGGCTAGGGGGCCGTGCCCAGCGGGTGGTGGTTAATGGAGTCAAGTCCAGCTGGCAGCCTGTTACAAGTGGTGTCCCCCAGGGGTCAGTACTTGGGCCCATCTTGTTCAATATCTTTATTGATGACCTAGATGAGGGGATTGAGTGTACCCTCAGTAAGTTTGCAGATGACACCAAGTTGGGTGGCGGTGTTGATCTGCCTGAGGGTAGGGAGGCCCTTCAGAGGGATCTGGATAGGCTGGATCACTGGGCTGAGCTGAATGGCATGAGGTTCAACAAGGCCAAGTGTCGGGTCCTGCACTTTGGCCACAATAACCCCATGCAGCGCTATAGGCTCGGAGCTGAGTGGCTGGAGGACTGTGAAGAGGAAAGGGACCTGGGGGTGTTGGTTGATGCTCAGCTGAACATGAGCCGACAGTGTGCCCAGGTGGCCAAGAGGGCCAACGGCATCCTGGCCTGCATTAGAAATAGTGTGGCCAGCAGGAGCAGGGAGGTAATCATCCCCCTGTATTCGGCACTGGTGAGGCCGCACCTTGAGTATTGTGTTCAGTTTTGGGCCCCTCACTACAAGAAAGACATTGAAGCCCTGGAACGTGTCCAGAGAAGGGCAATAAAGCTGGTGAAGGGTCTGGAGCACAAGTCTTATGAGGAGTGGCTGAGAGAGTTGGGATTGTTTAGTCTGAAGAAGAGGAGGCTCAGGGGAGACCTCATTGCACTCTATAGCTTCCTGAAGGCAGGTTGTGATGAACAGGGGTTTGGCCTCTTCTTCCAGGCAACAAGCAGGACCCGAGGAAATGGCCACAAGTTGTACCAGAGGAGGTTTAGATTGGACTTGAGGAAAAACTTTTTCTCTCAAAGAGTGGTAAGGCACTGGAACGGCCTGCCCAGGGAGGTGGTGGAGTCTCCGTCCCTGGCAGTGTTCAAGAGGCGGCTTGATGAGAAGCTACAGGATATGGTTTAGTAGCTGTGGCAGCAATGGTAGTGGGAAGACGGTTGGACTAGATGATCTTATAGGTCCCATCCAACCATGTGATTCTGTGATTCTATTCTATAATTGACTTTTTTATGCCTTCTTAAAAAATCGCATATTCTGGAACCAGCAACTGTGTAAAATAATCCATGCAGTCTCATTAGTTGTATATATCCTCTGTCCATCCTCCCAATTTACTGTGCATTCCATTCAGATTTTGTATTTAATTCAGTTTCAGATTAGAAATCAACATCTTTGAGATTCAGTATATTTTGTCATATATTTGTTTCTCAACATAATACAGCCCAGTCCAACCTGGAGCTTTGGAGCATTAAGGCAATGCAAGTGATAAATAAAAAAATAGTAAGAAGCTAATAGATTTCTTCCTCATATACTAGTTTCTTTAAATGTATTCTTCAGAGAATATGCTATGATGTCTACAATGCATATTAGGCAACAACTAGGCTCCTGACCAAGGAGTTTTAAATTAGATCATTGACACAACAAGAAATAGAGGGTATGGAATAGGGAAGACACTATGGAAAACAGGGAAAGAACAAATGGAAATTATTCCAGAGAAATTTTAGTAAGAGCTGGATTATTCCATTTATTATGTCAAGTCAACAGACTTGAAATTGTACTGATACTGTTTGTACTTTTAATCAACAGGATGAAACCACAGAGTGTATAACTTATTAAAAATGTCCTGATTTCGGCAGGGATGGTGTTAATTTTCCTCTCAGTAGCTGGTGTGTTTTGGATTTTGAGTGTGAAGAATGTTGATAAAACACCCTGATGGTATGAGTTGTTGCTAATGAGACCAAGGACACTGTCCTGCTTTCCAAGTCTCGTTAACGTGCGGATGCAGGAAGCTGGGTGAAAGACAGACAGGATAATTGACCCAAACTGGCCAAAGAGAGTATTCCATGCCATGAACGTCATGCTCAGTATATAAGCAGGGGCTGCCCATGGGGGGGACATGCATCCATTTTTCCATCTTGTCTTTTTCTCTCGCTTTCTGGCATTGTTCCCTCTACCTTGCTGGCTCCCTTTTCGCTCCTTTGCTTGCTGCTCGGTTTCATTTATGTGATTGCTGCTCGGGACGGGCTGTATTGGTCATTCGGACATCGGGTGGTGAGAAATTGTGTATTGGTCATTTTGCCTATTTTAATATCCTTATATTTAATTATTATTGTAGTTTTCCTTTGCTATTCTAGTAAACTGTCTTCATCTCAACCCATGAGTTTTCCTTTCTTCACAATTTCTCTCCCCCATCCCACCAGGGAGGGGGAGGGTGAGCGAGAAACTGTGTGGTGACGAGGGCTAAACCATCACAACAAAAAGCCATACAAAATAAGTTTATTTTGATGATAGATTTTATAAGGCATTTTTGAACAAAAGTGGAAAATAATAGACCCAGTGAAATGTACAACAGTGAAGAGGAAAACAGTTAAAAGCAGGAAAAGATGCAAAGAAAACCAGAAGGATAATAGGAGAGTCAGGATAGCAAAGTGTTACTGTTACCCATATTCTGTAGTTGTCCTACTATGTCCTTTCTCTTGGCAGCAGTTATATTCACCTTTTGAATCTTGTTCAGTTTTGTAAATTGAAGAAATGCATTTTCTTGCTTCAAATTTGACATGTCTGCATACTTTCTATTGACATGGATCATAGATGGAAAGAAACTTGACAGTTATAAAGTGTGTGCTTGGTTTTCACCTTTTACTGTAACTTGGCATAACTGAAAATTCATTTATTCAAAAAAGTCTATAAAAGATGAGGCTTAAGTGTTAAGCATTATTTACACAAAAACATAAGCTGCTCCCTCAGAATGGGAGCAGTAAATGCTCTAGTAAATGCTCCATTTTTACCATCCACAAGGATTAAATTAAAAAAAGACTAAAATTGCCTTTGTATTAATATAGCAAGGAATTCCTGGGAGTACTAACCAAAGGCAGTTGATAAATAAGACTACTTCATACATTTTGATGTCTTTTAAAATAATTTTGACTTGGGAATATATACATTAAACAAACGTGGATGTACAGTCTAGTCCTTCAAAGCCTAAAACATAAGCAAAGGAAGCTGCATATGGAATCCAAATCTCAGAGCTGAGTGTCTTTTCAGTGCATGGACAAGAGCTAGGATATTCAAAAGGCTAATCCCACAAGTCCACAAACTAAGCATGTAACTGCCTAAAACTTGCCAGGAGAAAAAAAAATAAACAGGATTACATTCTTACTCCCACTCCTTTCTGAGTGATTCAGGACCATGCCAGATAATTTCACCCCCTGAAGATCCAGAAGCACAGAAGTCCTCACCTTGGGAATGGTGTCAGCAGTGCTTGAGGAATTGACTCAGTCTTTTCCTTTCAAAAGGCAAGTTATAGGAGGATGCATTATTCCTTTCAAAGTTGTATCCTCAGGCAGAAGGAAATGCAAGACTTATAAAGGCAAATACATATGCCAAGAGAGTAAAAGATGGCATGATGTTTTACCTAATGGCTAAAACATTCATCTATAACAGGGAGCCCCAGGTTGTGAAGTAATCCTTGGAGCAAGAACAGGAACATAGGGCATCCAAAATCCAGGTGATTCTCTGCATGAGTGTGTCAAATGTGCTCAGTTTCTAGATCCCCAGGACTTAGCATGGAATTAGGCAAATAGATGTTTAAGTCATGGCAATTCTAAGAAAAACACAAACAGAACAGTAAGAAGTGAGAGGTCTTCCAAAACAAACGGAGAAGTGCCCATTAACTTTATAGATTTTCCACAACTAAGCTTTTTTATCTGGAGGTACTTTGAAGGTCACAATTTGGACTCAGGTACTTACTATGTAATTAAGTATTGTTTCAGGTGCCAATTTCCCTTTGCCATTTTTGTGACCTTTAAGATAGGGACATTATACCACGCTGAATAATGCCTAACAGTGAGAATAGAGATATCATAACCTGTATGGAGGCTACATCTAAATTAATCCTCTATGCTACAACATTTTCAGAATCACAGACCATCCACTGAATCCTTCAAATTATTTAACTCACAAAAAGTTAGGCAATGAAAAGGCTTACATTAGACCTCTTTTTAATCAACTGAAATAAAAAAAAAATTAAAATGCATGTGTTGAAAGAGACTGGTGACCAGTAAACTAAGTAGATGGAAGGTTCCATCTATTTAGTCATGTTGAGGGTTTTAGGGATGAAGTGGTCAACTAACAAAATCAAACAGCTAGGGACTGAAAGCTTCCTAGTTATCTTTTTAAAAACATAGTAACATGAAAAGCTTCTACAGGTACGTTGGAAACAAAAGGACATGCAGGGAGAATGTAGGCCCCCTCAGGAAGGAAACAGGTGATCTGGTTACCCGGGACATGGAGAAGGCTGAGGTGCTCAATGACTTTTTTGCCTCAACCGTCACAGATAAGGGCTCTTGTCACGCCACCCAAGTTGTGGAAGGCAAAAGCAGGGACTGGGAGAATGAAGAAGTGCCCAGTGTAGCAGAAGAGCAGATTTGGGACCATCTAAGGAACCTGAAGGTGCACAAGTCCATGGGACCCAGTGAGATGCATCTGCGGGTCCTGAGGGAACTGGCAGATGAAGTTGCCAAGCCACTGGCCATCATATTTGGGAAGTCGTGGCACTCTGGTGAGGTCCCCGATGACTGGGAGAAAGGGGTAACATAACCCCCATTTTTAAAAAGGGGAACAAGGAAGATCCAGGGAACTACAGGTCGGTCAGCCTCACCTCTGTGCCTGGCAAGGTCATGGAGCAGATTCTCCTGGAAACCATGCTAAGGCACATGGGGAGCAAGGAGGTGGTTGGTGACAGCCAACATGGCTTCACCAAGGGCAGATCGTGCCTGACCAATTTGGTGGCCTTCTATGATGGGGTGACAGCATCGGTGGACAAGGGACGAGCAACGGACATAGTCTACCTGGACTTGTGCAAGGCATTTGACGCTGTCCCACACGACATCCTTCTCTCTAAAATGGAGAGACAAGGGTTTGATGGATGGACCACTCGGTGGATAAGGAGTTGGCTGGATGGCAGCACTCAGAGAGTGGTGGTCAACGGCTCAATGTTCAGGTGGAGACGGGTGACGAGTGGCATCCCTCAGGGGTCCGTGTTGGGCCCGGCCCTGTTCAACATCTTTGTCAGTGACATGGACAGAGGGATTGAGTGCACCTTCAGCATGTTCGCCGATGACACCAAGCTGTGTGGTGCTTTTGACACGCTGGAAGGGAGGGATGCCATCCAGAGGGACCTTGACAGGCTGGAGAGGTGGGCCCTGTGGGGTAACGTTAGCAGGGCTGCATGTATGCAGGAGGGGTGGTCCGTGGCGATTCACGCACTGGACGCGGATGAGTCCACAAGTGCAGGGGGCAGGTGCGTCCATGTACGTGGTGGGCACGGGTAAGTCCATGAGTGCAGGGGGCAGGTGCGTCCACGTACGTGGTAGGCACGGATAAGTCCATGAGTGTAGGGGTAGGTGCGTGGCGGGCATAGATGGGTCCATGGGCACAGGGGGGCGGGTGTGTTCGCGTGCGTAGTGGGTGTACGGGTATTTAACCCTGTATTGCGCAGCATTAAATTGAAGGCTTGGCTTGACGGTATCCGTGTGATGCCCTGCTCTCCCCGGAGCGGGGCTCCGGTGCGTGCCGGGTAGGTTAGCTGGCAAGAGAGCCGGCAGGCCCGTGCGAAACTCATGAAGTTCAACCAGGCCAAGTGCAAGGTCCTGCACCTGGGTCGTGGCAATCCCAGGCACAAATACAGGCTGGGCAGAGAATGGATTGGGAGCAGCCCTGAGGAGAGGGACTTGGGAGTGATGGTGGACGAGAAGCTCAACATGAGCTGGCAATGCACCCTTGCCGCCCAGAAAGCCAACCACATCCTGGGCTGCATCAAGAGGAGTATGGCCAGCAGGTCGAGGGAGGTTATTCTCCCCCTCTACTCTGCCCTGGTGAGACCCCACCTGGAGTACTGTGTCCAGTTCTGGAGCCCCCAACATCAGAAGGACATGGACCAGTTGGAGAAGGTCCAGAGGAGGGCCACGAAGATGATAAAAGGGCTGGAGCACCTCTCTTATGAGGACAGGCTGAGAGAGTTGGGGCTGTTCAGCCTGGAGAACAGGAGGCTCCTGGGAGACCTTATAGCAGTCTTCCGATACCTCAAGGGGGCCTACAGGTAAGATGAGGAGAAACTCTTTAGCAGGGCCTGTTGTGATAGGACAAGGGGTAATCGTTTCAAACTAGAGGGAGGTAGATTTACATTAGATCTCGGGAGAAAATTTTTTACACTGAGGGTTGTAGAACACTGGAACAGGTTGCCCAGAGAGGTGGTGGAAGCCCCACCCCTGGAAACGTTCAAGGCCAGGTTGGATGGGGCTCTGAGCAACCTGATCTAGTCGGGGATGTCCCTGCTCCTTGCAGGGGGGTTGGACTAGATGACCTTTGAAGGTCCCTTCCAACTCTAACCATTCTATGATTCCATGAATTCTAGTCATGAACCTGAATTTCTTATCAAAAGAATTCACTGAATGATAAATCAAACATAATAAAGGATTCCAGTAATACTTACAACTGATATGACAACAGTCTTGTATTCTGCAACAGGGAATCCTTCCTCTCAGTCTGTCCAGGTTGCTTGCATGTCTCAGAAAAATAATGGATAAAAAAAGAATCTTTAAAATCTTTTAAGTCTGCCATGAGTTATGTTCCATGATCCAAACAGTTCTGGCATAGACATATTTAGGTTCATCAAAATGGTTCAAAGGGAATGTAAGAAAAACTAGAAAGCAAGGAAGGAGTAAGTGACATATAAGGGGGATTAGGGTGAGGGGAAGGTCCAAGATAAAATTATGAAAAAAATAAATTAAGGTCAAAATCAAAAGTATGCAAGTGAATTGGTGAGTTTGTGGTTCTTGTGGCGAGTAAAGAAAGAGATT
Source organism: Chlamydotis macqueenii (assembly GCF_036417535.1). Classification (NCBI taxonomy): domain Eukaryota; kingdom Metazoa; phylum Chordata; class Aves; order Otidiformes; family Otididae; genus Chlamydotis; species Chlamydotis macqueenii. The sequence goes on along the minus strand of NC_141592.1, from coordinate 14,465,053 downwards.
AAGAACGATTGTGATTTTGTTGGCAACTTGAAGTATTTATTATCACTAGAGAAGTTATTTACCTGTTTGTCTCAAATAGAGTTGTGGCCTTATCTGAAACTGATTGTTAGAAGAAAAGGTGTCAGAACAAAATGGTACCTGAAACAGCAACCAATGACCCAAAGAACAAAAGCATTCATTCCAGAGCTCTATAGGAACATAAGTATGAAATGGCTGTGCAGCTAACAAAAATATACAATGTTCCATTAAACTGGTAGGAGTCTGATTCTCTTACTGCCTCTAGCCCAATTTCTGTTATAGAACAAAATGTTATTTGCTTGCTGATTACAAGGTTTTCTGAAAGAGCACTATTAACAGTGCTACTAACTGATATTTCAGTGCATCATTCTACCTAGTTTAAGGTAATCTTTTCCAGTTGTTATGAAGTCTCCTATTGGAAAAGAAAAAGTAAGTCTGTACCTTATCTATTAAAGAAAAGGATATTAATATGGACCTCATTTAACAGTGTTTTAAGATTTACTGGTAAAAAGCAGAAGTGTATTTAATTCTTACTGGTGTGTTCTGTTTGAACTGGTGAGCACTAATATGGAAAAGGCAAGTCTTTCACTGTCATTAATATACCACCTAGGAATTTTATCTTGAAATATCCTTGAGTAATTCTTGATAAATTAAAAAGTAAAGCTACAAGATTTTCTACTTTCTGCATGAAAACACAGTAGAGGGCATGGACATTTAAAAAATATTAACTCCAAACAATGGTGTGGTCTTAATTCCTGTGTGTTTCTGAAATAAAATAGAGAACAGAAGCTTATAAGGATTCATTCTAAAAATTGAGACCCACTTGTTTAACAAAACTGCTGCTATCGTTGACTTAAAAACATCATGTCAATTTTAGGAGCTTCTTTATTCTCTTAAAACTATCAATTATGTGAAGCAGTGAAAAAAACAATCCTTCTCTATTATTTTTTTAAATCTAATTCTTCTAAGCAGGCTAAGGAGGAGGATAGACTTAAACTTCCCTAAAGTTCTTGAATGAGCACGTAGATGTGGGTAAAGCCCCATCTCTCATCTTCTAAGAGTTATGATTTTTTTTTTTTTTTTTTACTGATGTGGCATTTTAAACCCATGTATAGATGTGCAGCTTATTTCATCTATGGAACACAAAGAATCATGTGAAACAGTTTTATACCATTGTGAGACCAAGACACAGAATCACAGAATCATAAAATGGTTAGGGTTGGAAGGGACCTTCAAAGGTCATCTAGTCCAACCCCCCTGCAAGGAGCAGGGCCATCCCCGACTAGATCAGGTTGCTCAGAGCCTCATGCAACCTGGCCTTGAATGTTTCCAGGGATGGGGCATCCACCACCTCTCTGGGCAACCTGTTCCAGTGCTCTACAACCCTCAGTGTAAAAATTTTTTTCCTAATATCCAATCTAAATCTACCTGCCTCTATTTTAAAATCATTACCCCTTGTCCTGTCACAACGGGTCCTACTGAACAGCCTCTCCCCATCTTTCCTGTAGGCCCCCTTGAGGTACTGGAAGACCGCTTGTCGTAGCTCAGCCCCGATCGGGACCAGACTACGCAGTCTCTCTCTCACTCCCCCCACCCTCCGAGAGAATAGGAGGAGATGATATAAGAAAAACGGCTCGAGGTTTGAGATAAGGACAGGGAGAAATCCTTAAAGTTACCGTCACGGTCAAAACAGACTCGAGTTGGGGAAAACTATTCATTTATTCCTAAAACTAGCAGGAGAATGAGAAAGAGAACAAGATAACCTCTCCCCACCCCTCCCTCTTCCCGGGCTTAACATTATCTCTACCACCTTCCCCCCCGAGTGGCACAGGGGGGGAAAAAGGGAATGGGGGTTGCGGTCAGTTCATCACGCGTTGTTTTACACCACTGCGTCATGGTCGAGGGAAGAACTCCTCACATTCCTCCCCTGCTCCATTTTGTGGTCCCTCCCATGGGCCACAGTCCTTCGTGAAACTGCTCTGGCGTGGGTCATCTCTTCCACGGGTTGCGGTCCCTCCAGAACAGCTGTCCCAGCGGGCCCTCCATGGGCTACAGCCTCCACCTGCTCTGGCGTGGGGTCCTCCATGGGCCGCAGGTGGATCTCTGCCCCTCCGTGGACCTCCATGGGCTGCAGGGGGACAACCTGCTCCACCATGGTCTTCACCACCACCTGCAGGGGAATCTTGGCCAGGAGCCGCATTACTCCTCCCCCTCCTTCTTCACTGACCTTGGCATCTGCAGCCGTTCCTCACAACAGGCTGGCAGACGCCTCTCAGGATCCTTTTTACATCTTATTCACTTCTCATCTCCTCTCCACTTCTTGCAGCCAGGCCGGGCTGAGTTGGGCCCAGTCTGCTGCCCGGCAGGAGGCCAGAGGGTGAGGCCTGCAAGGCCCACAAGGCTCTCACCTCCCTGTCTCTGCCCCTGCTCAGCTGCTTCACATCTTCTCCTCCTCTTTTTCTGTTTTCCCCTTCTTAAATACGTTGTCGCAGAGGCGTTATCACGGGACATTCTGCTACCAATTGGCTCGGCCTTGGCCAGCAGCGGATCCGCCCTAGGCCCGACCGAGTCCACTAAACAAAGGGGAGCGACTTCTAGCAGTTTCCTACAGAAGCTACCACCTTAGGCCACCCCCTCACTAAACAAAACCAGAACACTGTTATAAGGTCTTCCCGGAGCCTCCTCTTCTCCAGGCTGAACAGCCCCAACTCTCTCAGCCTGTCCTCATAGGAGAGGTGCTCCAGCCCTTTTATCACATTCGTTGATTGATGTAGTTGCAAATACAGTCTCCATAATATTTGTAAAGTCATGGCAGTCAGGTGAAGTCCCTGGTGACTGGAAAAAGGGAAACATTGCACCCTTTTTTAAAAAGGGTAGAAAGGAGGACCCTGGGAACTACTGACCTGTCAGACTCACCTCTGTGCCTGGGAAAATCATGGAACAGATTCTCCTAGAAGCTATACTAAGGCACATGGAGGACAGGAAGGTGGTACGAAACAGCCAGCGTGTCTTCAGCAAGGGCAAGTCCTGCCTGACCAACCTGGTGGCCTTCTATGATGGAGTGACTACATCAGCGGACAAGGGAAAAGCTACAAATGTCGTCTACCTGGACTTCTGTAAAGCCTTTGACACAGTCTCCCACAATGTCCTTCTCTCTAAATGGGAGAGATATGGATTCGATGGGTGGACTGTTTAGTGATGAGGAATAGGATGGAGGGTCACATCCAGAGAGCAGTGGCCAGTGGTGCAATGTCAGATGGAGATTCGTGACAAGTGGTGTCCCTCAGGGGTCCGTTGTTGGATATCTGGAGAATCAGGGACACTTAGTGAACAATCCAGACTGAATGGAATTGTTACGTTTTGGTGGCGGCAGCGGCGCGGGCTGCGGGAATGAGGTAAAGGCAGGAGGGGCGGGGGAGCATGGCAGGAAGCTTGGCGGGCAGGGAGCAATGGCGAGCGGAGTGGAGCAAGCCCGGCCCCATGGCGGGTTTATTTTATTTTTATTTCTTTTTAAGGATCGCAGGTAGGTGCAAATGAACTTAAACTGCGGTCCAATAGAACCCCTGTCGCTCCAGCCAGCAAGTCGGCTTTGCTCGGGGCCCAGCTGAGGTGTCTCTATACCAATGCACGCAGCATGGGGAATAAACAGGAAGAGCTGGAGATGCTTGCACACGAGCAGGGCTACGACCTCATTGGCATCACAGAGACGTGGTGGGACGACTCGTATGACTGGAGTGTCAACATGGAGGGGTATAGGCTTTTTAGAAAGGACAGGAAGGGGAGACCAGGAGGGGGTATCGCTCTCTACGTCAGCAACCAGCTGGAGTGTGCGGAGCTCCACCTGAGGATGGAGGAGGAACTGACAGAGAGCTTATGGGTAAAGATTACAGGATGGGGACGGACAGGGGACATTACGGTGGGGGTCTGTTACAGGCCGCCTGGCCAGGAAGACAGAGCGGACGAGGCGCTCTATAGGCAGATAGGAGCAGTCTCATGGTCACAGGCCCTGGTCCTCATGGGGGACTTCAACCACCCTGACATCTGTTAGAGAAACAACACGGCAGGGCACAGGCAGTCCAGGAGGTTCCTGGAATGCGTGGACAACAACTTCCTCCTGCAGGCGATAGAGCAGCCGACAAGGAGGGGTGCCATGCTCGACCTTGTGCTCACCAAAAGGGAGGGGCTGGTGGGGGATGTGAAACTGAAGGACAGCCTTGGCTGCAGCGACCACAACACGGTGGAGTTCAAGATCCACTGGGCAGCAAGGAAACTACATGGCAAGCTCTCAGCCCTGGACTTCAAGAAAGCGGACTTCAGCCTCTTCAGGGACCCGATGGGCAAAATGCCATGGGAGGCGGCCCTGGAGGGAAGAGGGGCCCAGGAAAGTTGGTCCACATTCCAGGAGCACCTCCTCCAAGCTCAGCAGAGGTGCATCCCGATGAAGAACAAGTCGGGCAAAAAGGCCAGGAGGCCCACGTGGATGAGCAAGGAGCTCCTGGACCAAAGGAAAGTAAAGAAGGAAGCCTATAGAGGGTGGAAGCAGAGACAGGTAGCCTGGGAGGATTACAGAGAGGCTGTGCGAGTGGCCAGGGATCAGGTGAGGAAGGCCAAAGCCCTGACAGAATTGAATCTGGCCAGGGATGTAAAAAGCAACAAGAAGAGCTTCTATAGGTATGTAGGGGACAAAAGAAAGTCCAAGGAAAATGTAGGCCCCATCCGGAAGGAAACCAGTGTCCTGGTTACCCAGGACATGAAGAAGGCTGAGGTTCTCAATCACTTTTTTGCCTCAGTCTTCACTGATAAGGGTTCTTGTCCTGCCACCCAAGCTGTAGAAGGTGCAAGCAGGGACTGGGAGGATGAAGAACCGCCCACTGTACTCGAAGAGCAGGAACCTAAAGGTGCACAAGTCCATGGGACCTGATGAGATGCATCCGTGGGTCCTGAGGGAACTGGCGGATGAAGTTGCCAAGCCACTGGCCATCATATTTGAGAAGTCATGGTAGTCTGGTGAGGTCATCGGGACTGGAAGAGGGGTGACGTAACCCCCATTTTTAAAAAAGGAAACAAGGAAGACCCAGGCAACTACAGGCCAGTCAGCCTCACCTCTGTGCCTGGCAAGGTCATGGAGCAGATTCTCCTGGAAACCATGCTAAGGCACATGGAGAGCAAGGAGGTGGTTGGTGACAGCCAACAGGGCTTCACCAAGGGCAGATCGTGCTTGACCAATTTGGTGGCCTTCTATGACGGGGTGACAGCATCGGTGCACAAGGGACGAGCAACGGATATCATCTACCTGGACTTGTGCAAAGATTTTGACGCTGTCCCACACGACATCCTTCTCTCTAAACTAGAGAGACATGGGTTTGATGGACGGACGACTCAGTGGATAAGGAGTTGGCTGGATGGCCGCACTCAGAGAGTGATGGTTAACGGCTCAATGTCCAAGTGGAGACCAGTGACGAGTGGCGTTCCTCAGGGGTCCGTGTTGGGCCCGGCCCTGTTCAACATCTTTGTCAGTGACATGGACAGTGGGATAGAGTGCACCCTCAGCAGCTTCGCCGATGACACCAAGTTGTGTGGTGCCGTCGACACACTGGAAGGGAGGGATGCCATCCAGAGGGACCTTGACAGGCTGGAGAGGTGGGCCCGTGCCAACCTCATGAAGTTCAACCAGGCCAAGTGCAAGGTCCTGCACCTGGGTCAGGGCAATCCCAGGCACAAATACAGGCTGGGTGGAGAATGGATTGAGAGCAGCCCTGAGGAGAAGGACTTGGGAGTGCTGGTGGACAAGAAGCTCAACATGAGCAGGCACATGTGCCCTTGCGGCCCAGAAGGCCAACCACATCCTGGGCTGCATCAAGAGAAGCGTGGCCAGCAGGTTGAGGGAGGTGATTCTCCCCCTCTTCTCTGCCCTGGTGAGACCCCACCTGGAGTACTGTGTCCAGTTCTGGAGCCCCCAACATAAGAAGGACATGGACCAGTTGGAGAAGGTCCAGAGGTGTTGACGCGGAAGTAACGGACACTGCTGACGACCAATATGATCAAGCAAATGCCAATTTATTGTTGATACATCCCGGTTAATATAGCCCTTCTAATTCCGTATCATGGGCAAGCTCTCTACTAATTGGTTAACTATATCATGCACGCGCTCCTAGCTAAAATATGATTCGTTAAGTCTCTATGTTCACACGCACGGCTCTCTCCACCTGCACCCTGCTTCATGTTCAGCCCCCAGTCACGTATGCCAGCTGTTTTCCTTCTTCTCAAGGTTGCTTCGTTTACTTTCTCACAGGAAGCTTCATTACTTTCTCACAGGCGGCCTCATTATTTTCTCACAGGTGGCTTCAGTACTTTCTTACAGGCAGCTTCAGTACTTTCTCACAAGCGGCTTCAGTAATGTCCTTGAGGCCTGCTGCTCACAAACATAACAATTCCATTCGGTCTGGATTGTTCACTAAGTGCCCCTGGTACTCCAGGTATCCAACAAATCCCCCTTTTTGTTTTGAACAATCCAGACCCACTTTCATCATACGTTCCATAGCTTTCACAAAGCATTTTAAAATATACCCCAAAATCATCAGTGTCAACAGCAAACCCATCAATAATACCAACCCATAAACTATCAAATCTTTTAGCCAGCCTGTGACCCCCAAGGATTTCAACCAGTCTGTTAACCTGCTTTCCACTTGTATTGCATGCATGTTGCATCGTAACTCTGCCAACTGATAGCGTATCGACTTAGAGTGATCAGAAACATTCATGCAACACATACCTTCAAAATCTTCACATCCATGTCCATGCGCTAATAACAAAAAATCAATGGCTGCTAGATTCTGCAAAAATATCATGACGCATGCTATCCATGTCTTCTAATAATCCTGATAACATGCTAGAAGTTAAATTCATTTGCTTTTGTGCCCAACAAGCTAATTTATTTAAGTTAGCTAAAGTTTTTGCAGTTGCTGCCCAAGGAACAAATAAAGATAATCCTATCCGCTCAGCTGTACCCAACAGGGTTAAATTGCTGTCACAATGGGGAGTCAATACTTTTAGCGATCTTCTTGCTCGCGTATGATACCGTAATGTTCTCATAGGTGGAGCAAACACTATCAATTTTCCAAAATAACATGGTCCTCCTATAGCCCTTTTTGGTACTCCTGACCTTATTTTACTACAATATCAACTAGGTTCATGGTTGTTTGGGTTTTGTTTTTTGGTTGTTTTTTTTTTGTTTTGTGTTGTTTTTTTGTTTTTGTTTGTTTTGTTTTGTTTTTTGTTTTTTGTTTTTTGGGGTTTTTTTTTTTTGTTTGTTTTTTTTTTGTTTTGGTTTTTTTTTTTTTTTTTTTTTAGCCAGATTGTCTGTATTGAGTTGTTAATCATTTTTTTGCAAGCATGGTATGTTAATGATTATGCCTAGTATGATGCCTAGTATCACAATTCCGATTTTAACCAAGGACAGCAACCACCCAGTTATGCCACACACAAGCTTAGTTAATAAAATTACTGATCACACGTTATACATATTCATGATTACGAAGCAAAGCTAAGTTTCACTACCTTCTAGTAATTTTCTACTATAACATTCTTCTACTATTATAGATATAACAACTCCAGTAACTTTCTTATCTACAAGAGCAGTGACTAGTTTTCTGCAGGCCTCTGTCGAAACAAGCCATAAATTCTGCTAACAATGTTTTGTATCTTAAAGCTTCCCTTCTCATTCCATGGCTTTCTTCCTGAGAGCATGATTGCATTCCTCCCCCAAGGTCGGTGTGCTTTCACTGACACCGTACTGACTCAGCGAAATACCACATCTCCCCCTTCTTTGTTTATGAGAAGAGGCTTGTTTCAACGCTTTATCTATTAAAGTCTGCACACATTTTAAGACACAGAATATAGATCAAAATACATATATAAAAGGAATGAATAAGCATCCTACAACTATTAGTAACAAGCTTATATCAAGTCACCAAAAGATTTCTGAATATATCAAAACCATCACTTTGTTGCTGTTTTTGTACTCCTTTTTGCAAGTTTTGAATACTTTTGTGAATAGATTCTGAATGATCAGACAGATTCATGCAGCAAAGCCCATCAAAATCCTGACAATCATGATTTTGTGCTAATAATAAAAAAAAAAATCTATTGCTGATCTATTCTGTTACTAACCCAACTATGCGAAAGACACCGCTGAGCAAGAGGATGTTTATCAGCCGGGTCAGAGCAGAGAAAGGAGACAGGCGCAGCACCTTCAGGGCGTCCCCTGTTGTAAATAAAGTGTGCTCTGGGTCCTCTCCCCCTCCCCGCCCCGAGTCACCTCTGTTTATACCCTCAGCAGATTCAGTGAAAGAGTACTGACCAGGTGTTGCTGCATGTGTGGCCAGCACATGCAACAAGGCCTGTCAAAATATGTGCTCTGCAGGCTAACAGCGGTTCTGTTTTGTAAAGTAGCATAGTATATAGAATCTACATCAGTTAACAGCGTTGATAGTGCCGATGCAGTTGTATTTATTTGCTTAGCAAGCCAACAGTCCAATTTATTTAGCGTAGTTAATGCCTAGGCACTTGCCACACCAGGTGTAAAGACTGAAGCAGCAATAATTTTACTTAGTTTCCAAAACCCTGTATTATCTTGGCAACCAGATTCAATGCTATGTATGCTTCGTTTAGGTCTTTTATGCTGTCTGGATTTTGATATGTGCTCGCATGATTACGTCATGCTGTGTCGTTGCAATGTATAGGTCTTAAAGCATTTACAATCATTACCCCTCTAGAAACATTAGCTCTTGAATAGTTAAAAAATAGACAGAAGTCCATCTTTACTGATCAAAAAAAGTTCCATCTTTTGTAGTTTTAGCACTCAGCACTTGTGGCTGCTGCTGTTTTACACAGAGTTGCCGTCCTACCGGTATCTGGCAGGTCAATCAAACATGTTCTGAAATACCCGCAGACGATACAGACAGGGATCCACTTGTTTACTGCTCCTGTAAAGACATGAGCGTATCCCTTCCCCCATGTTATAAGAGGGAACGGTCCTTCCACTTATACGAAGCTCAGCTCAGACAGGAGTATCTGTTAACCATGTCAGGGGCGGGGGGGTGGGGGCGCCTGGCGGCGGCTGTGGCCCCGGGCATATAGGAGGAAAGAAAACTAAAACCCGAGGTTTAAGACAAGAATAGGGAGGGATCCTTAAAGCCACCGCTACAGGCAAAACAGACCATCACTAAAACCAAAGCAGGATAATGAAAAAAGGAACAAGACAACCTCCCCCCACCCCTCCCTCTTCCCGGGCTTAACACCATCTCTACCTCCCTCCCCTGCGCCCTGAGCGGGACAGGGATGGGGGGCGGGAAGAGGGAATGGGGGTTACAGACAGTTAATCACGCACTGCTTTATTGATATCAACGGTTTAACGGCTGCACCTACAGCAGCAACCATGACCGGAGCCTTTTCTTGTTCTAACTTTCACTCGACAGCTTCCAGCAGTTGCCCTGTACTAGATCCTTTTGGCAGCACACTAAGGGCTCTCTTAGTTTTTTCATTAGCATTATTAAAGGCAAGCATATCTAAGAACTTTGCTTTCATGTCATCATCCGGATCAGGGTGAGCCATAATTGCAGTGTGCAACCGATCAATAAATTTCCCATATGGTTCTGTGGGACCTTGTCTTATTGACGTAAAGGCAGGTCCGGACTTTTCATTGTACACCCTAGTAAGCGCTCTATAAGCCAAATCTTGGCCCAGTTGTAACACTTCAGTAGCAAATTACGCTTGCCAATCAGATCGTGTGTAGGGTCCCGCTCCCATCAGCATTTGAGTTTGCATCCCGAATAATGGATCACCCTGTTGTCGAGGCGATGCAGCTGCCCTATCACAAGCAGCCTGCCAGTACTGAAAGAACTGCAGCTGCTGCGACGGTAGCAAAAGCATCGGGACAATCGTTCTAATATCATAAGGAGTTAACAACTGTGACAAAAAAAATATGCTGCAACACAGATTGAGTATATGATGATTTTAGCCCATACTGAGTAACTGCGCTTTTAGCTTCCTTCAATATTTTCCAGTCTAATGCTTGCCACACACTTCTCCCAGTATTATTGGTCACAACTGGAAATGCCATGGGCAAAGGCTCTCCTTCTATCAAAGCACCTCGAATCACCTCTTTCCACTGCACTATCGGATTCAAAACCCCGGCCCCTCCCGCCGGCGTCCCTTGCAAAGGTGCAAAAAGACTGATCTCACCCGATGCTCCGTTCGGAACGAATAGGTTGGACGCTGGCAGGTCTCGATGTGGCACAGGCGAAGGAGTTGACAAGTTTCCCAGCGACGCTTCTAGGCGAACCTCTAGGGCTTCTAGCCTTTTTAGTGTCTCTTGCAGCTGTGCATCCTTCAAGCCGGATGAATGTTCATCCCCCTCTTCCTCATGCCGTGGTGGCAGGGAAGAAGGTGGTAACAGGGGATAAACCAGAGCTGTTGGTGCCGGCGAAAAGGCTCGTGACTCTGAGCCTGCACTGGCGCAGTGTGGCGGAGTGCCTGGCGGTGGTACATCTGATGGTGGTGAAAGGCCTTTGGCAGTTTTTCCCTCTGGTGCCCGCATATCTATAGTTATAGGGGCTGTGGCTGCATTTCCTGGAGTCCTTGCTGGGGCTCGAACCCCCCCACCCTCAGCACCAGCCGGGGCGGCGGCAGGGCTCGTTAAACCCGAGAACGGCATGCTAGTAGCGGAGGTGGACCTGCCGGCTGGAGTTAAGGCCGCAAAAGCAGATGTGGCAACTGAACGTTCGGCTTTCATGCTTATCAATGTTTCATTAATTAGCCTCCACACGGTGGAGAGTTTGCTCGCCTCCTTTGATACTTTAGTTATTTCATCCCACAGCTCTTTTCCTATCTTTTCCCATGTCGGGAGTTCAAAAGCATCATCAACTGTGGAGATTAATTCCCTTTTCTTTGCCCACTGCAGCAAAGCTTCTAGGACGGCCAAGTCATAACTCAGTCCTCTCACAGAGAGCATATGTTGGAGGAGCTTAACCACTGCTGACTCCTCTTTGGTCAGTGTGGACCCCATCTCCTCCCCGGCCGCTCGCCTGGCCAAGACGAGATTCCCTCCATACCTTTTGTACCTTTTTGCGCTATAGCGACTTCCCGAGTGCTGGGGCAGCACTCGCCTTCGACCGGCTTCCGCCCCCTCTTCTTTTCCTATTTCGGTTCAGTCGGGATGTCCAACGCCGATCTGAGGGTCCCTGTTCGGGCGCCACCTGTTGACGCGGAAGTAACGGACACTGCTGACGACCAATATGATCAAGCAAATGCCAATTTATTGTTGATACATCCCGGTTAATATAGCCCTTCTAATTCCGTATCATGGGCAAGCTCTCTACTAATTGGTTAACTATATCATGCACGCGCTCCTAGCTAAAATATGATTCGTTAAGTCTCTATGTTCACACGCACGGCTCTCTCCACCTGCACCCTGCTTCATGTTCAGCCCCCAGTCACGTATGCCAGCTGTTTTCCTTCTTCTCAAGGTTGCTTCGTTTACTTTCTCACAGGAAGCTTCATTACTTTCTCACAGGCGGCCTCATTATTTTCTCACAGGTGGCTTCATTACTTTCTCACAGGCAGCTTCAGTACTTTCTCACAAGTGGCTTCAGTGATGTCCTTGAGGCCTGCTGCTCACAAACATAACAATTCCATTCGGTCTGGATTGTTCACTAAGTGCCCCTGGTACTCCAGGTATCCAACACAGAGGAGGGCCACGAATGTGATAAAAGGGCTGGAGCACCTTTCCTATGAGGACAGTCTGAGAGAGTTGGGGCTGTTCAGCCTGGGGAAGAGGAGGCTCTGGGGAGACCTGATAGCGGCCTTCCAGTACCTCAAGGGGGCCTACAAGAAAGATGGAGAGAGGCTGTTTAGTAGGGCCTGTTGCAATAGGACAAGGGGTAATGGTTTTAAAATAGAGGGGGGTAGATTTAGGTTGAATATTAGGAAAAAATTTTTTACACTGAGGGTTGTAGAACACTGGAACAGGTTGCCCAGAGAGGTGGTGGAAGCCCTATCCCTGAAAATGTTCAAGGCCAGGCTGGATGAGGCTCTGAGCAACCTGATCTAGTTGGGGATGTCCCTGCTCCTTGCAGGGGGGTTGGACTAGATGACCTTTGAAGGTCCCTTCCAACTCTAACCATTCTATGATTCTATGATTCTATGAGCAGCAGGCTTCAAGGATATCGTGGAGGCCGCCTGTGAGAAAGTACTGAAGCCACCTGTGAGAAAGTAATGAAGCAACCTTGAGAAGAAGGAAAACAGCTGGTATACGTGACTGAAAACAGAACGTGAAAACAGGGTGCAGGTGGAGAGGACCGTGTGCATGAACAAAGAGACTTCACGAATCATATTTTAGCTAGGAGCATGTGCATGATAAAGTTAGCCAATTAGTAGAGAGCTTGTGCATGATAGGGAATTAGAAGGGCTATATTAACCGGGATGTATCAACAATAAATTGGCATTTGCTTGATCACATTGGTCGTGAGCAGTGTCCGTGACTTCCGTGTCGGCAGTCTGTATTGGGACTAGTACTGTTTAATATCTTCATCAATGACATAGTGGGATCATGCGCACCCTCAGTAAATTTGCAGATGACACCAAGCTGTGTGGTGTGGTTGACACGCCTAAGGGACAGGGATGCCATCAAGAGGGACCTGGACAAGCTCAAGAAATGGGCCCATGCGGATCTCGTGGTTCAATAAGGCCAAGTGCAAGGTCCTGCACCTGGATCGAGGCAACTCCCAGTATCAATACAGGCTGGAGGATGAAGAGATTGAGAGCAGCCCTGCAGAGAAGGACTTGGGGGTACTGGTGGATGAAGAGCTGGACACGAGCTGTCAATGTGTGCTCGCAGCCCAGAAGGCCAATCATATCCTGGGCTGCATCAAAAGGAGCGTGGCCAGCAGACTGAGGGAGGTGATTCTGCCCCTCTACTCTGCTCTTGTGAGACTCCACTTGGAGTCCTGCATCCAGCTCTGGAGTCTTCAGTACAGGAAAGACATGGATCTGTTGGAGTGGATCCAGAGGAGAGCCACAAAAATGATCAGAGGATTGGAACACCTCTCCTATGAGGAAAGGTTGAGAGAGTTTGGTCTGTTCAGCCTGGAGAAGAGAAGACTCCGGGGAGACCTTATTGCAGACTTTCAATGCTTAAAGGGGGCTTATAGGAAAGACAGGGAGAAACTCTTTGTCAGGGCCTGTTGTGAAAGGACGAGGGGTAACAGTTTTAAAATAGAGGGAGGTAGATTCCGACTTGATATAAGGAATTTTTTTTTTACAATGAGGGTGATGGAACACTGGAACAGGTTGCCCAGAGAGCTGGTGGATGCCCCATCCCTGGAAACGTTCAAGGTCAGGTTGGATGAGGCTCTGAAAAATCTGATCTAGTGGAAGATATCCCTGCTCCTTGCAGAGGGGTTGGACTAAATGACCTTTAAAGGTCTCTTCCAACCCAAACTATTCTATGATTCTATTATTTTTTGTCTTGCTGCTTCAGACCTTGATTTTAATACTCAGTTCATCACACTTTGATGTTAACTCATTTAAGAAATTGTATATAGATAGATATATAGATATATATAAATTTTATATGTTTCTTAGAAATTACAGATGTATTCATAGTTTTAAAAGTCTGATACGAAGACTTTATTGTTTCCTTTCTGGTACTGCAGCATCTAGAAGTGAAAACCCTAGACCAATTCATCAATGTCTTCCTGTTTTAGGATTAAACAATCCCAAATCATATCTGCCATTTTTGCCATTTCCATCTCATTCCTCACTGTCAGAATTATTTTTGCCTTCTGCTCCTTTCAAGTTTTAAATCCTCTCTTTATTGTATTCATATAAATTGAGTTTTACTTTGAAATTTATTTTATATTGTCATCAGGATTATCTGCAAAATCACATTTTCCATAAATTTGTATCTCTGACAAGTACACCTCAAAAATCTTTTTATAAGTCTAGCCTGATTTACCTCTTCATTATGAACTGTATAAATTATTCAGCGATATGGTTCTGTTATATGACTATACACATGTACAGAATTCATCTCCTTAACTTAGACAAGCACTACAGATTTTTGTCCAGAAAAAGCCTAACAGATTCTCGTGAGAAATCTACTCTTTCTTGCCATGCAGAACTGGTACACCATTTATCGTTTGAGAAGTCAGACTCTGATAATATAGATTACTTGTTTTTTTTCTGTTACAAAGAGTAGACAGAAACCTGCACAACAGGTTGTGGGAGCACATTTCACACAAGGCTTTGTTTCATTAAAATTTTCAGAATTAATCAGAAACTTGAAACTTTTACTGAGAAAGGCCAGCTCCAATATTTTATCTTCTCAGTCTTGATTGTGAACTCTTACCACATGCATAGACGTGGATGGTTGTTGAAATACAGCACATCTTCCAAAAATTTAGTACCTCCTACCAGGTCTTACTTCCCGATTTTAGCTTGATATCTTGTGATTGTGTCTATCTTTAAATCATCATTGTATGCTGTTGTCTCATTATTTAAAACCTGTGCATGTTGACTCTGAGAAGTGAATTCAAAGAAATCAAAGCTATCTTGCCAAGTTTGACTTTTCTGTTTCAAGTTCATCATTTTTGTTACTAAAACTTTGACAGACAGAATGTAATATCCAGTATCCAGGTATTTAAACTCAGAATGGAAAATAAAGTCTCATCTCCATATATTCTAAAATGAAGAGAGACTGGTAAAATCATGCTGTTCTGCTTTCATTATCACAAACTACAAAGAGGAAATAATTTGCTTAAATTCCTTGCACTGCTAAGATCAGTATGTGAATACAATTTTCAGAAAGATTTGTGAAGCAACTACTACTATACTTATTTTACAAGTAGGTAAACTGCAGTGCTGGGCAACTGTTCTGGTTTTTTTTAGTGAGGGGGGGCCTAAGGTGGTAGCTTCTGTAGGAAACTCCTAGAAGTCGCTCCCCTTTGTTCAGTGGACTTGGCCAGGCCTAGGGCGGACCTGCTGCTGGCCAAGGCCAAGCCAACTGGTAGCAGAATGTCCCATGATAATGCCTCTGCGATAATGTATTTAAGAAGGGGAAAACAGAAAAAAAAGGGAGAAGAGAAGATGTGAAGAGGCTGAGCAGGGGCAGAGGTGCAGAGGGCAAGGCGCAGGCCTCATGGGCCTTGCAGGCCTCACCCTCTGGTCTCTTGCCAGGCGGCCGACTGGGCCCGACTTGGCCTGGCCTGGTTGCAAGAAGTGGAGAGGAGATGAGATGGATGATGTGAAGAGATTCTGAGAGGCATCTGCCAGCCTGTTGTGAAGAACTTTTATTGTGAGAGGAACGGCTGCAGATGCCAAGGTCAGTGAAGAAGGAAGGGGAGGAGTAATGCGGCTCCTGGCCAAGATTCCCCTGCAGGTGGTGGTGAAGACCATGGTGGAGCAGGTTGTCCCCCTGCAGCCCATGGAGGTCCACGGAGGAGCAGAGATCCACCTGGAGCCCGTGAAGGACCCCGTACCGGGGGAGGTGGATGCCTGAAGGAGGCTGTGGCCCATGGAGGGCCCACTGGGGCAGCCGTTCGTGAGAGACTGCACTCCGTGGAAGAGATGACCCACGCTGGAGCAGTTTCATGAAGGACTGTGGTGTATGGGTGGGACCCCACAACAGAGCAGGGTAGGAATGTGAGGAGTTCTTCCCCCGACCATTAAACAGTGGCATAAAACAACGCGTGATGAACTGACGGCAACCCCCATTCCCTCTTCCCCCCTGTGCCGCTCAGGGGGGTAAGGTAGTAGAGATAATGTTAAGCTTGGGAAGAGGGAGGGGTGGGGGGAGGTTATCTTGTTCTCTGTCTCATTATCCTGCTGTTTGTAGTAATAAATGAATAGTTTTCCCCAACTCGAGTCTGTTTTGCCCGTAACGGTAACTTTAAGGATTTTCTCCCTGTCCTTATCTCAAACCTCGAGCCGTTTTCCTTATATTATCTCTCCCTATTCTCTCAGAGGGTGGGGGGAGTGAGAGAGAGACTGCATAGTCTGGTCCCGATCGGGGCTGAACTATGACACTCCCTCAACCTGCTGGTCATGACTCTTTTGATGCAGCCCAGGATGCGGTTGGCCTTCTGGGCCCCAAGGGCGCATTGCCCGCTCATGTTGAGCTTCTCGTCCACCATCATTCCCAAGTCGTCCTCCTCAGAGCTGCTCTCAATCCATTCTCCACCCAGCTGTAATCGGTTCGTAGGATTCCTATGCACAAAGTTCACCCAGCATATGATATTTAAAAGCACAACAGTATTTATTGCTCTGTTATAGCCTTGCATAAGCAGTTACCAGCATAAGCAGTCACAGTTCCTAGCATAAGCAGTTACCAGCGTATTGTTTTCCCTTTATGAGAGTCTTACCACCCCGACTAAGCTGGAGACACTGCCGAGCAGGAGGGTGATGATCAGCGGGGTCAGAGCAGAGAAGGGAGGTAGGCACAGCACCTTCAGGGCATCCCCTGTTGTTTGTAGAGTGTGCTCTGGGTCCTTTCTCTCTCCCTCTGCTCTGAGCCACCTCTGTTTATACCCTCAGCAGATTCAGTGGCAGAGTACTGACCAGGTGTTGATGCACGCGTGGCCAGCGCATGCAGCAAGGCCTGCCAAGTACGTGCCCTGCTGGCTAACAGCGGTTCCCGGATAGCAGCAACATCCTGCTCAATAACAACCCTCCTAGCTCCCCTCTCTGAGATAACAACCCTCCTAGCTCCCCTCTCCAAGGTCGCGTTCTCACAGCTGTGTGCAGCTTGTAATTTCCCACAGTGGCCCTACACAGACCATCACTGAAATCCCTCACACACCAGCCTGTATTTGTGCCTGGGATTGCCCCGACCCATGTGTAGGACCTTGCACTTGGCCTGGTTGAACTTCATGAGGTTTGCACAGGCCCACCTCTCCAGCCTGTCAAGGTCCCTCTGGATGGCATCCCTCCCTTACAGCATGTTGACCGCACCACACAGCTTGGTTGATATCACATCCCCTATCACCCAGTAGCGTCCTAGAAAATCAAACAATACAGTGGACTGCTGAAAACTACACTGAGAGCAATGGGTGGTGGAACCTTTTAACTTTGGGATACACATTTAGCAAAAGCCACCTGGTTAGTCAAGACTAGGGGATCTACCAATCGAGTTGGCCCTGCCCAATCAAAACTTCTATGTACTGTAGAAGGGAATAATGTCCCTGTAGTGTACATAAAAAATATGTTGGGGAAGACGGTCTCGGCTATTCCTGCCGTGGGCAAAGACAAATCCATCCATGGAATTGCTTTTGCTCAAGGACCTGGGTACACTTGGTGGGTAATGCGGAAACATGGGGAAGTCTGATGCATACTTCAAGGGGATTTGATTTTGGGTGAGAATAGCCAGTGATTTGAATTGTATGATGTTAATTGCTATATAATTCTGTATGTCATCACTACTGTGGTTGCTATATGCCATATCAACGGTATTATGGTAGGAAACACCTATATTAATGAAGAATTAATTTTGATGGAATCAGAACTGGCTTCAGCATGCAACAATTCAACACCACACACCATCTCTCCTGCCATGAAGGACTGTTATGACAGATGGAGCCCCAAGTCATGGACTAAATGAACTCAGTGAACATTTTAGAGGGATGACCCATAGACTAAGGGAGTGATATCTGTGTGTATATATCAAAAGACAGGAAAGATGGTAGTGATTAATTGGAATATATTGGAAAGTGTGGGACCTGGACATGACGTAGATGGTATAGAATAAGGGATGGATATTGTCCTGATTTCGACTTATATAGAGTTAATTTTCTTCCTAGTAGCTGATATAGTGCTGTGTTTTGGATTTAGGATGTGAATAATGTTGATAACACACTGATATTTTAATTACTGCTGAGCAGTGCTTACACAGGGTCAAGGCCTCTTCTACCTCTCACCTCGAGTAGACTGGGAGTGTGCAAGAAATTGGGAGTGGACACAACTGGGACAGTTGTCTCCAACTGACCAAAGGGATATTCTATACCGTATGATGTCATGCTCAGTATATAAACTAGAGGGAAGTTGACTGGGGGGTCGTTGCTCGGGAACAGGCTGGATATTGGCTGGTTGGTGGTGAGCAATTGTTTTTTGTATTTGCATCACTTGTATTTCTTGGGGTTTATTTCTCTCTATATTAAATTTTCCTTTTCATTACAATTATTAATATTATGATTTTATTTTATTTCAGTTATTAAACTGTTCTTATCTCAGTCCATGAGTTGTCTCAATTTTACTCTTTCGATTCTCCTCCATCCCACCGGGGGGGCAGGGGAGTGAGTGAGCGGCTGTGTGGTGCTTAGTTGCTGTCTGGGATAAAACCACAACAAGCAGGAATGCCAGTACTAGGCAGTGGGCAAGAACATGGAGTCAAGAGTGGAAAGAGGGATAGTTGAGTTTTACCATCTGTATGGTTAAGGAGTGTTCCAGATACAGCTATATGTTGCCTGTCTGTATATAGGAGACCTACATCTGATAGGCACCAAACCATTTAACACTCAGTAAATTGTAACTAGTTGTGTCAGTTAACCAATTAATTAACCAAATAAGGAAATAACGTAGTTGGTGCCATGTATAGAATGAAATCTGAGAAGTTCTAGCTGAGAAGTCTGGGTTGCCACATATATCAGTCCATCTATGGCTGTGCCACAGTTGTTTTGCTCTGTAAAGACCTAACCACAGGGGTATTCTCAAGTAAATCTCTCTTAGTTATCTCATCCAATCTGAAGCACATCTACAGGATCAGGCCTCACAGAGAAAACAGGCATGGACAAGACTTCTGAAGGTTGGTAGCTAGTATGAATATGCATTGCATATATGACTACACTCAAAATACCAGAAGTCAAAGCACTCAGCTGCAGTAATAGGAACTGTTTCCTTTTCATTAATGCTCAAGATGTGCCTTTTACATTAATCCAGATTTTAAAAAAATAGCAACAGAAATAATCTTCTGAATCTGTTAAAGTAAAAAGTAATTTACTGGCTTCAGTAGGACTACTCATACAGATAGTTGATATTTGAGTGCAGTCTGGGGCATAGTAAAAACTTCATGTCACAATCAGATATGTCAAGTAAGTACTATACAGATATTCATGTTCAGATGTTACTACTACTTTGGAAAAGTAATGATATCTTTTCCCTCTCTTCAGGTATAATCCTTGGATTTTCTCTCCGATCATATAAGATGAGCTATCGGGAAGTCAAGTACTTTTCATTTCCAGGAGAACTACTCATGAGAATGCTGCAAATGTTGGTCCTGCCACTAATTGTATCCAGTTTAGTCACAGGTAAAAAAAAGAAACCATTTCTTTGTTCTGAAGTTTTCTTTTAAATGAATTGATAAACATGCATACACCAAATCATTAAGAAATGAACATTTCATGTGCTAGAACAGAAGTGTTATAACCTGCAGAAAGAGACACCACTGCTTTTGCTATTTTAGCGACAATATAACAAAAGATTTGAATTAATATACATAGAAATTAAAAGATGCTTTCTCCAGTTTCTGTATTCAAACAATACCCTTCTTTTTGATGTTTTTTTTTTCTTTTACATTCTTTGGAGCACTTTATCTTTTTTAATGCCTCTTTTTTTCATAACATTTACATTATTATACAAAGTTTTCTGGCAAAAAAGAGATGTTATCTTTTGATGAGATTTGTCTTCTTATCATACAAGTGCCTCCCAGTGCTAAGCAGATTATACTTCGAGTTTTGTTTTGAAGTAGAGACATTTATTTTCAAGGTGAATACCAACACTTTAAACTTCCTTAGTTGCCGGCTCTCTTGCCAGCTAACCAACCCCGCACGCACCGGAGCCCCGCTCTGGGGAAAGCAGGGCATCACACGGATACCATCAAGCCAAGCCTTCAATTTAATGCTGCGCAACACAGGGTTAAATACCCGTACACCCGCTACGCACGCGAACGCACCTGCGCCCTGCGCCCATGGACCTATCCGCGCCTAGCGCGCGAATCACCGCGGACTGCCCCTCCTGCATACATGCAGCCCTGCTAACGTTACCCCACACTTAGTCAGGCAGGGAATAATCACAGAAAACTCAATGCAATTCACAAATGACAGATTTAATTATTTTTTTAAATCCTTAAGCACATCAGGACTTTTTTTCATGGGATTACAAGAACTTTCACAGTTTACTGCTCCGGAAAAACAGTTTGGTACACTGCCCAATATCTCATTTAGCGCACAAAGGGTTTTTTTTAAAAAGATACTCTTACATATTTGCTACAGAACTCACACTCAAGTAAATATATAGGTATTATTATATTATTAAATATTTGGGCCTGGCCCTGTTTAACATCTTTGTCGGTGACATGGACAGTGGGATAGAGTGCACCCTCAGCAAGTTCACTGACAACACCAAGCTGTGTGGTGCCGTCGACACGCTGGAGGGGAGGGATGCCTTCCAGAGGGACCTTGACAGGCTGGAGAGGTGGGCCCGTGCCAACCTCATGAAGTTCAACCAGGCCAAGTGCAAGGTCCTGCACCTGGGTCGTGGCAATCCCAGGCACAAATACAGGCTGGGCGGGGAATGGATCGAGAGCAGCCCTGAGGAGAAGGACTTGGGAGTGATGGTGGATGAGAAGCTCAACATGAGCCGGCAATGCCCCCTTGCGGCCCAGAAGGCCAACCGCATCCTGGGCTGCAGGTCGAGGGAGGTGATTCTGCCCCTCTACTCTGCTCTGGTGAGACTCCACTTGGAGTCCTGTGTCCAGTTCTGGACCCTCCAACATAAGAAGGACATAGACCACTTGGAGAGGGTCCAGAGGAGGACCACGAAGATGATCAGAGGGCTGGAGCACCTCTCCTATGAGGACAGGCTGAGAGAGTTGGGGCTGTTCAGCCTGGAGAAGAGGAGGCTCAGGGGAGACCTCATAGCAGTCTTCCAGTACCTCAAGGGGGCCTACAAGAAAGATGAGGAGTAACTCTTCAGTAGGGACTGTTCTGATAAGATGAGAGATAATGGTATTAAAATAGAGGGACTTAGATTCAGACTAGACATCAGGAAAAAAAAATTTTACAATGAGAGTGGTAGAACACTGGAACAGGTTGCCCAGAGAGATGGTAGATGCCCCATCCCTGGAAACATTCAAGGCCAAGTTGGATGAGGCTCTGATCAACCTGATCTGGTTGGAGACGTTCCTGCTCCTTGCAGGGGGGTTGGAGTAGATGACTTTAAAGGTCCCTTCCAACCCTACCTATTCTATGAGTCTATGATTCTATGATTATAAATTAGAACAATGAAAATGAAGTAATAATTACAGAAGCTATGAGCTCTTATGTAAGTTTTGGTACTTTCATGAAAGAAACAATGCAGAATCACATTCAGAGATTATGGGTATGCATACTGCAGGTATGCAGTTTTCTCCATGACTTTCTATCTTCTGATGTTTATGTTAACAGGCATGTACTAATACTCTGCTTGGGAGAAGATAGAAGTTACTTGCATATCTTTCATTTTACTGTTTATAGGAAAATATATTTATATGAATATCTGTTTTCTTAATCTTTTTTGTGGTTTAGACACATATCCAACTGTGTACTCTATGCTGGTCTTTATTCTCTGCAGTCTTTCAAATTGGAGAACTCCTAAGTCAGCAATCCCAATCAGTATGTCTTACAAAGTCAAAGGCAAAATTAAGGCACACTGCATGGGAGGAGGCATAAATAACCAAAGAAATAGATTAAATTCTCATTTGGATTATTTTCTAACCAAGTCTAGCCTGACTTCTTACACAAACACAAGGCTGACAATTTTTCTCCATTTCTGCTTTGAATTTGCTGCAGTTACAGGAGTTCAAAATATTTTATATTTTCTTATTTCATTATAACTTGAAGCATTTGACATAAACAATTTACTTGACGGAATTATTTTAAAGTATGCATTGTCTCTAAAAAGCGTATAAAATAAATATATATGCTGTTCTGGTTTTGTTTAGTGAGGGGGGGCCTAAGGTGGTAGCTTCTGTAGGAAACTGCTAGAAGTCGCTCCCCTTTGTTTAGCGGACTCGGCTGGGCCTAGGGCGGGCCCACTGCTGGCCAAGGCCGAGCCAATTGGTAGCAGAATGTTCCATGATAACGCCTCTGCGATAATGTACTTAAGAAGGGGAAAACAGGAGGGGGAAAAAAAAAAAAGGAGAAGATGTGAAGCAGCTGAGCAGGGGCAGAGAGGGGGAGGTGTGAGCCTTGTGGGCCTTGCAGGCCTCACCCTCTGGCCTCCTGCCGACTGGGCCCAATTTGGCCCGGCCCGGCTGCAAGAAGTGGAGAGGAGATGAGAAGTGAATGAGATGTAAAAAGGATCCTGAGAGGCGTCTGTCAGCCTGTTGTGAGGAACGGCTGCAGATGCCAAGGTCAGTGAAGGAGGGGGAGGAGTAATGCAGCTCCTGTAGCCTGTGGTGATGACCATGGTGGAGCAGGTTGTCCCCCTGCAGCCCATGGAGGTCCACAGAGGAGCAGATGTACACCTGCAGCCCCTGGAGGACCCCACGCTGGGGCAGGTGGATGCCTGAAGGAGGCTGTGGCCTGTGGAGGGCCTGCGCTGGGGCAGCCTGTTCCGGAGGGACTGCACTCCATGGAAAAACGACTCACGCAGGAGCAGTTCGTGAAGGGCTGTGGCCCATGTGAGTGACCCCATGCTGGAGCAGGGGAGGAATGTGGGGAGTTCTTCCTGAGAGGAGAAAGGAGCAGCGTAAAGCGACATGTGATGAACTTACCACAACCCCCATTCCCTGTTCCCCTCCCTGTGCTGCTCAGGGAGGGGGAAGGAGGTAGAGATAATCGAAATGAAGTTAAGCCTGGGAAGAGGGAGGGGTGGGGGGAAGTTGGTTTTGTTCTCTTCCTCATTATCCTGCTTTGGTTTTATTAATAATAATAAATAAATAATTTTCTCCAAGTTGAGTCTGTTTTGCCTGTAATGGCAACTTTAAGGATCTCTCCCTGTTCTTACCTCAAACCTCAGGCCTTTTTGTTATATTATCTCTCCCTCATTCCCTCCGAAGGTGGAGGGAGTGAGTGAGAGACTGTGTAGCTTGGTCCGGAGCGGGGCTAAACTACAATAGAGATATTTGTCCAATGTTATTAATAGGCTTGGAAAAATTATTAAAATATCTAATTTCATTATTTAAATTTCCATATTCAAATAAGGATAAGTTAAAATGAGATTTGGCAACAGCTTGTCCCATCAGTTCATGTAAAAAGGCATACAGAACTATATTTCAGACATGTATTTTATGTGGCTTCAGGAAGTCATTAGATGTATTAATTTAATATTAATTAACTTCACCAATGTATATAGTTCTTTGAAAATGTTACTTAGCTTTTTTCTTTGCAATTTTATTCTTTTATTGCTACTGCTATTAAAAATAATAATCTAGAGGTTGGTCTAATTTTGGACCTGATCTTGTGAAGGCCTCAATTGTCAAAGCTTTAAATATTTTTTAACTTTTATTTTCTGGGAATGCTCAGCTCTAGAGCTTAATCATATTAATTAAACTCAGGCAATAATTCAACTGTCTTTACCAAACTACTGCTTTTCCTTAAAATTTTTTTCAGCATATTTTACTATGACCTTGCAGTATTATTAATTTCCACAAATCCTCATCAACATGAGCAAATCACAAAAGGGATTGTTCTTATGGTTTCATACTGAGTGTTTACTCATCACACACTGCTTAGTGGATGTAGGGAGTCGGGAGTAGCCCATTTAAGACTGCTTCATTAGGAGAGTGAAAGACGACCTTAAAGAAACAAAATTAGGGCAACACTCCTGAATCAACAGTTGCCATTATTGCTGTTCCACCATAGGAGTCTTTAACAAGTGACTGCAATTTCCTAATGAAGAGACTATAAAAATAAACACGAAAATAATTAGTGACAAAAAGATGTTATGTTCATAATGTTTTGTTTTTAAAGACTGAATCTGAAACATCTAAAGATAATTTATGGGTCATGGCAATCCCAGGCACAAATCCAGGCTGGGCGGGGAATGGATTGAGAGCAACCCTGAGGAGAAGGACTTGGGAGTGATGGTGGACGAGAAGCTCAACATGAGCCAGCAATGCACCCTTGCGGCCCAGAAGGCCAACCGCATCCTGGGCTGCATCAAGAGAAGCGTGGCCAGCAGGTCGAGGGAGGTGATTCTCCCCCTCTACTCTGCCCTGGTGAGACCCCACCTGGAGTACTGTGTCCAGTTCTGGACCCCCCAACACAAGAAGGACATGGACCAGTTGGAGAAGGTCCAGAGGAGGGCCACGAAGATGATAAAAGGGCTGGAGCACCTCTCTTATGAGGACAGGCTGAGAGAGTTGGGGCTGTTCAGCCTGGAGAAGAGGAGGCTCCGGGGAGACCTGATAGCGGCCTTCCAGTACCTCAAGGGGGCCTACAGGAAAGATGGGGAAAGGCTGTTTAGTAGGGCCTGTTGCAATAGGACAAGGGGTAATGGTTTTAAAATAGAGGGGGGTAGATTTAGATTAGAAATTAGGAAAAAATTTTTTACGATGCGAGTTATAGAACACTGGAACAGGTTGCCCAGAAAGGTGGTTGAGGCCCCATCCCTGGAAACGTTCAAGGCCAGGCTGGATGAGGCTCTGAGCAACCTGATCTAGTCAGGGATGTCCCTGCTCCTTGCAGGGGGGTTGGACTAGATGACCTTTGAAGGTCCCTTCCAACCCTAACCATTCTATGATTCTATGATTCTATATAAAAATCTACATTAGCAAGGAAGTGCTATCAATTAAATTCTAATATGTTGAATGAGGAAAGAATTAATAATGATCATAGAAAGCCTCTCTTTATTATTTCTAGTAGTTAATATTTATGAGGACCAGAATGGACAGTTTGTTTTACATACTCATTAAGAACTGGTTCATCATTTTATATATTTAAAAATCTTCATCATTATGTATCAAAAGTAATTTTAAAGAAACCAAAAGTTAAAAATATTGTGGGCAAAATGTTAGATTCTCTTATAAAAAAACCAAGAATTTTAGTATAGGAAAGCAAACAGATAAACTGATTTTTTCCAAAAGTTTTTAAAGGGCAGTAAAAAGCTTGCATAAACAGGGCCTTCTCACATGAAAAGCAGTAGCTGAGCATTTTAATTTTTTCAAACTGAAATTATACACATGCATATATGTATACACTCACATGCACACTCCCTCCTCCCGGTGACAGAGCCTTGCTTGCTCTGACAAATCACTGAAAGTACTAGGATCAGTCCTAAGTAGTGACTTTTTTTTTTTAGGAAAAGCAAAATAAAATGAATCTTGCTACTTGTCCAGTTCTTCAGTGGCATACTACTTATTGTTGTGACTATTTGAGGTCAGTGAGTGTAAAGAAAAACATCCCATTTAAAAACTGTAGTTATGGGCCCAGATTCAGCAAACCACATTAGTTAGTGATTAACATTAAGGACAAAGTTAAGTCCAAGAATGTTGCTGACTAGAGATTTAGATGCAGAAAGAAGATCTCAGTCATACCAGCTGCTGACCAGTTATCATCATCATAAATATGCATATTGCTTCTAGTTATGTAAATATTATCCCTTCTCTCTTAAAAAAAAAAAAAACCAAAAAAAAAACCACAGGCAGAAACTTTTAGGTACTGTAACAGGAAAAGAAGGTATATGCTTAAACTCAAATCTCAGACTAAAATAGCTCATAACTTATGTCTTGAGGATATTGGGTTGTTCTGCAAGAAATCAGTTGATGCAGTTGCACTAATTAAAGGGAGAAAATATTCTGAAGTTGTAGGATTTTTTAGCACAGGCTCTGCTTTTTGACTTTTAAAATAACTCCTTGGAATTTATTTTCAAACAAGTAGATCCAAGCTATTATTGTCTTAAATGTTATTTAAAGAGAATATGCTCTGTGTATTTGATCTTATTGAGGAGTATTATCCCTCTGTGTTAGTGTGCCCTAGTATAACATAGATGTACACACAGATGATGTACAGTATGCTTACAATGCTGAGAAAATTACAAACAATAGAAGCAACTCTGGATTTATAAATTCTAGAATTCTGTATAATTTAGAATCATAAGTACAGTAAATATATATATAAAATTGGCACAAAGCCAGTAATAGTACAGTAGCTATTCAAGAAAGTTGCTGCATGTTTAGTCCTCTCCTCTCCCTCTCCTCCCCCTACCCTCTCCCTCTCCTCCCCTCCCCCTCTCCCCTCCCCTCCCCTCCCCTCCCTCTCCTTCTCCCCTCCCTCTCCTCTCCTCTCCCCTCCCCTCCACTTCCTCTCCTCGCCTCTCCTCTCCCCTCCCTCTCCTCTTCCTTCCCTTCCCCCTTCCCTTCTCTTGCCATCTCCCTTCCCTCCCCTTCTCCCTTCCCTCCCGTTACCCCTTCTCTTCTTTCTTCCCTTCTCTTCCCTTCTCTTCCCTCCCCTTCCCTCCCCTCCCCCCTCCCCCCCCTCCCCCCTCCCCTTCCCTCCCCTCCCCCCTCCCCCCCCTCCCCCTCCTCCCCCCCTCCTCCCCCGCCTCCTTCCTTTCTTCCCCTCCTGGGAAGAAAGGAAAACTTATGGGTTGAGATAAAGACAGTTTACTAGAATAGCAAAGGAAAACTACAAAAATAACAGAATATAAGGATATTAATATATACAAAATGAACAATGTACGATTTCTCACCACCCAATGTCCCAATGACCGAAACAGCCCGTCCCGAGCAGCGATCACGGAAACAAAACTGAGCGGCAAGCAAAGGAGCAAAAGGGAGCCAGCAAGGTAGAGGGAACGATGCCAGCAAGCAAGAGAGATGGAGAAAAGATGTATGCCAAGGATGCATGCCAGAATGGATGCCCCCCTCCCATGGGCAACCCCCACTTATATACTGAGCATGACGTTGATGGCATGGAATGCTCTCTTTGGCCAGTTTGGGTCAATTATTCTGTCTTTCGCCCAGCTTCCCGCATCTGCACGTTAACAAGACTTTAACGAGACTTGGAAAGCCAGACAGTGTCCTTGGTCTCATTCACAACAACTGGTATCATCAGGATATTTTTATGAACATTCTTCACATACGAAATCCAAAACACACCAGCTACTGAGAGGAAAATTAACTCCATCCCTGCTGAAACCAGGATCCACCCCTTATTACATACCATTTACGTCATGCTTATATACATACACATAGATATCATTCCCTCAATCTATGCGCTATCCCTCTATATGTTGAGTTCATTCAGTCCATGACTTTGGGCTGAATCGGTCCTAACAGTCTTTCAGGGCAGGAGAGATGGTATGTAGTGTGGGGTTGTTACATACTGCATCTGGAACTCGTAGCTGGTACCTCTGGCGCGGCTGGTGTATCACGTCCATGGTATGCGAGTTGAAGATGATGATCTCGAGGAAGTTGTTGGGTGCCGGTTCTGATTCCAACACTGCTGCATGTCGCTCGGTTTCATCTAAGTTCGATCTTCACTGATGAGGGTAATTGTTGCTGCAATACCTATGA
Source organism: Chlamydotis macqueenii (assembly GCF_036417535.1). NCBI lineage: Eukaryota > Metazoa > Chordata > Aves > Otidiformes > Otididae > Chlamydotis > Chlamydotis macqueenii. The sequence goes on along the minus strand of NC_141592.1, from coordinate 14,437,491 downwards.
TATGACATAAAAGAACTACATATATTATTATATACAGTTCAAATTATTGGCTGTTCTCATCTAGAATCAAATCTCTTTGAGGTACACATCGGACTTCCCCATCCTCTCGCCCCACCCACCAAGTACATTCAGGTCCTTGAGCAAAAGCTATCCCACGGGTGGGTTTGCCTTTGCCCAGGGGAGGAATAACCCAGACTGTCTTCCCCAACATAGTCCTTACATGCACCACAGGAACTTTATCACCCTCTACAGTATGTAACAGTTCTAACTGGACAGGGCCAGCTCTATTGATTGATCCCTGAGTGTTGACTAACCAGGTGGTTTTTGCTAAATGTTTGTCACAATGTTTGAAGGTTCCACCACCCATTGCTTTCAGTGTAGTTTTCAGCAGCCCATTGTACCGTTCAATCTTTCCAGAGGCTGGTGCATGATAGGGGATGTGATATACCCACTCAGTGCTGTGCTCTTTGGTCCAGGCTGTTTCAGAAATGAGTCCCATTGTCTGACTCAATTCTTTCTGGAGTGCCATGTCGCCATAAGACTTGAGAAACAAGGCCCAGGATAATGTTCCAGGTAGTGGTATGGGGCACAGGATATGTTTCCAGCCATGCAGTAGTTGCTTCTACTGTTGTAAGCACATGGCGCTTGCCATAGTGAGTTTATGGAAGTGTGATGTAATCAATCTGCCAGGCCCCTCCATATTTATACTTCAGCCATTATCCTCCATACCATGGAGGCTTTAGCCCTCTTGGCCTGCTTAATTGCAGTGCATGTTTCACATTCAAGGATAACCTGTGCAGTAGTGTCCATGGTTAAATCCACCCCTCGATCACAAGCCCATTTGTATGTTGCATCTCTTTCTTGATGGCCTGAGGTGTCACGGGCCAACCAAGTCAAAATTCACCCTTATCCTGCCAGTCCAGATCCACTTGAGCCACTTGAATTTTAGCAGCTTGATCCACTTGCTGGTTGTTTGGATGTTCCTCAGTGGCTCAACTCTTGGGTACATGGGCATCTACGTGACATACTTTTACAACCAGATTCTCTAGTCAGGCAGCAATATCTTGCCACAATGTGGCAGCCCAGATGGGCTTGCCTCTGTGCTGCCAGTTGCTCTGCTTCTGTTGCTTTAACCACCCCGACAGGGTATTTGCCACCATTCATGAGTCAGTGTAGAGATAGAGCACAGGCCATTTTTCTTGTTCAGAGATGTCTAAAGCCAGCTGGATGGCTTTCACCTCTACAAACTGACTCCAATCATCTTGGCCTTCAGCAGCTTCTGCAACTTGTCATGTACAACTCCACACAGCAGCTTTCCACTGCCGATGTTTTCCTACAATACAACAGGACCCATCAGTAAATAGGGCATAGCGCTTCCTCTCATTTTCTGGAAGGTTGTCATATGGTGGGGCCTCTTCAGCACGTGTCACCGCTTCCTCTGGTGGCATTCCAAAATTTTTGCCTTCTGGCCAATCTGTGATTACTTCCAAGATTCCTGAGTGATCGGGGTTTCATATTCGAGCTTGCTGTGTGATCAGTGCGACCCATTTACTCCACATAGCATCAGTTGCATGACACATAGATGGGACCCTTCCTTTGAACATCCAGCCCAGCACTGGCAGTCGGGGTGCCAGGAGGAGCTGTGCTTCAGTACCAATCACTTCTGAAGCAGCTCAACCTCCTTCATATGCTGCCAGTATTTCTTTTTCAGTTGGAGTATAGCAGGCCTCAGAACCTCTATATCCCCGGCTCCAAAACCCAAGGGGTCAATCTCAGGTTTCCCCTGGTGTTCTCTGCCAGAGACTCCAGGCAGGGCCATTCTCCCTGGCTGCAGTGTAGAGCACATTTTTTACCTCTTGTCCTGTCCAGACTGGCTCAGGGGCTTCTGCATGAACAATCTCCTGTTTAATTTGTTCAAAGGCTTGCTGTTGCTCAGGGTCCCATTTAAAATTGTTCTTCTCTTTTGGGTCACTCGATAAAGAAGGCTTACAACCATACTATAATTTGGAATATGCATCCTCCAGAAACCCACAAGGCCCAGGAAAGCCTGCATTTCCTTTTCATCAGTCAGTGGAGCCACAGCTGTTATTTTGTTGACTATATCTACTGGAACCTGACAATAGCCATCTTACCATTTTATTCCTACAAACTGAATCTCTTATACAGGTCCTTCGACATTACTTCATTTTATGGCAAACCCAGCTTTCAGGAGGATTTTTATTGTTTTCTCCCCTTTTTCAAGAGCTTCTGATACTGTGTTGCCCCAAACAACTATATTATCCATGTACTGCAAGTGTTCTGGAGCTCCACCTTTTTTCAGTGCAGTCTGGATCAGTCCATGGCAAATGGTGGGGCTGTGTTTCCACCCCTGGGGCAGTCGATTCCAGGTGTACTGGACCCCCCTCCAAGGGAAAGCAAACTGTGGCCTACATTCTGCTGCCAAAGGGATGGAGAAAAACACAGTGGCAATATCAATGGTGGCATACCACTTGGCTGCCTTGGACTCCAGTTCATACTGAAGTTCTAGCATGTCCAACACGGCAGCACTCAGTGGTGGCATAACTTCATTCAGGCCAAAATAGTCCACTGTGAGACTCCACTAGATTTTTGCACTGGCCATATATGCCTGTTCAAAGGAGAGCAAGTCTTGCTGATCACTCCCTGGCACTCCAGTCAACAAATCAGGATATGGATGGGTATCAGGGAATCTCAGTTGCTGTAACACTGTTGTCAGTGCACTGTGGTGGTAACAAACAGCACCTGTTGTTCTTCAACCCTCAGCAACCCCACAACAGAAAGATCCTCTGAGAGACCAGGCAAGGTGGACAATTGTATCATTCCTCCAAAGCACCTACACCAAAAGCCCACCAGTACCCTTTTGGGTCCTTGAAATATCTGCTCCTGAGGCAATCTGTACCAAGAATGCACAGGTCATCTGAGCCAGTCACTATGGGGTGCTTTTGCTACTCATTCCCTGTCAGGCTCACTTCAGCCTCCAATACAGACAGCTCTTGGGATCCTCCTGTCACTCCACAAATACAAATGGGTTCTGCCCCATTATATCTTGATGGCATCAAGGTACATTGTACACCAGTGTCTTCTAGAGCTTTATACTCTTGTGGTACTGACATGCCAGGCCATCAGATCCACACAGTCCAATAAACTCTGTTGTCCCTCTCCTCCACCTGGCTGGAGGCAGGGCCTCTCTAATACTGGCCACAGTATTCATTGTTCATTCCTTTTAAACATGCATCAGAAGTCCCTTTGAGAGGGTCAGAACTAAGACTATTCCTTCTACTCTACCTATTGCAGACTGGTGCAGCCATTTTCCATGGAGAACCTCCATTTGCAAGTGTTTTTTCCACACAACTCACATACCCATGTCTCTAGGGCAGAGGTAGGTTTCCCATCCCACTTCCTCATGTCCTCTCCTTGGTCACACAATGTAAACCACAGGGTATCTGTCGTAGTTCAGCCCCGATCGGGACCAGACTACGCAGTCTCTCTCTCACTCCCCCCACCCTCCGAGAGAACAGGGAGAGAAAATATAAGGAAAAAGGCTCAAAGTTTGAGATAAGGACAGGGAGAAAATCCTTAAAGTTACCGTCACAGGCAAAACAGACTCGAGTTGGGGAAAACTATTCATTTATTACTACAAACAGCAGGATAATGAGACAGAGAACAAGATAACCTCCCCCCACCCCTCCCTCTTCCCAAGCTTAACATTGTCTCTACTACCTTACTCCCCAGAGCAGCACAGTGGGGAAGAGGGAATGGGGGTTGCAGTCAGTTCATCATGCATTGTTTTACGCCGCTGCTTCATGGTCAGGGGAAGAACTCCTCACATTCCTACCCTGCTCTGTTGTGGGGTCCTACCCATACACCACAGTCCTTCATAAAACTGCTCCGGCGTGGGTCATCTCTTTCACGGAGTTCAGTCCCTCCAGAACGGCTGTCCCAGCGGGCCCTCCACGGGCTACAGCTGCCTTCAGGCATCCACCTCCCCCGGTACGGGGTCCTTCATGGGCTCCAAGTGGATCTCTGCTCCTCCATGGACCTCCATGGGCTGCAGGGGGACAACCTGCTCCACCATGGTCATCACCACGGGCTGCAGGGGAATCTTGGCCAGGAGCCATATTACTCCTCCCCTTCCTTCGTCAATGACCTTGGCATCTGCAGCCGTTCCTCACAACAGGCTGGCAGACACCTCCCAGGATCTTTTTACATCTTATTCACTTCTCATCTCCTCTCCACTTCTTGCAGCTGGGCCGAACCGAGTCAGGCCCAGTCGGCTGCCTGGCGAGAGGCCAGAGGGTGAGGCCTGCAAGGCCCATGAGGCCTGCGCCTCCCCCTCTGCGCCTCTGCCCCTGCTCAGCTTCTTCACATCTTCTCTTCTCTCTTTTTTTTTTTCCTGTTTTCTCCTTCTTAAATATGTTATCGCAGAGGCATTATCACGGAACATTCTGCTACCAATCGGCTCAGCCTTGGCCAGCAGCAGGTCCGCCCTAGGCCCGGCCGAGTGCACTGAACAAAGGGGAGCGCCTTCTAGCAGTTTCCTACAGAAGCTACCACCTTAGGCCCCCCCTCACTAACAAAACCACAACAGTACCTCACCACATGTACAGTCTCTCTTGAGCGGGGTAATGTTTACTCCTAATAGCTGAAATATTGGCCTGTACCGGTGGGGAACAGGACATATCCTCTTTGAATTGCTGGAACTCCTGGGACAGTTTCTCCACAGCTGAGACACAGGCCCATAGATAGGAAGACAGACTTTCTTCATACTGCCAGAGTCAGCCAGCCAGTTCATCCACTGTTTGTTCCTTTTGTCTTTCCAGGTCATAACTGCCAATGAGTTGGCATATGACAATAGTATGCTTCGAACAAACCTCCACCACATTGGCCATGTGCACCTGACTTCATCTGGATCCTTAGATAACTGCTCATTGTCCAGATCATCATAAGTGACCTCCAGAATAGCCAATTCCTTCAGGTACTGGATGCCCCTCTCCATGGTGGCCCACTTGCCTGGGTGACACATTACAGCCTCCTTGAAAGGACACCTCTCCTTCACACCTGACAGGAGTCACCTCCAGAGGCTGAGGGCTTGTGTCCCTTTTCCCATTGCTTTGTCAATGCCTCCTTCCCTAGAAATGGATCCCAGCTGCCTAGCTTCTCTACCCTCTAATGCCAGGCTACTGGCCCCATTATCCCAGCACCACAGCAGCCAGCTGACAATGTGCTCACCCAGCTGACAGCTGAAATACTTTTGCACCTCACTCAGGGATAGAGATTGAGTGGTTACAGTATCATTTATGAGTTCTTCCTCTGAGAAAAAGAAGCCCACCTGCTGAGTCCTTCCTTGGCATAAAGCAAGTAATTCTTCCTCTTCTTCCTCCTGCTCCCTCTTAGGAGAAGCTTCTTAGTCCCTTACTAAATGAGCTGACTTCCACTTCCAATTGTTTTTTATACAAGGGCAACTGATACCAGCACAGGTTCATTCTCTGATTCAGCTGCAGTGCCTGTTGCTGGGGTTTAAGTAGCTGCAGTACAGGTCAGTTCGTTTTCCCTTTCTTTCTCTGGAGGGTGCTGTGTAACACTGATCAGTTTTCAGTAGATACTGGCCAGGGCCCAGCACAGTGCAGGAAGTTGTGCTTTTTCAGAGTAGCCACAACATTTTTTTCTTCAAATATTCTGTCGCTTCCTCAGGGTTCTTCAGTTGTTCAGGTCTCTAGGCGACATGCGGAAAACAGACTCCACAATCTGTAAGATTGTAAAGTAGGTATGTTTATTCGGCGCCGGGCAGCACGGCGGGGGGGGGGGGGTAGTCCCACCAAAACTGTGCGCACCTGACACGGTAGCTCACTTTAAATTTATATAACCAAGTGTTACATATACATAAAATTTCACAATACGCCTATACATATGCATGAGTTATCCCCGCTTCGTATTAAAATTAGTCCCAAGAGGTCATTTTCATAAACTCCTCCTGTCTGCGCTTGCGCAGTGTCTCCTGGTGGTGGTCGTCGGGGGTCATGGGGATGAAGGCAGGTGACTCCTCTTCATCACCACTAGTAACCTTTTCTTCTTGTGCAAACTCAGTTATCCCTTGGCTTTCATTCAAGCTGCAGGGTCGGTTTTAGTTGGTTCCTGAAGTGACCCCCCTAGTCCTTACCAGGAACTGTCTTTCGTGAAGAATTGCAAGACTTGCTGCTTCAGATAGTTTGCACAATGGTTAGCAAATTATTAAGCAAGTAGTTAGCAAAACATTAAGCACTATTTATCAACTTGATTCCTTAGGATGCACAGCAATAATTAATCAATGCCATATCTACTAAAATTTCTTTAACTCCTTCACTCATAGGTACCTGCCCACATTCTCCCACATGCCATGCCACACACTACTATCTCGCCTCAGGGCGGATCTCTGGAGGATATTCCTAAAAAAAATGGCTTTGTAACCCTAAACAAGACCTGCCACACATTCAAGAGACATAGCGATAACATCACACTGGCTTGAACATCCCCCAGCTATTCAAAGTTCTCAAAAACTGTTTTAACTACCCTGGAGGTGAAAGGGTTGGGGAAGCCATCTGCACACAGATACTAACTTAACGTCAAGGCTATTAATGTTATCACATCATAAATTGATATTGCTGTTCTGGTTTTGTTTAGTGAGGGGGGGCCTAAGGTGGTAGCTTCTGCAAGAAGCTGCTAGAAGTTGTTTCCCCTTTGTCCAGTGGACTCGGCAGGGCCTAGAGCAGACCTGCCGCTAGCCAGGACCAAGCCAATTGGTAACAGAACGTCCCATGATAACACCTCTGCAATAATGTATTTAAGAAGGGGAAAACAGAAGAGTGAAGAAAAAAAAAATAGAGGGGGAGGCATGAGCCTTGCAGGCCTCACCCTCTGGCCTCCTGCCAGGCGGCCAACTGGGCCCAACTCTGCCTGGCCCGGCTGCAAGAAGTGGAGAGGAGATGAGAAGTGAATAAGATGTAAAAAGGATCCTGAGTGGCGTCTGCCAGCCTGTCGTGAAGAATTTTTCTTGTGAGAGGAAAGGCTACAGACGCCAAGGTCAGTGAAGAAGGAGGGGGAGGAGTAATGCTGCTCCTGGCCAAGATTCCCCTGCAGCCTGTGGTGATGACCATGGTGGAGCAGGTTGTCCCCCTGCAGCCCATGGAGGTCCACGGAGGGGCAGAGATCCACCTGCAGCCCATGGAGGACCCCACACCGGGGGAGGTGGATGCCTGAAGGAGGCTGTGGCCTGTGGAGGGCCTGCTGAGACAGCTGTTCTGGAGAGACTGCACCCTGTGGAAGAGATGACCCACGCCGGAGCAGTTTCATGAAGGACTGTGGCCCCTGAGAGGGACCCCATGATGGAGCAGGGTAGGAATGTGAGGAGTTCTTCCCCCGACGATGAAGCAGCAGCATAAAACAACGCATGATGAACTGACTGCGACCCCCATGTTAAGCCTGGAAAGAGGGAGGGGTAGGGGAGAGGTTATCTTGTTCCTTGTCTCATTCTCCTGCTAGTTTTAGTAATAAATGAATAGTTTTCCCCAAGTCGAGTCTGTTTTGCCCATGACAGTAACTTTAAGGATCTCTCCCACTCCTTATCTCAAACATTTTTCCTTATATTATCTCTCCTTATTCCCTCAGAGGGTGGGGGGAGTGAGAGAGAGACTGCGTAGTCTGGTCCCAATCGGGGCTGAACTACGACAATTGCATAATATAACGAAATGATAATTATCATAATTTTCCCTGAAGTTATAAGCCACACCACCAGGAACACATAGTACATATTAGAATGCAGATAACACAATACTATGACTGACCAATCTCTCCCTCTCCTCTCTCTGTCTCCCTCTCCTCTCTCTCTCTCCCTCTCCTCTCTCTCCCCCTCTCCTCTCTCTCCTCTCTCTCCCCCTCTCCTCTCTCTCCTCTCTCTCCCCCTCCCCCTCTCCTCTCTCTCCCCCTCCCCCT